>NC_138766.1:58972527-61372527 GCF_965113315.1 Podarcis vaucheri | reverse complement strand
CTAATCTACACTTAATGACCCACCCAGTGATATTCAGAATATCACTCATGAAATCACCCAAGATATCCCTCAAGTAATTAAGGAACAAAAGAAGAAAAGGCACACTAATCTAGGAACTTCCTCTCTGCCCAGAACGTTGGAGGCTATACACCACACCCCTCAACAGTATTTATAGGAACTCAAACACCAGACTCTGCTCTGTTCCAGTAACAAGAAGCCGAAAGCACCAGCCTGAAGATGACGAGTGAGACCTCGTCGAAACGTCGCACAGACACCCCGACTCTTACACGGGAAGACACCCGAAGACACCAAAACCTGCATTCCTGTACCCGTGAAAATCTACGAAAGCATATATATATATATATATATATATATATATATATATATATATGGGACGCGGGTGGCGCTGTGGGCTAAAGCCTCAGCGCCTAGGGCTTGCCGATCGAAAGGTCGGCGGTTCGAATCCCCGCGGCGGGGTGCGCTCCCGCTGCTCGGTCCCAGCGCCTGCCAACCTAGCAGTTCGAAAGCACCCCCGGGGGCAAGTAGATAAATAAGTACCGCTTACCAGCGGGAAGGTAAACGGCGTTCCGTGTGCGGCTCTGGCTCGCCAGAGCAGCGTTGTCACGCTGGCCACGTGACCCGGAAGTGTCTCCGGACAGCGCTGGCCCCCGGCCAATAAATGTGAGATGGGCGCACAAACCCCAGAGTCTGTCAAGACTGGCCCGTTCGGGCAGGGGTACCTTTACCTTTACATATATATATATATATATATATATATATATATATATATATATATGCTTTCGTAGATTTTCACGGGTACAGGAATGCAGGTTTTGGTGTCTTCGGGTGTCTTCCCGTGTAAGAGTCGGGGTGTCTGTGCGACGTTTCGACGAGGTCTCACTCGTCATCTTCAGGCTGGTGCTTTCGGCTTCTTGTTACTGGAACAGTATATATATATATATATATATGCATGAGCTAATTTATATGCATAGACGCAGATTTGAAGAGTATACAATGGGCAGAATTCAAAATCATTCTCTCCCAACTTATTCCATCAGTACAAGCATTTCAGCTTGAAAAGATTTCCTGATAAGGTGGTTGTAAGAATCACAACAAAAGAACATTTTTGAAGCATTTTAAATGCTTGGATAATATATGCTATGCAAGAATTGATGGTGGTGGTATTGTTTTGGTCATTGTCTTTTAAAAGTGGTTTTAACCAATTTTGATAAGCTACTTTAGGAGGGTCTTGCCCCAAAAGGTGGCAGATCCATTCCTTAAATAACAGAATAGTAATATGTACCACAGTAAGGATGTAGAGTCATACTTTCTCTGTATCAAGAGTTTAATTCAGTTTAAACCTGTGCAGATTGTGGGCTAGTAATTCAGAGTAATTCATTTGCATTCACTAGTACTGAACCATTTTCCTCTCTCTGTATGTGTGTGTGTGCATAATCATTCTCCATCAATTAATCAGAAATTAGTTGTATTTGAAAGCCCTCAAAGAGAAATTTTCATGGGTAGAGTGCAGGGCTTTTGATGTGTTGAATGAGGAAGTACTTGTGAGCATCCTTTCATTCTACAAATCAGGTCTCTGCATTCTGCAGCCTTCCTGGGTGCCTTTGCTTCAGTTAAAGGTGTTGTCAGATCAGGAAGCATGAGCAGCCAGGGAGGCTGCAGAGTGCTGAAGAAATACTTACTTGCCACAACAAGGCAAGTGAAAACACTACCCCCGCCTCACCTCACCAAATGCTGCTTTGCCCTGAGAATGAGGCATGAGAACGGAAGCCTCTTTTGCAGGGGAAGAAGACTTTTGGGAAATTGGAGGACAGATTGTGGCACAGCAGTGCTGCTGATCACAAGCAGTTAAAGCTAAGAACCTAGTAAAACCGGTAGTGTCTTGTTTCAGAAGACTGGGCAGATGTGAACCTCCATAGCATGCTGACACGGGCTTCATACGACGCAATTGTTCTCAATTTACACATTCAGTTTAGACTGGTGTGACTGAGGACACCATACATAGCACATTTTTCAGTTAGCTTATTGCCCCATCAGAGGAAAAAGGAAACCATTATTCACTTTTTAAATGTTCCCTTTAGAAGCAGTCGAAACATAAATCTGGCCGATTCCCATGAAGAAGGACAACCCGCCTTCAACAGAACAGCGGAGTGTTGCAGTCTCGGATTCTTCATTAATACGGCCATTTGCCAATATGGAATTTCAGTGTGCACTAATTAAATAGAATAAGTGCAGAAGGGTTACATTAGTGTGGTGTGGCTGGAGATGGAGTTCTCAGATAGAGTTGCTGGAAGGAGGCAGCCCTGAAAGCAACACCTGGCCTGGACTCTCAGCAGTGCATTAGTTAGAAACAGGAGAGAGAAACAATCCTACGACTAATGAGCCCCAGGTGAAAAGACTGTTTAACTAGATGGGGCCTTTAAAAAAGAAAAGAAAAGGGGGAAATTCTGAATATTCTGATTGATGAGAAAATTGTTTGGCATCCCCAATTGTTCCTTACATTAAAAGGCAGACTTTGTTTTATTTTTCCCAGTTAAAACATTTGGGCTGCCAACTTCTGAAAACACATATAATGAGTTATGAGGGGAAGGAAGGAAGAAGACATTCCAAGCATGTAAGAAAGGGAGATAAAACCGCACATCACATTTTGTGTTGGCTGAGTGTTTATGGGCTGCAATGGTGGAATGGGAATCTCTTTTAGCTTAAAGGGGCTTATTAAGCATCCACCGATGGACAGAGTTTTCCTAGCATTACCTTTGGAGAGACGTCGAACTTGACTTCTTTCCTTTTGGCCAAATTGTCTTTAATCGGCTAGAGAAAACTATGTGTGCATCTACTCTACATTTTGAAAAGTGCCCCCCCATAATGTTTATTAAGTTTCCATTTGCCAGATTAAACATATCATACCAATTAGTCCAAATTATATCAATACAGGTCATAAAGTCCAAATGTTTTCCAAATTAAAAATTTTTTGTGGGGGGTACCCATGCTTCTCGATCGTCAGGAATCCAAACATCCAAATTCGTTCTGCTTTTCCTCACTGCAATGAAGTTTCCAGTCACATCTTCGTCATTATTCATTTTCCTTTTCTGTCACCTCCGAGTTTTCTCCACAAGTGGATTTGAAAAGTGGTTTGTTTGCTATCGTTATCAAGATATTAGAACCAAATTTTGCATGATGGATCCTGAGAACAAGAAACGGGTTTCCATGTATACTTAAGGTACAATTCAATGTCACTTTGAATCACAGTGGCAAACGGAATCTTTCAGAATTGCACCATTTTTTTTAGTTCCTCAGAATTCCTGAGCACATTAGTTTCATGGTGATATGGATTCTGGTGCTGAATGGTAATCAGAGCAAGAAGAAACTTGCCAGGGCCATAGGCTTCTCTAAACCTAACTCTATGGGGTGTCTTTTCCAGCTGAGGTACCTGAGGTCAGTGACTGGGGGCTAGAGTTAGAAGAAGCTACTAAGTTACAGTAAAGTGGAAGGTAATGCTCCACAGACCAGACAGGTGTAGAGAGCCAGTCTCCCACTATTGATAGTAGCTTCCCACAACCTGGTGTTCTCCAATACCTTTGAACTGCAGTTCCCGTCAGCTCAATCAGCCGGCCATGAGGCAGATGGAAGCATCTTCCTTGAACTTCCCTGTTTGGACTCATCCTCACACAAAGGACCCCTGTGCCCTTTCCATGTGTTCAGATACAGAGCGTAAAGAAGGAAAGGTTAGATGTGACTTCCTCTCTTGCCACCTTTTATATTTCTAGTGCAATATACCCTGGAAGCCAAAGCAAGTCACTATGCAGCCTCATTGCACTCATTGCAGGATCACTTCTCATTTTCATCCTCTCTCTCTCTCTCTTTCTCTCTCTCTCAGATCTCTGAGACAGGCAATTATTGCAGATAAGCATTCAATTGTCCCTTTGTCAATAAAATTCAATTCACTGAAAGGCTCTGATCTCGATTCTGTTGCTCCACAGGCACCTTATGAGGACATCCGACTACCCTCGCTCATAATTTGAAGCTATGCCATACTCCTTCCTATTTGCAAATGGGGTTGTTTCTGAGCCAGCTCTTCCAGAAAGGCAGCAGCCAGACCTCCAGCAGAACAGAGCCTGGCTCACTGGAAATGGTAGCCCTAGAACAACTGAGCTCCATCGTTCGTGTTTCTGGAAGGGCTTATTCCCTGAACATGGAGAAGTAGATATAGAGAGACGTGAGCAAGCAGAATATTGAGCAGAAAGCCTTAAGTTAGATCTCCATGAAGGTCTTACGGTGCTTCAGAAAATGACTGTAAAGTTGACATCGAAACTGGAAGCCATTTTGAACAAAAGCTTGGGACATAAAAGCAGAACCAGGAAAGAAACAAGATATACCAGACAGTGGGGAGAGCTCATTGAAATTTTTTTAATGGTGATAATACCTCTCTTCCCAACCCCAATTATTTCCCAGTTGCAGATCTTTCCTGTTGCCTAGAAGTGAACTGTCATTGGAATGAATGGGGACCACCATGAGTACATCTGAGCATGTCTATATATTTTCCTTAGCGCAGATGCATAAATGCCTTGGAATTTACTTTTACATGTCTTCCTTTCACAGGAAGGAATGTCAGCAATGACGAGACATTCTGAGCTCCAGTGCCTTATCTAAAAAGCATCCTGTGAGACTAAATTTTCAGCTGTTTGGCAGCTGTACCAAGTTCTAGCTTAGGTTAAATATATTAGGCCAGGATCCAAATTCTAGCAGACTAATTTCATTGCCATGGTCCTTTGTTAGTTGATGCAAGTACATATTCTAGTTTCAGAAACATTTTTCTTGCTATCATGTGGATCGGTCTCCTTTCTTTCTTTCTTTTTGAACTTTTCTTCTTCGCTCCAGATGGATCAGTTCACAAGAACTGCTGTTTTGTCTCTCCTGACCTGAAAACCACACCTGTAAATTCACATTTTAAGAGTTTTGCTTTATAAGATTATCCAGGCTGTTATTTCTTTTAATGATCTCTTTAATGTTAAACTGAATAGCCTTTCCTCCTGTTGGATCAAGGCCACCCTGCTCTTGAGTAGGTAAAATGAAGGGGTGAATAAATGTGTGTGGGGGTCTGTGGTCCTCCATGTGTTGCTAGCCTAAAGCTCCCCTCATCCATTGGCCATGCTGGCTGTAGCTGATGAGGAGTTGGACTCCAACAACATCTGGAGGGCCACAGGTTCCCCACATCTGGAATAGATAAAAGCAGAACTTGTAAAGTATTTTTTAAAGTATTAAGCCTATTTTTAAAAGCAGAAGGTCTCATTGGACGCTGCTGCAAAGCTATCACTGCATTGCATTTATGCTTGTTTGATTTATTTCTCACCAATCTCTAAGTGGCTACCATTACTTGTGTGTAAAACATAATGGGTGTTATATAATAAAGTACTTCCTCCATGGAAGGACTTTTGGCTGTGCAACAGAACTTCCCCTCCCTCTCATCTCCTCTTCCCCAGACCCCCCAATCTGTTATGGGGGTCCCCTCAAGCCTCCAGAGCAGATTTGGGGAGGGCACAGGGGGCATGTAGAGAGAAGTGAAGAGAGAGAGAAAGTGAAGAAGGGCAAGTTCCATTGTGCCAGTGGAAACCATTGGACCTAGTGAAAGTACTTTGTTGGATCCCACCCAATCATACAGATGCATAAAATCATGCCAATACAGTACTGCTCGTTTATTTGACTTAAGCCAGGCTCAACATGTCACTTGCCAAATCCAGCCCCCACTCAGAATACTTGAGATGCTGTGGAAATGTTTCCAGAAAATCACACCAGTTCCTGTAGACATTGACCACTGCTTTGGTCTCGAAAAGTATACAACACTGTCCCTCTTACTCCTCGAACAACAGTGGCCTGTCGAAACCAAAATGTTATGTGACAGCATTAGCCAAACACTTAGGGTGGGATTTAAATTTAATAGTCCCTTTTGCCAATACTTTTCTCAACTTTTTATTCAGGACTGTGAAAAAATATAACAAACCTTTCAAAAAATTATTAGCACCTCCTAATATCTCAGATCAAAAATTTCACTAGGCTAAGTTCTGGGAATTTAGCCAACCAGGAAAACAGTTGCTTAAGATATCATTTTTCTTCTCCAACCCACAGTCTCTCTCCCAACATTACTTCCCAATGTCTTTGTTAACACAACTGCCATTTAGAAGCTATGGGCTAAAGTCATTGGGTTGTGGATGACAAATAAGATAACTGTGTTCCTTATTATGAAGTATTAATTACTATATAAATGTTAAAAACTGAGATACTTCTTTAAGAACCCCAAATGGGGCACTTTTTAGAGATCAGATACATCCATTCACCATATCTGATAATCACAAACCAGACATAGACAGAGGTGGCCTGAGGTGTTTCGGCACCTGAGGTGAAACACCCCACTGCTGCCCGCACAATGGGGTGGGGGGGCAAGCTCCGTAAGGGCTTCTGCTCAAGAAGACCTTGTGGCCTCTCCTCCACTGGGCGGGGGAGGGGGATTTTTACAGATCCACTTTCTCCTGCCTAGCAGTGGAGCTTTGCACCGGCTTCTCCTTTCTGATGTTGTGATCATGTTATAGTTATACAGTGGTACCTCGGGTTACATACGCTTCAGGTTAAAGACTCCGTTAACCCAGAAATAGTACCACAGGTTAAGAACTTTGCTTCAGGATGAGAACAGAAATCTCGTGACGGCAGCAGGAGGCCCCATTAGCTAAAGTGCTGCTTCAGGTTAAGAACAGTTTTAGGTTAAGAACGGACCTCCGGAACAAATTAAGTACTTAACCCGAGGTACCACTATATAACAAAATATAGCAACAAATAATAACAGAAAATAACAAAAATCAGGTCTGGGAAAAGAAAATACAACAGGGCAAACCCCTGAAATCTAACATTCTGGCAGCAACATTATCTGGATTCTCCATAGTAATGAATAAATGGTGTCAATGCCAGAGAAAATTGCCAATGTGAAAAGCAAGCATAATAATACATTAATGCGTTAATAAGTTAATGCATGTTGATATTCTTAGTATATTGTTAACTGAAGCTTTAGAGGGCCTTTCTCTGCTAGAATGTTGATCCTATCGTTCATAGTTTTGGTGTGTGTTGTGTCAAGAGAATTCAAGACTGGAAATCCATACACATCTATAGAATTAACTACATCTATTGCAGACTAAATGAGTATGTTTTTGTTCTTTTTAACCTATTCTTCAGAGGAGATGCACACTATTTACATGACTGAATTTAGGTAACACTTTTTTTAAAAGACTTACAGCTTCCTGCTAAAGGTCATTTGTAATTGAGTTGGGCTCCTTAATCTAAACAGTTAGATGCAATAACATTTGTTCAAAGTTGAGAAAGAAATGGCAAATGGCCACATTTCTTAAGATCCTGTAATTGAGTGAAATCTTGGAATCCAGCAGATGACAAGTTCAAGGATGACCCTCTTCTCCTAAAGCCCAGTTGGAACGCATAAAAGCCATCTGATTTTCTGTTTTCATGTGAAACTTTTTAGAGCAGCAGGATTAATGAATGTATGAGAATGTGTCCTTGGATTACGATGCATTCCTTCAGAATGAGAATAAGAAATATGAGAAATATTAAAAAGAAAACAAACGCGGCATTGTTAATTTCTCACTATGCGGCTGAAATACTTGTAACTAAGTGTCCATAACATGACTTCAGTACTGGTTCATTTTCTCACAAATGCCAGGTGCATTCACTGGAAACAGTTGTAAACAGTACATGATTCTGCTAAGAGACAGAAAAGAACATAAACTACCATTAAACTCCGTTTATAGTCTCCTATAAATGCTGCAAGATCCTCTCTCCTGGAACTAACAAGATAATAAATTTAAATTGGCTCACATTTCTAACATGGACAGTGGAGCTCTCTATCTACAATTCGGTCTCTGTGACAGTATGAAAAGTATTATCTAATGTTATGTGGTTTATTTATGAAAAAAATGTTGTTAGTCAAACCAAATAATCCAACTCTATGTAATTTGAAACAAAGCCACAATGTCACAGCTGCTTGTGAGAACCTTATTTTCAACTAGCTGATGAGGAGAGCTACTGAAGCAGAGTAACAATCATCTTTGATCTGTTTGTTTAAAATTATCAAATTGTGAAATTTAGAGTTAAACTCAACAAGCTTACCAGCTGTTCCATCAGATAACTTCCTGGTCAAAGGTCACTCTTGTTATAAGAATGGGAATATATTATATAATTGCAGGATCCTGCTACTGAAATAAATTTGTATACTTTCCAAGCACCCACAAATGCTACCATCACTGTATTTATATATTGAATACCAGAAATATCTATCGTTTAAGTATTTGGGCACTGCATTTCAGAGGACTAGGGCTGAACTGAAATCCTTTGAAGACTGGACTCCTGTATGATAAAGATACCTGAAACTACAGCCACTGTGTACTTAATTCTGGAGATTTCCTGTTTGTCTAGAGTCAGAATGGTCAAACCTGTCAGTTTTGGTTTCTCTGCACTTTTTATTTTGCCCAACGTTCAGTTTGCCCCATTTCTGCATCAATGTGCTATTCTTTTTTGAAAGAATCTTTTACTACTGTATCTTCTACTATGGGCATTTTGGTACACAATGCTTTGGTGGGAGAACTGTGTCACAAAATTTGGATAAGTGCAAATTTCAAAGAAGAGCAATGTTCCCATTTGTGTATTGGTTCAGGAACTATTTGGTGGGTTCATATTCAAATATATACTGAACGCTTTTCTCCACCTTCCCTTTTCCAGAGAAAGGTGAAGCCAACAGCATGCTTCTTTAAGCCTCTCATCTGCAAAGCAGTTAAGATGAATGAATTAGTGAATGAACAAATGAATGAATGAGTGAACTTTATTGTTTAAAGTATAGGTAACCACAATATTGGGGTCGCGGGTGGCGCTGTGGGTTAAACCACAGAACCTAGGACCACAGATCAGAAGGTCGGCAGTTCGAATCCCCGCGACAGGGTGAGCTCCTGTTGCTGGGTCCCAGCTGCTGCCAACCTAGCAATTTGAAAGCACATCAAAGTGCAAGTAGATAAATAGGTACCGCTCCGGCGGGAAGGTAAACAGCGTTTCCGTGCACTGCTCTGGTTCACCAGAAGCAGCTTAGTCATGCTGGCCACATGACCTGGAAGATGTATGCTGGCTCCCTCGGCCAATAAAGCGAGATGAGCGCCGCAACCCCAGAGTCGGTCACAACTGGACCTAGTGGTCAGGGGTCTCTTTACCTTTAACCACAATATAAATACAGCAAACAAACAACCATTTTGACATGTTCAACAAACAAATTTTGCTACTTTGGTGGTAGTCAATACATGTTGGTTTACATATGTGGCCCAAGAGGAATCTGTTTGACGGGGCCAAAGGACACAATTAACGAATGTGTGCCTATGTATGCTCATTTAAAGGGCAACTGAATAAGTAATTAGAGACACCCACACCCCCATTGCACTCACAAATGCAGGCTTGGGTAGGCTGGAATGTACCTGTATAAACTATGTTAGATCCATTACTCTAAAGAAACAAAAGCCTTACTCTACTCTAAAGAAACAAAAACCTTATCCTAAATATGCACAGCTCAACCTTATATATTTTTTTATTACACAGAAGTAAATCCCACTTAGGTTAACTCTCAAACCTATGCTCACTTGCCACCCAGAGTTCTGAGTAAGCATGCACAGGTTCAAGCAGTAATGTCCACAGTGTACATAGAATTGTAGTTTACGTCTGCTGCCTCTGAACCCAAGGAAATTCCATTTCTGTTACCAGGGGTCTCATTGTTTTTGTGGCTTAGAGAGCCAGTGTGGTGTAGTGGTTAAGAGCGGTAGACTCGTAATCTGGTGAACCGGGTTCACTTCCTTGCTCCTCCACATGCAGCTGCTGGGTTACTTTGGGCTACTCACACTTCTCTGAAGTCTCTCAGCCCCACTCACCTCACAGGGTGTTTGTTGTGGGGGAGGAAGGGAAAGGAGATTGTTAGCTGCTTTGAGACTCCTTCAGGTAGTGATAAAGCAGAATATCAAATCCAAACTCCTCTTCTTCTTCTTAGAAGTCCTCTGCCAAATAAGCGTATCTTGTTTAAAAATTTCACAGGCTTTTAAAAGATTTCATGTGATTTCACCTGGAAAACAGAAGGGGGAAAGGAACAACAACAATAAAAAAGGCAGCATAAGTGTTACTTATTTTTATTATTATTATTTATTAAACGTATACCAGCCTATACCTGCAGATCTCTGGGTGGTTCACAAGACAAAATCACAGCATGAAAAACACAAAATACATAACAAAAATAAATGCAAATGCAATCCAATAATCCCCATTCCACAGCACATTTTAAAAAGGCTTTGGGTGTCAGTCAGCCAAAGTCCTCATTGTAGAGGAATGGTTTTGTTTGGCCACATGTATTTGTGGTGCTGCTTGTACACTTACTGTTACTGGATTGTGGCTGCATTATTCTGGGCAAGGGGTGGGGGATAAATTCAATTTAGTTTGAAGTTAAAGGCAAACCTACCAAATTCACATCATCCCTCAAAATTTGCACTTCTCACAGTTTTGCAATGTAGTCATATAAATGCATATATTAGTGAAAATAACATACAAAAATGCATTATATTAGGGAAATTGTTTTGCAAAACAATATTAGGCAAACTTGCATACAATAATGTGTACAATAAGAGAAATCCACAGTTGAATGCTAATAAAGTTTCATGAGGACTTTTTAGAAAATCAGAAACTAGTGTAGAAATGTGCAGGACGAAATGTGAGATTGGAAAAATGAAAAACCGAGAGAAACCAACATTGACAGATTTGCCCACCTCTCCTCTGGTGTGGCAACTCTTTCGGTGATGTGCTGGTGCAGCTGACAACCCCCAAGCCCTTCAGCGCATATTTCCTGACATGGCTCAAGTCTTCTGCTCAGCTTCATAAATCAAACTTAAATCCCAGCTCTTCCAGCTAAGGCATTTTGTAAATCAGCTCTGAAGGAAGGACTGAGTGTTTCTTCTGCCTAACTGAGAGTTTGCTAATAACACAGTTAGCCGGCAATACTTCACGTTCTGCATTGAAAGAGAGGGTGTGTCCCTGGTTGGCTGGTTTGTGCTGAATTAATATTTGCTTACCAAATTCATTTCAGAATATTCCTTCTCAAGAAATCAATATTAAAATAGGATAATGGGTTGCACTGGAAGAACTGTAAATAAGATGGACACACAAACACACATTTGGAGTAGAGTAGTCTTCATGTTGAGTCTGCAATCCTAAACATATAAGCCCCATTGGATACAGTGCATAAGACTGGGCTGTAAGATCTTAAAGGTAAAGGTACCCCTGCCCGTATGGGCCAGTCGTGTCCGACTCTAGGGTTGTGCGCCCATCTCACTTAAGAGGCCGGGGGCCAGCGCTGTCCGGAGACACTTCCGGGTCACGTGGCCAGCGTGACGAAGCTGCTCTGGCGAGCCGGCACCAGCGCAGCACACGGAAACGCCGTTTACCTTCCCGCTAGAAAGAGGTACCTATTTATCTACTTGCACTTAGGGGTGCTTTCGGACTGCTAGGTGAGCAGGAGCTGGGTGCTCACCTCGCCGCGGGGATTCGAACCGCCGACCATGCGATCTGCAAGCCCTAGGTGCTGAGGATTTACCCACAGCGCCACCCGCATCAAGATCTTACAGGGCAATTATATTCTTCCACATGCCCCGTGACTTATTCAGTAGTTTTTCACTGTTTCAGAAATCCTTACATCTCAACCCTATAACTTTCTACTCAGAAGTACATGCCAAGTTAATGAGACTTACTCTCCAATAACTCTAAACAGTTTGAGAAACAAAAATCTTAGCCTTTCCAAAGGCTTTCTGGCCAGCACCTCCTGTTTTGATCACAATTGCCATGCTAATTACATATTATGAGAAGCAGCAATTCCTTCATCTAATTCTAACCTGTTGCAGATCCATTTCCTTGCGTGACTCTGAGGCTCATCCACACTTCTGCTTGTCCCAGATCTGAGTAGTTTTCTGTTTGTCTCATGCTTTCTAGGCATTGGACTGAGCGGTTTTCCAGTTGCCCTGCCACTTTCCCAGGGAAAACCAGGTCCTTACCTCTGAAGTGAAGCAAAAGTCAATGTGCAGAAAACCTGTTTGATGTTTGTGGTAAAGACCTTGATTACCCAGGGGAAAGCAATGGACAAGAAGAGGTGTGGATGAGCCCTGAGTTGCACAAATGTGTATATGAGAAGCTTTTTCTCCCTGTATTCTCTATGTCATGGGGGATGGTGGTATCAGGCATGGAAGTCAAGTATGTCCTTCCAGACCACTCAGTCTGATGTTTGGGACTCTCCCCAGACCACACATACCACCAGCCCAGCTTCACACCTTCCTTGAGTATTTTTGCCTGGTTCAAACCAGTCCTGATATTGCCTCTGATATTGTCTTTGGCTTGTCTGGATGGAGGAGAGAGAGAGACAGAGAAATAGAGAGGGAAGAAACTAGCCCACTGCACAAAGGTAAAATCTACATTCATTTCTCCACCCACTTTGGCCTATGTCTGCCCTGTCTGCCATATGAATGGAGCCCATGGAAAGTTGCCCAGAAGTTTCTGCAACCCTCAGGTCAAAAGAGGGTTCAAAACTGTATAAGATAATCATCCCTGACACTTTATTGTCTAAATCAAAAATTTAGCATGTCATAGGGAAAATTCTGGTCCCCTCACCTCAAAAAGACCCTGCTTCCACCAGTGGCAGACTTTGGGCTCTCAAATTGCAGCAGCACCCTGTACGATACTAAAATTCAGGGACCTCACCTCACTTATAGCGTTGCTTTGGTGCCCTCTGGTTGCTCTACCCCATAACTGCCTATGATTCCAAAGATCCCCAAAGTGCCCTGTTTTATCCTATTCATGCTTCTTTGTCCTGCCTCCATCCCTTCTCTTGTGCTTATTTTGACCCGTTTTACTCTTCACAGTTGTGTGATGGATCCCATAGCAAGCATGTTTATGACAGCCCATGAGAAGCATTGCCCTCCCTCTGGAAAGGAGCTGTGCTATGAACACTTTTTCACTGGTTGCAGACTCTTCCCATCCACTATCTTTGGAGCGGAGAAGTCCTCCTGCCTGTTATATTTCACCCCCTTTTCTAGAACCACATCCTAACTAACCCGGTTGTTCATTTTTACCGTACAGAGCAGGAGCAATGCCTGGCTGCTAATAGTCCCTTCAGATTATCTGGTCTGTATAGTGTGTTGAAACATTCCAGGGTAATCCACAAACACAATTATGCATATGGTTAACTATAAACATTGGAGTTATGGCAGCAGAATTAAAAAAATGAAGTTTGCACTTCAAGTCAGTGCATAAGCTAGAGGACTCTCTCATCATCCTTGGGGATCAAACCTTCCATCAGCATTCCCATTAATTTTGAGGAGACCTCTCATAAGTGTCTCTACTCAGAATTCGATCTGTAGCATTTGAAAATGAAACATGTTCCCCCTGACTTTGGGCTACTGATAGCATTTCATACCAAACCACAATATGATACGCATGGCTGCCATAAAGTAATGCAGTGTCAACATTTTTCAAGCAAGAAGATGTGTTGTTTTGCCAGGCAGATGGCTTCCAGATCTGCTGTTGTCACTCATTAAGATAGTAAGCCGGACTTCTGTGAATTACGATACGGTAAATACTTTAATAGTAGATATATGGGGGAGTGATCTCAAATCATTCTCTCCCTTGGTTGCTTTAATCATTTCATCTTGACAGTTGGCCTTGTGAATCTGTAACAGGTTTAGAAGATGCCAGGAATAAAACACGCACAGGATGCAAAGGAATCTAGACACAAAACTGTGGGTCTTTTTGCCTTATATCTGACATGATATCGCTGGAAGGAGATCAGGAGAGGAACCAAACACCTAATGCCAAATGCAGAACCCCATATTAGTGTCATGTAAAATAGTCATTGGGGAAACCACATTTAGAAAGCTGTTCTGCTGTTTTGAATGTGTAGTAACCTATTAGTGGATATTCATATTGTCCATAGTAACATATGGGATACCATGTATAAATGGTGCCGAATGCAAGCCATGTTTTCAAAAGGGCAATTGGGAGCACAGGCTCCCATTTATTTTTTCATAAGGGAAGCTTGCATTTGGTGCTGTTTAAATTTAGCGCCAAATGCAAGCCAAACTGCTGATCCACTCAGAACTTCTTAACTGGGAGCTCCTGACTAGATCTACTGACTACCCAAAGCATGGCTGCAAAGTGGCCTTCTTTTTCAGACGGGAGGTGAGAAAAAGAGCGGGGGACAACTCAGAAATTTTCCCAGAAAAATGTGTTCTGATAAATTTTTATTGAGCTCTCCACACAGCACTTTTTCTGCAACGAATGTCTTCAGAACATATGCAGAGAATCAATAAAAATATATTTTGGTAATTTGAAAGTTTTGATATGGGTTGAAGGCGAATTTGCATAGGAAAGGTGGTAGGAATCACGGGGCTGACATCTGCCCAGAGTGAGGCCATCATTCTGATTGGCTATCACACTACACTGTCTCGGGTTTCCTTTCACCTGAGGACCCACAGCTTGGAATAAAACATGAATTTAGAAAGCTGCCTTATGTCAGGTCAGACTCTCTGTCCATCATGTTATAAAGCTAGGATGGCCACTTAAAGGTAAAGTGACCCCTGACCATTAGGTCCAGTCGTGACCAACTCTGGGGTTGCGGCACTCATCTCGCTTTATTGGTCGAGAGAGCCGGCGTACAGCTTCCGGGTCAGGTGGCCAGCATGACTAAGCCGCTTCTGGCGAACCAGAGCAGCGCACGGAAACGCCGTTTACCTTCCCACCAGAGTGGTACCTATTTATCTGCTTGCACTTTGATGTGCTTTCGAACTGCTAGGTTGGCAGGAGCAGGGACCGAACAACGGGAGCTCACCCCATCGTGGAGATTTGAACCGCCAACCTTCTGATCAGCAAGTCCTAGGCTCTGTAGTTTAACCCGCAGCGCCACCCGCGTCCCAGGATGGCCACTTACATGCTAGCAAACTGAAGATGCATCAGCACCAAAGAAAAGAGTGCAAAAGAGGATACAATTGTGCATAATATTTGAATATACTAATGTATATGTGTAGGTGCACATATTTAGAGATTTAAAGAGAAATGCAATGCATCTTGCCATAGCGGGGCAGAGTGTAACCAGGTGAGCTGTGTGCTTCCTCAGTCTGCTGTTTAGGTGCTAAGTGTTCAAATGCTATGTCTTGAGGGGTACTGTCAAGACCTTGCTGTCCCTTCTATTCTCTCCCCCCCCCATGCACTGTACTTGGATGAAACAAACCTTCAAATAGAGATCCCTTCAAATAGAGAACTGTCTCATGACAACCTTCCAAATGAAGATTGTCCTCTGTAAAGTTAAGAACAATACCGAGGTATTACTCTTTTAAATGTGTTGCAAGTTGTATTCCCCCCCTCCAGTTATTCTAGTACTTTGCTGATAGAAAAGCATAAGTTAGTGGGTATGTTACACTAGGATTGCATCCTGTTTAGCACTTTCTGGCATAGTGGGACCACAGGATTATACCGAAAAGGATGCAGACCCAGAGAATGTAGTATTGCTCACTACTAATGATGTCATAGGCCCCAGCCAATCCATTGTCAAAACACTAATGACATCATAAGCCCCTGACAGAAATGCTTAGAATACTCTCATGACATTTCGCACAACACTTTCAATAACAGAAGTAACAGGCACATTACCTAGGAGAAGTATCACATGTTTTTATTTAAAGTATAGCTCTCAAAGCGGCACGTTTTCCCCACTGATAAAATACTACAGCCTGAGTGCTGTTAAAGCTGCAATCTCTCTGCAACAGATGTGCTATCTTGAGGGAGAAATGCTGGACCCTACAACCAGATTATCTAGGAAGGCCGTTCAAGTCCCAAGTCCCAGGCAAGAGAATTTACAGTACAAGTGCTGTGATGAAATCACTTTCTGTGCTTGACTTTAAACATTAACATTTGGAAAGTTAAGGAGGAAACCTGAGAGGCTACATGGATCTTCTCCTGGTGCCTTGATACAAAGGGACACATCTGGCTAGCAGGTGCACACTCTCAACATCGAGACTTGGGCTCCCCCCCCATCTCAAATCAATTGTTGACCATATTTAATCATTGTCAGCCTTGACAAGACTCCCAGTTATCTGCAAAGGAAATGTTAGCAGTGCCACCCCAAATGTATTAAGGTCACCAGTACATTGTTTTACAAACATTAAATAATGTTTTATCACAATGTCTTCTGCATGATTATTAGACTGTGGTTGTGTAGACCTTCTTCTTTTCTTTTTTTTTAAAGCCCCACTAGATCCAACAGTGGACAATCTTTTTTCTGTGAGGGCCACATTCTGACAGAGATGAACTGTTGGGAGCCATATGCTTGTGGTAGGTGATCCAGTGCTAAGGATGGACAGAGCCTGAGACAACTGTTCTCAGGATTAACTAACCATGAATAAAAATAGTTTCCAATTTCACCATGGCTACCTCAGAATTACCAATATTATGCAGGTCTACTCAGAAGTAAGAATGTCTGGTTTTAATGGGTTCACTCTCAAACAAGTATATAGGGAACTGATGCACTGATTAATCAATCCATCAATCAATTACTCCAACAAACCAGTACAACTACTGTTATGAAAACCAACTGAAAGCAATAACTTTCTGACTTATGTGTACCACACAAAAGAAAGAGGGAGATAGAAACCTACCAGCTTGTTCTGGAGAAAAAATGTTTTCCCCCAAGCCATACAACCAGGGAAAATGTATTTTTTAAAAAATAAGTTTTTATCAAATAAAATATTGCCCCTCCCAATTGTTTTGAAGCTACACAGAAAGAATGGGGGGAGGGGAAACCACTTTAAGATGCCAGGAAAAAATAAGGAGGAAATGAACAGGAAGGAGGAAATCAGATAGGATGGAAGAATAGGACAGTTTCCAGAAGTGTTGCAGGTAATATAAATTCAGGTCAGGAGCCTCAAATTGCCAATCTGTGCACTAAATGATGAGTACTGTAATAACCTATAGAATGAGAAGCAACATTCATGTGGTTCATACCAAACTTGATCTGTGAACTTAAGAGTCAATTCACACAAATGTTAGCATATTTTCACCACCACCTTTCTATTTCACTCTTGCTCAATATAGTGCCAGGTAGCATACATGAGGTTTTCCACACTCCATTTTATCCTCATAGCAACACTCTAGATTGGCCTGAGAAATAGTCTAGCTTACCATCACCCAGTGACCTTGGAAGAAAGCTGGTGGTGTTCAAACATGGTGTCCCGCTGGTTGATGGATATTCATGTTTGGTGATACACCTGTAAGTGTTTAGCCGGTATATTGCACTCAAGCTTGGCTGCTAGCAGGACTGTAGATTTGGGGATTTTCTTTAGCTTTATTCTTCTGCGTATCTTAACTGAAGTGTAATATAGACCATCTGCCACTTTAATTCACTTCATAATCTGATGAATTAGCTTGTTGCTGACAAAAGCCCGTGCTGCAATAAATCAGCAACAGGCTTTAAGTGATCAGATGATTTTATCCTTTTGGGCTGGATTTTCTTGTGGGTGGAAGGGAGATGGAAATCAAGCCTGATAACCAATGGGCTGGATCTCCTGCAGAGTCAGACAGGCTGAACCTACTCATTTGTGATTGCAGTTGGTTTGCCTATAATATTTTAAACTGTCTGCTACAGCCAAGTTTGTTTTTGCTGCAGATTTAATGTACTCCAAAATATTTCTTTTCTTTGCCCAGGTTTCCATTCAGCCACAATAGTGGTATTCCATCCAATAGATTAGTAGTAGTCTTGCTCCATTTTTTTTTTAAATGGATACTTGGAACAATAAACTTTGCAAGACCTCAGCAATGCCACAAGGTCATTTGGAAGAAACCCATGGATTCACTATTGGATTGAATCTGAGCCCTTTGTGAAACCTTGGCTCCACTGTAGATCAACCACAATCTGGGTAACATTAGAATTCACGACACTACTCAAATATTGTTGTTTTTGTTGTTTAGTCATTTAGTCGTGTCTGACTCTTCGTGACCCCATGGACCAGAGCACGCCAGGCACTCCTGTCTTCCACTGCCTCCCGCAGTTTGGTCAAGCTCATGTTGGTAGCTTTGAGAACACTGTCTAACCATCTCGTCCTCTGTTGTCCCCTTCTCCTTGTGCCCTCCATCTTTCCCAACATCAGGGTCTTTTCCAGGGAGCCTTCTCTTCTCATGAGGTGGCCAAAGTATTGGAGCCTCAGCTTCAGGATCTGTCCTTCCAGTGAGCACTCAGGGCTGATTTCCTTAAGAATGGAGAGGTTTGATCTTCTTGCAGTCCATGGGACTCAAATATTACTGTGTTAAATATCTTAACATTTGCTTCACTTTTTCCTTTGTGTAGAAAACATGATCTTGATTAGTGCAGTTTACTGAATTTAATTTCTGCTTGTGTCCTCTGTGTGAACAAGAGGAAGCTGGAAACTGCATATCCTGGATTTTTGAAATATAGTTCTGTCCTTATGGTACAAATGCAGAAAATCCACAGTTATTTCAAGGATATGTGATGTTTTGGTTACAGCCGATTGTTTATTAAATGATAGGTCCCAATGGCTACATTCAGTGTGCTTTATGAATGGTCCTCAGGTTTCCTAATTAAGGTTGCATTCCTACGCACACTTAACCTGAACGTAAGCTCCACTGAACATAGTGGGATAACTTAAAAGTAAACATACACTGGACTGCACCATAAGATGTTGAATGGCACATTCCCAGCACCTACAAAAATCTGAGCAGGCAAAAATGTCCCTGCCTCACTAAATAAACAGGTGGGGGAATGGCCTCATTGCATTTTAACTTGCTAATGTGTACAGAGCCTTAGGAGCAATCCTAAATATGGGATGCCAACATAATTTGTGCTGCTTTCAGTTAAGCAGACATAAAGTACACCAGATCCAAACTCCATTCAGGAGGGGAGCTATTGCCAGCTGAGCTGGCTTAATCCTGGCAGGGGGGAAACAAAGCTTTTGAAATTGAGTTGGTTTACACCACCACCCTTTTTGCCAGCATTAGTTATGCTGGGTTGCCAAGTCATGTGACTGAGTTGAACAGAGTTAGGAAACAGCATAAGTCCTCCCCTACCTGGTACTGCCTCCACCTCCCCTCCCCTCCCCTCCCTTGGGAACCCCAATTTATAGGACTTACTCCTGCATTAGTTTTACCAGCCTCAGTACAGCCAGCTTAAAACCTGACTGAGCCAGGAAAAGGGAGCTGCTGCTGTATTTCCAGCTGAGCTGGGGATGGGACTTATGCTGACATAGCTCAGCTGAGCTGGAAAACTGCTTTCTGAGACAGAGATTCACCTTCCTTGTTCATCCCAGTGAACCTAAGGATAGGATTGTGTGCTATATCTTTGTCCCACCTCTTGAGCCCATGTAGATATGATTCATGTTTCCATTATATCCATTTTGAAGGTATATATTCTTAATTCCATCCCTTTCCTGATATCTTTGTGGTTTTGCCACCACCTTCTTTTTATATGCCAGCCCAGGCTGTCAGACGAGTGTGTGAATAATGAGTTGGGGTGGGGAAATAGTCTCCTCTCTCTGTGAGATTTCCTAGAAAGTCCATTCTCTTAACAAAACACTGTTGAGGGGAGTGATATCTCAACTCCATTCATGGCCACTGTGGTGAGTTTCCCTCAAAGGCAGCGAGGGGGAAAGTGTGAGGTTTCGTTTTAGCCTGCAGAGGAGGCTCACCTCTGAAAGATCATATGCCATAAATTTCTAGTCATCTTTAAAATCAATCTGAACAGGAGCATCATTTAATAATATTGAGAGGCTCCCACAAATCCTTTATAAAGTAATGTCACTTCCCCCTCCCCCCTCTTTTCCTCCCTCAGTCCTGATTGACAAAGAGGGCAGAATCCATTTTCTAACACCACAAGATATCCATTACACGGGAACTTTCTTCTGGCGCCAGGAGGTATTTAAAGAGTTTGCTTGCTTATTCCACAGGGGAAAGTGTGCTGAAAGTGAGGGATACCTGAGGAAAACGGACCATTTGACAAGCTCAAGAGTGAAGAGGGGGAGCCTCAGCAATTAATAAGGATTCCCTCCTTTCCAAGTTTATTAAACAGGGAAACTTTAAAGCAGGAATAACAAAAGCAAATTCATCCTTCAAGCAAGTGGGCACACGCTTGGAGCAGGCTAAAAAGCATGGGCCCAGATCCCCAAGAATAAAAGTGCAATCTTACTCAAGGTTGCTGGAGATGTTATGACCCCATGTGTTTGTAGGTGCCTTAAGCCACAATCCTAAAGATGTGGTAAGAAGCCTCATTGGAAACAGTGGGAATTCCTTCTGAGTAAAACAACATAGAGTAGTTCTGTAACTCAGGTGAGAGTGCATAGGATTGCAGTGTGACAGAGCAATCCTAGGAACACAGGAAGTGGCCAGCTAAATTTTGTCAACACTGAAAGGCAGTGTTGTGTAGCAGTTAGAGTATCAGACTAGGACCTGGGAGACGTGTCCTCAAATCCCCACTCGATCATGAAGCTCACTGGCTTTCTTTGGGTCAGTCCCCTATTCTTAGCCCAACCTACTTCAGAGGGTTGTTGTGGGAAATAAAGTAGGAGAACAATGTACACCACCTTGAGCTCCTTGGAGAAAAAGGTGGGATTGTTTTGTTTTGCTGTGAACCACCCTGAGATCTAGGGGGAAGGGTGATATACAAATTTAATAAATAATGAATAATAAGAATTAAATAAATGAAATAGCATGGATAGGCAGTGGCTCTCCAGGGCTTTAGACAGGAAATATTTACTAGTTCTACCTGAAGATGGCAGGAATTGCACCTAGGACCTTTTGCGTGCAGATAGGAAGCTCTAGCACTGAGCTACAGCACCTCTCAGACAGTGTATTGTTGGTTTTTTTTTCCAAAAATGAGGTGTGGATATTTATATATTGATAAAAGTGCTACTCGTGTTGGCACAAAATGGCTACCATGAGCAGCAGAGAGAGGGAGAGAGAGAGAAAGGTGTCTCCACAGCTCATATATTCCAATACTGTAAGGTAAAGGTAAAGGGACCCCTGACCACTAGGTCCAGTTGTGACCGACTCTGGGGTTGCGGCGCTCATCTTGCTTTATCAGCCAAGGGAGCCAGCATACAGCTTCTGGGTCATGTGGCCAGCATGACTAAGCCGCTTCTGGCGAACCAGAGCAGCGCAAGGAAACACTGTTTACCTTCCCGCCGGAGTGGTACCTATTTATCTACTTGCACTGTGTGCTTTCGATCTGCTAGGTTGGCAGGAGCAGGGACCAAGCAACGGGAGCTCACCCTGTCGCGGGGATTCAAACCCTGACCTTTCGATTGGCAAGTCCTAGGCTCAGCACCACCCGTGTCCCTTCCACTTTTTAACATAAAATCCCAGGACACATTGTCAATTGCTTTCTCTGCATTTAAAAATATTGAGGCTGCTTGTTTTTCATTTCTCACTTGTAAATATTCTATTATGTCAATTATATTCCTAATATTGTCCTTCAATTTTCTTCTTGGCAAGAAACCAACCTAATCATGATGGATTACCTATTTTAATACAATTTTCAACTTATTTACTAATATATCTGCAAAAAGTTTATAACAATTTTTCAACAAAGATATAGGTTGATAATTCTTAACCTGCTCTGGATCTCTATCTTCTTTAGGGATCAAAGGTATATATGCACTCTTCCAGGATTCTGGTAGTTCCCCTGTATTTAGAGTCCTATTAATAATGTCTTTTAATAGTTGCCTTGGGTAATCTTGTAACTTCTTATAATATACTGCTGATCCAACATTCCTACCACAATTCCCACCACTGCCAATATTAAATTGATGGTGCTGCTGACTGAGCCTCCACTGTCTGAAGGCATCTCTCATGGGTTTTTAGGCTAGAGGTACCTGAAGATGCCAGAGACTAAGCCTGGGACCTTCTGCACACAAAGCAATGTTCTGTGACCCTTCCCCCTGATGTGACCTCACAGTCCTTTCATACAAAATGTGTATTTCTGATTTCCCTCCTAAGCTAGGTTCAGTAGTGTAACTTTGGGGGCGGGGCGGGTGAGTTGTTGCTACTGTTACACGATTAGGATTCGCTAAAACCAGTGGACATCTGAGGAGGCTGAATGTTGGAATATTAAGGACAGATAGAAGAAAGCACATAGCTAAACTTTGGAACTCACACCCACAAGAGGCAGTGATGGCCACCAAGTTGCTTGGCTTTAAAGGAGGATTAGACAAATTCATAGAAGAGAGAGCTACTGACGGCTACCACTACTATTCTCTGCTTCCACGGTAGGCAGCAATGCTTTTGAATGGCAGTTGCTGGAAATCACAGGCTCTTGGGATCCAATCCTGCTTTCTGGTTTGCCACAGGCATGTGGTTGGCCACTGTGAAAACTGGAGGCTAGACGAGATGAGTCGTTGACCTGATCCAGACCAGCAGACTCTTCTTATGTTGTTAATCGGAAATCACGGTGACACGATCTTCCTTCTGTTTCTTCCTGGTTTAACCCCAGGGCTGCTTTGTCCTCCAAAATAAGACTGCTCCTGGTTGAAACCGTAAGAGAGTCGTTCTTGTCCTTCCGTTTTCCGATTGCAATTCAGCCCCGAATTCCCTGTATGTGTTTAAAAGACGAACCGTGTTGCTAACCCAACTCTTGCCTGCACCTCAGGGTGGGAGGAGGTGAAACTTGCCCCCACCTTAACCTATCAATCCAAAGAAGGAAATGGGGACATTTCAGCGCTGGTCGTTTTGTCTTGTTCATGTTATGCCTAGCCGCAAGCAATATAAAAATGGTAAACCGCCTTGCCTCCCTTGGCAGAAAGGCGTTTTATAAATGTAATAAATAAACAGTTGCCACAGAGTTCATTGAAAGCGCGGAATTGCAGCCCCAGTTATTCATTTGCCCCGCCCCACCCCTTCGCTTGATTGGTTTTCAGAATCCATTGGATTCCCTCGCAAATAAGGCGTTTTGGGTTAGGATGGGCGCAAAAACCACGCACGGAAGTGTGAACCCGATCACCGGTCTGCGGAAGAAAGAGGAGCACAACTCGCAGTTTGAGAGGACCGTTCACTCCTCGCTTCCGTCTCAAAAAAATGGTCTTTGCTGCTTGCCGGAAGAACTGGGAAGCTTCCTCTCCTGACAAAATCATGTGTGTATTTCGATGGTGCTTGTCTTATTCCCAACAGAACCACAGCAAGCAGATCCCTCTCTTGAACTCAGGACCCACCCAATGGAGCTGAATGCTGGAAGATGCGGGACAGACAGAAGGAAGCCCTTCTTCAGCCAGAGCATAATTTAAACGATGGCACTCACCCCGACAGGATGAAGGACTGGGACAAATCCATGGAGATGAAGGCTATAAATGGCTGTGGCTTTGCTCTCTACCTCCACAGTCGGAGGCAGAAATGCTTCTGAATAGCAGCTGCTGGAAACGGCAGGAAGGGAGGGTGGCGTGGAGCTGAGGACCAGTTTGCAGGCTTCCCATGAGTGCCTGGTTGGCCGCTGTGAGAACAGGATTGCTGGACTAGGTAAATCACTGGCCTGAGCAAGACGAGCTCTTCTTAGGTTCTTTCAAAAGGATTAAAAGGAAGGATGCTGGTTTGGTGATGGCTGGACCACAACCTCGTGAAAAGCAGCTCATCTTGCCCCTCTGACCAAGCTGATCCAGGTGATATAGGGCGGTGTAGAAATGTAATGAATAACATAAAATATACTCAAAATTCAAAAAAGTTATTTTTTATTTTTACTATAACAAGTCCATTTCCTTGTAATAGCAGGCGGGACGGCAAAAGTGGATGCATGGAGGAATAAATAAATAACTATACCCCCCCGCCCCCCCCAGAGTAAGGATTTGGGAGTAAGCATCATTTTACTCAGTGGAACCTACTTACGAGTAAACATGCCTAGGACCCAGCTATCAGAGGCTACATTCTGGAGTTTTGTTGTGGGAGGCGAAGCATTTTCATAGCGAATCTTCTACACGCAAACCCAACAGTAATGTTGGAATACGTGCCTACTCGGAAGTAAGAGCCATCGAGTTGAGTGGGACCTCCCCCCCCCCCAGGCAAGCGGCTCTACGACCGCTGCCCGAAAATGTCTCATTCATCTTTCGCTGTTCTCAATATACATATTTCTCAAATAATCACAATTAAAATGGATCCCATTGTGTAACGCACAGAGATGCGCACTTCTTCGAAGTCTGCTCCTTTTGACGCCCGTGTTTTATCCTCCCTCACAACAACCTTGCGAGGTTGCTTAGTGCCTGGCCCAAGGTTACCCAAGGAGCTCCGTGGCCGGGTGGAGATTTAAACCCGCGTCTCCCAGGTCCTATTCCAAGACTCCAACCAGTACAGCGCACTGGCTCCCCCCCGCACTAGCGTGGGGGGTGCAGGGGGGGGGCCGGCCGCACCGGGCGCAACATATGGGGGTTAGGGTTAGGGGTCTCAAATCCACGGGTTAGGGGGCGCAAATTACTTGCCTTGCCCCGGGTGCTGACAACCCACGCTACGCCACTGCCCGAGGATGCGAGAGAATCGTCCTACCTTATCTCCCCATCTGCAGTCTTGCTACAAGCCATCTAGAACTTGCTATTTTAAATGGAAAATATGAAGTGTTTCCTCTCTGTATTCAAATCCCCCGTCCTCTCGCTACCGCTAACCATTCTAAGCATTCCATCATTTCCTACCTAGTTCTAGATTACAACAATAATATGAAAAAGCGCCTCCTTTAAAATAATTTCCCTAAAGCTCTTTCCAAGAAATGAAAAATTATATTTCCCCTTTCAGAGCAAAAGTTTGGCCGCAGCTGCGGCAAACCCAAATACCCAAAGAAAAACGATCCATTAATCCACGAGATCTTAATATCGACTGAGGATCGTATTCGGTTCTCTCACGCTCCTTTCTTGGTCTGCCCGTAGTAGGAGGGAGAGACAACTTCTCCACCTAGCTATACACTGGCTCCCAGTCACCCCGACGCCTTGCATCGGGGGAAGAGGAACTCTCCATGGAACTCTCGGGGTCAGTTTACACGTGCACTCGCATCGCTGGGTAACTGGCAGCCGTGTGAATACGGGAAAGCATCGCGTCTGAGAGCAGGTGCACTACACTGAAGTTCTCTCTCGATCTCCACTTGCGCATCTCATTGTTTACACAGTTATATCATTGTTTTATTCTCCCCGAGAAACCATTTTTGCATGCATTATAAGGCGGAAGCAAATGTGGCCCTTAGGCAGTAGTGGAGAAATCCAAGATTTTAACGTTGCTGTGATTGGGCAGCTCTCGAACAAATGCGGGTTCCGCGGTCCCGTTTGTATCTCTGGAATTCGCACGTGCAAGTCGCCACTTCGTGCAGCAGTCCTTCAGCGGTGAGCATTCACGTGTGAACAAACCACCTTTACTCCAGTGAAATGAAGTAGGTCAACAGTACTTACACGGGCCATTCTGTTACGTTGGCCTTGCGGTCCTAGAGACGTTTAAAAGAGCAATCGTCATCCGTGTTTAAGCTCTCCAGCTAGTTTAACTGGACTTACACTGCCATTGTGGAGAAGCCATTGAATCTGAGAACTCCTCGATGTTTAACGCATCAAGACACTAACAAAGAGTTATTACTGGTCCTGGCAGACACTTCTGCAAGTCATTTCGTGATGGTTGCTCTACTAATTTATTTGCTGTACTAGTAGGGAAAGGTTTTCTGACATCCGAGATGGTGCATCGCCAACAATAAGGAATGCGCTGAGATCTTCAGAGCTCACAGCTCTTGTGTTTTGCTCACTTTGTGGCTTTCATTCTCACGAAAGTCCTGAGGTTTGCTAAAAAGTGTTTGGGGCCATTATTAAGGCTTATTACAATGGTCTTAATTGGCATGCCCGCCTTCCCTCCCATCTCCGAAACCGTCTTATTTGAAACTAGGCCCCGCTGCATTGCTATAATCTGAACTGCTTTTACTTGAAAGCTCAATGAGATCACATAGGTAGGCAACAGGATCTTTAAACACGCCTGCTAGCTAACCTAGTAGGATTTATGTCTGGATCTATGTTTGTAGTCTTGCTTGGTTTTTTATCTGTTTGAGTCGCCTTGAGTTCCTGGGGGGAAAGGTGGAGTATAAATAAATATATAATAACATCATCACCAGTACTTAAGATGATGGCCTATCTAGTCTCGCATCCTGTTCTCACAGTGGCCAACCACGTGGCAATGGGAAGCCAGCAAGCGGGACTTGAGCACAACAGCACGCTGCGTGATTCCCATAGTGCCTCTCGGACAGTGGAGGCAGAACATAGCCATTTGGGCTAGCAGTATCCTCCATACACTGGTCTAATTTTATTTTAATTGGTATTCATTGGTATAAAGGTAAAGGGACCCCAGTCCTGACCAGCTCTGGGGTTGCGGCGCTCATCTGGCTTTATTGGCCAAGGGAGCCAGCGTACAGCTTCCGGGTCATGTGGCCAGCATGACTAAGCCACTTCTGGCAAACCAGAGCAGCGCATGGAAACGCCCTTTACCTTCCCGCCGGAGCGGTACCTATTTATCTACTTGCACTTTGGCTTGTTTTTGAACTTCTAGGTTGGCAGGAGCAGGGACCGAGCAATGGGAGCTCACCCCGTCGCGGAGATTCGAACTGCCCACCTTCTGATCGGCAAGTCCTAGGCTCTGTAGTTTAACCCACAGCGCCACACTTGTTCCATTCATTGGTATACCAGTGTCCTAAATCTTTCAAAATTCAGCTTTATTGGATACCTCTGAGTTCTAATAATCTGTGAGAGGGAGAAAAACTTTTTATCTAAATATGTTTATTTATGTTTATTTCTCCACACCTTGCAGAATTCCATGCACCTCTAATGCAAATAAATGTGCAAAGGATCGCACCACACTTTCCTCCGAGTTCAGTGCGTGGCTTTTCCGTGGCATTTTCCCTTTGCTCGTGCAGCAAGGCAGTGTGGTGTAGTGCTTAGAGTCTCCCGGGGACACCTTGTTTCAAATGCCCACGCAGCCAGGAGGTTCACTGGGTGACCCTGGGCCAGTCACCAACTCTCAGCTTGGCCGCCTCACAGGAGTCAGTTAAACAGGATAAATGGGAGGGGGAGCATCGTCGGAGACTGCAAATAAATGCTCCATCCGGCTCAGTAGTGTGGATGCTAACTGGGAGTGGATCTCCGGGGTTTCAGATTTGGGGATGGCAGGACTTGAACCCGTGACCTTTTGCGCGCAAAAAAACGTGCGCTCTGTCACTCACCGCCTTGAGCTCCTGGGAGGAAATAAAAATGCTAGGAACCCCACAATGTGCCAATGGATAGGTCTCATCTCTGTAACTCGCTGATAGCAATGTTGTATCCAAGATCTTTGAGACTTGATCTAAACTGCAGGTGCTTATTGCAGATTTGAGTCTCGGAGTACTGAAGGCTGAAAGGAGAGAGTTCGCCTTTAATGAGGGCGGCGCGCTTGAACCCGGTTCACACAGTTCGGTATATGGTTGCCCGGCCACGCAGGCTTCCGCAGGGGGACCCCCCCCCTTCTCCTGCAGCTGCTGCAACTTTCTATGGAATAATAATAATAATAATAATAATAATAATAATAATAATAATGGCAAACCCAATTCTTCCCATGCCACTCCGTAGGCAGCCAAAGGAGCACCACGCACGCTCAGGGTTGGTTTACACAAGCACTAACAAAATTTAGAGGAGGAGGAAAAGGGAGGGAGGGCCACGTTCTCTAGTATTTCAGGCGGCTTGTTAAAATGGGAAATTGGCGATTCCCTCCGCCTTCAGCTGGGCCAGCATCCAAAGTAATGTTTTGTCGTGGGAATGCCCTTGAGCATGTACAGAGTGCCTCGCCGAGTATCACCGTCCACATCGAGCCTGAGTGCTTCTGCAATGAAAGCATGGGACGAAGAGAGCGTCATTTCCCAATGAGCTTGAGCCCCGGAAGGTCTCTCTTTTTTGGGAGGTAGTCTTTAAGGTCCCCACGCGCTCCCGCCTGTGAACTTCAGCCCACGGAGGGGGCGGGAGCGGAGGGCGAGTCAGGCCTCTCCCCGCGTGGCAAAAGAAGGGTACAATCGGGCATCGACATTTCCACCACTGTTTAGAAATAGCCAGCACTTTCCTTCCCATTAATCTTTAGTAAGGAAAGAGTTCAGACTGCACCTGTATAAACAATCCGGAGAAACGGAGAGGCGAAACCTACACATCTAACCTCCAGGATATGTGTGTGTGTGTGTGTGTGTGTTGATACGGCTCTTCCGCGGGTGCTCTTCAGGATCGGGCTTGTGGCACAGCCAGCCAGCCACCTGCTTGCGAGAAGAAGCCGAGACAGGGCTTAGGGGCCGGTGTCAGCGCAAGTTCAGCGCCTCCAAGTGCCAAGTTGGACGCCGGGTGCATTTCAGAGCTTCTTCCACCGATATTCTTGGCTTGGGAGAGAGTTGCCCGTGAAAAGAAAGGGAGGGCAGGCTCCGAATAAAGAACGGCATTTTCTAAGAGCAGGAAGGGGAGGGGAGGGGAAACCTCCCTGAGACACCAGGGTTGCAAAATCCAGCTAGAAAGCGGCTCCATCGTGGGAAGCGGTGGTGCCAGGAAGCGCAACGCCAGGGAGGTGGCGGCGGTGCCAACGCCAGTCTGGTGGGAAGGCGGATGGAACGAAAAGGTTGCAGATGCAGGAATTCGGGGCCCAGATCCCCACCTGCTGCGGCCGTCAGGGGCGGAGGAACACCCACAGCCCCGGCCCCGCTGCGCCAGGGAACTTTCTTCGCCCGGCCGCAGGGGTGGGTCACGTTGCGAAGATCCTATTCATATTTGCGCATTCAGAAATTAGGTCCCACGGGTTTGGGAGGAGAGTTGATCCAAAGGAAGTCTGTGGAAGATCGCAGCCTCGGACTGTAAGCGGGAGGCAGTGAGCAACAGTTCACAAGGGGAGTGGGATTGCCTCCGTGTCCCGCGGGAATGGATCCCTGGAGCTGAACGATTCTGAGCCGAACGCTTTTTAAGCGTTTGGTTTCGGAAGCATTTTTTTTTAAATGCTGTTATAAATTGTCTCCTCCTGTTTTTAGTCTGCTGGTCGCCTTAAAAATGTATGTTTATAGATTGGTTTTTCGTTTTAGTATATCACTTTTTAAACAATTGTATATAACCACTTTGGTGCAGTTATGGAGACAAAGACGCACTGGACTAAATACAAAACAAACATTTTATTCGCTGGATCATAACCTCTGAAATTCTTTGATGCCCTCAAATAAATGATGGTTCCACTCCACTGAAGGAGCAGCTGATTAATTTGAGAAAATAAAAAGTGCGGAGGATGAGTCAAGTTTACCTGACAGTCACACTCCTGTCCTTAAAACAAATCCTAGATTGGGTGGGTGGTTGTATTTACTCGCTGATTCAGCAGGAGCAACCTGCACATGTTCAGTGAACGCATAATTTTATTATCCTCTGGCAAATTACAAGGCTGTGTGTCTTCACAGGGCTGAGCTCTGCCAAAGCATTCCTGGTGTGAACGGGCCTTACCTCCAAGTACCGTAACGTGAATGACAAGCAAAAGACGATCATTGTTTGTGTCGCAGGAGCGTAAATTTGCAAATCGTTTGTAGCCATTTCCCATAACATCGCGATTCTATACGAATTGCTTAATAGTAAATGCATTTGTTTTCACTGGGATTCACTTCCAGGCAAAGGGCGATTTCTACATTTTCGTTTTCTACATTCCCTTTCTGCTACAGATAATGGGAAAAATCCTGTGGATTTCAGAGGAACTTGGCTGAACATGCTTAGCTGGGGCGGCCCTTCGTAGGCATCTGACACAAATAAAAGGAGGGCTACTGCCAACGAAACTGCTCAGGCTTGGATGGCGTTACTACTTAATTTTCCAGCTCTAGTAGAAGTCATTTAACCTCTTTAGCCTTGCAGCGCCTAGCTTCTGCCCTACCTATAAACAAAAACGTGGGCGGTTGCTAACAAATAAGATAATCAAAATCTGCAGCAGGTACAAAATCGAACATACAATAATCCGTTTGCCTCAGTGTGCATTAGGTAGCAATTGTGAATGATCGGATCTTTTTTCTTTTTAAAAAATCGGCCTTTGAACTCTTAAGAGCTCAGTTCACAATATCCATGAAATTTGAAAAAAATATTTTCCCCCTCCTTAACCAGATCCTACTTATTTTTTTACTATATTATGAAACTTCGCCATTCAGCATAGGCTCGTTTGGGGTCACAATCTCGATTCTGAACACATTTCTCCTAAGTCCCTTTTCACCTTGAGTGGCTGCGCAATTGTCTACTAAGGAGTCCCCTTGTTTTCACTTACTCTCAGGTACGTGGGGTTAGGGCTGCAGCCCGCACTAGGATGCCAGTTAAAGGGAGTGAGACCATCAGCCTTAATCGAAGTAATTTGGCCTTCGAAAGCAATGCGCTCCAAGGCTTCCCGCAGGCATCAGGTTGGCGACCTCCGTGGGAAGCCATATGCTGGCCTGGAAAAGGATTTGGCCTGATTCAGGCAGGGTTCCTCTTCTTATGGGCCCGTTTCATGCCAACTTCAGCTCCCCTTTGCCTAGCGAGCAGCGCCACCCAACGCCACTCATCTCTCCTAGCGGCGCCCAGGGACCGAGTCAGTGGAAGCTGACCCCAGGGCGCGCAAAACTAAAATAAAAACCCTTCCACAATCTGCAGGACTTTCCTTTGGCAGGATGCTGACCGTCCCTCGAGAGTCCCTTATTAGCTGATTTTTACTGGCTGGAAATCTCCCCCTCCCACCCCGACGGCAAGGGGAGGAGGAGGAGGAGCAGCAGCACCCCCTGCTCAGGCGGCCAAAGCCTCCGCGACCCAGGCGGGCGCCCTTGAATGGAGCGCGCGCCGCCCTTAGAGCGCAGCGTCGCCCAGGCAGGCAGAACCTCCCAGGTCTAGAGGGGCGGGGGAGGGGGTGACTCGGGCAGGAGTCTCCCCCGCGCGCCGCCACTCGGGCTACGTGAGCGCGAGGTCTCCCCCCGGTTGCCCCACGCAGATGGTACGCCCCGCTGTGGCGCGTATATATCTATCTAGCCATATAGCCCTGTCAGGAGACGGTCCCCGCCAAGCCGTCGAGCAGCTTCTCTCGGGGGGTGGGAAGCGGGGTCTTCGTCGGCGGGGTCCCGCTCGCCACTCTGCCTTCCTCCTCCTCCTCCTCCTTCCCGCCCCACTTCGGCGTGTGGGGCTGGGTCATGTCTACGGGCTCCCTGAGTGACGCCGAGGAGCTGCCGGAGATGGACCTGAGAGGGCTGCAGCTCGACTACCCGGGGCCGCCCCGCGCCAAGCGGCGTCCCCGAGGCGAGCCCTGCCCTTCGGCGGGAAACTCCTCCGCCGCGGAAGAGGAGGAGGAGGAGGAAGAAGACGACGACGAGGAGGAAGACGCGGAGACGAGCTGTGGCGGCAAGAAGAAGCGAGCCAAGGGAGCGCCCGCGGCGGGAGAAAGCAACGGCGGCGGCGGCGGGAAGCGTCCTCCGGCGTCGGGCCGCGGCGGCCCGGTAGCGGCCGAGTGCAAGCAGACGCAGCGCAACGCGGCCAACGCGCGCGAGCGAGCCCGCATGCGCGTGCTGAGCAAGGCGTTCTCGCGCCTCAAGACCAGCCTGCCCTGGGTGCCCCCGGACACGAAGCTCTCCAAGCTGGACACGCTGCGCCTCGCCTCCAGCTACATCGCCCACCTCCGGCAGCTGCTGCAAGAAGACCGCTACGAGAAGGGCTACGTGCACCCCGTCAACCTGGTAAGAGCTGCTCGCGGAAAGGCGCCCACGGAGCAAAGCTGCTGTGGTGTTGTTGTTGTTGTTTAGTCGTTCAGTCGTGTCCGACTCTTCGTCACCCCATGGACCAGAGCACGCCAGGCACTCCTGTCTTCCACTGCCTCCTGCAGCTTAGTCAAACTCATGCTGGTAGCTTCGAGAACACTGTCCAACCATCTCGTCCTCTGTCACTCCCTTCTCCTTGTGCCCTCCATCTTTCCCAACATCAGGGTCATTTCCAGGGAGTCTTCTCTTCTCATGAGGTGGCCAAAGTATTGGAGCCTCAGCTTCACAATCTGTCCTTCCAGTGAGCACTCAGGGCTGATTTCCTTCAGAATGGATAGGTCTGATCTTCTTGCAGTCCATGGGACTCTCAAGAGTCTCTTAGCACCATAATTCAAAAGCATCAATTCTTCGGCAATCGGCCTTCTTTATGGTCCAGCTCTCACTTCCATACATCACTACTGGGCACGTTAAACCAAGGGTGCCTCTGAACACATGCCTTTTCTGTCGCCACAGAATCATGCCAGGGCTTGCACATCTATGGTTCAATGTCAAGAGTTTGCAGACCAGGAAGTGGTGTGTAGGTGGGCACCTCAGGCTCCTTGAATTCTAAACACCGTACAGGGATCATGAACAAAAAGTCCCAGGAATTTAAGCTATATGGGCAACCTATATGAACCTGAACCTGGCACCTGCCACTTTAGGAATTCTTGTTTGGCTTTTTCCTAGACACAGGTGATTAGTTAATATGATCCATATCTGCCTATTAAGATCTCATTTGTTTTTTAAAATCAGCCTCTTGTTTTGTCAGAGGAAGCAGTTAAAAATATCTGGTAGTTTACTCCTGTAGACATTAGTGGCTAAGCAGCAACCCCCAGTTGTTTTCTAAGGCAACAAATGGAACTTTTGAGAATCATTCATTCTCTCAGTATACACAAATTACTGAAAACTAGAAAGAATGTAATAGTTGTAATAATACACATCTGTGCTGCAGACATGGGAACTGTAGTAGCCTTAGAGTTGGAAGAGCTTTATCACCTGCTAACCATGTTGATAATGCACAGCAAAAGGCGACTCATGAGTTTTTGTGTAAGCTTGAGTGGATGAAAAAAATCTCAGTGATTTTATTTAAATCTGAGGTGAGAAAATTGTGGTTCCCTGCTCTCCTCATCTCTGACAGTTGGTTGCACTGGCTGGAGCTGATGCAGCTGGAATCCACCACTGGCTGGAGGATCAGAAGTCCCCCATCCTTGATTATATCGTATTCCGAGGGAGGCTTGTCCTTTTCCATGTTGTCAGTAGGAGCTCTGTCTATGGATTCCCACCTGTCTGTGGAGAGTTCTCTTCCTGGGTTTTAAGCAGTTGTGGGTCTACTAGCACAGCAGTGGAGTGTATCTTTTGTGCTTGTCTCTGAAGCACAGTATTTTAAAGCTCTGAAATGCTAACCTGTTCAATGTGCACCTAGAAAAACACAATTGCTTCGTTGGATGAGATGATGAATCTTCGTCTTGTTTAGCTTTCTCTTTCCAGCAGTGGCCAAGATTGGTCAGAAGTGGAGCATGGAAGTGATGGCTGTCCTTTAATGTGTCCCAGAATAGATACACCTGTTGCTAGCTTAATTTATAATCTCTGTATTCTTTTGGTAATGGATTCGCTAAGTTATGTATTAGGTGAGGAATTACTTTTGCCTGTCCTGACCCCACTATTGATTTTTGTTGGATGGTCCTAATTTGAGAGAGGGGTTTCTTGCTCTTTTTCTCCATGCAGTTCCTAACTTTTAAAACCTCTAACATGGTCACTGGTTTCTAAAGGACACAACCTAAATCTCCCTGGGTTTTCTTTCATAGGGAAGATGCTCCAACCCCAAGTATGCGTGGTGAACATCTAAGTATACATGGTTAGGATTGATTCCTCAGGTCGAAGAATACTGAAACAAAATACTTGATTTTATGATGTGGATCTGTTTCTGGCAGAATATTATTCATATGCAGATTTTACTCATGAAAGCTCTTATGATTTCTTAATCTGTCTGACACACTTAAAATATACATCTGTGTAAAAAAACTGCATCAAAGCTTAAGTTGCATTTAGTACATTCATAACTTGCCCCTCTTCTAAGGAATTCTGTCAAGTTCTAGCTTCACAGTGAGCATGTGAACTAGATCAGGCCAGAAACATCTTGTTCTTCAAGGCCATACAATGAGCTTAGTAGCCACACGGGGATTTGAATTTGAGCTTCATATATCTAGACCCATTCACTTGAACCTCTTCTCTGTTTGAAAGACAGTTGTAGTCATTTTCAACAAAGCTAATGTGTGAACAAGCTGCAATAGTCTTATACACCTCCATAAATGAATGCTTTTAAAATCAATGAAAAAAATCCTACTGAACTTCAATGTAATATTATATTGAATATATATTTTGCCAATGTGTCAGTTCTACAGAAAGTAAGGACAGGAGAGAGTGTTTAAATTAACAACTAGGTTCTTTCTGTTCTGTGAATGGGGGTAAACTTGAAATTGGTAGCAGGCTTCAGCCCCCCCCCCAGTTGCTGTCATGAGTAGTGTAAGTACCAGATTTCAAGGCTCTGCTTTTACAAAAAGAGAAATTGTTAAGTCAAAATACCAATAACACGTGGCAGAAGTTTGCCTAATCACCTTGAAACATCAGATAAGTTTGTAAAGAGAATTTTGCATTTTGCTTGGCCAACAGACCAAAACAAACTGAGGCAAAGCATCTTGCATTCTGCTGGACCAACATACTCTTCTGAGTTGCCTTGCCTTGCGTTATTTTGGAATAAAGCAGAGGAGAGTTATGCATACAAAACCAGACTGAGGTTCGTTAGTGTTTGCCAAGGGGTATAGGCTGCAGTTAACAGCGTAAGGTGAGGAAAGTTTTAAGCCTTCAGCACTTTTTCTCCCAGCAGAATCAGACACCTTAAAGAGAAAGGGGTGCTGTGTGACTTTTAAACACCCTTCCAAGAAAATGCTTTTGAGTTTTTTCTTGAAATGGGGACTGGAACAGAAATAGCAGTAGGATTTTTGTTGTTTGCATATTTTCGCCTTTTTGTCTAACATTGAATACTGCTTTAATTTCAGACCTGGCCATTTGTGGTGTCAGGAAGACCAGAAAGTGATACCAAAGAGGTTTCAACAACCAACAGATTATGTGGAACGACAGCTTAGTTAAAGTAAGCAATTCTATTGCTGGATATGCTTCCAAACCACCCGGACTTGTATGGACCAAAACAAACTGATGCAAAGAAATCAAGTCTGCTCAGTGTTTAAGCCCTCTCCTTGTTCATTTCGAAGGGAAAATGCACTTAAAAATATAATGAAGAAGGAAAGAGGGAATTTGCTGAAGTTTCTGCTTCAGCTAAACTGGCGGGTTTGGAAAAGCATTTTTCTGCATCGGTTCCTGAAGAAACTGTTCCAAAGCCTTTTTGACTAACTGAAGATATACAGGAGGACAACTCCACTAGCATTAACAGCATGGACCAAAAATATAGATTGTACAAGCTAATCCCAAACAGTGTTATTTGTATGCCAAAGGAAAGTGGTATTCTAGACTAGTGTGCAAAACTCAAAATTTATAATATATTTGATCTTATGTTCTTGGCAGCTATGCAATAGTAAGACTACTTCTATCATTTTAGCCATGTTAAGAAACAAAAAAACACACACCCTAAGATGAAAAGGTAGCAAGAATCCAGCTGCTCCTTTACAGCCTGCTCCACAAATGCAGTTAATCAAGTGAATTTAAGCCAAACCATATCCATTCTCAATAAAGTTGTTGCGGCTAAATTTTCTTCTATGCAAGTGTGAGGTCTTAAGTAGATCATGGATCAAAGTTGTTGGTAAATTCTTGTTGGATGAGGGCTAGTGATCATATTTTTGTGCGGATTACTTTCAGTGGGATGCATTCAGCAAAGATGCGTGAAGTTCCCTTAACCTGAAACAGGAAGCCTGTTCACTTCAGACTGGGGAAGAAGTGCTATCAAGAAGGTGGTACTTTTATAATGGTTTAGGAGATTTGGAAGGGACGCAGGTGGCGCTGTGGTCTAAACCACAGAGCCTAGGGCTTGCCGATCAGAAGGTCGACGGTTCAAATCCCTGCGACGGGGTGACCTCCTGTTGTTCGGTCCCTGCTCCTGCCAACCTAGCAGTTCAAAAGCACGTCAAAGTGCAAGTAGATAAATCGGTACTGCTCCGGCGGGAAGGTAAACGGCGTTTCCGTGCACTGCTCTGGTTCGCCAGAAGCAGCTTAGTCATGCTGGCCACATGACCTGGAAGCTGTCTGCGGACAAATGCCGGCTCCCTCAGCCTATAGAGTGAGATGAGCGTGCAACCCCAGAGTTGTCCGTGACTGGACCTAATGGTCAGGGGTACCTTTACCTAGGAGATTTAGAACTTCCAAAGCTGCTGTGTTTCCCCCACTTCTCTCAAGCCTTCAGGTATCAATCTTTCTGGAGTTCCTTTTGCGAATGATGTAGTAACCCGTATTTCAAATGTAAATAACTCTATTTTTATACATGATATTAAAAGCTTTGTTGCAAAGATACTATGAATTCTTAGTCATGGTTTGAGGGGGGAAACCCCAGTTGCTGAAAAATCTAGAAATATTCATAGAATTGGACTTAATGGCTACAATCTGCAGTGGAGCAAACTGATTAACAGAGTGTGTTGGAGCATTTATTGACCTTGCCTGGAATGGGAAGTTGTGTGCGCGCGCATGTACATGAAAAGGAGAGGAGTGTCACTTCATCGTGACAAGAGAGTTGGCAGTATTGTTGAAAATTCAGGTAAGTAATTTTTCTTGGAGATGGAGAAACGTTGAAGTGAAAATAATTGATCTTTGCCACTGTGGACATCAGTGATGTCCTCTTTTGCAGTTACTCATTTGCATTGGGAAAGATTCCTGAGCTTCCCCAGTTGGAAGCAAATTACCGTATTTTTCGCCCCCTAGGACGCACCGCCCTATAAGACGCACCTAGGTTTTTTTTTGGGGGGGGGGGAATAAAGAAAACAAAATTATTTTCCCCCCCCAGGTGCGGGGCTGGCGCAGGGGAAGCCTGAGCTTCCGCTGACCCCAGCCCCCAGAACAGGCTGCTGCCTGCAAGCCTTGCGAGCCCGGCGGGACCTCCCGCCCAGCGCACAAGGCTTGCGGACATCTGCCCGAAGCACGGGGCGTCCTCCGGAGGGCACCCCATGCTTTGGGATGCAGGCTGCCTCCGCAAGCCTCCCGCGCCCGGCGGGACCTCCCGCCAGGCACGGGAGGCTTGCAGACACCTTCCCGAAGCACGGGGCGTCCTCCGGAGGGCACCCCGTGCTTTGGGATGCAGGCTGCCGCCCCAAGCCTCGCACACCCAGTGGGACCTCCCACCGGGCGGGGGAGGCTTATAGATAGCTTCCTGAAGCCTGGAGAGTGAGAGGGGTCAGTGCGCACCGATGCCTCTCTCTCTCCAGGCTTCAGCGAAAGCCTGCATTCGCCCCATAGGACGCCCACACATTTCCCCTTCATTTTTGAAGGGGAAAAGTGCATCCTATAGGGCGAAAAATACGGTATTCCTCTTCCAGATCACAGATCCTGAAATGCTTCGTTTTCAAAGCATTTCTTGTGGCTTGCCTCACAGCAATAATTGGAACTGGTGATTACTGTGACATTTTGAAGATACTTTATCCCTATAGCTCGGTTGCTGGACAGCAAAAATGACTGCCTCCCCCAATAACATTGGTGAAAATACTTTTTTGTGCACAGATTTCTCTGGTTCAAATCACTGAACTTCATTTCACCACCAGATAGCATTCTTTATGGACAATTGTTTTTACAACACGTTGATCTGGTATTCACTAAACAAGAGAAGGCTGAAATTAATTAATTGTATTGTAGAAATTACAATCCATTGCATAGATTTACCTTCGAGTTTAAAAGAACGTGAAATGGTGACTTCTGCTGTACTTGGAGAATTTCTGTTGAAGAAAGGTGAGCAATACAACATTTCCTTATTCACATAACTCTTGTCTACTTTTCCCTTCTGCAGAGAAAAATCAAATAGCTAAATCAAATGCTTTCATTTAACATAATAAAAATTGGGCTCACTTTTATTTGCAGCCACGGTGAACGAGAGAGAGAGAGAGAGAGAGAGAGAGAGAGAGGGAGGGAGGAGGAGAAGGTTGTTCAACCATTTCTATTAGGTGCTCTGTGAAAAGCTTATTTCTTGGCCTGGGCTGTTCTCTGGAACTGAGCCCAACTGCAATTGGGTAACAACTCTTAGAAATTGGAGAAACAAGAGAAAGAATAAAACAGTTTAAATAACACTACTGGAATGAGTGTGAAGCAGTTAAATAGGGATGTGAGATGGGGGGACATTATGGTTTGGTTCTTAACTAGGCTTCCACGAATGGAAAGTCTCCTCCTGTTCATGAATGCAACTGAGATCATCAGCTGGCAGAAGCAGCACGACAGTCCCCCCCCCCATTTTCCTTGAGCTGTCTTTCAGGCTGCTCCAGAGGGAAGGGTTGTTGTTTTTTTGCTAGCGTTCTTTCTCCCTTCCAGTAGCAGGAATTTCCCAGGAGTTGAACTCTGCTCAGAGACTACTTTGGCCACTAGGACCAAACTGAGGGTCCTAGCCAATTTTTTTTGCATGAAATAGCATGGTTCTATATTTATCATTTTTGCAAAAACAACAACAACTATACTACAAACATTAAGAGCAATGAAAAACATAAAAACAACAATAAAATTGCATTCATAAAAAGTATAATACACATGACAAATCAAAATATTGTATGAATACAATATTTGGGAATGCCTGTGTGAACAGATGAGTTTTAAGCAGGTGCCTAAATAACAGGACTGCAGGTGCTTGCCTGATGCTCATTGGATGTGCATCCCAAAGAGAGATATCGCCACATAAAGGCCCTGGTCTTACAAAGATGAACCTTGGAATGTTCATCTATATGGATGTTGCTTGTTCTTGTTCAAATGGTTCTTGGGAGGAAAATGGTTTTTTTGTAGAATTTTCTGCTTTCTATCATTTGCTATACTGGCTGAGGTTGACTAGAAGACTTTTTGAAGACACCAGGTTGGGAAAGGCTGCTGTATGAAATCCTGCCTTGAAAAAAAACAACACACACACACATACACACACACGCCTGCAACTTGCTGCAGGGCAGATGGCTATGTTAAGATAATGGATCTGTGATTAACTGGAATGCATGTGCCCATTCATTACCACAACACACCTGTTATTTCTCCTAGTGGGTGATTTGGGAATAACATGCCCTGTGCATGACTGAAGGAAACAGCTTCAGGTAAAATGCATAAAAGTCTTACATCACCTTATATGTCACTGTAAAACAGCCCAATTCTTAGCTACTGCAATAAAATAAATCAGCAGTAGATGATCTTGCACATGGCCCTGTTTCAAACATGGTTGAGTTTCTCCTAGACAGTGTAGTCCTATGCATATGTTGCACAAATATAAGTTCCAGTGTGTCTGTGGTGCTTTATTGCACTTAAGTTTGGAATTTGAAAATCTTAATCTCAGGGTCATGGGTTCGAGACAAACACTGGCCAAAAATATTCCTGCGTTGCAGGGGGTTGGACTAGATGACCCTCGTGGTCCCTTCCAACTCTACAGTTGTATGATTCTATACTCTAAACTAGTGATGGATGGATTTGTAACTTGTTCACCAGCTTACAAGTCAAACGGTATAAACTCAGACAAAAGTTCTCTTGTTGGAAGAAGCTCAAACGATCTTCAAATGTTTGCACACGCACGTTGCCAAAGCGCATTTTGGGAATGTAGTGTGTTACATGCTCTTTTCCACCTTCATCCACGTTCTTCCACCAACTGCAGACTGGTGCAGAGTAGAAGAAGATTAAGTTGTGTTCGTGACAAAAATACCCGTAACTAAAGAGTTGTAGTAAAATTGTTCTGCACGTGCATGGCAAATGGGACTTTTCATTTCCTTCAGAATGTGTAAAAGGTTGCGGAAACAAAACAACTGAGCATGTACAAAATGGTGGAGTTGGGCTACATAGCCATGTCAGTCATACAGGATAACAAATAAACTTGTAAGCAACCAGTTTCAATTATGAAACAATTATAAATTGTTGGATTGAAATCAGAGTTTTTAATACATTTGTGAATTACGGACGTACTAATATTCATTTACGGACCAACTAATTTTGAGATAGAGTGGTGTCATTGCCCTGAAATCATTTATATCTTCAAAAACATGGCACTTTAGTGCATTTGCTCTATCTATTTTTTTCTTACTGGATTAGAATGTTAGAAATCTTAGTCTTTTTTTAATGATCTTATCCTCTAATTATAGTGAGAAAGGACCGAACTTGTGTTATAAATGAGCATGTTCATAATTCATTTAAAGTTTACTGGTTCCTACAACTCACGCCTGGTGGTGCCTTCTGTTCTGAATATTTTTTTGCTGGTCACCTATGAATAAAGTAAATAAACCTAAAACCAAGGGCATCTTCTGCTATGGCACACAATTAAAATCTCCACCATTGATGGAATCTGTTGTATTCTTGGCGCCACCTTGTGGCTGAAGAAAATTGCTGTGGATGCTGCTGAGATATTTATTGACTGCACCTCAATAATCACAAGCAACAAATCAGTTGATTTATTTATTTACAACTCACATTTCCATAAAGTTATATCGAGGTAGCATAAAACATCTAAGAATAAAACTGGCAAAAGTCTTCCATAACCTCTGCTGTGCTGCTGAACCCCTAGTGGTAGGGAGATTCACAGGGCAATGTCTACAACACTAAAGGCTCTGTCCAGTGCTTTTTTATATATATAGAAAAAGGTGCCAGCAGTCACCATGAGGTTGTTATACTAAGTGCCAGACTTTCCTGGTTAGGAAGACCCAAACAGGGATTTCATTTCCTTAGAATCTTGCGAAAGAACAATGTTAGACAGCAACTGATGATTTCCTTCTATCAGTCCACAATAGAAACTGTATTACGGTGTGGTACGCTGGTTTGACAGCCATGGACAGAAAGTCCCTACAGAGGGTGGTGAAGACAGCACATGATATCATGGGCTGTCCCCTGAGTCCGCTAGATGTCGTTGCAGGAGACCGTTGCCTCAGAAGAGCGAGGAACATTCTCAGGGATGACTCACACCCTGGCCAGCACCTTTTCAATCTCCTGCCCTTGGGCAGGAGATACAGAAGCATGATAAGCCACACCAACAGGTTAAAGAACAGTTTCTGCCTGTGGGCCATGAGGCTGCTGAATGGAAGACAGCAACATTGCAGCTGACGTTCGGGATTGGTGGTCGTTCGACAGCTCACAGAGTGTAACAAGGACTGAGAGATTGGGGGGGGGGTGTCGTTTAATCTCACTGTAAACAAGTGGTACTGTGACAATAAAGTATTTCTATTTTCTATTTTTATTTTCTATTTTAACATTTGAGGGGGAAAAGGTACCCCCAGAAAAAAGCACTGGCTCTGTCCATAGGAAAGGCTAAGCAAACCTCAAGGACACGGGGAATCACCAGAAGTTCCCTGTCAGATGTGATATACCGTATTTTTTGCTCTATAAGACTCACTTTTCCCCTCCTAAAAAGTAAGGGGAAATGTGTGTGCGTCTTATGGAGCGAATGCAGGCTGCGCAGCTATCCTGATCAAATTTGCAGATGACACCAAACTGGGAGGGGTGGCTAACACCCCAGAGGACAGGATCACACTTCAAAACGACCTTGACAGATTAGAGAACTGGGCAAAAATAAACAAGATGAATTTTAACAGGGAGAAATGTAAAGTATTGCACTTGGGCAAAAAAAATGAGAGGCACAAATACAAGATGGGTGACACCTGGCTTGAGAGCAGTACATGTGAAAAGGATCTAGGAGTCTTGGTTGACCACAAACTTGACATGAGCCAACAGTGTGACGCGGCAGCTAAAAAAGCCAATGCAATTCTGGGCTGCATCAATAGGAGTATAGCATCTAGATCAAGGGAAGTAATAGTGCCACTGTATTCTGCTCTGGTCAGACCACACCTGGAGTACTGTGTCCAGTTCTGGGCACCACAATTCAAGAAGGACACTGACAAACTGGAACGTGTCCAGAGGAGGGCAACCAAAATGGTCAAAGGCCTGGAAACGATGCCTTATGAGGAATGGCTAAGGGAGCTGGGCATGTTTAGCCTGGAGAAGAGGAGGTTAAGGGGTGATATGATAGCCATGTTCAAATATATAAAAGGATGTCACATGGAGGAGGGAGAAAGGTTGTTTTCTGCTGCTCCGGAGAAGCGGACACGGAGCAATGGATCCAAACTACAAGAAAGAAGATTCCACCTAAACATTAGGAAGAACTTCCTGACAGTAAGAGCTGTTCGACAGTGGAATTTGCTGCCAAGGAGTGTGGTGGAGTCTCCTACTTTGGAGGTCTTTAAGCAGAGGCTTGACAACCATATGTCAGGAGTGCTCTGATGGTGTTTCCTGCTTGGCAGGGGGTTGGACTCGATGGCCCTTGTGGTCTCTTCCAACTCTATGATTCTATGATTCTATGATTCTATCCCAGAAGCCAGAACAGCAAGAGGGATTGCTGCTTTCACTGCGCAGCGATCCCTCTTGCTGTTCTGGCTTCTGAGATTCAGAATATTTTTTTCCTTGTTTTCCTCCTCCAAAAACTAGGTGCGTCTTGTGGTCTGGTGCGTCTTATAGAGTGAAAAATACAGTAGATGGTATGTAAATGTTCAGCTGGTCTTTAAAGTTGTTGTTGTTATACCCACCTTCTTCCCTTCCAGGGACTCAAGGTAGCTTACAGATAAAACAAGAGCAGCTAAAAACAGGAAAAATATTTTAAAAACAATTAAACATTAATAGAATTAAAACGTAAATACCCGCACACCTATATATGACCTATTAAAAACATGCAGATAATTACAATAAAAACAACACAGCACCAGTCCTTTCATTCAAAGCAGTCGGTTCCCGAAAGCCTGTTGGAACAAGAAAGTCAACACCTCTTGGCAGAAAGACATGGAAGGAGCCAGTCCAGCGTCTCTTGGGAGGCAGTTTCTAAAGTCTGGGAGCAGCCCCCTGCGTCCCCACCAAGCTTGCCTGTGTGGGTGGCAGCACTGAGGGAAGGGCATCCCTCAAAGATCTCAGAACCCAGGGAAGATTCCTATGAGAGAATACAGAATTTCAGATACTTTCGGCACAAGTTGTTTAGGGCTTTGCAAATTAACACAAGGACCTTGAACCGGGCCCAGTAGCAAGTTGGCAACCTGTTTAGCCCTCTTGGGGTGGAGTAACACATGTCCAGTCATCTGCCCCTGACATCTAGGCCACCATTGTATCCAGGCACTAAGCCAGGGGGTTGCACAGTCTCTGTGGAGAAACAGAGTTGGGTATTGCCAACATACAGTTCCACATTTGTACTTCTAGTACATCATCCGCAAAGGCACTTTTGATGGTATTTCAGTTTATATCCAGTCTATCTGTTCTTCAGTTCTTGCTTTGTGAGACCGTGTTCCACTGTGACTTAACGTGGTATGAGTTGGTTCTTATAAAGAATTGATGTGGTTACGGTAAATAAGGCTGATGATAAGTTGCAGAGCAGGTAGAAATACCGATAATGTGACTCAAGTCTGCCCTCTAGTGTGTAAAAGTCATATACCACAGCAGTGTTTAAGAATTGATCTGGGCGACTTAAATTTCAGGTTTTCTCTCCCCGAAACCTTGCCATCTAGCACCATCTTAATTGCTTGCCTCAGTTAATAACACAGTGCTGCACTCAGGTAGGTAGCCGTGTTGATCTGACGCAGTAGAAATATATAATTAAAAAATTGTCCAGTCGCACCTTAGAGACCAACTAAGTTTGTTCTTGGCAGGAGCTTTTGTGTGCATGCACACTTCTTCAGATACAAGTGTGCATGCACACGATAGCTCATACCAAGAACAAACTTAGTTGGTCTCTAAGGTGCGACTGGACATTTATTTATTTATTTATTTTTATGTATTTCTACAGTGCTGCACCTTAGAAACTGAGGTGGTTTGTTTGTTTATAATTAACCTTTATAATCAAAAACCTTGCAATTGTTTTTTTTTTAACTCAAACTCAATAGAAAGGGAAGAAGAACAGACACACTGTTCTACCATCATTTGGGGTGGTGAATTGTGAATGACAACCAAAATGTGGAAGTGAAACCTCTTGGAGCTTTAGCTCTGAAAGGTTTTGAACTTGGCTCCCCTATCGCTTTTATTTATTTGCTTAAAATTATCTCTTATTTTATGCATGTCACTTAGTGATAACGGGGCATAAAGAATCGATCACTCCTCCTCCCAAATTCAGTTTGGATTTGTGAGGATTCCCTATGAGGACACATTCAATCAACTTGAAGCAGTCTTGGCTGGTGGGGAATGGAGATAGCACCTTTTTCAGGATCCTCACTTTCCATTAGGCTTTGTCTTCTTCCTCTGGGAAATAGTTTGGGAACCACTGTCTTAACAAGGTACTTTATGCAAAATTAAACCAGGTTCTCTGCGTATTTTTATGGGAGTCAAGCCCCACTGATTTTAATACTCCACATAAACGAGCGTAAGATTGTGATCTTAGAGGCCGAGTCATTTGCACACATTCTGCAGCGGAATGAGTTTGCACTCAAGGTGACGTAGAACCGTTATTGCTAGTTATTTTTTGCTAAGGAGGAAAAAATGAGGATCTGATTGTGGCTTTTAGTCCAGCTGATTTCTAATGGACTGAAACTATACGTATCCCATCGTGCCGATTGAACAGAAAGTGCACATTACATTTCCACACACCCCTCCCCAAGGGGCTGTAGCATCAATCAGTTGCTTGGGAAGCGCCCACTCTCTCCCTGAACACCTTGGGAGTGATTACAGTTTTTTCTTCTTTTTTTTAGGGCTCTGTATCTGCAGATCTGGATTAAGGAGAGGGAACATGTGCACGGCACATGTTCAGGCAAGCAGTTCTTCATCTGGCCGGCAATATGAGTGCGGATGCTCCAAAGAAGCAAATGAGTTAACATCTGCCCATCATGTTTCAGCCACACAACTCTTTCCAAGTCACATTTTCTGCTTGTAAAGCAACGTCTCTTTCCTCCTATCTGCAGCTCAGATATAAAACTGAGTAACAGGGGCATTAAGTCATACCTCTGCTAAAGCAGGTAATGCACGCTTCGCCGTGTAGGGTTTTGGCAAGCGGATTCAGGGCAACTGTTCAAGTCAAACAAGTCATTTCCTGCTGCGCTTGAGCAGCCTGTAAACACTTCAGCCAGATCTTTTCTAGTCAACTTCTTCACTGCCTGGCATTGGGGGGGGGGGAGTCTGATTGCAACAAGCAGAGCTGTTGAAGGGAGTCCTTGGCCGCAGAGAAAACCTATTAGCTGAGTTGTGTTTGTCAAGGGGAGAGTAAAGGGACAGATATTCACATTGTGAACCACTGTATCCTTTTGTGAGAGCAAGTCATCTTCACGAGTGGTTAGTTTTGGAGGGGTCACATTGAACAAAGCTCAGCACAGAGTTGAACAAATCTTCGTGTTATTGTTCCTTACTTGTGTCAGCTCCAGGTTTTGGAGGGCCCATGGGTGAGGCACTCTTCATGGTCCCCTCCCTCAGTGATTTTATGTCCTTTATGCCAAACAACAACCACCACCACCCAGGAGGTTCTAGCCAGTTGGTGCTCAGCAGATGCCCAACAAGACTGACCCTTGACACTGGGCCTGTTCCTTACACACATGGAACAAGATTTGAACCCAGGTCTTTCAGCCCTGGTCCAGCACTCTAACCACTACACAACATTGTGAGACCATAATGAGAGCTATTTTATAATTATATTTTCATGTGCTTTGAAAGAAACAAGCCTGGATACGGTACATCCTGGGTCTATTTTGCAATCAGCAACTTTGGATTTTCAGTTACTGAGAAAGATGACCTCGTTGAAAACGGCATCAATTTTTTTGACGCAGCTATGTCGAGTATTGTTAATAGGGTATGAAACATTTGTTTTCTACCTTTTGTTTTCATTGTATGATACTGGGTTATTTGAGACTACCGTATCCTGTATATATCCAGTATACTACTGTGACCCCCAAGAGACCTGCAAGTTATACAGAAATCTGAAACCCACACCACAGTAACTTGGAGCAGGGCTTTTAGTATGGCTGCCTCAGCCTGTGGAATATCATCCCTCTTGAGATACAACAGGTCCCCACTATCTGTGCTTTCCAGAAACAACTGAAGACATTTTTGTTACAACAAACTTTCCCATTGGATGGCTATGTCTCTTCCATGGCTGTCTCCTATTATTATTTTTCAGTTTATTTACTGTTGTTTTCTGTGCTGTTTTTCTTGTAATGTGTGCATTGCCTTGAGGCATACACATGGAAGGCAATTCATAAATATTAATCTTAATTATAAGCTGATTCATATTTCAGTTTGATATCAGAAAAGTACCTTCTGTATTTACCTGTTTGCAATGCATTTAATTATTGTGTAGCAATTATTCTCTTATATTTGTATATTTGGTTGAATTTTGCTAAAATGTAAAGTTCTGGTTCTGACAAGGGATGGGAGAGGAATTAGATTCAATTCAACATTTAAAGCCAAACCTATCAAACGTGCACTTTCTGAAACAATGTTAGAACAACAACAACAAAAATCATTTGAAATTCACACTTACCTGAATTTTGCAATGCAGTTCTCAAACCAAAGTTTACAAAAATGCACAGAGTTTCGAAAAGTGTACATAGAAATTAATATATTGGTGAAGAATGAATTATTTTAGGAGAAATTGCTTGCAAAATGTATATAATAGTTAGAACTACATACAGACATGTGGCATTGTGGGTTAAACCACGGAGCCTAAGACTTGCTGATCAGAAGGTCGGCGGTTCAAATCCCCGCAACAGGGTGAGCTCCCGTTGCTCGGTCCCAGCTCCTGCCAACCTAGCAGTTTGAAAGCACGTCAAAGTGCAAATAGATAAATAGGTACCGCTCCGGCAGGAAGGTAAACAACGTTTCCATGCGCTGCTCTGGTTCGCCAGAAGTGGCTTAGTCATGCTGGCCACATGACCTGGAAGCTGTACGCCGGCTCTCTTGGCCAATAAAGCGAGATGAGCACCGCAACCCCAGAGTTGGTCACGACTGGACCTAATGGTCAGGGGTCTCTTTACCTTTACCTATTGAATGTCACTAATCTGTCTATTTTAAGTGCTGTGCTAGCCTTTTGATGCGTATTAAATGAGCTGTTGATAGTTGAATTCTTTGTGTCACATTATAGTGATATTATAACTTCTGTTGTGTATTATGATTGTAGACTGCTTACTTTTCTGCAAACCCATTTGAGCATAAAGGCATGAGTGGAGAATGCAATCTATAAATAGTGACTTCCAGACAGCTATGGATTAATGATTTGCAGTTTTTGGTCCTATTTGAGTTGGCTCTGTAATAACTTGAGTGTAAAGAAGACAAATGTGAAGACATTTGGTTGGCTTTTCTTGAGACTAATGTTTTATAGTCATCACTTTCCCGAAAGCCTGCACATTCATTGCATTGTCCCGCCCCCCCCCCCCGTTATTGTAAATTTTATTAATGTGCATATTTGGCACAAGTGGGAGGACATTTTTCAGTGGAAGGGCTGCACTTCCTGTTGGGCAACCACCTGGTGGCGCCAGAGGCAAAAGTGGGTGAATTAGTTAGGGAGAGTCCTGAGGTCCAGAAAGAGTTATAATAGTTTACACTGACCTTTTCTAAATAGGAAGGCATGAGGAATTCCTTCTTGATATAGACTTCTGAGATGAACTGCCCTGGTTCATCCTGCCCTCCTCATCTAATGTGTTAATCAGAATGCAATTATCCTTCAGTTTTCACACATCTATGAATTTTATGATGAAACATTCTCTTGGCTCAAAAAAATGCATACAAGTGCATTTAAAATGCATACTTTTAGATAAAATCTGTTTTAGAAATGAGTATTTTGTGAGGAAATAGGTTCTAGGATATGTATTTACATGTGATATTTTTTGTTTTATTGTTTTAAATACAAATTAGTGAAATGGAATGGGCTTATGAATGAACGCATGCAAAGGAGATTCGGTCTTGCTAAAACATGATTCAGATATTGCTTAGGCAAAACATCACATCTCAGTTTGGAGCCTGGACTATGTTGTTCAGTGACCAGGCCCCATCTGTATGGGCATTCTGTCAGCTCTTGAATACACCCCTGTTTTAGGCAAGGTTTCTTCAGATCTTGAACTTCATGGCTTCATGTTTTAATGGTTATGCTTTTTAATGAGCATGGTTTCTTGTACAGTGGTACCTCGGGTTAAAGACGCTTCAGGTTACATACACTTCAGGTTACAGATTCCGCTAACCCAGAAATATTACCTCAGGTTAAGACCTTTGCTTCAGGATGAGAACAGAAATTGTGCTCTGGCAGCGCGGCAGCAGTGGGAGGCCCCATTAGCTAAAGTGGTGCTTCAGGTTAAGAACAGTTTCAGGTTAAGAACAGATCTCCAGAATGAATTAAATACTTAACCTGAGGTACCACTGTATATTTTAAATAGGGGTGTTTTCAATGTTGTTTTATTGTATAGAATTGTTTCATTGTATATTTTAATTATGAATGGATTTCATAATTGATTTTATGCTTGTAAACCCCTTAGAAGCCATTGTGGCATGTGAGTAGTATATAAAGTAATAGTAGTAGTAATCTGGCAATGAGTACTAAGAAAAGCATTTCTCTCTGCATAGCTTTGTTGTACAAAACAGGATGCTTTATAATAAATAGTAAACGAACTTCACTGTTTATACAAGAGGGAAAGTTTCACTACTGGACTTTAATGCTGATACATCCTTGCTTTCTACCATCATCAAATTTCTTGGATATGTGGGACTGCTACAGCTTTTTAAATAAGGCCGGAAAATGTCACATTGACTGTTGCTCTTCTTTAGTACAAGAGAGGGCAGTCTTAGCCCACTAACGCAGACATAAGACAGTAGACAGAAATGTGAGGGACTCTTATCTTGCTACGCCGGACTGTAAAGATTGCTGCATAACTGAGAGAAGCCGGAATTCTATCCAACTTCTTATATGTGAAGGAAAAGGGATTTTGTTTCATTTTTTTAAAAAAATGATGTATACTTTTTCATGCAATGGTTATTACACACTTCATTGAATTGTTTTTTAAAAAATTAAAAAGCATAAAGTGTTCACTTCCAGGACAAATACATGTATGTAGTCATCCACACGGCATCAAAACAGACTTGGGCAATCTTCCACATTACATATTAAGGTCACATTCGCAGGGTGTATGTCGTTGTCACCTGTCGTTTCGGGGCAACGTCTTGTACCCGATCCCATGTGAGCCCTGCTGTCAGTGGAAAATGGTACCAATCCAAATGTTTAGCATAAAGAGTTGGTCTCAATGGCAGCAGCGAGACAAATAGTTGCTTCTGATTGGGGTGGGAAAACACTCTCTCCCACCACAGAAACTTGGACCCAATATATGTGGATTATAGCACTTATGGAACGCTCAGCTCACCATTGGAGGGTGATAAGAGGAATAATGACGAAAGACGGATTTGACTCTCTATGTTCTCAATTGACATATACCCCTTCCGTCTCAGTCACAACATCCAGTATGGAGAAATTATTTTGACGCTCTAGATTGAAGTATGGTTATATCTCAGTGTAATGGACTTATTTTTAAAAACAGGGAAAAAATGTAGGTTTTGGTGAGTACAGGGGGCCTTTGGAACTCCTTCCCATTACGCATCAGACAGGTGCCATTTCTAATGCTGGATTTGACATGGCCTATGATTACTTTTACACCTGAAATTGTTTTTGCATGTGGAATCGTTTTTATTCTCGCTGTTTTTGCAGTAAAGCGGCTCGTAAATGGAATCCAATTTTATGGGAAGCAGTTCATACATGAAGTCAAATAAATAAATAAATAAATGAATAAATGTTGGCGACCCCCAGCACAGCCTAAGTTATCCATATCATTTACAGATCTCTGTGGTTGTGCTGCCACCACCTATTTGAACATCTTCCCCTCAAAGGAGACATCAAAGACTGATAATGAGAAAATATTTGGGTCAAGGAAGAATTTATTCAGGAATAGTGTCACAGCTTCCCAATTCAAGGAGGCTGGAATGATTCCTGCACTCGTTTCTGGTAAAGTGTGCAGAATTCAGTTAAACCCTTGAGCTGGGAATGACAATTGCATTTTTTTCAGATATAAATTTTGAATACTTTCACATCCCAATCATTGGACCCTGTTGTGATCTGTGTTTAAGAGGAAAGCGCATGTACCTTTGATTTTCATATCCTGTTTCATATTCCTACCGTCTCAGAGAAATATACAAACAAATGAGCAAAATGTATTGAAGGCTAAATAAAAATTCAGAGGTATGGAACCAATGCAGGATCATTCGCTTTCGTCCTTTGCTTATACCACTTTCCATCCATTCCTTCTTTAACCTAACTATTAACTGAGTACCGTGTAAACATGTTTATACCCCACCCCCTGCAGCCACAGAGCTCCATACTTTAAGGGACTGGATTTTGGCTTTCTGCACTGGCATCTTGAATCAGAAAAAAATGCTTATTTGCCCACGTAATAAGGAAATGCGTGTGATCTATATTTTTCTTCATCGGATATTGGCAGCCCAGGCACTTTCTAATAAGCTCATGACAGCATCTTGATGATTTATGGTGTCACTAGCGCGTCTAAATCATACCATTCTGCTGTAAACAGGCTCTGCTAAAATGCTAAAGGGCATGAGTTTGAGGAAAGCAAAGGTTGGTTTTTGGAGCATTCGTTTCAAACCCACAAAGTTCACTGAGTTCAAAACCTACTAGCACACATTCATTGTATTTTACAGACAAGGGGTAATGATCCTAAAAGTGGCTGTCCTGAAGCTTCAGTGAAGTGAAAAATTGAAGAGTTGTTTTCCTGAGTAATCTGACTCTGTGCAGCTGGATCAATAGTCAATATTTCCAGGATTTTGCTGCCGGTCAACCATTGCCTTCACTAAATTTTATTGACTAAACATTTCGTTGTGACTCTTATAGGCAGAGAAATCTCCAGTTTATAAACACTGGGGCTGGGGGAGATGAAATGAAACTGGTTCTTCTTTATGCAACTTGTAGAAATGGGCAAACAAACTAAATTATGTTGTATGGTTCTCAAAGGGCTTGGATGGTCACTAAGGGAAGTTTCTCTCCATTTCAGTTTCAGTTTCTCTCCGTTTCCGTTTTCCACATGTCAGTTCTCCACATTTCCACATCAGTTTGCGATTTTTTAAAAGTTCCCATGAAAATTCACCAGTGCCTTTCTCCAGTTTCTCCAAATATGCATGTTTGAATGGAATTTGGCCAAATATACTTTTTTTGGGGGGGGCAAAGGATTTCCCTTAAGAGGAAATGATTTAAGGAAATGATTCAAGGAAATGATTTAACCTTAAGAGGCTGATTTCCATTCTTAAGGAAATCAGCCCTGAGTGCTCACTGGAAGGACAGATCGTGAAGCTGAGGCTCCAATACTTTGGCCATGTCATGAGAAGAGAAGACTCCCTGGAAAAGACTCTGATGTTGGGAAAGATGGAGGGCACAAGGAGAAGGGGACGACAGAGGACGAGATGGTTGGACAGTGTTCTCGAAGCTACCAGCATGAGTTTGACCAAACTGCGGGAGGCAGTGGAAGACAGAAGTGCTTGGCATGCTCTGGTCCATGGGGTCACGAAGAGTCGGACACGACTAAACGACTAAACAACAACAACAACAAAAGGATTTCCCCAATGTAATGTATTCTTGGATATTATTTTCATGAATATATGCATTTTTATGTGTCCTTTACCCTAGTATTTGCATACGGTGCGCATTATGAGGCTGGAGAACTGCGTTGCAAAATCTGGAGAAGTGTGCCTATCAAAGGATGGCTGTGTTTCAATTTGGGTATTATAGAAAGTACTAGTTTGGTAGATTTGCTTTTAAATATGAAGTGGATTGCTTAAACACCTTTTTTAACTCGTTGTAGATCATTTCCCAGAAGGCCTTCACTCTTGGACAAGTCCACCAAAGGTGAAAGAATGTCCCTTCAGCCTCCTTACACTTCCAACATTTATTATCAGACAAATGGTATATCTTAGCAAGCTTGACTGGGGTCATGTACCACCTGTATATCATTTTCATAATGTTTTCTTTCAGGGCATTACATGCCGTAAATTTAATACCAGTGGTACATAACTTCTCCCAGTCTTCAGACATAATGTTGTACCCAATGTCTTGAGCCCACTTTATCATGGCTGATTTAACTGTCTCATCCTGGGTGTTCCATTTAAGCAGCAAGTTATACATTCTCGATAAAACCTTGGTCTTTGGTTCTAACAACTCTGTCTCAAGTTTCGATTTTTCCACCTGGAATCCTATTTTTCTGTCCAACTTAACAACCTCATTAATTTGGGCATAATGAAACCAATCTTGCACCTTATCCTTTAGTTTTTCATAGCTCTGCAACCTCCAGTTATCTCCAATGTTTTCTATTATTTCCCAATATTTCGGCCAGCCAGCCTCCATATTGGGTTTTTTCCGAGCCTTGGCCTCTATTGGTGATAGCCACCTCGGGGTCTTACTTTCAAATAAGTCTTTGTATTTCATCCAGACCATGAAAATTGCTTTCCTGACAATATGGCTTTTGAACATTCCATGTGTTTTTACCTTGCCGTACCACAAATACGCATGCCATCCTAACGAGTTATTAAAACCTTCCAGATCTAGGACATCTGTGTTCTCTAATAAAATCCAATCTTTCATCCAGCAGAAGGCTGCAGCTTCGTAGTATAACCTTAAGTCTGGCAGGGCAAACCCCCCTCTTTCTTTTGCATCAGTTAGTATTTTAAACTTAATTCGGGGCTTTTTGCCCTGCCAAACAAACTTTGAAATGTCCTTCTGCCACTTTCCAAAACATTCCACTCTGTCCACGATCTGCAAGGTTTGAAATAAAAACAACATCTTTGGCAAAACGTTCATTTTTACAGCTGCAATTCGGCCCAGCAAGGAAAGCTTCAATCTTGACCAAGTTTCTAGATCTTTCTTAACTTCTAACCAACATTTTTCATAGTTGTCTTTAAACAGATTCAAATTTTTAGACGTCAAGTTTACCCCCAGGTACTTCACTTTTTTAACCACAGTTAGCTCTGTTTCCCTCTGAAACCCCTCTGTTTCTAAAGGCATCAAGTTTTTCCCCAAAACCTTAGTTTTTTGTTTATTCAATTTAAATCCTGCCACCCGACCAAATTCTTGAATCAGTTCTAAAACTCTTTTTGTACTAGATTCTGGCTTTCCCAAGAAACCGGAGGCCTTCCTCTTGGGCATTGTGGGCCAAAAGGTGTTAAAGAAGGATAGAACGTTTTTTATGTATGCAACTACAGCAGCAAGAATTCTTATCGCTAAACACTGGAAGACTCAAGATTTGCCCACACTGGAAGAGTGGCAAACGCAACTGATGGACTACATGGAACTGGCCGAGATGACTGTCAGGATCCGAGATCTGGGAGAAGAAGCAATGGAGGAGGACTGGAAAAAATTTAAGGACTATCTGCAAAAAATTTATAAGTTATATGAACATTAGGAGTTCGTACGATTCGGAAGGATAGCCCCAGCAACGAGAGTGGAATATATATGAAATTAGATATTAATAATAAAAGAACCAATGTTTAAATGTTTAAAAATGGATAATATATGTGTTTATTGAGTAATTTGGACAATAAGTAATTTAAACTTAAAATGCATTTGAAAGTACAAAAGAAACACACGAAATAAGGTTATAATTTGCTGTCAAATTTATTGTTGAGAATGCACTGCGCGGGAGATGTGGGGAAGTCCGTAGGTGGATTGAAATAAGCTTTGGAAATAATCTGTCTTTTTTCTTTCTTTCTTTTTCTTGTTTTCTTTGTTGTTCTGAGCTGTTTATTTCTATCTGGAAAAAATGCAATAATTTTTTTTTTTAAAAAAATAAATATGAAGTGGATTGAATTTTACCCCCATCTCTAGCGTGTAATGACATTTTCAAAGCATTGCACTCTGGCCGGGCAGCTGTGTGCAAGCAGCTGCTCTGTTCCCTCATCCCAGCATGTACTTTTTAAAGTGTTCACAGAGTGAAAACAGGACAGTTCCTAGGTATTCCCAGAGTACCACAGTTGCAGGGAGGAGATCATGTAAATGTTGAACTTTGCCTAAAAGGAATTAAAGCCAATCTCAGGCAAGGGTTATCATAAACTCCAGACCCAAGTCTTATACAGATTAATGCAGAAAAGCAGTCTTGTCATTATTTTTAGGCATGATCAGAACACCAGCGTTTTTTCAGATGTGCTTTTCTCTGGCCTATAAATCCACAAGAGGACGCTTTTATTTCCCAAAAAATCTCTTCCAAGAATATATATCTCTAACAAAATGGTTTTTAGCCGGCTTCCTTAAAACAACTGTAGAAATCCACGGAGGGGAAATATCTGCAACCCAGATGCTGTAAAACAAGTAGCAGCACAGTGGGTTGGGGTTAAAAACGGGGATTAAAATGAGGGTGGAGCCCCCAAGTCTTTCCTGTGTTGTGTTCTCTCCACACATTTCATATTTACAAAAATTGCAATGCTTGCTTGCATTGGAATAGTCTTACAGAGCTCACTAAACTCTATAACTAACTGCAATCCAATGCAGGATTACTCAGAAAAAAGTCCTATTGTGTTCAATGGGGCTTACTCTCACAGACTTGTCCTTATGATGGCAACCTAAATAAATAGTCTGGATATGTTGTAAAAATAATATACTATATACACAACTTTTGTTGTGAACCCAGGTCCATAAGGCAGGAATAAAATATCCAAATAAATCCATGAAGTACCCGGTAATAGAAACAGGTACTTATTCGCACACTGCATTAGGGAAGCTTTTAATGTTTGATGTATTATAGCATTTTAATATTTTTTTGGAAGCCGCCCAGAGTGGCTGGGAAAGCCCAGCCAGATGGGCGGGGTATAAATAACAAATAATAATAATAATAATAATAATAATAATAATAATAATAAACACGTTGCCCTACTTGTGTCCTGTACACGTAAAGGGAAATACAGTCATACCTCGGGTTACAGACGCTTCAAGTTGCGTTTTTTTGGGTTACGGACACGCCGAAACCCGGAAGTACCAGAACAGGTTACTTCCGGGTTTTGGTGGTTGCGCATGCGCAGAAGTGCCGAATCGCAACCCGTGCACGCGCAGATGTGCTGTTGTGGGTTGCGAACGCTGTGGGTTGCAAACGTGCATCCCACATGGATCACGTTCGCAACCCGAATGTCTACTGTAGATCCAAAAGGAGTAGCAAAATCAACTTTGCTCCATCACCACCACCAATCAGGAATATCATATGCACCAACAGTGAACTCCATGCTCAGTTTTTATGAAGCCAAACTGGCACTGCTCGTGCAGGACGGGGAGTAGAATCACCATTTATTGCATAAGTACAAAAAAAGGTTGAAAAAAAACATTGAGAAACTCCCAAAGCAGACCTGTGAGGACTAAGCATGCTCAGAAGACAAGGGATAGAATGCTGATGAACTGACTGGCCTCTCCTCCTCTGGCATGTCCCCATTGACCTCAATAGTCAGGTAGAGTTGCCACAGGATTTAGAGCCCTGATCTCGCAGAGCTCTAAATTACCATAGCCCAGCAGACTCCATGCTGCAGACGTTTGCCTTCCTGCCCATAAAGTCTCATTATTGCAGTCAATGACCAGTGTGAGGATAAAACCGCCAATTACAGAGTTTAAAATCTCAGAACAAACTAAAATAAATTAAATTACATATACATACAAAAGCAGTTCTGGTTGGTCGTTTATCTGTCAGAGGGGAATCCTTCTGATCTAGGGATGACCATCCGTCAAGATACTACTCCTGAGTGCTAGGCCTTCCTGCACATGAAGGACAGCAGCACTGGGTGACAGGGATGCAATGGAAAGGGTTGGGTGGGCTCATGTTAAATAGTGGCTGCGCCCTACAGCTGAGGGGGAGGCAACAGACGGACTGTTTGGGGCAGCGCGGTGCCTGCGGGTGCTCAAGCCACTGTGTCACTCCCAGGAGAGATGTGTGACTTGGGCACGCTGCAGGCCCCGCGGTGAATGCCACCCACCATTTTGTCACCTTCCTCAGTGGGGACACCCAGGGTGGACCGCACCTACTGTACCCCCCTTGCTATACCCCTGGTTGGGCTGCCTAGCGGTATCTGCCCTCTCATGTGATTCTTGTTGTGTAAGGGCTCTAAAGCTTAAATATGGCCAGAGATACCTTCTCGGTGCTCGGTTAAGGCTGTTAGGGTCTCTTCTGGATTTGACTTATAAAGCCTTAAACGGCTCAGGTCAACCTCTCCCCATCATAGCTGTCAACTTTTCCCTTTTCTTGCGAGGAATCCTATTCGGAATAAGGGAATTTCCCTTAAAAAAAGAGAAACGTTGACAGCTATGCTCCCCATGTGAACCAACCCAGACCTTGTGATCTGAGGCCCTGTTTTGTGAGAGGTCCAGAGGGTAGCAGCACAAGAATGGGTGTTTTCTGTGGTGGCTCCCCGTATGTGAAATGCTCTCCCCAGGGAGGTTTGCCTGGCGCCTTCATTATATATATTTAGACACCAGGAGAAAACATTCCTCTTCATCCAGGCCTTTGGCTGATTAACATTGTATGTCCTTTTAAATGTGTTTGAGGGAGGTGGGGGAGGTTATGGGTTTGTTTTGTTCTTGTTTTTATTATGCATTTTGTGTTTTTCTTTGCTGTGAACTGCCCTGGGATGAAGGGCAGTATACAGATTTAACAAATAATAATAAGTAAATGTTAGTGAGATGCTTCCAGATGAGTGTTTCTCCTGCAAGCATATTTTTCACAGCATTCACACGGCATCGTTGCCATCAGACCACCAAACATTTGATTCCAATATGTTAAGAAAAGAAAGCCTGTTGCCAATAACCTGTTTGCAATATCTCTAGAACCCATTTATAACATCAAGCCTCTGTCTGGAAGCACCCCAGGGTAAGATGTGTTTTGGTTTTTATTGTTACATTGCTGTTGCTGGCGGTTCGTAGTTCTTAACTGTTCAACTTGTGATTTGCGGGCTCTGGCTTATTCTGTTGTACATTTTGGAAGCCACCTTGGGTGGGCCTGGTGTAGAAAGGAATTTCTCCTGTAAAATCAGTAATAGTCACTGCAGCCTATCTCTAGCGCAATGTGGAAACAAGGGTAGGCAAGGATTACAGGAACTAGCCGTGCAAAAGCTTATTTATCGGTGGTATATGCCATAAGCGTGTGCCAAACCCTAGGAGATTTTAAAACACCATTAAGATAGTAAACATTGCCAAGATAAGGATTATTATCTGGATGCAACACAGAGATTTTAATGATAATTAGACCTTGCCCGGGGGGGGGGGGGAATAGAACAGTAGAGAAAGCTAGAGTACCATTTTATAATTTTGCAAAGCCTGTTTAAATTAATCCTGTAGTTTATTAAATCTGCTTACTCTGGTAAAAATGCAGCACAGCTTTGGCAATGCTACTGAATATAAAGTTTCTTTCCGCGCTTTTGACTTTCCCTAACAGGTTCCTTTTCCAAGAGATTGTAAGCATAGAAAATGAAACTGGTTTGTGTACACTGAGGATGGATTAGCTGTGGCACACGCAGAGCTGTATATTTCTGCCAACATGCATCCCAAATGGAATTTATTTTGAGTAATCGCAGGTGAAACACATTAGCTCCATCCGCCCCGGAGTCACTTGGAGCAGAGCATTTGTTAATTCATCTCACTTGGAGGGGTTGCCTGTAATGTCTACCTGGGGGGCTCATTCATAAGTGATATCATTACTAGGTGCGCTGGAGCATTGCAGAAGGATATTTTCCCAACCAGATTCAGTTTATCTATGATTTATTTATTAGCGGGATTCCTATAGCCATCCAATAACAATAAAATCAAATTTAAAATATAGTAAACAATAAGCAGCCACAGTCCTTAAAATGGTCTAAACAACAACAAAGGCAGCTGAACCAAACTGCCCCTTTCATTTTGTACTTCTAATGGTAGCTGTGAAGTGTTTATTAAAAACTGGACATGAAAGGGCCGGATGAACCTTTCTCAGGAGACCATCTGGGATCTCCAATGGAAAGAGTCTTTTCTCACATCTCCAGCCAGCCAAACTGTCATTAGCAGAGGGGCAGCACATTGACCTCAGAAACAGAGGGGAGTTCTCCAACTGTCTCTTATGCAAGTAGGCAAGTCCTGGGATTACTTGGTTCCAGGCAGCTAGAGCCAAAAAGCTGAAAAGTTGCACCAAAGTCTGAAAACTGGTAGCCAGTAAAGCTGCTATAACACTGACATAACACGATCCCTCCTGCCAGCCCCAGATAACAATCAGGCCAAAGCATTCTGAACCAATAGAAGGCTGCAGGCTGCTTTCAAAAGCAGCCCTAAATACAGTGCATTACAGCAATCCAACCTGAACAGCTGTGGCCAAGTCTAACTTATCCAGAAAAGGATAGTACCGATGGTACAGGTGAAATTGATACCAGGCACCCCTGCCCACCAGAAGAATGCATTCAGAAGCAGAGTTGGGTCTAAATGTCTCTGGATCCCCTTGTTGCATCGGGGGCAGTATAGACCTATTCAAGTGCGGTTAAATGCAAATTGCCATGCTTCCTTTGCAGGTGCAAATGGGGGGCAGGATTTGGAGGACAGTAGTGTAACCCTAAAACAGTTTGCAGGGGAAAGGAGAGGCTCGTAAACTGAGAGGCAGCAAATTGCCTTTCCCAATTTATTGTTAAAAGCTGGTGATTCTGACAACGGTTTTGGCAGTGGGAGAGATCCAGGCTTGTATCTCTGAGAAGAAGGGGTGGTGGAAGGAAGTCCCATTCTGCCACTGAAGGAAGTCCCATTTCCTGAAATTTTGTGAATTCTTTTGCACAGCCCTCCTTCTCCCTATTTCAGGAATCACTCCAAAATCTCCCTCCCTCCCAAATCTAGCAGACCCTAAAATAAGACAATAGGATAACAGTCCCTATGCCCAACGCTGGGGGGAAAATACTTCTTTCTGCTAGGCATTATATGTATAGTGCTAACATTTTAATGCCATATGGGAAGAAGCTCCTTTTGAAATTGGGACTCTTGAATATTAGCACTATCATTTCCTCCACATATCAGAATGTTTGGAATGGAAACATAGAGGAGGTGAGCTTTTCCTTCTCTACAACTGGTTTCTCTAACCTATAGGGAAAAAATGGGGTGAACCAATTAGAAGCCGTTACTCAGTTGGCTTCATTTTTGTTTTATCTGGCAGGAAGGAATAAACTTTCATGTGTGAAGTATTACTGTTTCATGTCTCTGTACACAATTAATTTTTTCCCCAGGAATTGGCTTCCACCCAAAGCTTTCAAAAAGCTTTCTTTATGCATTGCGCTTCATTCCTTTGCTGAATTTCAGATTTGAAAGTTCTTGGGGAGAGATTCCCCCCCCCCCAAAGAAAACGCTTTATTATCATATGCAGACCCTTGAAATATGCCAGTAATGCATGAATTTTTGTTGTTGGGTGTGTGTGTTTGTTTCTGCTCCTCAAACTTGTTTCTCCCTGCTAAGTTGTAAAGAGATGAATTCATCCTCAGCAATTTACTTTTCAAGAACTTTCTGTTTACATTCCAGCACCTGGCCCAGAACTATCCTTTATAAAAGTATAACATTTGAATTATGCTCGTATTTAGAATAACACTCTGGGCTTTTGTAAACTAGTCAAAAAGTTGGAGCTTTATGACTACTGATTCCCAATTTACCTGCAATCTTATTTTATCTACGCCATCCAACATCTGGCTTTGCTTTGAAATGTTACAAATGGGGCTTGTGTGCTTGCCCAGTGCATAATGTCACAGCACATAACAGAGAAGGAAACCCAAGAAAGTGCTGTTGCTAAACACGTATGGGCCCAAGAAGAAACCTTTAGTGAAGTCTCCACAATGCTAACTTCTTTTCATATGGGTAAAAGGAGCACTTTTTATGCCAGTATCAATTTGCTGCAAAATTCTATATCTGCCTTTGTCGACAAATCTCTTACTCTGAAGCAAATGCACCGAACTGAATGAGGTTACTGAGAAGCAAGGAACTTACGGAGACCATCCTTAGTGATTTGGGGTTGCAAAAGACTTTTGATACATTTTGCTTTCATGTGGTGGTTGCTGTTACTAGGGAAATTCACTCTTGCGTGTGGCGTTCAGACCCTCTGACTCACGTACCTGGTCCTTCTTAGAATAATATCACATTATGGTTTGTTTGAAGTGTGGGGTGGGGTGGGGGAGGCATGGAAAGTAAATAGCATAGGATATGTGTAACCACTTCCAAGGAGAATAAGCAAAACATCTAATATCCAAAAAGGGGCTCATTTATGGCAACTTCGTTTTTGCTGGTAGTCCCAGATCCCATGAACATTTGGAATATATTTATGAATAGAATCTTAATATTCATGGGGCCTTGGGAACATGCCAGAGCATCAAATAAAAAGTTCATGGCAAGTTAACTCTGGAGGGGAACTATAGCAGAATGTCAACAAGCCCACCACAAGGAATAATGCTAACACAGTACAACTTCTCTCTCTCTCATATATATATATATATATATATATATATGCTTTCGTAGATTTTCACGGGTACAGGAATGCAGGTTTTGGTGTCTTCGGGTGTCTTCCCGTGTAAGAGTCGGGGTGTCTGGGCGACGTTTCGACGAGGTCTCACTCGTCATCTTCAGGCTGGTGCTTTCGGCTTCTTGTTACTGGAACTTCTTGTTCCAGTAGATGACGAGTGAGACCTCGTCGAAACGTCGCCCAGACACCCCGACTCTTACACGGGAAGACACCCGAAGACACCAAAACCTGCATATATATATATATGGAATATATATATGCAGGTTTTGGTGTCTTCGGGTGTCTTCCTGTGTAAGAGTCGGGGTGTCTGTATATATATATATGTATATGTATATGTATATATATATGTATATATATATACATATATGCTTTCGTAGATTTTCACGGGTACAGGAATGCAGGTTTTGGTGTCTTCGGGTGTCTTCCCGTGTAAGAGTCGGGGTGTCTGGGCGACGTTTCGACGAGGTCTCACTCGTCATCTTCAGGCTGGTGCTTTCGGCTTCTTGTTACTGGAACAGAGCAGAATCTGGTGTTTGAGTTCCTATAAATACTGTTGAGGGGTGTGGTGTATAGCCTCCAACGTTCTGGGCAGAGAGGAAGTTCCTAGATTAGTGTGCCTTTTCTTCTTTTGTTCCTTAATTACTTGAGGGATATCTTGAGTGATTTCATGAGTGATATTCTGAATACCACTGGGTGGGTCATTAAGTCTAGATTAGTTGCTAAAGCTTTCGTGTCTTGACCTCTTGAGCTTGTGAAGAGTTTTTCTGAGAAGATGGCTGTGCTGCATTTAGTTGTGCTCTGGCTTGGCTTCGTGTATAGGGGCGAGCTGTGGTTTTGTGCTTTGTGCCAGCCAGATCTGTGTAGGGATTGCAGGGGGGTGCAGCATCCGGAGGTGCCACTATAGTTTGGCTACTGGATGGAGTCTGTAATATGTCTGTGGAGAGGGTCTGGGTTTGGGTCTGGTGTGGTTGATTGGTGACGGCGTTCTGTGTGCCTCTGGTTCTGGTGTCGGTTTTTGTGGGGAGGGCTAATTTCCAGATGTCTGGCAGGCGGGACGTGTCGTCACGCTTGTTCATGTTGTGAGGGTGTTTCTCTATCTCGATGGCTTCCATGATTATTCTCTTGTGGTGATGTTCCGTGTTAAAGAGCAATTTGGAATCTGCAAAATTAATTTCGTGTCCTGTTTCTTTCATGTGTTGGAAAAGAGAGGAAGTTTTTTCTTCTTTTTTGACGGCATTCTTGTGTTCTGCGATACGTGCATTTATTCGTCTGTTTGTTTGTCCAATGTACGTGGCTGGGCAGACTTTGCAGGGTATTTCATAGACCCCTTGGTTTTCCAGCTGGATTTTGTCTTTTGGGTTTCTGAGGATATTGGCTATTTTTTGGTTGGTGCAGAAGGCTGTTTTGATATTGTGTTTATGGAGGATTTTGCTGATTTTGTCTGTAGTGCCCTTGATATAAGGAAGGAGGGCCATGCCATTGTTTTCTTCTGTGTCTTGGTTTTTGGGGGGTGTTTCTTTTTGGATTAGCTTCGTAACCCTGTTTTTCTGGTATCCATTGGCGATTAACACATTTGAGAGATTCTGTAACTCAGTTGTCAAGTGGTCTTTGTCAGCCAGGCGTTTGGTTCTGGAGATGAGAGTCTTGGCTACGGAGTTTATTTGTGCAGGGTGGTGGTGTGATTGTGCATGTAAGTAGCGGTTGGTGTGTGTTTTTTTCCGGTAGATAGTGTGTCCTAGGGAGCCATCAGGTTTTTTGTAGATTAGGACGTCAAGAAAGGGGAGTTGGTTGTTGTCTTCTATTTCCATAGTGAATTGTATTTTGGGGTGTAGGCTGTTGAGATGTGTGAGGAAGCTATCTAGTTTTTCTTTCCCGTGTGGCCAAATTACAAAGGTGTCGTCAACATATCTGAGCCAAAGTTTGGGTTTGTGTTCTGACTTGTCTAAAGCATTGGTTTCAAAGTGTTCCATGTACAGATTTGCGATGACCGGTGAGAGGGGTGATCCCATAGGTGCTCCTTCTATCTGTTTGTATCTTTGTCCATTGTGGATGAAGTACGTGTTGGTTAGGCAGTGGTTGGTCAGGTCCAGGATGTATTTGGGGGGGTTGTATTTGTTTTGAATGGCTGTCAAGGCTTCATTAATGGGCACTTGAGTGAAGAGAGATACAACATCGAAGCTCACAAGTAGGTCATCGGGATGTAGGTATTGCTTCTTTATTGTTTCTATGAACTCTACGGTCTCCCCAAGATACACAAAGAAGGAACACCACTCAGACCAATAGTCAGCTCCATAGGCTCACCTCTACAAAATCTCGCTAAATTTCTCGCTAAGCAACTTCAGCCCTATGCAGAATCCATCGCTTCACACGTTACTAACTCCTTCCAGTTCATAGAAACAATAAAGAAGCAATACCTACATCCCGATGACCTACTTGTGAGCTTCGATGTTGTATCTCTCTTCACTCAAGTGCCCATTAATGAAGCCTTGACAGCCATTCAAAACAAATACAACCCCCCCAAATACATCCTGGACCTGACCAACCACTGCCTAACCAACACGTACTTCATCCACAATGGACAAAGATACAAACAGATAGAAGGAGCACCTATGGGATCACCCCTCTCACCGGTCATCGCAAATCTGTACATGGAACACTTTGAAACCAATGCTTTAGACAAGTCAGAACACAAACCCAAACTTTGGCTCAGATATGTTGACGACACCTTTGTAATTTGGCCACACGGGAAAGAAAAACTAGATAGCTTCCTCACACATCTCAACAGCCTACACCCCAAAATACAATTCACTATGGAAATAGAAGACAACAACCAACTCCCCTTTCTTGACGTCCTAATCTACAAAAAACCTGATGGCTCCCTAGGACACACTATCTACCGGAAAAAAACACACACCAACCGCTACTTACATGCACAATCACACCACCACCCTGCACAAATAAACTCCGTAGCCAAGACTCTCATCTCCAGAACCAAACGCCTGGCTGACAAAGACCACTTGACAACTGAGTTACAGAATCTCTCAAATGTGTTAATCGCCAATGGATACCAGAAAAACAGGGTTACGAAGCTAATCCAAAAAGAAACACCCCCCAAAAACCAAGACACAGAAGAAAACAATGGCATGGCCCTCCTTCCTTATATCAAGGGCACTACAGACAAAATCAGCAAAATCCTCCATAAACACAATATCAAAACAGCCTTCTGCACCAACCAAAAAATAGCCAATATCCTCAGAAACCCAAAAGACAAAATCCAGCTGGAAAACCAAGGGGTCTATGAAATACCCTGCAAAGTCTGCCCAGCCACGTACATTGGACAAACAAACAGACGAATAAATGCACGTATCGCAGAACACAAGAATGCCGTCAAAAAAGAAGAAAAAACTTCCTCTCTTTTCCAACACATGAAAGAAACAGGACACGAAATTAATTTTGCAGATTCCAAATTGCTCTTTAACACGGAACATCACCACAAGAGAATAATCATGGAAGCCATCGAGATAGAGAAACACCCTCACAACATGAACAAGCGTGACGACACGTCCCGCCTGCCAGACATCTGGAAATTAGCCCTCCCCACAAAAACCGACACCAGAACCAGAGGCACACAGAACGCCGTCACCAATCAACCACACCAGACCCAAACCCAGACCCTCTCCACAGACATATTACAGACTCCATCCAGTAGCCAAACTATAGTGGCACCTCCGGATGCTGCACCCCCCTGCAATCCCTACACAGATCTGGCTGGCACAAAGCACAAAACCACAGCTCGCCCCTATACACGAAGCCAAGCCAGAGCACAACTAAATGCAGCACAGCCATCTTCTCAGAAAAACTCTTCACAAGCTCAAGAGGTCAAGACACGAAAGCTTTAGCAACTAATCTACACTTAATGACCCACCCAGTGGTATTCAGAATATCACTCATGAAATCACTCAAGATATCCCTCAAGTAATTAAGGAACAAAAGAAGAAAAGGCACACTAATCTAGGAACTTCCTCTCTGCCCAGAACGTTGGAGGCTATACACCACACCCCTCAACAGTATTTATAGGAACTCAAACACCAGATTCTGCTCTGTTCCAGTAACAAGAAGCCGAAAGCACCAGCCTGAAGATGACGAGTGAGACCTCGTCGAAACGTCGCACAGACACCCCGACTCTTACACGGGAAGACACCCGAAGACACCAAAACCTGCATTCCTGTACCCGTGAAAATCTACGAAAGCATATATATATATATTTGCATATATATATATATATATATATATATGCAGGTTTTGGTGTCTTCGGGTGTCTTCCCGTGTAAGAGTCGGGGTGTCTGTGCGACGTTTCGACGAGGTCTCACTCGTCATCTTCAGGCTGGTGCTTTCGGCTTCTTGTTACTGGAACAGAGCAGAGTCTGGTGTTTGAGTTCCTATAAATACTGTGGAGGGGTGTGGTGTATAGCCTCCAACGTTCTGGGTAGAGAGGAAGTTCCTAGATTAGTGTGCCTTTTCTTCTTTTGTTCCTTAATTACTTGAGGGATATCTTGGGTGATTTCATGAGTGATATTCTGAATATCACTGGGTGGGTCATTAATTACTTGAGGGATATCTTGGGTGATTTCATGAGTGATATTCTGAATATCACTGGGTGGGTCATTAAGTGTAGATAGTTGCTAAAGCTCTCGTGTCTTGACCTCTTGAGCTTGTGAAGAGTTGTTTTTTTTGTGTTTTTTTTTTTTAGAAGATGGCTGTGCTGCATTTAGTTGTGCTCTGGCTTGGCTTCGTGTATAGGGGCGAGCTATGGTTTTGTGCCTTGTGCCAGCCAGATCTGTGTAGGGATTGCAGGGGGGTGCAGCATCCGGAGGTGCCACTATAGTTTGGTTGCTGGATGGAGTCTGTAATATGTCTGTGGAGAGGGTCTGGGTTTGGGTCTGGTGTGGTTGATTGGTGACGGCGTTCTGTGTGCCTCTGGTTCTGGTGTCGGTTTTTGTGGGGAGGGCTAATTTCCAGATGTCTGGCAGGCGGGACGTGTCGTCACGCTTGTTCATGTTGTGAGGGTGTTTCTCTATCTCGATGGCTTCCATGATTATTCTCTTGTGGTGATGTTCCATGTTAAAGAGCAATTTGGAATCTGCAAAATTAATTTCGTGTCCTGTTTCTTTCATGTGTTGGAAAAGAGAGGAAGTTTTTTCTTCTTTTTTGACGGCATTCTTGTGTTCTGCGATACGTGCATTTATTCGTCTGTTTGTTTGTCCAATGTACGTGGCTGGGCAGACTTTGCAGGGTATTTCATAGACCCCTTGGTTTTCCAGCTGGATTTTGTCTTTTGGGTTTCTGAGGATATTGGCTATTTTTTGGTTGGTGCAGAAGGCTGTTTTGATATTGTGTTTATGGAGGATTTTGCTGATTTTGTCTGTAGTGCCCTTGATATAAGGAAGGAGGGCCATGCCATTGTTTTCTTCTGTGTCTTGGTTTTTGGGGGGTGTTTCTTTTTGGATTAGTTTCGTAACCCTGTTTTTCTGGTATCCATTGGCGATTAACACATTTGTGAGATTCTGTAACTCAGTTGTCAAGTGGTCTTTGTCAGCCAGGCGTTTGGTTCTGGAGATGAGAGTCTTGGCTACGGAGTTTATTTGTGCAGGGTGGTGGTGTGATTGTGCATGTAAGTAGCGGTTGGTGTGTGTTTTTTTCCGGTAGATAGTGTGTCCTAGGGAGCCATCAGGTTTTTTGTAGATTAGGACGTCAAGAAAGGGGAGTTGGTTGTTGTCTTCTATTTCCATAGTGAATTGTATTTTGGGGTGTAGGCTGTTGAGATGTGTGAGGAAGCTATCTAGTTTTTCTTTCCCGTGTGGCCAAATTACAAAGGTGTCGTCAACATATCTGAGCCAAAGTTTGGGTTTGTGTTCTGACTTGTCTAAAGCATTGGTTTCAAAGTGTTCCATGTACAGATTTGCGATGACCGGTGAGAGGGGTGATCCCATGGGTGCTCCTTCTATCTGTTTGTATCTTTGTCCATTGTGGATGAAGTACGTGTTGGTTAGGCAGTGGTTGGTCAGGTCCAGGATGTATTTGGGGGGGTTGTATTTGTTTTGAATGGCTGTCAAGGCTTCATTAATGGGCACTTGAGTGAAGAGAGATACAACATCGAAGCTCACAAGTAGGTCATCGGGATGTAGGTATTGTTTCTTTATTGTTTCTATGAACTGGAAGGAGTTAGTAACGTGTGAAGCGATGGATTCTGCATAGGGCTGAAGTTGCTTAGCGAGAAATTTAGCGAGATTTTGTAGAGGTGAGCCTATGGAGCTGACTATTGGTCTGAGTGGTGTTCCTTCTTTGTGTATCTTGGGGAGACCGTAGAGTTTGGGGCATCTGGATGATTTTTCTCTGGGGATGATTCTTAGCTGGATTTCTTCACTGATAGGAGAGGCTTTTATTTTGGATTTGGTGGTTTTTTCCAGATAGGTGGTGGGATCTGTTTTTATAGGTTGGTAGGTAGGGTCTTGGAGTAGATTTGATAGTTTTGCTTGGTAGTCCGATGTGTTCATCACAACAGTGGCGTTGCCTTTGTCTGCTGGGAGAATGATTATGTTGTTGTCTTTCCTCAGGTTGGTGAGTGCTTTCTGTTCTTCTTTGTGTAAATTGCTTCTGGGTGGTTTGCTGGAGCAGAGGATGTTGGTGACTTCAAGTCTGATTTTATTGGCTTCATCTGGGTCGATTTTGGTCAGGCTAGCTTCGACTCCGCATATGATGTTTTCCGTGGGGATGCGTCTCGGGGCGACTGCAAAGTTGAAACCTTTGGAGAGTACTTTGGTTTCAGTTGGGGTGAGGATCCTGTTTGATATGTTATGTACTGTTTGTTTCATGGGTTGTTGTGGAGGGTGGCTGGGCTTCTGGCGTTTTTCTAGTTTGTAGAGTTTGTTGGTGTGTCTGTCTGTCTTATGTGAGGTCTCAGTTTCAGCTCTCCAGACGGCTAGTTGTTTGCATTTGTCCCAGAGTGCAGGGTGGATTTTGTTGCATAGTTTGAGGTGAAGAGTGAGCAGATCTTTGTTGGTTTGGTTTAGTAGGTATCTTTTCTTATGTATTTCGTTTCTGATTAGGGATAGTTCAGTTCGTTTCAGGATCCTTTCGGTAGCTGGGGTTTTAGAGTGGAATTTAAGTTGGAAGCATGTGGGAGTTAAGTTGTTGTCTCGGCAGTTGCGTAGGAACAGGAGATCACATAAGATGGTGGCTCTTCGGATTTCTAGTTTCTCGTAGGTTCTTGTCAGCTGGAAGGTTTCCTCCCCGTAGAGGTGAGATATTTGCTTTCGTAGATTTTCACGGGTATAGGAATGCAGGTTTTGGTGTCTTCGGGTGTCTTCCCGTGTAAGAGTCGGGGTGTCTGTGCGACGTTTCGACGAGGTCTCACTCGTCATCTTCAGGCTGGTGCTTTCGGCTTCTTGTTACTGGAACAGAGCAGAGTCTGGTGTTTGAGTTCCTATAAATACTGTGGAGGTACTCTTCACCTCAAACTATGCAACAAAATCCACCCTGCACTCTTCACCTCAAACTATGCAACAAAATCCACCCTGCACTCTGGGACAAATGCAAACAACTAGCCGTCTGGAGAGCTGAAACTGAGACCTCACATAAGACAGACAGACACACCAACAAACTCTACAAACTAGAAAAACGCCAGAAGCCCAGCCACCCTCCACAACAACCCATGAAACAAACAGTACATAACATATCAAACAGGATCCTCACCCCAACTGAAACCAAAGTACTCTCCAAAGGTTTCAACTTTGCAGTCGCCCCGAGACGCATCCCCACGGAAAACATCATATGCGGAGTCGAAGCTAGCCTGACCAAAATCGACCCAGATGAAGCCAATAAAATCAGACTTGAAGTCACCAACATCCTCTGCTCCAGCAAACCACCCAGAAGCAATTTACACAAAGAAGAACAGAAAGCACTCACCAACCTGAGGAAAGACAACAACATAATCATTCTCCCAGCAGACAAAGGCAACGCCACTGTTGTGATGAACACATCGGACTACCAAGCAAAACTATCAAATCTACTCCAAGACCCTACCTACCAACCTATAAAAACAGATCCCACCACCTATCTGGAAAAAACCACCAAATCCAAAATAAAAGCCTCTCCTATCAGTGAAGAAATCCAGCTAAGAATCATCCCCAGAGAAAAATCATCCAGATGCCCCAAACTCTACGGTCTCCCCAAGATACACAAAGAAGGAACACCACTCAGACCAATAGTCAGCTCCATAGGCTCACCTCTACAAAATCTCGCTAAATTTCTCGCTAAGCAACTTCAGCCCTATGCAGAATCCATCGCTTCACACGTTACTAACTCCTTCCAGTTCATAGAAACAATAAAGAAACAATACCTACATCCCGATGACCTACTTGTGAGCTTCGATGTTGTATCTCTCTTCACTCAAGTGCCCATTAATGAAGCCTTGACAGCCATTCAAAACAAATACAACCCCCCCAAATACATCCTGGACCTGACCAACCACTGCCTAACCAACACGTACTTCATCCACAATGGACAAAGATACAAACAGATAGAAGGAGCACCCATGGGATCACCCCTCTCACCGGTCATCGCAAATCTGTACATGGAACACTTTGAAACCAATGCTTTAGACAAGTCAGAACACAAACCCAAACTTTGGCTCAGATATGTTGACGACACCTTTGTAATTTGGCCACACGGGAAAGAAAAACTAGATAGCTTCCTCACACATCTCAACAGCCTACACCCCAAAATACAATTCACTATGGAAATAGAAGACAACAACCAACTCCCCTTTCTTGACGTCCTAATCTACAAAAAACCTGATGGCTCCCTAGGACACACTATCTACCGGAAAAAAACACACACCAACCGCTACTTACATGCACAATCACACCACCACCCTGCACAAATAAACTCCGTAGCCAAGACTCTCATCTCCAGAACCAAACGCCTGGCTGACAAAGACCACTTGACAACTGAGTTACAGAATCTCACAAATGTGTTAATCGCCAATGGATACCAGAAAAACAGGGTTACGAAACTAATCCAAAAAGAAACACCCCCCAAAAACCAAGACACAGAAGAAAACAATGGCATGGCCCTCCTTCCTTATATCAAGGGCACTACAGACAAAATCAGCAAAATCCTCCATAAACACAATATCAAAACAGCCTTCTGCACCAACCAAAAAATAGCCAATATCCTCAGAAACCCAAAAGACAAAATCCAGCTGGAAAACCAAGGGGTCTATGAAATACCCTGCAAAGTCTGCCCAGCCACGTACATTGGACAAACAAACAGACGAATAAATGCACGTATCGCAGAACACAAGAATGCCGTCAAAAAAGAAGAAAAAACTTCCTCTCTTTTCCAACACATGAAAGAAACAGGACACGAAATTAATTTTGCAGATTCCAAATTGCTCTTTAACATGGAACATCACCACAAGAGAATAATCATGGAAGCCATCGAGATAGAGAAACACCCTCACAACATGAACAAGCGTGACGACACGTCCCGCCTGCCAGACATCTGGAAATTAGCCCTCCCCACAAAAACCGACACCAGAACCAGAGGCACACAGAACGCCGTCACCAATCAACCACACCAGACCCAAACCCAGACCCTCTCCACAGACATATTACAGACTCCATCCAGCAACCAAACTATAGTGGCACCTCCGGATGCTGCACCCCCCTGCAATCCCTACACAGATCTGGCTGGCACAAGGCACAAAACCATAGCTCGCCCCTATACACGAAGCCAAGCCAGAGCACAACTAAATGCAGCACAGCCATCTTCTAAAAAAAAAAACACAAAAAAAACAACTCTTCACAAGCTCAAGAGGTCAAGACACGAGAGCTTTAGCAACTATCTACACTTAATGACCCACCCAGTGATATTCAGAATATCACTCATGAAATCACCCAAGATATCCCTCAAGTAATTAATGACCCACCCAGTGATATTCAGAATATCACTCATGAAATCACCCAAGATATCCCTCAAGTAATTAAGGAACAAAAGAAGAAAAGGCACACTAATCTAGGAACTTCCTCTCTACCCAGAACGTTGGAGGCTATACACCACACCCCTCCACAGTATTTATAGGAACTCAAACACCAGACTCTGCTCTGTTCCAGTAACAAGAAGCCGAAAGCACCAGCCTGAAGATGACGAGTGAGACCTCGTCGAAACGTCGCACAGACACCCCGACTCTTACACGGGAAGACACCCGAAGACACCAAAACCTGCATTCCTATACCCGTGAAAATCTACGAAAGCATATATATATATATATATATATATATGCAATTATTTCAATTGTTAACCCTTCTCAAGCCACTTTAAAAATAAGCACTGTACAAATTAAAGTACCCTATCTATATACAGTCATACCTCAGGTTACAGACGCTTCAGGTTGTGTTTTTTCGGGTTGCGGACCGCCAAAACCCAGAAGTACCGGAATGGCTTACTTCTGGGTTTCAGCGGTCGCGCATACGCAGAAGCGCCGAATTGCAACCCGTGTGTGTGCAGACGTGCCTCTGTGGGTTGCGGACTCTGCAGGTTGCGAAGATCTTGGTCAACATCCCCTCAAAAATCCACTGTCTGCTCTTTCTACTTAATTTCTGTTTGCCCTGGTTCAGCTTCCCCTACACTGAGCACCCACATTTATGCCAACATTTCACTGGATTTCAAGACTGGACACTTGACTCTAAACAGAGAAGAAATGCAAAGAGTTTCCCTCTGTAAGCATCTGCCTAGGGGATAAAATGAAAGGCAGCAATCTGAAACAATTTATTTTGAGTAGAAACGGTATCTTCCCCAGTCATTGCAGTGCCAAGGGTTGGTGCGTGCGTGTGCATGCACGCATGCGCGTGCACACGTACGTGTATTTTACCCATACATGATGAATAGCAATGGCAGCAGTAGGACCCTACTTAGCTGAAAGGGTTGCCTGGCTATTCTTTGCCCCTAACCAAAGCACTCCTGCTATTCAAGAACATTTGCTCATGTCAGGATTATGGGAAAACAGATTCCATGCTTGTTCTGCTTCTCCTATCAGAAATACTGATCAACCACCAGGATACAAAGGCCACTCAGTCTGTCAAGTGCAGTAAATCCTTAATTTCAAGACTGGCCTCGGCATGCCTTGGGAGTAGGAAATAATCGGTAATTTCTAAGTGACAATTTTTGATCTGCTCCTCAAGGTCAATATGAAAATGCTGCTCTGTTTTGATCAGGTGAGTTTTAAAGACTTCCTGACATGCCATGAATGTGACAGAGCCGTCATTCATGAAGATGATACAGTTACCTGCTCAGAGGTGCAACAGCAAAGCTGACAGCCTGGCCTTTGTTACGGCTGACGTGAAAAGAAGGTCAGACTGAGGGGCTGCAGACAGACAGGTCAACTGGCAGCCTGGGATGGTGCCGAAGGTGCTTCCTTTCATTCAGAGCTGGAATCCAGCAGCTTGTAAATGCTCCTGATATTTCGTCTCTTGCGACTGGCTCTTTGCCTTTTGGTATTTAACAGTTTCTTCCTGGCAAAAGATCAACCTTAATTTGAATTTAGGGGGGTGGGGTGGGGTGGCGGAGGAGGAGGATGAATAGACCCCACAAGGGTTGTTTAGAGGAAATATACAAGTTGGCATTGTGTGTGTTAGTTCACTTTGGGTTCTAACTTTCGATAGGGAACAATGCATAGAGAGAAGCTGAGCTCTGCATCACAAGCGCATTTCACAATATGCAGACGATTAACTGCACAGTCTTCAGAAAGGAGCTCCGTTGGGCATCTGGCGTTATGGCCATTTTTAATCAAGGGGCACCAAAATTTCAGAATCTTGGAGAAATGTGGTGTCAAAAATGAATAAATCAGTGCATCATCTTGTAAATTTGGTAAGGATTCCCCTTGCAGCCTTGAATACTTTATGCGAGGGGTTGAATTCCACAATGAAATGCCAGCTGCCATCAACAAAAGAAAAGAAACATCCACCATCAACGCTGCTAATTGTGTCAGTATGTCAACGGTCAATGCACTATAATGTTAGGCATGCTTTTCAGTTAAAAAACTGAAGCATCAGTTGCAAAGATTCACAAAGGATGAAGCATCACATTCGCAGGCTTATGCTAGTCTGGGGCCACATTTCATGTTTATGTACTTGATCCTGATCCAGCTGGGGTTATTGGCAATGCTTCTACTGCCTGCAGTTATAGATGTAGTCTAATTTACAACATGCCATTGCAAGATCCACAGGATCATTTCACAGTGGCTGGTAGCCACTATCACAGCATCTCTGGGGCACGTGATGATGCTGAGGAATTTACCATTGGGCCCTGCTAATGCGGGAGTTCTCTAGGTTGGAGCAACAATGAACTGTGAAGCTGATACTAACACATTATTGCTGCACAAAGAATTTTTTTTAAAGCCTTCCCCCATCAAAAATACCACACCTCCATCACAGTTTTTTTGCACCAGCCGAAACACTGTTCTACTGCCTTAGGTTTTTTCAGTGAAGGGTCACACAGAGTGGTGCTCCAGGATTTGGCTGATAAACAACAGGCTTAATTGGTAAAATTCATTTTCCCTGCACCCCTCAGTTCTGGAAGAAAGCCAGAACTATGCAGATGGCAGAATGACAAAGTTTGGGGTTTCTTATTGAAGAATTAACTGAGGTGTATTTGATTTTGATTTAACTAAAAGCACAGATACAGTTCCAGAGCCATGCCATTGCATACACTTCATTTTTTAAAATAAACATTTTATTTCAAATGCTGGGTTTTCAGAATGTATAGCTGCGGTTCTGAATTATTGTGGAACGTGAGGTTTAAAAGGGATGTTGAGCAGGAACCCTATGAATCCTTTTCATGAAAGAAGTTGTCACAAAGCTATATTCTACCCGTTGCTGTTTTTGTAATTAAACACTTGCCAGACACCTTTCATGTTTCTTTGTAGGGCTGTGATTTAATCCAAAATATATGATGGTATATGTCAGGACTGTCAGATATTGCACCTTATGTTTTTCTCCCCAATATTTAGAGATAAAAAATGACAATGCAGTTCCTGATCATTTATTTGTCAGGGACTGGAGAGGGGACGAATGGAAGAGACCCCCTCCTCCCCATCCTGAACCTTCAAGGGAAGAGGAAGACAAGATAGATTTACAACAGTGGTTTGTGGGAGGTCACAGCTCAAAGCCAGATAAGGGGAAAAGTTGGGAAATAATGGAAGAAGAGAAGGGGGAGGCAAAGCCAGAGCAGCTGGATGACACGTCATTACTAGAAAGCATTCCAGACCCCCCTTCCCCCAGAACCCAGCGAGCATTGAAAGTGGGAGAGCAAAGGGCCCAGAGACAATTTGCCCTAAGCGGCCACCATAAGGTAGGTGGTGCTATTGACGATTTAGGAGAGAAGTGGGTGGAGATTACTTGGAGCAACACCATGACTCCAAAAGGCTGCATTTCTAAACCCCCCTCTCTCTGAATATTGAATAAAAGACATTCGTAATAACTTTCCTTGTTGATCTATTCCTGGAAGCCTACCGTGGGGTGCGGGGAGATTGGATTCCCTGACGCCTGACATTATTTCCCTGGACATCTGTAATTCTGCCACCAGGATACTATAATCATACACTTTGTAAACATTGCCCATCTTTATAGGAAATCAGATGGCTTCCCTCCACCACCCATCTCACTAGGAGCCTTGCTAGCACAACATAGTGCATACCTGGTTATCCTCTTGTAAGCAATTTAAAAAACTGCATTTTACAGTGGAAGATCAAAGATTGATTTCCCACCTTTAAAAAAATTAAATGGCATTGCAATGGAGGGTGTTGGGCTGCTAATTTGATTGAGGAAATAGTGGGAGTGGCTCTGTTTTCATGATCTCAATACCTCACTCAATGCCACACAGAACCTGTATTTTCCCTGCTCTGCTATGAAAGCCTCTTCCTATCTACACATAACGGAAGCATGTATTTCTCAGTGCCCTGGTTCTCATGTCTGAGAGGAGTCAGAAGTAAAGTTAATCGAGGAAAAGCATCACCCTCTCATCTGAATGACCTCAGTGTGTATTTTGATTGAGTTACATAGAGGTAGAGTGCCAAACTATTCCTAATTATGGATGTTGGACAATTCTGTGGGAAATGGAAACAGGAGTAGAAATTGCCAATGTTTGCATACTCACTCCATGTCTGGAATGGCATACCCTCCGACATTTCTCTGATGAAAATAGGAACATCCTATTCCCTGATAATAGTTTTATTATTTAGACAACGCCAATCTGGCTGGGTTGCCCCAGCCACTCTGGGCAGCTTCCAAAATATATGAAAACATAATAAAACATTAACCATGAAAAAAACTTCCCTATAGAGAGCTGCCTTCAGATGTCTTCTAAAAGTTGTAGAGTTACTTATCTCTTTGGCTCGGGGTGGGGGTCGCATAACTCAATACCCTCCAACATTTCTCCAATGAAAATAGGGATGTCTTAAGGAAAAGCAGGACATTCTGGGATCAAATGAGAAACCAGGAGGGCTTCTGTAAATCCAGGAATGTCCCTGGAAAATAGGGGCACTTGGAGAGTCTGGAATGGAAATCAATTCAGCAAAAAAGATCAGCATTATCTGTTGCTGTTGTTTTCAGCCTGTAAACTAAACATAACTGACATTCACTGCGAGATGAACCTCTGCAGGCTGCAGCATAACTAACTGGGCATCCTCTGAAGATCTACGTGAACAACAGCATGGTTGATATGGAAGAAGATAGCAGAGAAATAAAACATAGAACCTCTGTCATAAACAAACTGCTTTGAGACTACCTTTAAGAATTCATTCACATCTTGAAAAAATATATAGCCTTCCTTGAGCAGTTGCTCCTCTTCATCTTATAGCTCTCAGGCATATCAGGTGCTGTCTGGCCCCTTTGTGCTTTTGTGGGAAAGCGAGCTCATGGAGAAATCTACGTTGCCGCCTTTTCTGTTTCTTATCTGCTGCTATTGGAATTAGTGCAAGCCAATTCTATGGCTAAACAGAGAACGAAAGATATAGATGGACAAGTGATACATGTGCTAGCTAATGGGCCATGTACTTCAAAGTTATTGGACCTGACTTGGTCTCCTATTATGTTGGTACTGTACCATCCAAGAGCACTAGTCTGCTCCAGGTGGTGTGTGTGTGTAGTCAGTAGCTGGTACATGTGGTTTGGTGGAGCTACGGAGTTTCCCTTCCAATGCCAGCATTGTTGCTGCTTTCCTGGACAGGCCTGGGCTGGAGGTAACGCCAACAGGAACACTGCTGCCAATTCAGTGCTCTTGTCAGTGCAACTGTTTGGCCCCAACCTCCCTGCCTCCCTGCCCAGTCCAGTCATGCAGCAGTGAGGACAGCGTCGGAAGGGCACTGCTACTGCAAGCACAGGGCCAGCTCAAGACATTTTGACACCTGAAGCAAACCACAAAATGGTGCCCTCTTCCCCTGGCTGAGGAAGAGGAGGGGAGTGAAGATCTACATTGGGAACAAGGGTATGCAGACACCAGCAGTGTCTCCTATTTGTCAAGTGGTTGTTGTAATGACAGCATTGTGCGGGCAGATTTGACCTCCAAGGACTGAACCACAGCTCTTGCTGCCACTGCATTAGCAGCAGTGGGCAATGCATTCCTTGGAGGCTGGATCTGCTGCCCCTGTGGATCCTGCCTCCTGAGGCGGTCGCCTCACCGTGCCTCATGGGTGGGCCAGAGGGGTCTCATATTCCTTAACTGCATGCTCCTGGAATAGGGCTATGGCTTCTAGTTCCACCTCCAGTTATTTGCATCCTTCACTTCAATGCCTGAGTGTTGAGTGCAATCATCTCAAAGGAGCTGGCTAAGCAGGAGTAGCTGCCAACATGTGCTGTCTAGACTGCCTGAATGGTCCCACATGACCCACTGCTTATGCATAGACAGCTGTTTTCAGATGTCAATACTTAATGTACAGAAGTTGGGGAGAGGGGGCATGCAGACTTGGGAGCAAGGCTGGATTGTGCACCCCTGTTCTGGGGATGAGCACCAACTTGGTAGGGACCAGCAAGGTGGGGAGGGTTTGAGTGGTGTTGCTTACCTGGCTTCTCAATAGGGGGGATGTCTTTGCAGGTGATCAAGAAGGAAAGGACAAGGCAGCCAGGAGGTTGGCACAGTGTGGGTCTAGCAATGGAACTAACACAATGCTCCCACCACTGTTCCTGTATTGTTCTGATCTCCTTGCTGTTTCACAAGCACCCCTTTCTTTCTCTGTTACTGGCAGCAACCTCAGCATTAGGAAGCCAGGTAGGCAACATGGTTCCACCTTGCTCTGCCCTGCCAACTGCTCGGACCCTAACTTCTGAACATGACTTGTGATGGGGAAGGTCTTCCAAAGCAGCGAAGCGGGTGGCGCTGTGGTCTAAACCAGTGAGCCTCTTGGGCTTGCCAATTGGAAGGTTGGCGGTTTGAATCCAAGTGATGGGGTGATTTCCCATTGCTTTGTCCCAGCTTCTGCCCACCTAGCAGTTTGAATGCATACCAGTGCAAGTAGATAAATAGGTACCGCTGTGGCGGGAAGGTAAACAGCGTTTCAGTGTGCTCTGGCATCTGTCACGGTGTTCTGTTGCACCAGAAGTGGTTTAGTCATGCTTGCCACATGACCTGGAAAGTTGTCTGTGGATAAATGTCAGTTCCCTCAGCCTGAAAATCGAGATGAGCGCCGCACCCCATAGTCTCCTTTGACTGGACCTAACTGTCCAGGGGTCCTTTACCTTTCCTTACCTTCAAAAGCATGCAGCAAGTGCCTGAGGCACAGTCCAAGCATTCATCCCATATTAATATTAATATGCTGCTTCTGTTTTCTCCCCTACAGATGAAAGTTGGTACTAATTAATGAGGTCCTAATTTGCAGTGTCCTCCTTTGGAATCTAGACAAACATAGAATTTCCTTCATTCATCCCATTGGTTGACTGCTCACATCTGCAGCATATGAATGTATCCTTAGAAAAGAATGAAGGCCTGGAAGGAAACAGCCCAATAGCACTGGACAAATATGGGACAAACCTCAAACATGTCAACTACCGCAATAAGGAGCAACGGAGGAGACATAAGTTAGCTAGAGTCATAAAGGGTGCTGAGTTAAGAATCCTTGTATTAGCTTGGATTTCAGCCCAGTCAATCAAGAAGAGGAAGTCCTTGGGGACTAATCATGCCTCATCATGATTATATAACAGGTCTAGCCAACATAAAAACTCTGTTCAACACTTATTTTTAATCTAAGATTTCCCATTCATCTTTTCTAATAATTAGGCTAGTCTACAAGAAGTCCACTTCAAATTACTAATTTGATCTTCTCAAAATGGCTTATTAATCTTCCCGGAAGCAAGTCTACCTTCATTTGCGGTTAATGAAAGATTTCCTTTCCGTATCCTGTCAATCAAAGGCTGAGGAGAAGATGTACCCAGAAGTGTGGCTCAGGATGCCAGCTGTCAAAGAGTTCTAAGGGATTACGTGTAGGTAACAACAGTATTATTGTTTCCAGTGGTGCTAATAAATCAGCCAGCCGTCCTCTGCTTTGCACTCTGGTGTGAACCTTCATGATCTGAAACGCCTGCAAACACCACCAGGCACTGGAGGAAAGGAACTTTTTAGTCCTGGGATTGCCCTGACAATTTCTCGTTTAAATTTAGGTCTGTCAATACTGGTGCTTTGCCTAAAAGTTCTCCCACATTTTTTCAACCATTCTGCAGCACTTAAAATGAGGGGGGGGGGGAATTGTATCCAAAAATTATCAAAAAGGAAAGGAAAATTTAGAGAAATTCTCATGGCGCAAGTGTGAGGTGTTTTCCCCCCTGTAACACTTAACTTACTTCAAGGTTTGTAAGTGTCCTTTCGTGCATTCTGCTAATTGGCTCTCCAGTGGTCTGCACTCTGCAGACTTAGAACATGAGACTCTTACTTTCAGGGTTGTGGGTTCAAGCCCCGCATTGGGCAAAAGATTCCTGAATTGCAGGGGGTGGGATTCTATGCTTTCCCCCAAAACTGTATGACACCCTCAGCTAAGATTTATTGTAAGCATGGGAAGATGGGGAGATTGTGTACTGTGTGTCTGACAGCTGATTTCAGCTGTCTTTCATTGCTTATAAAGAAAGCAAAGTGGAAACTTAAATAGGCAAAAGGGAAGAGCTTCCTTTAAAAACAAAATCAGTGAATGCACTGATTTCAAGTGCTCAGTAGCAGTCTCCCCACCTTCCCACACTAGACAAAATTACAGAGCCATTCGAAAGTGTGCTGAGAAAGAGGCAGAAAAATTGTATCTTTAAGGGACTTTGCAGATGACATTTACTTTCTCCACAGACAACCACCATGGGAGAAAAACACAGATGTGTACACCATTGTTCATGAAACTAACAAACAGCATCTCTTTTACCACAGTTGTGTGTTTTAGGAACTCACCCTCTTCTCCCATGTAAGCTTTGGTTACCTTGTGTTCTGGGAGGGTTAAACAGATGTGCCCAATAGTGGGGTCATTGTTGTTATTTTTAAACATTGGCTTTAAAAGAACCTCCTTGCAATCTGCAGTTGTCTTGTTGAAAAGAAACTGGCTGTAAAAAAAGCATCTGCTATATTGTCCTGTAAGGTCCATGAATCTGCACCACTAAAGTGTATCAAGTTATCCCCCATTTGATAGACAATCAGTATACCTGAGAGCTAGCCTTTTCTGACAAGGTTATTTCATCTGATAGAGTATCAAATGGCTTGTTGATTATTCTGACTTCAAAGGCCACTGGCGCTGATATCTTCAAGGTGGTCTGTAATGCTCAGAGTGTTGAAGCCACCTGTCAATGTGGCTGCAAAATTAAAGAGAATCTGTTGGGAAATGAAGGGTAAACTTCCTCTCTTTCAGATTAGCTTGATTAGCCTTGAACAATTTAACTTCTACAAGTCAGGCTTGCTACTATGGGAAAAAGTAGACCTAACATCTTGCTTGAAAGAAGAAGGGTGTGTGGACCCATACGGTTTTTAGGTGGGGGAACTTTTCCTCCATTCCTCATTCATTGTTTGGGATGGAAAGTACTCAGCCTATTATGCCTTCCTGATTTTAAGCAATGCATGGGATCATTGCTCAAGTTTTTAAATAAAAAAATGTAAGTATAATTTCAATGTCACTGTGTTCATTGCTAATCTGAAAAAATACATTTGATAAAAAAGCTCATTGGCCACAAGCTGCAGGAAATGTCTACAAAAAGAAATATGATTGAAATGAATAGTATTTTGACAACATGCACACCGACTAGCTCCTTCTTAATGTTCAGTAATGCTCATGCAGGGAAGGCTTGTATTTTGTATCTTGAGTGATACACACACACACACACAGACACATACACACACACACATACAATAGGGGGAAGAATCTCATTCACTGGCATATTAAATAGAGCATAAGGGGACAATGCCTTCCTTGGAGTGTGTGTGCATGAATATGCACATGAAGCTCACTGCACATGACAGGGGACTGCTGATACACAGATTTCTTCCACAGCACTTCTTCATCTCCAAAGGAAGAATATGTTTCTTAATTCTCCTCTTCAATCTGCCCCGCCCCAATAAATACATCTGCAAAAAACCCAAGAAAAACAAAAGTCTTTCAGGAGGAGATAATTGATCCAGTGTCTTTCCTTGTCTGAAGATCCTTTCTTTCAAGTCACACCCCTTTCCCCTGCTCCCCAATTCCGTTTTTGTGCACCCCCTCACAATCAACATGAGAGGTAAACCAATTGCTTAAGGCCACATAAGATCTGTACTGGATCAGGCCAGAGGCCCCTCTAATCCAACGTCCCTTCTCATACTGGCTAACCACCTGCCTAGGAGGGCAACAGCAATTTCCCCACTCAAGAACCCCAGCAACACAAAACCACTTTGAGGTTTTCTACAATTAAGCGGTATATACATTGTATTAAATAAATAAATAAATAAATAAATGCCTATACTGTAAACCACCTTATAAATTCAATTAATCAAGAAGAAGAAGAAGAAGAAGAAGAAGAAGACAAAGACAGGGATGTCAGTCCAATTCATATTTACTGGGCCATATTGACTCTTCCAATATGGAGGGCACAAGGAGGGCACAAGGAGAAGGGGACGACAGAGGACGAGATGGTTGGATAGTGTTCTCGAAGCTACCAGCATTAGTTTGACCAAACTGCGGGAGGCAGTGGAAGACAGGAGTGCCTGGCGTGCTCTGGTCCATGGGGTCATGAAGAATCGGACACGACTAAACGACTAAACAACAACAACATTGGCTCTTCCATGCCACAGTGATGGATATAAATACATATGTAATCACCACATATAGAAAAAAATAGCAATTTGATTCTTCTCCTTTATGTGGAAAGTTTTGTTCATCTGCCTGATGCTCTTAGAACACACTTTTTCCACCATGGGAATATGTGGCAGAAAAATTGCAGCTATTCCTACCTCCCTGATACATGCACCAGTGTGGGTTTGCCATGTTCAGGGATATCTGCTAGTTACCCAGCAGAAGCAGGTGGATCTTGTTAAGTTGTGGGTAGACATAGCAGACGACACAGCGATTTCTCCAAAGCAGCTCTTTATTTGTAAGCTGGAACAGAACTGAACAGCAAACAGCTCAGCCGGCCTGCTTTTATAGGCAGCCGGCTGTCAACATTGTAGCAACAACAACCCAGGGTTTCCCGCCTAAAGTAACTGACGTGGACCTGAATGAAAACTATATACACAATACTCCTGGTGGCCAGGGTGAGAACTTCAATACATAACAGATCTGGGCCGGGCCGGGTGGAGGGACATCTCCTCCTCATCCAAACTGCTTCCATCACGGCAGATCAGGGCTTTTGGTTGCCCTATTAGTCAGATACCAGCCACCATCTTTAAGAATGGTTTTGCAACTGAGGCAGAGGTTTGCATTCATCTGGGCATCTGAGCAACCATCAAGTGCAACTGAACTATGGGAAATATTTAACAATGTAATGTCTGGTTATTCCCCCCCCCCCAATTAATGTCTCAGCAGGGCAGTTATAAGAATGGACTTAAATAAATAAGTGATTATATTGAAAAAAAAGATTTACAAATGAGTCTGAGAGTTACCAAGACCACAAAATTTGATTCAACTATCAGAAGAGGAAATGGCATAGGACTATATTACATTAGATTGTCTACAAACACATAGGCAAATCCAGAGCAATTAGAAATAATTGAGGAAATCCTTTATGCAGTTGATTGCAATGCTATTATAGCTATAGCATATTTCCTAGATGCTCTGGGGTACATGGAGGGGGGAACTTATTTTTAAAAACATGTCACAAATATTGTCTGTATAAGGAATAAAATGATTTTTTTGTTGTTTGGACTGGAATAGCAACCATTTTACTAGAAGGTGGGAAGACTGCACATACTCAATGTAAGGTACTTTCATGCTGACAAAAAAAGTTGCACCAACACTGTATAGAAGCAGAACTAAAGCAGATAGATGATAGATAGATAGATAGATAGATAGATAGATGATATAGATAGATAGATGATATAGATAGATAGATAGATAGATAGATAGATAGATAGATAGATAGATAGAAGCAACAATGACTCCAAGTAGTGTTTTTTGGCCATTGAGAAATTTATTCATTTATTTAGCAGATGTAATGAAATCAAGGGATCCTTTCTGGAGAAAAATGTCATTTACTTGGTTGAGATATCTTATTCCTTGAGTCAGACCACAAGAAGCAGTTGTTGGATATACAGTCCACTTTGGCCAATATTCAAAACATATGAGCTGCCACAAAATAAGAAAGCCGATTCAGATAGAAGATTTGCACAATATCGCATTGTGTTAGGAGTGGAACTCTGCCTATAAGTAGATCAGTATCAAAAGAGTGTTATAACATTCTTTAAAGCGTGCATACTATCTCATTTTTAAAATGCAGTATATGGAGCTGAATTCTCAGAAGGATCTATTCTTGCACACTCCGTTTCTTTTATCCTGACTTTAAGAATATGCACGGTGGCATAAGCAATGGCATCATTTTACAAACTATAAATTATGTGGGTGAGTAATTGAAATTCAGAGTTTTTCCACATTTTAGAAGTTGATGAATTAACTCTGCCTAAGCTAACAATGGATATTATATTGGATATTATTAAGGAATTTAAAATCCCAACTTGGAATTCAAATGCACGTTTTCTAGAACTGTCTAGATCTCAGTTCTTACAGGAGAAGTAGCTGGTAATCGCTCCCAAGAAAGAGACTTTATGGGTTGCATCCTATGGTGGTTTTGCACTAGTGAAAAACACTTTCACTTTTTCAAGCAAGGGAAACAATGTTTTTTCTATCCATGTTCTTCCATCCCCATCCCCTGCAGTTTTCTGCACCTGTGAAAAGCTGTTCTTTAGGCTGGGGAACTGTTCTAAAAGGTATGGGATATAATAGAGTGGCTGCTGCAGAGGATAACTGACAATTGTTTACATGAGCAGATGTGGCAGCTTCTCCTTCCAAAATGAAAAGAACACAATTCCCAATAAAACTAGTCTTTGCTGTAATAATAAACAAATGCTTGGGGCACATATTTAGCATTTGCTATATTATATTTACCTGAACTAGTCTTTATTTATGGATCATAGCAGTACTTTTTTTCTGCGGGGACGCAGGACGTATGCATAACCCTAAACATTTTGTTTTTCATGAGTTAAATATTGTTTGTTAAACAACTAATACAAGGAAACTTTAGTGGGGTATAAAAAATATACACTTCAGTGTGGTTTTCCAAGACACCCCCTCCAATTTATAATTATATTCTTGGAAGAAGTATACCAAATAAAAAAACGCTGACTATCTGAGTAATTTTTAAAATTACACTCACTTTGTTGGAATATTAGTGGATAAACAGCCGGGAAATCTTGCTGAGAATAATTGTTATAAATTTTTATAAATGTATACTACTACTATTGCGATTATTACTTCTTACCTTTAAATCCCACCATTCTTCCCAAAGGTGCTCGCTGCAGCAAATGTACTGTATTTTCTGGCGTATAAGATGACTGGCCGTATAAGACGACCTCCAACTTTTCCAGTTAAGATACAGAGTTTGGGATATACTCGCCGTATAAGACTACCCCTCTTCCAACGCACACCAAATAATAATAATAAAAAAAACAGTCTCCAGTCCAGCTCGGAAATCCGCTCCACTTCCCAGTGGTTGGGGGTGCGCTTAATGCTGTTGTTGGCTCCTTGCCTTTGTTGTGAGCCTATCCTTTTTTTTTTAACTGTGGGGGCTGCTTGGGCTGAGGCAGCAGCCACGTGTCTAGTTGCTGAGGCAACGCGAAGCCGCCATTTTGGACCACGTGGTCTACTACCGGGAGCGGTTAGGGTCATTCTGTTGCTGGTGATTGGGGGGGGGGTTCTGGGGCCAATTTTCAAGCGTATTTCTGCTTCATCTAGAGAGCTTGGTGTCCTCTGATTTAATTTGCTGTCATTTTGTCCTTTGGTGGGGAGCTGCTGCTGTAGCCGGCGTATAAGACGACGCCCGACTTTTGAGAAGATTTTCCTGGGTTAAAAAGTAGTCTTATACGCCAGAAAATACAGTATTTGTGATAAAACACTACAATAAAAAAATCTAAAAACAATCAACAATAAAAGCAGGTAAAGACAATTCCAATAAAGATGCAGATTAGGATAAAGATCTCTACTTTATAAGGCCTCTTGAAAGAGGAAGGGTTTCAGTGGGATCTGAAAATACAGCAGAGACATCGCCTCTCTAAGGGGATGGAATTCCAAAGGGTAAGTTCACCAAGAGGCAGATTTAGGGGAGTGCGACTGCTTTGGGTGCAGAGCCTCGGGGGCATCACAGAGGGCTTTGCAACTATTACGTTGAATGGGCAGCAAGAAGCAGAAGGGGGCACCGAATTTGGGCACTACACAGAGCGCCACTGGATTTTGACACCCCAAGGTCCGCCATTGGTCCACCACACTAAAGGCCTGATTCCCGTATCATACAGAATGGACCTGCTGATAAAAAGCCCTGTCCCTCAGCATAAAGTGATCAACTGGCTGTGTAAGGAGTGAGACAACATTTTAGGTTTCCTGGTTCCAAGCCGTATAGGTGTATCACGAAAAAGTGTGGAGGTTTCTGTGGATTTCTAAGGAATTATTTCCTGAAATCTTTCTCAGGCGCCATAAGAAGTGCTGGCAGACACACTGTGGAGAAGAAGTGTGTGTGCACACGAAAGCTTATACCAGAACAAACTCAGTTGGTCTATAAGGTGCTACTAGACATTTATTTATTTATTTATTTATTTTATTTTGACTGCGTCAGACCAACACAGCTACCTACCTGAATCTGTGGGCACCATATTTAACTAAATTGCTATGGACTGTTATGCCCCCTTCCTACAATTAGCTACATTTCAGACAATAATTTTGTGATTTAATAAAAGATGCGGGCAGTTTAGTGATGGCTGGGTCCAGAGCAGTTTCATGGCCAAATTTCAGCACTATTAAAAAATTCCACTGTTGCATAAGGCAGAAAATGAAATGTGGCCTAAGGAGATGTAAAAGAGATCTCAAAGTAGCTAGGCCCATTACCTGATGGGCAAACCCAGATCTTTCTTTTCCCTGCCTTTGTCCTTCTAACATTAGGCTTCACAGTAAATGAAACAGCCCGCTTGAATTGAGGGCCAGCCGAGAAAGAGAAGATGGGCCTTTGACCCCTAGACAGACCACAGAGATCAAAGACAGTCCCTATATGTGTCAGATGTTATCTTTTTTGAAGCAAGTGGCCATGATGTTTTGTGATGCAGCAGTGTGGAAAACACACAAATAACCAAGTTAGTTAGTGCTGAGAGAAAGAATGATTGACGCTGTGGCTCAGAAGAAGTAAGAAACTCGACAGAAGAAAAGATTTGGTTTTAGTTTACATGAGAGTCATCCACTTTCTGGAGGGATCAAGCAGGCACGGATATTTTTTTTATAAAAAAAACCCCACACGCAAATTAGTAGGATTAAGTAAATATTATGGCTCCAATCTAGAGAAAGTTAGGCATGCCCTGTGCACAAAGTAATTAGTCATGGCAACCCAACATATTTTTTAAAGTCAGCATGGAGTACAGGGAATGCCCATTCCATGTTCTAACCAGCAGTGTGGAAAAATAAAAGGTGCTCTCCCTGACTGCCTTGCAACTGCGGAACTCCCTTCCATGGGAGGCTTGCCAGAATCGAAGCCTTTCAGGAAGCAAGTAAACCTATTTTTTGGGCTAGTTTTTCTGCACCGGGAATTAAGCTGACAACAGAAGAAGGCTTTAGCAGTAATATTTTACCTGCTTTAATATGATGGTGATTGGCTGAATCATAGACATCAATGAAACGTTAGAAGGAACACGGAGGAGGGTCATCTAGTCCAAACACCTGCAATGCAGACTGCTTTAGGGATGCTAATTTAAGAAACATAAATCAAGCTGCAAGAAGATTTACCATATAATATGCAGCTATATCACCAGTTTTTAATCTAAGTAGCTTTCATTTACCCCTTTACAACAACTTGACAATAGGGTGCAAACAGCTGTTGCAGATGGACTGAAATGAAATTTATTATGGTCCCAGACCAGCTTCATTGCAGACGGACTGTTGAATCTGAATTACTTTCAGATGTCCTAAAATCAGTCATATTATCTTAGCTATCTATTGGAAGTGTGCTTTGCTGCCGAAGGTTTTGCTGCTGCTTGTTTCGGTGGTTGTTGCATGGCACTTACTATAATGCATTGATTTTATGTCGTGCTTTATTATTTTTAAATTCTGTAAGTCTCTGAGAGACTTTTTATGTTCCAAGCAACACATACATTGAAATAAAAACAATGACAATAAGCTGGTTTCCTGTTCCTAGAAAGTACCGTACTTTTTGCTCTATAAGACTCACTTTTTCTCTCCTAAAAAGTAAGGGGAAATGTGTGTGCGTCTTATGGAGCGAATGCAGGCTGCGCAGCTATCCCAGAAGCCAGAACAGCAAGAGGGATTCCTGCTTTCACTGCACAGCCATCCCTCTTGCTGTTCTGGCTTCTGAGATTCAGAATATTTTTTTTTCTTGTTTTCCTCCTCCAATAACTAGGTGTGTCTTGTGGTCTGGTGCGTCTTATAGAGCGAAAAATACGGTAATTGCTCTACCATTAAATATGAAACAGCTTACAGACTTTCCCTCTCTGTCTTTTAATATTTTTCTGGAGCGCCTGTCTTGGGCCACTGAAGCAGTCACTCCGTTAGTATCCAGCACCACATTCCCACCTCAGCCCAAATGGCATTAAACCCAGCTGAGATAAGCTCTGCCTTTTGCCCTGAGGTAGCGGATATAAAATGTCTGAAAGCAGCCTTTGGCAGAGTGATGCTCATCTACAATCTGTCAGTGCAATTTTAATGCTTGTAGATCGGCTGATTTCTGTGACACAGTTCTCAGGGAAAACGAGATTCTATGATTCTATGGGGAAACACCTCCATGACGTGAGATCAATGTACAGCTGCAGGAGAAAAACATTTCCTGTAATTCTACCATGGTTACTAAAAACATTGTTAGAACAGGTGTCATATGGTGGCTAGCAGAGTGCAGGACTTGGACAACCATGGTATTTATTGGGTTACCTAGGGAAAAACCACTGCCTCTCAGCCTAACCTACCTCATACAGTTGCTGTGAGGGAAAACAGAAGAGAAACCAATTTACATTGTCTTAAGCTCCCTGGAAGGGACGCGGGTGGCGCTGTGGGTTAAACCACAGAGCCTAGGACTTGCCGATCAGAAGGTCGGCGGTTCGAATCCCCGCGACGAGGTGAGCTCCCATTGCTCGGTCCCTGCTCCTGCCAACCTAGCAGTTTGAAAGCACGTCAAAGTGCAAGTAGATAAATAGTTACCGCTCTGGTGGGAAGGTAAATGGTGTTTCCATGTGCTGCTCTGGTTCGCCAGAAGCTGCTTAGTCATGCTGGCCACATGACCTGGAAGCTGTACGCCTGCTCCCTTGGCCAATAAAGTGAGATGAGCACCGCAACCCCAGAGTTGGCCACGACTGGACCTAATGGTCAGGGGTCCCTTTACCTTTACCTTTAAGCTCCCTGGAGGAGGGATAGGATACAAATGAGATAGGTCCGTCATGTTCTGTAGTTTTAATATATGAAAATGTTTTATAGAAGTGGGAAGATCTTTTTCTTGAAGATACTGGGATGGTGGTGGGCTCCATTTCAATTTAGGTAGTGATATTTATTTTCCCTTGAAAAGGGAGAGATTGAGTCAGCGTTTGAGGTATAATGGGGCATCCCTAACTCACATTTTGCGAGGAACCTCATGTCTAATTTTTAGAAGACTGAGATGATTTAGCCAACATTTTGGGGAGTGAAACTGGTGGAATTCATTAATTGTCCCACTACCTGGCAAGTCCACACAAGTGGTTTTGGCTCAGGGTCCATACTGAATTTCCGTGAACTTTAACATTGATTATTGTGCATCAGCTTGCATTACTGCTCCCTCCCCCCGCCACTCCCGCCTTTGGAAAAGTATTCCATAATTTTCCTATATAGCATAGAAAGGAAATACCAACCAACATTTTTAGTGCTTTTCTGCTTATGCAGCATGTCTTGGCTTTCCTGTTTAATACTTAATGCTGATGTCCTGGAAGAAGTGAGAGTTGGCTGTTTCCCTTCTTTTTTGGCCACCAATCTGTTTTCTTTAGGATAATAAAGTTCATGAGCAGCTTCCTGTTCTAAAGACATTCCCCGCGGTTATTAGGGGTATTGACTACAGAAACAGCAAAATGAGTTTACTTGCTCAAGGAACAACACATTTGCACCACATGCCTGATAGTTGTTGCTGCTATTACACCCTGTAGTAATTACCTACATTGCTGCTGTTATGATGATTGTTGTTAGTAGTAGTAATGGTTGCTATTAGTTGTAGTAGTATAAGCAACAGCAAAGTTATAAAAATAATGTTTGCACTGTTCTCAAGCAATGACAGCCGCTTTGGTTCTTCACCTTAGGGTGGAACCACAAGCAGCTTTGTACTTTCCAAGCCTGGCTTTGAGATTTTGAAGGAAAGTTTTAAAATATTGCTGACCATTTCACATGGTCGGGCTGGGTCCTGGTTGCCCCAATGGGCTACACTTCACTGGGTGTGTAATATGGACGCCTGTTATTTTTTATCCACATGACTGGTTCATGAAAAATAGTGATTTAATTAGAATGATCAGGTGACTGTCAGCTTTCCTTTTCCTACTGTGAAGAGACATAGTATTGAGAAGTGTGTTATCACTTGCCAGTCACCATTCTGCCATAAATAAGCACAATGCCAGACACACTAAACTAAAGGGCAAAACAGCACCATTCGAATATGCCTAATGTTAAGGCAGTGTGACATTGCACATATGCAATACCTGTATATCAGAAGTAGTTAGGGTGACTATCACTATTACGGTTGCATAAACAAGTTGTAGGATGACTTAATTGAATTACCGTATTTTTCGCTCTATAAGACGCATCAGACCACAAGACGCACCTAGTTTTTGGAGGAGGAAGACAAGAAAAAATATATTCTGAATCTCAGAAGCCAGAACAGCAAGAGGGATTGCTGCGCAGTGAAAGCAGCAATCCCCCTTGCTGTTCTGGCTTCTGGGATAGCTGCGCAGCCTGCATTCGCTCCATAAGACGCACACACATTTCCCCTTACTTTTTAGGAGGGAAAAAGTGAGTCTTATAGAGCAAAAATACAGTATCTCTTCTATCTATTTAGAAAAGGAATAGTTTTGAGGTGTCATGATTAGAGAACTGTTGAATCAATTAGTTTCAAATTAGAAAAATTCTAACCCTATTAAAGTTACTATACCATTTTTGAGATTTCTGATTCTCCCTCTCAGGAAGAGGTAATGACTGATAGAGGCAATGAGTCAAAATCTACAGACAAAAAGGCTCTGGATTATAAAATGCTTACTCATGAGGGTTACGTTATGTGCCTAAACAGGACCACGTGCGTAGTGCTTCCGAGCTGTGTTTGCACAAGGAACATATAACTATTCATTTATTGAGAGGTATACCTGAATGACAGGGAGATTACCCCCAAAATCTAGAGATGTATTGTTTTGAATTTAAATCTAGACTGGTTGTTTCTTTTTTTGTTCAGTTCAAATGTTGTACATTTCCTTTCATTAGCTATCTATATTTCACTCATTTGAAGGAAATGTAGAACTCTGGCCACTGAACAATACCTGGATTATTCATCTCATCCACTACAGTTTAAGAAAACATGGCCATGCATACCCCGGGATAATAGGAAGCTCAATTTAGTAACTCACTACCATAATGTAATGACCCTTTTCCTCAGAGAGCTGCTTTTGACTCCAACCCAAACTAAGGCAAAGGAAACTCATTTTGACTGTAATGGCTACAGGCATAATGAGATTAGGCTGACAAAATCATGTTCCTTTTTTTCACAACCTAATATATCCCGTTTAAAAACTCTTCCTCTACTTGGAGGGGGAAATAGTGATGTCATCTTGTACCTCATAAGTTTATATTGTTTTATTTTTCCCACATGAAGGTTAGCTTTTACAACGAAAGGTATGGCACAGCTTGGGAATATCAATTCTGATTATAAATATTCAGGCAAAGTTATTTCCTAGCTCAGTAAGACTAAATAAGCACTTTAGCAAACCACATATACTAAAGTGCTCTTGTATAGCCCATTTACCAGAGACCATCATCCTCTTCATTTCCTGACCTTGACATGTGCTTAGTTAATTCATCCATTTTGTGTATATTTCACACATTATAGGAAGCCTAAGGTGGTTGGCAGGTGGCAGGACTTTCAGTTGTTCTGAATGCCATGAATCCAAATTAACCATGGCTGCCTTTATATTAGCCTTTTACATTAGCTTTACACTACTCGCCCTTTAGCACTTGGCGGTGTTAAACACCCTGTAATCATACGTTTACAGAAAAGCAACTACTATTTCACTATGGGGGCAATCAGCCTTGGCAATTATTGCTTTCACTTCCTGTTTAAATGTGTATGAAATACCTTTGTGAACACCACCTTATGACTGTTTCCGTCTTTTCAGAAGGGCATCTGGTTCGCATGTGACTATTTACCACAGGTGTGAGGAACCTTTGTTTTATATATAAATTTATTTATTTGATTTTTCAGATTAAAATTTTACAGTATCGAACATACAACATAAAAACAAGATTCCAAGGAATCTTTTGGACTTCCCTTGTCCCCTTTGTGGGTCCTATTGTTAATAATTTCCTCCTGCATCTTTTATGATAATTCAAATCTTTTACATCTCCATTATGTCCAAAATTCACCGTTAAGCTACAAGTGATATTCCAATCCTACTAATGATTGTAACTGTTTACAATGGTTTTTAAGATAGGTTATAAATTTCCCCCATTCCTTATTAAAATTTTGGTCTTCCTGATTTCTTACTCTTCCGGTCATTGTAGCCATCTGGGTCAATAACATCTGCACAGCCGTGGTCACATACTTAAATAGTCTTTTCTGCTCTTTTGGGATTTCAGCACCTAGGATTCCTAAAAGGAAGGCTTCGGGGTTTTTTTAAGAAAAAGTTATTTTAAACATTTTTTTCAACTCATTATATATCATTTCCTAGAATTCTTTTACTACCTTACATTTCCACCGCATATTATAAAAGGTACATTCTTCTTCCTTACATTTCCAGCATACATTTTACACCGTTTTATACATTTTTTTTGCTAATTTGCTAGGAGTTAAATACTACCGGTACATTTTCATATAATTTTCTCTCAATGTGTAACATACTGTGAACTTTAAATCCCAATTCCATAACTTCTGCGAGGAACCTTTTTCAGCCTGAGGGCATCACTCCCTTATGGGCAAATGTGACTCTTAATTTTGTACAGCCACATAAAAGCCAGAGGTTTTTACACATGCAACTCTCCATCAACGCAAGCAAGAGATATGACCACAACTGAAGGACACATTCCAGCCAAGCACGGAGCAGGGGCAGTGAGGGGTGTGGTCTGGGGGGAGCCCAGAGGGCAGGCTATAGAGCTCTGGAGGACGGTTATTGGCCCCTAGGCCTGAGTGTCCTCAGCCCTGATCTATTCCTTGACAATTGTGACCTCAAGCGATGCCTTGCGTAGGTGAGTGGGCTATCACAGATCAAATACCAGAGACAGAGAACAATAATCAATGTTAGCCATACTCTAAGTAAACATTACTTAAGCTTATTGATTTCAAGTGGTCTGCCCTGAATATGACTTAGCTGGATATCACCCAGAATGTTCATACTGTCTTTTCAAGTAAGATACTATATATATATATCAACTATACTGCCTTGGCTCTTGGAGCCTGTCGACTTCCTTCCCTCCCGCCTCATAGCTTTCAAAATTAGGCTTTATTTCATTGCAATTTATACGTTTTCCAATTCTAATTACACTCATTGCAGAATATATCCAAAAATTACCGTATTTTTCACTCTATAAGATGCACCAGACCACAAGACGCACCTAGTTTTTGGAGGAGGAAAACAAGAAAAAAAATATTCTGAATCTCAGAAACCAGAACAGCAAGAGGGATCGCTGGGGAGTGAAAGCAGCAATCCCTTTTTGCTGTTCTGCCTTCTGTGATAGCTGCGCAGCCTGCATTCGCTCCATAAGACGCACACACATTTCCCCTTACTTTTCAGGAGGGGAAAAGTGAGTCTTATAGAGCAAAAAATACGGTAAATAAATATAGACTTTTAAAAATCCCATTTCAAGTCTACAGACAACCCTGCTAGTGATGTTAACTGCTTACAATGTTCTTTCAGATATCGTATGTATTTTCTCCAGTCTTTCTGGAATACTTGATCATGCTGGTTTTGGACCGGTCATCAAGTATATAGTCATCTAAGCTGAGTCTGAAATTATGCGTTGTACATTTGAGAACCAGATCTAAGTGGCGTGTTGATACCTCCAGGGTGGAATGCAGGGAGCATCTACTGTACAGACAGTATCTTGAATGTGGACAGTTAAGCCATTCCTCATTCTCCATTATAAATCAAATATTAGATTATCCTATAAACATCCTAGGCCAGCTATTAATCACCGGTGCATGAAGCAAGATGTAGAGTTAGTCCTTTGTATTCATGTGAAATTTGGCGTTTGAGCTATTGGAGAGCTGAGAAGACTCCGTCGGTCAGATCGTGACCTTTTGAGGACACGCATTCCTGCATGCTTTTGTTCCAGACAGGGTGACGGTCCAATCTTTGAGGCTTGGGAGGCAATTGGATTCTTACAGCTCATTGGGGGCATATCCTCAGTCATGGGTGATTGGCCTGTTAATGACCTGTCTGAGCCGGAGAGCAGCTTGTTGTTGACCCAGTTGCTCTGACACAGCCTCTTCTGCTATGGGCCTGTGGGTTTATGAGGGGCCTGAAACAGGTAATGCATGAAAGTAGACCGTCAGGATGTCTTTATAAGCTTATTTGTGGGCAACCTGTTCCTATGTTGGTGCTGTACCAATGTCCCGCAGATCCCTGCATCCTTACAAATAATTCACTCTGCAACTTTGTTAGAGTACTAGCGTGGGGGTGGCAAAAATCTGTGCCTATTGAGGATGCATTTGCTGTTGCTCCTTCTTTCTCCTCCCAGATTCTTACGTCCTACAAGCTACTTTCTACTTCCCCATCAGAATTTCCACCTTCTGCCTTTTTGGAGATGCAATAAATCTGCTCTGAGCTCTCAGGGTTGTTTGAAGAACCCAGGCATCCACAAAGCCCTTACTTAGTATGGCAGAATAGGGATTTCAGAGAATTCCATCAGAAATGGAAATTCACACAATTCGCATGCACACCTGAGGTCAGGAATAGAAATCATGCAAGTGAATATAAGCAATAGTCATGCACATATATTTTTTTTAGCCCACAAATGTTACATAAATAGTTATGTTATTTTCTTCATTGTTCTTAATGCTTTCCTTCCACTGAAATTAATTGCACAATTAAATAAGTGAGACAAATAATATACTTTTTACTGGAAGTCATATTTCAGCAGAATGGAAACAGCACTGACTGCAGTGAACCCAGGACAGGACAAGAATCACTGCCTCCTTACTTCTTTAGGCATTGATATTGGAGTGAACACAGTAGACAGAGAAATTTCATCCCCAGAAGTGCCTGACTGTATATTTATCTCACCTGAATTAATTCTTTTTTACTTAATAGCCTCTGCTTTGGCCTTCTATATCCCATTCATCACATCTCACCATTCTGATTTTGCCACTTTTGTGAGATCCACTGTGATTCCCTCGCACAGGCCAGCAATGAGTATTTATTTATCACCTTTCAGGGCTGTACAACCCTCCCCAGGCAGTTCACATAATAAAACAATTTAAAAGAATAAAGCACAAATGTCACAATAAAATAACAGCTCAGGCTGTACACACCATACATTAAAAGCACATAACTTTCCCCAAATAATCCTTGGAGCTGTCACTTGTTAAGGATGCATAGAATAGCACAGTAGTAGAGCACGAGACTTTTAATCTCAGGCTCGTGGGTTCAATCCACATGTTGGGCAAAAGATTCCAGCATTGCAGGGAGTTGGACTAGATGACCCTTGTGGGCTCTTCCAATTCTTCAGTTCTATGATTCTGTGATTGTATCTCAGCCATAAAGTACTTTCTCTCTCTCAGCACCCCACTCCCAAATATTAGCACAGCAAAGACTCTCCTCCCTGAAAGAGAGGGGAGGGGTTGTGGTCGGGAGCCTGAGCACCGCCCAGCAGGGGGCGTGGCCCCCTGCCTCCAGCTCACCTGGCTGGCACTCACGCCCCCCCCCCCGTGGCCACCCAACCAGGTGCCGTGGAGGGGGCATGTTCAGCAGCCTTTTGCTGCAGTGCCAGCCTCTCCCTGACCTCATTCCTCCTCGTCGCCCCGTCGCGAGTCACCCACCCTCCACTCCCTTTTAGTTAGGGCTTAGGTCATTGGCCTTGCTATGGACCTTAGGTTGGTCGCCCTGGTTGCCCGGGGGGCCTGGTAGGAGTTTTTCCATTTGGCATTAGGCTTTTTGGTTTTTTCGCCTACCTCGTAGCAATCATCATAACTTTTTTTTTTTTGGTATTGGTGGGTAGGTTAGGCATTGGAATAATGTGTTGTGGTGTGTCGAAGTGCTAGGTGTGGCCATCGCCTATGCCTTCAATTTTTAGGGGTATTCCGTTAAAGGAATCTGGGGGTCGTGTATTCCGTCCGATGCCTGCTTGGCGGGAGGCCATGGCACGACCCTCGGTGACAGCAGGGGTGAGCCTATAGTTGGATTAGCATCAACAGGCTCCACCTACTGGTGAATAAACCCACTTGTTTCAATCCAATGCCTAAGCCAATACCTTTTCATTGCTGTAATCAATAAAGTTGTGGCCTTTTCTAGCCCATCAACCTTATATCACATGTCCTTGTGTCTTCATTTCACTTCGCGGGGGTCGGGTCCTCGAACCACAACACAGGGCTGCATTGCAGGGCTGACATAACCCACCTTTTCTCAACCTCCAGATCCCAAGAGCTTCATAAAACCCAAGGAATTGCCGTCTGCATTTTCTGGACTTTTTGAGTCATTTTGAGGTTCACTCATTGACTAACACTGAAAGGTGGGAGCAGGCTCATATCTCCCAAAGCAATTGCTTTGATTGAAGGGCAGTGTGGCAGACATGCCTGACCAGCAATGATGCTTAATTTGTCCTGAAGTCAATCAGTTGCTCAGTAGATCTTGTTTTAAAGCACTGTACTGCTGTGCTGGCCACTGAGAAGTAGCCTCTCTTTCCAATTAACTTTGTGTCTCTGATCAAGGAATGGTTTTGTAAACCCAGACTATCTCCCTGAATGCTGAGTTCCCCCCAGGCCTTTGTGAAAGTTTTGGTATCTACTTGGTATAAAAATAATTGCTTATATTCAACTTTGCTGGGACCTATCTATAGGAATATACACAATCCAAGTTCTAACTATCAGAGTTGGCTGTCTCCTCTTAGCAAATTGGATGAATTTCCTCCAATTCTGTCAGTCTTCGAACCAAAGTGCATGTAACTGAGCGTCATGTATATGCAGTTTCGTGCCATGTTTGGTTTTTTAATCACAAAGCACTACTGTGAGGGCTGTGAAGGCTGCCAAAGATCCTGCATGAGGCTTTCCCATTGGATGCTCCCCCCCCCGCTCTCTCTCACACACATATTTGAAAAAATGAGTGGAGGAAAATATGACAGTTCAGTGTCATGGATAGAGCCTAGGAGGTCCTGCGTGCAAAGTAGATGTTATACCACTGAGCTGGGAAGGTAGCTTTCATGCTACCAGCATCCTGGATTTCCACTTTGGTCTTTTGGTATATGAGTTCCCTTGCGGCTTTGTTGTTCTACCTATGTGTAGTGATAAGGAGGAAAGCTTGGATATTGTGGTTGGTACAGTCAGCAAAGAGGAGCTTACCATGTCTCTGAAACAGCCCTGTGAAGATTTCACAACATCCCATTCTGTTTCTTCTCCATCTTGAGCGAATCTGCTGTACTTTAGCAGAATTGAAAGTGTGCAAACAAGTACGTTCAGTATTTGCATTTTGGCTATCATTCTAAACACAATTACTTGGTAGCATGTTGGCACAAATAAAGCTCAACTGCAGGGAAATGTCTTAAGTAAGAGAGTAAACATGCAAGTTAAAATAGCATGAGCGTGAGCAAACATTTTGGACAGCTTAAAAGAATAAGACAATGCTATCCAAAATGTCCTTATTCCTTTGCCCTTTATCCCTCTGATACACGGAGGACAATCCACTCTGATTTATGGGGGTTCATCATAAATCTCTGTTCTTCACCCCATTAGATGCTGAAATACCCTTTGATGTCAAGTAGATGCTGTTTACTTTGCTTTCCCTTTGTGATAACTGTTGAAACATAGTTCTCCAAACTTCTCCAGATTTTTCCAAACTTTCTCCAGATTTTTCCAAAATGCCCACTTTTGTCATGTAAGAAAATCCTGTGTATCATCTGAAATCTATCATACCAATATAATAGACTTATAATGGCACATCCAAAAGCACTGCAGCCAATTTGAATAGAGTTGGTTCATCTAATGCAACCAGAAGCTCACTGTGTGACTCTGAGCAACTCTCTGATCCAGATCAACTCTCATCAGCACCAGCTGGAATGGCCAATGGTTAGGGATGATGGAAGCTGTAGTCCAACTAGATCTGGAGACCCACAGTGTCCCTACTCCTTACGTCCTGAACAGTGTGCTACTAAATTGGTGGTGTTGGTGGTTAGGAGTGCCTGTTTTCAGCTATGACTGGTTTTCCAGCTATGCCTCTTTTTGGACAGTGATGACTTGGTCACAGTACTCCATGCTCTGGTAGCTTCCAGATTAGATTATTTCAATGTGTTCTACATGGAGCTGCTCTAAGAGAACACTCAAAAATTTAATCCCAAAGTGTCAAAGCCAGATTATTGGCTGGGGTTGCCTTTAGAACTCATAGAACTCTTGTTCTAAAACAACTGCATTGATCACCAGTTTGTTTCTGGGCGTAATTTAAGGCACTTCCCTACAGAACCTGTTTGATGTTAAGATCAGTAGAGGGGACTTCCTGGTAGTTCCACTGCCCTCAGAAGCTTGGCTGGTTTTGGCCCAGGAGAGGACATTCTTTGTGGCAGTCCCCAAGTTGTGTAATCCCTCCCCCCACAATATCTGGAACCTATAGTATACATCTTTCATCAAATGCTGAAGACACAACTCTTTGCCCTGGGCTTTGGCACTTGAGATGCGTGTTTTCAGGATCCACCTTATTCTTCTGACTGCATCCTACCCTGTAACCTGCTGGTGAAGGGTGAGTAATAATAATAATAATTGTAAATGGATTCAGCCCCTGTTTACATTACTTTGCCACTGGTTTCTAGCTAAGTCAGTTCCATCTACATCTATATGAAAGATGAGACATTGTCACCCAAGGGGTTTGTGCATTTCTTACATTGATGTCAGGAAGGTCCCCCAACCACTATTTATCTCTCTGCATATCCCTCAACCATCCCGATTTGAGTGGGACATCCAAGAATTACAGAAATCGTCCCATTTTTTGGTCTTGTGTTCTCATGCGAACCAGCTGGCTTGCACCAGAGTGCTGGACCAAAAGACACATGTTTTCTTGGCCTCACGCTCTTGCATGAGTCAGCTGACTCTCATGAGGGCTTGGGCCCAAAAAACAAGTGTCCAATTTTGATGAGCTGGATATTGGAGGATATGAATTAATTGGACTTATTACATTTGCATCCCCAGCCTTCTCCCAAGGCGTTTAGTGCAATCAGAGGAGTCCTCTCATTTTATCTTCATACTGACCTGATTATGTAAGATTCGACATTTGCTCGAGAACATGCCAAAGCCAAAGTGCATTGATAGCCACCATCCCAGCCTTAAAATTAAGAGGAACATTTTCATCAGCAATGACAAATTACCATAAGAATAAATATGAAAACAAGCAGGCTTTCCCTCTACCAATGACAGAGTCTGTTATCAGAACCTTCTAAAGGTACTGCCATTGCTTTTGCCAAGCCTTTGTCCATAAACACCTTTTTAAGAAAACCAAACCAAAAGGCTTGCAATTTCCACAAAGCAGTTTCCAAGCATAGCTGACGCGGCTGGCACTATCGTATAACGGGTACTTATCTTTATCCTTAATTTTCCTCTGTTGTATTTCTCAGCATAAAGCAAAGCAAAAACTAGTATTTCCTTTAGAGGCCTGAAAGGTTGTTTCATGTTTTTGCAGGAAGTACCTGTCTAGCTTATTGATCCATGACACAAAACTGAGGGAGTTGCTAAGACTAGGAAGCCTCCAAGAAAGACATAAAGCTCATTATTCGCAGGTTCAGCTTGAACATGCCATGAATCTCCTAAGTTTCCTTCTATTTTCATTTCTGATTGTCTGTGATCAGTGCTGCATATATTAAACCTGGCCTGCAGTGCGCCACAGACACCCTTAACAATGCTGTTAAATCATTCACTGGGTGGCACCCAAGAGCCAGCTGAGAGATGTATTGAATTGCAGACACTCTCTAATACACACATTTAAACAATTTCCTCCGTCTTCAGTGAAATTATGCTAATATTTTAGTTAGGTTTCCTTAAGTCTGGAACTCAAATTAAGTCTGTCTGTTTCATTTTTATGATAGCGCTTGAAATCACTTGCAGACAAGAGGCTGTTGGATCGTGAGATTTATGGTAGCAATGCCGCAAAGGTGAAACACATCCTGGGGAAGAGGAAAGCAATATGTATAGCCAATGTTTTTACTGCAGTAAACTTTATGGCAGCATTAAGGGAATAGTTACAAATCAGTTTGATGGCGTTGCTTTCATTGAGAATGAGTATATTTACACTTGCAAGCTTTCTCTTAATAATATCCAGCGTCTTTTATACAATGAGGTTAGTGAAGGTGGAGTCAAAGCATATTTCAAGGGTGACAAAGTCTGTTATTTTTCTCTCCTCATCCATCCTTTTAATTTACCTTCCCGAAATGAGCTTGAAATAGCCCCTGCAAGTCTCGAGTCAGGGATCAGTTATTTTACTGACTGTTCTTGAAGTTTTTGAAGATGCTGCAGAACCCTTTTTTTTACTCTCAGATGCTTTGATCCAAAGAGGTGTATGATAAAGTATCCAGGAGCACACATACGTATTATCCTTGAAAACGGGGGTACTTAACCTGCGGTCTATGGACGCTTAGGGGGTCTCTGAATGGGCTTGAGGGGGTCTTGTGAACTGGGCACAAAAGTGATATTTACAATGTAATAAAATGTATGCAAAATCATGTCTGTATGTGCTTTTGTCTGCAAAAGGGGTCCAGATTCTCAAAGGGTCCAGGAGTAAAAAAAAAAAGGTTAAGAACCGCTGTTTTAAAGAGAGAGAGAGTCTACTTTCAGCATTAATTTCCTAGGAAGACTATGCTTGAGGGTGAATCTTCAAATCATGAAGCACCTTTCAAAAAAACACACAAAATCTGTCTGAGAAACATTATAGGATCTTATAATGCTCTGCAATAGTTTGCCTTCTTGTGGAGTAAAGCAATTTAAAACATCTCACTTTAACACAAAGAACTAAAAGCACAATAAGAGCCTGCTGGACTTTTGTTATGCTTTTAGCTAGCCCTGAGCCTAAGCACCCACCTATCCCAGCACTCTGTTCTTAGAGTGGCCAGTTAGATGTCTATGAGAAGTCCACAAGTAGGGCAATTTGTTCTGCTCACATTGTTTATTTAACACAGGGTTGGAGGACCTGTGGACCTTTGGCTATTGTTGGACTCTAACTCCCATCAGCTCCAGCCAGCATGGCCAATGGTCAGGGGTGGGGGAAGTCAGAATTCAGTAACAAATCCCCACCCCTGGTTTAAAGCCTTTTAGGGCATAGCTTTGTCACAATCCAAAATAAGAAACGTTAACATACAGCAAAGCCATCAAATTATAATACATTATTACTTGACAAGAGTTTAAGACATAAGCCTCAATCATACTATAAGTTTCTAGAACATGCATTAATCTAATGCTAGAGTCCTGTTCATGAATTACTCCTATTCCTTTTGCTCCATGGGACCTCCATGTAGGTGTATATAGGATTGCAGCTTTCTGGGTTGCATCCAGCTAAGTCCTATTCATGTGTAAACCCATTGAAATCAATGAAATTAAACATTTCTCATTAATTCCAAGAGATTTACTCTGAGTCACATTTGATACACTCAAAACTATTTTCTGTTTTTCCACACAAATCTGCATACAAAAAAATGTAACTCTCAAGCAATGATATATTCTTTAGGTTGTTACTTTTTATTTATTTTAATTACTATTATTGTTATTGTTGTTGTTATTATTATTATTATTATTATTATTATTATTATTATTATTATACTACCAGCCTCTTTAGTTCTTTGCAGTTGTCTATGTATTATAGAATTTGGGATATTGCAGAACAATTATTCCCCCCACAAAGATGAATCAGGCAAGGCAAGTTTACACAAGTTATTTGAAACGCCAATTGACTTATAGGATCTTATTTTAAAATGTGCATATTTTAACAGTTGACTTTTGCAGTAAAAATAAATAGTATACTTAACATAGTTAAGCTACAGTGCTATATATCACAGACTGTGTATGAGCTATTAAGTCAGTGCCCAAAGCAGTGTATTGAATGTTAAGAGCACACACAGAGCAAGACACATCACTGAATGTTAATCAGCTTCCTGAATTTTTCTATTAGCAATGCCTAGAAACACAACTCAGCTTTCTGTTACCAGGAGAGAAGGGGAGGAATGATTTTTGGGTGCTGAAAAATTACACTGGAGACACTTCAGACAGAAAATAATATTCTACATTAAAAGCGCTCAAGACGGCTAAGAGAAAAATCTGCACATGGAAGGCTGGGGTCCCGGTTTCTCCTGCTCATATAAAGTCACGTCAGACTCTTCTCTGTTCATTATGGAAAACAGAACTTCCCCTGCACGCATTCTGTACCACTCTTAGATTTAACGGATTCCCCTCACCAATGAAATATGAAACTTCATGGATCCTTTGTGCAAAGAGCTTCAGGAAGAGTTGCAAAAAAAAAAGAAAAAAAGAAAATGAAACTAGATCGTTGGAATCTTTCTGTAGGTAAAATGTGTTATCTACATGACGCACATGGTGCACACACATACAGAGCAAAACCTACAGGGTTTGTGACTGAATTGAATGCTTAGTACACAAAGAGAGCAAGGCAGGAGGTGGAGGGAGATTCCGTGCTGGAGCATCGCTCACACACAAACACCTGATTTTTAGCTGCAGCCAGTTTACTAGAGTTTTGAGCAATTTTGAGAGGGCTGATGGGGGCGGAAAGGGGGCTGAGAAACTTGCAGACCCATTGCCTCTCACAACATACTCCCCAATGCCTTCCCCCACCACCAGAGGGACATATGCCTCCATTGAGTTTTCTTTTTTTTTAAAAAAAGATATTTATTGAGAATTTAAAATTACAGAGAAAAAAAGAAAAAGAAAAAAAGGGGAAAAAGGAAATTAAACAATACAAGTCAATAAAAAGGAAAAAGAGAACAAAACACACAATACATCAAAGCCAAAAACAAAGGCAAACAAAAAATTAAAGACAAATCCAATATTCCCAAATCTTTATCTTTCGTTATCTTGTTTCATCGACCTCCTCACACCTCCCTTTTTTGTATTCTAGTTATTAATTATCTCAGCAAATCCTTTCCATCTTTCACAATGTTCTGTCATTAAATTGTCTTAATTTATTTTAACCTTATCTTGCCATAAAAAGCCCTAAAGCTTAAAACTTATTTGTACATAACTCCTTATAGCATTTCTACTAAAGCCAAATAGTTTCATTCTAACATTTTTTCTAATACTCATTAATTTTACAATATTTCTCTAAATGAATTTTCAAACTTTCTTCCAATCTTCATCCACCGTCTCTTCTTCCTGCTCTCGGGTTCTGTCAGTCCTTTCTATCCATTCCATTTAGTCCATCAACCTGGTGATCTTCTATCCGAGGCTCTTAACTCTTTTCCATGTCCCTTCTGCAGATCTTCTTCATATTTATACCTGCACCTTACTTTGTCTTCTGCTGATCTTGTTCTTAGTTTCCTTCCTTTATCACTGAGGAGTAGATCTCGGGGAGACTCCAACCTAACAATGTCTTTATCCCTTCTCGACAGGTCGGCCCATTCTCCATAGTCAGCACTAAAATCCAAAAGATATTTCAAGGCATGTTTCAAAGTCCCTCCAAAGTTAAAGGCCCCCACAACTCCAGACTCCCCCTGGTGCAAAACCAGATCCCAGAAGCCAGAACAGCTCTGCATAGGGGGATCTATCCAATTTCCCATCTCCAATCTAAACGAGACTCCATCTCTCCAAATCTGACTTTCTCCAGGTTCAGTCATCAAGAACAACAGCTTATGTTCCTGCAAAGCCTCGGCTCTCTCCACTTGTATTACTTGAGGTTCAACAGCAACCTCCTCCTTTGTCTTCTGCACAACTTGCCCTGTCAAAGCAGATTCCTGGGTCGGTTCCTGAGTGGTTTCTATATAGGTATTCACTGTTTGTCCAAAATTATTAACTGCAACAGTCATCAAATCCATCTTCTCATGTAGCTGTTCCAATAAAGCGCTTGTCTTGCAAAAAGCAATCACTAAGGCTTCTTCTGGGCACATTCTTGTTCAAGGTCAATGCCTGGTTCTCACGATCTTTAATCTCTACAGCTGAGGAATTCTCCAGATCGACTCCAACAACAGTTTTCAAAGCTCCCTCTAGAGGAAACAATTTCTATTTGTATCCGTCCTTTTAAAAGCAACAAAATTACTTTCATTTTTCAAATATTTTGTTCCTTTTAAATGCAAAAGGAAACATTGGAATCAACATGTTTCTCTTTTTTAACTATCTATCAACAAACAGTTTATTCACAGTCAATGGACTTTCCCAAAACGTCTATCTTCCTAGCAACCCGTTCCCAGGTTCAAGGCGGTGGAAATTTATCTTTCTTTACTCTCACTCCTGCAGGCTTGAACAATCTAAGATTTCCCCCTCTTCTCCTGCTTCCAAGGGCGGTTTAGTAGTTTCAGTCGATGGAGATTTAGTTCTTTACAAAAATCTTTCCAGACTTTAGCTTGCAATGTCTTTGCTTCAATCTATTTACAAAAGCGGAAGGCGGACTTCCTGTTTAGAACCTTCCCGCTTCGGTGCCAAATTAAGATATTTCATAGTCCAATTTTCCGTTCTACTCACGGGTAGTTGTTTAAAGTCCAATTGTCCACAGGAAAAAGTCAGCGCTCTCTGGCAACAGCAATGTGGCTTCACTCCGTGAAAAGAGCAGTCAATTCAAAGCACCACGCTGCTCACCCCACGTCGCTCCAGATCCCCAAAACCGGGTTTCCCCGCGATTAGGGGAGGCGCAAAAGGTGCCTGCCGAATCCCACGTCCACAGGCTTCTCCCGCTTGTGGTTTTTGATGGGTCTCCGCCTCGCCGTGGTGGCCCAGACCCTGATTTCCATGAAGCGGATTCCTCCTGATCAGAGGAAATTCGCCATTGCCGGAGGCGCTAACCCGGAAGTCCGCCTCCATTGAGTTTTCTATGGCCATCCCAGTGGCAAACCTCCATTAGACCAGCTCCAGTACCCCACATAGCTTTTGTTCCAGTGCAATCTTCTGCAAGTGTACACATGCACTTGAGCGCTGTTGGTTAGCTTTAACTAATTGTACACTTGGACTGCAATTCCATACACATCTATTGAGATGTAAGACCCAGTGAACTCAAAGAAACTCCCACAGAAGTAGGTCTAGGACTGCAATCCGAGAAGCACATTTTACCCGACTGAGAACGCAGCAGAAGTCATCAGTTGTTAGTGACGGTTACTTCAATAAAGTTTGTTAGACGGTCATATCTGTTTCTGACTTTGTGGGAAGAGGATGTTCCCTGCTGAATGTTCTTCATTGTCCAAGATCATTATCAGCCTGCAAAAAGATCCTTATATAGAAGGGAAACAATGCTGCGAGAATTGCAGCAAATTGGCTACTCTTTGGCCAGGGGAGAACAAAGAGATTCTTAGGACTTCAGAGCGAAACGTGCTTGGGTTGCTGCTAAAAGTCAGGAAAATATTCTGGCTTTGCATGCAGCTGACAAAGGGTTTCATGACTGATATTCCTCTCTCTTTTTTTAAAAAAGAAAAGGTTGCTATATTAATAATGTGTGTGACCCTTTAAAAGTATAACACTATGTGTTCTTTAGTAATGATGGCATTTTAGTATTGTATTTTTGTTATGGCTTCTGGCAGGAGTGGGGAACATTTTTCAGCCTAAGGGTTGCCTGCCCTTCCAGATTGCCTTCTGGGGGCCACATGGCTGGGAAGGGGGGCAGGGCCAGGAGTAGAAGTAGGTGGAGTATCCAGTGAAGCCAGAAGCACTACTGGAGTTCAAGGATACATTCTAGCCAGGCAAAAACATTCCAGGAGGGTGCGAATCAGGACTGGGGAGAATCCTGAGGGCCAGATAGTGACCATGTTTGGCCCCCAGGCCCAAAGCTTCCCACCCCAAACTATGGCAATAGAAATAAAACATGTCTTTCTGCATATTATGCAGAAGGAAATCCCATTGTCTTCAGTGGAGCCATTTCCCAGAAAAGGATATGAAATACTTCTGCCTCAGCCATAGTAGGACGTCTGAGTAAACACGTGTGGGATTGCTGTGCAAGAGAAACAACAGCCAAGTGACAAGGACTGTGTCCAAAAGTGTTCTCTTAATGTGGGTGGGTGGGTGATGGTTCCTACCTTTTCTAAATTCTGAACTGCTGCATTTATTGTTAAATTTGCCATAAGCAGCCCAGAGTGGCTGGGGAAACCCAGACAGATGGGTGGAGTATAAATAAAATAATAATAATAATAATAATAATAATAATAATAATAATAATAATAATAATATTTGTCTGAACATAAATAAGTCTGAAGGCAAATAAATACAAACTGCTGCTTACATCTTTTACAGTGGCAAGAAATATAAGGTGTGATGAATTGGGAGTACGGAGGAGGTTTTGTATTTCGAAAACCCAGATCTTTGCTTTTTAAGGGTTGCTCCATATTTCAGAGATCTTCCTAATTATTATTAGGGTTGTTAGATTTAGCTTCAATTGCTGAATTGCTCCATATTTTTAACTAGTTAATTATCAATGTGTTCAGTTTATATCTTCAAATTTTCAATGATTTTGTGCCTAATTTAGGGCAATGGGAGATAATTCACCATGAAAAGTTACAACACATCGAATAAAAAGGCTGTCTTGTTTTTTTCAGTGTGTCCAACAGCAACACACCAGAAGCAAAAAAGCTCCCCAAAGATGTAAACCCCTAACACTCATTTAGCATTTCAAATGCTTGAAATGGTTTCAGGGTTTACCCTTACTTGACCAAATCCATTGAAGTTGTAGCCTTAGCAATAACATTGCAAACTGTGAATTATGGCAAGCACAAAGGCTGCATTTGCACAACCCAATAAGTTACGGTTTATCATTATGCTCTAACCAATTGGATAGCTCATTTGGTTAGAGCATGGTGCTGATAACACCAAGGTTGCAGGTTTGATCCCCATATAGGATAGCTGCTTATTCTTGCATTGCAAGGGTTGGGCTAGATGATCCTCAGGGTCACTTCCAATTCTATGATTCTGTGGCAATCAAGATAGCATATTACGGCAATTTCATCCCACGAGTCATAGCCTCAGTAGGAAAGTGCTTGCAGGTGGCAGCAATGACCTGAAAGCTGACATTGCCTCAAAGAAGACCTTTATTTACAGCGAAGCACAACTGAAGCTGTTCTGCCTGTGCATGCCTTGAGTCTTAAGGCATGCAGAATCAATTCAGCCAAGAGATCTTGGCCAAGCGTAGGACCAATGAATTATTTAATGCCTATCATCCTAGCTCTGACATCTCTCTTCCCCATGTCTATTCCTTCTTCAGGTTTGTTGAAATCCATAGTGCTTGATAGGGTCTGCAATAGAAAGTAAGTTAGAGGAATTTAGGAAGGAAAATTTGTGTTTCACTTGATCCTCCTCTCAGCACACAGTAGACTTTTCACAAAAAGCTTTCAGGGCTTTGGAAGGCAAATCTTTGCCTCAGATTCTGTGCACATAAATCCGATTAGTCAGAATTTGGGAAGAGCAACACCTAACAACCGACTCCCTCTTATTGCATTGTAATCCTATGGTTGTCCCATTTATTGGAATATGACCACGTTGGAAGGAATTGCTCGATGACTGCAATCATGGCATGTCTTTCTGTTGTATTTGTTACATAGCAAAAAGTGATCGCTACCTGCCAGTGCTATAGTTATTTTCTTGGGTGTAGCAGCAAAGACAGGCCACGTGGAAAGCTGGAATTGTTGCAGCAATGCCATTAAAAATATTATCCACTTTAGGTCTACTTAAAGCTGTCATATTCAGTAAACAGAGGAGAGAAAGAACAGCTAGGAAATGTAAACAGTTCTGCTGTACATTTACATTAGACCAAACAGCTCTTTGAGATGAAGTCAGCAATAAGTATTTTCCATTTAAAATTCACCCAGACTTAACAGCAGATACTAGCTGGGTACTGGGATAATCTTCCAAACGGGATAAAACATGCTTGGCAGTCATATTAAACAAATAGTACGTTCTCAGCTAATCCTTTTTAACTAGATATTTATTGCAAACCTGGGGGACATGTTAAATGCAGACTATTTTCTATACTTTATTTGATATTAGTGGTTCCTTTAAAAAGCCGAGTACTATTCAGAAATGTACACTGTACAGTCACGCTGCTGTACTTATCTTGGCTTTGTCTCTGTGTCAATTTTTAAGTAGAAAATATAGCCCCACTTCAATTTCATTGTGAGTTGCGGGTGGTCAAACAAACATCTTGATGGCATTAATGTGTTTGAAATTAAATAGTGGATAACAATTAGGGATCTTCAAGCTGGGCCCCATTTTGTATCAGTTTCTCCATGGACTTTTAGTGCGTTTATTTACCATTGTCATATGAAAAATGAGAAAATTGTACTTAGATAGTTTCTCTTTACTTTCTATTTCATTTCCTTCATCACTAAATAATAATATGCCTGTATAGTTACTCTTCAGATGAAACAGTGGCATTTATGCTCACCCCACCACTTGTGTTTAAATATCAGTGTTGTTTTGCATTCACTATATCTATGTGCACTGAACTCAAAAGGCAGATATAAAATAGATTTGGAACATTATTAATTGAACCAACTGAGGCTGGAAAAACGGAAATGCTTGCCTGCTCCTACACCAACGTGGGTGGTGAGAACAGGGATGGGAAACCTTTGGCACTCCCAATGTTGTTGGGCATGGCCAATGTTCAGAGATGATGGGAAATACAGACCAATAACATATCAAAGGCCACTGGCTTCCCATCCTTCATCTAGAACAGGCATAGGCAAACTCGGTCCTCCAGATGTTTTGAGACTACAATTCCCATCATCCCTGACCACAGGTCCTGTTAGCTAGGGATGATGGGAGTTGTAGGCCCAAAGCATCTGGAGGGCCGAGTTTGCCTATGCCTGATCTAGAACAGTGTTTCCCAAACTTGGGTCCCCAGCTGTTTTTAGACTACAACTCCCATCATCCCTAGCTAGCAGGACCAGTGGTCAGGGATGGTGGTAATTGTAGTCCAAAACAGCTGGAAACCCAAGTTTGGGAAACACTGTTCTAGAATAGGGGTCAGCAAACTTTTTCAGCAGGGGGCCGGTCCACTGTACCTCAGACCTTATGAGGGGCTGGACTATATTTTGAAGAAGAAAAAATGAACGATTTTTGCCTGCCCTCAAAGAGGCCTAAAGATGCTTTGCTTTACCTGTCCCAGTTGTTCCAATAGCCACAGTTGGGCTTCTCCAGCCAGCCAGGTGATTTGGTGGGGTAGGAGGCTGTGTTGGCCAGTGAAGACAGAAGCAGCAGCCCCAGCGGAGGAGTCGTGGATGGAGGTAGGGGAATGGGGGCATCGTCGGAGCTTTTCCTCACCACCTGCTGCTGCTGCTTCCCAAGAGGCACTATGGAGAAGAAGACAGAGCCGCCTGCCAACCCTCAAGCAGTGGCTGCGGCGGCCGCAACAACCCACCTGAACGCAATGAGAGGAATGAAGGAGGGAGGGAGGCGGTGATGAAGAATGCATGCAATGCAGCGGTGCAGAAAAGGGGCACAGAGAAAGAAGGAAGGGTGGACTGAGGGAGAGGGAGGAGGAGTAGGAAAACATAGCAGCAGCTGGCAGCCGCCCCCTTCACAGCACTGCCCTGCTGGCAGGTGGGCGAGCCGACTCCTGCCGTCGACGGTGCCCGGCATGGAACAAGATTGCTCCATCCCTGAGGAGAAAAGCGCCACCCTGTGAGGGAGAGGAAGGAAGAAGGAAAGAACACACATGCTGGCGATCGATGAGGTGACTGCCGGACCGTCCGCGGGCCAGATCTAGAAGGCAATTGGGTCTGATCCGGCCTGCGGGCCTTAGTTTGCCGAATCATGTTCTCGAAGAACATGAGCAGTGGTGTCGCAATAGGGGGTGTGTGGGGTAGTTCACCCCGGGTTCCATGTCTATGGAGGTGACAAGAAGTCACCCTGCAGGGCCTCACGGCAGCGCGAGCAGCCATCGCACTGCCACAGCTGCCTTTGGAGGATCCTCCGCTTGTGGCTACAGCTGCGAGTAGAGAATCTCGGTGCCGGCAGCAAACCGCTAAGTACAGCGCATGTGTGGCGTTCACGTGCATTTGGACCTTGGTTAATACACCTTGGCAGGGGCGAAGGAAGGTGTTGTGACACCCGGGGTGGGCGTCACAACATAGGCCGCATGTGCTGCCTCGCTACGTATGACGCCGTACGAAGCGAGGCCGCACATGCGCTGTATAGTGGTTTGCCGCCGTCACCACTCCAGTGTCATACGGACGGTGCTGGGATGCTCTGCTCGCAGCGTCCTTCACCTTCCTTCACCCCTGCCAAGATGTATTAACCAAGGTCCAAATGCATATTATGGTGCAGTGGATGAAGACATGGCACCATGGCTAATAACAATTTCTTGAAAACGAGAGGAATGCTTGTGGGCAGACTGAAGAAAGTAGCTTCCTATTTTGTCAAATGTGTGATAACTGCCTCTGTCGATGATGATACACAAATGGAAAACTCCAGAAAAGCATTTAGCATGAAGGAGTCTGCCTTTCACAACCAAATATAAAGCCATCCTGGATGTTTGTTTTCACAAAATAAATAAATGATCCTTAAAAAATGTATGCATCAGTGGCATCCCTTAATAAAGTTAAGTCCCAAATTAAATTTAAAAACGCTACTCCAAGTTTATTAGCACTTCATTAATCTGCATTTCAGTAATCTACAGTCATAACTGTGAAAAACAGGAAACAAGTTTGCTGAAAGGGATCTTTTTTTACAAAAGTTTTTTTATATTAAAAAAGGGTGGGTTTCTTTTCACGTCAATGCATGTATACACCTTCTTACATCCAGTAGTACTAATCCACACTTTGGCAGGGTGCAGGATGATTATTATTTGTCACTGCAGTGACTCCTGGTCCATTAGTCACCAAAAAATAACTTTTTAAAAGGCTTCCAAGAATCATGATTAACTTAAAAAAAACCCTCACTTGTAAGTTAGTGGGTGTGTTCTGCGTGTTTTTTCGCTATTGAATTTGCCCCAGAAAAGTTTCCATCCACAAATCACAAGCATTACAAACAAGACAGTGTTTATTGGCATCTGTGAAAACCCACAAAATCCTGTCACATTCCATCCTTAAGAAAGTTGCTTACACCCCAGCAGTAAAATTGCTTACATTTGTGTAACCTATTAACAAGGAATTGACTGTCTCTTACTAGAACGGCAACAATCTATTATTGTTTGATGGGGCAGATCTATGGAAGAATACAGCCCATCATTACTGATGGCAGAAAAGGAAATAGTGTGTGTGCTATATTATTTTGTTGCAAGGCTTACATACTATAGCTTTATGGGCCATTTTCTGGTACCCCACAGAGATTTTATTTAACCTGCCCTGTATTGGAAAGTGTCTTGGAGCAGCTTAGAGGCCAAAGCAGCAGAGTGGTCCTAAGGCTGTTTTTGTTTGAACCACAAGTATATTTTCATGGCAAAGTGTTCAGATCTGGATATCTCAATCTCACACATATTTTGGAATTTATATCCAAACTGTTCAAATTGATTCATAACAGAAAATCTTGTGAAATGGCTGCCTGTATGACCCAGTCCTGGAACAGTAGTGAACCTTTGCCTCTCACATTTCAGTGGTCCCCTGTGTGATGTCATAATCTGGCACACACACACCACCGTCTTCCTTTGGAGTAATGTAGGCGGAGTCTGCTCTGGCACCCCAAGAAACTCTGCGCCCAGTGCAACCACACCAGTCATGCTCCCCTGGAGCCGCCTCTGCCTGGAAACTTGTAATACAAGAGTGGGGAATCTTTTTATGCCTGAGGGCCACATTTCTTTCTAGCCAACCTTCCAAGGGCCACACATCTGTGATGGGTGGCGCCAGAGACAAAAGTGGGAGGAGCAACTAATGTAAATTTTACCTTTGTGCAACAGGCTAGTTTCTTCACATACACATCTCTGTCTGTCCTCCCTCCAGGTAAGCAAGAGGCAGTATCAAAGTTCAATGACATATTCTAGCCAGGCAAAATAACTTGGGAGTGCAAAGAAGGGTCAGTGTGCCCTGGTGTCAGGGGCTGGACTGAGGAAGAATGGTGGGGACCACCCCTCCTTTTCCTGAACCTTCCCGAGAACAGGAGGACAGTATAGATTTAGAATAGTGGTTTGCAGAAGGGCATAGTTCAGAGGCTGCAGAGGGGAGAAGTTGGGAAATATTGGGAGAGGAACAGCAGGAAGAAGAAGCACCAGGGGAGAGACAGCTGACAGACTCAGTGTCTTTGGAAAGCATTCCTGACCCCTCCCTCCCAGGACCAGGCGAGCATTGAGAGTAGTAGAACAGAGAGCTCCAAGGCAGAAAACTCAGATTAGCCAATGCAGGGGTGACATAGAATAGGAGAGGTGGAGGGGGTGGGACTTTGCTCAGAGCAATGCCACTATCTTCTGGAGACTGCGTTCCTTCATCTCCCTGTGTACATAGTGAATAAATTACTTGGTAAGAACTTTTCTTGTTTACCTGCTTCTTGGCTGCCACCATGGGAAGGATTGGATTCCCTGAAGCCTGACACCTGGGGAGAGTAGGGTACCCTGGGAAACGTTTCAAGGGCCAGCTAAAGAAGTCTAGAGGGCCATGTACAGCCCCTGGACCTTAGGCTTCCTACACCTGCTTTAAGGCAAGGTTTTGATCGTAGAAGAACATGTGAAGTTATACTAAAGAAAAGAATGTCTCTTGAGTGTGAGCGAATAACAGATAGCTGGACCACCACATGACAGGGCTTTCTAACATGTCACCTCTATTTTCCTCTGAGTTTCCACACCATCACCCTCATCTGGAATTAAGAGGTTTGAGGAAGAGAGTAAGACCTCCAGGGAGGTTTGAGATCCAGCACCTATTGTTTTAGAAATTAAGCACTGTGTCTCAGCCTGGGCAATAGCTTGTCTTTCTAGCCAATACAGTGGTACCTTGGGTTACAGATGCTTCAGGTTACAGATGTTTCATGTTACAGACTCCACTAACCCAGAAATAGTACCTTAGGTTAAGAACTTTGCTTCAGGGTGAGAACAGAAATTGCGTGGCAGCAGCGCGGTGGCAGTGGAAGGCCCCATTAGCTAAAGTGATACCTCAGGTTAAGAACAGTTTCAGGTTAAGAACGGACCTCCAGAATGAATTAAATTTGTAACCCGAGGTACCACTGTAGTGCTTAGTTGTTCCCGTACAATTCAGTGACTGGTTCAACAAAACTTACAACTGAACAGCATATGAAACCTCTCCTGCTAACTATCCCACACAGACCCACAACAGAGGGAGCCCAGATGTAAAGTACTGTCAAAAAACCACAGCATGTCATTGCCTGTTAAATCTCTTTGCTTAATTTTTGTTCTGCTATTGAAAAGCTCATTTAAAAGTGGGGGGTGGGGGAAAGAGAGAGAAAGATGTGTGTCTGGGAAAAAGCAAAACAGTCTATAGTTCCTCCTCTGTTACTTCACTCTGGCAAAGATATTCACTGTCAGTTCAAATGAGAACTGACTAAAAGTTACATCGGTTTAAAATGAAGTCATGCTGTAGTTAAGATTTAGTGTAGAGCAGCTGTTTTGTTTTGTTTTTTAGGCTAACATATAGATTATGGGGTAGACTTGGAAGCTGCGTTGCCTGACTGCTTCTGAGTAAGCTCATGGAATTGCTGTCAGAAGCTACAGTAGATTTCTTTTATTGGTCTCCATTAAGGAGTCTAGAAACCAGAAAACAAGTTGTCTTGCTTTTGTAAACTGGCTCATTTTCAAGGTTTGGACCTTGCACACTTTCAATATTGCCTCCTACCCTGTGCCTTATTTATGGTCATCGCTAAAAATGCATCATCACAAGAGTCCCCTTCAGTCTTTTGCTCCATGTGCTCAAAGCATGCTGTTTGGGGAGCAGGGTTGCACACTGAGCCCCTATCCCAGTGTGGCTTACATCACTGCTGCTGGGGATTCTGTCACCTTGACTTCCACACCCTGGGTGGGCAGAATGTCTGCAGGGGCAGCCTGGGCAGGCACAGAGGCACCTCCATGCAATCTCCACATCCATTCAGACCGCACAGAGGTCTGGGGGAGGGGATGGAGCCAGCACAGATGGAGACGTTAGCAGCAGGGCTAGTACAAATGTCCTTGCTCCTGTGAGCAGCAGCAGACCTTGGGGTCTCAAATTTCAGCAGCGCCCCGTGCAACACCAAAATTCAGTCACTTTCTGTTCTAAATCATAGTTGTAGCGCTCCTGGTGGTGCCCCCAAGACTCCGTGCCCAGGAGGACCAAACCTTTTGCGCTCCCCTAAAACTGCCTCTGCTGCCAGCGCCCATTTTTTGAAAGGGTGGGCTATGACAATCTAGCACTGTGTGTGGCAGTCAAACAGAAGCTTTGTAGTGGGACATGGGTGGCGCCCTGGTCTAAAACACTGAGCCTCTTGGGCTTGCCAATCAGAAGGTTGGTGGTTCGAATCTGCAGGACGGGGTGAGCTCCCATTGCTGTGTCCCAGCTCCTGCTAACCTAGCAGTTTGAAAGCATGCCAGTGCAAGTAGATAAACAGGTACTGCTGCGGCGGGAAGGTAAACAGCGTTTCCTCACACTCTGGTTTCTGACATGGTGTTCTGTTGCGCCAGAAGTGGTTTAGTCATGCTGGCCACATGACTCAGAAAGCTGTCTGTGGACAAATGTAGGCTCCCTCGGCCTGAAAGCGAGATGAGCGTCACAACCTCATAGTCGCCTTTGACTGGACTTAACCGTCCAGGGGTCCTTTACCTTACCCTCCCTTGTGTTGGACCCCAAATTGCTTTGGGGTGAGTCATACTCCCTCCCCCAAATTATTTCTGCAGGGTGGCGTGCAGGGAATCAGAAGATGTCGTTTTGGCGCATTTGTAAATGCTGCTTTTACTCCTTGGTGTATAATATATTTTTAACCCCTGAGTCAACTAAGGAATAGGTCACATAAATGAACCTTTACCCAGGAAAACCTGGAAATGAGGCTTAAAACTGCTACCATAACAGGATTTGGGGTTACTCGCCATTTGTTTCACAACAGAGTGTTCCCCTTCAGTTATCCTGCTCTGCTCCTGTTGCAGAGTCTTGAGAAATGGATTGTTAGCATCCTAAGTCCTCCCCGAAGACTGAGCCACTTTCTAGACTAGCGATTCTTCTAGCCTTATTAGAAACCCTGTGATTTCAGCCAGCAACCAGGTGGTAGTGGGGAGTCCCCAGCCCCTTCTAAAACTTTCAACAGCTCTTCCCCCAGAGTGAGTTTATTTATGAGGAGGAAGTGTAGGTCTTCCTCATACAGATCTATCACTGAGAAGCTGAGCCACATTCTAAATATCCCAGGCAGTTTCCTGATCCCTTACCCAACTCCCTTGCCTCTTTTGTACATCCTCTCAGTATTCAGTAGAGCCCCACCAAGGATAAACTGCAGACAGTCAGGCTCTTCTTTATCTAGGTTACTACTATTCAGACTCTACTTTCTAGTAACGGCTTAAACTAGCAGTGGGATTCTCTGCTCTGCACCCACCCTGAGTGCTTCAGCTTGGCTGGAATGTATTGTTATGAGTTGTGGGGGGCGGTGAGACTGAATGTCTGGGCCCCCTTCTAATTCCTGGATCCAGCACAGATGCAATTGCTGGACTAGCCAGGCCAGCCTGGAAACAGCCTGCTAAAGACGGGTCACTATTGGAGCAAAGGGAGTGGCTCTGCAGCAGAGGTCAGGTGAGTGGGCCTCCCTCCCGCAACTGTCTGTCTGTTGGTTAAGAAAGACAAAAGGCCGGAGTTGAGATACATGAGCTAGAAGCTGACGCAAAAGCTGTGGGAGAGAGAAAGAGAGCGCCAGGCCTGATTTCTGCTGGAAATCAAGCTGCGGCTATGGGAGAAGCAAGACCCTCTTGGGGTGCTGATGCTGTGAACCCCTCCATCGTTGGCTCAAGTTGTAAAGGTAAAGGTAAAGGGACCCCTGACCATTAGGTCCAGTCATGGATGACTCTGGGGTTGCGGTGCTCATCTCGCTTTACTGGTTGAGGGAGCTGGTGTACAGTTTCCAGGTCATGTGGCCAGCATGACTAAGCTGCTTCTGGCAAAACCAGAGCAGTGCACAGAAACGCCGTTCATTTTCCCGCCGGAGCAGTACCTATTTATCTACTTGCACTTTGAGGTGCTTTCAAACTGCTAGGTTGGCAGGAGCAGGGACCGAGCAACGGGAGCTCACCCCTTTGTGGGGATTTGAACCGCCGACCTTCTGATTGGCAAGCCCTAAGCTCTGTGCTTTAACCCACAGTGCCACCTGTGTCCCCAAGTTGTATATATGTGTAAATAAACAATATATCCTAAAGACACCCCAATCTCAACTATGCTTCATTTCCAAAAGGAAAAATGAACTCTGGGCAAGTGCCTGGAATCTTGCAGTGCTTAGAAATTGGAGTGGCATGCAACAGTATTATTGAACTATGATAATGCCTCTTGCTTGGAGGGATGGTTGTGTGAGAGAGAGCGAAGGTGTTTGCATGGCTAGAATGTAGCCTAGTATACAGAGCATGAGTCAGGGCCTAAGCCCCAGTTTGCTGCCCCTTTCCGTCCTCTTAAAACGTAGGTGCATAAGATGTCATCAATTCCTGCATATGGGAATCCAATATGTATCTTAGTCATATTATTTTCCTCCTATTTCTAAAAGCCACATTGTAGTTTTCCATCATAAGGCAGCTCGTCACAAAAGAAGTGTACTTGGAATAAAACTCAGTATTTTTAACTTGAGTCTCTTTTTCTGCATTTAAACACATTTCCCCCAGTAATGCATTCCAACTGTCTCATTCCCACTAAGAGAACTTTACTAGTTAGGCAAGATACTGTGCCAAATGAATTAGGGTTTAATTGCGGTCTTGACTATGCTTCCACTCAGTGGATTTGTAACTGGCTGACTGACCGAACCCAAAGGGTGCTCATCAATGGTTCCTCTTCATCCTGGAGAAGAGTGACTAGTGGGGTGCCACAGGGTTCTGTCTTGGGCCCGGTCTTATTCAACATCTTTATCAATGACTTGGATGATGGACTCAAGGGCATCCTGATCAAATTTGCAGATGACACCAAACTGGGAGGGGTGGCTAACACCCCAGAGGACAGGATCACACTTCAAAACGACCTTGACAGATTAGAGAACTGGGCAAAAATAAACAAGATGAATTTTAACAGGGAGAAATGTAAAGTATTGCACTTGGGCAAAAAAAATGAGAGGCACAAATACAAGATGGGTGACACCTGGCTTGAGAGCAGTACATGTGAAAAGGATCTAGGAGTCTTGGTTGACCACAAACTTGACATGAGCCAACAGTGTGACGCGGCAGCTAAAAAAGCCAATGCAATTCTGGGCTGCATCAATAGGAGTATAGCATCTAGATCAAGGGAAGTAATAGTGCCACTGTATTCTGCTCTGGTCAGACCACACCTGGAGTACTGTGTCCAGTTCTGGGCACCACAATTCAAGAAGGACATGACAAACTGGAACGTGTCCAGAGGAGGGCAACCAAAATGGTCAAAGGCCTGGAAACGATGCCTTATGAGGAACGGCTAAGGGAGCTGGGCATGTTTAGCCTGGAGAAGAGGAGGTTAAGGGGTGATATGATAGCCATGTTCAAATATATAAAAGGATGTCACATGGAGGAGGGAGAAAGGTTGTTTTCTGCTGCTCCGGAGAAGCGGACACGGAGCAATGGATCCAAACTACAAGAAAGAAGATTCCACCTAAACATTAGGAAGAACTTCCTGACAGTGAGAGCTGTTCGACAGTGGAATTTGCTGCCAAGGAGTGTGGTGGAGTCTCCTTCTTTGGAGGTCTTTAAGCAGAGGCTTGACAACCATATGTCAGGAGTGCTCTGATGGTGTTTCCTGCTTGGCAGGGGGTTGGACTCGATGGCCCTTGTGGTCTCTTCCAACTCTATGATTCTATGATTCTATGATTCTATGCTCCTGTTGGGATATGGATGTTTATGCCATTAATAGAGTTCGCCTAATGACTTTCATCCTGCCTATTAAAAAGATTCCCATACTAAGGCACGAGTGTAGGCAGCATGTAAGTAAAGGCACCACAACAGCTTACATTTCCTTCAGTGTAGTGCCAGGTTTCATCCCATGTTTCTTATAGACCCTGGAGCCTTCCTACCCCTCTGTGGATATACTTATATCCTGATCAGTGCTTTTTTTCAGCCAGAACTTGCCGGAGCTCAGTTCCTGCACTTCTCAGGTGGGTGCCATTGCCATTATAAGAAAACAAGGGAGTCAGTCATGGTGAGTTCCAGCACCTCTCCTCCCAGAAAAGTAGCTCTGATCCTGGTGCTTCCATACATCTTAAAATTGCAACAGATCAGATATTACAAACAGATCATTGGCAACAGATTTATATTTTAACACCAGATTTTTCATGTAATGGGTAAATCTGGATTACGGGCGGGGATGATATGGGCTTGCAGTTTGATGCCAGCCCTTCTGAATGTCCCACTGTTATCGTTTAGCATAGTGGCACAAGTATTTTGTAACACTGTTCCTACTGAAATCAAGCTGAAACTTACAATTCTGATATTTTGCCATTTGCTAAAAATGTTTTTGTTTCAGCAAACAATTTTAGCGAATTAATATGATTCAGTGTTGGTCATTTGTATTTTATGATTTTGTAATTTTATGATGTTCTAATGATTTTATGGGACACAGCCATTATTTTTTTAAATGAGTGCGTGGTTAATAAGCAATCTTATAAATAAAAATTAAAAAGCCATTCATTGTTTCCAATCAATGACATTCTCTATTCCCAATTCAAATTTATTCCGTGTTTATATTTTGCTTAGTTTATGTGGTTAAATATTATTGTTATTAGATCATATTTGGTTAGTTGATGTTAAGTAAAATGCCTCCCAGGATAACACACACATTTCCTGAAAGATCAGGCTGTTCTGTCTTTTACACACATTTTATTCATTTCTTGTTAGTTCTTTGGGAGAGGGAATAAGACTGCATCAAAATTGTGTACACAGGTTTCATCTCAGTTTTTAATCTTAGCTCAGTGCTAAACTTGGCTAGGGTACTTCCTAATTTTCAAGACAAAATCTCACTCATTCTACAAAACTCTTATTCTTGTTTGACATGTGTTCTCCAGTGGGAATCCTACCATCCTTTGATTTAATTCTTCCAGATGTTTCGTGCAAGCTATTACCAGAAGCAATTCTGCAAGAGCAAGACACAAGGCATGGAGTCTGCCTGTCAGCAAGAGTTTGGGAGTAAGCTCGCTAGATGCTCACTGCTCAGAAAGGAGCGCGAACAAAAGATTCGGGAGCACAGACTAGATTGAATGAAATTTCAGTTGCTGAAAGAACTGCAGCAAAGGAGCTCCGGAATACAACACGCCATGACTTATCAAAAACATGATACATAGCAAATACGAAAGATGGTGGGAATGTATCTGCAGGATGAGAGGCGAGCAAATCATGTGCAGGATTTATTTTTAAGTACTTCGTCTTATTTAAAAACAGACAAAGAATTAAAGGGATTAAAAGAAGTAGAAAAATACATAAAAACAAGAAACTAAACTAAATATTAGCAGAATTAACAAAATAAAAAAATAGAAACATCTGACACGTCTAACACAAAAAAGAATAAGATTTTAATATATTTTAGCTGGGGGGGGGGGAGTCTGGAACATTAATGGCAAGTAGAAGAGCAGATGGTTCAAAATGGATAAATTTTCTAACTGCAGTTAAGAGTCAATAAAATGTCTTGAAGGCAATAACAAAAGAAATAGAAGATGTATTCAATTCTTAAGTTTTCAAAACTTTATTTTTTGCAGGTTCAGAGAGAGCATTTAAAGAAAAGGTTGAGGGTAGGGGAGAACATCACTGCCAACTTCTTAGCAGGTATGTCACTGCTGCTTACTAAAAGGGGGGCAAGGCACTGGGGAAATTGGTGTGGGGCAAGTGCATCGGGGAGCACCAGATTAGCTCTGCTGAGACACCCTCATGGTCCCGACCACCCTACTGCTTCACCCCTCTTCTTCACCCTCCCACTAAGCAGCAGGGACACACCAGCCAGGAACCTGGCAAGCAGCTTCTGGAAGCCATTAAAGCATCACTGCTTGGTAAAATAAATAACAACAGCTTATCTTCCAGTATTGTGTTTTCTGTTATGAAATGAACCTGTTTATGTGCTAGAGAAAGAACAATATAGGTGGCAAAGTTTGATATCGAATTTTATTTGGAATGTGAGAACAGAGGAAAAAAACCTAAAATAAGGTATTTCTGAGTAGTTTGTGATCAATGGAAGAGAGGAGGGTTGGGTGTTCCCAGTGGTACATACTTGTCAATAGTTTAATAGGGTTACATCAGACAATGAAAGGTTGTTAATTAAGGCTATTTTTGTCAGCAGAACAAGCAAGCACCATAGAACAAGTAAGAGGTCAGATATGTTTGTCTAAAGTGGTAAGTTGCAGATCTTATGGCAAAATATGTTCTGTTCTGTTTAGTCGTTTAGTCGTGTCCAAGTCTTCGTGACCCCATGGACCAGAGCACGCCAGGCACTTCTGTGCCTCCCACAGTTTGATCAAACTCAAGCTGGTAGCTTCAAGAACACCATCCAACCATCTTATCCTCTGTCGTCCCCTTCTCCTTGTGCCCTCCATCTTTCCCAACATCAGGGTCTTTTCCAGGGAGTCTTCTCTTCTCATGAAGTGGTCAGAGTATTGGAGCCTCAGCTTCAGGATCTGTCCTTCCAGTGAGCACTCAGGGCTGATTTCCTTAAGAATGGAGAGGTTTGATCTTCTTGCAGTCCATGGGACTCTCAAGAGTCTCCTCCAGCACCATAATTCAAAAGCATCAATTCTTCGGCGATCAGCCTTCTTTATGGCCCAGCTCTCACTTCCATACATCACTACTGGGAAAACCATAGCTTTTACTATACAGACCTTTGTTGGCAAGGTGATGTCCCTACTTTTTAAGATGCTGTCTAGGTTTGTCATTGCTTTTCTCCCAAGAAGCAGGCGTCTTTTAATTTCGTGACTGCTGTCACCATCTGCAGTGATCATGGAGCCCAAGAAAGTAAAATCTCTTACTGCCTCCATTTCTTCCCCTTCTATTTGCCAGGAGGTGATGGGACCAGTGGCCATGATCTTCGGTTCTTTTTGATGTTGAGCTTCAGACCATATTTTGCGCTCTCCTCTTTCACCCTCAATCAAAGGTTCTTTAATTCCTCCTCACTTTCTGCCATCAGGGTTGTTTCTTCTGCATATCTGAGGTTGTTGATATTTCTTCCGGCAATCTTAATTCCGGCTTCGGATTCATCCAGCCCAGCCTTTCGCATTATGAATTCTGCATATAAGTTAAATAAGCAGGGAGACAATATACAGCCTTGTCGTACTCCTTTCCCAATTTTGAACCAATCAGTTGTTCCATATCCAGTTCTAACTGTAGCTTCTTGTCCCACGTAGAGATTTCTCAGGAGACAGATGAGGTGATCAGGCACTCCCATTTCTTTAAGAACTTGCCATAGTTTGCTGTGGTCGACACAGTCAAAGGCTTTTGCATAGTCAATGAAGCAGAAGTAGATGTCTATGGCAAAATATAACTTCATAATAAATGATATTTTGACAATTTTATTCCCCCCCTATTTACTACATTTATGTGCCATATTACTTCCATCATGGAGTGTCATAGATGGGGCTCCCAATTGGTCTCTGATCCAACCACTGACCAACCTAAACCAGCTTACCTTTAATAATATGACTGTATCATTTGCTTACAGACCATGTATTTGGACTTATAAACGAGGCACTTGGGAAGCTTCTTCCTGCATCAGACATGAGTATTTCACTTTAGATGGCTCTTTAGGCTACCATCTCTGGAGTGGGCTTGGTATGGCTAAATATGAAATTATGCATAAAATTAAATAGTTTGCAAACAAGCCTCGAGAAATTCTGCAAGCCCTGCTCTTCTTCCAGCACTTGCAATTTAGACACTTTTTTATTAGCCCATGGCGGAAAATATAATATCAATATAGTTAAAATAAAATATGAAGAGCTAATACAATCAAATGACAAGGAAGTACTTTAAGATATATAATACTGGAAGTAGAAATTTGGGGGAAAATATATGAAACAATGAGATAAAGGTTTGCAAAAGAAGGAGGTATTATGCAAGATAACTGGCAGCTTGCATTAAGTAAAAGGGCACCGACGAAGCAGACAAAACTACAAAATAAACCAAGTCCATGTATAAGAATATTGTTTAAGAGTTAGAAAAAATGACTAGAATGGTTCCGATTATCACTGATGATGAATGCTTACTTTATAATGTAAGAGCCTGAGTTGTTTGGTTGAAAATATACTCCATAAGAGGTTTATTGAGGGTAAAGGAAAGGCCGCCGACAGCCCTTGCAACTGGATCCTAAAGATTCTCAGAGTAATCTCAGATATCTTATGGCTAATTCACAGGAACTGTCTTGTGCATTGCGGGCAGTTTGGACTCTGCCTGGTTTTTTGTGTGTGGCAGAAGTGTTGTCTGAATTGAGCAACATGAGCACAAGGTGCCATTCTGCATATCACTGCAAGTCCTCTTGAAGATGCCTTGGGTGATGAGTGGCATCATATGATGCTGCCTTGTGTTGGAATTAAACCATTGGTCCACCTAACTCAATATTCTCTGCCCTGATTTGCAACTCTCCAAGCTCTTAGTCAGAGGTCTCCCTCTTCACCTGCTACCTTCTCCTTTAACTGGACATCCCAGGTGTTGTATACCACCCAACAGTCCTACTTTGAGTGGAACATCCTGGATTCACAGAAGCCACCCCTTTGGAACTCTTGTTCCTTTGGAGTGAATTCCCTTCACAAATCTCCCCCTCCCTTCAGAGATGTTGGGAGTTGCTGTCCAATAACATCTGAGGAAAGCTGACTAGAAGTTAGAAATATTCACGCTAGGAAACAGGACAATTTTGTAAGCAACTATGACAACTGATTATTGGAATATCTTACCCAAGGGATTGTGGCATACTCCTAGCCACTCAACTTTATAATTTAGGTTTGATATAGAATCATAGATATTTACTCTGCTTTAGCCACAAGTTACATCTGATAATTTCCCCTGGTTCAAGAGCCCAATCCAGGGTCAAGGAAGGCCAACTGGCTTTCTCCCCTTTAAATTTAGTAGGATTTAGAACAATTACATAGTAAGAAATTATAATTACTCTCAATTGCAGGAATGGGTAAAATGCTATGGACTTGGTGTTCTGATAGTGAGACAAAATGATAGCTTTGCTGTTATGGATATAGGCAGCTCTGTGAAACTATCCCCAACCCACATGTGAAACTATGTGAGAGCATCTTTTTAAATTATTCTCTCATTTAACTTCATTTGTATTGTTGAATAATGGAAATTAGAGTTTGCTTATGAGTTCTTCTATTTTCTGATGACTGGCATTGTTTTCACTTTCTTTCCTATTTGTCTGCTTTCATTGCCCAAGCCTCTTAACCCAGAAACCTGATTTCTTCCAGTTGCTTTAAATTAGATGACTCAACTTCTCAGTATTTTCCTTCCTAAATATGATTTGATCAACAAATACTCTCTTCAAATCATTTGCTCTGCCTACTCCAGAATTAAGGCAATGTATTACGGAACAATGGAAGAATACCAACCTAAATTTCTCTAAAAGATTTGGAAATGTGCATTTGACACCATGTTACATTACACTGTCTGCACGAAAAGGGCCTATTTTGGAGGCTAGCTGAGTTTAAGTTCGTCTATTTTTAAAGAAAATGTGAATTAATGCAGTTTTGCATTAAAATGTGAACCAAACTGAATCCCCTGCCCCAATCCTGCTAAAAATAACTATGTATTTTAAAGACAGTTATAAAACTTCCTACCAGGATGGTCAAAGTAGTTCTGAAATTTAGATGGGAGCAATAGTAAAATGCAGTGGTGCCCCGCAGGATGAATGCCTCGCAAGACGGAAAACTCGCTAGACGAAAGAGTTTTCCGTTTTGGAGGTGCTTCGCAAAACGAATCTCCTATGGGCTTGCTTCGCAAGACGAAAATGTCTTGCAAGTTCCTGCGGGTTTTTTTTCCTCCCCCCCTTTTTCTAAGACACTAAGCCGCTTATCAACTGATCCGATAAGCTGATAAGCCGCTAAAAGCCGCTAAAAGCCGCTAATTGCGCTAATAGCGCTAATCCTCTAATCCGTCAATGGGCTTGCTTCGCAAGATGAAAAAACCGCTAGACGAAGAGAATCACAGAACGGATTCTTTTCGTCTTGCGAAGCACCACTGTGTATCCACTGATATTACTTAGAATAAATTGAAGTGAATCACTGAAGTATGAAGCACCCATTTGTTCTACAAGCTTCAGAAGAAGAGTATTTCATGACTACACACAGGACCTGATCCATACATATGCTCCATGGTGTTCCCCAATATGCACCCATGCAGCTGTCTATGGGGAAGCCAACAAAGAAAGACTGGCATTTTGGGGATCAGGTATTGTATGGCCCACACATTGTGTGGCTCTGTGCTACCTTTGCCCAGGTTTTATGATTGTGCAGTAAGTCAACAAATAGCTCCATAAATCTGGATGATGATGATGATTGAAAAATACTTACTGGTGCCTAAGCAATAGTTCAAAATGATTGTGGTACCTAGAAGTTATACTGAATACAAAATGCCCTTTTTAGTATTTTAAGAAGCATTAAATTTTACTGAAGCCATTACAATACAAAAACTTCCACTACTTAAGTTTTTTTAAGTGCATTTGCTGATACTTTGCCATATATATATATTTAAATCAACAACAGGAAAAATACTTTTGTCCAAATAGTCTATTGGCAATAATAAAGGCATCCTCTGTGGGAATATTGACATCGCTTATAGCAATTACCCACCAACATTTGGATCAGATATATGTTGTTAGCGTATTTTATTAACCTCTCTGCATTGTTATTTCCAGGGTTTGCCTAAATAATGGTTGTACAGAAGTGGAGCAACACTTTATCAAATTTTACTGCATTCTGATGTTTCCCTTTAGCATCATGCTGGGAATTCCTCTACATTTCAACCATTGGTTTATGTATTTGTGCCTAATATGAGAAAAAGTTGGCTATTTTGAGCCAACATGTTACCACACTGTAATAGGGAGCCGCACTGGCTGGGGCCAGTGGGTGTTCTGTGCTGCGGGTGGCCTGATTGGGTGAAAATGCAGTGGTGGTGGTTGAAGCAATGTGACAAGGCCTTATCCTGCGTCACTGTAAAAGGAGCTATCCCCACTGGGTGGGTGGGTGGGGCAGTGAGAAGGGCCCCCTGCCACCAAGGGCTGTATTGGTGTCTGTGGCACCTGACCTACCTAGTCAGTGGTTGGTAGGAAGGAACTTCCCTTATTGGGAACAGGTGATCTCAAGGAAGGGTGACTGAATACCTTTGGAAGCAGAGTTTCTCCAGATAGAGATTGAATCACTGACTCATCTATATGCTCTGTGGAGACGTTCTTAATAGTAGTAGTAATAATAATAATAATAATAATAATAATAATAATAATAATAATAATTTTATTTATATCCCGCCCTCCCCAGCCAAAGCCAGGCTTAGAGCAGTTAACAACAGTAAAAATAACACAGTTTACATAAAATCAAAATCAATTAATTGAAATACATTCTAAAATCAATTCATTCTAAAATCAATTCAGAGTCAAATTAATGGCAACCATTGGGCTAGAGTTCTATGAGGATTACAGATGGAGAGAGAGGGTCAGACTGTGCCAGAGGCCTGGTGGAACAGCTCTCTCTTGCAGGCCCTGTGGAAAGATGTCAAGTTCCGCAGGGCTCTAGTCTCTTGTGACAGAGCGTTTTACCTGATCGGGGCCACGGCCGAAAAAGCCCTGGCTCTGGTTGAGGCCAGCCTAACTTCCCTGTGGCTCAGGACCTCCCAGATGTTTTTATTTGAAGACCGTAAGGTCCTCCGTGGGACATACCAGGAGAGGCAGTCCCGTAGGTACAAGGGTCCTAGGCTGTATAGGGCTTTAAAGGTTAAAAGCAGCACCTTAAACCTAATCCTGTACTCCACCGGGAGCCAGTGCAGCTGGTATAGCACCGGATGAATGTGATCTTCTAGATCATCCTTTCCATTTACAATATGTGATCTGTTTGGTTAGTCAGAACTTTGCAAAAGTATCTAGCAAAAGTATCTAGCGTTCTATTTATTTAAGCAATTTATTACATTTTAATACAATTTTGCCTAATATTTTCAGAGCAATTCTCCTTATATAATTCATTTTGTATGTTATTTCTTTCACTAAGATATGACTTTTTATGCACGCTTCAATCCAGTATATCTATTTTTGTAGACATCACTAGGCTAGAGAAGTGCATTGCAAAATTCAGAGACTTTCGGATTTCGAAGGATGCTTGTGTTTTGGTTCTTTTATTGTTTTGGAAAGTGTGAACTGGGTAGGTTTGTTTTTAAATGTAATCTGAATGGAATTCCGCAAACACACCCAATTTGTAGGCAAGGAATGCCTTGTTCCTCTGACCTAGACATCGTTACCTGCTCTGCTTCCAGGTAGGAAAATGTTCTTCTTCATGTGTGAGACCACTAGAAGTGGCACTGTTATTGGCAAGGAGCTGCTGCTTTTCTAGATAGCCAGAAACGGTATAGACAGAACAACTATATAACTGCATTATAAGAACTGTAACTTGAAGAACCTGTGATTGAGCTTACGTTTCTCTTTCGCCTCCCATTATTTTTTCCTTGTGTGCCATATCTTTTCAGATTTGCCAGTCTGAGGGTTGGAAAATTAATTTTAGGAATAATTTTCTGTGATGCTTGATTTCTGTTGGCTAAATGGCGGGGTATAAATGCTGTAAATAAAATAATTGTACGTACTCTTTCCCACAAGAAGGAGCCAAAATAGGGTTAGGAAATGTCACAAGTGGCTGGCACAGCATGTTTGGCAAAAGGCAAGAGATTTTGGCAGGAAGTCCCTGCCTTCTCACAGCATGTAATTTGACCAGAAAAGTAATAGCAAAAATACGCAAAGGAAAGATGACTGTGTACCCAATCGAAGAATTTATAAATAACAAACAATCCATGTGATAAATTTACAGAATCCTTCATGATATGCAAAACTTTTTAAAGATATGGTCAAAGAAGTTGGTCGCTTCTTTCTCATGCTTTAAGATGACCTGAGTGTTTTAGAGTCATCAGTGACTGAGAGCGTTTTTCTCACCCTGAACCTTCTTATTTTCCCCTCTCCTGCTTTGCAGTTAAGAAAAGAAGGAAAATTGACCACTCTGTTCAAAAGGTTATGGCCAGTTAAAACCTCTAGCTAATTATTTATGAGACAGGAGGATGACCAGAGGGGCTCTTGCTGGCCCTGCCAGAGAAGTAACGAGGCCATTACAGTCAATTTAACACCACGATAAACAATATCCAAAGATGACCTTTCAGAATCTTTTCCAGGTTGGATTTATAGGTATCCCAGGCTCTTCTTTTCAAGTAAAAGTTATCAAAGATGTTCAGCCGTTGGGGGGAAAAAAAAAGACTCAGCAAGACCCCAAGGTCTGGAGATCATCATAAATAAAATTCCTTCTTTAAAAAGAAGAATAAACGTCTCTCACACTTTTTACCTAGTGAACTACTTTGGGCTACCTTATGGGTGTTTCACTTTGATTCTGCTTGATATGATGGAGATATAAAATTGATATTTCTTGGCATGTCACTTCATTTGAAATGGTGTTTCATTTCTCTGTTTCTCTAAAATCTCATTCAAAGGAGTGAGGGAATCATACACCTTTTTTAGAACTATGCCGTTAAGGAGAGCTTTAGATATATACTTTATTTCCCATCCTGAGAAGAAATTTCAAAGGGTACAGACAGAAGGTACTTTTGACATGTTTTCATGGTAGTCAGTTGAATAGCAAGTATATATCAATCTCTTACAGTTAGATATTTCGAAAGGAGATCTGACCAGACAAGTGTCCCATTTCAGGAAGAGCTCAAGAACAGTTTTTTTAAAAAATAATATAAATACATAGAAAATATTTGTAATCTTTAACTTGCCTAAAGAGTTGTAGCAGGAAGATTTTTGTGCTTTGCTGCTTAAACCCTACACAAAGTGGTCTCACTGTGTCAAATGTAGCCTCTGGGAAATGTAAACTTTCTATGGAGGGAAGAAGAGGAAAGCTTTATCCTTTGTTACATAAAGACATCAAATAAGCCATGTTTCTCTAGTGTTAAAAGTTGAAAAGCTCACTGCTCATAACCAGCTGCCACTGTGCTAGCTAGCTGGGCCCCATCACCTATGCTGTCAGCAAAACATAGATTTATTTTCCATTCATATTATGTACACCTGTTGTCAGTTATCATCCTTAACTGTTTTTCCTCACTGGCATGTGTGCTTCTGAGGATTTAAATGTCCTACATGTATCTATCAATGTATGTTCTTCCAGAACTTAGGCTCCATGGATTTCCCCCCCTCCCTTCATATCCCTTACTTTCTACTTCCCTTTATTGGGGGGAATTGTACATTTGTTTTTTCTCTCTGCTTCCTGTTCTTTTTCCAGTTGCCAGTAGCAGTTAGCTGGGTAGAGGCAGTGCTGCTTACCTAGTTTCCCAATGCTGGGACCGCTGCCAGTTACCAAGAGGGAGAGAGGTGAGGCAGGGGGAAGAAGGGTCTGGTGAGGGTACAATGGCAGAGCCAATCCAACCTCCTGCTGCTGTGGCCACACTGCACCCACCTTCCACGCAGCCTGCCTCTTAGAAACCAGCAGTGACAGTGGTTTTGGAAAGCCAGATAATCAGCAGTATCCTGCCTTGCTACTGCCAATTACTTATCCAGAAGAGAACCTTTCCTCTCATCCCAAAACTTCGAAGCTCTCTTTGGGGAGTCTTTTGAAAGTCCAACTGAATCACTATCTGTGTGCTTGGTGACACTCTCAAGGAACCCTAAAGGTCTGTAAGTGAGGGCTTGGCCTTGCAAGCCATGCTGGTTTTGCTTCAGCAAGGCTTGTCCTTCTATATGCTTGGTAATTCTATCTTTAACACTTTCTAACAGTTTTGCTGGAACAGAAGTCAAGGTAACCAGTCTGTAATTTACTGGATCCCCTTGGGATCTCTTTTTAAACATGGATGTTACATTGGCCACTTTCTGGTCTTCTGATACATAGACTGACCTTAGAGACAAGTTACAGATTTGTATTACTAGATCAGCAGCTTCACACTTGAAATCATTCAGATCTTTCAGGTTCTTAGCTGTAGCCACACAAACCTGCTCTTAAGCTGGGTCTTCCTGGATCTAACAGTATCTCCTCTTCCACGATGATCTTATTCAAATGGATGTCAGGACAAAAATTGCAGGCCCTTATAATGTGCAAAAACCCAAATCTATAAATGGAAACGTGTAACATATGTTTGAGGAACACACATACACAACATAACTTCACCACCAACCTGTTTCCAAGGGTCCAGGACCACCAAAAAAAGGAGACAAGAGGCATCATCACAACTGTTCTCATGTAATATAGAATAACTCCCCATAATGGTGGCTGCTCCCTGACTTAACTCTCTCACTGGGCATGGAAACCTTGTTAAAGTGCTATACAGCAGAAGGTTACGCATGGAATTTGGTTGACTGTACAGGGTTAGCATTCACTGAAGGCTATTTCACATCTGTCCATTCTTGTTCACTGTCACCGCTATTTATATTTGACCAGCCATTTTTAGCATTTAATTCAAGACTTGTATAACCTTAACATCGTTTCCTCTGTTGGAAACCCTGTGCTCAGACCGGGTAAACACACAGAGGTCAGGAGTGGGGTGGTCAAAGGCAACAATTCTGCTACCCCCACTCAGATATGCAGTCTAAGGACCTTTTAGGTAAGGCCCGAAAGACTATGATGTTGTATTTCTCCACATATAGCTATTTAAATCAATAACCACCAACCTTTTTTTTTTTTTTTTTTTTTTTTAGTTGGTGGGCACATTTGGAATTTTGAGAAATTGATGTGGGTGCCAGTCACAAAATGAAATTGATGTGGGTGCCAGTCACAAAATGGCTGCCTTGGATGGAATGACTGCCCCATCTAGAAAAAGTGTCAGGGCCACATAATGGTGTAGGAATTAACAGCCCCCACCTACATTAGCTACCACCATTCTTACTCATAAAGAAAACCCATTTGCTTCTCTCTTCAATTCAGAATTGAAGGAAGAGCGGGTGCCCAACTCTATTAGACAATAAAATGTGGGCATGTTTAAGGGGTGAGGATGTTCAGTTTAGGAGAGGTTGAGTCAGTACAAACAGAAATTGTGCAAGAACAGCAAACCAGCTCTCATGCAGTGCAGATTTCTGAGGGGATCTACCAATACCTTTTATAGGTGCCTTAGGTAATACTGGTGGGTCTCTAGGTACCACCTCATTGACCCCTGTTTGAAATCGTAATAATATAATAATTCTCAAGGCTGTAGGTATAAACAATAAAGCTTTCAATTCATACCTTTGTAGGATCATTCTTAACTTGTCTGCCTCTACTAGGTTCTATGGGATGGCTTGGGGTTTGTTTGTTTTTTGCTGACTGTAGTGATTTTTTTTATTTAAAAAATTGTTTTTGTTTCTATTATCCTTTATAAGAGTCCAAGATCTTACTATACAGGAAAGTTGTATCCCGATAAGTTCTGAGCTGTGCACGCTTCCAAAGCCACATGTTTACAATAAGACAGTGAGAGGTTTGAAAAGCCCAGACCCCAGTTAATCCCAAAATGAAACTAGAAAGGTTGAGTAATGTCTCTGTGTTTACAAATGTTTTTTTTCTGCCAATTCAGGAAAATATTCTGTTTAACTATAATGGTGTAAATGCTGGTGGGGAGAGGGGAGGGCACACTCTGGCAAATTAGTACTGCTGTTACCTCTGGTTTACGTTACTCTTCTTGAAAGCCAAATCAGGACTCGTTATGTTTGCTCTTTTGCTATACAAAATGGAAAATCCCAGCAGCTGATGAAAGTGTGTCACACAGATAATCTGCAACAGTATACACAACTGACATTATCCATCTGTTCACTCCAAATGTTTTCCTTGCTTCCACTTTTGCTTTCTTTCTGGAGTTTAGTTCCCCTGAAGTAAAGCTTCATTTGGGTTGTTGTTTTTTTAAAAAAAGAAATGATGATCAACTTACCTCCCTGGCAAGCCTTTTATTATTTATTTTATTAAAAGCAGATTCATTCCCAAAGCCAGGCCTACTATTGGGTAGAGTGAGGTTGGCTGCAAATTGTTAGTTATTTAAGAATACAAGTTCAGTTGGCTGGTAGACTGAGTTATTTCTTGGAGTATACTGAAGACTCAATCTTTACATGAACAGACCCTCCAAGTGTCCCTATATTCTATGAACAGTCCTGAATTTACAAAAGCCGTCCCAGTTTCTGAATTGATCCTGGAATGTCCTGCTTTTCCTTAGGACATCCCTATTTGCAGTGGAGAAATGTTGGAGGGTATGGAGCCAAGGAGATAAGTGACTGTACAACCTTTAGAAGACATCTGTAGGAAGCCCTGTATAGAGAAGTTTTATAATTTTTAATGTTTTATTATGTGTATAGATAGATAGATGATAGATAGATAGTTGGAAGCTGCCCAGAGTGGCTGGGGCAACCCAGTAAGATGGGGTATTATTATTACAGTGGTGCCTCGCAAGACGAAATTAATTCGTTCCGCAAGTCTCTTCGTCTTGCGAGTTTTTCGTCTTGCGATGCACGGTTTCCCATAGGAATGCATTGAAAATCAATTAATGCGTTCCTAGGGAAACCGCCTTCAGACCTGGTCCGGGGACAGTCTGTCCCCGGACCTCTTCTGAAGGCTGGGGGGGGGACAAGGGCTTTTCTTCCCACCCCCAGCATTTAAAATTTTAAAAAGGTGTTCCCGCCCCCCCCGCCCCGCTTCGGAGCAGCGTTCCGAAGCCGGGCGGTGGGGGAAGGTGTTCCCTCCCCCCCGCCCGGCTTCGGAGCACTGGGAGAAGCGATCTCCCCGCAGCGCCTTGCTTCAAAAGAGGTCTGGGGGCAGCGGGAAGCGCTTCCTGCTGTCCCCAGACCTGGGGCTGCGGGGAGAAGATCACTTCTCCCCGCCGCCCCTTGCTTCAAAAGAGAAGACCCGCTGTCCCCGGGGCAAGCTTCGTTTTGCGAAGCAAGCCCATAGGGAAATTCGTCTTGCGAGGCAACTCGAAAACGAAAAAACCTTTCGTTTTGCGAGTTTTCCGTCTCGCGAGGCGTTCGTCTTGCGGGGTACCACTGTATTATTATTATTATTATTATTATTATTTATTATTATTCAATAGGACGACACTATATTAATTGGAGAAATGTTGAAGGGTATGCATGAAATGTTAACTAGAATCAATCCACTCTGAAGATCTTCACTTGATTTCACTATTCTTTGAAATGCTTAGAGAAGGAATTTTATGTTAGGTAAGACGCAGGCTGACGGAATGAAGCTAGTGTGTAAACCCTGCAATTTTAGAAGACCAAGGGGACGCCCACCTATGCCATGGGTGGCCATCTAAAACCAACAGCAGGGCTTATGTGGATGCAGTGAGCAACAGGGAACGCTGGGAGAGGAGAAGCAGTATATTGATGCTGGTTACCTCATTGGCGCTTGAATTCTAAAGAACAGTGACTGGCCTACTGATTTCAATGCTGCTTCCTGAAGTAAGGATCAAGTAAGCAAGCTAAAGATCATTTAGCAAAGTAAATGGTCACAAAATGAGATAATATACCTAGATTCAAACAAGGGTGGATCTACCATGATACTAAAGATGCCCAAGTTTCAGGGCCCAGAATCCCAGAGGGGCTCCACAAGCGACTTTAGTCCATGTTGCTTTAAAAAAACGGGTCTATTAGACCCAATTTAATCATTCTATGATGCATCATGCATGTATATAACATTTCCCTAATTTTCATCTCCCCCATAACTTAAAAACTATAAGGGAAATGGCTGTTTTTAATTCACACCAGTGACTTTGACATGTGAGATAATCCAGTACAGCAAATTTAATCAAAATATGAGATGCAGTATTACATTAAAAATAAAATAAAACCATGGTGATCTGTTATGGAACAACCCCACGGAAGAAGTTAACAATGGATGCTCAGACCTATACAAAACAGTGGCCTCATCCTTTAAAGCCTTATACGGCTCAGGACTGCCTTTCCTCACCTGAAACTGTTGACAGTTAGTGATCATTGTTGGAGACCCTTCCCAATATCCCACTACTGACAAAGGTCTGGAGAGTGGAGACCAAAGGAGATACATTTCCTGTCGTAGCTCCACATCTATTGAATGCTTTCCCAAGGAAGGCCCACCTGGTAGTAACTTTGTCATTGGTTTGGCACCAGGCAAGTAATTTTTTCCTGGGCGTTTGGGCAGCAACAAAAACTGTATTTTTTATTTTATGTTTTTAGTAGTATTTTTTTATTATTCTATTCTTGCTGTAAATTGTCTTGCGACATTTTGTTATGAGAAGTGATACTGAATTCAATCAACCCAACCCTAACCTAGGGCCAACAGTTCTCAGGATGTAGCAAGATGAGCTTTGACAATATTTGCACTTTTTAAGAAAGACAAAGCAGTAATTACAGTAAAAAAAATAAAAATAAACAATAGCATCTGGGATGAATGTCCAATTACCAGAGGCAGTGGAGCAATATTTTCTTCTTTTCTTGCTTCCATTTGAAAGCAGCATGCATTTAGGGAGCATGCAACTTACAACAAATATTTGTAAAGTAAAAATGAGACTGGAGGTTCCTGGAGGTTTGGCCTGTGTTTTCCATTCTGGCCACTTGAGGGAATCAAACTATAGCTAAGGTAGAAGATTTGTGTGTCTTTACAACCGGGATCGGGGGGCGGGGGAGAGTTATTTCTTGAAGAAAGTTTTCCAGCTTTGCTTAGGTATTAAGAATATCACAAGGCACTGCCTCAGAAATAAATTACCCTCTATATACTAGCTAAATATCCAGGAAGGAGGAAAAAAATGTTGATAAATGGGAGTCCAGGGATTTGCTAAGTAAGGTCCATACGCACAATTTATGATCGTGCACTCTTGGACTTCAAAATGATTAATACAACTAATTCTCAGAAGAATAAGAGCTGTTTTAGCCCAGGAGGGAACTGTATGCTATTGTTGATAGAAGGAGATAACATCAAAGTGGTCCACTGCTTGTGTTAAGCAAATACAGAATTCTGGGTCAGTGCAAATTAATCCTAAAGGAGTATGAAAACGTTCTTAATGACTGTTAGATCTGTGGCATTATCACTTTTCATGCAGCCTTAAAAAAAAGAAGTAGAAGATTTGTTAATGAGAATTACAAATGGCCTTACTTGCTGGAGTATGTTTGCCAGCTGTGTGAAAAGGTGTGCACTTCTAAAGAAAGCCAAAGAGCTGCAGGAACTAGTAAAAGCATAAAAGATTAGCTTAATTTTGAGGCTGCACGGAAGGTTCCACAAACATATTTCACAAGGCAAAGTTTCATAAGGGATCCAATTGTTTTCTCAATCTGGACTAAAGCAGGGTTATAACACAAGATTGTTCATTGTAGCCTTCCGTGCCACACACACAAATTGAAATACCATACCAAAGAGCTGCTCAGAGTATAGCATAGCTCAGTTCTGTCTCCTAGGTGGAAAAAGGAAACAATGCCAAATCTTTGGGGGGCAATTTCCCATGTGATGTTGAGCAGTTTCATCTGCGGAAAGAAGTAGCTGTAAGGTGACTCATCTTCACAGCTATGCCCTTTGAGATATACTTCCTTGATGCTCCTGAGATAACTTGTGGGTGCCCCCCCCCACTTCCGCATTCATACCTCAAGGATATAATCAGGAAAGATGTTTGTCGCCTTTGAAAAACAGGAACCTCCACTGAACCATAGAAGCAGAGTGAAGTAGAGTTGCTTGGATTTACAGCTCCTCTTTCAGATGAACAAATAGAATGGGTTGTAGTCACTGTGGTGCTAACATTACTGGTTCCATGCTCAGGGCTACCTAGACAGGCGCAGCTTTGTGGTCTCAATGTCATCAGGAGGAAGCGTTTGGGTTTGTTAGGCACGGAGGAACTTTCGGGTACAAGCCTTGCCTGTTCAACAGGGATGGACTCCACTTGAATTGGGATGAAACTAGATTGTTGGTGCTTAAAACCAAAAAGATGTCAGAGCAGGGTCCCTCCCCCCCCCCCTGGTAATAATTTGTATTGAGTTGTTTGTTTGTTTTTTAATAAAAGTGAATCAAGACAGTACCAAGAAGAAAGCAAAAATTAAATAATAAAGAACAGTCAAAGCACAGTCTCTCAGGGATGAAGATGATAAAGTTGTTGAAAACTCAGATGTGGGAGGTGTAGGACAAGGGACTGTGAGTCAAGGGGAACAGCAATTTATTACAATTTATTAGCAATTGAGCAAGGGTGAAGAACCACAAGTAAAAACTCAAGTGCCAAAGATATATGCTAATGCTAGAAGCCTCTGAGCCAAAATGGGGGAACTGGAGTGCTTGGTCTTAGAGGACAGTATTGATATAGTAATAGGGTTGCCATATTTCAAAGTTGTTGAATCTCCAAAAAAAAAAAAAAAAAGAGAGAAGTTTTTTTAGCAGTTTTTTTTTTTTTTTAAGGAAAATTGCTTAAAAAAATCAACACTTCTGATATGGGCTACCATACGTTTGGCTTTCCCCAGACATTTTGTCCTCTTTTTGAAAATTTTACCTGGCACCATTTTCAATGGACGAATCCCAGCTACAGTATGTCATATGGCAGCCCTATATAGTGAGTATAATGGTTGTGCCTCTTGTGCCTAGGGGACAAATCACACAAATGAACAGCCCAGTGTCAAATAAGAGAGGAACAGTTGTTGCATCTGGCCCAACAGCTCTCCAAAACCGAGAACTGGCACTGGCTAAGAGAGGTGCCTACAGTAGATTGACACATGTTCAGGGGGGTGGGGAATCTGAATGGGCTTGAGTGAATAAGGCTTCAGTGCACGTCACTGCAGTACAATATACCTATTGATTAAGACTATGCGATGCTTTCAAAAATGTTTCAGTTGTAACCTAAATTAACTTTTACTCTTGGACAGTTTCTCTTCTGTTGCTGATAGACACTTGGCCTGCTACCTGTTGACCAAGAGATTTGAAGTGTCGTCATCACGAGTCCTGTAAGTCCTGCCAAGCCTCTTAAAGCTCCCTTGGGACTTTGCATCTGTCCAGGTGGTGAAATATTTGTGTCCAGGGAGTCTAAACTTTAATATAGTGTACCCATCTGGATACTTATGTAACTCCTTTGCAAGTCTATACTATGACCTGCCTTCCTGTGCAATGACTCCTACGGTTTGTCAAATGCTTCTAGGCAGTCCATGCATACTAAGTCTAGCAAAACACTCCTATTGTCCCTGTTGGTTCACGGTTCTAAAATATTAGTGATGCAAGAAATCCTTTGCTGAGCCCAGGCTAATTCCTACTCAGCAAGTCTCGTATCAGTCATAGCACTCATGTCATGCTTGCAGGCTTCCCATAGGCCACTGTGAGAGCAGGATGCTAGATTAGATAGGCTTTTGGTGTGATCCAGCAGCAATCTTCTGGTGTTGTGATGTCATTTTAGCTATTGGTAATAGAGCAAAGCAAGATTCTATACCAGAGGCATGCCATACCATCCTACGTGGCATCTCAAGAGCCAAGGAAGATTACTTATGGCAGGTTTCCTGTAGCTACAGAAGGGGTATTTTCTAGTAATGTCACCAATATGTGAGGCTATTTGGTTCTGAGTCCAAATGTAGACAGCTTGGAATGCTAGGCTGTATTACAAAACAAGCCCCATTTCCTCCCACCCCCCAAAGTTCTTTGCCCAAGAATGTAAGCCAAGATTTTTACATGCATAGTTAGCATTCAGCTGATCAAATGCCAAAAACCTACTGCTTTTTTGTAGCCATATTCACACATCTTAACCCAGTTGGTTAAGAAAGCCCAACAGAGACTCCATCTCCTCAGAGTATTGCATAAGAACGATGTCAATCAACATTTGATGATCTCCTTCTACCGGTCAACAATAGAAAGTGTCCTTTCATACTGCATCACGGTGTGGTACGCTGGTTTGACATCATCTGATAGGAAGTGCCTACAGAGGGTGGTAAATACAACACAAGATATTATGGGCTGTCCCTTGAATCCACTGGATGAAATAGCGGAAGAACGTTGCCTCAGGAGAGTGAGAAAAATTCTCAGGGATGACTCACACCCTGGCCGGCACTTTCTTGATCTCCTGCCCTCAGGCAGAAGATATAGAAGCATGATTAGTCACACCAACAGGGTAAAAAACAGCTTCTATCAGTGGGCTGTTAGGCTGCTGAATGAACAGATAACAACAGGGCAACTGACTTTCGGGTTTGGTGGGTGTGCGTCAGTAAACGAGGGGAATTAAGACTAAGAGAGCTGAGTGGGGAGTGCTCGTGTAATCTCACTGTATACAAGTTGTACAAGTGACAATAAACTATTTCAATTTTCTTTCAATGAACCTCTCATTGATAGCTATCAACGATGTGACTAGACCACACCACACAAGAAAACAATAAAATTTATTTCATTTTATTTTTCTTCTGAGATCATCTTTGATTGGGTCAATCCTCTCGATATTTTCTTGCAAATGGTTTCATGTTGTTGTTCTCCAGCTCTTGTTCCTTTGGGAAGGGAAATGGTTGAATGTGACCCTTCAAGGTGGTGTTGGACCCCAACTCCCATCTGCCCCAGCCAGCACAGCCAATGGTCAGGGATGTCAGGAGTTGTAGTTCAACAACATCCAGAGAGCCACAGGTTTCCTATCCCTGATCTGAGTGTTTACTTCCATTTTGTGTTAGAAATTGTATATCCACAGGGGAAACACAGCAAGAAACGAGTGAGCAGCATCAGCACCAGCAGGGTATGCACAGCCGAAGAGAAGGTTTTCTCTCTGAACACTTACTGAGAAAGACTGCAATTACTGAACTGGTTTTAAATCAGCAGGTAGGGGGAGAATATGCAGCCCTCAAAATGTTGCTGGACTATTATCCCTGACCATTGGCCATCAATGGCATTTGAATCTTGCAACATCTGGAGGACCACAGTTTCTCCACTCCTATTCTAAATCAAACTGAGTGGAGTTCAGTTCCTTCAGTGTTAAGGAATGTGGTCATTCTTGATAAGCCAATGCACACCGAAATGTTATGTGACAGGCTTTACGCCTGAAGTGTGCATGAGGCACTTGACAGTCATCAAAAGCTGCAGATAAATATAGGTGGCAGAAAGAGAGCTAGGAGCAGCTAAAAGATAAACAATTTATTCTGATCTGCCTACCATTGTACAGGAAACAAGTCTTACAGTAACAGCTAGGCAATGAATTGTCATGAAAACAGCTGTTTTAAAGTACGCACACCCTAATTATTAAAAGAACCCATTCCTTGGTGATTGCAGTGTCCGACACATTGAACTACTTTATGCAAGCAAGGTCTTACTCCAGGCCTTAAGCCTGACTGGGCTTGTCACTCAACAATCTAATCTATTCCTCTCTTGCTTTTCCTGTCCACTTATAATTTCTCTTCCCTTTCTAGTAGTCCTAAATCTGAGAAAAACTTTCTTTTAGTTTGCAATCTTCTGGGTTCTTACACTGCCTTAAGGTCAGCTGACCTCCTTCAAGCCATCTGGCCTCAATCAACCTCAGCTGGGAGGTATAAACACTCTGGAATGAGGGAGAGCTCAGCCTGTTAACACCTTAAGGGCCAGTTTCCCTATTATGGCCCAGCAAATGTTTAGAAGAGAGATAATTCCTTTGGGGCATTTTTTTAAAAAAGTAACAGAGCAGCAAAATAAAATGTTCTCATGGGGAACTTACTCCATGAGTTTCCCCTCCAGAGTGCTTAGCTCTACCAAATACTGATACTCGCAGCAATGAGGCAGGATGTGAATAAATTTCCATGCCTCCTATGGGTCTCTTCATCTAACTGTTTGTTTGTTTGTTAACAGCACTAATGCTCTTAATAAAGTTTGCATACATATGAGGCTAAAGAGAAATCCCTATGCTTTGTTTTAACATAAGGCGTTGATCAGCATAGCATTCTGCTTAGCCTGTATATCGCACTGTGATGTGCTAACTTTCTTTGTCTGGTTTGCCATACAAAGTTATTATCCAGTTACTGGTGCTATTTTTCTAGAAAAAGAAGTGCCAGAACTGACTATGAGCAGCTCCCTCTTTCTCTTAGAATGGCAATGGCGCCCACCTGAGAGGTGCCGGAACTGAGTTCCATCAAGTTCCAGCCAAAATAATAATAATAATAATAATAATCCCTGCCAGTTACTATCATCCTTATTTGAAAATGCAGGTCTGAATGGACAGGTAATCGTTTTCCTTAAGTAGTCTTGGCACAGCTGAGATTTCACTGCCCTTTTGCTGTGAGCTCCACTCACTCTCCCACTCACTCTATCAGCTTAAGGAATATACAAACAAACACAGGAGCATAGGAAGCTGCCTTATAGTCAGACCATTAGTCCATCTAGCTCAGAATTGTTTGCGTTGACTGGAACAGCTCTCTAGGGCAGTGTTTCCCAAACGTTTTTGGGCAACGGCACACCTGTTTACCGGAAAAAAATCTCGCGGCACACCACCATTAAAGCCCCGCCCCGTGACGTCAGCGCGCAGCGTCACACCGGGAGGGACGCACAAAAGTGAACGTTTTTTCCCTTCCCCTTGCCGGGGTGGGAGGAGGCAGCAGAGCGAGGGACTGAGGGACAGCGGCAGCTGAGGCGGCGGCGGCTGTTGTGGTGGTGGCGGCGATAGCGGGCGGAGGAGGAGCCGTCGCCGGGAGTTGCTGCTGCTGCTGTTGCTGCTGCTGCCCGGACATGCCGGCCTCCTCCTCCTCCGCTGTCTCGCGCTCCTCCCTTTTGCGCGCGCTGCCCCGCCGCTCAGCACCACCACCGCGGAGCCGCCCCCGGCTCGACGCAGATCCTCGCCGCCGCCGCCTCTCGCTGCCCGACTCGCCCGCCTCCCTCCCACGGCACACCAGCCGGTGTCTCACGGCACACTAGTGTGCCGCGGAACACCGGTTGGGAAACACTGCTCTAGGGTTTCAGGCAGGGACTCTTGGGAGATGCCAGGCATTGAATCTGGGGCCTTCTGCAAGCAAAGCATATGTTCTGCCACTGAGCTACTGCCCTTCCCCAAATATATATAAAGGAGATGTTCAGGTGACATCACAACTTGGTTTGTATTGGACTATTATTGCAACAAGGATCACTAAACATGTAATAATGGACAATATCTGCTCACCTGGAGCTCCAAGGGGGTGGTGTTTGCTGCACGGTGCAGCCACGGCTGGTCCTGGGGAGCTGCCATCTTCCTGCGTGGCTGGAGGGCATGGTCACCTGGTGCCACACAGCTCTGGCCACACAGGACCCTCCATTTGGGGCAGGCCTCACCCACAAGGCCAATTGGTGCAGGCCACCCTCTCTGGTGACCATTGTGGGATTTTCCACCCACCTGCCCAGTCTGTTAGTGGCCCACTCAGTGAGTTGGCATATGGATCTTGCTATGGTTTACTTGGTCGCTGTACTTGGGGCCAGGGAGGAATTTTCTCCTGCAAACAAATTAGACTGGGGCCCAAGTGCTTTTAGACTGATTAAAACTGCAATCCTATTCCTATGCACACCTACCATTGAACACAGGGGGACTTCTGTGAAACAGCATTAAAAATTCTACGCGTCACTTTTTTTGTGTTTCAGAATGAAACACAGTAGCTGTACTCCTTATGCTAATGAATGAAGAGGTGACATAAAATGTAGCATCTGTGTTCATTCATTATTGATCTGCCTTAGCATATTTTAAATTCTGGTGCTGATTAAAGTCATTGTTGTTGTTGTTAATTAAAATGTTGCCTGAAAGTTTCAATAAGTTGCTGAGTTGTCCACATAGCATGCTGGTCATTCTTAATCTGTCTGGTCATTTCCACATTTTGGAATTTTATGGCCACTGTAAATCTATTAAGCCACAAATTTGCACATAATAAAATGAAACAGCAAGCTGTTAAATGAAAGCACAGTTCTTAGGTACAGAACGTTTTCCAGGAAAAGTCGTTGAGGCTGCTGCCTTTGCTACTGATGCCGTCCTTTGAGAAATTCAATCAGGCTGATTGACAAAACCTGGAGAGAGTTGGCTGTTCCTTCCTCCTGTTCATAATTGCCCTGTAGACCATTTAATCATCCATAGATGAAACAAAGCCCATGCTGTGGAGCACCGGAAGCAAAGGCATGCGCTTATCAAATGTTTCCTACCCACGAAGCATAACTGGGGACCCATCTTTGTGTTTTGAGCTGTCCTGCTGTCAAACTGGGGAGCTGAAGGCAGACTAGCTCTTCCTGTTGTCTCTACGGTGGCCTTCCTGAATGCCTTTATTTTATTACAGTCAAGTACACACAGCCAATTTTTCAGGAGAATAAAAGCCTTTCACAATGAGACAGGCAGGGAGAGAGACGTTAACCCATGAAGTCAAGAGCTCTTCTGTGTTGCCTGGCTATGATAAGCAACACATTATCAAATAAAAATAAAAATCTGTTGCATTTTTATCCTCCTTTTTCCCCCCCCTGTGGAGCTCAGGGAAGCTACCCCGATTTCCCTCCCCTGACAACAACCCTTTGAGGTAGATTAGACTGAGAATGATTTGGCATTCATTCAATAGTGAGCATTCATTCTGAGGTATTTGTGGAAAGGTTGGATGTCAAGCAACTGTTATCCAACACTTTTCAGTCCATACCATACATATGAAGCAGATTTGATGCAAAATTTAATGCACATGGCTTCCTGTGAAGAATCCTGGGAATTGTAGTTTACCCCTCATAGAGCTACAATTCCCAACACCTTTCCCAGGATTCTTCACAGGAAGCCATGTGCTTTAAATATGTGTTACATGTGCTTTAAATGTATGGTATGAGTTAACCCATGATCCCACCCTACTTTTCGTACCGCAAAAAAATCTGCTCTTTGGGGTAAGCGGCTATGTTTACAGCAACCCCAAAACAACGACAGTCCGGAAGCACCCTGAGGCTGCAATCCAAATCCTGTTTATACAGGAGTACAACCTGCTGAATTCAGTAGGACTTTCTTCTGAGTAGACCTGGTTAGAATTGTGTGGAGAGTGGGTATTTGAATGCAGGTCTCCCTTGTCCAAACCAAGCAATCTATCCACAAGACCACACTGGCTGTTTCCTTCTTTGGCTCTTGTAAAGTATGTTATGTGTGCTTTCATTGTTTCAGATGATCCTGTCTGACAGAGTGATGGTGGCTAAACTATGCGCCTAGTTTCATTAAACCAAGTTGTGGAGGTGGGGGGGGGGCTGGAGAGAAGACTAGGGTTAGTGATAGCCAGAAGCCCCCCCCCCCCCGATCCATCACCTTAAATGGTTTGGAATACTAGCTTTTAGCTGAGATTTGAAATCCATTTCCTCTCGAATATAAGCAATTTGCCTTGCAGCCTCGGTGCTACACAAAACCATGTAAAGTATGACATCACTCATATTGCCTTGCTCATATTTTCACTGGGAATTCATCTCTGAGAAGAATATGGCAATAAAAAAATAGTTGCATAGGGTTTTTTCTTCTCTTTCTCTTCCTTTTTAAAAAATAGCCATTTGTCAGTAAATTTTTGAAGGGATTTTAATTCATAAAAAAAACACTAACTGCTGAGTAATGTGTGCCAATTAAGTTCAATTCACTGAATCAACAGTTTCCTGTTACCTGTTCCTTCAGGTAGAACAGCGGCTGATACCCCTGCCCTTTCCCAGGCATCTCTGCAGGGACCTTTCCTGCCTGAAAACAGTAGGGACACCTGTTTTTGGAGCAAGGAAGGCTAGCACCTGAAATCTTAGGAATGGGCCTGCTATTGAAAAGAGGGTGCCCGATAAGGCAGCCACTGTGATAGGCAGCGGAAATTTGATAATGAAAGGAGATGCCTAATAGATTAATCTGATGTGATTTGCCAAAACACAGGGTTTTCTGGAAGATTATCCACACTCGCAATAGGAAGCCCTTTGTTTCCTAAAAGTCCCCACTTATCATTGTATTCTTTATCTCAATAAGAAACATAATGGTTTACTTGTTTACATGCATGGCAGCTATATTCAGTGCTGGGCTTAAGAACTGTGAACTCCCTTTCATTTGAAATGTGTCCAGCTTTCAGGTTATTAAGCTGAAGGGGAACAAGCCATGTTGGACACACACAAAATTTAAATCGGTCTTGCTTAGATTGGCAAAAATGAATGTTATTTCATCCACTGGGAAAATGTTTTACTTCCTGCTCAGATGCTTTTTGGATGGAAATCACAAGTTCATTTGCAGCCATCATATAGGCATGTATATAATTTTTTTCTAAGGCTAAGTGGTATGTCTACAGAACTTTATTTGTTACTGTATACCAGTTTTTCCTCCTTCACTCATATTAATTATTTTATTAGGTTGTCTTTGCCTCTTCAGTTTTCCTTTGCTAACTATAAAATATGACTGGCGGCTTTGCATTATTTATACCGAATGTGGGGCTGGAATAGTGCCCTGATATGCCTTGTCTAGAATGACTTCTGGTTTCTGGAATTGATTTTTAAATACCTTACACATCCGGGACTGCAGAATGACTATAGCACTGTGTTCCCGCACTCAGAAAATAAACAAAATTACCATGTTAGAAAACATCTTTATCAGAGCACTTTTTAAAGCAATCTCCTATGAAAAACATTTTTCATATCATGGAGTGGTTAGACACACCGTTCCAATGTGTGGTGATGAGAACACCCACAGCCTCAGGAATCTGAAGCCAAATGCATTCTCTCTTGTGTGGATTGGTTCTCTCTCCCCCCCCCCACTCTGAAGTAGATAGGCATCCGTTAAAGCTGCTGCAAGAGCCATTCCCTTCTAGCAGAGAAAACAAAGTGGAGGGTCATTTGCAGCAAGGACAAACGAGGGAACGGAGCTAAACTAACTCCTGTCAATATGGCTGTTGACTGAGCGAGTGTTGCAGCTCTGCCTCGGTGGCTAAAGTCATCATATCGTCATTGCAAGGAAGGAATAGAGATTATGAGGGGGAATACGGGGATGGAAATCTGATAAACCCATCAGAAAGAATGGATCTCAAAAGAATTGTCTGTCTAGACCAGAGGATGGCTGCAGAGAAAAGAAGTCTGTGGTTTCTGCTGCTGGAAATGGATACGGTGTAATGAAAAATGACCACCAGGTAGAATTTGGCACCAAAAGGAGGATTTGATTTTCCTTGTAGAGCATAGTTGAAAGGTTTACGAATACATTGGAATCTTGTATATTTATAGTATTTATATTTGGATATCTTGTACATTTATAGTTTACCTTATGTGCTTTACTGTGCGTTCAAACACTCACTTCCCTCTACATTTGGTTCCTTTTCGACCTATGTGTGAGTCAAGAGTTCAGCATGAAGCTTTTTATTTCCATGCTAATGGAAGGAATATGAATGTCCTGGGCCAAAGTATACCCTTGGCTGTCCCAATACATGTTGCCATGCAAAGCGGGCCTGCTGTGCAATCTGAGAGGTGCAATTCTGGATCCTTTGCAATGCTGCATAGGATGCTGGGTTGAAAAAATTTCTGGTTTACACAGGGGCATAACCTGGATTTAGGATTTCTCCTCAAATCACTTGAGAAACTGGCTTGAAAGAAGATTGTTAACTACTAGTACAACATGGGTCAAACGGAGCCACTGAGCAGATCCATACCAGCACACAGTACTATACATTTAAACCCATTTAGACCTGGTCTAACTGTTATGGCTTCCTTCCAAAGAGACTTGAGAATTGCAGGTACCAAGAAATCTATGTTAGAGATAACCATATAGCCCCATCATTGAACTAGAGTCCCTATTACCGTATATCTTGGATGGCACCAACAGAAGATTGCAAACTGTGCTCGCCCAGTCTGATGACCATGTGCTAAGCGTAGACGGGCCACTTCAAGGCCCTTGTTTTCTCTTCACACAGTTATTTATCTTTAAACTGGACTTGGACCAGACATCCCTTCAAACACAGGACAGCTTCAAATAAGAGAACCGTCTTTCGACACCCTTCAAAACAGAAAACTGTCTTGATAAAGTGTCACACATGGTCATCCTACTTGAATTATATGTCCCCTGACCATACAGAAGAGAGATGGCCTGAAAAGCAGGATTGGTTGTTTGCTGGTTGTGGCCAGAATCCTACACTAGTTTGGGCATGGCAGACACCAGTGAAAAACACATTTATGGTAAAATAATACATTCTGTTAAATTGAGGGTGAACATACCAGACGACACAGTGATTCTTCAAACAGCTCTTGTTTATTCACAGGCCAGAACAGAACTGAACTGAAGGGTTCAGACAGCCTGCTTATATAGAGCTCCACTACAACGCAAGAGTAACCACTTTCTGTAACTATCCAATCACTGAACGTCACTTTCAATTCCTTATTTGCATATGTGGACGTGAGTGAAAACTATCTACAATATCCCACTGCTGGCCCAGGGTGAGAACTTCAGTACATAACACATTCATTCATCAATGCATCTAGAATCCATTTTGGTTTGAAGCCCAGAGACACACACCCCCCACATACATATGAGCCCAATCTGAAATGCATCTGTAATTACTTCAGTCTCTGGCATAGTGTTCTGTGAATTCCTCCTGGGTTCTGGACTGAGTCCAGAGCAGACCAACCACCAAGGCCCTAACATGAGAAAGCAGCGTGTTAAAGGCCTGAGCTACTATTATTGTGTATTTATTTGTGTAGCCAAAGGCCATAAACCAACAGATTGAGTCCCTGCTGTGGCATTCTTTTGAACTTTTCCCATCCTTTCCCCTGCTACTTACATGGTGAACCTCGGATGGGGAGATCTCCTGGGAAGGCTGAAAAAGGAATGGAGGCCTTGGAAACTGGGAACAAAGGGAAATGTTCAACCATGGATGCTTCAGTACAGGCTTGTTGCAGCATCCAGCGATGAAAGGAACAGAGGTAACTAGGCTAGACCTCCACATGCCATTGGTGGGCGGGGCCAGAGGCAAAGGTGGGTGGAGCAAAATAGGTGTCTCTTACCTCTGTACAGCAGCCTAAGTTCAGTCAGAGGCTTCTGAGCACACATACAGGCAGGCAAGCAAGCAAGTTGAATGACCATATTTTAAGAAGCTTCTGAGTGAATGTAGCCTACTGTACTAAGCTATTTTGCTCCACCTCCTTTTGCCTCTGGCCCCGCCCACCAATGGCATGTGGACCCTGGAAGGTTGTTCACAAGGGAAGAGAAAAGTCCCCCACCCTTATATTATGTAGAGACTTATGTACCCTTGTGTCACATGTGCACATCTTAAATTTAAAGTCAAAATCACAATCTACACCGCTATGTGTTACTTAGTTCAGTGGTTAATCTAACTTTGAATTTACTGGCATCCTTTCAGAACATATTTACCAAGAGACTAATATTCATTCGAAAGGCATTATAGCTCTGTGCTTATTGAACAATATTTTTTACTTAGTTACAGTCTCAGGTTTACCTGATGCACTTGCAAACTTTCCAGTTTTCTGTCAGCTTTGACATAGACTCTGAAGGACAAGCCACGTATTGTTCTCAGTTTACTACTTGCAGAAGAGAGAGAAACCAAGGCTTTTTTGGCAGCTGAAAATAGCCATGTTTCAGTTCAAAAACAATTATTGTTCCTGGTCATGGCCCAAAGGCCTAAATACTTGGAGAAAAAGAGAAACAAAAGCAATATACTTCATAATTCTGCATGCCATAACATCGGCCTTTACCCTTTATCGGCCTTAAGGTATGTCCTTTCCATTAGTTAGCCTATCTTCTCCCTAATACCACAAGAGGGCAGCTCCGACAATGCCTGACTTATCCTGTGTTACATACAGTTCTATATAAAAGCTTCAGTAAGAGCATAAAAAGTTTATTTCCCCATGCATTTTCATGTAAAACCGAAAATGTAATTTGTAGCTTAAGACACTCCCCCCCCCCCATCACTGAAGTTATTACTTGGCACCTGCTTCCTACTTTATTATGTTTTCTACAAGGTTCTCACAGTAAAGTGTGATTATTGTTATGATAAATTCATTTTTGAAAATGATCATTTAGGTGAGAACTCAAAAGTTTCACAGAAATTCCCCCCCCCCCGCCCCAAAGTTTTGTGATGGCACCAAAAATGCCTTAAAAACAAGAACAGGCAGCCCCACTTTAAGACACAGAAAATAAAAGACATATAATTAAAAACTGTAACTCAGTTCCTAGCCTTTTTCTTTTTCTGTGGAGAAGGACACACTAATTTAGTTTCATGGCTGATCTCTCTACATTGATGTAAGGTACACAGATACAAGCTGCCTCTATGCATGTACACGTGTTTGTTTTGAAGAGTATACACTTGTTGATTTGTTCAGCTCAACTACTGGGTGCCAGAGGCGACAACTTGCACCAAAGCTTGGGGGGTTGGGTTATGTGGTGCATGATGTCACATGATGTTATGGGAGGAGCCAGGGGTGGAGCCAAATGCAGGGGCTGGCAGCCTCGTGCTCAGCAGCCTTCCATGGCAGGAGCCACTGAAGCCATGCTTGGCCTCCTCTGCCCCCTGACAGTAGGGAATATTGGGGGCTGCCCCCTCAAAAAATATTTGGGATCAAAAATGCTCGGCTCCCTGGAGTTGGCACCCCTGTTGGTACACAGGTACAAAATCACTACACCTGTAACAAACTGTATATGTATATAGCTCAACTAATGTGTACACAGGTGGTACGTGAATTGTACACTCATTGAATACAATAATTGCTGTATTTCAAGATGCATTGGTGAGCTGGGATCAGTGTGGCAAATTCTACATTTCGTTTTACTGTATAAATTGTTTACTACGATTCAAAGATACAGGATTTAGTTTATAATAAAATTATTGTGTAATGTCCATCTGAAAAAAGTAAGGCTTTTTAATGGCTTTAGGCAATAGGCATTAAAATCTCACAAGTAGAAAACCCAAAAAAATTCTAATCAAATTTCTTGTAATGCATCCAGGTGACAAGCCTACACTGAATTATTAGCTTGCTCTTTTCTGAAGTGTGTGCTGACATGCTGTATGGCTTCATTTGTTGGAAAGTAAATCTCGCTGAACTAACAATGTGGGGCTTTCAAAGTTTTATACTAAAGAGTTTATTATCTCAAGAAGGGCCAGCCACAGGCTACAGAAAGTTTCCTGGCTTGCCAAACAGCAGTACCGGCAAAAATTTCCTCATTCCATCTCCCGCCCAAAAGGATTTGGTTTGGTAGATTTGTAGGCTGCTTCTTATGTGATCAAATTCCTATACAAAAGTCAACCCCACAAAAGAATTCTGTCATTTGTAAAGTGCAACTAGAGTAGTTGGGCTGGATCCAGCAAAAGCCCTTCCACAAATGGAAGGACCCTTTGGTCAGCTTCTGAAAATGCAGTAAAGTCAAGCCTTTTCTCCAACCTTCTACAATACATGGGCAGAGGTAGCCAATGAAGTACAAGCCTCCCCAGGAAAGGAATATTCAGTATACTCTGGCCTGGGTTGCATGAAGGACCCATAGAAAAATAGACTAAAATCCATGGAACCTTTTTGTAGCCTATTTCATTCTATTCCATTGCAAAGGATCCACAGACATTAGACATCACATGTAGCGGAAAAAGCAGGGGAAAATGTGCTCAACAGGAATGTGAAATATGAAAAGCAAAGCTATATTAAAAATAATAGCAATGTTGGTATCAGGTATACTGACTGAACACCCCAATACGTTCCCCCAAACCCATCTGGAAACAGTTTTAAAGTTTGTACTGATAAAATTGAACACTCTGCATGTGTTCAAGATAAGAAATTAGGCAAGTTTGATACAACATTGTAGTTCTCAAAAAAGAAAGAATTCACTAATTGAAGTTTCTTGGCAATTGACTTTGCCAACCTGTTGCCGTTCAGCTGTTTTTGGACTACAACTCTCAGCCCCAGTCAAAACATCTAGAGGGCACCAGGTTGGTGAAGGCTGATAAAGCCAAAGACGTTGTCAAGTCAAATAATGGAATGATGCAAAGCAAGTCACTGAATTGCACACCAATTAGCTGTGCTAATTTAACCAGGGATCATTGGGAGTGGACATGCTAAAAAGCACATTTTCCCAAAAGATCGTTAGCAGATTTAAGTCGTAGGTTTTAGGTCTTAGTTTGCTTTTGGTTAATAGTTTGTTAATGTTGTTTTGTGGATTATGAGTGCTGTAATGCTTCGTGAATTTTATAACATGACTTTTCTTGTGGTTGCGCTGTTTAGCCTACTTTTTAAAGTTGTTTTGTTAATATTGTTTTGCACATTCAGACCCAGAGACCTCCCCCCCTAAATAAACATACATTTGACTCAAATTTTAGTTTTGGTTTTGGACAGAATTTAGGCCACAACTTTATTGATTACAGAAAGTGAGTGGTTACATAGGCTCTGGTTTGACTAGCTCCCTTGTAGCGCTGACCCAGAGCTCTATCATAGGTCAGCCAAGGGTGAACACCTGAGGTAGGCGAAAAGCCAGGAAACAGACTATGTCCACTCCCCAGATGCTCCCCTGGACTCAGGCACGGGCACAACCCCCTCTCGGGGGTTGACCAAACCAAGTTGAGTCCCTCGATTCCTTTAACAGAATACCCTTCAAATAGGGATGGTGAGACCGTTCTCCTATCCCTATCACCTGAACCAGTGCCTATCCGCAACCTTACAAGTTGTGACAATTTGCTACGCAGCAGGCGAAGCCCAAATGGCAACAGCCAATCAGCCAAGTGGGGAAAATTCCTGCTGTGCCCCTGTCCCAACGACAGACAACAGACGACGACATAGCAAGGTCAATTGCAAAATGCCCTAAATATAGGGAGAGGTGGGCAGGTGTTCTGATGCACGAGCTGAAAGAGGGTCAGGTACATAGGTATATATAGGTTCCTCGGTCCGTTTAGACTGCTCCCCATTCACCAGATTAAGCCCAGCAACAAGGGACCTACCAATCGGGTGTTGTGGCTGTCCAATATACCCAACCACAACCAGGAGGTCAGTCTCCCGGTCTTACCACAACACGTGCCCTCTTTTAGGGAGGGCATGCTTTTCAGAAGGTGGTTGTTTTGCTGATGATTCGCAATTGTTTTACTGGTGATTTGTTAATTATTTTATAAGATTTATGTTGTACTTGTGATGTTCTGCTTTGTTGTTATTTATTGTAAGCTTTGTGACTCATGTGAGTGAAAAGCGGCATAGAAATATAATAAATGAAAGGAAAAAATGATTTTTTTAAAATAAAAAAGTCAAGTTTATAATACAAATGAAAACAAATTGAATCTAGGGACATGGGTGGTGCTGTGGTCTAAACCACTGAGCCTGGGGCTTGCCAACTGGAAGGTCGGCAGTTCGAATCCCTGCGACGGGGTGAGCTCCCGTTGCTCGGTCCCTGCTCCTGCCAACCTAGCAGTTCGAAAGCACTTCAAAGTGCAAGTAGATAAATAGGTACCACTCTGGCGGGAAGGCAAACGGCGTTTCTGTGCGCTGCTCTGGTTCGCCAGAAGCAGCTTAGTCATGCTGGCCACATGACCCAGAAGCTGTACGCCGGCTCCCTCGGCCAATAAAGCGAGATAAGCACCGCAACCCCAGAGTCGGTCACAACTGGACCTAATGGTCCGGGGTCCCTTTACCTTACTTTCCCCACTAGACTTATTTTGGTAAACCACATAGGTACATAGCCGATGCAAATAAAAATTCTTTGAACATTGTTGATTGACTTTTTAAGTCTAACTTTTCTTCCACTGTGAAGTTTTTCCACAGCAAGCTCATTAGGAACCACTTGCCTACACCGAGAAGTTTAACAGAATGGACATATAGAGTTATTTGTTTTTAAAGCACAGTATTGCATAGCCTTTACTTAGGATGAATCCAAATGGTAAGTATCTCCTACTAAGATTAAGTCCTCTTGGGCTCAACGGTGCTTCTTTAGGACTTTATGATGACCAGGCTGCCGACGTGAGCATCACTTTTCTTTTTCCATTAGTGCATCAACTCTAGGAGTCCTATCCTTCCCTCTCTGCATCTTGAAAGTCTGAATGTTCTGATTTAAAATTTCAGAAGGCTTTCCCATGTCAGTGACAATCTTAATAGAGTCCAATTAGTTCCACAAGGCACTTTCTGATGCTCAGGCCTCTGGCTTGATTGCGGTGACTGGTGGGTATTTCCTGTGTTTAAGCCCACATATGGATCGAGTAAAGCAGTGGCAGAGAGACTACTGTTTTTCCTTCACTACATCTTCATTTCTTTTTTTCACAGGCTAAGCCTCTCTTGTTTTTCCTGGCTCTGTTGTGAAAATACTGACCAGAGTTTTGGCTCGTGCGACGAGGACGCTTAGCCAAAACAATCCTCAGTAAACCAGTGTGGCAAAATGTATTTTAATCTATACATTCACCACTCAACCATGTGAATAACCACACCCACTGACCCATTTCGTGGTTTTAAAACAACACGGGTTTGCCCCCAGAACTGTTTGATTTATTTGACAAGGTTTTGCAAGCCCGGGTCTATCAACATTGGAAATGTTCTGCAGCTCAGTTGCTGGCATGGCACGCAGGGCGAACATTTTAAGCACACTCTCATCATCCTTTGCCTCTATTAAACCTGACAAGGTGAATGCATTGTGCCTTCATTGAGACTTCTTTAAATAAACCATCAATTTCATAAAATAAACAGATGGTACTTTGAAACAGATCCCCCCCATATTTTTTTAAAATAATAATGCCGAAGGAGGACATTTGGTTATTACTATGCCGTATCCTTCAGTAAGGAAAAAAGAAAGAAACCACCTACAAAACTATTAAATATATGTAGTGCGGGATTCAGCTAATGAGACCCATCAGTGGAAGACTTGCACAAGGGCTTTTGCTTACACAGTGGGGCTTTCTCCCCTCTCCCACCCCATGTACCCCCTGAAATTGGCCCCCAGAACAGTGGATGGATGGAGGAGACGGGAGATGCCTTAGTGCAATGCTGAACTCCTCCACTCAAATTTAAGCATGGGCTTGTGTCTGATGCATTTCCATGTCAAAACGATACAGCGTCTACAATAGCAGAATTATCTGCTCACTGTAGCTCCCAGACCTATACACAGCTGTGAGTTTACACAAGGCAACTGCACCTACTTTTGCACAGCCAGATGGGCTGCTCAATGAATATTGTTGAAGGGAGATGTTGGCTATCCCGCTCTTTACGTCATAGTTTTCTGCAGCAAGCTCTGTTCCTGGAAACATGGTGCCCTTGTTGGCAGTGGCACCCTTGAGGAAGTCCTCTCGTGCTTGCGAAGCTTCTGAACCAGGAGCAAAGCTGCAGAAATAGTTCGCCTGCAGTCACTGTCACCTGCCTAGAAGAGGGTGGCAAAGGTTGGGGGTGCACAGGTGCACCAGTGGAATCAATCCAGCACTCCTGCTGGTGCACCCACAGAGCCCTGACCTTGCTGCCAGTTAGCCATTCAGGTAAGTGGCAGTGACATCCTTCTTGAGAGGATGTCTCTAGCTCCGCCCGACCAGGCGACCTGCTCCCCTGGATAGAAGGCTTCTGTGGCCTGAGGGGATGCCCTCACAAGTGTCATTGGCCCCCACAGGCACCACACTGACAACCCCAGAATTAAGGCATATATAACTATGACCGGATCTGCAGTCTCCAGGAAGAGAGTTTGCTGCAGGGAAGCTTAATTTAAATGTGAGAACATTGCTGTGAAACTAAAGTTGCCTGCAAGGAAATTCTCAAAATACCTGATCAACTGGTACATTTGTAATTATTTTTATTAGATGTCAAAGAGAACAACAACTACCAGACTTTTAGAAGACATATTTTAATATTTTGTTGGAAGCCGCCCAGAGTGGCTGGGGAAGCATAGCCAGATGGGTGGGGTATAAATAATAAATTATTAGTATTATTATTATTAAGACAGTGTCCAGTGTTCTCTCTCCCAGCAGACACTGCAATGGTGGCCCTGAATGGCCTTCCATTTGAAGAAAGGGAAACAGGAAATAATGAATGTATGCAAATGATATATAAATAATCAGGAGTGAGGAACCTCAGACCCAAGGACCAAATGCATACCCTTCAAGTTTTCTGATAAAACCAGCACATTCCATTTTTCCTTTGAGAGCCATTTTGGGCACCTTGATCTCTTACAATTTCCTACTGATATCGTGCCCCGCCCCCCAAAGCACATCTTTCAGGCTCCATGATATCACGTGGGTCACATGACTCGCACTGGGAAGATGTGCATCCTGGTTTGTGGACTCAGTGTGCTGGAGGGTATGCCAATGCAGCCCTCTAGGCATCTGTATCTTCCAAAACCACACCCCTCCTTGGCCCAACATTGCACTTGCAAGTGTTTTTGCCTGGCTGGAATGTGTCCTTGAACTCCGATAATGCCTCTTGCATGTCAGGATGGATGACAGCAAGGGGTGTGTGAATGTGTGTATGTAGGATCCAGCCTACTCTACAAAGTTAAAATTTGCATTAGTTGCTCCTCCCACTTTTACCCTTTGGCTCCACCCACTATGAACATATGGCCCTGAGGAGGTTACCCAGCAGGGAATGTGGACCTTGGGCTGAGACAGCTTCTGCACCTCTGCTTTTAGACAGACAGACAGACAGACAGACAGATAGCACACTAATTTAGGTGTATAGTACATGTGGACAAAGCAGAGCTGCCACAAATCCTTTGAAAGTCAGTATCATTTTTCTTCTCTTGATACCATGAACATTCAGTTAGGTGCTGTTTGAACTGCAATAACACAACCAGCTTAAGTACAGTTTTACGAAGCAAAATATCCTTCTACTCGTTCCCCCCGCAAACTGTTTTGCACTGCTGTGTGCTCATAAATTCAGCCAAATGTCTTCAATTTAGGCCACATCAACCCTGACTTTAAACACAACTGTATTTTTGTTTGGAGAAAATAGCGGTTTCTGTCACAAGCTGCCTACAAACTGCCTCCGTCGAGATGAACAGGCTGTATTATGCTTGGACCGCATTTAAATACCCCACCTGGAATTACCGCCCAAATACACAGCATGAGCTACCATAAGCACACCAGAAAATGCTTTCTGATATTAAATAAAACATAAAGGCTTTAAGCCAATCCTTTTTGGCAGTAAGTACAGCAAGAAAGTTTGCAAGAGGGAAAACCATTTGTAAATATCATGCAGATTTGCCTTTTTTCTGCCATGGCAACAGCTTCCTCCAGCATTGTGTCTACCTCCTAGTCTTAGGGCATTTTCACATACAAGGATCAAAGCGCACTTTTTTGCCTAAGTCATTTTGGTCACATCCAAATGGTCTGTTTATTGAGCTTTTTCAGAAAAAGGATTTATAACCCTACTATGTTTCTTTTTTTATAAAAAACACACCTCTAAGGGGTGTACAGTATAAAAAGTAAACAATATTGTATGATTTAAACAAAAAAGCAATATAAAATCAGCAAAACGGTAGTATAAAAACACATGAAAACAGGAATGAAAGCAAATAAATTCAAGCAAATAGAAAGTGGTCCAATATTATGGGTCAGGAAAATGCTGAGGCAGCGGCGTAGCGTGAGTTGTCAGCACCCGGGGCAACGCAAGTAATTTGCGCCCCCTAACCCGGGGCAAGGCAAGTAATTTGCGCCCCCCAACCCCTAACCTGCGAGTTGCCGCTCGCGCTGCCGCGCAAACAACGCTGCTTGCCCGGAGGAGGATGGAGGCAGAAGCAGCCGCCGCCTGTGGCTGGGCCGAGGGGATGGCGGCGGCGGCAGGGTGCAGAGGCTGCCCGTGCCCGGCCAGGCGTCGGTGGCGGTGGCGGCGCTGCTTCAGCGGCTGCTCCTCCTGCGAGCAGTGAGCGGAGCGCAGCCACAGCGACGGTGGGGCGCGCGCGCGCTAGGGCGCAAGGCTGGCGGTGGCGGCGGGGAGCCCGGCGGAGGAAGGAACTTGTCCCTTCCCTCTGGACTCGCGCCCCCCCAGATGTTGCGCCCGGTGCGGCTGGCACCCCTGGCACCCCCCACGCTACGCCACTGTGCTGAGGCAAAAGATATGTCTTTGCAAGGTGTCCAAGGCAACTGATGGTTTCTGCTTCCTATCTGACAGAGGGAAAGGCATCCCAGAAAACAGGGACAATAGTAGGAAGGTCCTGTTTTGGGGTCACTGCCCTATGATATTCTGCAGGGTGCAGCACCATGCTTTTCCTCAGATATTGGTCGTTGCGATGCTGCGTCAAGCAATTGTTATCATCCCACACTTTCCAGTGTACTTCTCCATCACTTTATTGTAAAGCATCTGACTTTGAGCACCAAGTCCACTTTAACTGTGCAACCTGAATTGGACCCACCTGCAAATTGGTGTCATGTTGTAACATGAACATAAAACTTAGGTTGGCCAGAATACCCATTCAATGCAATGCCCACTTTAATGCAAATAGTGCAGCAGAAAAGTTTAGTAGTAAGATAAATCACATGGTGCGACTTCAGCTCGGGTGAGGGTTTATCCACACTTTGTCTTGCCTGCTGCCTTCCACTGGGGAAAACCACTCTTTAGTGTTCAGTCAGAGCAAACAGCAATTCAAGTTTTCCCCAGATTGCCATTTGTTCCGATCTATCGCTAAAGAGTGGGTTCTCTGTTGGACAGGAGCAGGGCGAAGGGGAAACTGCTCAGCCCCTTGCTTTCTAAGCACTGGAATTGTGAATGAGCCCTCAGTTTCATCAGGACAGCACATGCATAGCCCTTGTGCATAACCAGCTGATCAAAGGAGGGAACAAAAGGCTGAATATAGATCCACTAAATCCTTCTCCTCTTTGAACAGATGAGTGGTGCTGTTGCTAACTATCTGAGATCCCTGGCTGATGCTCTCATGTGCATTTGGATCTCTGCTCAGGTACAGAAACACATTGTCTTGCTCAGAAGGAAGCACTGGGAGAGCAAGAAAGAGGGATTCATGGTGGCAGACATGCTTTCCTTAATTAAAGATCTTAGCAATAAAATGACTTGGTTCATGTCTCCAGAATCTAGTGCTAATCTTCTCTGTATTTATAGCAACATGATCCAGAGTAAAAGCATCTTCACTGCTCATGTTTGTAATTCATCTGCAATTTTGTTTGTTTGTTTCCTAATGCTTGCTTCTGCTAATTATATTTTTGAATAGCTCTCATAGTAGTAGCAATATTAGAAGTAGTATTTGTGTTCCTTAAAAACAACCGAGATATTCAAAGCCCTTTAAGCATGCTTGCATGCATACATGTGTTCGTGTGTGTGTGTGTGTGTGTATGTGTATATATATTCATTACTTCACTTTGCCTTGCTTGGTTGGAATTAAACTCCAGACTAGGTTGAGACTCTCTCTCTCCATCTGGCATGGTCCTGGCACCAGCAGGTATAAATATATCAGCAGGATCTGTTCCAAACATGATTTGCTCTTGCTCGCAAATTCTTTTTGCAATTAGCAAAAACAGAGACTTGTGACAAGTGGCTCATGGAACCATGTACTCAGGGCTGAAGAATGTCAGACTTCAACAAACAACAACAACATCTGTCCCAAAGTGAACCTTGTTCTGCTGAAACCTCCTTTTGACTGGCAATGAGTGGTGTTTTTATCTGCAATATTAGCTAAATAAAATAATTAGATGTTGTTGTTGTTGGGGGTTTTTTGGGGGGGCGGGGGTAGTTGCTCCAGCAACTACATTTTGACAAGTTGGATCCTCCTAACAGAGGGTCCTTGTTGAGCTCGGCCCTGAAGCTCTTCCCTAACTGGCTCGTGGGTGGGGCTTGCCCCGCTCCAAGCCGGTGGTGCCACAGTTATGCCAATGGCCTTTAGCCAATCAGCAGCATGGCAAAGTTGGGGGTTGGGGGTTTCTATTTGGCAGTGCGACGTAGGGACCTTCTTTTGCTTCGCGCTGCCGAACACCCGCCCACCCACCCGTTAATTAGGTCATGTTTGGCCGTGCTTAGGACTTTGGTTGGTCACCTGTTTTTGGAATGGGGGCCAGGTAGGAATTTTTTCCAGTGTGGCAGATTGACTGTGGCCACTTGGTTTCTGCCTACCTCTTAGCAATCATCACAACTTTGTAAGGTTTGGCGGGTAGGCATTGGTTTAGGGGAATGTGGGGAGGGGAGGTGCTGCCATCACCTGCTCCTCCAATGAATAGGGTATTCTTTTAAAGGAATCTGGGGGTCTGGATCTCGTCCGAAGCCCAGAGAGGGGCTAGGGCCATGCCAGGACCCCCGGGAACCCCAGGGGTGAGCACCAGTCAATACACACTGACGGAGATCCCCCTGCTGGTTGATTACCCTTCCAGACTTCCTACAGGGTGGGGCAGGAGCCAGATATAGTTTGATACCAATGCCTAAGCCAATACCAGTCACATTTGTGTATTTTAATAAAGTTGTGGCCAAAATTTGCCCATTAACATTTAAACTAAATTCTGTCTCCACTGTATCTTTATTTTGGGGTGGGTTTTGGGGCTCGAAGCACAACATGTATAGATCTCTGTATCCAAGAAAGGATGGGGGGGGGGGTCCTCAAAAATATCCATGTAAATAGCTTTGCTTTCTCGACCAGACAGCATGACTTTCTTTGCAACTAGCCATGGTGTGTGTGTGGGGGGGGGGGTTGTCTTGAAAGTGCTAGCTGTCAGGTTGCAAAAGGTTACATTAATTTCATTGTGCCATAATGATCCATGAAGTTTTGGAAAGAGGAAAATGCATTATTTTCAGTCCAGGAAGGATGTTGGCTTTAATTATTAGCTACCACTAATCTACTTCTTTATACCAATGGGCTTCAATAGATTTCTAAATAATAAAATGGCTGACTGCTTGATGTTGTAAACTTCTCAGCTGAAAATAACCAGGGAGAAGATATAAAAGGGGCACAATCCAACTCCGGGTTGAATGTGCTTAACTGAGTGCACTGAAATGATTGGTTTTAAGCACATCTGTTTGATGGACTGTGCCCATGAATAACATGGATAACCTTCAGAACGCAGTGGAAGCTGCCTTATCCTGAATCACATTGGTCTGTCCAGCTCAGTATTGCCTGTCCAGACTGATAGCAGCTCTCCTGGGTTTCAGACAGGGCTTCCTCCCCAGCCATATCTGCAGAGACCCAGGACTGAATCTAGCACCTTCTGCATGCAAAGAGCAATGGTTCTTCCCTCATGGAATGCAAGCATGTATGTTAGCCACTTGGCTTGTTAGCCAGATGGGGAGACTTTGCTGTATTTGGATTTAGCTCAGAGGCTATAAACGGGTAGAATTAAGTGCATCTACTAATAATCTGCAGGATAGTTTGCAAAGACACAGCAGACAAACAAAATTGTTAGTCCAAATTGAAAGAAAACACCATTTCTTTCAGAGTGTTTTAGGAGGGTGGTGCACAACTGGGCATATTTTATTTCTTACAAGGAAAAAGATTGTAAGTGAATCACTTAACATTACTGAGAACATGAAAACATGAAACAAAAGTATTGATCCAAGAATTCACTGAAGAAAAGAATCAGATGCTCACCAGTGTGTTTGATTTTTTAGAAAAGGGGTACATGCATTGTTTATCGGGAAAAGCTGAAGCTTGGCTCTTTAGCCCTGGCATGCACAACTCAAACATACATGAAGGCAAGTGTTATTTGTGTTGTTAATTTTACATTATGCCCACTTTAACTGCATCAGCTGCTAAACAGAGCCAGGAATAATGGCATTTAAAAAGGAAAATGGCAATAATCTTCAGAAGGCTGCTCCATAATGGAGGAGCCTAATTAATTTAACCGTGCAGCCTTCCATAATGGCAGTACTTTATCATTTCCACAGACGGAGGTTGAAGGAATTAGCAATGTTTTTCCCTCCAGCCGACATCTCTCCCTGTGTTTAACCAATGACCATTTGCTTTTGAAGATGCAATGCTTTGCCAAGTCAAGCATTTGCAATGGTTGCTTGAATTCCCCAGAGTTACAGGCTTGTACTATATTGAAAAGAAGAGAGGAATGTGCCACATTACTGGGAGAGCCACATTCTTCAGGCAAAGAGTTTAACCAACAAGCTTCCTGGCATGCTGCAGAGCAGTCCTCACAACACTTTAAATTTCAATTCCCTCAGGACGATTTGTCCAACCCTTAGCATTGCTTTGTGGGAAAGCATCCTGGGTCAATTTTTAACTTTGCTAGCATTCACCAGATACTTAGTTCTCTTATACCATTTGATAGGAGAAAAACTTTAATTGATTACCTGAAACATTTCTACACCTCAAACAGTAAAACTTCATTTATTCTCTGAATTTCTTAGTTCTGCTACTGTCTTTTTAAAAAACAAATATTATTATTATTATGTTGTTATTATTTTTACTGTTATTAAATTTGTGAATCACCGCTTACATGTGTATCTAGGCAGTTTACAAACTTAGCCATAGAAAAAGCAACAACTAAAGCCAGCCTAAAAGCAGGACTTTTTTCAGACGGAACTTGCTGGAACTCAGTTCCAGCACCTCTCAGGTGGGTGCCATTGCCACTATAAGAGAACAAGGGAGATGTTCATGGTGAGTTCCAGAACTTCTTTTTTCTAGAAAAATAGCACTGCCTTAAAAGCAATACAAAACAAATGCCTAAACATTTTCACCCTGTTGGATAAGCTTGTTAAAATAAAGACAGAGTCAGTTCTTCCCAGAAAGCACAGGTAGTGTTTTAAGTGTTATATTGATTCGTCTGTGTTTTCAGAATGGTTGTTAGCTGCCATAGGCATGATTTATGGAAAAGTGGGACATCATAGAGAAATAAAAGTAGTTCATTTTAACAATCAAGGTAATTATTTCATGAAGCATGTGTGGATTCCAAGCTACTCTGTTCCCCTGGAGTGTAATGGAGGCACACACATACATATAACTGAGAGGAGTTTAAAAAATATATCTGCTCTGAGGTCTGGTATGCAGTCTGACAGTTCTAATGCTGGGGAGATGACCTGCTGTTTGGGGTATGTTTTTGTTTTTATTTATATATCCTACAATTGCCCAGTTAAGTGTTGATTACTTTCCACTGTGAAGACTCATGTGAAATGATGAAAGTAAAACCTAATTGCTGAGAGCGAATGAAACCTAACTGGAGGAGCTTGGTAGCTTCCTGATATAAGGCTTCCTTGCTCTTACTGTTATGCCATAGACCAAACAACACTCCAGGCAGAGAGTGCCCTTGGCCCCACTCTCTGGTTTTTCAACTTTTGAATACCATTTTGCAGTCACAGCCCATTCACACCTTTGATGCATGCAAATTGTCAGGTTTCCAACCCTGTTACACAATACAATGGATTTGCATGCACGGATCTGATCACAATGACTCACACACACACACGATTTATTGAATGGGCACTGATGTTGTACATTTTCTTGCAATTTTTTTTTTTAAATTGAGTCTTAACACTCCTAGTCATCCATGGTTTGGTGTTGCTCTGCATTTCAAAGAAGATACAGAGTCAAACAAGCTAGAACTCTGAAAAGGGGGAGGCTTCTCCATAGAGCTCTGAGACTAATTCCTGCCAATGCCACCCAAGTGGTCTTCATTGAGGTGGTGAATGAAATCGAGGAGGGAAGAAGAAGAAGAGGAGGAGGAGGAGTTTGGATTTGATATCCTGCTTTATCACTACCCGAAGGAGTCTCAAAGCGGCTAACAATCTCCTTTCCCTTCCTCCCCCACAACAAACACTCTGTGAGGTGAGTGAGGCTGAGAGACTTCAGAGAAGTGTGACTAGCCAAAGGTCACCCAGCAGCTTCATGTGGTGGAGCAGAGACGTGAACCCGGTTCACCAGATTACGAGTCTACCTCTCTTAACCACTACACCACACTGGCTCTGGAAAGTGGTAATGAGCGATTTCAATTGCCCTCACATACATTGAGTAAATACATGCTGCAGTCATGACAATTTCTAGATATTCTAAATGACAACAGTTCAACAGTTGCTCATGGAACTGACCAGAAAGGAGATGACCCTGGATTTATTCTTACATGGTGCCCAAGACCTGGTGCAATATGCAAGTGTTGCTGAACTAGTTTCGAACAGCTGGGAACATAGTAGTATTAAATTCAACATGTAAGTGGATAATTGCCAAAGAAGTCCCATAGAGCCACGTTTGACTTCCAAAGAGACTTCTCCAAAGCGAGGAGATTTAAAAGGAAAGGCAAGCTGGGAGTTTTGGGATTCTGAGAGCAGCCTCAGTGGAGCATAAATGCGCTTTGAGGCCACATGGGACAGGAGGGCTGGATGCCCCCACAGAGTTTTCCCAGACCAAATGGCCCCCCAGGCAAAAAAGGAAGAAAGAAGGGAGGAACTTCAGCGTCCCTCCTCCATTTTGTTCAACCTTTGGATACTTTTTTGTTGTATTTATTGCCCATTTCACTAATTTGATGCACAATTTGCATTCATGATTTATCCTTGTCATATATTACCATGGATTCGCACACATGGATCTGATCACAATCACAGTATATCTTTAACAGGCACTGATGTTGTAAAATTGTTCCATGAATAAAAAACATACGTTACCTGCACAGGTCAGTGTTCCTAACTTTACAAGTTATGATGATCTCTTAGCACAATAGGTTTCAGCTGTTCCAGTTGAACAGGAGCCCGGTTATCCCCTGACCAATTTCACTACCCCAAAGAGTTGCCTGGTTTATCTGACCCTAAAGCCAACCCTGGCTGTCCATATCAGATTGAGCGTATTCCATGAGTGGGGAGGGATCTATCTTCATTTGTCTTCTGCTCTTGAGTGGGACAATAATTATTACAGAAAGGCTGTAATTCCACTATATTTTTATTAGTGATTTGTGTGGAATGCAGAATGCACCCACTGACTATTTCATAGAAAGGGATGTAGTAATGAACAGTCAGAAAAGTGGTCCCAAGATAGAAACCTTTCCTTTCCCCTGAATGAGAATCTCGCGCCAACTCCTAATTAATTTCCACCACTTGACTCACATTGCATAAAGCAAAAAAACCAAAACAAAACCTGGTTTCTAATTAAGCCCAGGAAATGATATTCACCATGGCTGCAATCTTGTACTAAGTTATAAGCCCTATATGCTGAAATCCCAGACATGAATACACATTTACTCAGGTATGAGTCCCATTGAACTTAATGGGGCTTATTTCTGAGTAGATGCAACTCGGTTGCACTGTTGGACTTGCTTCTCTATGAGCATCCATAGGCCTGCACTGTAGTCGCAGAATTCTACCTGCAGAAAAACCTTTTCCCAACCTTCAATGAAGTGTGCTGTTCTTCAAGGAAGCAGCCAATCACTCCACCATCTTCAAAAGACAGCAGTGTTTCTGTGAGGTCATCCAATCTCCATAAGTAGTTTTGAACAGCTGAGCTTTCTCCCCTGATTACATAAAAACTGACTGAAACCTAGAACCCAGACCAGATTATTTGAGTTTCAGTGATGGCTGCCACCTTCAAAACATCACATGGCTGATACATTTCCACATAAATAGATTATTCCTACCCACCCCACCCTTCGTTCACCCCCCAGTTTTTGCTTTCAGCTGCTTGGACTGAAAAGCTCAAAGCCCACCTGGTTCCAAGCAACCCACTCACCTTTTGCAGCGTGGTCGGTGGCTGTGGCATAGCACACCCCCCCCCGGCTATGGTCTGAGATCCAGGGGCTAATGGCTAGTGCTGGGTGTAATTTTGCTCCTGTTGGTCATTGAATTTGCCTGCCTGCAAATGGGCCAATAGCAGGCAGGCTTGGAGGTGGGAATCACTTGGGGGTGGGGCTAACTGGAGGCTTTGGCCAAGTCTTCAGTCTGCTCTACTCTTGGGACTTAAATATGATGCCGGCTTCCTCCACCCAGCAAATGGGCCACTTTTGGATCTTGTAGGAGGAGGACATGGAGCAGTGCTACTGAAGAGGCTGAAATATTGGACAGGATTGGACTGACTTAAAATCATGGAGAGTTGCTTGGGCAAGGAGGTGCCAAAGATGCAAATTTGTAATACAGTGGTACCTCAGGTTAAGTACTTAATTCGTTCCGGAGGTCCGTTCTTAACCTGAAACTGTTCTTAACCTGAAGCACCACTTTAGCTAATGGGGCCTCCCGCTGCCGCCGCACCGCTGGAGCACGATTTCTGTTCTTATCCTGAAGCAAAGTTCTTAACCTGAAGCACTATTTCTGGGTTAGCGAAGTCTGTAACCTGAAGAGTATATAACCTGAAGCGTATGTAACCCAAGGTACCACTGTATTGCTGCTTCTGTAGTCCTACTGCATCAGGTGGCTACTGCTATGTACACAAGATTGTACCTCTACATTCAGCCATCATGAATAATTATGACTCACCTGGTTCCATGCAACCATGTATGTGCAGTATCTTGTGTGCAGAATACATGTCCTTAGTGACTGTGGATGCTGCTGAAGGGTATGCAGAGGTGAGTAACTGGCCTCCTTGTGGTATTTCTGCACGAGACTTAGGATAGCTTGCCCTGAGGTGGAAGCTTTTGGCACTATAACATAATGGGTCTTGCTATTGCAAAACGTTATGATTTGAAAGACAATTCTAGTACACCACAGTGTCACTCATGGGGAACAGTGATGCTACTGCTGGTATGTAGCAGAGAGTCAAAAATGGCAGTGGCTTGAACAGAGTAAACCAATCATGTCAAGCTAATTGGAAGCAGCTGGGGTTTTAGAATTAAGGAGTCGGCTAGTATTTGCTTTTCAGCGTAGCCAGATGGAGCAGGGACAATGTCTGCTGCTGGATCAGCATCTGGGAAATTCCTAAGGAAACTGACATAAGGAAGCCAGGCCTCCCCATCTCCTAATGTTCGCCTTTGTAGTTGTGGTGGCCTGAGTCCAAAAGGGATGACAAGCAGCCTTAGCAAAGACTTATGTGAGCTATGTCTATCCTACGACTAAAGCTCTGCTGAGATTCGTTTAAGATTGAAATCTGTGCATGGAAGTTGGCAGTGGCCATGTCCTTCTGCAGCTGTCTGCCACACTCCACTTGATTTCACGCCAGTAAGCATTATTCAGCACAGTGCTATTAAGAAAGAAATGCTGCCTTTCAAATGGCTGAATAGTAGAATCAACGGCATTGCCATTTTGCAACTTGGAAGAGTAGGGGAAATGCCAGCTGAACTTTTTTTTAAAAAAATACTAATAAAAATTCAGTCTTTTAAGTGCTAAACATTATTTGACAAGTGTGTCTTTCCCCCCTAAATGACAGCATTATATACACACACACACACACACACACACACACACACACATATATTAAAAGCCTTTGACAAGCCATAACAACTGATTTTTATCTACTGTATTATGCTCATTATCCACCTCGCTAGAATCCCACCCCCTGATTTTACGTAGTTTATAAAAGCCACAGGCATTTTGGCATCACCTCCTCTTTTTCTTATTCCAATATGGATTGGCAATAGACTGACTGACTCCAAAACTTTTTAAGTGCCTGTTTTGAGGACTTAGGTTGGGATGTGGGAGAAACAAATTCTATGGCATGCCAGGTTCAAAAAGTGGATAAACGCTACGCTTGAGTCTCATTGTGCATGCACAGACATGCATGTGTGCGCTTGTCACACCTTTCCACCAGATGCACAGATAGTGATATAAACAAGAAAGAAAGAGAAAGAAAAAGAAAGAAAGAAAGAAAGAAAGAAAGAAAGAAAGAAAGAAAGAAAGAAAGAAAGAAAGGAAGGAAGGAAAGAAAGAAAACTGAACGTTCAGAGCTTTTGGTATCTCAGAGAGTAGATGTCAGGAGTCCAGGTTCCCGGCTTGATAACACAGTAAGCGTAGGTAATTTAAAAGGAGGATTTATTGCAAAAACAAACAGATAGCTCCAGATGGATCTAACAAAGCCGTCAATGTTATCAGTCAAGATGACCCTTCTGAAGATTTCTTCCGGTTCCTACAGAAGATATTGAACCTTCGCCCTTTACATCTCTTGTTTTGCTTCCTGTCTAGCAGCCCAGCTCCAACCTCTTCCTGTTCCGAAAGACTGTCTCTGTGTCTGTTTGCGCCTGTTTGAACTTCCTGAGAGCTTTGGCTGTGTTCCAGCCCGCTCTCAGTTGTTCCTTTGGCAACTGGCCGTCCAAGGTCATGAGGACTCGATGCTGGCAGCTCTGGCCTCTGCACAGCCTGTGTCAAATCTAAACCTTTCTGTTCTTGCCTGGATTCTGCAGCTGGCTGCAAAGTTCCACTTGGAGCTGGCTTATTCCTGACAGTAGGTGGTATATTGAGGCAACAACCTACTTCTTCAGATGGACAAGATATGTACTACGAAGACCTCACCTCCAATACAATGACTAAGTGGTATTCCATAGTGTGTTGACTTGTATAGGACATAAGTAGGAGTTGCAGACAGGAAAGCAGGAATTTGGGGGGGGGGGGTTGGTAAAATACAGTCCAGTTCTAAACTCTCGGATTCTTCCAGCAAGGTGTTCCTCCAAATGCGGCCATGCCCCCCCCACCCAAAAAAAATATCAGCCTTGAATGAGAGAGACAGGTGCCATACTGCTTCAGTAAAGAGCTCTGAAGGACAGGCTCTCTATTGCTGGGTCCCCAAGTCACCACTGAAAGAAGGAGCATAGGAAAACAAACCAGAAACATATACCTGATAATCAGGTGATTCCAAAGAGCCAGGTCTGTACAATCGCTTCTGTTATGTGCCATCAACCTGCTGCAAATAAATACTCACAGTCTACATTTCAGAGTGACTGTCTGCTTCAGGTACTTGCTGGACCTTAGACCTGAGCACCTGCCACCAAGTATTAATTATTTTATTAGAGGAATTCATATAAATTCCCAGGGGAACTCACAATACAGGGAATGTTTCATGGTATTTAGAGATACTGATGATCTGTTAGGGTTAATCTCTTTTGCTAAGGAGCATCCCCTATTCTCATGAATAATTATTCCCCCCCCCCAAAAAAAAAAATTATGTGAAAATAATTTTAGTACTATTGTGCCAATTGTTTTTAAAGAGACTGAAGCACCTCTATTTTCTGAGTGTATCTTTTATAAGCAAATGCAAGGGGTGGTATTCAATTATATTTTGCTCAGAGTAGCACTACTGAAATGAATGAAGATGACTAAATTAGTTCCATTAATTTCAGTGAGTCTGCTCTGAGTAATAAAACCTAGTTGAATACCACCGTATATTCCAGCAGCACCAGAAAGGCTAACAGGTGAAGGTTAACAGGCTTTTGTTGGTGAACAGGCTCACTCATGACAGTTTATGCCACAATAAATCTGGCAATCTTTAAGGAGCCTTGGGACTTCTGGGAAGAATGGGAAGAGAGTTGGTGTAACAGGTTAGCACAGCTACCTGTCTGGAATTTTTCATGAGGAATTAAAAAAAATATTAATATGAATTCATGGGATTATCATGAATCTGATGCTTTCCTCACCTAATATTCAGCAGGTCGCTGAGACAAAGCCATCATGCACCATTCATGTTTGTGCAGAGACTGCCTTCTGCTCCAGTCCCAGCTGATGCTTGAGAGATTTCCCCAGTTCAGGCCCAGAAATGCACTCCAAGGGTTCAGTATCACTCATCTCAAGGGAGAGAAATGCTTTCAATAGCTCCAGATTCTTTCCCAGCTTGGATTGAAATCCAGACTGTAAAATAATTTCTTGCTTATCTTCTTTGAAGAGCTGACCCATTCAAAAATGAGACTAGGCGACAAAAGCCAACCAACCTACCTGCAGGGTACCCTCTTATCCAGGGGCAAACAAAGGCGTTGTGACACCTGGGGCGACAAACCGCTATGTACGGCGCATGTGCGGCGTTGCTACATGCAGCGCATGTGCCATATGTAGTGTCGCCGCACATGTGCTGTACATAGCGGTTTGCCGGCGGTGCTGCTCCGGCACCGTACAGACGGTGCTGGGATCCTCTGCTCATCGCTGCAGCTGTGAATGGAGGATCCTCCACATGTGGCTGCTCATGCTGCTGCGAGCCCCCTCAGGGTGCCTTCTTGTCACACACCCCCTGACATGGCACCCAGGGCGTACTGCCCCCCTGTTGTGACACCACTGCTCTTACCCCAAGAGCTCCCCCATACAGGTACACAAACATCTCAAGCCCCTAGCAAGGATATGGAGAAATGTGTCTATTCTTTACTAGCCAGCTCTTTTTAACAGACACAACTAGAAAATTGGCACAGTTTGTTTGGCAAAGTGATTCATTTTTTTCTGGCAAAGAATTTTTATTACTTCCAAGTTCATCTGAGGGGCAAGTTTGCTAACCTCCAACTGATGCCCTATATGGCGAATTAGTCTTACATAGCTGTCAATACTGGACAACATGTGCTTTAAAGTCCTGTAGGGTCCCTAGCCTGGGTATTCACATTAAAATGAGCACACAGCCCCATCAACTTGTTTTGAAGGATGATGCCTAGGCCAGCCCATTAGGTTGGTCTACCCTGTGGCAGATGGCTACATTCTGCCAGAGAATTTCTCTTTGAATCCCCCAGAAGATCAGAAGCCCTCTCCACAGGACCTCAGAGCAGGGTTTTCAGCGTGGCTGCGGAACAACATTCCTGCAGAGATATGACAGGCGCTCACTATCTGTACTTTCCAGAAACAACTGATTACATTTTTGTTTTGATAAGCTTTTCCAGCTGGAAGGAAAGGTCCTTGCCTCAGGTGTTCATTTTGTACTGTTGTGAAACCTGCTTTCAGTTGTTTTCGTACTCTTTCTATGGTATGTCTGTCAATCGCCTAGAGACATATGTACAAGGCAATTCATGAATTGATAAATTGTAATAATAACTTCCATGCCTATGCTTTGCCCAAGCAACGAAGGAGCAGAAGAAGGTGGGGTGCTTCTGCCTGGCCTGAGTCCAGAGGTGTGACTCTTGGGTTGCACCACCTCTGATAAGCCAAGTGTTTGTGAGAAGCTTATCAAAAGAAGCTAAGTCACCACCAACTTCAAGGCTAAGTCAGCAGATCCATGCTCCTAGCATGCTGAAATTTTGCATAGCTCTCTGACCACGGCATGAGGATTTTTTTGATTTTTTTTTTTTTGTGAGGCAGGAATTAGCTGGGGCCCCAAATGCCTTTCGCTTCCCTCCCCTCAAGAGCCCAGCTCACTTTTCACTTAAAATCTGCCATCCACATTTGATCTTTACTGTGGCATTCCAGGTTTCCCTCTGATGCTTCCTGAATGCTGAAAACCCCATTTAAACACCCGTGGACTGCCTGGACCATAATGTTGAACATATGCATTCATTAGCCTTTCTCGACTTTGCCTCCAGTTGAAACAATGTCTGCAGTAGAAGAGACCCGAAGTTGTAGGAAACTGGGAAGGTTGCTGCATTTGCTGGCTCCATCGAATCTTACAGCATGTTGCCATTTATAGCATTGCCAAAGAGTGATTCTATTAAAATACTGGCTAGTGCCTGCAAAGACAATTTACATAACTTCAAAGCTCTAGGTTGCTGTTACTGTTGGCAAGGGTTGTATACAAGTGAGTGCAATAGCCAGAGGGATCAGATAAATGTTTTCTATTCATGCCTGATATGTATTAAGAAAAAGAGTGACTCATTCTTCAGCTGAGCAGGCAGTTTGCACAATTTGATCTTCATAGGTCGTTTTCTTGTGAATAAACCTTGCCTGATTTATGGTTATGTTCATACATTGGTTCAGAGTCAGAAGGAATAGCACGGCTGCTAATAAGTTCAGAAGCTCTAACAAATTATGCATGATATATGGATCATCATCAACTCTTTTGACTTATCGTACATCAAAATAAATAATATTTACTGCTAAACCCTGAATCGTTTTTGATATGCTCTGTAATTGAAAGAGATGAATTCACTGGCTTACTACTTCTGACTTTATTGAAATTATACCAGTGTTTGATATGTTGTGCAACAGATCCTTGTGAAGATGTAGAATGTAGTGCTAATATTCAGCAATGCAAAAAATGAATGGGGTCATAAAACTGGTGCTTGGAAGTAGCAATTAATTATATGAAGAATGCAATCTTAATATAATAAATTGCTACTTCCAAGTACTCGCCTGAGGCCTGCTTCTCTCGCCTGCTTTTGTTCTGGTCCTTTCTTTCTCCCAGCTAATAAAGCAAAAGAAGATCATCAGGCTCCTCAGATGTTATGTTCACTCCAAGGCTGTATCTACAGAGAGATGTGGGTGGTCCTCAGGCCCTTTCACTCCTGTCTCACCTCTTGCCCATTCTTCTTCCTATGGGCAGAAGCAAATGGCCAAAATAATTCCAGCATGGAAGCCAACATAGTGGCTAGATCTAGATGTGGCTTTACTCCAAATCCCACCATCCCTGACCTTTGGCCATGCTGACTGGGGCTGATAGAAGCTGAAGTCCAATGACATCTGGGGGGAATTACCTTGCCTGCCCCACTGGACCAACTGGTCCCTTGATTCGGTCATTCACTTCTCACCAGAATGAGAAGAGTGGAATAAGACAGTGGTCAGAAGGGACGTGGGTGGCACTGTGGGTTAAACCACAGAGCCTAGGACTTGCCGATCAGAAGGTCAGCGGTTTGAATCCCCGCGACGGAGTGAGCTCCTGTTGCTCGGTCCCTGCTCCTGCCAACCTAGCAGTTCGAAAGCACGTCAAAGTGCAAGTAGATAAATAGGTACCACTCCGGCGGGAAGGTAAACAGCGTTTCCGTGCGCTGCTCTGGTTCACCAGAAGCGGCTTAGTCATGCTGGCCACATGACCCGGAAGCTGTGCGCCAGCTCCCTCGGCCAGTAAAGTGAGATGAGTGCTGCAACCCCAGAGTCGGCCACGACTGGACCTAATGGTCAGAGGTCCCTTTACCTTTACAGATTATAGAAAGAAATCTGTCCAAACTTTTTCACATGTAGTGCTGTCAAGCCAGGCATCACACATCCTATATTTGTGTATCTGATTATTCCTGCCTAGGTGCAGAACCATACATTCTTCCCCACTGAAATTCATTTTGTCAGTTTTGGCCCAGTTCTTCAATCTGTTAAGGACATCTTGAATCTTGATTATATCTTCTGAGGTATTAGGTAACCCCCTAAGTTTGGTGTCATCTGCAAATTTGCACCCCCTCTATTCTTCTTTCCAAGTCATTTATAAAGATGTTGAGCAGCACGGGGTACAGGACAGAACCCTGCGGCCCTCCACCTGTCACTTTCCCCCAGGATGATGAGGAACCACTGGCGCACAACTGCAAATCCACTTAAACAGTAACATTGCCAATCCCACATCTTGCCAGCTTCCGTGCAAGAATATCATAAGGAACTTTGCTGAAAGCCTTACGGAAATCAAGATACACTACAGCGTAGAGGAACATGCATTTATTTCCATTGACATGCACTTAAGGTTGGAAACTGTAGTATATGAATATTTATATTTTTAGACAAGTCATAAATTGAGTGAAATACACAGATAAAGAAGTATGGTATAGTGAAGACTTTGCTGAATGAGTAGGTTTTGAGGAGGGATTTGAAGGAATGTGGTACCACAGAGGTGTTCTAGGAGGCATTTCCAGGTGTAAGGGAGAAAGTTTGGAGCTGCTCAGATTTACATGGCCAAATAAGGATGCAATATTTCCCTCTTCTTCAGCACTAGTTTGCCACATTGTTCACCAGCATTTTAGTGCACTTTTCTACTAATACAGTGGTACCTCGCAAGACGAATGCCTCGCAAGACAAAAAACTTGCTAGACGAAAGGTTTTTCCGTTTTCGATTTGCCTCGCAAGACAAATTTCCCTATGGGCTTGCTTCGCAAGATGAAAACGTCTCGCGACTTTGTTTCCTTTGTCTAAAAACAAAGACATGTTTTGTTTATAAAGTTAATTTATTTTCCCTTCAATTTTTGAACTGCTCTTTACAGTATGTGTGACTTTAAAGAGCAGTTAATAAACTGTTGTTGTACCAAATTTGGCTTTGTTTGGACTTTTTTTGACCATAGGAACACATTAATTGAATTTCAATGCATTCCTATGGGATTTCGTGATTCGCAAGACGAAAAATTCGCTAGACGACAAAACTTGCGGAACGAATTAATTTTGTCTTGCGGGGCACCACTGTATACTCATTTCTGCCTGCAATTTCTCAAATATGATGCATTTTGTACACTATCTTAATTAACTCTGACTTTGTATGCATCCCTTCCTCTAATGTATGCATTTTATACCAATTTCTGGCTTGGAATAAATTGTTGCAAAATTCAGAAATATGTGAATTTCAGAGGATTCAAGTCTTTCAGTTTGTCGTTTTGAGAAGAACAAATCGGGTAGATTCATGTTAGAATGTGCCTCCCCCATCCTAAGATGTGACTCATATCCTTCTTAGTTTCTGGTCACCTTATCAACTACTCCACACCCAGCACAGAAACAGGTGAGACCCACAGCGCCAGAAGACCCCAGCTTCATACATTTCTCAGCCACGTAGGATCTAATTATGGCTTGAGGAATCTCACAGGAATCAAAGTTTCTGTGGACTAAGATGTCAGGGACTCGGAGTCGGGTTTCCCTTCTTCGGGGAAATTGAGGTCAAGGACTCAGAAACAGAAGGGGAAGGGCATGCAGGGCAGCTTCAGGAGTGCTTCCACAGACGAACCTGTGCAGCCAGGGACCCTCTGGCCCAAGGCTGTGGCACTACTGTCCTCTGGCTTGGAGTACTCCATTGCAGAAACCTCCCCGAGACCAGAGGCTCCCCTGCTCCATCGTACTAGGAGACTGTTGGAGTGAGCTGGGTCCCTTTAACTGAAGATTTAGCTTCTAGGGCTCACAAGGGTAGCAACTGAAAAGTGGCGGCAGCAGGAACAACTGCTGCTGCTGTTGCTACTGCTGCTACATAGGGCTCGTTCTCAGTTTATCTGTTGCCAAAACAACATATAAGGTCTGCTTTTGTGTAGCACAATCTGAGCCTTGCCAAGTGTGCTTTGTTCCAAAGAGCCAGAGAGAGCCCAATGGGGAGTATGTAAGGTAAAGGTGAAGGGACCCCTGACCATCAGGTCCAGTCGTGGCCGACTCTGGGGTTGTGGCGCTCATCTCGCTTTATTGGCTGAGGGAGCCGGCGTACAGCTTCCAGGTCATGTGGCCAGCATGACTAAGCCACTTCTGGTGAACCAGAGCAGTACATGCTAGGTTGGCAGGAGCTGGGACCGAACAACGGGAGCTCACCCCATCGCAGGGATTTGAACCACCGACCTTCTGATTGGCAAGTCCTAGGCTCTGTGGTTTAACCCACAGCGCCAACCGCGTCCGTGGAATATGTAGTGTGGTGCAATTAAGATAATAACAGAGGGTACAGCGTACACTTGAAGTTATCTTAGTCCTTGGAGCACCCAGTCTTGTCTTGTGGATCTCTACAGGGTGCTCTCAGGAGGTTTGCTGAGAGTGGGAGAATACAGTGGTACCTCAGGTTAAGTACTTAATTCGTTCTGGAGGTCCGTACTTAACCTGAAACTGTTCTTAATCTGAAGCACCACTTTAGCTAATGGGGCCTCCTGCTTCTGCCACGCCACCAGAGCACGATTTCTGTTCTCATCCTGAAGCAAAGCTCTTAACCTGAGGTACTATTTCTGGGTTAGTGGAGTCTGTAACCTGAAGCGTATGTAACCTGAAGCATATGTAACCCGAGGTACCACTGTATAGGCAAGCCCTTTTGATGTGCCTCCATGTGCTGCCTGAAAAGAAAATAGTGCAGAGGGTTTCTTCACCTGTGAACATAGGAATAAAGGAAGGTGCCTTAGACTGAGTCAAGCCATTGGTCCATCTAGCTCAGTACTGCCTACACTGACTGGCAGCAGCTCTCCAGGATTTCAGATAGGGGCCGCTTCCAGCCCTACCTAGAGATGTCATGGATTGAACCTGGGATCTTCTACATGCAGAACAATAATTCTGCCACTGAGCAATGGCCCTTCTCCAAAACAGCAGAATGAACAGGTTTTTTTAGCAGTGTGTTTAAGAAAGGGAGGTGGCAAGCACCTGGGCATAGACCATAAACTGACACAGCTGCAGATATTTGATACCTGATTTGCAGGCTACAGATCTGGACACCTGCGAATCCAGAAAATCACTGCCCTGGTGATAATGATGACAGTGATGTAAGGAATAAAAGTGGAATGAAAAAAACCACATCCTAATTCTGGCTGAGCCAGGGAGAATTATATCTGCTGTTAACTTTAGCAGGAACAACGTGGAGCTCCAGTTCCCTAATATGCTAATGCTAATGGATGACACTGGGAACAGAATTGCCATGGAACATTCTCTGAAATAAGCCAAGAGTTATGTGAGCATTAGATTCCCTTTCCACAAGATTTTTCTGCTGTGGTTGTCATGGCCTTCGCTGGTGCTGCCTCTATGCCATCCCAGCCTGTTGTGTTTACGTACCACACCACATAAATAAGGAACCCCACAAAAGGGTCTGGGTACCTGGCTTGAAGGGATGTTTTTGTTAAGCAAGTAATCCTTTGCTACACTGACCAATGCGTACTACTGTTCAGTATACTGGCAGCATGTTTTCTTATGCCTCTTTGAAATGTGCCAAGTCTAGGACTATGCCCAAGCAGCATACCTGGTCCTTGAAGGGGTGTTCAACACCATCCAGGACCAACTGCACAACATCCTCCAGATCAGCAGATTTCTGGACCCCAAATACTGCTACGTTTTATTGTAATTTATATTTGGTGTTAGCCGCCCTGAGCCTGGCCCTGGCCGGGGAGGACGGGGTATAAATAAAATTTTATTATTATATTATTATTTATTGCGTTGTCTGGATTAAATTTCAGTATGTTTTCCAGGTCTAATCCAGTCTATCTACCTCCCTCCAAAATTTTTATCAGGGTTGTCACCTCCTCCTCATGATTAGAAGGTGTTGCTTACACTTCTTTGCATTTTAAGTACTGTTTTAGGGCTAAATGAAAATATCCTCCATAATTATTCACTCTATATGTGGGTGGTGTAATGTGGGTGGGTGTACATTTCACTGAATAATCTTGGAGGGAGGGCATGAAATTCTAAAAACAGTTTGGGTGGGAAGAAAATTCCCAGCAAATCTCAAAGAAAAATCTCTTCTGAGAAATTTCTGCCTAGTTAATGCTGAAAGTATCTTACTAGTTCATGGGCTGGAGATAACTGATTTGGCCATCCCTACGACAAAGACTCTCCTCCCTGAGAGGGGAGTGGTTGTGGGCGGAAGCCCGAACACCGCTCCTAGCAGGGGGCGTTGCCCCCTGCCTCCAGCTCATCTGGCTGGTCTCACGCCCCCCCCGGTGGCCGCCCAACCAGGTGCCATGGGGGGGCGTGTCCAGCAGCCTTTATGCTGCAGTGCCAGCCACTCCCCGGCCTCATTTCTCTTTGTTGTCCTGTGCGAGTCACCCACCCTCCACTCCCTTTGAGTTAGGGCTTAGGTCATTGGCCTTGCTATGGACCTTAGGTTGGTCGCCCCGGTTGCCCGGGGGGCCTGGTAGGAGTTTTTCCATTTGGCATTAGGCTTTTTGGTTTTTTCGCCTACCTCGTAGCAATCGTCACAACTTTCTGGTGGTATTGGTGGGTAGGTTAGGCATTGGAATAATGTGTTGTGGTGTGTCGAAGTGCTAGGTGTGGCCATCGCCTATGCCTTCAATTTATAGGGGTATTCCGGTAAAGGAATCTGGCGGTCGTGTATTCTGTCTGAAGCCTGCTTGGCGGGAGGCCTTGGCACGACCCGCGGTGACATCAGGGGTGAGCCTATAGTTGGATTAGCATCAACAGGTGATGAACCCCTGGTGAATAAACCCACTTGTTTCGCGATCCAATGCCTAAGCCAATACCTTTTCATTGCTGTAATCAATAAAGTTGTGGCCTTTTCTAGCCCATTAACCTTATATCATGTGTCCCTGTGTCTTCATTTTACTTCGCGGGGGTCGGGTCCTCGAACCACAAAACCTATTGCTTCCTTTGACCGGCTGGATCTATGATTGCACCCAAAAGTCTCTCTTGTTTTTGAGTAATGGAAATGGGGAGGGGACATTTTGCTGAATATTCTCCAAGGTGGGGATGATGACAAAATTCTCTAACAGCACAGAGGGAGCCTGAAAAAGAAAGTTATCAGAAAATTTATCAGATAAATTATTACCTCATATTTTTGCTACCTAATTGTAAGTGCTTCAAGATTCTCTTCCCCCAGATCGCATGACGTTTTCATCAAGTTAAACTAAATTCTTTATTGCTCCATTTTGAATCTGGATCTGTCATTGAGTAGGAAGATGTGTAAAGACTTATGCCTTCCCAAGGCTTAGGTATCTGTGGATGCTAGAGATCACTGTTCATTCCAGCTAACATCTGGAATAAATTAGGGTCAAGGATCTGGCTCCCTATATTCCCAGTTGAGATGAGGACTTGTTCAGTCCACTAAATCTGAATACTTTAAGCCAACCACACTTTTTATAGGGAGGGTCTGCCACTCATACCAGATGCCAGAAAAGCTGCTTCTGAAGGATGATACGCTATCAGAGCAACAATTGCATGGCGTTGTCTCAGATCTTGTAATGCAGATGAGGAAGAATGACAATACACTCTGAGTTTCAATCAGTTTCATCTGGGATGGGTTGTTATGAAGACAATGCAGCTTTTCCTCCACTCGTCTTCCAGAATGCCATGTGGATTGTCACTGAACACATTTACAAAGCCTCCCATACAAACCTGTTGTGTGGTCCATTCAACAGCAGAGAAAGGAATTTCATGGTGCATCTGCAGCAGCACAACTGGATGCCTTCAGCAAAACATGTTTCTCCCGTATCAGTCCCTATAGCCACAGCAGGTGCTGTAACCTACAAACAGTTGACTTCACCCCCAAAGGTGCACTCCTCCATTGTCTCATGAGACGGATGGATGCCAGTCGATCACCTAATATAATTATATTACTGTTTAATCCACAGCATTATTATTATTATTATTAGAGTTTATATACCACCCCATATACCCAGAGGTCTCAGGGCAGTTCACAGAAAAGATCACAACATATAATCAGAATAAAAACAACAACTCAATAATGCCCTCCCAGAAAAAAGCCACACTTTAAAAGGGTATAGGATGTCAAACAGAACAACCAAAGGCCTGGTTAAAAAGGAACGTTTTTGCCTGGCGCCTAAAGGTGTGTAATGAAGGTGCCAAGTGAACTTCTCTGGGGAGAGCATTCCACAGATGGAGAGCCACTGCAGAGAAGCCCATTCTCGTGTTGCCACACTCCGGACCTCTCGAGGAGGAGGCACACGAAGGGCCTCAGAAGATGATCTCAGGGTCCAGGTAGGTTCATATGGAAAGAGGCGGTCCTTGAGGTACAGCGGTCCTGAGCCGCTTAAGACTTTATAGGTCAAAACAGTCATCTGATGAAAAGTGGGGATATCAGTGTTTTGATAAAAATAACTGAATGATAAACAAAGAAGATGTACTCCTTTCCCAAGAAGTTTGTCAAGTAAATTTGGCCATGTTGAAGGAAACAAGGAGAAGAGAGGGCATGTATTACATACAGGGAGGAGACTGATAAACAAGGGGTAAGGTAAGAAAATTAGTGAACAATTAGTGATTAAGGCTGCAGTTCTAAGCCCCTTTCCCTGGAAATAAGTAAGCACTGTTGAATTCTGTAGGACCTCTGAATAGACATGGTTAGGATTTCACTTCAGCATCAGCCGCTCTTCTTAGTTGCACAAGAAGGCCAAATGTTTTCCAATAAGTATAGAAAGTTAACAGTATTCTGTAAAATATTCACAGCTGCCAAGACATATGAGAACTCCTATTTGACTTGCAAAACATACATTGAAAGGGTGCGAAGGAATAATTAAGCTGCTTGAACACAGTTTTGGTAGTTGCATGTTAATTTTTTCACACTTTTTGAAAAGCATGCTTAACATGAAGGAGAAGGAGCCACTCTGGGCTCTAATCCAGAATGTGCTCCCAATCTGGTTTCGGCCCTGTGTTGATTCTCCACCAAATATCATTTCCCATTTCTATTTATTTACCCCTGGAGGGGCTATTTGTTTTATGTAGTTTTGATTGTATGCATGTAATTGTTACAGACTGTTTTAATAATTTTACAACATTGCAGTATACAGCTTTTTTGGATAGCTAAATAAAAAAGGGGCAAATAGAAGATGGGAGAGATGTTGTTTAGTGTGAAACCAACACAGGGCCCCAAATACAGATTGGGAATATATTCTGGATCAGGTTATTTCCCCCAGAATAAGAGTGGCAGATGTAAGCATGCTTTTGTAAAGCTGAGTAATATAATGTGCAGTTTGGCCCTGAGATTGCCTTTTAGTCAAACTTCATCAGTTATGAATATTATTCATGGGGGATAGTAGGAGAGAGAGCATTTTTAAATCCATTGTACATTCAAGAATAGGATTTGCATTTGTATTATAGTGTCAAGAAATGTAGAAACTCTAAAAGGGGCCTTAGGGATTTGGTTTAAATAAATTATCTGTAAGGAGAATGTAAAACCTGGATGGGATACAAGGTACATTTGATTATTCTTCTGCATATATCCTGCATTAACAACATTACCACATGGGCTAAAAGCTGTGCAAAGAGCCTCTCATGTTTTGTGTGGAAAGTGCTTTCTCTTTACAGTGGGAAAGGGGTGGCAGAGGTCTAAGGGCTATTCACTTAGGTCCCATCTGCTCTAAACATGCAAAGCAGTATGACAGTGCCCAGGATCCTTTATGAAAATGTGGTATGAAATTGCATTACAGTGGTACCTCGGGTTACAGACGCTTCAGGTTACAGACTCCGCTAACCCAGAAATAGTACCTCAAGTTAAGAACTTTGCTTCAGAATGAGAACAGAAATCATGCTCCGGTGGTGCAGTGGCACTGGAGGGCCCCATTAGCTAAAGTGGTGCTTCAGGTTAAGAACAGTTTCAGGTTAAGAACAGACTTCCAGAACAATTTAAGTTCTTAACCCGAGGTACCACTGTAAGTGTATCATACAGTGGTACCCCGAGTTACAAAAGCCTCAGGTTACAAACGCTTCAGGTTACAAATTCTGCTAACCTGGAAGAGTTACCTCGAGTTGAGAACTTTGCCCCAGGATGAGAATGGAAATCGTGTGCTGTTGGCACAGTGGCAGCAAGAGGCCCCATTAGCAAAATCACTCCTCTAGTTAAGAACAGTTTCAGGCTAAGAACGGACCTCCAGAATAAATTACGTTGTAACTAGAGGTATCACTGTATATAGTGCACCTGGGGCCCTAGATACTTGGCATGCATTCAGAGAGGAGATAAACCCTGGATTGGACAAGTTTGCCAGTGCTACTTTCTCAGCTGCCACCAGTCTAGAATGACTTTCCATGCACTGAAAATAACTAAGTAGCACCTTTAGTTACTTGAGTCATTGCCACTTCCTGTCTGCAATGGCTCATTGATGGGAAAGCATAACAAGCCGGAAATAATGTTAATTTCTTCCCAAATATGGTTGCATTTTCCTCCTGTCCCTTGATAGAATATAAATCGTTTTGTTTTTTATCCTGTGTTTTTATTTTTGTACTCAGTGGAGCCAGCCATATCAGTGCTCAAAATAGTGACCATATCCCATTGCAGAGAAGATGTAAAAAGACATTACATTGAGCTATTCTAAGAGGTTTGTGTTTCCTTTTACATATTTCATCTCCCACCCACTTCTGTCCCCTTTTCTCTTCGATATCCAACAGATTATTACTAGGGATATTTGCTAATGCGTGTAAGGCAGAGACCACAACCTTAACAGTAGGGATGGTCAGTTCATTTCGGGGCTATGTTACTTTCAAATGTGTTCATTCATAGGTACATTATTTCTCCTTTCTATGTTGATCTTCATAAAAAAAATATATGAAGATATTTGTGCAAAATCTGTTATTTTAGTATTTATTTAGCAACAATATTCTGAATACATTTTCTTACAAAATATGTGCTAAACAGTACACTCCCTTAGGAGGTTGTGGACTCTCCTTCCTTGGAGGTTTTTAAACGGAGATTGGATGGCCCTCTTTCATGGATGCTTTAATTGAGATTCCTGCATTGTAGGGGGGCTGGACGAGACAACCCTAGGAGTCCCAAGGGGTCACAGAATTCTATTATTCTTAACCAGAATTAGGCTTGCTCTGTGAGTTTATTTTTATTATTATTATTATTATTATTATTATTATTATTATTATTATTATTATCATTATCCAAACAAGCCACCAACCAAACAAGGCATGGCAGTGGGAAAACTGATAAATCAGGTATTCAGTTAACCCTTCCAAGTAGTTTCTGAAATGAATAACAAAGTGCACATACTCTTGCATTACTAGAGGGAGTCATTTATTTGTGCCAAAGATTCTGACTGATGCAAACAGAGGAAAGTAAGCTTGTTGACTTCTTCTACTCCTAAACCCAATAACCTTATTTCCCATACAAGCTTCAGAACTACTAGAGTACAGAGTAGCCACACTCTGCCAAATACGTTCAAAAGGCAATGGGATGTCTAACGACAGCATTCAAACACTGTTCTTTATTGAAATCCTTACAAAACGTACATTTTGATAATTGCCTCACTAGTTGAAATAATAATAATAATAATAATAATAATAATAATAATAATAATAATAATAAATTTTATTTATATCCCGCCCTCCCCAGCCGAAGCCGGGCTCAGGGCGGCTAACAACAATAAAACAGTATAAAAGTATAACATAAACAACACTCTAAAATCATTCATTGTAAAATTAATTAATTCAGGCCACTGGCAACCATTGGGCCAGAGCTCCGCGAAGATTGCCGAGGGAGGGAGTCAGGCTGTGCCCTGGCCAAAGGCCTGGTGGAACAGCTCTGTCTTGCAGGCCCTGCGGAAAGATGTCAAGTCCCGCAGGGCCCTGGTCTCTTGTGACAGAGTGTTCCACCAGATCGGAGCCACAGCCGAAAAAGCCCTGGCTCTAGTTGAGGCCAGCCTAACTTCTCTGTGGCCTGGGACCTTCAAGATGTTTTTATTTGAAGACCGTAAGTTTCTCTGTGGGGCATACCAGGAGAGGCGGTCCCGTAGGTACGAGGGTCCTAGGCCGTATAGGGCTTTAAAGGTTAAAACCAGCACCTTAAATCTGATCCTGTACTCCACCGGGAGCCAGTGCAGCTGGTGTAGCACCGGGTGAATGTGATCTCGCAGCAAAGACCTTGTAAGGAGTCTCGCTACAGCATTCTGCACCCGCTGGAGTTTCTGGGTCAGTCTCAAGGGCAGCCCCACGTAGAGCCCCACGTAATCCAATCTGGAGGTGACCGTCGCGTGGATCACGCGATCACCTAATAGCAGCAAACACCATGTTCTGTTGCATGATGGCTAACAAAGATGGCTCCTTCTGAATGTGTAAAAGTGTGACCTAATATGAACCTTTAGCAAATTAGTACAACAATTTCCTTTGCTTGAAGTATGTTCTCAAAGGTGTGATTTTTCCTATGTTTAAAACCTGAGCTCAGTCTACATTTATGGTCCATTTTTGTTGCATTTTGTACATGGCACGGTCACTGATGCTGGTGGGAAGCAAATGTAAGAACGAGCGTGGCACCAAATAAGAAAAGCCCCTCATCTCTTGTGTCCCAGTGGCACAGAAATATTGGCTACAAAAAACCATTCATGGCTGCCTCTCTTCACTTCAGCTGCTAACTAACAAGAGAGCTATAATTTCCTGTGTTGGGGCTCATGCTGGTTGTCATGGCCAACCCACCGAGAATATTTATTTAAAAGATCAGTCTAATTCATTGAAGATGAATGCTCCTGACGTGTGTGTACATGTTGTTCCACGGAAAGCTGCACATACGACAATCTGCTCTTAATTTCATGCCAACAAATGAATACAGCTATGCACTACTCTCTTCTACAGGTGCTAGTTTGAAGCGCACTGTAGCTTTACAGCCAACATATAATTTGGAAGAAGATATCTTCAATGGAAGACCCTCCGGGGATAAATGGATAGACTGTAAGTAAACAGCATGTCACCCCTGAGGAAAGAATTATTGCCATTAAAGCGGTAATTATTTTTGTCATAACTGAGTGCTTGGAAACTCCTTAAAGCACTGTCCCGCTCTTAATGATCTGGAGCTATGGATTTATTATACCATGAGAGGTTAAAGGCTACATCAAAGCTGAACTGCAAATGTATTTAATTTTAAAGTTATTGCTTTATGCTTAGTGTAAATGTCACAGGAAAAATCACGGTGCTACTGCCAATGAGTCAGCCAATATTTTAACCTTAAAACAGTCTAATTTGTTTTGTTAATAAGCTTTTCTGAGACTTTCATGTTCTTTGTTTTAGGTGTATTTGAAGCAGTGTTAGGCCCTGTGCTGAACAAGGGACAAACTTTTGAAGAGCAGCGGTATTGTTTTCTTGCAGCAATATAAGAAAATCTTCTGACACCTTAAAGGTAAACAAATTTATTCATAAGCTTCCATGGGCCAGAGATCTCTTCATCGGATACATGGAATGGTACTCTTAAGGCAGATTAAAAGGATCAAATTGGAAAAACAAGAAACCACAAAACAGAGTGCTTTTGGTGTAAACATCAGAAAGTAGAATTTTCTACATTTGGTGGAATTTAAGAAAAGATAACTGAAAGAAAAATCAATAATTTGTTCTTGTATACTGCATATTGTCTGTAGACTAAATGACTCTTTATGCAATAATCACAATATCATGCAAAATTCCCCAAAGGGAGGAATTAATTGCCAAATATGAAATACTGGACTGAATTTGTACAAAAATCCACAAAGACAAAATTTGTAGGAATTATTTTGTAAAAAGATCTAATTTCCCTCCACAAAATGCTCTACAGTCTTGTCAATCTAAATCAAAAGCTATACTGTGCAACAGAGTATAGAGGGAGCCTTTAGTTGCAGATTTAGCTCTTAAAACTGGTCTTTTTTAGAAAAAAAATCTCCCATGGGAATAGTGATCCCTGTTTCTTAGACCACCGCAACCTCAAATATTATTTGGGAAAGGCTGTCTAGGATAAACAGCCCTTGGATACTATTGCTGGAATAGGCAATAGCCTTTAATTAATACCCACTTTACTGTGGGGAAACCAGCTACTAAATAGTTAATATACCTAGGAACAGAAATCTAAGAGTTCTTCCTGAGTTATCTGTTTTAGTTTATCTTTCACTTGCTTACTTGCTTCTGTTGTATTCAGAAATGCCTGTTCATATTAAGTGATTACAGCCATGTCTGTCTTCAGTATGGTGAGACAAAGGCTACTCTGCAACAATAACTGTGAACATTCTACAAGTGATGTATTATTTGGACTCAGCCACCTCTCCTTTTGTTTGTTATTATTTTTGAATTCTGTAAAATACTAGAAAATCAGAGTGAAAGCAGCATAAACCTGGTCTTAAAAAGGGGGGAGGTAAAGGTCAAGGGACCCCTGACCATTAGGTCCAGTCGTGGCCGACTCTGGGGTTGTGGCGCTCATCTCGCTTTACTGGCCGAGGGAGCCAGCTTCCAGGTCATGTGGCCAGCATGACTAAGCCGCTTCTGGCGAACCAGAGCAGCGCATGGAAATGCCGTTTACCTTCCCGCTGGAACGGTACCTATTTATCTACTTGCACTTTGATGTGCTTTCGAACTGCTAGGTTGGCAGGAGCAGGGACTGAGCAACGGGAGTTCACCCTGTCGTGGGGATTCGAACCGCTGATCTTCTCATTGGCAAGTCCTAGGCTCTGTGGTTTAACCCACAGCGCCACCCGTGTCCCATAAAGGGGGGAGGGGGAAGGGAGTGTCAAAACATTTACAGCACAATCCTGTGCACATTTTCCAGTACAATCACTGTATTCAGTGGGGATTTCTCGCTAGTAAGTGTGTTTGAGTTTGTAGCCTGAGAAAGTTTGAGTCTGAAGTGGTGGTGGCTGTCCAGTAATGTGATCCTGGTGACATAGTGGATCACACCACATCTAGTGTGCATGCATTAGTTGGAGGGTAGGGCCTGCCCATTCTTCCTTCCTCTGCCACATGGTCCTATGAAATGGACTATTGTGTTTCTTTGTATTGTTGGCAGTTCTGCTGAAGTACCCATAAGGTCTGATACCGAAATGTAATTTTTGCTCCTTCAGATTAAACAAAGTAAGTGATTCAATATGAATTTTTGTTTGGAGAAGTATCAAGCTCTGTTGCCCAAATTATATGGCACTTTCTGTGAAGAGAACAATATAAAATTGGGAATGTGGTATGTAATGCATACCTTTAGATGGAAATCTTTGCTTCCAGGTGTGGCTGCACTTTAGGTAGCAAATATACAAGTGTCTGTTTTGAAAGTGGATTAAGCACAGTAAAACGGGATTACACCGTCCTCCATAAACTTTCAAGCAGCCTTGAGAACATGAGGATGTATGTGAAATCTTTTACCTCTTCAGGAAAGTCTTGATAAAGTTGTAGCTTAGTTCTTAATAGTAAAAAACAAACTGCCAGGAAAGTTTATTTTCTTTTTTACTGAGTTTCTGGCCCATTGTTCCGCTTGAGGAGCCATGTTTGTTAGTTTTGGCTCACAAATCTCTCCTCTTCCTTAAGGATAAACTATCCTTAGGCACTTGTACAACTATGCATTAAATGACTGCATAGCAGTTTATTCACAGCCCTGAACTCAAGCAGAATTCAACTGTGTGACTTCCTGGCTTAAGCAGGGTGCATCCGTAATGTAAATACCTCGTTGATTTTGTGGAAACTGGGACATTTTTTGTTTGTTCTTGCAAAAGATTCCTGCTGGAAGCTTCACTTTAAAGCTGGAACTTTGCCTACTCTGCTGTGACTAGGATACTGATCTGATTTTTATGCTTTCATATATATAATATTTAATTTTTTAATTCAACATTAGCTTTGCTTGCAGAGTCTACGGCAGAATAAAATCACATTACAAACATCGTAGTATTAGATTTTATCACCATTTATTTCTTTTAGTCTGCCCAGGGCTTTCTGCATGTTCAGTAGAACTAATTTGCAGTCAGACACTGAGGTCTTCTAGAAGGCCAGCAGGCTCCACAAATTAATTTATCCAAATAACCAATCCCTCATAGGCCAACCATAGAAAGACACCAAAATGGCCTAAGCAGGCAAAGCTCCCTTTTGAAGTCTGGAATGTTTTGACTGACTTGAAACAGGCGGCTGGAATGAAAGGATAATTTTCAATGACCCATGGGGATTTTAATTATTTTTTTTTTTTGCCATTTTCAAATATTAGGTAAAACAAAGAGAAAATGCTTGGACTAATTTAGAAAGACTTAGCAGTCCTGAAGATAACCAGGCTAGAAACAAAGTGTTCATATATATGAGATGTTTATACCATGCACTGCTTTTATTTTTTATATAAAAGACATTCCCACTTTAAAAAAACAACCAGTTAACTTTTGTGAATTTGCAGGTGATAAATAGCATTGGCTATGAGATATAGCGTTTGATTTAAACAAACATTAGTTTTCAAACTATTTTCAGCAAAATTAGTCCCTGGTTAACTCTGTTCTGGTTTTGTTTCCAGGCTTCCATTATGGCTACTGTTGCTGGTTTTTCAAGTTTACTGATGGTAGCATTATTGACATGGGGATTTGTTTGTTTGTTTTTGCTTCTTGATATATATATTTCCTATTATATATTTGTTACATTGCAAAGCCATTCAGAGTGTTTTATGGGCAGAAGAGCCTGGTATAGAAATGTTAAGTACAGAACAGTCCTGCACATGTCTACTCAGCAGTAAATCCCATGGATTTCACTGAGATTTACTTCTAGATAAGTGGGTATGGGAATGCAACCTGTCAAAGCAATCCTATACATCCATTCAGAGGTGAGTACAACTAGGTTCTGTGATATTCTATGCTTAATAACTGGGCTGTTTTATATCCTGCTGTGCCAGCGTCAGACCGTGTGTCTGTGGTGCCCGGGGCACACGTGTGTGCATGCTGGTGGGGGAGCAGGGCATGGAGGGTGAACAAAGCCCACTGTGCACCAGCCCAGCCCTCGATGCCAATGCCCTCCACCGGCTTGGGCCCTTTCTGCTTATATGGTGCATCTAGATTCTAGGGTGTTTGATGAGATCCCTGATATATATTGAACCACAGGTCAAATATGGCAGATGTGAGCTGGGATTTGAAGGAAAAGAAAGAGGAGAATGTGTCAAGTATATGAATGATAGAAAGGTAGGAGCAATGGTGGTGGGCAGGGATTTATGAGAAAAAGGTTTAAGCTACAGAGAACATATGTGTGGTTGGTAGAAGTCGTTTGAAAAGTTAGAACTGAATATTTACAAGTGTAGGATCAGTGTTGAAAACTCCTTTCTGTGAAATGGCTGGAATTAAGGCTGTTTATGGGCTGTCTGATGTATGGAAGTGAGAGCTGGACCATAAAGAAGGCTGATCGCCGAAGAATAGATGCTTTTGAATTATGGTGCTGGAGGAGACTCTTGAGAGTCTCATGGACTGCAAGAAGATCAAACCTATCCATTCTGAAGGAAATCAGCCCTGAGTGCTCACTGGAAGGACAGATCCTGAAGCTGAGGCTGCAATACTTTGGCCACCTCATGAGAAGAGAAGACTCCCTGGAAAAGACCCTGATGTTGGGAAAGATGGAGGGCACAAGGAGAAGGGGGCGGCAGAGGACGAGATGGTTGGACAGTGTTCTCGAAGCTACTAGCATGAGTTTGACCAAACTGTGGGAGGCCGTGGAAGACAGGAGTGCCTGGCGTGCTCTGGTCCATGGGGTCACGAAGAGTTGGACACGACTAAACAACAAAACAGCAACATGGGCTGTCTTCCATTAGAACAAGTATTATTTGTTAAAACAACATATATAAAGTCAGGTGGTATAATTATTTCTGATTTGTACACCCCCTGCAAGACATGAAAGGAAACTTCATGTGTTTCTTGCTTTGAACTAAAGGTGAAGCATGTGGCTGATAACCCATCTAATTTGTTGTTTGTGTCTGTCCTTGTGAAAATTATGATGGCTGCTATTCATTGTTAAGGCAGAGCAGAATGCACATAAATCTGGATCTTTGCCAAGTATCTCCCAGTTGTGGCCTTCTGAACACTGCTGACAAATACTAGTGAGATCCAGCTGGTCTAGACCACATAAATCTGCATGACTAAAAACTAACTTCAAAATTATTTTAAACTTTTTATAGTTGTTAGATGAATCTGAAAATGAACTGTGAGAAGATGCTTAGTGATTGCTATGCATGCAACTGATGGAAATTAACTACATTTCAAGAATTTGGTGCATGAGCCAGCTAAAGTGAAGCCCTTCTAAGTTGCATTAATATCTATAACTTTGGCATTTTTTGTCCTAAACTCTGAGGCACATCTTTAAGAAAAACCCTCAAGAACAAGAATTTGTGAACAACGCAATCTTAATATAGTATTTAAAACTATATCCCATTGTAGATACTGAATATGCATTCATGCTTATTCAGCAAGGTGAACTGTATGCACAAAGAGGCTTTCACATTAGAAACTATTTGCTATGTTTGGGCAAGACCACATTGCTTACACAAAGTTTGGATGGCACCAGTTTTGAGCAAGACTTGTCCTACCAAAGGAAATAGGTTTCAAAGGACTGGCTCTTCAGGACCTGGGAGAGCTCCCATGGAAGGCAGATGTTGATCCACAAACTCTAAAGCTCAACATAAATCCAGGCAATATTCAGTTTGCCGTCAGAGAGCTTTTTAAAATTGCATTTTTATTGTTGTACATTGCTATGGCATTTCATAATGTTTAGCAGTCTATAAATATTCCAAATTAAAATTTTTGAAGCAGATGGGGACAAATATCTCCATCCAGTGGCACTGGTTCTTATGCATAACCTGAACTGGAATGTGGAAATGTTTACTGTTTCCAAAAGGGAAAGGGAAATTCTGCTAACAAAAGTGTACAGGCATACCTTAGAGATATCACAAGTTTGGTTCCAGGTCACCTAAAAAAAAGCAAATATCGCAATAAAGCAAGTCACACATTGTGGTGTTGTTGTTGTTGTTGTTGTTACCCAGTGCATATAAAAGTTATTGTAGTTTATTAAGTCAGGCTGCATGGGTGGGAGGGGAAAAACTCAGTCCAGCTCTAGCAGCTCCACTTCTGTGGCCAGAAATAGGGGTGGCGGCAGGGGAGGGGGCTTCCTTCCTGTGAAAGCTGCCAGGCTGTCTACAGCTGCACCCATGTCCTCATAAGGAGGAATATCTGTAAAGCACAATACAATCAACAAGCTATGTCTGTATATGATCCAGGAAATAAAATGTTGAATACAACACTTTCTCTTACTCCTACCACCCTTACCTTAATAGAGACACCAAGGAGCTGTCCAGGGGGGAATATAGATCAAGATGATCTGGACAGGAGGGGAGCTGTCCAGCAAGAGAGCACAATGAGATAAGATACAGGATTTCACCCAACCTACCATAAATGAATTTAACTAGCTGTCTACTGCACAGTGGCATTTCCCCTAGTATTTAATTTACTGCATAATTAATCCTCGCTGCTCCCCAGTTGCTTGGTTCTGTTCTATATCCCTCCATTCATTTATGTTCACAACATTAGGGTGCAGTACCATGTATCTGTTGCTGCACTTGGAGTGCACCTGCATTGGCAGTTCTACCAACTACTTGTGTCCACATGATCCCTCCCATGGGTGGACTTGCAAGTGAACTGGGCTACGTATACCCAAGGTTTTTCTGCAATCCCAGGGGCTGAAAAGAATACAGCTGCAAATCAGTTGCTGGGGCAGTTGTAACTTCTGCAGGGATGGGGTCTTCCTGCCTCATTCTTCTCAGAACCAATTGTTGTTGTTTTTTGTTTTTTTTTCTACCCACAACGTAAATGCATTCCTTCCTTGATTTTTCTCACACTGTGACTCCCAATAGCTGTAGGGGTGTGTGCACAAATGACTGCTGCTAATTTTCAAACTCCCAATTTTCAAAGTTCTATTTCTCTTCCCTCTTTGTTTCATCTGTGCCTCCAAGTCTGACCGAGATAAGTTTCCTTTTTTTTTTTTTTTAGTAACAGGAACTTCTGCGTAAGAATTTTTTTGATGACTTGCCATTTACATAGATTTGTACATTCACTAGGTATTTTCTTTCTAGGACATCTGTTATTTGGGAAACAGCAGAAGAGCTGTAGCCTAGTGGTACAGCACATGCATTGCACGCAGCCAAGTTAAATTCTTGGTATTTTCAGGTAGCGCTGGGAAAGTCCTAGACCTGAATTTGCCGTTGTACTACACTAGGAACAGGGCTCCCGCTAGCAAGATGGCTGCTGCACTACCATGGTTGAGTTTTACCCATTGTCTCTTTGAGATTTCTTTGCATCAACTGCCAAACAAATGCAAGAAACCATAAAAAACCTCAATTAGCAGAGTTGTGTCATAATTTCAGAAATAAGAGTAGGTGCTCCTATTTGCTGTATGTGTCCTCCTTCTCCAACTCAGTCCCACCAATTGGACAGGCAGACAGGAGCTCCTTTTCTTTTGCCAGACTCGTATAATACATGATTGCTTCTTCGGTCAGGTTTGTGAACTGATGGATGTTTCAAGATTTCAAACTGCCTGCCTCACTGCAGCTGTTTATTCACTTGTAGCGCAATGACTGGCATGCAAGTTTCAAACTGGAATGTTGAGGAGAATGCGGATAATATATTTAGTCCTCATCAGCAGACAGCACAAGGCACCAGTGGGTCTCGCTCCCAGAGGAGTGGCTGGCTACTTTAACTGCAATGCTTAGCTTGGCTTAATATAATTTGTTATTTAAGGCAGGTTTGTAAAAGAGCTGCCGTGCAACTTTTACGCTATGCTGCACTGTACTCCAAAGCGATTTGAATGTAATGGACAAAATGAACAAACCTAGAAATAAAAATCTATCTAAACCATTAGGGAAAGGCGGGGGAAGCACTCAGTGCATTTATATACCATTTTTATTTTGGTGCTTATTAATATCTGTAGCCTATTTCATAGATATACTAAATAGTGAATGTAGCTGGAATGGAGGCCAGTATTTCTAGAAGTGAATGAGCTTTCCTGACACAGGCTATAGAAGGGAAACATTCCCCAGAGGATCACGCAAGACTTCTACATATCTGTAGGAAATTGCAGCTGTCAGGCTTTCTTTTATTGCCCTGGCAAAGTGCTGTGTCAGTTCTTACAGACAATTTCTAACATGTAGATGGAAAATGACTACTTTCTCTATACTGGATATTGGCAGATAGATGAAAAGGTGGATAGATAGATGGATATAGAAATGAACTGATATAATCTGTGGGTTGTGATCAATAGTTGTGCAAACAATCTTTTCCTGCTCCTCCTCTCCACTTAAAGCCCCCTGTCCCCCCCAAAAAAAGTCTCTTCAGGTGCCCATCTGGACAGCGTTGGTTTTATCACACAGAAGTGTAGTGAGATATGAGAAACACCCAAAATTTGGTGGAAATATTGTCTTCCAGTGGAGCTCCACTGTATGCAAGGTTACTTTGTCCAGTTTTGGGTTGTTTCCCAATTCTTGTGCAGTTCCGGAGTGCTCAGCAGGGACCCCTAATTTTTTGCAGGGTTGTGGGGGTTTTTTGGGGGGGATAATACAGCAAGCCCCAGAGTGTTGCAGAAGCTGCCTTCCATTTGCACACACTTATGAAGATAGAATTACATCCTTATATTCGCTCCTTTTTGTGGCTGGCAACTCTCCCCCCCCCCGCTCTCTTTTGCTGCCGATGGCATTCATTCTGTTCAGGCACACATGGCACGTTTATCAATACAAAGGTTCCAGCACTTCATGTTTTACCAAAAAAAAAGCACTGCTCATATTCCATATTTTTTTTCCTACACTACTCTAACTTTTTTTTTTGGGGGGGGGCAAAATAAATCTAAATAAAGGGCTCAATTCAACAAACCCAGTGCACTAGCAGAAGCCAGCACAAGGACCCCATTAGCACAATGGGACTTGCCACCGTGCCTCCCACACATCTGCTCTGCAAGGTGGAGAGAATCCCCAGAACAGCACGCTGGTTAAGTAGAGGGAAGAGAGTTCCATCTGGAAAGCAAAAGCTTGCCTTGACGGAAAAATTGTAATAATGCAGTGTTAAATTCCACCCAAGGTTTTTTGGAGTGTGTGTTCTTCATTTGCGACCAAACTACGCTTAATGTTCTGTGTTCATACTTTTTTTAAAAAAAATCAATATAAATAAGATATTAATCTTGAGAGCAGTTGGATCTCATTATAGTGAGTTGCATATGAAATGACTGCAAAACGAGCATGTCATACCCGTTGTCCTATTTAATTTTTGTCACATAGGTGGAATGGCAGTTTGATATTTTGACCCCTCCAAGTGCTCACTGAATAGTCCCACACTAACCCCTATCTCTCAACTTAACTCTCAATTTGTCTTATTTGTTATGAGGATAAAAGTGATTTACTTATTTATGTCTTGTTCTGTGGAAGTTTGTGTCATAGGCCAGAAGTCAGCTTCACCTGCTGAACAGCAGCCTGAAGGGGGAGAAGGTGGAGTGACCCCACGTGCAGCTGATCAGTCTTCAAGGACCCAGAGGAAAAGGCATTGATGACAACCAGCTGGCTTCAGCCTTCTTAAGCAGAGCTTCCAGCAGCAATCAGATGCTGGTAACAACGTTTGTGGTTCCTGGTCCTACCTTGCTGCTTCCTGCTTGTCTCGCCCCTCTGATCATTGGATTTTTTGGCCCCTGGATTATCTTCCCCCCACAAATGCCTCCTGGTGAGTCAGCTGAACACATAACAAATGAATTAAAGCAAAACCAATTAGTTAAAAAAATTAAAAATGCAATTAAAATACATGTTCAAACTCAGTTCAAGGTTACAGTGATGTCACTCTCAAAATTCAACACAAATCTTTTTCTTTGTTGTCCTTTCCATGGTCAACCCTGCCATATGAGGCTGCCATATGAGCATGACATGAGCAGAATATTAGCCTTCTGCTCATGCTCCCAGCAACTGGTATTCAGAGGCATACCACATCTGATACTGGGAAAAATGTATAGTCTCTCTGTGTTGGTGGAACAGCATTCCTATTGAGATTCTACAGGCGACTGCTATCTGTACGTCAAAAAAAGAAGATGGCATTTTGGTGTCAACATGTTTTCCCACATGGATTAAAAGGTCTCTGCCTTAGGTGTTCATTTTGTATTGTTTTGAAAACTATCTTTAGTTGTTTTTTGTGCTATGTTTGTAAATTGCATTGAGGCACATGTAGAAGGCGATTCATAAATTAAATCAGTATAATTTCTAATAGCCATTGATATCATTATCTTCCATAGAATTGTTCAACATACTTTTAAAAGTATCCAAGTTGACAGCTATCGTTACATCTTGTGGTGGCAAAATCCATAATTTAACTGTATGCCGTGGGAATAGGTACTTCCTTTTGCATGTTTTGAACTTCTTGCCATTTAGTTTCACTGGTTTCATTTAGTTCACACTGAAAAAGAAGAGTTTGGATTTGATATCCCGCTTTATCACTACCCGAAGGAGTCTCAAAGCGGCTAACAATCTCCTTTCCCTTCCTCCCCCACAACAAACACTCTGTGAGGTGAGAGGGGCTGAGAGACTTCAGAGAAGTGTGACTAGCCCAAGGTCACCCAGCAGCTGTATGTGGAGGAGCAGGGAAGTGAACCTGGTTCACCAGATTACAAGTCCACCACTCTTAACCACTACACCACACTGTAGAATAGGGCTGGTTTTGCAATACTTTTTTGGCATTTGGGAGGAACGGGTGGCATTTGGGAAGTTTTTAAAAGCTTTTTTAAACAACAACAACAAGCATTTCTGCATTTCTTATACCAACAATTGTCCTTGGTTGTCCCTAATAATAATAATAATAATAAGCCATACGCAGGTAAGAAATATAGGAGTAGCAGGCATTGACTTTTACAATGCTTGCTTGATAATTACATATTACTATTTCTCCCCAATTATCTGTAAATTTGCATGCTATAGGTAGCACAGTTTAGCTTCTGGAAACTTGGAATTACAAGTGAGCTCCTCAGTGATAACCAGGGTTTCGATTGTAGCCTAATATAGGTATGAAGGGGAAATGCAGCTAGTACAAATGTTTGTGGACAAAAACCTTTGCAGAATTGTTTGTAAGGCTGCCTGAAGGTAGTAATTTAACTTGGAATAGTCACAATCTATTGACCCCCACAATTCAATGACAAGTCATGCCACTGTTCTGTGAAGAAAGAACATGTGGGACACATTGCAGGGCCTTCTCTGTGGTGACTCTAGTAGAGCTTTGGAATCCACTTCTCCAATCCATGGAAGCTCTCTGTAATGTAGTTCTGCTGCAAAGTGATACTGAGGCACCTAAAATCTGGTGTGGAGAAACTATTTTGTTGTCATTGTTATTGTATCTTATTGTTTGTTTCTGGTAATGTTTAGAAATCTAGAACCCATTCTGCATCACTCTGTATGTTTTTGTGGCAGAAAGGCACATAATACATATTCATATAAATAAAAGAATGTGCTTTTAACCTTAAAGAGAAAACAGGCATTCATATAGTTATTCCATTAAACCACAAAGGGAAAAGCTGAGTAGACTTTACTAATTGTTGAATAACTTGCCAATTATATTTTTTACTGAAGTTGGATGGCCTTTTTCTTCATTAGTATGAATTACCTTGAAGGCAACATTTTTCAATCAATGCTGATTTGCATGTAATTTGTCAGGAGGGAAGGAAAGCAAAATAACTTTATTTAAAGATTTCCCTTTGTTTTAAGTGTCATTAGCAGTTCTGACTAATCAGATTTTTACAATCTCATCAGGCGCTTTTAGAATATATCTATGAACTCATCTGGAAGGATGCATTTATTCCTGAGTGTCCTGTATTGCATTACAGCACAGTAACGAGTCAGACTGCTACAGATGTTTATGTGAAATGCAATTAACACTCTGCCAATTTACTTTTTATAGGGACACAATCAATTTTTATTCATTTTAAAACCAGAATGCTTTCTTTTATTGTGTGTGGCCTCTGCTCTGATTATACAGCTAAACAAATTATTTCTCCGTTTGTTGTAAATGGCAATGTTTAGTCAGTAGGGTGCCATATTATAAATGGATCACATAAATCAAGTGCTGAATATAACTTTTCTGACAGGGGCCCATGAAATTATTCTGATTTTTGTTTTCACTTTTTCTATTCATAAAGTACATACTGTACTAGTAAATGCAGCTTCCTTTGATAAGTGGATTAATCTATGTGATCTTTATGTGGATTGATTAGTATTTAAAGGGTTGGGGAGAAAATGATAGCTTTTCTATGTGCTTGTTTATATATGAAGCCCTCAATGAATCCAGCAGCAGCTATTTCTATGGACTACATTTTATAAGTTCGTACTGGCCTTGGCCGATTAGCAATTCTCTTTTTCAATTGCTTCTTAAACCATATTTAAAGCCAACAGATTCACAGTGCAATCCTACTCAAAAGAAGACCTGCTGAGCTTAAGAGAGGTTGCTCCCTGGCGAGTGGGTACAGGAACGTAGCCTAAAGATATTCGCAGAAGGCAGATATGTATCTCTAGCTGGCCAAACAACTACACATGCAAACAGATGTGGGGAAAGCAGACAGAGATTTTCTCCATATTACAGTATTATAATTCTCCATATTAGAACTTGGAGCCATCCAGTGAAAGCTGAAAGGCGTGATTATTGCTAATTGACAGAAATTAGAAAGATTTCTTCACAAAGGGCATAGTTAAGTTTGGGAGTTCTCTACAAGTAGATACAGTGATGGCCACCAATTTGGATGGCAGGAAGGAATACCTGGGGTTTTGCTGGCTGTGCCACAAGGGCTGCTGGAGCAGGAACGACCAAGCATTGTCGTTTGTGTCAGATGTGGGGTTGTGTGCTTGGGTGAGGGGCTCTCTGAATGTGGGGCAGCAGCACAGCCCTGATTGGTTGTCCTTGATGACATTTCCAAGGTTGTTGTGGGCGCCTCTCATGGTCTCAGTCCATGTTTGTATTTTCTACTTGTGTGTTTTCCCCTTCCGTTCCTGGGCTGCACTCACATTGGAATTGGCAGTCATTCCACCAGCATAGCAGCAGTGCATGTTGGGTTCCTGTGTAATGTGAGTATGGTATTGCTCTGTAATACTAATAACTCTGGAGCAAGCTTAGAGTTTTGTTCGCCCTCCTGCAGGCAGCCGTGAAGGCCTCTGGTTTCACCTCTTAAATTTATTAGTATTCAGCTTCACTGAAACCTACATGAATAATTGAAGAAAATAAACACCCCTAGGAAGTACAAAAAGATGTACAGAGGAAACGGCTCTAAAATTTGTTAGGAAATCTGATGAGAATTTTCTTTATAGTTTCTGCTAGGGAAATGCATCATGGTGTCTGAGATGTTTTAAATTCATGTGCTCATGTTGCTAAAATGTTAGAAGGGCAGAGACTCTTGTGAAAAAGAGCCATACCTGCAACTCATAGGAAACTTTCATGACCAGTTGAATGCATCTAAAATGGAAAGCATATGGTCTTTGTTAAGTTTAATGGCTAGTCTTTCCCTCAGATTAAGGTAATTTTTATTAGGATACAGAATAAGAGCAATATAGGTGGTTGTGCAAGAGGAACTTGTGCACAAGAAAGCTTCTATTTTGGATTGTTTTTAAATGGGATCTTTCCAGTTTGCAGCCATGTAAACAAATAACTTCATCACACCATGTCTTCATCCTCTATAATAGGCCAAGGTTTTGGCATGTAAGAAAGCTGTGTTTGTATTTGATGTGGATGGATGGTGGATTATTTAATTTCTATACTGCTTAATATAGTTAAAATATCTCTAAGCAGTGTACAGAAAACTGAAGCAACAACAGACAACTTAAACATATTACAAAAATACATAAAGAAATGTTACAGTAATACAAATTTACGAATATACTGTATATGAATAAATACCAGTTCATTTTCCTTCTGACACACCCTGTGTTTGCTCAGAACCAGAAATGTCAGGTATTGATTGCCCATGATCCATGTAGTGTAGTGGTTAGAGTGGGGAAACATGTCTTGGGACACCAGGGTTCAAATCTCTCTTCAGTCATGAAACACACTGGGTGACCTTGGGGCAGTCACTGCTTCTCAGCCTAACCTACTCACAGGGCTGTTGTGGGGATTAAATGATGGGAAGAAGAACCATGTCTTCTACCTTGAGCTCATTGGAGGAAAAGGTTGACTGATTGCACTTCTATTCCATTGGATCTGAAAACGCCATTAAACGAAACACTGCAGCTTTACTTATTTTTGTAGCATTCGCATTTTCAAGTAAAATACAATTGGCACTAATTTTGCTACTAATAATTTATATTTTGTCATCTTTGCACATGGTACTACTATGCAGACTGGTTAGGCTCCTATCCCCAAGGAGCATACGATCCAAAAGCAGACCCAAAAGAAACAACAGAGGAAGGAGAAAGTGGGGAAAGAACAATAGTATAGGGTCATTTTAATTATGTGTACTTATATTACAGTAAAGTTTGGTGACAAGGAGAGTGTCGACACTGGATGGGCTGGAAGAAAATAGGGGATTTGGTCACACAGAAGTATGATGGAAGTCTGTTCTAGGCATTAGGAGCAGCAAGAGAGAGCGAGCAGTGGAGTCATTTCGGAGAACAGGAGGCCTGAGGATGATGGAGCTGGATGGGAGAAAGTCCGATATGGGTGTGTTGATAAGAGCAAAGAGATAGGGTAAGGCAATGAGAGGTTTGGGGGATATCTGATATTTGTGCATGATCCAGAAATGGAAAAGAAGCCAGTCTTGGGATTTCAGGACAGTTGATACATGGAGTGGCAAGAGAGAATGAGGCATCAGGCAGGGTGCTACAAGATGGATAGCTATTATTATTATTATTATTATTATTATTATTATTATTATTATTATTATTATCATGGCAGTCTCCAACTAAATTGTTACACTAAGCAACAAATTTTGTGTGCAGTGTAACTTCCATACCCTCCTCTCTCCCCACATGCCCCATAAATCTGCTCTGGAGGCTCCCCTCAACCTTTCTGAGCAAATTTAGGAGGGACATGGAGAGGCCTGTGGTGAGAAGATAGAGTATAGAAGTTACATTGTGCAGCAAAAAGTAGTTGCTCTAACATAACTGTTTAGTGGGTTACTGCCCTTTATTTATTTAATCCATGTATAAGACCACTTTATATTAAAAAAAAAAACACCATTAAGCATTTACAAGGTAAAAAGCTAAAATGCAAATTACACACACACACACACACAGAGAGAGAGAGAGAGAGAGAGAGAGAGAGAGAGAGAGAGAGAGAGGTACCTCGGGTTAAGTACTTAATTCATTCCGGAGGTCCGTTCTTAACCTGAAACTGTTCTTAACCTGAAGCACCACTTTAGCTAATGGGGCCTCCTGCTGCCTCCGCGCCGCCAGAGCACGATTTCTATTCTCATCCTGAAGCAAAAGTTCTTAACCAGAGGTACTATTTGTGGGTTAGCGGAGTCTGTAACCTGAAGCGTATATAACCTGAAGCGTATGTAACCCAAGGTACCACTGTGTGTGTGGTGTTGTTGTTGTTTTTTTGTGTGTGTATATATATATATCTGTGTGTGTGTGTGTGTGTGTATATATATATATCTCAGTTAATAAAACAGATATATGATCAGATAAAATAATGAGAATACAACCAAAATGTTAAAATCTATAAAAATTGCAGCTTAAAAAATAGAATAAAAACCATACATTCAGGATTAAAATCATTTATATCAGCATGATATATGCTAAGGTTTAAAATTAAATTATTTAAGTAACTTATCTTAATATTTTCATCTCAATAGTGATTTTAAAAGCTGGCTCTTGTCAGGCAAATGAAACAAAAACAACACCAATTGCCCCCCATTCACTGACTTTATATGTGGTTCCTAAAAACTGTTGCAGTAAAAACAACAACAACAAACTCTTCCAGGTTTACTTTGTCTTCATTCTTATATTAATTCTAGTTACATGACACTTACAAAAGAGTCAGATACCAAAATAATAAAATAAAGCGGGTGGGGGGGGAGAGAATCTATAATTTTGAAATAAAAAGAAACCAATCAAAGTTAGATGTAGGAGTTGCCATGTGTATTTGATGTGGTAAAAGGGGTAATTTTTATATAGATATGTGCAAACCACCATTCAGCCATCTGGCAGCATAAATATCAAGGTGATCAAATGCCTAATTGGCTGCCAAACCTGAATGTTTAAAGGACCTGGCAGGAATTAATGCAAAGGAAAGTGAATACAAACATGAGGAGAGGTAATTTTGCCAGGAAAGGTTCATTGTTCTGTGCTTACCTCCCACACCACAATTCCTTTTATCTCATACATCTTTTATTCTCCTTCTTTTAGCTCTTCATGTGTGCAACTGTGGGTTATAAAACAAAAGTTACCAGTTGTAATTATGATCCATTTTATTGGCCATACCTTGTTCCAGATACGCTTGTCCACAATGCCGTTTGTTCTATCACACGGTAGTTTAGGAGAGGGATTCCCCACAATCATCTGGAGATGAAAGTAGTGGAGTGAAATGAAAGGTGCTCATTTAAAAACAAATGCCAAATTATGTGACTACATCCTTTTCCTTTAGCACTGATTTAGGCCAGAATCCTAAATCACCACTTACCTGGGAACAAGCACCATTTATTTCTATGGGACCTACTTCTGATTAGATGTGGTTAGGATTGTACTGTTAGTCTTGGAATTTAGATTAAAATCCTATGCCTGTTTACATGGGAATAGGCCCCACTGATCTCATGTGATACTTCTGATTATACATACAGTGGTACCTCGGGTTAAGTACTTAATTCGTTCCAGAGGTCCGTTCTTAACCTGAAACTGTTCTTAACCTGAAGTACCACTTTAGCTAATGGGGCCTCCCGCTGCTGCCACGCCGCCAGGGCACAATTTCTGTTCTCATCCTGAAGCAAAGTTCTTAACCCGAGGTACTTTTTCTGGGTTAGCAGAGTCTGTAACCTGAAGCTTATGTAACCCGAGGTACAACTGTACATACAATGGCTTGCAAAACTGAAAGTTATCATAGGGAATACTTTTTCAGAGGTAGTTTGATATTACATCAGGTCCAGCAACGTTCCTAAAGAGCCGGGGGCATTAAAGTTGAATGGAGAATGTAAAAGCCAAAGTTTATATTGGCCATTTCAAACAATTTTATATAGAAGTTTTGGGATCTTGTTTCATCTGCTTTAAATAGTTAGATCCCTAATTATAATGCATGGATCTCTACCAGCGCCTGGCCCACACATGTTGCATGCTTGCTTAGTTACCATTACTAAGATTAGGGATTTCATTACATCTTTATCAGCTCTCAAATCACCTGCAGAGGATATGGTGCACCTAGAAATATTTAAACACTTTTCTGATTGGCAGACCCCAATGTTGAGTGAACCGGAAGTGAACCGGATAAGTCCCACGATTGGAATGTAATAATGGGGGGATACAATCTATTTCAGAGAAACAGACCAGACAAGAAAGGAGGAGGAGTGGCGTTATATGTCAGGGATGTGTATAACTGTGAAGAGATCCAAGATTTAGATCCTCAAAGCCAAAGTGAGAGCATTTGGGTCAAAATTAAGGGAGAGAAGAATAACAGAGACCTCATTGTGGGAGTTTACTATAGATCCCCAAGCCAAACGGAGGACATAGATGATGCCTTCCTGGAACAGATGGCCAAGCATGCAAAAGGAAGGGAGATAGTAGTAATGGGGGACTTCAATTACCCGGATATTTGTTGGAAGTCAAACTCAGCCAAGAGCATAAGGTCAAACAGATTCCTCACTGGCCTTGCAGACAACTTCATTGTCCAGAAAGTGGGAGAAGCAACAAGAGGAACAGCCATTTTAGATCTGGTCCTAACCAATGTTGATGACCTGGTTAGTGGGGTAGATGTGGATGGAGCATTAGGCGCGAGTGATCATGCTCTTCTGAAGTTTACTATACAGCGGAAAGGAGCAGCCAAGCATACTAGGACTCAATTTCTTGACTTTAAGAAAGCCGACTTCATAAAACTTAGGGAAGTGCTGGGTGAGATCCCATGGACAGCAATACTAAAAGGAAAGGGAGTTCATGATGGCTGGGAGTTTGTTAAGAGGGAGATAGTAAAAGCACAACGTCAGGCAATACCAATGAGACGGAAACATGGAAGGTGCCTAAAGAAGCCAGGGTGGCTATCTAAAGAACTTTTAACTGAATTAAGATTAAAAAAGGATGTGTACAAAAAATGGAAAAGGGGGGAAACCACCAAAGAGGAATTCAAACAAATAGCCAGCACGTGTAGACACAAAGTCAGAAAAGCTAAAGCACAGAATGAACTCAGGCTTGCTAGAGAGGTTAAAAGCAACAAAAAAGGCTTTTATGGGTATGTTCGTAGCAAAAGGAAGAACAAAGAAACAGTGGGGTCACTCAGAGGAGAAGATGGTGAAATGCAAACAGGGGACACAGAAAGGGCTGAACTCCTCAATGCCTTCTTTGCCTCAGTCTTCTCCGATAAAGAAAACAATGCCCGACCTGAAGAATTTGGAGCAAATGATTCAGCAAAGGAAACACAGCCCAGAATAACTAAGGAGATAGTACAGGAATATTTGGCTAGTTTAGATGTATGCAAGTCTCCAGGGCCAGATGAACTGCATCCAAGAGTATTAAAAGAACTGGCAGATGTGATCTCAGAACCACTGGCAGTCATCTTTGAGAATTCATGGAGAACAGGCGAAGTCCCGGCAGACTGGAGGAGGGCAAATGTTGTCCCTATTTTCAAAAAGGGGAAAAGAGAGGACCCAAATAATTACCGCCCAGTCAGTCTGACATCAATAGCAGGGAAGATTCTGGAGCAGATCATTAAGCAAACAGTCTGTGAGCACCTAGAAAGGAATGCTGTGATCACCAATAGTCAGCATGGATTTCTGAAAAATAAGTCATGTCAGACTAACCTGATCTCGTTTTTTGACAGAATTACAAGCCTGGTAGATGAAGGGAACGCAGTGGATGTAGCCTACCTTGATTTCAGCAAGGCATTTGACAAGGTGCCCCATGATATTCTTGTAAAGAAGCTGGTAAAATGCGGTCTTGACTATGCTACCACTCAGTGGATTTGTAACTGGCTGACTGACCGAACCCAAAGGGTGCTCATCAATGGTTCCTCTTCATCCTGGAGAAGAGTGACTAGTGGGGTGCCACAGGGTTCTGTCTTGGGCCCGGTCTTATTCAACATCTTTATCAATGACTTGGATGATGGACTCAAGGGCATCCTGATCAAATTTGCAGATGACACCAAACTGGGAGGGGTGGCTAACACCCCAGAGGACAGGATCACACTTCAAAACGACCTTGACAGATTAGAGAACTGGGCAAAAACAAACAAGATGAATTTTAACAGGGAGAAATGTAAAGTATTGCACTTGGGCAAAAAAAATGAGAGGCACAAATACAAGATGGGTGACACCTGGCTTGAGAGCAGTACATGTGAAAAGGATCTAGGAGTCTTGGTTGACCACAAACTTGACATGAGCCAACAGTGTGACGCGGCAGTTAAAAAAGCCAATGCAATTCTGGGCTGCATCAATAGGAGTATAGCATCTAGATCAAGGGAAGTAATAGTGCCACTGTATTCTGCTCTGGTCAGACCACACCTGGAGTACTGTGTCCAGTTCTGGGCACCACAATTCAAGAAGGACACTGACAAACTGGAACGTGTCCAGAGGAGGGCAACCAAAATGGTCAAAGGCCTGGAAACAATGCCTTATGAGGAACGGCTAAGGGAGCTGGGCATGTTTAGTCTGGAGAAGAGGAGGTTAAGGGGTGATATGATAGCCATGTTCAAATATATAAAAGGATGTCACATAGAGGAGGGAGAAAGGTTGTTTTCTGCTGCTCCAGAGAAGCGGACACGGAGCAATGGATCCAAACTACAAGAAAGAAGATTCCACCTAAACATTAGGAAGAACTTCCTGACAGTAAGAGCTGTTCGACAGTGGAATTTGCTGCCAAGGAGTGTGGTGGAGTCTCCTACTTTGGAGGTCTTTAAGCAGAGGCTTGACAACCATATGTCAGGAGTGCTCTGATGGTGTTTCCTGCTTGGCAGGGGGTTGGACTCTATGGCCCTTGTGGTCTCTTCCAACTCTATGATTCTATGATTCTATGATTCCCCAATATGGCACCCATGGACACCACAGTGCCCCAGTCAGGCTTCCTGAGCTCCCTTAAGAAATAGAGGTTTGGGGGTTGTTTGTTTCTGCTGAGTGGCTTCTTTTATGGTCTGCATTTAATTTGTCTGTGGGAGTGTGTAAGTGTTTTGCCTCTTTTTGGAAGGGTTCTGAGTATTGCCACCTTTTCGGTAAAATCTCTCTCTCTCTCTCTCTCTCTCTCTCTCTCTCTCTCTCACACACACACACACACACATATCTGTACACACACACACACACACACACACACACACACACCTTAGATTTCCACATATCTTCCTGAGCATATGAGGAAGAGTAATAGAACATAAGGGGTCTAGGGTTATCATCTATAGTGGTGAGACAGAAAGAGGGAGCAGGAGAGGGAGCTGGAAAAGCTAGCAGGAGAGGTCATTGTACAAGTAGAGTCAGAAGAACTATGTAAGAGAAAACAGGAGAGATCACAGTTTATATAAAACGAAATGAGTGGAGTCCCGTAATGAGAGGGGGCAATGAAACCCTTCGAGTAAATTCTCCACCAAGGGATGCTCTGAGTACAGGGGATCACGTGGGGTTTTGAGGACCCCTGAGACCAGGAGCCAGAATGGAGTATGGTATACCTTCTTGAAGAGTCTTCATCCCAAATTTTATCGTGCAGAAGGAGGCTTTCTAAATGATCCTGCTTTAAAATACTTCAGAGCAAGGGAGTGGTCCAGATTTTACATGGGGCAAAAGGAGGAGACTGGGATTATTCCCAGATTAGGAAATTGGAATTTTTATAGAGAGTTCTGCATGTGTATATTTTGTTATCTATGAAGCCACCCCATCTATGCATTAAAGTGGACAGAATATCTCTGAGTATGAATGAGATCTTTGTCCATTTTGAAGCTGCCATTGGATCAGAGGAAATGTGTCCTTTGGCAAATTAGATGCATGAAAATGGACAAATATGAAGCCAGTCAGAGATTTGGATCACATTGCTAAAACAGTTTCATAGTAAACTGGCATAATTTGTCTAAATAGAGTGCAAAAAGAATGACATACCAGCCTGGTTCAATAGGCTAAGCCAAACCTTGACCTTGAGAGCGTGAGGTCTTCCAGACAAGTGCACAGGCCCCTTGCTCTTCACTGGTTCTTTTTGCTGCTGTACCACGCTAAGGTAAGCCAAGCTTTGTCTTGGCATGTCATCTGAACTAGGGCTCCTAGTGAGCTCACTCCTCATTGACCATGAGCTAGAACCAAGGTTTATACTACAAGTCCCAAACCAGCTGTAAGATCCTCTCCAGGAGCCTGCATCGTGCTCACATGGTCACAATGGCCAGGCCAATGTGTGATAGCTCCTTCTGTATTATAAAGGAGAATATATAGAGATGCATAAATTCTAAACATCTTCCAGGAAAGCTAAGGAGCAGCAGTTATAGTTCATTGTCGAGTATTAAAGAGATACATTTCCAAAAACTCTATTTATAACTGCTGTTTTCGTGCAAAAGCCATTAACTTATTTTTATTTGTTCCTTTAGCCTGTGGTCTCTTCTCTTGAACCTTTATTTGAAACACACCCTAACTGTAGCATAATATTTTTGTTATATATTCTTCAGATATAAACCACTGTTTTCATTAGAAACTTTATGGTTGCATCTGCTGTCATGCTACTTAGAAATTAATTTATCCTAGATAACTTCCTTTTCCTTTTATTAACGTCTTGTATCTTGATCACTGTTGTTCATAGAAGAACATTTAGCCCCAACTTCAGACGCACAATTTACCATTCATATTAATTCATAACTGATCACCTGTAAATAAGATAACTACTTAGTCTGCATGGCTTGAGCATCCTAGGGTAGCTAAGTGCTCCTGGAGACGAAGCCCCAAACTCTGCCCGCCGAAAAAGCTTGTTAATGGGTCCCACATGACAGAGCTATCAATTTTTTAGTATCGTATATACATGCTGTATCCATTATAACTTTCAGTTAGACCTAACTGTCCAGTAGCTTGCAAGGTTTTGCTTTTATTTTCACTCTGACATGGAGACAAAATTTAATAAAGTGATAATGTAGCAAAAGTATGCCTCTGAAAAAAGGAAGGATGAACATGTGACAGTAAGAATACGGCTATCTTACAAGAGAGCTGAAAAGTCTCTCCCCACCCCCTTTGAACATTACTCAGTTTGTTTAAATGTGCTTTGTAAGCAATGATAACTTGTCATTTTATCATTGATCTGTCCTTTCTTCTATCTCGGAGGGATTCATTAAATAATGCATGCACCCCTGTGAATTACCCTTCTTCACTCTAGCATCCCTAGACCATTAGCCAAATATAGCAACACCAGCATCTTTCAACCCCTAGAAACCCTTTGGCTTTCATTTAATTAAATTATCCCATTATGAAAACTCTTATAATGAGATTAAATTTAATTATTTATTAGACACTTATTTGCACTAGGGAGCCTATCAATTATGCATGGTTGTGCTAAACATTTTTCAATCCATCACCTTTTCTTTTCATAGAAGGTGCAATTTATTAAGTGCATTTGAAGTACCATGACAATAGATATACAGCAAAAGGATGCAGGTCATTGCAGTACAATTTAGAGCAAATTACATAGGAGGGGGGGGGAGGAATTAATTTTCTCCCATATTTACAATGCTTTCTGACGCATGTATGAATGATATCATAGAGCAGCAGGGCTCTTTTTTTAAAAAAAGGGTTGTATAATAAACTTTAGCCTTTCATATACTGCAACGTCAGTGGGCCAACAAGCAAATTAAAACTCCATTTGGGCCACACTTTTGTACATTGCAGCCATGTTGATTACAATCGAAGCTCCTTTGTAACAGGCTGCAGTCTAAGTTTAGATGTCTATGGTAGGAGGAAGGGAAATCTAGACATTGCAAAAGAAACTGCAATGAAGAAGCATTTATTCAGTGTGTTGGAGAAGCCTTATGATTTGAGAATATGTCTTACATGACTATGGAATCAGCTGCATATGATGTCACACTCAATGAATGTGCAGGACAAAGCAGATATAGTTAGTTCTCACACTGTCCAGCTAGAACTGTAGCACTAAGAGCCCAACATAATGTGAAGAGAGAAGTATGTAAATCTTCCAAAAGGGGAAGGAAGCAGAAATGCATCTTCCTTGTGGACACGGAAAAGAAGTTATTGGTCCCAGTGCAATCCAGACCTTCCCTTTTATCGGACCTTGTCAATACCCAATGAATTATTTAGCTGCCGTTCTGTGTTGCTGAAGGTAGGATTTCAAGAGAGCTTGTAATGCTTAAAATACATTGTCATCATTAGGTGACCTGCTTTTTCACTTCTGCCAGTGGTTTCTGCACAGGAGAACAGTAGCGCGTGACAAGGGAAAGTTACAGTATAAATGAAAGTTGCAGTATGCATGTTGCTACAAAACATAAGTAAAAAAAGCTTGTTACTTAAATACTTGGGTGAGAGGGTTAGTTGCATCAAGTCCACACTATGTTTAACCCGCTCTAAATCAACATATGCAAACAAAATTAATGAACAAAATACATGCTGCAAATAAACTCAGTCAAAGGCATAGCAAACAGAAGCCTTAGAGAAAAGAATTTGAATATGCTAAACAATGCACAGTTTTTCCAACTCTGAAAATGTCTTGGTTTGTCAGTAAGGATATCTTGCTTTCTTCAGAGAACATGTGGAAGCAGACTTATGTATGCAGAGGTCATGTTGTTGTGTTTGGTGTCTGAATGTGCCTTTGCACCTGCATTCCAGTGCTCATCCTGAGTCCCACTGAAGTGGCTGGATGCCTCTCTTATATAAAGGTGAAATGTGCGGCCCCATCCAGTGTTGCTACTAGAGCTAATTTGTCCATGTCCAGTCCTCTAAGCTGTAGCACCCAGAGAAAGATAGGGCAAGCAATTGGACAGAGGCTCCTGTGCCCATTTTCTCTGAAGGTGGCACTGTGCGATACCCAGAGTGGGTGAAGTAGGAGCTGTTGCTACCTTCTCTTACTTCCTCACATCTCTCATCAACTACCAGAAACGGCAAGACTTGCAGCAGGAATTACAGGGGAACTTCCAGGAGAATTTCTGTTTGTCAGTGCCCTCGCCCACTGTGCCCCCCCCCCGATCCTTTACAACTGTGTTTTTCAGGCTGTGTACACACCACAGACATTTAAGGAACATCCTCCTGAGAACTGTACTTTACTCTTCACAGAGCTATAATTCCTAGCACCCTCAACAAACTACAGTTCCCAGTATTCTTTTTTTGGGGGGAGGGCATGTGCATTAAATGTATGGTGTGCATGCAGCCTCAAACTATCAGCTGGGACCCGCCAATGGGCCACTTTCAGGTGAGTCTCAAGTGCCACAGCCTGCACAGTGTCTCCTCCTTTGGCTGCCTTACCCACTAGCTGTGCCATAGTCGTTTGGTTGGGACAATGCCAGCACCAGCAACTCTTTGCATGCTGAGTAAAAGTGTCTGAGAAACATAAGAGTTGGGCAGGGTAGGGGAAGGAAGGCTGCCCCTTTCTGAAGTAAAAAGAGGCAATGTTGGGGGGAAATCAAATCCAAAGATTAGCATTTAATTTTTATTTATTAATAACAGAAATAGAAAGGGAAGATTATGAGAGGAAGAGAATATAGGAACTGCTTGTCACAAGGAAATGCTGTGGAAAATAATGTAGCATTTTCAAAACAAATAGATTACTGTTGGTGCCTGGAAACTGTGCCTCCATCTGCCACCATTTTGTGACTGGTGGGCCTATGTAATTTTCAGCTAAGTGAGCCATGTGGGTAGAAAGTTTGAGAGCCCCTTTTTACTATCCCCATTGTAAGGCAAGGGAATGGAGAAAGGATGGCAATTTACTGTTTTCTGTCTGATTGCCTCTTCTCACTAGCAACAGCTGCTGATCGGCTGCTTTTCCTCCAAGTGAAAAGTGGTAATGTTAAGCATCCTTTAAAAAAAGAAAGAAGTGTGCTTAATGTGCAGCTTGACCCTGACATTGGCCAAAGGGTATCTTCCTGTAGCCTTTCAAATGTGCATATTAAGAAGCAATATGCACAGATGTATGCACACATCTATAATGGGCACGGACTCATATGGCAGGATAGAGTGGTGTGGAGCCAAAGGTTCAAACTTACTCTTGAGAATTTTGACCGAATTTTCATTCCAAGGTCAAAAAAAGCAAGACAGTGTCAGAATTAGCTAAAACAGCATCAATCATTTAGAAACCTATTCAGAGAGCTACTTACCAGTAAGGTGATATGTCTCTGCAAAACGCAATTCTTTGCCTTACATTTTGCATTTATTCATCTGGATGCTGTGTGTATCTAATCCCTTTGCTTTTTAAAATTAAATTCTTTACTTTAAAAAGAAAACAGCTTTTCTGTGCATAATTTCCAGTGAGGGAACTTTATTGCCCTCTTTGGCTTTTCTCCACTCACTGCTTCCTGGTCACAGAAAAAGGTAGCTATCAGGTGCTATGATCCCAAATAGGTGTTCTAAAAATGATTGGAAAATTTGAGGGTGCCTCGGTTTTATATACCATGTAAAATATCAATTTATCAATAACATGCACTAGTATATTTAAGCATAGATAGGTGTTGAGGGTTATATCCATGTGGATATTATTACATTTGTTCCAAATATACTTATTACTAGGAGATCATATTGGTCGGGATTCAACACACAAAAATAAATAACATGGATCTAATTCCTCTCCCCCACCCCACCCCATGCTAATATGAAGGGTCTAGCTGCACATACCCAGTTAAAATGCCCTTGTTGAAGCCATTTTACAAAGTGCAAGATTGCATCAGCCATATCTTCTCTGGGATTTGACTCAATGCCAGCACACTGTATGTGTTCTTCAGCATCTGGAAGACCGGCCTGAAAGAACAAGATTCATAGCCTGCTTCTCTGTCCCATCTCTCTTTTTGAAAATAACACTGATCCTATGAAGTTTGGGCATTTGAGATGTGCAAACATTTCGGGACTAGTGGAAAACTGAACCGAATAGGACCCATTTCTAGACATTCTTAAATGAATGACAAGTAGAACAAATGGGTAAATACGGCAAATGTTAGATCCCAGACACAAGGAGCCCTGGGATGTGTTGTTCTCCAGATTTTTGATGTTAAGGACTCTGATGCTCAGGACATTTCCCAGAGTCCCTGAAAAATGTTGATTTTGCAGCATTTGGAGCACCAGAGGGAAGGGAATGAGCAAAAGTATTGCAGAGAACAATGAAGGTGCATCTGGAGGCTATCTGGAGATGCTGAAGTATGATGCTCCAAGTCAGGATGGAATCCCCTTTATAAAGTTTTGCTAAGTCACAGTTAAGGTGAGAGGTCTGAGCTGTCCGCAGGACTTCTCCAGTATTGAGCCATAACCCCCAGTGGCAGCAGCATCCCTTTTAGCCTGGGAGCTCTCCTAGGTCCTAGAGATTTCCGTCTAGGCTACTATCTTATGCACACCATACATTTAAAATGCATTTTTAGGGAAGTTTTTAATATTTAATGCTGTATTGTTTTTAACACTTGATTGGGAGCCGCCCAGAGTGACTGGGGAAACTCAGCCAGATGGGCGGGGTATAAATAATAAATTATAATATTATTATTATATTTAAAGCACACATACACCCAAGAATCCTGGCAACTGTAGTTCATCCGTCACAGAACTACAACTCCCAGCATCCTTAACAAATTGGTTTCCAAGATTTGGGGTGGAGGATGTATGGAAGCCTTAATCTAACTTCCAGTCTGTTTCTTGATGCCTGGTGCTGAATCACACCAGTGTCTCACAGGCTCTCTGCCTGGTCAGTTAAAAAAATAGACAGACAAGTTAAGAAGACAGGGAGGAAATATTGTCTTGTTGCTGTGAAAAAGAAACATTTCAAATCAGTTAGGGTTGCTGTGTCTGCTGAAAATGGGATCTCCCATCCCTAGCTGTAGGGGAATTAGCAGAAATAGGCTCCTTCCTGTGTTCATCCAGCTGGAGTCTGTGCTGGATTGCATTCCCTGCTGTGGATGGAAGGGCAATTCAGGATCCAACCCTTAGCTTGTCTGCTTGACTCAAAATGGACGGTGATGGCCAAGCCATTACGGCGAGCAGCTACACATGAACACTTCACCAATTAATTTTTACAGACATCTGCATAGCATTCTGTGCATGCATGATGGGTCTATTGTCACACACCCACACCTTCACTCTGTTTTGAGCAGACGAGTTAAAAAAAGCACCACGTTAACAGGATGCAAGTTTATTCCTTACATTATTTATGCAAAACAAGTGGCAAGATGCCCGAGGCTTTATAACAATACCTCATTAGTTACAATCAATGTAAGCACCTCTGTATTGCTCGCAATTATGAATCCTGTTACTTTATGATCTGCTCAAAATATCTCTAAATAATACAGTAGAAGCATAAGTATCTGTTGTTTATGCTTGGTTTCTTTCAGTAGCATATTATAATAATTACTCAATTGCCCAATATAAGTGAAAATATAATCTTAATTTTGCTTGTTTTACGGACTGAAGATGTAATTCAGGATAATTTAAGCATTTGTGCTTCTGACTGAGTACCAGTGTACAGTTTGTATATAGGGTATACCTCTTGCAACTTTTTTCTCAGAGTAGCACTGGACACTTTCTAAGTTTAGAGTATATGCTAGTTGAAAAGGAAAATGTTTGTGTTAGCTACAATTATTAAAAGATAGTTTTTGTTGGATAATTAAAAAGGTCCCACTTTTAATCACTTTTAACTGTTTTTCTGAGAAAATCTCTGTTAAAGTGAAATGCTGATATCAAACTAGCTGAGTTTTGTTTGTCTTCAGTGTGACTAAATTAGAACTCAGCTCCAAAAACGAAACAATTGATGACTCAGCTGATCTAAAACCATTGGATTTCATCTACTGATTGCCACTTGCTCTGCATCAGAGCCCATCGGTCCATGGGGAGAAATAATTTTCAGAAAATGCTGACTGTTAATGCATAGAGGCGTGTAGCAGATGACTCAATGATCCCAAACATTCAGGATTATTTACTTAATTTCTTTATTTTCAAGATGTCTAGACCACCATTCTGACCGAAATTATGCAAGGCAGTTTACAATAACGTGAAATCAATAACAATAAAAATCAAGACATATGACCACAATATAAAGCATCACTCTCAATGACCAAAACGATAATGCAGCACCTGCCAATAAACCCATACCTGTCACAGTCAAAATATGAAAAGGGTGGTGGAATAAAAATGTTCATTGCGTGCCAAAAGCTATAAGTGAGCTGGTCTAGCAAGCCTCCTGGGAGGGACAGTTTCAAAGCAGCAGTAGCATCATGGAAGAAATCTTGCTTTTTGCTGGATCCTAAAAAGGTCTTGCCGAGCAGATGGTCAGCACCTCAAGTGCTCGCATGGCAGAAGACATTCAAGGTTTGCTTGCTCAGGTCATTTAATGGCAAAGTGAAAAACCAGTGCAGCCGAACAGGAATGTAAGTATGTTGGAAGCTGCCAAATAGTGTTGGAACAGTGGTCCATCTTGCTCAGTATTGTTTACCCTGACTGACACACAGTCTCCAGGGTTTCAGACAGCAGTCTTACCCATCCCTTCCTGCAGATGCCGGTGGTTATTCAGCATGTGACCTTCTGCATGCTCTGTTACTGAGGACCAAACTAGGTAAAGGTAAAGGGACCCCTGACCATTAAGTCCAGTCATGACCGACCCTGGGGTTGTGGCGCTCATCTCTCTTTATTGGCCGAGGGAGCCAGCGTACAGCTTCCGGGTCATGTGGCCAGCATGACTAAGCCACTTCTGGCGAACCAGAACAGCACACGGAAACGCCGTTTACCTTCCCGCCGGAGTGGTACCTATTTATCTACTTGCACTTTGACATGCTTTCGAACTGCTAGGTTGGCAGAAGCAGGGACCAAACAACAGGAGCTCACCCCGTCGCGGGGATTCAAACCGCCGACCTTCTGATCGGCAAGTCCTAGGCTCTGTGGTTTAACCCACAGCGCCACCTGCATCCCGAGGACCAAACTAGGTTGGTGTTAAATATGTATTTGCACAGGGGGTTGGACTAGATGACCCAACTCTACAGTTCTATGATTTAATGTGCACATTTTTATTTAAAAAATGCAAATAGAAATTGCTGTGAGGTGATAATTATCAGCATTATAGCAGGTACCACAGTCCTGACCAAAAGTGCTTCTTCACTGCTGCTGCTATTTGCACTGGGAGAAAGTCCTGCACTGGCACTAATATTTAAGTAAGTGGGATGTAACTGCTGCTGTTGAATTATGGGAAGGGGAATGAAGGAAGGCAGGCCCCAATTTTATTTTGTGATACCTGTCCTAGCAGCTGCTTTTAACAGGGACAAAGTGGGAGGTGATTTGGCTAAAGCTGGGGATATCAGATGGTCAGACTCATGGATTTCATTAAGAGCCCAATGACATTTCCCCAATAATTCAAAAACTCTTATTGTTTTGTTTTTTTACACACACACATGCATAAAATCAAATACAAAAGTTAACCATGTTGAATTGATAGCGTGCATATTTTTTTAAACTATCTTCAAAGATACTGTATGTGAAAATAGCAAAGAGGTGAGGTTTTCATTCTGCAGCCCTCCCAGTAGCCTATGCTTCCTGAAAGCCTCACAACGTCCACTGCTGGGCTTTCTTGTAAGCATGGGAAGCCAAGGAGCCTGTCTACCTGTGTTTCAGATGGCCCTCTGTTAGTGATGTTGTTGTGTGTGGAATCATAGAATCATAGAATCATAGAGTTGGAAGAGACCACAAGGGCCATCGAGTCCAACCCCCTGCCAATCAGGAAACACCATCAGAGCACTCCTGACATATGGTTGTCAAGCCTCTTCTTAAAGACCTCCAAAGAAGGAGACTCCACAGTCTTTTCACCGTTAAGGAAATCATTGCAGAAGGTGTTTTTGTCTTTCTTTAAAGGTAAAAGGGAAGTGTTGGCAGGCTGCTAGCTGCAAGAGCCTGGGAAGCACTTCGCTCCAGTATTGACTATGGTTTATTTTGCAATAAAAGCAAGGAGGCTGCTGGATGACTGCCTGGTGGAAATTGGTCACCTCGACTGAGATGATGTTGCAATTCACATGCACAGGACCTCAGGCAATGAAGCCCTGACAAGCCAGTATTACAATAGGGCATTGCTCCAGAGAGGAGGCCGGTCTAAATTTAATTTAATCATGCTAACTAAAGAGTGCATAACACTATTGGCCTCCACAAAAGAAAAGTCTGCAGGGTGGGGACCCCATCCTGCCAATAAGTGCATAGTTACACCGTGCTGCAAGAAAGGCTGCCCAGGAATTACACCTCCCTATAGCAAATCAATTTTGGAATTTGCTTCAGAGATTTTGTTTAGGGCAGTTATATAAACACCAGGCTTCACAGCCAAATTCTTCAGTTTGCTGCTTGAAACCACTCGTACTGAAATCACTTTATTTCAGCATGGAACTAGGGGACTGATTCCATTCTCTTCCGCAGCTTTTCCTCAACTACCCCTAGTTTTCTGCCTGCCTGGATCCCTACTTGCTGAAGTGGAGATCCTTGTTGGTGGTCAAGAGTCCTTTTATGGGCTCCCTTTTAGTTCCTGCATCTCTGGATCCTGGTTTGCTGAAGCAGAAATCTTTCTTCCTTGTTATCAGGCATCACTGTACTTCCTTTTCGCATCTAATAAAAACCATTTTGGTTTGCCAAGTCTATCCAGATATGTAGAATGTTGACGAATGTTGACCTTCCTTATAAAGACTCTCTTTGGCTTATTCTTCTCCCTTCTCCCTGTTGCTGTCCTGTGCCTTCAGCTTGACTGAATATGGTGTATGCTTCCATTCAAAGAGCAACAGGGGTCTGTTCAACCTGGCACATCCCCACTCCGAGACAAAACTGTGGTGGGTTCTTATCTAAGAGATGGTGTTTGTAGATGACACAGCCTTGACAGCACACTCCAAGGAAGCTCTACAAAGACTCGTGCCCAAGCCTGCATGGAGTTCAGGCTCATCATCAGCCTAACAAAGAGCAATGTCCTAGGTCAAGACATCACCAGCACTCCACACATCAGCATTGGTGACTGCTCTCTGAGCAGCCCATTCTTTAAAAAAACAACAACCCCATTGCCTTACACAGACCACTTATTACTCAGCCATCTTTCTCCTATGCCTTGTGTACACCCTGTGTATTTGTTTGCTTCTTGTGTGTGCATGTTAATGTAGTCCTAGTTAGATTTACCTAATCCTCTCCATCCAAAGAAGTGTGTGTGTACACACACATATAGTTGCCTTATTAAACGTGTGGGTGGAATTCAATGCAGTGCTAAGTGGGGTAGGCGTGAGTAGAACAATAATTACTGCAGAGTACACAAGAGCAGGGACGTGCGTGGTGCTGTGGGTTAAACTACAGAGCCTAGGGCTTGCCGATCAGAAGGTCGGCAGTTCGAATCCCTGCGATGGGGTGAGCTCCCATTGCTCTGTCCCTGCTCCTGCCAACCTAGCAGTTCAAAAGCACGTCAAAGTGCAAGTAGATAAATAGGTACTGCTCCGGCAGGAAGGTAAATGGCGTTTCCGTGCATTGCTCGGGTTCGCCAGAAGCAGCTTAGTCATGCTGGCCACATGACCCGGAAGCTGTACGCTGGCTCCCCCGGCCAATAAAGCAAGATGAGCGCCGCAACCCCAGAGTCGGCCACGACTGGACCTAATGGTCAGGGGTCCCTTTACCTTTACATAAGAACACTGGATAGCAAATAAGATCATTGGTCCCTCTAATTCAGTATTGCCTAAACCAGGCACCCCCAAACTTGGCCCTCCTGCTGTTTTGTGACTACAATTTTTTTTTTAATATCTTTATTGTCAACTCCCATCATCCCTAGCCAACAGAACCAGTGGTTAGGGCTGATGGGAACTGTAGTCCAAAAACAGCTGGAGGGCCAAGTTTGGGAGTGCCTGGCCTAAACTGACTTGCTGTGGGTCTCCAGGATTTCAGGTGGAGACATGGCCAATCCTACCTGGAGATGACAGGGATTGAACCTGCAACATTTTGCATACAGAACATGTGCTCTACCACTGACACACAGCTCCTCTCCTTTGTAGTCCACGATGAGATATGCTGGCTAGTCTAAGATCAGCCACTGCGTTGCATAATCAAATGGAGATTATGCAGGTCTTCCTGGATTTAGCACACTACACGAAACTGGTTCTTCAGACATTTTCACTAGTACTAGCATGCATTTTGGCATAGGGCCCCATGCTACTGTAAACTAGAAAAATATGGGCTTTAAACAAAGTGAGTAAATACTGTATTAGAAACTGGGCTAAATTACCCCCTTAATATTGTTGAATGAGTACTGTGCTGTATAAAGCAAAGTTATCGAAAGTTTCACGTTTTAATCTGTAATTTTAAGTTCTGTTTAGTTTCCCCCTGCCTAGGAGTTTCTGTTTGGGAATGAATTCATATCTCACCGGCCAAGAAAAGAAAGTGAACAGCCTTCCGATTAGGCCTCAGCTAATTGGAGCTCTATAGATCAGCCAGCAGGGGATGACATGATAGCTGCACTACTATTATCCTTCTCCTTGCTTCTCAGTGATTTGTTTTCCTGAGGTAACTTGAATCCTAGACAGTCTCTATCAGCACGGTTAACAGCTTTTATTTTACAAATGCTGGAGGAAATGTCATTTCCAGTTGTAGTTTGTTGTTTTATTTAGTCTTGTTCATCTAAACTAATACCCTGCAAGAGAATAAAACTCCATTCTTCAAGGCAAAATCCCTGATTTTTATAATACTTCCTGAAACTGGTTTTACAGAAACATAAAAACAATTCACATTGATTATAAGAAAGGACATGCCATTTAGAATTCTTAAATGGACCCATTTGCAAACAAAATGAAGACACTCATATTTGGCAAAATAATAATAATAATTTCCATATAATTTATTTATTATTCTGTCATATAAAATTATTGTGTTGGCAAAATGGATGGGGATATGACTGAAGCAAAAGAAGTGGGAATATAAATGAAGGTCAATATAAATATACAAATAATCCCCCTCCCTGAAATTTATGTCACCTTGGTTTCAACTTTCCAGGTAAATTTTGTTGTTTGTTGTGCCTGAAAAAAGCAGTTTCTCATAATAGGGTTAAATCTTTATTTAATTCTATATAAACTGAAATGGCTGGGGTTAATAGAAGGCTATATTAATAGAACTGTCTCTCGAGTGCTTATTTATTATTTTGTCAAATTTTTAGTACCATGAAAGTATGGTACTAAATAAGATCTTAACCTTTGTTTACATTTGAGCTGGAAAAGGTACCTTTTAAGTATTTGCTAAAACAAACCAAAGCTGTTGCTTTAATTACCAAATAACACACAGTCCAGTTTCCTCACCTCCCAGAGCACTAAAGTAAAATTCAGTGGCATTAGGCTACTTGATCTCTTGCAACCGTAAGTTAAGGAAAGGTCCCCCCCCCGCCTCTCTATTTTTTTAATATAAATGTTTGTGTGTGTTTAATATGTATGTATATGTATAAATGTACTGTGTACAGGTTGTATACTTACTGACATTGCTTAATATAAGCCTCAAGAATGCAAATACTCCTCAGTGTGTTTCCAATAGCAATGTGATTGTAGTGTTCTGTGGATTAAGTTACCAGCCCTTTGAATTCTGACCTTCAGTCTAAAACAGCTTTAGAGGTTACTCTTTTTCCGATTTGTGAAACTGAAGAAAAAGAGCTAATGCTGCTGGAACGAAGGAGGAGGGGTAAAACTTTGAAGCTGCTGGATTCCTCCACCCCTACCATTGTTCTCCAATTATAACTCGTTAGATTTTTTTCATTATTATTAAAAAATTTAAAGGACAAATTTCAGCCACTGTGTAATCAGTACACTTTAACTCTGAGATCAAATCCTGCTTGCATTGACTTTGGTTGGAATTTTGACATTGTATTCAATGGCAAACTAATGGATCTCTGGTAAATACAATTAAAATAATATTACGTATATGATATGAAGTATTCAAGTGAGTCACTATGGTTAATTGGAATTAACCAATTAATAGGTGGGGGGAGTATACAGCAAGTGATCCATCTAACTATACTTTTAATTCAGACATTCTCCTTTGTCATTTACAGTTGCCACTTCTACAAGATGGTGTTGTTCATCCACCCCAAAACAAACAATAACCAGGCATGAACTATCCAAACTGAAATGATTGGTTGCAATAGCAGCAAATTAAGCATGTGCTTTTCTCCGCAATACAGACTACACTGAAAGATCAATGACATTGCTGCATTGGATCTGGGTTGTGTGGTTGTGCATCTCCCCCCCCCCCCAAGCCCCACAATTTGATTCAGAGCCTGATTCAGCTATTTATACCAGCCCTGACTCGGGGCAATCAGGATCCAGCCTGACCTGACGCACAGATCCAAACCACAGTGTAGGAAAAAACAAATAATCTGAAATGCCATTGACTGGGAATGGGAAACCAAAACAGCCATAACTTTCTTTGTTTTTAACATTGGTGCATGGACTTGGGATATACGGTTGCCCCTCAAGAAGGGATTAATCCTGTCAAATTTCAAAATGGGTAGTTCCAGGTGTGTGTGTGTGTGTGTGTGTGTGTACTCAAAAATAAAAATAAAAAATACACTCATGCAAGTATTATTGCATTGCATGTGTGCTGCTTGTGCACTGACTGTGTACAACATAGGGAGGCAAACTAAGCCCCGGGGACTGGATCAGGCCCAATCGCCTTCTAAATTCGGCCCACAGACGGAATCAGTGTGTTTTTACATAAGGTAGAATGTGTCCTTTTATTTAAAATGCATCTCTGGGTTATTTGTGGTGCATAGGAATTCGTTCATTTTTTTTCTTCCAAAATATAGTCCGGCCCCCCACAAGGTCTGAGGGACAGTCGACTGGCCCCCTGCTGAAAAAGATTGCTGACCCCTGGTGTACAATGTACTTACAAGACTTACACACACAAAAGTACTAATAAACGGGAGGGCGGAAACAAGAGAATGGGCCTTTTCTGCAGTGGCTCCCCATTTGTGGAATGCTTTCCCCAGGAAGGTTTGCCTGGCGCCTTCATTATACACCTTTTAGGCGCCAGGAGAAAATGTCCCTCTTTAACCAGGCCTTTGGCTGATTGACACCTAAGAGACAGGACTTATTAAAAGAGAGGTGAGCTTGCTGCATTTTGACACCACCATCCCTCTGTCCAAGCACTGTGATTGGAGAGTATTTGGTGAGATTCTAGCCCTGGATTGGAAGCTAGAGCTGTCCAGCTTTCCTTCCTCTCCTCACCCAGCATTCTTCTTATATGGCGTGCTTAATAATTACAGCAGTGGAGAAAGTCTAGCTTTAGAGATACTAATATTTAGTTTCAGACTGGCACGAATTGTCACAAATTTATTTGGGCACATGCAACCCACTCTGTAGTGTTTTGTAGCTGTGTCAATCCGATCCAAATTTGGCACAAATCTGTACAAATTGGCTGGTTCAGTTTGAATTTGGACAAATTGGTTGCACAGCCTTAAATTGCCTCCAGGGAAGAGTACTGTAAGCAACACTCTTGGAAATAATAATTAATGAAATTTATGTCATGGGCAGCAATGTACTTTTCTGAAATAGCTGCCTAACCCTTTCCTTGGTGAAAAAAGAAAATACTTTAGGCCACCAAGTACAATTCAGTCCAAGTTAGGCACTTAAAAATACAATTGACTTTGATGACAGTTAAGCATTTGCTTAAGACTCTCCGAAATTAATGACCGAATTCTAGAAAACCCTGTATTACAGTATAATTTTGTGCATGTTTACTCAGAAGTAAGCCTCATTAAGTTAAATGGGACTTACTTCCAGGTAAGTGTATATAGGATTGCAGCCTTAAAAGTACTTAGCCTTGGCTGCACTACACACATTGCTAATTTTTATTCAATTTTACAAAGAAAAATAATCTGTTTTATTGTTGATTTCAAAGTAATTTTTAAAAGGCTAGCTAACATTTCAAAACCACATGCATGGCATGCAAAACTTCTGTTTTTATAGTTTTTGTGAAGGCCAAGGAGCCAATAAAGTATTGGAATAGATCTGATTATTCTAGGAAGTATAATTCAATCTGTTGTTTTTCACACAATTAAATGTATTTGGAAGCATATACCCATAATAATTATGATCTAGTCACAAAGCGTGCTTATTATCTGTGTTGAGTGCTTTATTAAAATGAATAACCAAATTACCGTCAACTCATGTAGCAAATGATTATTATATTATGTTTCCCCCCTCTCATATTGAGAATGCATTAAAATGTTAATATAAATCATTATCAACAGTGTTTTGTATGGAGCCTATAATGTTCCTGATCTGTTTTCATCTTGGTCTTACAGTCATTTAAGTAGTATACAATGCTTGGTTCAGGAGCTTTAGACCCTAGTGGAACTATGCAAAAGAATAAAGTTACTTAACTGAATCTGTGTGCTCTGAACTGGATTTTATTGTTCATTATTAAGTGATTTCTACGGTGACACAAACATTGTGTTTGAGAGAACTAGTGCTTTTAAAGCTAAAGATGTTTTACTTGATGGAATTACAATGGCGTGACACAGACAATACCTACAGCCTCCAAGAACATTGTTTTGATATCAGGTCACATTATAGTGAACATACAATGACATAGCCGTGCCTTCTCAACCTCAAAACTCTACTGCAGACAGTGGCTTGCACATTTTATCACTAAATCCCAGTGAGCCTTTTCCAATAACTAGAGTTCCTTGTCCCCCTTTTCCTTAAGTGTAAGTAAAGAGCTGTCAGTTGCCAGAGATCTTGCTGTTATTACAAGCATAGAGCCAGGTAGACGGATCTAAAAAGAAGGAAACAATAGATCTACTACATGGAGTGTTGGTGTATTTTAAGATTCCCAGAGAAAGACCCAAGGAAAGCCCACAAACTGCTGACTAAACTACATGAAAGGCCATCTTTCCCCACATGAACTTTCCTATTATAATTTTCCTTGGAGGCTCTTCTTCAGGTCTCACTATCATTAGAGGAAATATGGGTGGTGAAACTTGTATTTTGTGATGCCCAGGTTATAGAATTGTTTCCCAAGAAGATTCATCTGACGCAAAGCCTCATTTTTAGAGGTTTTAATGGATGCAACCCACTCTGAAAGTCTTTTGACTAAAAAGCAGGTTGTCAAGAATTCTAAATTAATTACTTAATATAAAGCTAGGACTGGGCATCTGTGGCTCTCTAGGTGTTGTTGGATTAAAGCTGCCACCATCCTTGACCATTTGCTATGCTGGCTGAAGCTGATAGGAGTTACAGTCCACAGGTTCCCTAACCATGATATAAAGAATTTCTTCCTTGACTTCTAACACCAAAAACCAATGTTTTTTGGTGAAACACACAGTCTCCTGTATTACATTGATTAGGATAGGGTGAGAAGTTGCAAATGAAGATGAGAACCACTTTCTTGACCAATCAAGGTGCATCCAAAATCTGATGCAGAGCTATTGCTTTTGCTTCCTTTTGTTAACTGCATTGGCATATGTGCAATTATGGTTCCATACACATGATCTGCCTTGGTGGATCAAGATAAGTAATTTAGGAACAGAGAGTAAAGATTCAGAGAGGAACAGAGAGTAAAGAGTCAAACGTCAAAACTATGGGTTCATAGAATCATAGTTGTAGCCAACATTATTCATATTCAGAATGAGATTACTCATGTCTATTAATGTCAGTGGGTCTACTCTGAGTATGACACACACACATATTCTGACATGTATTTCTTACTAGGAGAGTCAAGATCCATTATGCACAGTGGAGTTTCAAAAGCAGTTTTTTGATACAGCTTTGAGGGCTTCTGTTCAAAGATAATAATAAAAAATAGAATATCACACTGGGAATGAACAATCTTTTGAAGGTATCTAAATCAGCTCCTTAAGATGAGTGGGAGGGAAGTAATTTGTAACATTTGCATACTGCAAAATTTGCATTCCAGTACATAGTTACCAGATTCTGTTAAACAAGGACTATTTATGGAGTAAATTGCTCTTTAAGGATTTCAGAGATGGCAGGATATAATTTGAAGATGCCTTAAGCAAATGTATTGCCTTTGTTTCACCTTTTGCAAGTGATGCAAAATGCTGCTAAATATCAAACTCTTTGGCTTTCGAAATTCATTTGCTGCGATTTGCAGGAAAGGACCAACTTCTGTGTCTGTTGGGGAGGACATACAACAGGGCCTTCTTGGTTGTGGGGCCTGTTCTATGCTTTCCTTTCCTAGAGGAGCCTGCTAGAGTTCTTCCCTGTAGATTTTTAAGAGTCAGGTGAAAACTTCTAGTTCAAACCAGCAGTTGGCATGTGATTTGAATTTTAAAAAAAACTTTTTCTCTGCTATATTTATTGATTAATGTTATTTTACTATGTCTTATGAGTTATTGTGAACTGCTTGGAAATTTCTGAATTGGAGGGTGGTTAAAAAAAATTGACACCATTTGATTTTTTTATTGCTTTATTGTATTTTGTATTTTTTTTAACAAAACAAAACAAAACCCCAGCTATGTCTCCTCAGGAGGAGTCTTCTCCAGTAACATGTCTGAAAAATTATTAGACAAATAAATAATATGTAGCATGTCAGTGGGATTTTAGAATGCTTTTTTCAGACTTCTCAAGCTTAAAAAGGCATATAAAGAAATAATTTCCATTGATTTTAGTAGAAGAGCATGTCCTTGCTTGGGATCACAGGCTATAAAGTTTCAGGATCATTGTCCAGCACCTTGATCTTAAATGCATGTGTTGGATTAAGTCCTACTGATATTAATATAATTTAGTGCCAGATAAGTTGTGTGCAAGAACTGTGAATTGGAGAGGGTTGATTGGACCTTGGTGACATTAAGAGCAGAAACAATGTATGAAAATTAACACATTTCCCTATGCAGAACCCAGGAATCTGCTCATATAAAGTCAAGAAGGGCGCTTCAGATAATATAAATAAGGCTCATAGTGAAATCAAACAGAGCTTATTTTACCCTTGCTGAAAAATTGGCCTCCAATAGCAAATCTGTGGTTTGTAAATTACATTTAAAAAGGAATGCTTATGCTGAAACAGGTATTTTTTTCAGATTCTACTGGCATTTTGTCAAATAATTATATACAAATAGTCAGATCAGGAGTTTAACACAGACCTACAAAGCTATGATCCTTTATATCTCCACTCACTGTATGAAGTATGAATGAATGCTTTACTAAAGGATTATTAAAATGTTCACCAATGAATCTCTTGCAAATCCAAGGTAGATTAGTCTTTCCAGACTTGAATATATCTATCTTGTACATAAAATTAGCTACTTGTCTGTCAACCACTGTAAATACATATTTGAGTATAAATGATTTTGACATTGGATACATTCAGACTGAATTCATTGTGTAACCTTCAAATGATTTCAGTACAAATTTTTAACCATGGAAAGCAATTGCTTTAGTATCTATTCTAAAACTTCTGAAAGAGCAATTTGATACATGACTACTCGGAAGTAAGCCCCACTGAGTTCAGTAAAACTTACTCCCATGTAAGTGTATGTAGGCTTGCAGCCTTAATGTAGTTAATAAAACTGTATTTTTTTGGGGGGGGGAGACTGGGTTAGTATTGTATTTGTATAGTAGAAATATATCAGGTTTGGTACATTACCTCACTTTTTTATTCTTTGCATATTTGCAAAATTATTTCCAGCAGTTGTGTGTTTCTGGGGAAGAAAGCAAGGTTTAATAGTTATCTACATACAATGTGTACTAACTTTTCTAATGTTCTCATTTTAACAGTGTGCTGGAGAAACAAATTTATGCTGATAAACATCAATAACATATTCTTTTAACAGATTGCTTAGAATGAAAATAAAGCCCAGAGCAATGGCTATTCCTTGTGTCATAGTAAATATAAGGATTTGATTTTAGTAAAATCTTGCCTAATAAAATTAAAATATTGCAAATAAATTTATTTCTAGTGCAGTTTAATGAACCATTATAAAGAACACTTTGAGTATGACGTTTAAGCGATATAAAGAAGGCAAGCATCTCTGTTTATACTGGCTCCATGAACAGATCCAATAGAAATATGTGGATTTTGACCTTAACCTTCCATATATGGTAGGTGTCTATCCCATGATTTTTTTATTTTTTCTTTGCCAGCGCTAAGCAAATAGAGACCCTTGGTGTATCAGCTTAAGACTGTTAGGCACAACTTTTTTGCTTGGTGGAAAGTTTTATTGATAGATTTTCTTCAGAATGTGTATCAGCTGGACATTGCAGCCAGAAGGTATTTTCTATTTATGAGAGTTGTTTTCAATCACAAAGTTTGTTAATGGAAGGTAAGGCTATACTCAATATATGATAACAGACTCTGAGACAAAATTATGAATGTGAGTCGGAAACCAGTTTTAGTTAGGGCATTTGAACTTGTATAAGTAAGCTATGTATACAATTCAGTGTTTATCTCCTTGTGAGAAAATTATTTGTACTGTATTGTGGAGGAGGCTGTGCTTATTTATAAATGTATATCTTATGGTGAGATTGGTTTAAATAGCTCAGAATAACTCTGTTATTGTGGGTGGGAGGCACTGCTTCTCTGGTGATGTGTAGTTCGATTTTTCGAAGAACGGTAATTGTATTAAAATATCATTCTTTTAAAAAGACATCAGTTACCCAAAATATTCCCACTAGATTCTTTCCTAGCCTGAGTTTTTATGTACACAAAGGACAGATAAAAACACAATTAATGTAAAAAGACACTGTGCACCACCAAGTATGAATAAGGATGAGGTGCAATTGCTCTAAAAATGAAATCCAAGTCGAAGTGTGTTTAAATGATTCATTTTGCCCACCATCATTTGTATCTGCACATTATGAACTGTTGAAAGGTTTGTGGTTATCGTGTCAGATTGCTTGATGTTGGCACAGGGCAGGGTTTAGTGTAGGTTAAATATTTCTGAACTGACTTTTTATGTGGATATTTTTGCCCCTTTCCTTACGCAGCAGAGGACGAATCTGCTACGCGCGCCCAAGTCGAGTTCAGACGTGAATGTTGCGTGATATTATTATTATTATTGTAAAGAGTGGACTGGATCGTCCCCTTCCTTATGAAGCTTCTCCCGGCTGGATCCCGCGGTTTGTCGTCCGCTTCGGGCTTCTCGTAAGAAACCTCACTTAAAAGAAACTGCCCCGTTCAGAGGGGCTTAAATCCGCCCCCCCCCATATCCCCCAAGGCTCTCGGCTGAGGAAAGCTAATTATGCTCTCTCTCGCTCGGAAGGTGCGGATCTGGCTTTTCCCGTGCCTCCTCTCCGAAGCTATAAATGGTTTGGTGGTGATGGTGCCTCAGAAGCAGCAGCACAGAGAGAGAGAGAGAGAGAGAGAGAGAGAGAGAGAAATCCCGCGCGCTTCTTGACAGGGCGCGCTCGGGCCGCATTCTTCCCCCACAGCTGTTTATTCACATACCGCGGGATCCTTCATTTGCATACCCAAACTGCTCGCCAGCAAAGGTTTGCCTCTGAGGCAAGCCAGCCCAGGGCTCTCTCGGTTCGATTGTGTTAGCATTTATTTATTTTTTAAGGACAAGAGAATAGCTGTGGTTTGCATTACAAATAAACAAAAGGGGGGAGAAGGGGAGAGAGAGAGCGAGAGAGAGAAGCCTCGAGGCAGACCTACAAGACTGGGCAAAAAAATAAAATGTAAAACCACCTATATGGAGAGGGGGAAGAGATGAAGATTGGGCTGCCGCTCCTTTGTCTGCTCAGCCTCCCCACAGATAATACCTCCGGCCGCCTTCGCTGAGGAGCCGAGCGGGAGAGAGAGAGAGAGCGCGCGCGCCGCGGCTTCTTCCCGAAGCGGCGTTTGAGCGGGAATTTCGGAGCGGCGGCGGCGGCGGCGTCCTCCTCAGAGCTGGGTGCTGCCGCTGCCGGAGACGGGCCCCTCGGTGCCACTTCCGACTTTAAGCCTTCCTGGGAAAGCCCTCGGTGGCTGTTTTCAATTTCTTCGCCGAAGACACAGCGCCCTCCCTCAGCTCCGCTCCCCACAGCCACCCCACCTCTCTCTCTCTCTCTCCCACACACACACACACACACACACACTCTCGCTTGGCAGGCACAGCCCGCGGCGGCAGCAACAGCAACAGAAGTCAAGTCAGTCCAGTCAGTCTCTCGCTCGCTCCTCAGCCACCCTCTGCTCTCAGCTCGGATTTTTCCCCTCCAGACTGAGCTGCGCTTCTGGTCGAGGGGGAACTTAAAAAATAAAATAAAAAGTAAAAACTTTTTTTTTTTTTAAGCCCAAACCAGGGCAAGTTAGAGAGAGAGAGAGAGCTTTTCACCCAGGAATTTAAAAAACCCAACCAAAACAAAACTATGTGAGCAACGGTTGGTTGGGCTCTAAGTTAAGCGCCAGCGTGAAGGCAGCCCATAATACTTGGTGGATGCAGCAAAGCCGTTCACTGTAAGTACGAACCCGGCTGTTTCAAAAACTGCATGGATTTGACAACAGCTGCCCCATCTTGCAAAACAGGGAGAGAGGACACTTTTTTTGTTTTTGCTTTCAGACGAAAAGCACCTTCGTCCGTGGCCTGTTTGCAAAACAAGTTTGTACTTTTCCAAGAATCTCAGTAATCTTCCACGCCTGGATCTCCTGCACGTTTCTCTTTCTTTCTTTCTTTCTTTCTTTCTTTCTTTCTTTCTTTCTCTCTCTCTCTCTCTCTCTATCTCTATCTCCCCCCCCCAACTCCCACCTCCAATTAATATCTAATATACGTCACTTTTTGCAGTTAATTGTGTTTCCCGGTTCGCTTCGTAGCCTCCCCACAAATCAGATGCTACGTGGCTCTCAGCTCTTTATTTCTGTTCAACTTGCGTTTTGTGCCTTGTATTTGGGTTTTCTAAAGTGTTCGAGGGTCACTGAAAATAAAGAACACACACACATATATATTCCATATATATATATATATATATATATATATATATATATTCCATATATATATATATATTCCATGAATTTTTATAGACCTGGCTAAAAGGCACAAGAATTCAGAAGAACAGAGAAAGGGGGACATATGGCAGAGACTGACAGCTCTTGCCGAAGCAGGAAATCCTGCTTAATATGTTTAAATGCTGGCAAAGCTCTGCTGAACCTTAAAGGAGGGCTTTATCAAAATGGCAAAATAAACAGCTCCCTGACAATATTATATATGACGTTAGGTACTGCTGGAAACTCAACACTTCGAATTAGGAAACGACCTCTTTAAAGCCCAAGCATACTTTACATCATGTTTATGAATCTCCTTACTCACGAAATTTATAAGAATGTTTTTCTTGAAGCTGTTTTATGAACGTCAAAATATTCTTTAAAAAACCCCCAAAACAACAACCAGACATCAAATTATATAAAATTACCCTCAAGCCCAAATTTTAGGTGCACTTTAATGGGGAGGGTGAGTGCAGAAGTCACTTTTAAAGCCGATAATAAATGTAAGTTTATCTTTTAATGAAAGGAAAGTCCAGATGGTCAGCTTTAGGATAATTTTTTTTAGATCATCAGAATGGGGTGTGTGTGTGTGTGACTGTTTTGTTTTGTTTTGTTTTTTTGTCTCTCTTCCCCCTCCCCTTCATGCATACTTTCTGGAATCTGCATTTTAAGGTTTCTTGGAGGTTTCTTTCTACTAGCCTCAAGAGAATTATGGATTTCATAAATGCATGACGCTGCGTGTGTATGAAACACATATTAATGGAATTTTGGCATTACCTGAGGTTCAGCTTTGTTGCTTAATGACCTATCTTTAGCTTTAGGAAGCTGAAAACCCAGCACAGTGACAGATTTTTTTTAAAAAAGCAAGCCATTGTTTCAATTGTGGTGGTCGCAGCGGGGGTTAACACAGATCCAAATGAGTGGGGTTTTGTTGAATGTTTAATAGTAACTAAAAAGTTGTTACACAAAGTGCAACATACAATGCAATGCTGGGCATGTTTACTTGGAAGTAAGTACCATTGTGTACAAAATAAGAGACTTTAAGATTGCAACTTCAAAGTTACATTTATGCTGTTTCAGAAGCATTGTCACAGTGACATATGTCTTCTGTTTTTAAATTTCAGTGATATGTCAAAATTTCAGATGTATTTAGGGAGATTATCATTATAATCTGTTTGGGGGATTGATGCACTAATTTAATCTAGTTTTAATAATATGGTTACATTTTTAAAGCACATGGTTTTAAAAAGTGCATTTAAATACTTTAGCATTTGGAGGTAGCTAATGTTATGTTGAAGATGTTAACTTTGCGGGGGGAAATGCAGTTTCAGATATAAAAAAATATGATTAGAAAGTTCCCATTGTCTTTACGATTTCTGGTTTAGATCACAACTGTGGTTGAAAGTAAGTTACTAACTCACATGTGAGCTATATTTGTTTGAATAAGCATAGCATTTTTTACTTTGATTTTTTTCTTTCAGCTGGAAGAAATGTTCTAAATTATAGTCATTTTATAAGAATTGCTTTTAGCAAGTGAAAAAAAGTCTGGAAAACCAATAATTTAGACAAGTACCTACATTTTATTTGTTCTATGGTGCTGAGATTTAGAATCCCTTCCCATTTACAGTTTACTTTTCACAGAACATTATTAACTTTTTGGCTTCATACATGATTTTCTGTCAGATGCTTTTGATTTGTAATTTACCAAAGTATAATAAACAGTGCAAAAGTCATGAATTTTCTCCTGCATCTTGAGCTCTGTGGTAGGGAAAATGTGATAAAATGTGTACCTTAAGTCTTGTTTGATGATCTCTCAAAGCAAGTTTGCCTTCTGGAAATAATTTCTGGGGTTGAAGAGCATGGTATTAACAGATTTAATGTGGCTATTCAGTAGATTGGTGGAGTACTATGTGAGGTTTAACAAAATGAGAGCGACAAATTGAACATCAACAAAACCTACATCTGTGAAGAATTATAAATTTAATTAGAAAAAACCCAAAATTAAAAGATCTCATTAACTAATCAGAATTAGACGTTACTGCTTTAAGATACTTAAGTGTCATTTTGGTGTTATTTAAGATGCTAGTAGCTTTGCCATCGCAATCCTTTCTTTTTCATTTTAGAAATACTAAGAGGCAATGTTAATCAAACATTTTTTAGCCTTTTAAAGCCACTTCCTAAGTAGTAATCATGTGATTTTTCGTAAGGAGCAGAAAGTTTTATTTAAAATATTGTTGGCCTGATTTCCCTGTGCATGACATTTGCTCATTGTAGCAATTCTCCCTCCCATTTTTAAAGTATTCTTTCTTGAGTAGATTTTAATTATTGCTGTAATCTTCCTACTTGTGTAATAATTAATGAGCCATAGAAGACCATATACTTTGTTGGTAAGGCGTATTAGATGACAGTAGATGCAGACATATTAAAGTAGCAGTAACGGTGAAATGCTATTCATACATATGTTGCTTTCCAAAAACTAGGCATCCTAAGTGCAGTTACTCACTGCACTGTAATTTCGCATCCTGCATAAAAAACCGAAAGCATGTAAAGTGTAGCATTTTGTAAATTGTAACTAATTTCACCAACATCTGTGTCTAATTGTTGTCTGCATTTGCATTCTTGAGAGTAGATTTATTTTTCCTGTACCACTATGTGGATTCACTTGACCAATCTAAGTAAGGATTAGTAGTTTTAAAGTTATTTTGATTAAAGAATCATTTTTAAATACCATAACACACAACACATGGTTTAAATAATCCTTAATAGGAAAAGGACTGTAACTGAAGTATGACGAATGAAAATGAAGGTCTTGGATATGAACTCTCACAGCTTATAGAATCTTAAAAAGATATGCTAATATCTGCAGCATATGATATATATATATATATATATATATATATATATATATATATATATATACACACACACACTAGTAGTTATTTAAAGACAGAGGTAATAGAATATTTTCAGAACAATTTTTGTTGTCTGTAACTGACAAATTACGGTATATTCTAAAACATCAGCAAAATAATATACAAAACATTAATACATATTACTAGAAGTTCAATTAAAATTATTGTATTTAAATGGCCCTCCATATTGTTAATAAGAGATAACTGTAAAGTATGCATCGTTCCCTCCTATAATTTATTAAAGGTGTACAGAAGTACAAGGAGAGAACATATCCTGAAGCCATTCCACCGCAGTGTCTAGGGTTAAGAGTAAAAAGTTTCCATCTTACACTTGGGTCCTTTGTATTTTCCTTTTTAAAAAATGCCTTAGCTGTTGCAAATACACATTTCATACTCCAGTTTGATTTGGTTTGCTATGGTCTATTAAAAAGCACACTATGCAGCATTTTAAATACCTTTGGTGGGGGGAGAGTTACAGTTTTCCTATCTGTGTTAGTACATGCTTTTTGCTATTGTGTGTAACATTATATGTTGTCTGGCTGCTTATACGAGTGGTGTACTCCTGCTAAAGTAGTAATTCTGTCTGTGATTAAAAATAACAAAAACTAGAGGCACACAAGTGAGATTTTCCTGGATGACTTTTATGGCACTTAAAATGCCTCATCTTGCTTGTCTTTGTTCTGTGATCATGTAAGAGATGTCAGTTCAGGTTGGGTGGAATTCTGAATTCAGACATTTAGACAATGTATATCCTTGCTGGGGAAGTTTTGTTTGTGCTTTCAAGCCAGCAGCCAGTCTTCACCTGGGCTTTATCACCTGCTGGCAGTTGTTAGTGGCTTTTTTGGCGTGTGTGTGTATGTGTGTGGAAACTGGTATCAAAGGCTATTCATTTAAACACAACCTTACACATTTTTAATAACATACAACAGCACTGCACTAAACCAGTGAGGGTCTAGATTTCAAACATTACTGAATCTCTCGCCCACCCTAGTCCAAAGAGTGTACATTCACAGAGAATGCAAAAGAGCAATTCATGACCACGGAGTTCATTTTAGAAATACATTTTTGCGTACTGCTCGTATTCATTCATTCTGAAGTGTATGCTCTTCTTTTTTAGTTTAACTTGATTGTAGGGAGAGGTGCAGATAAGAGGAAGGGGAATTTCTGGCCTAGATAAACATAAACATTCGGGAACTTTCAGTCAAATTATAGGAGCATAGCATTTCATTTGACTTTAAATCCTTCAGCGTTGGTTTGCAGTCTTCAAAGTTGGCTGGAAACTGGACTTGCAAACTTAACTGACAGAGTGGAAGGAAGAGGGAGGGATGAAAACTAACATGATAAGGATAAGAGACTGTCAAGAGTTAAAGGAGTGGGAGGGTGATGTGTTTCAGCCAGTGATAACAAAAACTGAAAGATCTTCAGAGGATGCTGGGGGGAAAGCATTAGGGAGCTTCTTCCCTTTGCTAGATATATTTTCTCTGTTAATAGCTACCTTACCCAGGCACCTCTTCCTAAACTACCTTAGCAAGACTGCTTTGCATGTTGATTGGGGGAGGGGAAATCCAGTGTGCAGCTGTCATAGGCCAGTGATGAATCACTATCCCGTCATTTGGCTGCCTTCCCCATGACATGGCAAGGGAGGGGGGGATAGACCTGCTGGAGGAAACAACAGTTGAGGCTTCAATTTAAAGACAATATGTCTTTCACTGCAGCAGTAACCCCCTCCTTCTCTTTTGGTTAAAAGACAGCATTACCATCCTCAGGAAGATTTCTTTGTTTAGTTAGATTAAGACCTGACATGAACGTAGAATAACAGAGGCTTCTATTTGTGTCCCTGGTTTGCAGGTGCAAAAATCCCAAACCAGTTCAGATGTTGCTGTTTCATCCATTTGCAGGTAAGGATAAGATCAAAGTGGCCTTTCTGTAGGGGGAAAAACTACTTAGAATGAAGTTATTTTACTCCACGTGAAAGACATATGAATGATATTTGATTGTTGTTAATTTTAAACTGGAGAATATTGTTTCACTGCTTTGAGAAGTAATTTAAATATGCACTTTTAAATAAAGGTTCTGCTCAGCACTAAAATGTTTTATAATTCATTTATACACTTCTGTGTATTTTAAAATTGTTTGGATTTGGTCATGAAAGTAACACCAAGCAGTCTAGCATTTAAAAGGACTCCAACTGGTAATTTTTAAATGGAGCATTATTAGTGAGAAAATTTGTAGTGTGAAAGCAATATAAATGTGGAAAGTAAAATACATATTTATGTTAGAAAATGTGCAATGGAATTCTGTGCACGCTTCCTTGGTAGTAAATTCCACTGAGTTGAGTGGGGTTTACTCTTAAGGAGGTGCACAGCTTTGCAACCAAAGTTAAACTGATTTGGTGGACTTCAAGTATACTGTGCAAACTTTTCCTGATAATATTTAATCCAAAAATATTATGAAAGCAAAATTTGTTAGCATATTGTAAACTTTGGGCTTAATGCAAACTGATACTTCATTACATAGAAATGAATCAAGTGTTCCAAAACTTTCCTCATGCCGAAGGGCCCTTATTCTAGAGTACATGATTTGAACATTGCCCCTTGACTATAGTATGCAGATCTTCTATTCAGTATAAATCTAATGGAAGTTGAGTATTATAAAAGCTATTATGATCAGGAATCGTAAGCACAGTTAAGATACAAGAGAGGCAATATATTCTATAAAATATTGACAATTTGCACTGATTCTGTTCTTGTTTCACTTTAAGTGACAGTTCAAGTACTGCAAAGTGCTAAGGCATACTAATGCCTTTATGGATTCACTGTATATTGGCCTTATCCCTTTTCAATTGGGCACGCTTTATGTAATCCACAAAGCAAACAAGAGAGCAGACATAATAATGTTTTAATGCTGCATTTGTTTCAACGGAAACAGAAGAACAATTAAGTAGTTTGCCAGAGTAAACACATACATCAGGAATATCTCATTCCTTGTCAGTTGAGCGTAGGTTCAACTATTGCTTCAAGTGTTTTATTTGGTTTGGAGGCCCATTAAATCGTAATTGGGTGGTAAATTATATGCAAGCGAACAGTGTGACTGTATTGCACTTGGGATGTACTTTTCAATGCATTTTAATTTTTGTCTCTAATTTTGTGCTTTATAAAAATGTTTAGACAGGCAGGTATAAATGTATTTTAAATCTGTTAAGGATTGTGTATTATACAGAGCCATTATGAAATGAGTGTATGAAATGACTCAAAAATGTAAGGCAAACTAAGGAAGTAATAATGTATATGAAATAGTAAAATCAATGGTAGGGCATGGGTTGTACTTCTACAGTCAGATCTGAAAGCAGGAGTCAATTTTTCTACTCACTTTTTTTTTAGGTCTATGGAAATGCAGGATCTAGCCAGCCCTCATAGTCGACTAAGTGGTAGTAGTGAATCTCCCAATGGTCCAAAACTTGATAATTCTCACATAAATAATAATTCCATGACACCCAATGGCACAGAAGGTGAGTTGTTGGTGGGGGTTTTTGTGATATCATGGGTTTACTTTAGACCTCAGTTTTCACTGAGATGGTAAATGTGTGTCTGGACTATGCCACTTCGGACTAAAGGTGGGGGCTTTCATGACAGAACACTCCTTCATACAACAACAGTCTTCTGCACATAGACAAAGCAGCATGTCAGGGAAAGTATCCTTCAGCTTCCTGTCAGCTAGCTTTCTATCTGGTGGATTTTACTATTATTTTGGATGGAGGAGCTCCCATCTTGAAACTGAAATGGTAGAGCCTTTACACACTAGTTTACCACCTCAGATTGCCAGGCCTTACCTTTCTATTAGATATGAAATACTGTATAACTAGATAACATTCCAGTGGTTATTCATGGGCAATTACTGAAGTTTGACTATAGCAATGACAGTGATGAGAAACATCTATCAAATGAATTATCCATTTACCCACCATTCCCATGCCCTTTACCCAAAACATTTTTTTTGGTCTGAGTTCTAAATGAAGACTATTTGGGTTATCAGATTATACTTTTAGCCTCCATTCCCTCTAAATCTAATGGAGCTGCATTGTATTTTGTCAAATAGACCATTTTTGTCCCCTTTCCCTAAATTAAAATAATGCAAATTTGTATCTTTAGGATGGCAACCTTAGTCAATATTAATGACTGACCACTGCCTTTTGGATAAAGACATCTGATTGAGGATGTAGTCATAGCATACTTACCTGTGAATAAAGATCTTTAAACACAGAGACTTGATTCCAGACATGCAGAGGACTGTGCTGTTTATCTTTTTTTGTGTGCACATACACCACTGACTTCTGATTTTAAAATTGGAATGTAAGCATACTGTTTTATCTTAACAAAATCCAGAAAACTTTTCCTGTTGATAAACACATCGAAGTTAAGTTTTAATGTGATGGCTCCAAGTAAAGAGAAAAGTGGTATACTGGTAAGGAGAAAAAGAACTCCTTTAATAGGACCAACCAATATGTTATGAAATTGTGATTTCCCCAGAAGTCTTTATCAGGCAAGGTATCCCCCAAAGCAGGGGATAGTGGGTGCATGAGGAAATGAGGAAAAATAAAAAGGAGTACAAAAATTAGTCTGGATGTTGAATCAAGGTTATATTTTAGAGATTGTAGACTGCAGGAACACTGCCTGAAGCACTGCCCTTTAATTAATTAGTTAGCAATTTTAAAAAGAAATGGAAAACTTCTGTACATTTTTGTACGTATTCTTTTGGGACATGTGTGGAAAAGGTACTAGCTTTTTCATTTTCTTTGCAATTTTCCTTTAGGTGACATGACTCTGCTCAGCACTGCAGACTGGTTGTTAAATACTAATACACAGACCACTGCAGGTTTGTGTAGTAACGGTGAATGCACAGTTATTAGCATGCGTTTTAAGGTTTGCAAAATATTAAAAGGTTCTGACTGATTGTATCTAATCAAAACTGGAAATGCTGTGGTTTGCCCTCATTGATAAATAAGCAAAGTCATAACCCTTTATATGATTTCCATAGGTAAACTCCCTTGAACACTACAGCTTCCAATTTGGCATGCATAGGGTTAGGGTATAAATATTAGTTTTCAAGCAAAATGTTAGCACAAAAGCCAACTTTTAAATTGGTTGCTGTGAGGCGGGATAGGACTTTGCTTCAAAATTACTTATATAGTAACTAAGGAATACACCGAGAGCTGTTTTATCTCCTTAAAATGAATTTGATGTTTTGTGTGTTGGGATGTATTACTTACCCTTGTCCCTACTTGTTTTCCTTTTGTTTATCTGTTGGGGGTAGAGAATAATGATGGTCTTGGATAGACAGTTGGATAGTAATAGTAACTTGGAGACAGGCAAGAGAGTATAAACTATTAAAAGGAAATCTTACTTTAAATAAAAGTATTTTGAAAAATCATAGGATTGATGGAGATGCTGTTAGTGTTTGGGTTCCACGTGCTTCCCTTGAAATTGCAGTGTACATAATGTGTAATCTGCTTATTTGCTGCATGTGAGATAGAAAGATGTCACTGAATAGTCAGGTGGTCAACATCTGATGATAGAATGGATCAGATTCTAATGTGAACTCTGATGTCACTCCTATGGCAATCTTAATCCTGTTACAGTATGTGTTTTAAATTAATTCTGAAGTAAAGTTAAGTTTTATGTCATTATAGACAGGTCAAGCTGCTTTCACTGATTTTTTTTTTTTTTAAATGTACTAAATAAAACAGCTCTGTCCAAACCCCATATTCTTTAATTCCTTTCAAATGTGCTGCAGGAGGATGTGGTTGATAGATATCTATCTGTTAGTAGCTAATATTTTTCACTTCACACTTAGTGGTTAACCTTTTACGGCAAGAAATTGGGATGTAGATGGGTGCCAGTGGTCTGGTATAATCAAAGTTTAGTGCTGATTCCTGCAGCATTAGTTCAAGAATGAACTAAATTATAGAAACTCCTTGTTGCAGTATGTGGAAAATGTTACTTTCTTAACATGATCCTCAACATATTTCTGCAGAAATATCAGGATGTAAAAGTATTTACTTCAGCATTAAGCATTAAGTATAGTTGCAACTGAAGTTTATTCATTTAGTTGTTTAACGGAGACTTAGCCATTCTTGCAATAAATCAGTTATAGAAATAGTTGTATGCCACAGCTAATGGGCCATAAATTCATTTTAGGAATATATGAAATTTTAGTTTTCATCTCTCTCAAGCCTTGCTCTGAGCCAAGTTGGAAAACAGTAGCTTATACCTGATACGGGGGAAAATAATAATTGATAGTTGGTGGAACTGCATAAGTGCTTCCCAAGAAATAACTTTTGTGGATAATGAATGTGAACAGAATTTACCAACACAAGATGGATGTCATGATTGGCACAAAAAGCCTTGATTGTTCAACCGGATAGTGGGCATTCTGGCAACAGTCTATCAATATAGGACTACCTAGTGCAAGATGTGAATAGTGAAGGGAATAAGCAAATTTGAGTTTAAATCAAACTGCTAATGGCATGAGGTGCTATTTTAGGATGTAAGTAGCCATGATTCTCAGAATAAGAAAGGAGAACCATTTCCTCAATTGCTTTCTAGACCACGGCTAGCAAACATAGTACACTCAATACATGTACATGTACAATACATAGTACACTCAATACAATGCCCATCAGCCCTTACCAGCTTCTATCTGATCAAAAAAATGTATGCTACACTTACTTCACAGTTAAGCTGAGGTGTGTACATTTGAGACAGGAGTTGCATATGCATAGACAAGAGTTTCATGAATAGGAGTTCGGAGGGTGCAGATGCATGGAAACAAAACGGGTAATGCAGATTGGTTGACTTGAAATTTGAAATGTGACTTAAGCAAATGTGATGTTTAAGCAGAGGTTGGATGGCCATCTGTTATGGATGCTTTAGTTGAGATTCCGTCATTGCAGGGGGTTGCGCTGGCTAGATGACCTTCGTGGTCCCTTCCAACTCTGCGATTCTATAATTCTATGAAACACAATTAGGAAGAACAACCTCACTGAATGATGGGTCTTGTAGTCCATAATGTATGCAGTGCACCTAGTCTGCTATACCTGCTACACCTGCTACAGAATATATATCTCTTTATCTGCATATATATATATACTGTGCTAAAGTTGTCAGTTGGTTTTCATACTGTGGTAGACTAGCTGATATTAAAAGTTCTGTTCGGCTTGTTTTAATAGAAAATGGATAACTGTATGTGGCTGTTGTATGTGCTGTTATGGAATGTGTTACGTATGTGATTTAGATTTATGTGTGTACTGCTTCATTGCAATTACTTCTTTTATTGTATGCCCGCTTATGTAGTGTTATTGTGAGAAATATTGTGCAATGTTGTATTGGAAATTGATACCTTTTACAGGAAAGGTACACTGTACTCCTTAGCCCCATATCCCCTTGAGCAATAGGTACAGCTCGCAAGATGAATCCATTTTGTGAAAGGGATCCTACTGTAGGGCAGGCAGTTTGGACTTGATAACCCATTAAACTTTAGAACGTAACACACACAATATATTATTCTGATGCCAGCAGATCTTTTGGGGAGTGGCTGTGTGTAGGTGGGTGCTTTATAAGAATTAATGCATTTTAGGTGGTAGAATACTAACACCTTGGCAATAAATGCAGTGGGTGAAATCCAAGAGCTATGGGGGCAGTTTCTATGCATTCTAAGTTGCGGCTTCTGAGTTTACCTGCCTATTGAATCAGTTTGATACCCAGAACACTTTTTATGGAAGTCAGGGACTTTTTGGGGTGGCCTCTGATGCAATATGTGCTTGGAACAAGTACATTTGATCTTTATATCTTTTCACATCCCACATTGGGACAGCTGACCTAAAAGCCATTTTTGCAGCAAACTCTGGCAATACATGTGGGAAAGTTGTTCTTTAGATCTGAAAGGAATATGGTTTGCATTTTCTGAATGAGTCATTTTATAGGCAAGACATATCTCAAGTTTTATGTTTCATTTATTGGACTGAAGGTGCAAGGTGTTGGATTCTACTGTGTATCTTAAGGAAAGAAGAAGGATAGCATTTGTTTTTATTGCAGGAATTAGGCTTTTTGTAATATTGTTTTAAAAACAATAAAACAGCTTATTAAACATGTGTATGATACATCTTTCTTCCCCCTTTTTCTAATTGAAAGAGCAATCCAGTGCAGTGTTTGCACAAACTGTCCATAGTTAAATCATATAGCAATATCTTGTTCTTTGAAAGCATTGCTTGTGAAGGTGCATCTATTTTATTGTATTTTTACACTGTCATGACATTTTATACAGGAATTCATAAAAAAGAATACCTGTTGCTATATAATATCTGGAAAAGATACAGAGATATAAATGGGGGGATCAGAATTGTTACCACCTTTAAAACCTAAGGCATTTTAGGAAGAGATACATTTTTTTCTCAGAATGGATCAAGGAAAAGTTATATGTGTTGCCACTCTTCATTGATACCAAAATTCTTGATACCGCACCCCTTGAAAATTGGTTAGACAAATAGTTTAAGAACCCTTAAATTCTTAATTTGCAGAATTAATTTCTGCATTCTCAGAGTGTGTGCAGATATAAACAACGAGCATACAAACCTTTATGGCAAAGTTACTCAAGCATTTTCAGCTTGGGCTCTGACTTCAAAACTTACTCTTCTTTTGGAGCCCACAGTCTACATAAATAATATTTTACGCAGATGAGCATACAGACACATTTGCATGCAATCACAGCACTGTCATTATGGAAAGGCTAGAACAAGATTTTGAATCTCTTGCTCCACTCCTAGTAACATGTGCAGCAATTTAACAGGAGATGCTGTATGTTCAAATATCAGAACCCTCATTTTCAAATCACAATGGGATGGTGAGGAAGGTGCTGTCACCTCACAAATCCAGTGTTGATCAATAAGGGTCCTTGCCAGGTCCTAGAGAGGAAGAAAGGCAGCGCCTACTAAAGGTCCTATCTGTCCCTATAACTTGGTCCATTCTCACATCTGAATGGGCTATAAATATTGAAAATAGAATAATAATAAAATATAAGGCTGGATTCAGCTACCCTGTTCCACTAGTAGAAGCCAGCTTGAGGACCCCTGCTAGTGTAAAGGGGCTTTCTGTCCTTCCCCCCTACGACTCACCCCCCCAAAAAAAAATCCACTCTGAGAGTCAGAAGACTTCCCCACCTCGACCAAGGTACAAGGGACAGAGGGGGAGTCATTTCATCAAGCAAGCAGAAATGACAGAACAATTTCTTCATTGCTCTGTTGAATTTCACCCACATACTTTAATAGATGCTTATTGCAATGGTTTTATGTGGACCTTTAAAGTGTTATCTAACATGGGGCATTTGAATGAGGTAATTGAAAATTCTAATAAATAAATTAAGAGTGCTATGAATGTCCAAGAAAAATAATATGTTCACTGAATATCACATACACACACATTCTGGCTCAGTATTATTATTATTTTAATACATTCTAGTGCGAAGTTGTCCATTATCAAACCTTACAGTATAAGAAGGAATGGAAAATTATGGAGTATTCATGGACAGGAAGAAATTTCAGATGAAATTTAGGGATACTTTGTGCTGTTCGGAGGCTGAGCCTGCTCTGACGTACTGTCACTGCATGCAACAGGGAGAATGCAACAGGGCATTGCAAAAGGAAGATGCTTAATTTTGATGGGTGACAAAAACATCTTCCAGTTTTTCAATGTATTTTTGCTTAAACTTCAATAAGTCAAACAAATTTAACAATTAATGTATTTATTTTTAGTAAAACAACAGCAAAAGACTAAGGGTGGTGTCCAGTGTTAGTCATACTCAGAGTAGACTCAGTAAATCAATAACTGGCCCACTGAGTATGACTAATGTTGGATACCAGCCCAACAATTTTATTGTGGCTAAATGTATGCGGGTCAGAATCCTTTTCATTGTATCTGAATTCATTAGGCTTAATAGTACCAAAAAAATTTCTTGCTATTTTTGATACAGCCAACTAACGTAGCTGTTCATGAAGTTTATTTTCAGTGAATATCATCAATAGTAAATCTATTTGGAAAATTGAATATAGACAATAAATATGAGATTTAGGTCTGCAATTGTATTTCTTTTAGTAGTAATCTGCATAAACTGTTCATTGTGCATAGGACTACAATGTATTTGTGCTGTCAGATATTGTAGTACTTCAGTGGTCTGTGGGCCAATTTACTGCTGCGTCAGCCACTGTTAGTTCAGCATTACTGTAATGAGAATAATAAGGGAGTAATGCAGCAATGTATTCTGAAGCAGCAAAAAAACCCACTTGTGCTTGTATAAAGCTGTAGGAAGAATGGGATCATCATAGGCTATGTTTGTAATCCACAAGCCTTTCATGCTGAGTGGTCCCGTTGTGGTTAGACATAGTACTACATAATAAGTGTTTGGGTTGATATGCATTTAGAAATCTTAACTCATTTATTTTGAGTAACCTTGTCATGTCATACTAATGGATGATGCATGCAGCCTCCATCAGACACCTAAGCATTTTCACCAGCAATCCATGTGGAGCTGTTATGTATAGTGAAGGCAGGGGTCTTGCTTTATCTTAAATTATTTCCAACTGAGAGCTAGCATTAGGAACATCTCATCAGTACTCACTAGCCTTCAAGTTGCACTGATTTAAAACAAGAGGGGTTACTATGAAATCCTATACATGCCACTCAGAAGTAAGTCCTATTGAATCCAATATGGATTACTCCCGGGTAAGCAGGTATAGAATGACATCTTTAAATAAACAAAATGAATTATTTAACAATTTACTTAAATCAAGTTGTTCAGTAAGTTACTCATATATTTTCTGAACAAGAACTTATAGTAAATGGCTGATGAAACAAAACATATTTAGTTGGCATATTTAGTTGGATCACTGGGGAGTAGAGGCTTTAAAGCCTTCTAATGATCCTGATGCAGCCAAGATCACTGTCTGCAATGGCAAAAGCAAAATGAAAACAGTGGCATGGATAGTTCTGGGATTTCTGGAAGGAGGTACACTACCCTGCAATTTTGCATTAGTAGCATGGGGACAGTAATCTTTTGATCACTGGGATCTCCTTTATATATTCCCACTCACCCACTCCAGTCTGTGGGACTAGCACTGTTACAGGTGCCATATAATGCTTGTTCTTCAATTGTAAGAAATCATTTTTTAGTGTGGTTTCCTGCCTGTATAGAGGAACTCCCTGCCTGTAGACATATGGCAGGTGCCTGCTTAAAACCTTTTTGTTTGGGCAAGCTAATCTAGACACGCAGAAGATACTTATGTTTTAATCTGTTTTTAGCTGATTGTTGATTATAATCAGTGTTTGAATTTTTTAATACCTGTTTTTAACTGTCTTTTTGTTGATATTTTAAGTGTTTTGTTTTGTAAACTGCTTTGAGGTTTTATTACAATCAAGCAGCTTAAATCACCATCCTAATGCTTATTAGCAGTATGGAGAGTGATTGTTTTTCTTAGCCATCCAGTTGCTGCTCGATGAGCTGGAGGGAGTTAATGGGGCTCCCCGGGAACTTGGCAGGCTGTACAGAAAACAGCCAAGAGCTGCTTGCAGCCTATGTGTGTTTCATCTTACTACTGTTGTTGTTGTTGTTGTTGTTGTTGTTGTTTAGTGGTTTAGTCATGTCCGACTCTTCGTGACCCCATGGACCAGAGTACGCCAGGCATACCTGTCTTCCACGGCCTCCCGCAGTTTGGTCAAACTCATGTTGGTAGCTTCGAGAACACTGTCCAACCATCTCGTCCTCTGTAGTCCCCTTCTCCTTGTGCCCTCAATCTTTCCCAACATCAGGGTCTTTTCCAGGGAGTCTTCTCTTCTCATGAGGTGGCCAAAGTATTGGAGCCTCAGCTTCACGATCTGTCCTTCCAGTGAGCACTCAGGGCTGATTTCCTTCAGAATGGATAAAATAATGATAATAATAATAATAATTTATTATTTATACACCACCCATCTGGCTGGGTTTCCCCAGCCACTCTGGGCGGCTTCCAACCGAATATTAAAAACAATATAGCATCAAACAAATAATAATAATTTGATTTTCTTGCAGTCCATGGGACTCTCAAGAGCCTCCTCCAATACCATAATTCAAAAGCATCAATTCTTCAGCGATCCAGCCTTCTTTATAGTCCAGCTCTCACTTCCATACATCACTACTGGGAAAACCATAGCTTTAACTTTATGGACCTTTGTCGGCAAGGTGATGTCTCTGCTTTTTAAGATGCTGTCTAGGTTTGTCATTGCTTTTCTCTCAAGAAGCAGGCGTCTTTTAATTTCGTGGCTGCTGTTACCATCTGCAGTGATCATGGAGCTCACTGCCTCCATTTCTTCCCCTTCTATTTGCCAGGAGGTGATGGGACCAGTAGCCATAATCTTAGTTTTTTTGATGTTGAGCTTCAGGCCATATTTTGTGCTCTCCTCTTTCACCCTCATTAAAAGGTTTTTAAATTCCTCCTCACTTTCTGCCATCAAAGTTGTGCCATCTGCATGTCTGAGGTTGTTGATATTTCTTCCTGCAGTTTTAATTCTGGCTTGGGATTCATCTATTCCAGCCTTTCGGATGATGAATTCTGCATATAAGTTAAATAAGCAGGGAGACAATATACAGCCTTGTCATACTCCTTTCCCAATTTTGAACCAAACAGTTGTTCTTTATCCAGTTCTATCTGTAGCTTCCTGTCCCACATAGACAATTTCTCAGGAGACAGATGAGGTGATAAGGCACTCCCATTTCTCCCATTTTACTAGGAACATCTAAAACCGCTAGTCATGACACTTCCATTTGCAGTAAAATACAAGGATACTGAGCAAGAACACGTTATTATTTTTGTTGTTCGTTGCTTGTTACCTGGATATCTGCAAGCGACTTACAGCATTTAGAAGGCTGTGTCTGAATAGAGATGAATGACTTCTTCCACCACCACCAGATCATGTCAGGTTGGCTCAAAAATAGGTGAAAAATCAGGAAATAGCTTATGTCTGATCTAATCTGATTTCAGAAATAAGCCGGCCTCCCTCCCTGAAACTCTCCTCTCTCTCATGGATTCTTTCTCCCTCCCATCCTCTGATCCCACAAATTCATTCTCTCCATCTCTTCAACCCCACTTATCAGTCATGGTGATTGTCTGGTGGAAAGAAATTGCATATAATTTAATTTATCATTGAACAGCAAAAAAAAAAGTGTAGGCTGTTAAGGGCAATACAACAATACTGCAATACACATTTCACAAGTACATGTTATAACTATTGTTGTACAATGCTCTCTGAAATGATGGGGGGAAATATTATTTCTGCCAAATAACTTTCCTTTTCAGATGTTCTCTTCCTCCTTTCTCCATGAACATTTGCATCATGTTTATTTACACTTTGTAGATATACAAAATAGAAAAATTGATAGAATAGAAACAATGAAACTATTCTTACAAGGGGACCTATCTGCTGAGCTGGTGGGGAAGGTTTATTTTTTAGAGGTTTGGGGGGATGGAAATATAATTATGTGATACAGCACAGACTTTGTATGCAGAACCGTGGTAGGACTGGCATCTCCAGACAGGGGCTGGAAAAGACTTGTCAAAGCCCCCAGAGAGGTTATGCCAGTCATTGCAGACCATACAAGGTCAATGGCCTGACTTTGTAAAAAGCAGCAACTTATATACTGTATAAGTCAACTGCAGGTATTGGTCTCAATATCATTTGAAATGGCTATCTCATGGGTGTTCCTATTTTATTGTGGGTGTACAGCATTCTTCAATGTGTTCTTGGCACAATAATAGTGGTGAATTTATTCCACTTTAGTTTCTTCTGAGGTGCTTTCACAATGCTATCATATTATTGCTGTTCGGAGTGGCTATAGCACAAAAAAGTGGGACAGAAATAACGAAAAACATTTGTGGTACATAAAGTTAAAGGATTCCAGTCGGAAGTTAGTACTGAAATCAGGGTTGGGTGTAACTGCCCCAGTAGCATCATGAGCATGGCTTATCATGATGTGTGATAAAAAGGAGATCTGGAGGGGCCCTGGGTGGTTTTTCTCATGGAAGGTGGATAGGAAGAGATATCTAGAATTTGACACACTTGCAACCCTTTCTCATGGCACCATAGCCTTGGTCTCCTTTTCTGCTCACTTTCCTCAGATGCAGTGGTACACAGCAGGAAGAAGGAAGTGTGTATTTCTCCTCCTATATTCACATATTTCCAGTTCTCTCTTCCCCACTCCCCCAGCTCCACTCACTAGCCTCTACCCTTCTTTCAAAAGGAAGTATAATCAGGCTTCTTTGTCAACATGAACCATGAGAATCTATTTTAATTGATAGTGTTTTTGGATAACCGAGGGCCAAATGAGACATGGTACTAGATGTGTCATTAGCAATTATGTGTGTGCTTGTGTGTTTAAGTTAATAGGTACATGTGGGCCCAGTTTTCATTGGGACCACAGTGTGTGGTAGAGTGCAATTTGGCCAAAAATGCTATCTATGCTGCTCTTAGGAAGGAAAGTTCCCATTGTCAAGTGTCCCATTGTTTCACAGCAGGAAGAAAAGGTTAACCCTTATCTCCCCATGCACAGCTGCTGTGATGAAAATAATATACACACCTGCTGTTTAAGTTTTTTTTTTCTTTCCTTAAGGGGGTGTGCTAATGATGTGTATAGCCATTAGTCATCTAATTTGGTCCTAATATCTGCTAAGAACCAAGTTCAGATGTTATTTCTGAAAACCTAATTATGGATGTATGCACATGGGCCATACTCATGAATGGAGAGAAAGCATGTGCACAGCTTGAGCTACTTTGAAGGTTTTTACTGCAGCTAGATCACTAAAAAGAATTGGCAAGCTATTTTCCATTTAAAACAAGTCTGCTAGCTCAGATGCATTGCTCAGCATTGCAACAATCAATGCTGATGTGCTCCATGTTATGCCTTTCAGCTGAATCTACTATTTTCTGTGCATATATATGGGCAAATGATTTGGGGTGTTCCAATGTGTTTTCCTTGAAGAATCATTTATGTAGCAGAACTTGCATGTCAATCTTTTGAAACTGAAGCACCTTGTTGTCTTCAGTGTTCGTAAATGCTTAACTTCAGAGCATACGGTGGCTGGACAACTCCTTTTTCTTGCTGATGGGCGTGAACACTAGGACTTCATACATGTGCAATATTGTATCAACCCCTGAGAACTATAGTTTGGTTAAACCTGGTGTGACTCAACCCCACAGCACCATCTATGACAGAGAGATCCTCCTGTAAGCAAACACATTTGAGACCAAAAAGCGTTTTGAATCTGGATGGGGCACAACAAACAAGCATAAAATATTTCCATTAAACAATCAGGATAATTGGTTGAATTGGTAGAGAAGATGTGCATCAAAGGGTTAATCTGACCATGTGTTTCACAGCAACCTGTGAGATTCATCAGATGTCAATGGCTAACTGAAGGGGGGGGGGACTTCTGCAGATGCAGTTACCAAGTAGCAGAGTACGCAGTCATGTAATTTCACAGCAATGAACAGCAAGAGAGGTTAGCTCTAAAAATAACCTATACAAATTCACCCACAAAGCACAGCTGGGTTGGGGTACCTGGTCTATTGAATGCTAACTGAGCATGCACAATATACTTTAACATTCTAAGTTAACTTTTCAGGGATATGATATACAATTTGTAACACAGTCAAGCATTACAATCTGGACAAGTCAGTTTATGAAACCAGGTACTGTGGTACTTCGGGTTTCATATGCTTCAGGTTTCATACGCTTCAGGTTACACACTCCGCTAACCCAGAAATAGTGCTTCAGGTTAAGAACTTTGCTTCAGGATAAGAACAGAAATCGAGCTCCAGCGGTGCGGCGGCAGCAAGAGGCCCCATTAGCTAAAGTGGTGCTTCAGGTTAAGAACAGTTTCAGGTTAAGAATGGACCTCTGGAACGAATTAAGTACTTAACCCGAGGTACCACTGTATTGAGCATTTCAGTGCCATCCCTACTGAAGAACCAAATGTAATGTGACTTTAACTTTATATTTTCCAGCCTTCTGTAGTATGAATATTTAATTATTATTAAGATAGTAATGTTCACTTAAAGATTATGGGGAATTATTCTCTTAGATAACAGTATTACTTAAGTAATAGTATCCTGTGATTCTTCATGTCAGGGATGTAGAATCTCTGACCTTTCACAAGATGAATTCCACTTCCGTAAGCCCACCCAGCAAAGTTAATGGTCAAGGATGACGGTAGCTGTAGCCTAACAACGCATCCCAGCTTTGCCTTCTTTCAGGAATTAGGAGTTGAGTGCCAGGCAGGCAGAATATGCTTTAAATGGGTACACCTACACTCATACGTGCTCCAGGGACTTCTTGATTAGTGAAAGTAAAATAGATGATCTCCACCTGCCCGGCTTCTTTTCATGCTCCATAAATTTAGAGGAGGAACCTCCTCATCCCGCCCGATATCTCTCCTACCTGCATTTTCCATGGATCAGGGTAGGGAATTTTCAACCTTTGTGACAACTGTAATTAAGCAGTATAGCTATAAATAAATAAATAAATAAATAAATAGATAGATAGATAGATAGATAGATAGATAGATGCTCAGTATAGTAATTTACCTGAGCATTGGAACGCTAAAGACATCTGCACATCTCAGTCTCATCATGGCCATGCTTTTCCTGCAGTTCTGCAAAATGTATTCCAGTGGAAAATAGAGGTCACACTTTGTTATCAGAAGCTGTAATAGTTCTGCATTTTATGAGTGAATCTAATGGGTGATTAAGATTATAGGAATATAATAGGAGAAATCATTCTTCTGTATGTTACCTAGAAAAGAAACATATGTTAAATGTTATTTACCTATCATTTAAAATTAGGTCAATTTTTCAGTAATCAATTTTGGGGTTTATTGTAAAGATTGGCTAAATGGCTAATGCATTTTGAAGTTTGAATTTGTACTTTTCTTCCAAAAGCCCATGACCTATTTCTTCCCAAAGCTTTGACCTATAGTAGTGTGTCAACAGCACACAAAATATGAGTGATATACTAACTGCTGTAGGAAGGATGGGATGGAACTCATAGGGCCAAGAGCAGGGGGAAATTCTTCAGAGAAGTATCAGAATATAAATATGGTTTTGGAAGAAGAAACAATTGGCAGTACAGGAAAAATGTATTCAAGGCTGGACCGAATTCCAGCATTGCTTGAGTAGAGTTTCAGCTTACTTGGATAGTGTGGTTTCTAAAATGTGGTAGAAGTGGTTTTAAGCACATTCACTGCATTCTGAGGCATTTGTTTCAGAAAAGAGGGTGTATGTCAAAACTCTTCTTTTCCACATTTAAAATATCTATTTGTTTTTAAGCTTGGAGCTCCTTTGGGAGTGTATTTTACTGCCAGATTTTGGGGATCCTCCAAAACTCTTACACCTGTCCTGCAATAGGTTACAATACAGAATTGCTTATTTGCACTTTGGCAATGTTTTAATATAATGTGTGGGTATGGAGCAATCTGAGAAGGTGAAGCCCTTACAGCATAGCTGCTGTGTATGCCCTGCTGAGTGCTATTTTCTTCCTGATGGCCTTGGTGGTCTTTTGCACATCAGGCCTTACGAAAAAATTAGGACGAACTGACTGTATGAAAACCCAGTTTCATCGTTGCAGACTCTAGTGTGCAAACCTCTAGTGTCATTCCCAGTAGTCGTTCGGTGTTTCCCAAATGTGGGTCTCCAGCTGTTTTTGGACTACAACTCCTATCATCCCGAACTATCAGGACCAGGGATCAAGGATGATGGGAACTGAAGTCCAAAAACAGCTGGAGATCCAAGTTTGGGAAACACTGAGAATGCATGATTTGAAGTCTCACATCTTTCCCACTCCACTGTGCCAGAAATATCCAGTTAACAGGTGATGTGAATGGGTTAATGTATCACAGGTGCTTCAGGTCTAAAGGGCTGGGATCATATAATGTGTGGCATAAAGTTGAAGGTTTAAATTATTATCCTCATTGGCCTGGTTTTCTCAGTTCTCACTAGCATTGCATAACACACTCAGCCAATAGAAACACAAACTTTTACCCACAAGGGAAGCTTTAAATTAGGAAAACCTCTTTGGATATTGGTTGAGGAGAAGTGCTCTAGTGTGGTATAGTGATAATTAAAAGTGTTTTCAAGTTGGCTTTGGGATTTTTGTACTATTTGTAACCAAATGAAATAAAATAGTCTGCCAGCTATAATACCTGGCTAGGTATGAACTTTGTCATGGTTGCTTTTTGAACTGCTCGTCCTTCCAACCTGGTGCAGTTTGGGCTAATAGTACCAACTTCCCCTGTAGGGGTGTGGGGCCCATTGTTATGGTCTGTCCCTGGAGACTTGTGGACCACAAAGGATTCCTGTGAAATTTTCTGGTGAATAGAACTGGCAATCCTGCAGAACACCTGCATTGACAAGATGCAGAAGGTTGTAGATATGATAGATCTTGAGCATTCTCTCCAACACTGTGGAGCATATTCAGCTCCTTGGTATACTGGGGAGCTGCATGGGATGAAAAAGACCAGGCGATGGCTAGAGTGCAGGTGGTGGAGTCCCACTGCAAAGATGACCAAACATGTGAGAGCACCCTATTGTGCTTACTGCATGGGGGTGAAAACAACGAAGAAGACCTACATCATTGATTCCACTGGGTTCTCTAAAAGTCAGCAAGCGGAACTAGTGAATATGTGGTTCATAGGCTATTGACACCCATATTGGTGGATGGAGTCCAGGGTACCTCAGAGACCCTTTGTGACCTGCCTGAGGACAATGCCATTTGTCTCCATAGAATGTGAGATGACAATACTCCATCAAGCCATGTTTAGTGGGAGCAGTTTCAGTTTTTGCAGCCTGATTGAAGCTAGCTAGGGAAACATGGCTGGGTGGGTTCAGTGTGTGATGTATGCAACTTCATGATAGGGTGGTGCTAACCACTGTGGAAGTGATTGTGTGGCCATTAATGGGGGGGAGACCACCTGGTACCCAGTGGTATTTTATAACTACTACCCAGTTGTTAATACCCTGTTTGGACAAGAAACTTGAGAGGGTTGACCCATTACAATCTGTCTTCAGACCCAGGTTCAGAACTGGGCATTCCTTGGTCACCCTACTGGATGACCTCTCTCAGGAAAGGGACAGGAGGAGTGTGATGTTGTTGCTGTTCCTCCTGGACTGTCATGAATCCTGGGAAGATGGAGCCTTGGTGGGTGAGTGACTCCCAGGTCAGAGAAGTTGATACATTGCCTGTCCTAGATGAGGTTGTGCTCTCACTGAAGAAGTGGGTGCCTATATAGTTTGGGGATGTTCCTGGATCCAGCTCTGTCACTGGGGGTGCAGGTGTCCTCAATGGCTAGGAATGCCTTTTACCAACTTTAATTGGTAAGACAGCTATGGACATTCTTGGATCAAGATTGGCTTGACCATGGTTGTGCATGCATTGGGAACCTTACAGTTTGATTACTACAATGTGCTCTGCTGGTGCAACCTTTTGGGGTTAGTCTGGAAGCTGCTTGCAGGATTTGCACTGGCAGCCGATCTACTATTTGGCCAACTTCAAAGTGTTGATTGCTAACATAAGGCTCAATACAGCTCAGGACCAGGTTACTTGAGAAACTTCCTTATTGCTTATAAACCCTGTATGTCGCTGCAGTTTGTGGGAGATTTCCTCCTGCAAGTTCCAAAGAAGCCTGTTCCACAGTAACTGAAAGCAAAGCTTTCAGTGTCACTGCCCCTGTTCTGTGGAATAGCATTCCTTACAAAATATGACAGGCACCACCCACTATCTGCACTTTCCAAAACAATTGAAGACATGTTTGTTCCTATAGGCTTTCACAGCTGGATAAATTTTAATACAAGTGTCTGTTTCGTTGTATTTAATCTTGTTTTAAATGCATTTGCTGTTTTTGTGTTTTTAATTATCTCAAGTATAAATCGTTTTATAATATCTAGAATCAGTATTAATAATGATCATTCTAATTTATCATGTGCCTGTAAATTTCTGATTCCATAAATAAATTCATGTTTTACTTTATTATAAGGGCTTTAGTTTACTCATGAGCCATACTAACCCACACTTAGCTTATGCTAGTCAATTGCTCATGCCCCACATCCTTCCCAGATTTGCTTCAGAGAGTTCTGGGGAATCCCTGCAACAGCTAATTAAACCCAATCTTCCACTCCTGTTGCAAGACCAACTATGCATCCGCCACTATCCTAGTTAAGAAACATAAGGTAGACTACAGTTGCAAGGGGCACTGTGGTAGATCACATGTTTTGCATGTAAAATGATACAGATTTAATACCTGTGATCTCCAGGTAGGACTGGGGAAAACTCCTGTCTGAAACTAGAAGAGCTCCTGCTAATGTGTACAATAGTCTTGCTCAGTGCAAGGCAGCTTCGTTTGAAATGTACAAAACTTTGAATATTAAAGATACCTGTGAATGTATAGTTTAGCAGAATGTAAAATAACTAAGAATACTGCAGTGACCCTGTGTTTGTTACTGTATCATGAAATGTCCTGAAAGTTATAAAGATTAGGTGTAAAAAGTTAGAATAAAGTACAGACGGTGACCATTTTGCACTACCTACATGCAGGTCCTTTTGGAACCAGAAGAGGACAGAATGCGGGGCGGGGCAGGATGGGGGAGAATTGGGGTTATGCATGCTCCTCTACATCAGGAACAGAACCCCTGTGCAAAATGGTCGCCGCTTGTACACTAACTTATATGTAATTGGTTTAGTAACAGCAGAATTCTGTTTCCGTCTACCCAAGTTCAATTGGACTTGCTCCCAAGTAAATGCTGTAGGATTGCAGCCTAATATTGTACTGACCTGACAGTAACTTTTTGGCAGTTATGTAGATCACCTGAGAGATTTGTTAGAAAGGCAATAAACAATTCTGTTGTAATGGTTCTTACTCATTTCGGACAGATGTACATAATTTGGGTGTAATATGTTTATAGAAAAATAAATGTACAAAATAAGCTTTGTGTTTCTTAGAATTAGTGCTGCATTAGTATATAAGAACATAAGCAATTAGTGTACAAGTGTGTTGCACGTATGCATGAGTGTTTGTGCACAAGTATGAAATTCTGTGCATGTCTACTCAGAAGTAAGCCCCACTGAGTTCAGTTTTACTGACTGTCAGGGAAATTTGTCTGGATTGCAGTCATAGTGAACATAAAACACACTTTATTTATATTTTAGTTAAAACAGAGCCAATGAGCAGCAGTGAGATTGCTACTACAACAGCAGACGGGTCTTTAGACAGTTTTTCAGGATCAGGTAAGGAAGCATTTGCCATGTATAAATATGATACCCATATATGTTTCAGATATTTAATTAGGAAACTGTTTCTGAGTAAAGACAACCATACATTCTGTGGATTTTCATGTGTGTATTCCCCTTATTGGCAGCGGTTGCCACTTATTAGCTGCCAAGTCTATTTTGAAATTAATAGTGAAATTCTATATATGTCTACTCAGAAGTAAGTTCTGCTGAGTCCAATGGGGCTCCAGTTCCAGGTGAGTCTAGTAGCCTCAGTTTGGTCTACCAATATTTTCTTCTGTGCGCTCTTCTGTTCTTAGCTGAAATGCAGAGCTGTTACTGGTGACATTTACTGGGCACCCTTTAGTCTCAGAGTAGTCCAAGCCCACATTTTATTTGGCATATATAAAGCAGATAGCTTTACCTCAAAAAATCTAAGTTTGTGTGAAGACAAAAGTTTATCAGCTGTGGTGAGAACCTATTTTTTTAAGTGCAAAGCTGTCCCGGTTATTGCAGCAGGAGGTAACAGCCAATCTGCACTGTTCATAGCCAGCTACTGCTGCAAACTTAACACCGCCCCCAATCTTGACAAAGAAAAAGAAATGTATATTTGAACAATGAAGATACTTCAGCAGTTTTACTGCTGAAAAAAATGGGTTGCGTTCCGTGTTAGTCCTACTCAGAGTAGATCTATTAAATTAATGGACATGAGTAAATTAGGCCTGTAATTTTAGTGAGTCTTTTCTGAGGAGCACTTAGCTGGATGCTGCCCACTATGCCTGCCTGCAATACTTTTTAAAGGCCAACCAAAATGTCACAAAATATTATGCAAGGTTTCAAATTTGATATGTCAGTTTTACAATCTCAGTATTGGTACACTGTCATTTTTTTTTAAGATTCTAGCTGAGAAAATCCAACAAGGAATGCTTCCTTTTTGGTTCCATAGCAGCGTGAATGTCTTCAGCCATCACTGTGCTTGAAAACATGCTTTGCGATGAAAAGGTTTTGAGTCCAATCGGTGGCATATCTAGGTTGAATGGGGAAGTCCCTTGTCTGTAAAGCTACAGCTAGTCAGTGCAGATAATACTAAGTTGGATGGACTAGTGGTCTGACTCTGACTCTGTGTAAAGCAGCTTCCTAAGTCACACACAGTCATTGGAAGGAATAAATAATAAAACGCTGAAGAGGAATTGCTCCCTTATTGGCATTTGTTCATTCCTCACTACCATGTGCTAAATAGCTGTTTTCAGTAGTGGCTATAGTTCTTGGGAAGGAAAAATGGAAGTATGATTGTGGGTTTGAAGAATATCTGACTCACTAAAATGTCACCCTTGTATAAAAATGCTGACATTTTACAGCATTTAAATTTAAGAACCATGCATGGAGTAATTCATTTAATTCAAGTGCAAAATTGTGAGAAAAGTGGAGAGTTAATTAAATGGCTAGAAATATGACAGGGTGTGTTAAAAAGGCCTTAAAGTGTGACATATTTTTAAAACGGTCCCTTAAGAGCAATTGCAAAAGCCTAAATTGCAATAAAGATGTTGAGAATTGTTGTGCTAGCCTGGATCTAGTAAAGTATTACTTGGCGCTGTTTTAATTTTATTAAACTTCATTAAATTTCTAAAGTTCCTTTAACAGAAATAATATTTAGGTTAGATGTGTGTGTTTACACTTCCATGTGCTTTCTTTTCTCCTCCGTACAGCAATTGGAAGCAGTGGCTTCAGCCCAAGACAAACTCACCAGTTTTCCCCACCACAGATATACCCGTCCAAGTAAGATGTCTGTTACGTTTAAAAAAAAGAAAAAGAAAAAAGTGGAGTTAAACCTCATTTATAATTATAATTGAATCCATCTGCTAAATCATAATTGAAATCAGTTTACCCTTGAGAGAGGTTGTACTTTAGAATAACTACAAATGTATCTTTAGACGTAGAAAATTGTTTAATTAATTAATTTGTTTTGCACAGTGGCCAAGGAATTTACATTCTGTCATGCAGCTTAACCAAAACGTTTGCATGTTTCTATCTAATACAAAGGCTTTCCTGTTTTCTGTCATTTTGCAACGAACAGCAGACCATACCCGCATATTCTTCCTACTCCTTCACAAACGATGGCTGCATATGGGCAGACACAGTTTACCACAGGGATGCAACAAGCCACAGGTTATTCAACGTACCCACAGCCTGGTCAGCCCTATGGAATCCCATCATATGGTGAGTAAAGTTTTGGGGGAGATGGTGACAAACAGTTGTGCATTGGGCTGTGAAGTCACTTTGCTGATGAATGCAGCGTTACTTAGTGACAGAATACCACATTTTAGTAGCTTAAGCATATGTTGCAAAACCACTGAGGCCTGAAAAGAAGTAGAGCATTGTTCCATGATTTTGGAATCACACTCCTCAGTATTTAGCAGCATCTTAACTTTCATGTCTCCCACTTTCTTGCTATGGGCTATTTCCAACTAATGTCCTTGCAGAAACACAAGAGTTTTTGATCCAGAGGGAAGTATCTGCTGGTAGAAGAGGGGACGTTATTTTTTAAAAATTCCTTGTCCCATCAGCAGTCCCCAGTGTCCCACAAAAATCTGTTCTGGAGGATATGCAAACCCAGTAGAACGGATTTTCAGAACGCTCCTGAAAATTTCCCCCTCCCCCTCTGTTGTCAGATGCTTCCAATGGAGTATCAGAGCAAGGAGGGTCATTTGGTTCCTAGTTTGTGGGTATATGTTGCTATATTAGGTACTTGAATGTCCTATGACAAGAACCAAGCTATATCTATGGTTTGTGTAATAAACAGAAAGATCAGTGCACATTTTCTTTATGGAGCATTAAGAATGTTAAAGACGCTCCTAGCATGCATGGTGCATGTAGATGCCCTTGCTGCATTTTACTTATTAAAGTATTTCTTATGAAATATAGAAAGAACAATTCAACCAAACTTAAGTCCCATTAACATCAGGTGCCCTTTTAAATGTGTTGTGGGATGCGGGGTGGTATTGGTTTGTTTTTGTTCTGGTTTTATTATATATTTTGTGTTTTTTATTTTGTATTTTTGTGTTGTGAACCGCCCTGGGATCTACAGGTGAAGGACGGTATACTACTATTACTACTACTACTACTACTAGATTTCCAAGGCAGCTATTAAACATACCCAATAAAAGCAACCCACAATTTTATTTAAAACAACCGTTAATAAACCAAGAAGTACCCCACAATTGAAACAGGAGCCAAAGAACTACATAATAATATATCCAAAAGTACTGCCTCATATAAAAAGGCTTTACACTTTCTCTCCCTAGATGTTGACTGAGAAGGGCACTGGCTCATCTCAACTGGAAGGACGTTGCCCTAAAAATTTTGGTGATCCCCACTGTTGAGCTCACCATTGAGGACTTCTGAACTATACTATCGCCCTATACAATGGAAAATAAGTCCACTGGGGTTTATTCTCTAATAAAGTGTGACCAGGATTTCCATCTTAACCAACAAATTAAATTGACTGAAACTCGGGAAATAATGGGTTATGTTTTCTTTAACTGGCATTTACAAATCCGTTTCTTTTGTATTTGCTTAAATCTAGCAAAAATAATATTGTGACCTGTTTTAAACTTCATCTTAGTAGAGTGACTATCAGGATTATACTTTCAAGTTTATTTTTAAATGAAAGTAAAAATTAAAACTTTGGCCACTTATGGTTTATTCCTGTAGTGTTAGAACTGATTTTTTTAAAATACATTTTTTAAAAAATAATTGAAATTTATTCTTAAACTGTTAGAATAGGAAAATTGATCACAATGCAGTTTGGTTATTTGTTGCTACTTTGTTATGTTAATACAGTTTACATTCTTGTTTTAGGGTTTATATCCTGTTTTTGTAATATTGCCAGTTGGTCTGTTTTTGTGTTTCTTTCCCCCCTTTTTCTGAACAGCAAAATTTTAAAAACTCCTTTTGATATATTTATATATACTTGATAACAATTCAATATGGTATGATATATCACAAAGATAGCTGTAATAACAAATCAGAACTGAATTTATAATTGAACACTGATTAATTTACTCTGTAGTAACTAAACATTTTATGGAATACTCTGGCAAAGGCTTTTTATTATATTGTACAATGAGAGAATGGAGAAATAATGTTTGTAACAGAGTGAGCTTGGTTGGTGGAGATGATTGCCACCGACAGCTGGTTGCTAAGACTTTCTTGGCTCTAATGCTTCAGCAAAACTGTTAAAAAGACTTTAAAATGCAGATTTCCCCCATTGCAGGATGGTTTTCAGTTACTGCTTCTTTATCAGACATGCTGTTGGAAGTTTATTATTTATTTGAATTAGGTTAAATACACATATTAACATACATATATTCATTCATCAGCATATTCCCATCACTACCATCATACCATTCATGAGTTTTCCCTCTTAATGCAGAGAAGAGGTTTAAAAGAGTTAGGATTGCTTTTTCACAATATAGCTGCCACGTGGGGAATGAAATTTTACTCCCCAGCTGCTTGCAATGTTATCATGACACTTGCTTCTCCTTTTCAATGCACCCTTGAGAGTGGATGATTTGCAGTGGAAAAATAATTGAGGGTATTTATAAAGGAGAAGCAGCTTACACACCAATACATGGTCTACATGCAGCTTTGTCATATCTAAAATCGCAAGTGCATAATCCACATGGTGATTTTATTTTGTATGCCAAATCACCAGATTAGCTCCAACGGATTTGTTGGTCTTCCTGTCACCACCTGCATGCATCTTGCCTCACTTCAGAATCCCGGGGCTGAGCTTCAGTTGCATTGCCGAATGTCACTGATTCTCTGCAGCAGTTAAAACTTACCTGTACAACTGGGCTGCAGGCAATACCCTTTTCCAACACAACATAAAACAATGGCCTATTATGGTGTGGATGCAAACCAGACAGTGAGGTGCCAATGCATATGGCAGGCTGCAAAATGTTATTTTTGTCTCTATCTGTTTATCAGGCTAAATACATTTTAATTTTCTGGATTGCATTTATTTAATTAAATCATTTTTAGAGTTGTAGTTATTTGAATTTTGATGAAATTCAATAAGAAAAGAAATAAAAAAGACTATATAATGTTACTCCAGTCTGAAGAGACATCTCAAAGGTGTGGGATCTGTATTGTTTACATGGCAAAAAGGCTGTATACCTTTTGCAGTTAATAATGGATATGTGCCTATAGGCCCAAGCAATAATTTAAAAGAGATAATTTTCCCACTCTCACCCCTGTTTGAAAATGTCTAGGAAAAATCTTAAAACTATTTAGATGTAAAAGGTGCTTACTGTATGTGTTGATGTTGGCCCCTGGTAACTAAACCAACTAAAGCATTGGGACCCAGGTAGTGGAAATCCTATATGCAGTTGCCCAGTTCCCTTGAATTCATGTACAGGATTGCACTGTAAAACCTGGCAACTTTGGTAGCTAAGAAAGTTTTAACTCACATGCTGGACTTTGTAAATATGAAATTCCCTATTGATATTCTGACCCTCTTTAATTATTAAGCTATTGCATGTGAACAGTTATAGAAGAAAAACTTATATTAATAAAACGCGTTGTCTAATGTCTTTCTGAATGAGCAGAAAACAAAAAATGTATAATAGTATCAAATGTGCTTTAAACATCTATAATTTCACAATTTTAAGCTAAAACTGTCGCTGTTCCTTCATACTGATAATGTAACGATTGCTAAATAGGTGAATCTACAGTATGTTCATGCAAGATTTAAATTAAACAAGAATTTAAAGTAGAAAGGTTGCGTCAGTTCAGATAGTGCAGCTTAACTAGATTATGGGTTGGTGTCCTTTTGCATACTTACATGAATACTTGTGTGATTTTATTTAATGCCCTCTGTTAAAATATGAACAACTAGCTTTGCTATCACTAACTGATTTAGGTGCATTGTGGGCAGGCATCAAGACAGAAGGCGGATTATCACAAACACAGTCACCTGGACAGACAGGCTTTCTGAGCTATGGTGCAAGTTTTAGCACTCCCCAGCCAGGACAGGCTCCATACAGTTACCAGATGCAAGGTCTGTATAAAGTAATTAGAATTCATTTGCTTTTCACATGTTGTTTTGGTTTTGTGGGTTTTTAAAAAAATAATAATAATTGAAAATGCAGGTAGCCAAATGAAGATGATAGCAGTGTATATTATGTGCAAAACTAGATAGATTTTAAATGCAATTTTGCATTGTTGATGATAAATTAGCGTTTTTAATTCAAACCTAAGTTTTAAAGGTCTCGTCAACATAAGCATTTTAAACATGGCTATTTTATTATGTGATTCCAACATTACAATGACCTTTATTGTAAAATTCCATTTCTTGCAGCATAGTTCTCTGCTGTGATAGAAAACAGAGCAGTGTGAAAAATTGTGTCAAGAATACAAATATAAACTGACATAATTTCATCCCTTAGGTGTGTTTTCTTTGTCTGTAAATTTAAGATGACATTCCCTACAAGTTAACTTGTCAAAATTATTTAGGTAATGTTGGCAGTATAATTTGGAAGTTCTATAAGTATTAGATGCTATCAGTTGTGCTTTCTTCCCCATAGTAATTTAAATGTTTACTTGATATTATATGTAATGCCTAATGTATTGTATATTTCTTTGTGTTGGTACTTATGGAATCCAGTTCTTCTTAGGAATAGAGAAAAGGATTCAAAACTAACCAGAAACATGATCTCTAATTTTAGACTGGGTCAGTGGGAGCTATGCATGTTGAATCCCTTGGAAACCTTAGAACAGATGTTATGAAGCAGAGAAGCCTTAATGTCTTAACTGTATCAGACTTCGTTGATGCAGAATAGCTTTTAGGATGTATTGATCTAGTCTTTAGCCAGTAAGCAAAGGAAACATTTACCTTTAGAACTGACAGCAAACTTAGAATGGCAGAGGTGATGATCTGACATAAGGTCTGGATTAAGACACATTACCACCAAGTTTTCAACAGAAAGAATAAGATTTCTTTCAACTGATTATTTTTTTAAAAAAAATTGGAATTATGTCTGAGTCACATCTTCTTTTGTAGGATCTGGCAGCTGCTTCAGCCTAATTTTTAAATATTGTTTAATTTCGTCGTCTTTTTTCTTTTTGTTTTGAATAGTGGCCTTATCATATAATAATTCAAATATGGTTAGCAGCAACATGGCTGAGAGCAAAAGCAGCAGTCAGGACCGTGATTCCTGCATCCTACATTTTTCGTACTCTAAATGCACAAGCACTTTTGCATCCTGCTGAGTTTTCACAAATCACCAAAGAGCAATTTTCACAGAGGTTCAAAGGGTTCAAAAATGTGCCTTATCTTCTCTTAATTAGTATAAGTTGAGGACTATAGGGAAGTTGCATATGTTGGTAGCTGTAGTAAAATAGTTTGAAAAAGCGTGTTCTCCTTCATGGAGAGCACGTGTTGCGGTGGGGGCCACCAGGACACTCCAAAGTTGGGGGCGGGCTAACTGATCGTTGGCCACTGATGCGATTGGGGCTTCCCTTGTTGTTGGGAAGAAATTAATGTTGCCATTTATTGATTGACAGCCAGAAATGCTAAAACTCCTTGCACGAGGCTAGGGCTTCCTCTTTTCGCCCGTGCAGCGGATTGCCCGTCCCTCCCTACCTAGAATAGGGTTGTTCGCTTTGACCTTGCTATGCCTGTCATGGGGTCGTCTGCTTTGGAGCGGAGGCCTGGTAGGAATTTTGTCCATCTGGCTGATTGGCTGGGGCCATTTGGTTTTTGCCTACTGCGTAGCAAATCGTCACAACTTGTAAGGTTGCGGTTAGGCATTGGTTTATGGTTTGGTTGGTTGAGGGGCATGGATTGGCTGTGCCTGCCCCTCTAATGCTGCTGCTGCAAGGGATTCCGTTAAAGGAATTGGGGGCTAACTATTGCTTGTCCACTCTGTCAAGGGGGCTCGGGCCATAGCAATGAGCTCCTGGTTGCATTTGGGGTGAGGGCAGATTCCCTGCTCCGCGTAACCCCCAAGTGTATTCCCCCATTCTGACTTTCGCATCGTGCGGAATGTCAGTCTGTCCCCCATGGTGGGGACAGATAGTCGCAACCAATGCCTAAGCAACCACTCACAAATTTGTATTTTAATAAAGTTGTGGCCAAAATTATGCCAAAAACCTTAAACAAAAATTCTGTGTAATGTGTGAGTTATTGGGGTGGACCTGGGGACCTCGACACGCAATGGCATTTGCTTCTTTCTTATCCATGAATACTGATTTGTACAATCTGAAATGGTACAGTGGGTCTCACTTCTGCATAGGATTGATAATTCTAATCTGAGGTTGTGATGGTGAAAACTGAAATAGCTTTCTTTATTGTGGATAAGTTAATGCAAAACACTTTTGCTCCGGCTTTGCCCATCCTTGGTTTTAGCTCCGCCTGCTGCTGGCATGCATCCTTCAACAGATTACCCCAAAAGAATGTGGAGTTCAGCAGAATAAAGGTTGCTCCCCGATATAAAGCATAATTAACATGGCCTTAAGTTTGGAAAGCTAGCTCTGGACCCTGTAACGTATATTCTGTTTTTGTTTTTTAATGTTACAGTTTTGTTGTCCTAAAAAAAATTATGGGTGTCAGACCCTCAGTAAGTTAGGGACTTCCCCTGCATGTGACTCCAATGGGTTGAGCAGAAAAGACCAATAGTGAGTCCAAAAGTTATGAAGGTGGTTTCTGCATGTGCTGTAGAGGAAAGTGAGGGGCAGATGGGGCTCACCAACCTGGGAACGTAGCCCATCTAGGAGAAGGAGAACTCTGTACCAAAACCTCCGCTGCCTTGCGGGATACCTTCGGGAGAAGAAAAGGCCAAGGAGTAAACCCTAACAGGAGTCCCTGAGACAGTTGGATGGCGCCTTGGACACCTCTTTCTGGCAGCTCCTGCAGCCACACTTGTGCCAAATGTATTGCTCTGCTTTCCTTTGGACCTCATCAGCGAGGCCGAGAGAGAGGTTTTGTCAGGATATCCATACACACTGCTCAGGTTTGCATCCTGGGGAGGTCACTTTGGTGCTTCTAACACAGCAGTTTGACTTCACCCCCAGAGGTGCCCTCCATTTTATCTCAAGACAGACAGATGCCAACAAAAACACTGAAAGAACTTCCCATTTATTCTTACTCTCTGCTTCCTGTTTTTAACCAGTTGCTGTTTTTAACAAACAAAAAGACTTCTGTTCTTATCCCATGACTGCTAAACTTACTCAGGAGTCTTTGGTGGGGTATTTTGTCAAAAGTGTTCTGAAATTCTTACATACCCAGTGTTGTGGTCCTAGCATTACTCATGAGCCAATTGTTTCAGCATGATTACCTATTTATAAAATGTACTTTTAATTTGTAAAGGTGCAAAAATGATTTTTGTATAATTTTATAGTTCATTGGGTTAGTTGGTGGCACTCACTCTTTTTTGTTGATCTGCATATCATCTGATACAATAGCACTGTGCTTTTGTGGCATGACATACCTTATTAAAATGTGGCAAACTTTAAAGAATGTTTTAAGTACTCCTAAGCTGATGTCCTTGGGTGGTCTACGTAGCAGTTTTCAGAAACCTGTTTCACATTTGTTATGGTCTGTGAGACCCTACTTGCTCTCCATAGGAGTCAGTAATGGCATAAGATGAAAGAGATGTTTGTTGTAATATGCTGGCCTAGGTGCAATAACAGTTTTCATTGGCTCTTGTGAACTTTCTGCCAATATGCAAGAAAGGCAAGTTTACAATCCTAAGCATGTTTACTCAGCCATAAGTCCCAATAAGTTCAGTTGGGCTTACCCCAAGTAAGTAGACACAGGATTGCTGCTTAAGTGTTATTTTAGATGTTAGATATTTTTCTTGCATTTCTGTGAAATTTATACATTAATTGATTCTATATAGGAGTACTTCTATGTACATATCCAATTAATCACAAACAATAAAATGTTTATTCTTAAGAAATGTTGCATAAAATGGTTACTTGGTCAGCATGATCCCACTCATGTTTACTTCGGAGTAGGGATATGGATATCTATTAGACCTCTTCATAGTTCCAGAAGAAACAGTAGCCAACAAGAATCTTTGCTGAGCAACATTCGACAATTATTTTAATCACTGTCCCGAAATAATGTCCTAAATGCTTAGGCACTGATATTTATTTTTATTTTCCGTATTAATATAAAGGTGAATGCTTTTACTAAAAGCAAGTATTTGAAAAATTGGGAGTTGAAACCCCTTATTCCTGCTACTGAAATATCTCTTTGTTCTACTAAAATGTTAATGTGTGTCTGTTTTTTCATATACAACTAGTCCTGATTTCTCCAAAGGCAGTGGGTTGGATCCTGAGAACTGCAAGCAGAAGAAAGCTCACAGAAGGGGATTTTCCCCACTGCAGTCTTCTGCACTCCCCGCTCAAAAGCAATCTGTCCTGAGGGTTGCAGGATCATACAGAACAGGGTGAGATTGAACATGAGAGGACTGCTGTAGAAGGGGTGAATTGACACCTTCTGTGAGCCCACTATTCATTAATTCTCTCTTTCTGTTAATTTTCATTTGCTCATCCTGTTCTGTTCTGTGGGCTCCCCAACCACAAGGACCAGCTTTTTCGGGCGGGGTGGAGAGGGCCACTGGGAGGAAGTTTGTAAAAACCCCTTCTGCAAGCTTGTTTCTGCTTATGGTTGTCAGGATCCAACCTGATGTCTTGAGGTATCCATAGTAAGTGTCTGCATAACTGGATGGCTCATGAACATGAGTATAAATAACTTTTTATTTTTTTCTCTAAGGCATTTAGAGAGAACACTAGTTAATGTAGACTAGTTTATCTAAAGGATTACCATGTAAGTTGTTTATGCGGTAAATCTCATACTTCATCTAAGGCACCTCCAGCAATATGGAGCCCATTATATGGTGTTTACAAAATTAAGGAAGGAACATTTCTAATATACTATGTAGTTTAGATTTCCTTTTTAGACTTTTCAGAGTGAGGATCTTTTTACAATTACAATCCTATGGAAGGGCCAAAAGGCAGTGCTATTTTTCTAGAAAAAGAGGTGCTGAAACTCACCATGAACGCCTCCCCTGTTCTATTATAACGGCGATGTTGCCCACCTGAGAGGTGCCGGGTGCAAAAAAGCCCTACCAAAGAGATTGCTATCCTAGGAAGTGGCTGGGATCTGAAGGATCCCTCCACCACTCTCTAGCTTGTGTGTGTGTGTCTTACACACAGTTCCAAGCATATCCTAATGTCATTCTCTCAGATATCTTTGGACCATTGTTCCTCTCATTGGTTCTCCTTTTGGTACCTTAGTTCTTAGCTATTCTGTAATCATGATAAATGAAAAAGGCAGATTATGAGGATGCTTTGCTACTTCAGTGCCTCCTGGAAATTGCAGCTTTTTGTATTCCCCATTCCCTCTCCCCTCCTCCATACACTTTCACTATTAAGTGTCCATATGTTCACATTTGCTTTTGGGCCTAAAAGGAGGTTGCTGCCCTTTTAGAAATTCAGCTTTGTAGATAAAGGCATTAAAACCAGAGTGCCCATCTGTCCATTTTGGACAGCTAAGGTTGAGAGAGTATTGCAGTGTCTAGGCACATTTAGGCTATGGCCTTTCTACTTGAAATGTCATATAATAATTCTCGTAGTGTCAGGGGCAACCATAACTTCTCAAGGAAAGAGAAAACTGCTGCCCAAGGCTGTATACTCAAGAACATTTAATGAACTATAATTATCTGTGCCATTATTTAGAAGCCCATAAGGTTCATAGTTGGTGGTGAAAACTTCCTTTGTGTTTCTGTAGCATGGAAGAAAACATTGTAGCAATAATAAAAGGTTTCATTTTTAAGGACTACAAAGTATAAGTCTTGTTAACAGCAATGGAAGTTTGGGGTTCTCAGCATCTTCCAGGATATGTGTCATTCCCCCCCCCCAAAAAAAACCACAAAATGTGACAATGAGACATATTTTCATAATATTTATTTATAAACAAATAAATCAGTGGGGGTTTTCCAAGTAAATGTTTTAGGACCACAATCTCTATGTAGTTTTGCACTGATTTGAAACTTACAAGGCTACATAAGCAGAATAACTGCATGCAGATATTGCCCTGGATTACTATTTAAGACAGTAGGGGGAGATCTCATATTTGAGTGCTTATCCAAATCAAAAGCTTCCTCCACATATTTCCAAGCAGTAGCTGTGTTCGTCTGTTGCAGTAAAATCAGATAAGATTAACCTATTTATTATGACATGGACTAGAGTTGACTTCATCAGCGCTTGACGTGTTATCAAACATAGTTTGGGAGGGCTGTAGTAAACAGGTAGTGGGGGAATAAAATATAGTGTGTACAGAAGGTGATAATTATGTTATTAATAAGGGCCAGTCACAAAACATGAAAACAGACAGCCTGGCAATTGATAAGCCGGTTAAAATAGATGATCACCTCCATTGAACAAAATAACTTCAAAAAGAGACCACAATGTGAAATTAATTACACACACACACACACACACACACACACACATGTGTACGTGTATCTGTAACACTTTAGCCTTCTTGTGAAGTAGACTCTAGTCTATGAAAGCTTATGCCATAATAAATGTTAGTTTCAAGATGCCACCAGACACTCTTGTTGCCTTTTCTCTTCACATAGAAAATCAGCATGTTAGTTTTCAATAGTGGAGGATGTCTTTTATATGAAGAAGCATTCTTAACACAGGAACCTTCCACCTGTAGTTTGAAGTGGCACTTCACTGAAAGTGGCACACAGTGAAAACTGTGCCATTGGCTCTACTGATCAAGCTTTGCTCTTATGGGTACCTAACATAATAAAATGAAGCAAAGTGATTTTGACTTCTGATTCTACTCTTAATACATTTCATTTGAATAACTTTTTAGCTTTCACATAATCTAGAGCCCTGGAAGTAATTTATCACTTCATTCACAGTATAGTCTTGCTATAGATTACTTATTGTACCAGCATATGAAAAATTCTGTTTTATCACTGTTGATTTGTTGTGTTGTTCTTTTTAGAGACATTGTATTGACTCTAAACTTTCTTCCTTTTTTTGTTCTGTTTCAGGAAGCAGTTTCACTACATCATCTGGAATATATGCTGGAAACAATTCACTTACAAATTCTACAGGATTTAACAGTTCACAACAGGTAAATATATGAAAATTATTAAATGACAGGGTGCCAAAGGTGTGTTTTGAGAAGGATAATACAACTCATATTTGTAATTCTACACAAAACCTTGAAGTTCTTTAGAATTTTGAGAATTACCTTAGTGTTACTTGTAATAGCCCCTCTTTATTGCCTTTAAAAAATATCAGGATGATATTTAGACCCAATTCTGATATAGTTTTTCTAAAATTCAATTTCCTATTTATGCAAAATAAATAATGTTTGTGATTTCCTACTCTGCAAAATCCAAGATGGCAGAGAAATTGAGGCATCTGTTTCCACTTCCACTTTGGAACGCACACCAAAAAGTAAGCAGCATGTTGATGGGAAAGTCTCTAATACAGCTTTTTTCTCAACTCTGGTAGGAGTATCCTTCTTACCCTAGCTTTGGCCAAGGTCAATACGCACAGTATTATAACAGTTCTCCATATCCTTCGCATTATATGACAAGTAGCAACACCAGTCCAACAACCCCTTCTTCCAATGCGACATACCAGCTTCAAGAACCACCATCTGGCATCACAAGTCAAGCAGTTGCAGATCCTACAGCAGGTAAATGCATAGATTTGATTGTACCTATAGGCCACAATTTGGTACTTGAAATGTATTTTTAGAAGAATTCTGAATGTATGGTGGCACTTATTAAGAAAGGACTGGCTCAGCAAGGGGAAAGTGGACAGCAGTGAGTTTTTAAATACAGGTTTTCCTATAGTTACCACCTCAAATAATTTATAAACACCAGCATTAAAAAGTAAAAACACAGATTACAAGATGTGTTATAGTCTTTTCAGATGTTGAGCTCATTACTCAAACTTTAGTTAATATTTGCCATCATGACTATCCCAGTGTTCATGACTGGTAGGTGGTGTAAGCATGACACACCATGGCTTCTCTGGTGGCACTGCTGCTAGTGGTGGCTCCACTGCAGCAAGAATCCGAAGTGTTGCCCAGGTGGGTCTGAAACTACCATCCATGGTAGCTGGTGGGAAGTCCTGAAATGGGACGTTTCAGGGGTATCCACAGCTCTGCAGATCCCCCAAAGAATTTCCAGTTTTAGGGCATCTTAATTGGACCAGCCTGCAACAGGCACAGCCAAAAAAAGGATGTGTAAGGACTTCACTAGGCTTGCTTGGTCCAGCTGCAACCCTGCGTACATTTACTTGGAGTAGACGCCACTGAGCGCAGTGGGACTTCTGAGTTGGATTGCACTGAAAAGCTTGACTGCAAGTTGCAAGTCCATATTTAGCTATAATAATCCCCAGATGTTCTAGTCATCACTAAGTATCAATCCAGAGGGCTTAGGGAGGATGGTGGCCATTGGATGATAGTCACTGGGAGAAGCTGCAGCAGTGTGTTTTATCCCACCCCATTTGACCCTCTTTGTCCCATAATATTTATCAGAGATGTTGGTGGCCTACTTCCTCCACACTCCAAAATTTAAGCTGAAAGTTCTCCACAGAAGACGTACTTTTAAACTAATTCTAAACTAGCTTTAAACTGATTTCAAGAGCAAAGAATGTGAGAGAGCAAAGAACAAAGTTTACAGGAATCAGTGAGCTTTAAGGTTAATTTTGGCCAGCTTATGTTCTATGAATTCTTGGAAGCTGGAGGATGTTTTGTTTTTTAAGAAATAACCCCTCCATGTATCGGAAAGGAGAATTTTCAGTTGACTTCATTGTTGTATATATTTTGGTTAGGAAGAATTCTGACTTCCAGGAATTAGTGTGCCACTGGTAACATAAATACATATGGTAATCTATTACAAAAGTACACCAAAACTTTGTGTGGCCATTTCAGTGCATCATACTTAAAGAGAAACAAAATCAAAGAACTACAACTAAACTAAAATATAAGGATTTTTTTCTTCTGAAGCAGAGTACAGTACAATCCACAGCCCAGCAACACCCATCAAAGATTCTGATGCAGAAAGGTTGCGTCGCAGCTCAGATGGCAAATCACGTGGTCGAGGCAGAAGGAATAATAATCCGTCACCACCACCTGACTCCGACCTAGAGGTATTGTATATGAAGTAGCTATTTTATTTCTTTATTTCTCATACTCTTCAGAAGCATTGGGACGAGTTACAGCATACTAGGCTAAGACAAGCGTAAAACCAAATTCCAGCACATGAAAATCCTCAAAAGCAAAGCAAAATTATAAACTCCAGCTAAAAACCATTCCACTCCTACTTAGTCTTATATTTTGACCTTTCTCACAAGGGAGTTTCCTTCCCCTTCAAAATTACTCACCCCTAGATTGTGTCCTCTGCATGCTGAGAGGTAATAGCTACCCATGGCATCACTGCAACACTTCTACTGCTTCCTGCTGGAAGGGCACCTCCCTAAATCTACTGCAGGGATAGGAAACCAGTCACCCTCCAAATGTTAATTCTTAGTAGAAAAGTATGCCGTTAATGTGGAGATGTTACATTACTTATTGACGTTGTTCTGAAATGTATGGGTTTCTCTAACATAGTAAAGATAGCTGTGTTATGATACAACATTCAGAATAGTTTGTTCACGTGTACATCCATTGATCAAAGCTTTTTTTCCTATTTTAATTATCAACTTTACAGAGGGACCCATTGATTTGGTTATCTTTTTACAGAGAGTATTCATTTGGGATTTGGATGAGACAATCATCATTTTCCATTCCTTGCTTACAGGATCCTATGCTAACAGATATGGGAGAGTAAGTACCATGACAGTCAATGTCTATATGTGTTTGTGCATAAAGAATCTATAGTATGGTGTGGTAGTGAAGTAAAAAGTAAAGCAGGAGAACTGTCTAATGGTTCCCATCCAGGTTTTCAGTGCTGGTGGCACAAAAACAAAACTAGTAGTATACAAGATTGTCAGATCATAAATTGCTTTGATCTAATTATCAGTGTAATCCCATGCTTGTTTCCTCAGGAGTAAGTCCCACTACTTATTTCCCAGTCAGTGTGGTTAAGGTTTTATCCTACAGAGTTATTCGACCTTGTTTATAAATTAGAAGTGAGGAATTAGATAATTATATTCTATTAACAAATAAACCAACCAATATTTGCATGATTTGAATATCAGCCATTGGGAAACAACAGCAGAAGATGGCTATTGCACTCATATCCTTCTTGATTGTTTCCCATAAGTATCTGTTTGGTCACTGTCAGAAACACCATGCTGGACTAGTTAGGCTTTTGGCCTTAATTTGCAGTTACCCTTAAGATTCTTATTACTGTCTCTGGGAGCATTCATTCTATTACGTTCACACAGAGGTTATAAGACATCATCAGCATTTGGTTGCTAGCCTGCAATTTCCAGTTTAATTTCCCATCACCTTTTTAATTGGCCTTTCTGCAGTTGGAAAAATGATGGGCTATTTGCACTAGAAAGTGTGGATTAACCACATTTATTTGGATTAACCACATAAACAACCTGACTGCAAGAGCCCTATGACATAAGAAGTCTCATACCATGCAGGAAGATCATGTTCTGTGGCTCTTCCCATTACATTCGTCCAGTTTTCAACCTATGAAGCTGCCTTATACTGAGTCAAACCAGTGGTCTGTCTAGCTCAGTATCATCCAAAATGACTGGATGTGGCTCTCTGGGGTTTCAGGCAGGTCTCATTGCTACATGGAGATGCCATGGACTGAACCTGAGACCTTATGCATGCAAACAAAGCCTCTATCACTGAGCTATAGTGCTCCCCCTGTTCTCCAAGGATTGATAGTGGTATGGGAACAGCTGCAGCATGGTTTCCTCCCACACAGTCTAGGACTTTTCACAGTATCCCAATGCACCGGAATGAGTAGTGCTGCAGCTGCTCCCACAGTGCTAGGCCCAACTATCACCCTCTCCTAATATTCTAAAACTTCTTCCCTTGAATAGCATTACAGCCCCATAATTCCCCTACTGGACTTTGGGATGTGAGGAAGTCTTTCCCACCCCAATTAAATTGATAATATACTAGTAAAGAAATGAATGTGTTTTCCCTATTACTTACGTTGAGTGAAAGCAAAGAAATATGTATAAGATTATGAAAGGGAGTTTGCTATGGCAGATGTCCAAAAAAAGGAGTGCTTGCACTGTATGACTCAGTGTAAAAAAAATTAATTGAAAAAAGGCACTGAAATTGCCTCCAATACTTTAAGATAGATCAAGCACTTTAATCTATAGAGAACTGAATAAATAACTTTTGATGTGTGTATGTCAAAGCTATCCTGCTATTAAATAAATGGGCTCGTGTGTATATCTCTGACATGCTTCAGAATGATGATGTGATAAAGCACTGCACGCTACCCTTAAAATATTAGTCAACGTAATCTCTGTTTCTCTTGTTCTTAGTATGAAGTGCTGTTTTTACAAAGGCTAGATAAATGTTTAGGAGCACAATCAAGCTTTTCAGTGTTTGCTGGAGGATTTTTTTTTAATTTCTCATCAAAAGGGTGGTGTATGTTTTTTGTATATTGTATTGCCGACAGTGCAATCCTGATCTCCCTTGATGTTGATGTCTGGGGTGCTGTTGATTAGGATATTGTGCAGTCTTCTCTTTGGTGGCCTCCATTTGCCACCAGTTGGAGAGGCTCTACTGTAGCTGCCATGTTTGGTGGTTTTCCTATCAGTGGAACTCTCCAAAATAAGGTGAGATGCTGACAGCTTGGGGTCCCCTAAAGGGCTTGATTCTAGATCTTCTCTGCCATTCCAGTTATATAGTGAAAAACTGGGAGCAGGAGCCAGGGGGCACTTCAATTTCCTGGCTGGTTCGATGCAGCAAGTTTTGGGTTTTAGCAGTCAGTCCTCTACTCCACCTTGTTGCTCCCTGGCCAGGGTTAAGATTGCTGTGCTGCATGAGTTTCTCATACTTTAAGCAACTTTAGTGTGTTAGAGTGAAATTTGATTCATTCCTGAATGAAAGAAGCAACAGCAAACAAAACCTCATGTGCTCATTAGAATGCAGCTCAGAGCAAAAAGGAATTGGCCAATTCAGGACAACTTTTTGCTGAGAAGTGTCATGAATGTGCATTGTACAGTTTGCCCAAAATCTGGTGTTCATTTTAAAAGTAATGCTAGGGTTACAGACACCAGTGAATGCAGCATTAGTGAACAGGGCTCCCCAGGTGTACTCTGTGCAAGTGTATTAATACTGCACATGTACAAAGTGTCAATTGATTTAAATAAGAGGCTGGCCACATGTAACCTTGCATGAGTGGTTTGCATTTATATACTCAGCATCACATTTAAATCAGGTGCGAACCCTGCGACGGGGTGAGCTCCCGTTGCTCGGTCCCTGCTCCTGCCAACCTAGCAGTTCGAAAACACGTCAAAGTGCAAGTAGATAAATAGGTACCGCTCTGGTGGGAAGGTAAACGGCGTTTCTGTGCGCTGCTCTGGTTCGCCAGAAGCAGTTTAGTCATGCTGGCCACATGACCCAGAAGCTGTACACCGGCTCCCTCAGCCAATAAAGTGAGATGAGCACCGCAACCCCAGAGTCGGTCACGACTGGACCTAATGGTCAGGGGTCCCTTTATTGCTGTTAGAGCTCTGTTTCAATGAGAGGAAGAAAAGAAGCAAAGCAACGAAGTTACAGTGACAAGTCAAGGGGGGAGAGATAGTAATTTTGGCACTGATCAAAATTACCATTTTATCTTCTTCAGTAATTCTGCCATAGTAGTGGGTGGAAGTGAAGAAGTCCAGGTTTGATGCATTATATTTTTAGACCTTTTAAGATGGATCTAAATAGCTCACTTTTTGAAAAAAAGATAGCGTTATAACAAATATATCTGACAAACTGACAAACAAAAAAACAAAAAAACAACAACAACACTTACTGATGTTGTGGATGCTAGCCATGGGGTGATCATGAGATTCACATTTCACATTTCTCACACCAATCATAATGGCAATAGATATGGCTGGAGGGGTTGTGTGTGCATTTTCTCATTAACAAAATGCTGTCATTTGAGCGCAGGGCAAAAGCAATTTCTCTGCAATATAAGTACTATCTTAAATAAAGATGTTTACATTTCATTCAAAAAAAAAATGACCAGCAGCTGTGCTAAAAAAGAAAGTGTGGAAGTGCTGGATATATTCTTCAAATGTTTACCTTCTGCAGATTTGTGTCTCTAATCAAATCACCTCTTACAGCGTTAACAGCTGGCATGCACCACAAAGTGGTCAATGCCAAGTGCTTCATGAATGATTATTTGAAACTATTTTAAAAATCAATTGCTGCATAACATGAAAGACACTAAGAAAAGTTACAGCATTAAATGGTTCAGATGTAACATCAATCCATGGTTTGGTACTATATGAATGAGCAATTTTGGTTTGTCCACTCTCCACGTTTCCCATTTCACTGCCAGACCCTAGTGTTAAATCCTGATTTGCAGGACAACAAAAACCATAGTTAGCTAGTTCAGATGAAAGGAGGTAGGGAATTGCCATGTGCAAGGGTAGAAAAGGAGGAAGAGTGCTAACCCAAGGCTCCTTAACAACTCATTCATGTACCTCCAAATAATGGTTTAACATTATGTCTGAACCACCTTAATGGTATTTGAATTTTTGCAATCCTGATCAGAAAAGTTATTTTCTCTAGGGGGCGGGGAAGCCTACCTGATTTAATTCTAAGAGATCCTTATGTGTGCTTTAATGTTCTGTGAAGAGGGGAGGGAAAACAAAAACCCTCTTTCACAGAAGTCTTCAGTTGTGGCTTTCCAGCTTAACTGGAAAATAAGCCAAGACACGTACAATAAGTGAACTTTCCTGTTTTTCAACTACTTCTTACCCACAGAACAAAGGGAATGAACATTTTAAAATCACATACTGATAGTTTTTGTACCCTGACTTCCATGTTCAAGAAAAGAATATGTGGTCTATCACACTGGTATTTCCCCTTTAAACTGAACATTCACCTGAGATTTGCACCTTTATACCTTATTAGACATTCACATTGAACTACAAATCCTAATAAACTTACAATGGATGGTAGTTTTCCTTAACTTTCAGTTCCCAGTAATTATTTGGAAATTAATGGTTCCAAATAGCAAAAGAGGACTTGGGTTGTAGTATTTGATTACACCAACCCTATACACCATTGTACTTGTGTTAAGTGTACACAGGGATTTCAAGCACAATACTTTTTTGTTTTAAAAAAAATCTTTATCCTGTAGATTGCTTGAGTCAGTGCAGTTTGGTTTGGGAACAGAGAGAATCTAGGAGAGCAGTGAGAAATTTATCGCTATAGATTCTTGGTAGTGTCAATTTAATTTTTTTTAATTTTTTTTTTTTTTTTTTTTTTTTTGCAATATTGCTGTTCCAGAGACTCTAGGTAGGAAAGTGAGGTTATTCATAATAATAGGATTCTGCTCTGTGATGCAGGAGAAAAGGGAATAAGCTAATCAAAGAAATGTAGGCCTGGAAATAGTAGTTAGAATTGGAACGAGAAACCAGACTGGAATGTATATTATATAATATAGAAACATCTTCCTCCATATTGTCTACACTGGCTAGCAGTGGGTCTCCAGGAATTCATACTCAATTCTTTTCAGACCCTGAAGCTTTTTCATTCAAAGCATATGCTCTAGCTCTGATCTATTACCCTTCCCTTTGAGATATAGATGATATAGATATAGATACACATATACATATATTTTAAATAAATTATGTTTATAAATTTTGTCCTGTTCTTAGCATTGTTCTTTGCCCCCACTTGGATGGGCAGCCATGTTAGGTTTAGAGATTTCAAACCTCATTTTTCTTTATGAATATATTCAGAGTAGCAAAATTACCTATACACATCAGAACATTAAGTACAAAATAGTTGTATTTTGTTGTTTTAATGAATTTAAAGCATTTATGTTGAAACACTCTGGGAAGTTATTGCCAGACGAATGATTGATTAATGTGGGAAATATCTATCCCAATCTAGTTTATTTATTAGCTTTTTAAAATTTATAACCCATTCTTTCAAAATTATGTTTTCATGTTCATGACCTTGAAAAATAATTTTGTTAAATTGCATGCCCTATGTATATACTAGGGCCCTGTTGCAATTCATAGATTAATAATGTATATTAAACACACACATCTGTATTGTATTTGTAAACCACAATGCTGAGCACATTCTGATTTTATTAGATCAGTAAGAAGTAACTTGTTATGGTAATGTCTGTAGAGCAATTAAAGTGTGTTGTACATGAATAAAACCCCCCCTATAGATTTCTTCTCCATATGGGTGGGCTATAGCTGAATGATTAGTATTTTATTAGAGTCCTTAAATCTATTGTGTAGTATTTCGGGAGGAGTCCATAGATCTATTTCAGAATATATGTGGAAGGTTCTGGTTCAGTTCCTAGTATTTTTCCAGAATTGAGCTCATGTAGCAGAGCTGAGGAAACTCTCCTGAGGACCTATGAAACAAAGGTTTGCCAAAGTATAAGGAAGCTTCGTATTTCTATTCAATTAGACTACAGTGACCTCCACCCCCCCCCCGAAAAAAACCCTCATGCATAGGATATTTCCTTGCCCACCTTTTTAGCAAATCACTTCATACCCCTCCACACCATGTAGCCCAAACTGCTCTAGTCCACAATATCCCACATCCTAACTACTGCAGCAACAACAACAGTACTTCATTGGAGCACCTTTGGGCTCAGACCTAGGATGGCAGACTCTGGAGGAACAGGCGGAGGGGGATGGGAGTAGGAAGCTGGATCAAAGAAGCCTTTCCCTCCCTCTGAACACATCTGGCTTCAATGTATAAATAACCTAAATAAATAAATGCAAAATTTGGGCTCATAACAGACTGGTTTGGGTGGCAGAGAACTGTAGAATTCTAGGCTTTCTTTCTATACATTACCGACTATAATTGTTATTTTTTTCTTTGAGGACCCCCCTACTTCTGTTTCCTTGGGACTGAGGATGGAGGAGATGATTTTCAACTTGGCAGACACACATCTATTCTTTAATGATTTAGAAGTAAGTAATTATAGTTCTATCAAGACAAAATTTACTATTAGTTTCTTTTTATAGGCTTGTAGAGGGCAATCATAGCTGGCGCAAGGGAGGAAAATAACATTGGATCCGCAATGTCACTTCTGGTTCATACCAGCCTTGGCAGAAAATGAGGAGGGTTCCTCCTCACTTTTCACTCCAAGCAGGTGTAACTGCCAGGCCCAAATATCAGACCCTACAGGCGATCTGGACGGTTTGGGATCTGCTCCTGACCTGGTGGTTTGCTACCCATGAAAAGTCCAATTTCTGGGCTTTCCACTTGCTAGTGATGGCAGTAGAATTATTGGCAGTAGCTTTCCACTCACCTGGATGCAGCTGGAGCCTCCCCAATGCAGCAAAGCCCTACCCTTGGCGACACCTATGTGCCATCCTAGTCCTACACACACCAGCCATCAACATTGGAGTGAGGGTTGTTTTGACCTATCAGAAATGCTTATTTGCTTGAATATGTCAGGGGTACTCCACTTCACATCAACTCGAACCAGCGTAGCCAGTGGTCAGGGATGATAGGAGCTGTAGGCCTGCAACATCTTGAAAACAGTATGTTGGGTAATCTGGAATTATGCTGCACAAGAGCTGCATGAATATATTTGCTCACACAAAATATCAGTTGTAATGTGTTGCACTTCCACATTTAGTAGCTGAAAACGTTGTTTGGAGTGTTGATGGCTATATCTTATTCAGTTATTATAATTTTGATCAAAGTATGCAAGTTCAAACATCAAAACATAATTGTTTATGCAGACAATTGAATATTAAACCTTGCTGCCTTCTTAATGATCACTAGGTGTATGTCTCTTTCTCAATTGCAACCCACTGGGAGGAAGTCTGTCTTTTAACCCAAGGAAAATCATTAATGTTGAATGATTGGTAGACTCAGCTGCTTATTAAAACGGTGTTTCTGCATAGGACTAGGGCTGGGCGATGTTGGGTCTTCAACATTGCCGTATATTGCTGGTGAAACTGCCGCCGCTTGTGTCCCTCTGCCTCCATCTCCCAGCTAGTTTGTTTCTCCCTCTGTCTTGCTGGACACTGGAGGCAGAGGAACTCAAAAGCAGTGACGGTTTCACCAGTGATATACTGCTGAATGAAGCTGTCATTGCGGTCTGCCCCCATGTACCAGTCCTGGGCGATATATTGATATATTGCCCAGGCCTACATAGTACATAGAGCTTGTTCCACTTCTTTTCATTAATCATACAAGTCTTGTGTGAAGACCAATTCATAGACATTTGTAGTTGATTGTGGTGGTTGTTTTCAGCTTGTCAGTAGACCTTTCCATGTGAGTAATGAAATGTGACCAGAGAACTAGCTGAATACAGCAGCAGGGACCTCTGTGATCAGAAGGATCTCAGCAGTAGAACTATTACATGAACTGGAAAAAGAAAAAGAAAAATGGGAAGCCATTTCAGTCGTCGATGCTGTTACTTTTGTATTCATCTTTTTGGAACTTTCTGCATAGACTTCCAGTAAAGTGCTTGTCTGTTTAATCTTACAATGGGAAAGGCAATTTCTGTTGTTATTATCATAAAAAGAAAAGAATATATTAAAACAGTCAAGTTTTGCTCCCATCATAATAAAGACAGCTGTTTATTTAAAATCCAACCATTAAACAAGCTTGTGGCAGGGCTGCCAACAGGCATTAATCATCACGTTGTTGTTTTGTTAGAATTTATAAATGTATGTTATTCCAGACAGGCAAAAGAATCCAAAAGATTCAAATACAACTTTTGCTGATCAAAGTTAATTGGCAGCAATTGGCCTTTAAATATTTCCTGATGTTTCCTTTTCTAAAAAATCAAGCAAAATACACCTTATTTAATAGATGAGCCAATATCATTTGAAAAATGCTAGTGTGTGAGGAACCTTAAATGTGGTTTCTCAAACATCTGTCCTATATTTTGATTTCTTTTCATCTGCAAAGAAACTACTCACAGATGAATTGGCAACTTAAGAATGTAATAAAATTATTTAAATGTGCTTTATTTTTTCTTTCATTCCTTAGTGAAGTATTTATTTCTTCACATTTAAAATGCAAGAATTCATGCATTTGCAAGTGTTTTCAATAATGCAATTTAATGTTAAAGACATTTATTGTTTTGGTATTGAATGACATGTATTGGATTGTTATTCTTCCAAAAAAGAAAATAACAAGGGTCCTTACTTTCCAAGGCTGTATATGTATTTTTGGTTGCATTCAATTTTATGCAAGCTATTAAAAAATAGTATCATATCCTAAGCCTACATCCAATAGTTTATAGTGTTTTCTTTTGTTTTACCCAACCATAAATCTACATGTATACATATGTAAGGCCTTGTAACTTCTTGCAACTACAATTGATGTCAATAGAAATTAACTATAAGTTTAGTGGTTATGACAAAACGCTGGCAACGTTAACGGAGTATTTTGGAATTTACTGCGTATGCCACACAGGGCTTATGAGCTGAGTTTCCTGAGCAGCATCTTCTCAATTCACACTGTAAGCTGCTTTTGAAACATGGTGACATTTCAAAAGCAGTTTCAGTCAGTCCATTTCAGTATGTGAATTTGTGATCACATTGTACATTCCTAAAAATATTATGTGCAGTTCTATTGCCGCACCTCAAAAAGGATGTTGAACCCAGTATATTGATGTGGAGTGCAGGAAAGTTTATCCTGCAAGTTCCAAGGATCACCCATGCTGTTCAGAGCAGGACTTTTAGTGTGGCTTCCCTTGTTCTGTGGAATAGCATTCCTGTTGAGATACAACAGGTTTCCATTATCTGCACTTTCCAGAAACAAGTGGGAACTTTTGTTCTGACAGGCTTTTCTGGCTGCATAAATGGGTCTTTAGCACCAGTTTCGACTTGTTAAGGTTTTAGTCTTGTTTTACATGCATTTGCTCTTTATGTGTTTTTAACTGTGTTTAATTTCTTATGTGTAAATCTCATTGAGACAGTAGTTTAGAAGCTGATTAAGAGTCAATGGTGGCGATTAAGAATGATTATGGCAGTGGTGGTGATGCTGCTGTTTTCAGTGGCAACCCCTTGTTTTCATAATATGTGGCTGTGCCTTTAGTAAATTATTCCACTAATACTGTAATCCTTTTATGTTAGTTGTGGCCCTGCAGTATTGTAGTAGAGTGGACATTTATATTCTAGATAATAGTTTTGGAATAGAAACTTTAAAAAGACCAACTGCACAGTAATTCTCTGAACTATACATTTTCTTTTAACACTCTAAAGGACAGAAAACAACATTCTTTCAGAAAATGTGGAAGATTTTAATGTGCACTGCACTGCAAAACCTCACAATAGGTTTCAGGAGGGGGGAGTTTCTAGAAAAGGAATACTAATAGTTACACCTCATGTGATCATTATAAATAGTTGAATAGACAATGTGACAGTGTTCGAGAAGTATTTGGTCCTTATGAAAAGTATGTGCAGATGTTTTGAACATGAAAACATTTTTTCTGCTTACAAGATTACTTGTGTTTCCGGCTTCTTGCTGGGTTATGACAACACTCTTTATTAGAGTATTTTGGCACATCTGGTCTCAGGCAGAACCAGGAAGTGTAGAGGCATGAAAAACAATGGCAGGGAAGTTATCTGAGCCTTTCAAACCCCTTAAACAGGTTTGTTTCCACTCTGCATTGAGTTCTAGGGAAAGCTTTGCGTCACTTTTGATTTAATCACCACTGGATGAACCTTCCTTTAGTTCAGTTTAGTGATGGATTTAACTGTGTGTCCTCCCTGCCCCCTGCCACCCACTGTTCTACTCTGGAGACAGACCAGTTGTAAGGTCATATAAGTTTCTTTCTTTATAGATCAAAGTAGACACTGAGCAACAATGAATAAACACCCTGGCTGCTGGGGTGTTTTCAGCATCAGCTTATTAGGCTGCCTGAAAGCACTGAATTATGTATGGGCTAGCAATACAATATATCTGACCTTTTGGTTTGTCAACTGTATTGTGTAAGAGCAGCATCCATATACATACAAGTTGGCTTCAGCTAGGAGAATTTGTTGCCTGCACTGGTCATTTCTCACTGGTCTGGCATGACCTGAAATGCTTCCTTGCAACTAATTCTTCCCACCCTGCAATGTTTTTCGTTTCCCCCCAACCCACCATTCCTGCCTGCCTTCCCTCTCACCTGGTATGTTGTAAACTCTGTTTTTAACTTGAGGGAGCTTCACAGATGGCTTGTTATGTGGCCTGGGGGGTTGCAGAGATAGCATTTAGGATAAAAGCAAACCTCCTGGGCATAAACACCAACACTCTCAGTCAGTGACAATGAATTTATATGAATAGATGTTTTCTTAATTTCTTAATTTTCTCTCTCGGGATGTCTACACCTCTGGAATAATATCCTAAACAGTGTGGTCATGGTGCATTAGCAGGAATACAATTTTCACTCTCTTCATCTATATGGTGTGTTTGCTATATCTTAGACTTTCCTCCATCAGAAAAAATAACACTGAGTACTGAGCTTTGCATTTTGGAGTATGATGGAGCAGACAAATCTGTACAATCTCTTGGCAGCAGCCAGACATTTTCTAGTGCAGCTGCTGAGAAGCACAGATCACTTCCACCAAATTCAAATACTTTCTCATGTGTATAGTTTTCCTTTTGCATAATATGACTCTACTTCTCAAAACAACTTACTAACCCACCCATACCCATATTATACATTTTCCATGATACTCATTTCCCAACACGCTGAGCATTCTGTTGTAAACACCAGTGCTATTCCACGTTCCTGTTTATCTGAGTTTCTAATTATCCAGATAAGGTGTCATTTACAAACCATTTAACCCCAATGTACTTGAAAGTAAGCCCCATTGTTTTCAGTGGGATTTGCTTCCAAGTGGTGCTGAGGGTTAAACCACAGAGCCTAGGACTTGCCGATCAGAAGGTTGCGGTTCGAATCCCCACAATGGGGTGAGCTCCCGTTGCTCGGTCCCTGCTCCTGCCGACCTAGCCGTTCGAAAGCACGAAGTGCAAGTAGATAAATAGGTACCGCTCCAGCGGGAAGGTAAACAGCATTTCCGTGTGCTGCTCTGGTTTGCTAGAAGCTGCTTAGTCATGCTGGCCACATGACATGAACCTTTAAGTTTTCTTAGAACAGCAGTCTCCAGCCATTTGGCAAATCTAATTGCTCAGTAGTGGTTTACACTGCTACTTTGTAAACATTTTTGTCTTGGTAATGCTATAACCAGTAGATAAGTTTAAGGAGTTTTTTTATATATATAAAGGAATAAAATTTACTATTTCATTGTACAAATTTTATGAAATTAATCAAATAAATAAATAAATGATATAGACATACCAATGTAACTGTATTTTGTTCATTTCTACACACATAAACACATACATCCACACTGAATTTATACTTACTCATACCTGCTAACATACCTATACTGTGTACATTTTTGATGGGGTAATTGAGATAGTTGATTTAGATGTGGCAGAGATATACAAAGCAAAAGGCAAAAGAAAAAAGTTGCAATCCTAAATTCACTTATTAGAAAGTAAGCCCCATTAGACAAAGTCAAGCTTGCTTCAGAAAGAAACATGCATAACATGACACTATAAGTTTCTTATTCCAAGCAAACTTTATTGGAAGTAAATCCTATTCAAATCATTAAAACTTATGAAACAGCTAGGCTTAGTCTGTAGGATACATACTAGATATTTATTTATTTATTTATTTATTTATTTATGCATGCAACTGATATACTGCTTTTTAACAAAATATTTTCAAAGTAGTTTGTCAGTCTGTGTAAAATAGTTGCTTGGAGCTCCACATGATGTCCACATAACGAATGCTAGAAATTTAGGCTTTTTATTTACAGATATGTTTTGATCATTTAATTTGAAAATAAATATTTTTTTTAGCTCTGTACCTCAGTTGCTTTTTTAAAAAAATGTGAAAACAGACGCTGAAAGGAACCAAAAAAGTACAGATTTCAAGGCTTCTTACACATGACATTTTATTCTAGAATCAATGGAGACTGTGCTTGTTGTTGTTCTATGTATCAAAGAATTGTAGGAAAGGACAGTCGGAAAGGACAGCGAGGGTCATCTAGTCCAACCACCTGCAATGCAGAAATCCCTGCTAATGCATCCATGACAAATGACCATCCAACCTCTGTTTTAAAAACCTCCAAGGAAAGAGAGTCCACCATCTTCGAAATAAGTCTGTTCCACAGTCAAACAACTCTTACCATTAGAAAGTTCTTACTGATTGTTAGTTGGAATCTCCAGCTATAGTCTGGCCAAGGCAGAACAGAGCAGAACTCTTACTTCATTTGATCAGTATACTGTACTTCCGTTCATGCAGCCTAGACTAGCATTAGCTTCTTTCTTTCTTTCTCCAAGCCAGGTATTCGGGTCATTTTGAATCCCAATTCTGTCTTCTGTGGCATCTGAAAACTGCACAAACATCCCTTCAATTCTTTCATCCAAGTCATTTAGAAAGACATTGAACTACAGCAGGCCCAGAACAGAACCCTGTGGCACCCCACTTGCCACTTTTTTCTAGGATGATAAGGAACCAATTGTGAGCACTCTTTGGGTTCGACCAGTCAACCAGCAACAAATCCATCTAACAGTTACCTTATCCAGCCCACATTTTACCAGCTACTCTGCAAGAATATCATAGAGTACTTTGTCAAAGGTCTTACTGAAATCAAGATACACTATGTCCACAGCATTCCCCTCATCCACAAAGCTTCTAGCTCTATCCAAAAAAGAGAGAGAGAGAGATTCATCTGGCATGACTTGTTTTTGAGATTTGTTTTTATTTTATTTTTTGCTACCAAATAGGCAGCCCAAGTTGCCAAATGGTACTAGCAATGAAGAGCTTTACAGTGATACCTCGGGTTAAGTACTTAATTCATTCCGGAGGTCCGTTCTTAACCTGAAACTGTTCTAAACCTGAAGCACCACTTTAGCTAATGGGGCCTCCTGCTGCCTCCGCGCCGCCAGAGCACGATTTCTGTTCTCATCCTGAAGCAAAGTTCTTAACCCGAGGTTCTATTTCTGGGTTAGTGGAGTCTGTAACCTGAAGTGTATGTAACCTGAAGCGTATGTAACCCAAGGTACCACTGTATTAGCTTAAATGACTAAAATACCAGAGTTCATTTGATAGTGTATTTTCAGTCATTGTGGTTGCAGAAAGAAGCATGAAAACTTTATTCCCCATTCTTGCCCACAGAAAAATTCTAAACCCTGGCCACAGAACCATGGAGCAATCGCTGAATTCCAAGAAAGGAGGAGATAATTTTGTCTCTTTTGCTGTACCATCATCCTGCTCTGAAAGGTCCTGATTTGTGGATTTTACACAAGCTGTCACTGGTGGGAGAACCATTGGCAGTAGCTTCCTGATCCCATGGATGCAGTGGGGACTTCTGCAGTGGCAGAGGCTAATGGAGCCTGAAAGAGGGTTGCTCCTACCTTAATCCTAGCCCTTTGTAGCAGCTCAGATAAGAGGTTGGGATTGCACTGCAAGTATCACTACCTGAAGTGCATTGAGCAGGGGGTGGAGAGAAAACAAAACTGTGTCCACAGACATATCCTGACTTAAGTCCAGAACCCAACAAGAGAGAAGAGCTGTTATTAAAACAAAAACAGAGTGAAAAGTGCACAGTTCAAGCAGATGAACTGTTCAGCAGCTACAGCTGCTGAATTTTATAGTCTTCATGCTTGGAATTGGAAGCTAAATGAGGAGCAGCAAGAATTCAAGAGGATTAAAAGCAAACATGAGATAGGTGTGTGCTTGTGGGAAGGAAGCAAGTGAGGGGGTGGGACAGTAATTACATGTGTTTTGCAGTGACTGTAAGAGGAAGTAGTTCTGGAAGCTGAAGTGTTCTGCATTACAGAGTAGTTAGAACCTACTACTAGAGAAGTAGAGTAGTAAGCCCTGGAGTGTGGCTATCTACTGCAACATTCCATGCTTAGACTGAAAACTGTTCTGGATTGGGCCTGTTTCTATCCTGTAACCTTGCTTATTAAACAGATCATCTTAAACTTATTTGCACTTTTCTAAACTGTGGTATACATTCTAACTGAATTTTAAACAGGGAGTCGGATCATTACTTTGTGTTGTTGTTGTTCAATTCTAGTTTCATCTGTAACTAACACTATTCTGGTTTAGTTGTGATTCAGTAACTGGCAGGCCTGCAGGAACTAGCTGGTTCAGTCTTCAGGAAAAAATAAAGGTTTATACCACTTCTTAGTTCAGATTCAGTTTGACATAATGCCCCAAGTTTGTTAAATAAATGTGTCTCCCCTCACTCTCCTTTTTAACTTTACCTCTCATTTTTGACAAGTGTACTCTTTGAAATTTAATATGACCATATTGGACTCTCTGGGCAACCTTCCATTTCTATATACGTTATGAAAGAATGGGAAATGTTGGGCTATTAGGTATTTAAGTGGGAGAGAGTTATTTGCAAAGTTGTCTGAAAACAATAAAGAGGAGTGGTATAATTCAGGCTTCCAGAATGAGCTTTAGATCCAGGGCCCCCAGAGTCGTCTTCTGTTTCAGGAGTACTACAATAAAACCTCTATGTGAGTTTCATTTAGTTCAGTGATTATTTTGTTCAGTCAGAAAACCTAGAAAGAGAATGACAAGAGAATTCATCCCATGTCTTCTCAATCAGGCTTACTTGCTGTAGTCTATAAGTATGGGCTAAAAGAATTTAAAACCAATTAAGACAGCAAGTCTATGTATGCTATGGCCTTGACAGAATGTGTTAGCTGAATACCGCTTGGGTTTTTTTAATTAAGAAAAGGGTTACTAACCAAAATCTGTTGTTCTAATACATACATATTTTAGTGCTGGTTCTGTTAATTCCTGGAAGGATAATTTCAGAAGGTCATGAGGTGAGATAAGCGTGTTGTCACCTATTGACACCCAGAGAGTTTTATCTTGTTTCTCTATGATGATTAACATATACATGAAACTGCTGGAGGAAATAATCCAAGAATTTGTAATGCGGCACCCCACGCTATCCTTTCTATTGTCATTTCAGGGAAGATGTAGAGGTGCTGAACTGGTGTTGGATGCTGGTAATAGATGGGATGGGAGCAAATAAATTAAAGCTTAATGCAGACAAGACAAAGGTGGTTAACTGAACTGCTGATCTAGTGATATGAGTACACTTCTTCTCAGTGCACATGCTTGCTGTCTGGTAGTGCCTCTGGATCCAACTCTGAACCTAGATGACCTTTGTTGAGCTTAGGTTAGTATGCACACTAGAGGAAACAAATCTGGCATGGTGTCAGATGATTTCGTCACATCACAATTAGACTACCACAAAGTGTTGTACATGGAACTGCCTTTGAAAGGTGTCTAAAAACCTCTTTAGGTATGCAGTGTTGCACCCAGCCTACTGATTGGAACTGGTTATCAAGAACATATGACTTCCTTTTTATAACAGCTTTACTTGGTTTTAATTCATTTTTAAGCTCAATCCACAAGGTTGAGTGTGACCTTTCAACCTTTTAACAGCTTTGGAACTGAGATAACTGAAGGATCACCCTCCCCTATACAAGACTGCTTGGCTATTAAGACCTTCTGCAGAGGTTTTCTTTCACCTCCAACCAGCATCTGAACTGTGTTTCATTGGAATGTTGAAGAGGGCCTTTCTGTGACTTGTCCTAAATTCTGGCATTTCCTACCAAGGAATACCCATATCACCCACTCTTTGATCAGCTTCCACTTCTGTGCAAACTGGTTCCTCCCCCCTCTTTTTGGCAGGCATTTGACTTGCTCTAATCACTTCTGTTTTCCTTTCTCTTTTTAAAATCAGGTAATCTTGCTATTGTAGTTGTTTTATTATATTGTCAATTACCTAGAGCATTTTTTTTAACGTAAAAGTGGTGTTAAGATTTTTTTAATTAATAAATATAATCAGTAGGTGAGATGTAAAATGAGTTAGAAACTCATTGAAATCCTAAAATATTTGGTTTATCATACCTTCCTTATGTTTATATGGAATTTTTCAGTAAAGTGACTACTTCTAAACATAGTCTGGAAAAAAATTAATAAAACAAACAAATACAGCCAATTTAATTAGATTATGTAGAGTGCACAATCACAAAATGTGATGAAAATCATAGATTTCCCATTTTCCCTTTGAAATGCCTTTGAGACCTGACTCTATGGAACTTCCTACCATAGTGTATAATGAAGTTCTCAGATAGATGTCACTGTTAAGGAATGCTGCATTAACTATTTCCAGAGAAGTAGCAGTGCCCCCCCCCCCCGCAAAAAAAAGAAAAACAGCAGTCTTGCAGCACCTTAAAGAGTAAGCCATTTAATATGGCATAAGCTTCCACAAAAGTTTATGCCATAATACATTTGTTAGTCTTTAAGATGTCGCAACTCTTTGTTATTTTTGCATCGTCTATAAAACTTTTAACTTTTGCCACCAAACAACCCCTCCTTCTGTAAGAGAAACCCAGTGGTTTGGTTCCCAAAGACAAGTTTTACACACACACACACACACACACACACACACACTGGTATGTTAAGGGAATTATTTACATAAAGAAATAATGTGTTGCTTTTCAGATGGCAGAATAAGATCGCTTAAGTGTACAGTTCTGAATTAATCAGGGTTCAGTACATTTAGTTACAGTGCCTGGTATTTAAAAGTCTTCTCAAGCCAAATAAGCTCTCAGTAGCCTATCCCTCTGGCCAGATTTCTCTGACTTTCACTCCAGTCAATTGCCTACAACTAGGAACAGATGCTATATAATAGATCTCTTCTGCCTCAAGTTCTTCCTGCTGCTTTTGACTTCTACAATAGTCCAGAAGTTTCATGCACTGCTTGCTGAATTTCACCCTTTGGTCAGACCTCTGCTTGAAGCCATCTGGTGATGGACTCTGCTGCCAACCTGAAGCTTCACCCCAACTTCACACCACAGGTTCTTGCTCTCTCTAGCCACCAGCTCTGGTCTCAGACTGCCAGCCTTAGGTTTTTCTCAAATCCAAGTTCTATACTCTCCCAGTCAACAACTGACTGACTCTGTATTGCCTTTTGTTCTCCTGGTCCCCCTCCCATCCCATCAGAACCTCCTCTGAGCAATCATATTCTTGCCCCGACAGGGCTCTCACCTATTGGTCTTTTAGTGACCAATCACTGCTTCTGTATAGACCTTTTTACACCAATCAAAGTTATTGACCCCTTCAGCCAATACACTTGCTTTTTATCACCCACGTGGTACATATATGAACTAGTGGCTTCTCACGCTAGTTGTTTTCAGACTGTTACCTTGAAATATCATTTACCTTTTCAACTGTTACTAAGGTATCCACAACTGTCTTATGCCCAAATTAAAGTAGCAGAGACAGGCTTCTGGGTTAAGTAGTCACAGTATAACTCAGAAGTTCTCAACATATATAACATAAAGGTAAAGGGACCCCTGATCATTAGGTCCAGTCGTGACCGACTCTGGGGTTGCAGCGCTCATCTCACTTTACTGGCCGAGGGAGCCGGCGTACAGCTTCTGGGTCATGTGGCCAGCATGACTAAGCCGCTTCTGGCGAACCAGAGCAGCGCACGGAAACGCCGTTTACCTTCCCACCGGAGCGGTACCTATTTATCTACTTGCACTTTGGCGTGCTTTCGAACTGCTAGGTTGGCAGGAGCAGGGACCGAGCAATGGGAGCTCACCCCATCACAGGGATTCGAACCGTCGACCTTCTGATTCGCAAGTCCTAGGCTCTGTGGTTTAACCCACAGCGCCACCCGCATCCCTATATATAACATAACATTATGCAATATAAGCATATTCAAATATATTCTTTAAGCTGTAATTACTTTGTCTTACTAGTTCAGCAAAATGATACTATAAAATGGGTTCCATACTGAATATAATATTTCAAGTTTTGCATGACCCCTAACAACCTTTATGTGACAGTTTCTAGAGGGGTAGGTAGATGAGCTTGTCCATTAATAAATTGTCTTGAAAACAAGCCTTGATAAGAACAACCAGTTGGTCACTGGTTGTTTATGGGTAACCAGATGCCCAGAAGACTCCACAAGCATAACCTGAGCACAACAAGGCTCTCCCCATATGTTGTTCCCAGAAACTGGCATTCAAAGGCAATCTGCCTCCAGCAGTATAACATAGCCACTGTGTCACTGATAACCTGCACAAATTTGTCTGATCCTCTATTAAAGCCATCCAAGTTGGTGGCCTTAACTATATTTTGTGGGAGGTAATTTTGTAGTTTACCTAGGTGCTGTCCTGATTCTTCCAACATACAGCTTCGTTGGATATCCCCAGATTCTAGTATTGTGAGAGAGGGAGAAAAACATTTCTCTATAATCTTCTCTTTTTTTGACTGATAAATTTGCTGAATTCTTCCAATGGGAAATTATTGATTGTTCTTGCCGCTGTGAAAGAGTACACAAGAAAATATTTTGTACAGTGTAATCTGTAAATCTGTCAGGAAAATGCCCATGGCCATACCAGTTTGTTCAGAAAAAGGAACGTTGATATGGTGTTTGTTGTCCAATGAAGAATACTGTTAGTTCAGGCAATGAAAAGTAGCAGATCTTTTGGTCATTATTATGCGAGGAGTGCTTCCTCTCGTGGAAGAAATGAGAGTAAAACAGGGGGAATAGCTGCTTTCTACTGTTGCTTATATTGAATTTTATTCATTCACTCTCTCCCATCCTCACCTAAATTAAATGGAATTCTGTGTGTATTCAGTTTGCAAAGGAAAATTCTGCCTTTTACTACATAAAAAGTCAGGACCTTTCATGTAATTTAATTTTTGTCTTAGCCTTTCATTAACAGTCGTTGTAGTATGAATGTAAATTGTGTAGGTTCATTACACTGAATTTAACTGGAAGTATTTTGAAACTCTTCAAGGTCAGTTTTAATTCCTTGACTGTTAATCCACAAATTGTCAGACGGAATGAAATGGATTTCAAGAGCTCTCTTTGTTCTCTATATCTTGTGCCTGTCCCACAGGTAATCTGCACCTTTCTTCCTACCCTTTGCACAGAATAATTATTGTGGGAAAGTTGAGGAAATGTCCAGGTCACAAAGTGCAAACCAGACAGGGATGACAGGTTCTGCCAATTGAGGGCTAGTATTGAGAACCTGCGAACTGTAGTCTCTCCTTTTTCACATGGATTTATGTTGTATGTTAACAGGAATTTTGTGATGATGGGTTAGGCAGAAGCACTTAAGCTTTGATTGTCAGTAACTAACAGGAAGTCAGCAGTGGTCCCGAATAGAGACGAAGGAGGTACAATTAAAAATAATTTCCCAGTTATTTTGGAATGGCTTTTGCACATAAAAAGGCCTATTTCTGCAAATAGATGCTGCATAAGCACTAATAAGAACTAGAGATTTAAATGCAAAATAAGTCAATTTTAGCTACCTTATTTTACCTTTTTCTAATTGGTTTTGCTAAACAGATGTCAAAAAAGGTTTGTTTATTAATGAAATTTGCTATCTGGTTATAAATTAAAATAATCCCAAGGAGGAGTACAGTACCTGTGAAACTCAATAAAATCATACATTCCAGCTATCAATAACAAAACAGGTGTGATCACACATACACCATCAAATAACCATTTACAAAATGCAGCGACTGCCTGATAAATAAGTCTTCAGTTGGTTCACTTCTTCCATCCTTCCAAATAAATACATCTTTCGTTACAGCACTACATCCAACACAGCTAAATGTACTCCACACTTTCCAACTAACTCATACTCAAAGTAGACCAACTGAAATTAATGGACACATGACAGGTTAGTAATTACAGTGGTACCTCGGGTTAAGTACTTAATTCATTCTGGAGGTCTGTTTTTAACCTGAAACTGTTCTTAACCTGAAGCACCATTTTAGCTCATGGGGCCTCCTGCTGCTGCCGTGCTGCCGGAGCACGATTTCTGTTCTCATCCTGAAGCAAAGTACTTAACCTGAGGTACTATTTCTGGGTTAGCAGACTCTGTAACCTGAAGCGTATGTAACCTGAGGTACCACTGTAGTTCAATATAGTTCCCTCTCATAAAACAACTTCATTTTATATGTACTATGATAGTCTAGAATCAAATGTAATGCCCTATCCCACATGCCAGATGGCAAGTGAGCACTGATTAGTTGCTCCAAGGTCCTAAGCATGTTGCTGTCTACAGCATTTAAAAATGTTCTCATGAACCTTCCAGCACTGGCTTCTCTGGGGAGGGGAGTGCAGAACCAGAAGGGAAATTAACCAGCAGGTTTTACAAACAGTTACTTTTTATGGCAGACAGAATGGGAAAAGGAGGCAATACCCTTAAGGCTCTTCATTGGCACATCCTCCAAGGATATTCATTTCTTTATGTAAATTAATACCTATATATTAACAAATTACCTTGGGCATGGAGGTGGTGGTTTCACTCATTACATGAGAGGAGGAAGAAGAGAAGGAGATTGTGAGCCAGTGATAAGTAGGCACTGAACAAAATAGCAATGGATGCCCTAAGGAAAAGATATTATATTGCCAGATACAAGAAATGGAGGAGGAGCAACCCCCTCACATCTCCATGCTTGGAAGCGCAAACACAGTGAAGGTATCAGGATTGGGTCCACTACACAGGTAATTAGTGCACATTCATTCATGGATCATAGTGAAAGCCCCACTCCAACAACTCTGATAGGGCTCTGAAACATGTGCAATAAGTCCCTTGTTTTCCTTGGGCAAGCAGGGAATATTCTTCACATGCTTTGAAATTCTCCATGTGCAAATGGGATTCTTTCCTTCATAGTTTTGTGTAGGAATTCCCTGCAGGTGCAGGGCTTTGATATTTGGATATTCCATGAATGGGCTTTAAAATTAAGTGCTTCATCAAAGACAAATGCTACACTGAAACATGTAGACAGTTCAGACAGTTCCAAAATAAAGTTGTTTACGTTTTGTGATTATGATTATTTATGGGGCCATATTTGTATATCTATAAATGCCCTTAGGGGTTCACCATCTAAAGGTTGACGGTAGTGAAATAAAAAACAGAGAGGGCCGGGGAGGAAGAGGAGGAGAAGGGATAAATGTTTAAGCACATGCTTAAGTGTTGTTTCAGTTAGGAATGTCAAGGTGAACAAGTTTCTTGAAGTTTGAGCTTTCTTTGGTCTAATAAATTGCAGCATATGAAGAGGCAAGTAAAGGGAAGAATATTGTTGGAACAAACATGCTGTATTTTTCTTTTCAACAAAATAAATGCACGCACATACAAATATAGGTTTGAACCTTCAACGGCTTGTTCTCACACATATTTGGACCAATTTTCTCTACTGTTCGTTCAGTAGGGGGAAAAGTGAAGCAGTGGGGATAATTGCATAATGACAGATACAAGGGGAACAGAGAATCCACTGATCATTTCCTGTGAGTTGGCCAACATCCAGCCAGTCTCAAAGGACACCCTGATGTAAAGGCAAAAGGAAAAGAGCTAGCTCTGAAGGAGTTTTGTTTTGTTTTTTTTCTCAGCTCATTTTACTTTGTAAAGCAAATCACTGAAACAATTAGTTGACAGCATGGTGTTAGTTTTCTCACGGTAAATTAGGAAGATTAAGCAAACATGGAAGTGTATTTTAGCTGTAATCAGCAGGTTTGGAACTCTGGCCTGTAATGCTTTCACATTCTCAGAGGATATATTTATAAAGTTATTCATATTGTCCCTTTTCATTATGCGCAAACTTGTCCAAAGCCTTTACACACACTGCTCGTTGAGGCTACGAATGACTTGATTTTACTTTTTTAGTTTTTCAAGTATAAAAGTGGAGCCATTACATCATTGCAGCTGACATGCTTTTGGCAAAGTTAAGAGCCATTGTTACAGTTTTTTTCCCTTTGATTTTACTGCAGTATACTGAATGATAAAATGTATTTTATGTTATCATGTCACTTGTGCACCTTGAAAAAATGACAAAAAGAACCAAAATAATGTAATTATAGGCAAAAATGGCCTCAGTTTAATGTTTGCGTACAGACTCATGTCCAGCTACCAACTTGCCACCTGCCTGAAAGTGTTTATTTTAATTGGTTGAAAGCAAGAGTTGGGAAATGTAATTGTCTGATCTCTCCAATGAAATGTTATTCAATGAGTTGTGTGAATCATGTGAGCATGTGAAAAAGTGGTTTATTATGATGTTTTTATAATGTTGCACTATTTTAGTGTTGTTAGCTGCCCTGAGCCTGGCTTCGGCTGGGGAGGGCGGGATATAAATAAATTTATTATTATTATTATTATTATTATTATTATTATTATTATTATTATTATTAATGTGGTAGGGCTTTGTGCTTAGTCTGTGATGGAGGAAAGATATTTTACCAGAGGCAACTGTTCTTTTCATTATTACATCCTAAGGTCCTGGTCTGAGTCCATAGATAGATAGATAGATAGATAGATAGATAGATGTGTGTAAAACATAATTTACCATTTCAACTAAAGCGTGTTCAAGGCAACATCCATAAATAGATACAATTGATGGATTTAAAATACAACTTCTGTTTCTTGTTCTAGTTAAAAAGCTAAATCATTTGTGGCATATATTGTTTTCGTTGTTGTTGATGTTACTGTTCATTTCATTTCAATACCACTTTATATTTTTAAGAAAAAAATCTCAAAGTAATTTACAACTTACAATAAAACATCAAATAAAGCAATTCAGAATAAAACACCACAGAAGGAAGTAATATATAAAGTATACATTCAAAGCAACATAGTATTTTAGCTTCCTGTTAATTACCTTAAAAAATTCAAAATATAACATTACAAAGGAAGTCAACAACAGAATGCACATTTAACGCAGCAAAGTTAACAAAAAAATCTTCAACATTTCAAAAGAGAACATTACTAAGGGAACTCAATATAAACTGTACATTTAAAACAGCATAGTTAATAAGAAATTAAGAACTACTGTAAGCATTGTTCAACTATTCTACTTAATTAGTTCAGAGATAAAGAATCTTCAAAAAAAATTGCATGGATTGGAAGACATGTAAGTTGCACATACAAATCAGAGACAATTGTAGTTCTTGTGGAAATTTCATAGAGATTTAAATGTTTGTATTTAGAACTAAATGCTTTTTTTTTACATTATTACAGTGTTGTGACCTGTTACAATTATAAATAAAGCACATTTATTATTTGTATATATCTATGCAGGATGCATATCTTAAAACCTCATTTGTTATCCATTGCAGTTCTTCCTTGTTTATTTTCTGTGAGCCTTTGAAGTTGTCAGTACATCAGAATTTTCAGAAGTGTAGCAATGAAGAGATTGACAGGCTGTCAGTCATTCCACTGAAGTTCATTTGACTCAAATCCCAATTCAGCAAATTAAAGCTTTCAGAAGTTAAGTCTTGTAAACCTGTTGACACTTAATTATACCTAACCTACACTGAACAATGCTTTGAATGCTTCCTCCTTAGATCAAAAATCTCCAAAAGGCAAAAACAAACACAGGATGTTTAGAGAATAGACACAATAGATTCATTAAGAATTAGAGGGTAATTGGCTTCTTTCAGCTGAATTTGCTGTTTAATTTTTTCCCCCATCTCTCCCAGCCGTTAAAGAATTTTTCTCTTTCAAAAACCTGGGATTTACCTATAGATTTTATATCTTTGCAGTGCCATTTAAAATAGAACCCGCCAGGCTTTTATCTTTTGTTTACCTTTCTCCCCCTTCATCCACTGAGCTGGTCATGGTGCCTCTTTTCATTTTCTCCACTTCTCTTTCATTCCTTTCTTGGTGTTACCTCTCTCCATCTTTTCTGACTGTTTTTGTTCTGAATTGCTTTTCCTACAGTTCCTTTTTCACCATCGATATTCTTCCCGCTCTCCTATCAAGAACATTCCACTTCTAATCTGTCCCACTTGTCTTTTTCCTACTCAACACCTGAAAAAGTATCAAATATATATTTATCAATTTTAAAAATCTCACTTTCCAAAAGTAGCAAATGTTGGGAGATGTTACTGCCTAGTTGTGTGGATTATTGCCACACTTTAGAAAATGCATTTTATCTTTATGCGATTGTTCAGAGGCTATAGTGCTGCAAGAGGACCTAGAAGATCAGTCCCAGCAAAAATAAATAAATCATAGACTGTCATAAGCAAGCCAATAGTAATTCATTCCAGTGATTGAAAAGGGATTCATTATGACTACCTTGTTTCAGATTGTAAGCTTATATAATTTAAGGATTCTGATTGTACTAGTAATAGTGTAGATTGTAATAGTAATAGTGAATAATTGGATTCTGAATGCCTTGGATTCTGAATGCCTTGGTACTTGGACGTTTTGGCTCCCAAACACCACGAACCCGGAAGTCAGTGTTCCAGTTTGCGAATGTTCTTTGGAACCCGAACATCCGACGGGGCCTCCGCAGCTTCCGATTGGCTGCAGGAGCTTCCTGCAGCCAATCAGAAGTCGTGCTTTGGTTTCTGAACATTTTGGAAGTAACAGACTTCCAGAACACATTCCGTTCGACTTCCAAGGTAAAATTGTAATAATAATAATAATCCTATTATCCCTAGGTAGTCATATATTTTTTAATCCTCTTAGCTAGCTGTGACGGTTGGTTAGTGGAGTAGAGAAGAGAATGGCAACTAACAGAACATGTCACACTCAGATCCTGACTCCCCCTGGAGACCCCATCACTCCCAAAAATCTGCTCCATCCAATTTTGGGTCTTGGAAGAGCTGCGGGTTCCAAGTAAAGGGAAGCAACTTTGGCTCTAACCCAATATTTTGCTTATGTTTCAGATTCTCTTAACCCCTTTGTAGGTATACTATTATTCCTTTTCACCAGGCAGCTAAAAACTATGAAACAGATGGGAGCAACTCTGCTCTTGTTAACTCTTGCCTTTCCTTCAGCTTTCCCAGAGTTTAAAGAAATCATATTGCATTATTGTCCTTTCTGTTTCCCTGCCGTTACTTGCTTTGATGCCATGAAGAACTATTCTGCTTGCAAACATGTATGTAAAAATAATGAGTAACCAAACTCCATACATGTATGTGTGTACATGCATGCACATATATATGTAGGTGTGCACACAGGTAAAGCTATTCAACATATGTTAATTGGTTCTCCTCAGACTGGTGCACATTAGTTTTATTGCTGCTGCAAATGCCTGCCTCAAATAAAATCTTGGTTCAGCACAGTGTTGATGGCATGTATCTGTATAATTTGCCATTAGCAATGGATTTTCTGTGCTTCCCTTTATGCATTGCTCCTGATTTTCATATTTAGAATAAATTTGCTAAGACAATTTTAATGTTAATAAGGATAAATTCAGAGACTTGTAAAAGCAACTTATATATGAAAAATGTTTGCCATTCAATTAATCTTTTTTCAACCATTATTTTACTGCAGTGTAAACCTAACTCTGTGCTGCTGGCAGTATGCATTTTAAACTTCCACCAAACTTGCATTGAACAGTAATATTTAATGCTTCCAGCTTTTCTGCATGCTCCCCCTAACACACACACACACACACACATTGGTGCCAGTGCTGTGTTCCACTGTTCTGTGCTATATTCTCAAAAGGCAATCTGTGTTCAAATACTCAGACTCATAGCCATCATGTGAGGCCACATAGACTTCCCCCCCTTTTTTTCCCTTATCTGAGGTTGTTGACCTCAGGAGAGGAGAAGAAGGTTATGAGGTCAAAGTCTTTTCCTCCTTGGAGCTCACTGCTTGCTGGGAGAGGGTTGGCTGGAAAATAGATGTTTTAGAACAGGGGTTAAGGGTCATGATTTTAATTCTGTTAGGGAACAGCTGTTTTGAATTTCTTTCCACTTCTATCTCCCCTCCCTCCCTCCCAAGTCCAGAGAGAGAGAGAGAGAGAGAGAGAGAAATTTGTTCAGAGGGAACCAGCAACACAAAAATATGTGGCTCCAATGTATTTGTTCTTTTTAAAAATGGACCATCTTTGCTATTGGCCTTCACTTCTTTAAGAGAGGTCACAGGCAATTGTTTAAATATCTGAGAAACAGAGCTTAGATTCAGATGAAAGTGCTATTTTGGAAGGTGTTTTATTTACTCATCAAGTGCCAAAAGTTACGTAGCAATTGATGTTTTCCTGCCCAATGTTGAAGCAAATGGAATGCACTCATGTGGCAATTTTCAGGCAGATAAACCTACATATAAAGGTGTGAGGCTTAATTTGTGCAGAGGTTTCAAGGAAGCAAAGAGTTACTTTGTAGATTTTAAAAGTGTTCCTGCAGCACTCTGGATTTGCTAATTCCATGTTTTAAGAAGAGATTGGGTAGCCAGGAGAAAGAAGCTCACAATTCTCAAGTGAATGGAAAACAAGTAACAGATTTTTTTTGGTCTGCAGTATTCTGAAACATTGGCCTCAGGCTGTGTTGGTGTGTGGCTCAACAGCAATCAGAGGTCATAATTTCATTGGTGGTTAGCATCAGGTTTAATTTTTCTAATATGTTACATTTACCAAAATGTCTGGTTTTAGTTATGCACATACATTGCCTGAAACAGCTTTGAGTAGATTGAAGTCTGAAGGTACCTGAAAGGCTATAAGAACATGTACAGAACTAAACATGGTAATTGTTTCAACTACCCTCCTTTTTAAATATGCAAATATTTTCCACCAATTCCACTGAAGAATAACATCTAAAAATAGAGCATGCTTGTTACTTTACAGCAACATAAAAAATAAATTAATTTGTTGGTTTTGCAGGTTTGCTTGTTTTTTTAAAAAATGCTCTGGCACAATTATATTTTTGTATTGTAATTGTCAAATAAAAGTAAACATAGTGGCAACCTTCTTTCATTGTAGGAATGTGACCAAGTTCATATCGATGATGTTTCATCAGATGACAATGGCCAGGACTTAAGGTAAATCCATACTGATTTATATAAGAAGGCGACTGAAAAGGAAATACTGAAATAAATAATAATAATTTTAGTACAGTTGTTCCTTTGGATCTTTTTGCAACTCAGCTAAATTGCCCACGTAATGTTCAGTTGTTCTTGGTCTGGAATAGTCTGATTATTGTTATTTTTTTTAATTTCTTGCAACTAAATCAGCACCTATAACTTCGGAACAGATGGCTTCCCTGCAGCAGCTACCAGCGCTAATTTATGCTTAGCAACGGGTGTGCGTGGAGGAGTGGACTGGATGAGAAAACTGGCCTTTCGATACAGACGAGTAAAAGAAATCTACAACACCTACAAAAATAATGTTGGAGGCAAGTGCCCGTCATACTGCATGCTGCTTAATAGTCTCATTGCTTTCTGAACCTTTTTCAACATGGCTGTGTTTACTCAGCTACTTAGAGCTGCACACTTTATAGATCTGTAAGATGTGGTAAGTGATCTTAGCTGAAATGCAAACACTACAGTGCTTGCTCCTTTCCTCCCTGCAGGTCTTCTGGGTCCAGCAAAGAGAGAAGCATGGTTGCAACTTAGAGCAGAAATTGAAGCTCTTACAGATTCTTGGTTAACACTTGCACTAAAAGCACTCACACTAATTCACTCTAGGTAAGTGGCTTCAAGCTGGGGCAGCAACACATAGTAACATGAAATATAAATTAGGGCATTTCCGCTAATGACACCATGTATCTTTACCACTAATATACATTCTTCCCCACCCCCCATAAAGCTTGTGCTTGTAATTAGCAGGAAGCTGCTGTTTTAATCCCAATTGTAGCTCCCTGGAATATGGAAATTAAATTGGAATGATCTGGTGGGTTTCTATCTTTGTATAGTGATGTTGTCCTAAAAGTGCATATTCAGAGTTTCACTTTTGCCTTCCAACAACATAGTATTTGTTCTGCAATAGGGAGGTGAATGTAGTGCAACAGAGGGATGGGGAACCTTTGGCTTTCTGGAAGTGTTTGGAATACAGCTCCCATCACTCTTGACTATTGGCCAGGAGTAGGCAACCTAAGGCCCGTGGGCTGTATGTGGCCCAGTCGCCTTCTCAATCCAGCCCCTGGATGATCTGGGAATCGGCGTATTTTTACATGAGTAGAATGTGCCCTTTTATTTAAGATGCATTTCTGGGTTATTTGTGGGGCCTGCCTGGTGTTTTCACATGAGTAGAATGTGTGCTTTTATTTAAAATGCATCTCTGGGTTATTTGTGCGGCATAGGAATTTGTTCATTCCCCCCTCCCAAAAAAAATATAGTCTGGCCCACCACATGGTCTGAGGGATGGTGGAATCTGGCCCACGGCTGAAAAAGGTTGCTGACCCCTGCTATTGGCCGTGTAGGTTGAAGCTGATGCAAGACATAGTTCAGCAACATTTAGGCCAAAGATTCCCCACACGAGGCATAGCAGGAGTGTCTGCAGCAAGGGAGAGAGCAGAGCAGTTTGTTATTTGGCTGCTAAATTGGGAACAATTACTGCTTGCCCCAGGCAAGAAGACAACAAAATTGCACCTCTGACTCTATATAAGTATGATTTCACAAACCATTCCTTGGCATATATTTGCCAGTGGAAATGTCCTGCAGGTGGAGGTGGTACATACGGTGGAGGAGGATCTGGATTTCTGCTGGCATAGCACAGCTTCCACTGAATCCTTTAGCCAGCAGATTTTCAGTGTAGGATTGTGCCCTTAGTCTTGTTACTATAGCAGCACCTGTCTATGCTGCTCTGCCAGTGCAGCGTCCCAGCGCTGACATGCTTCATCAGAAGAGCAACAGCTTCAACAACAACAGGTGTACTATATAAATGCTGTTCCTCTGTCTCTGGACGTTTTCTAACTATGGTTCAGTCTGTCTCTCCTACCTTTCCCTTTCCCGGTTTTAAATGAGGATAGTAATATGCTTGTAAAATGGCAGTCTTTGTTTAGTTTATGAAAGATACTTTCCCTTTCTTCTAGGACAAATTGTGTGAATATTCTAGTGACGACTACTCAGCTTATTCCAGCTCTTGCAAAAGTCTTGCTATATGGCTTAGGTGTAGTATTTCCAATAGAAAATATTTACAGTGCAACTAAAATAGGTGAGTTATTTTTACAACAAACAAAGCCTATTTGCTTGAAGCTATAATTTCAAATGAGATGGCACAGTGATTGAGATAGGAGTGTCTCTTTACTAATACAGAAACACATGCTTTGTTTACACATGCAACAGACTTGTGCATCTTTCAGAATTTCCTGGGGCTGTAATTATTAAACTAAGTCTTAATAACAAGAAACATTGATTAAGTTAATTCTGAAAATCTCATTTAGTCTGTCCTATTATTCCATTTGCCACTCATTTTGTGATATGTGCTTCTAATCTATCTCTGCTCATAGTTCAATGCTTAAGGAGATCCTTATAAACAATTCCACATTCTACTTGTTTATTTAACTGTACATTACTCCACCAAAATACTAAGTCAAAAGTAGACTCCGGAACTGCTTCCCATGAGCTATTTTTATATATAGGCCAGGATCCAAAGAGCTACCTTAGGTGTGCCCAATAATTTGTTTACACCCACTGAGATTGTTGATTTTTTGTTTCCTTTGAAAGCTGATTTGCCATACCAGAAACTGCCCTGTGAATCCTCTTTTTAAAAAATGGAACTTTCCCCTGTGGCTTTGGGAGCTACTATTAAAGGAACATAATTCTGAAATATCATGTAGTTCTTTTGATACTAATAATGTGTATAGACAGAGATATCATCATTCTGGGTGATGTCCTTAAAATATTATTCATTTTTATAGTGTGTTTTTTGTGTACAAAGTTCTTCACCATTCTGATTTTAGGAACGCCAGAAGCCACCTTATGCTGAGTCTATTGGTCTATCTAAGAGCTCAATATTGTCTACACTGACTGGCAGGCACTGGCAGGGGTTTCAGACAGGGGATATTATGAGGCCTTCTTGGAGGTGCCAGGGATTGTACGTGGAACCTTCTGCATGCAAAACAGATGCTCTGCCACTGAACTATCTCTACAACAATCCTGTGAAGAAAGTTAGGTTGACAGAGATGCACTTATATCCAGTCACTGCTCAGTTTCTACCTAGAGTTCCTATGAATGAGTTCTGCTCACAGGATGCTCCTGCTGAAGGAAGGGGGTGAGGTGATTTATCACCAAGTTCTCCTTCCCCTGTAGTGTCATGTGTCTCCTGAAAAACTGTTTTGTAAGGTTGGGAGTTCCTCTAGATCAGTATGAGAGGTGGCACAGAGGGTCCAGTGGGAATTGGCAAAAACTGCCTTCACATCCCTTCCTTCAGAGATAGCCTTCACTAGATCTCAGTCTTTTCTGTGAATAGAAGGAGCCTTTCTGTCTGATGAAGGAGCACTCTGGTTCCAACTAATTATCTTCAAAGCTATGTGTGCAATTACCCTTCCTTATTCCATTCATAGAGTCATAGAATTGAAGAGTTGGAAGGGACCATGAGAGTCATCTAGTTCAATGCCCCGCAATGTAAAGATCTTTTTGCCCAAAGTGGGGCTCGAACCCATGACCCTCAGAATAAGATTCTCATGCTCTCCTGACTCTTTCATTTCACTTCATTTTGCCCCTGTTGCAACTATACTAGCCATCTGATATTCGCATACATACACAAATTCTCTTCTCAAAACCATGAGCTCTGGTTTTTTTTTATTCAATAATTCCAAATATTTACATGGGGGCACACCAGTAACTTTGATAGTGTATGCAGAGATAGTAGCCCTGCCATGCACTGAGTCCCTTCCCTGGAAGAAATTGGCAACGTGAGAAATAGGGACCTTAGTGAATATCCATGGTGAATTGGTGGATTTGACCAGCATTGGCTTAGAATACCAGAAAAGTAAGAAGCCAGGGAAGGGAAATAAGTTGAAGTGTTGGCTACATCAGAGCCTTGTGGTATTTTCAGTGACCATTCATGCAAAAAAATAAGCTAATGCCAGGATAGGGTTATTGGTATAATATAAAATGTTTTTAGCTGCACTAGTTGGTTTCTTAAAGTAAAATGCAACATGGTTTCGGTTACACCACCTCTGGTGGTTTATGCTTTTTCGTTTTTAGGAAAAGAAAGCTGTTTTGAGCGCATAATTCAAAGATTTGGAAGAAAAGTAGTATATGTTGTTATAGGAGATGGTGTGGAAGAAGAACAAGGATCAAAGAAGGTAATAAGTCAAGGTTTGCATTTCTACAGCAATGTTCCTTGGAATTGCAGGTTCTAAGCATCTCATTAATTCATGATCTTTGCTGCTGGAGGTAATCATGTAGAGACTGGGCAGCCATCTGTTGGGGTGGTTGTAGCTCTGGATTTCATGCCTTGAGCCTAGAGCTGGACTAAGGATTATTGCATTAGTTTTCCTGTGTTATACGGAACTGTGGTTTTTAGGTTGATATACCGCCATGTCACCCCAAATTTCATTCATACCAATGGGCATGATGTGACACAACAGCTGATGTTATAGACATTTTGCCACCCTTTTTTTAGCATGTGAGCTTCAGTTCACCCATGAAAACTGGGTAAGAACTGTATTCTGGAATACCGCCCTAAATTTCATCACATGAGCAGTGGTGGTGTGATCCATGAAAATCATGGGGAAATTACTGTACAAAACTCTCATGATTTTCTGGGTTAGCAGGATTGCAATCTGTTTTTTTCCTGGAAGCAATTAACATGGAAATGAGCACTTAGATTCCTCTGGATTTCCAGTAGTGCCTTTTACATTGTGTGAAAGATCAAATAAATCCTGAAGATTAACAGATAAGAACATGTCAGGGAAAGGAGGGGAGTGTTATCTGAACACCATGTGCATTTGGGCCATATAAATTACTTACATTTATTAAGCCTTCTTGCCTAAATGAATTACATATTTTTTTTAATTTGAATCAAATTTTCATTTGCTGATATATATGCATATACACAAAATTAAAAATGATGGCTAAACCTTAAATATAAATAAAACACAAGTCATTAGAGTGACCAGGAATTACATTTTTAAACTAATATCTAAAAGTAAGAGAAATATCTACATTTTGATTCATTTTTATATCCTGTATCAGGGGTGGGGAAGCTTTGGTTTTCCAAATGTTGGTAGACTCTGACTCACACCAGTGCAAGCCAGCACGGCCAATTGTTAGGGATGATGGGAGTTGTAGTTCAGTAGCATCCAGAGGGCCAAAGGCCCCCCACCCTTATTTTTTATGAATAGCGCTGAATTCCATGTGCTGGTGATTAAAAAGTCCTTTGCCAAAAGAATTGTGCACTTATATCAGTGCCTAATCTAAATAAGCAGTTTCTGGAAGTTTCCTTCACAAAACTTTTACATTTGTGAAATGGACAGATAGTACAAAACATCCTCCGGAGGCATTCCTTTCATGTGTTCTTTGTTGCCGGAAGGAATTTCCAGTTTAGGATAGAAGGAAGCATCTAGATTTTCTCCTGGCAAAGCAACAGTGAATTCAATGGGATTATATTAACAAGGAATTTTGTAACTATATGCATTTGTGCCTAAGAAAAACATCTTCCTGTGTCTACAACCATTCAGATTCTTATCTCACCTCAAAAATACTACTTTTCAAGCTCCCCGTGGCTATATTTATATGCCTTTAACTTAAAGGTCTCAATTGTGGCTTTCCCCCAAGCCCAGAATAATAAAGGACGCCCTGTGGTTCTGTTGCTCCCATATCTGCCAGCAGGGAGATTTTCCTCCAATTTTTCCTGTTCTTTTGGGGAGAGAACAAACTGTGCTGGCTCTCTGCCCACCACAGCAAATGCACTTTCTCTGTTTTGTTGACCTAAGCTGGCACAGAGTTGCAGGGAGAGGCGAGCTGGAGCCAGTGCTGCACCCTTTTTAACACATCTATGGCACACCACTGCAGTTATATAACCAAAGAACTTCATGCTTTCTTTCTAACGTAGACTGAGCTTTCAGTCTGAATAGTTAAATAGCCGAAACTAAAATAAAAAAGAGAAATTGACTTTTGAAGTGAGCTGCTTTTCCATACTATGCAAACTAATTTCACACAGTCCCAGTTGTTCCTTGGTTCAAGTGGTCAAACCAGTTTCCCATCCCAACCACCAGCTGTCAGTCAAGTAAACGAAGCAGCTATCTCCCAAAAGCCAGGTCCTCCTCCACTCGCTATGTCTAGTTCCTTCGCTGGCTATGTCTCATCCATTGCCTAATGCCAGCTCAGATTTGATGCTGAAAACACTCAGTGCACCTTTAGATATTCCTTCGTGAGGGAGTAAGTGAACTGGAAAAGTGGTGATGGTATGACACACAGTTATTCTCAAGCATTCAAAATTGTCAGTATATAAGACTGACAAATGGCATTGTACATTTTTTTAAAAATAATTATTTAGAGAGTTTAATGTGTAACACCAGAAAACACATTTTCCCTGTGTGAGTTGCTGCCTGGCCAACCAATCAAATACTCAGATTTGTTTCTGATGACAGTGGCTTGTCTGTGCAGTTTATTATGATGGTGTCAGAAAACAGTTAACCATCTAAAAACTTACAGATATTACAGACAACAGGGGAACAACTTGCACTAGGGATAATAGCAGCACTGATGGACTGGAAACTGCTGTGGTTCTACAGAAACAAGCTAAAGGGCAGAAAACTACCAGAAGGAAGCTGCTAGAGGGAATGACTTGTGGTTTCAGTTGTCTCTGTACTAATGCACAGAGCATGGGAAACAAGCAATACAAATTTGAGGTAATACGGGATGGTAAATAATAGGCAGGGACGCAGGTGGTGCTGTGGGTAAAACCTCAGCGCCTAGGACTTGCCGATCGTATGGTCGGTGGTTCGAATCCCCACAGCGGGGTGAGCTCCCGTCTTTCGGTCCCAGCTCCTGCCCACCTAGCAGTTCGAAAGCACCCCTAAGTGCAAGTAGATAAATAGGTACCACTTTATAGCGGGAAGGTAAACAGCGTTTCCGTGTGCTGCGCTGGTGCTGGCTCACCAGAGCAGCTTCGTCACGCTGGCCACGTGACCCGGAAGTGTCTCCGGACAGCGCTGGCCCCCGGCCTCTTAAGTGAGATGGGCGCACAACTCTAGAGTTGGACACGACTGGTCCGTACGGACAGGGGTACCTTTACCTTTACCTAAATAATAGGCATTACTGATATGTGTTACTGAAACAGGGTGAGATAAGGCTCATGACTGGAATGTAGAAATTGAGAGGTGTAACCTGTTCATAGGAATAGAACAAATGGGAAGGGTGGAGGAGGAGCATTATATGTAAAGGATGTGTACATCTATCGGGGGAATGCTGTGGGCGTAGTGTTTCTTGATTTCAGTAAGGCTTTTGACAAAGTAGTTTTGCAAGGAAGCTGGTAAAATATGGGCTGGACCAGAGAACCTTTAGGTAGATTATAAAATCAGTTGCTTGAGGAACTGATGTTTTTTCATATATTACCATGTATAACAAAAATTATTATACATGTTGTAGTGTGCTGAAAAAACTAGATGTGCATAACAGAGAGCCCAATTTTTTGCAGTCTTAAACCAAACTTGTCAGAAAAAGAGAATGTGCATCCTTTCAAATGCACCATTTTAAAGGTATCCCTTTTGATTGATTAAAAGAAATATGTTTCACTCAGGATGCAACACACTCTTATATTTCACTTGTAGTGAATAAGTCATGGCATTGTCACCTTTCCATAAGCTGTTATTTCCTGCAGACTCATTTTATAAGACAATTAAAATATTCAGACTAAGCAGTAATATAAAATGGGGAAAACGTATCTGGACTAGTTCATAGAACAGCTGATGCAGGTGGAATTATGAGGAGTTCGGGATACGATGCATAGAGTTCACTGTCTTTCTATTTGCCTCCTAGGAGAGAGATTGTTGTGCTAGGAAATCCCTATACATAAATGCTATTAAAATTACATATAGAACCTAGCAGTAGATGTTTACTGGAATATTTCTTCATTTACAAACAGATTCAAATACATTTGGACTCAGGTTCTTTTTATGAGTTTGCAGTAATATAAAATTAGTAATCGCCACAGGGGGGGATATGGGACAACTTGTAGCATGTTTACTTTTCAAATAGCAAAGTGTGCAAAAAGTATTAAGTTTTGTTCTATGTAGAACTGTAAGGAAAAAGGATCACTGTGTAAACTACTAACAATCAGTGAATCAGTAAGTTTATGCCACGTTCTGTGGCTGTTGTTACATTGTTGTCTGTTGGTTAGCTCTGAGTTTTTGCTTAGGACTTGAAACAGATATGTGTTGAGGCAGAGCTGGGGCCACTTTTGTGCTTTGTCCACACTAGAATATGTTGATTTTACATTTGTTCACTGTAGTGAACTCAGCTAATGTTGCTACACAAGGTACCGACATGCACTGGTTTGAAATCAGCACAGACTGTGCTTTCTACAAGAGAGGTTGCATTAACAAAGTGGCAGATAAGAGACAGGGGTAAAGCACCCAAACTCAAATGCACCCCACTGCTGCTTCTCTGCTGATAAATCACCCCTTCTTGATACCACAGTTTTGTTACATGTGTTTCTGTGCCATGTGTAGCTAGACCATAAGGCAGCTTCTAAATCAGCTAGACAAAATTCATAGCTGTGGATTTACATATCCACTATCAGCCATGATAGCTAAATGGATGCTGTCCAAGAATGCTGTGTCTCTCATAACCAGGTAGGTGGGATAGAAGATACTGCAGCAGCTGTTACCTTCATGCCCTGATTGCAAACTTCCCAGAGGCATCTGGCTAGCCGCAGTTGTTGACTAGATGTACCCAGCAAAGCCTTGTTTTGTCCTTAGACTCTTAAACAGGAGCCAGCCTTGGAGTACTGACAAATATGGCTGGAGAATGAAGTGGATTAACTTGGGCAATTTCCCCCCTCTTGCTGCCACTCAGGGCTTATGCTGGGCTGCTTCATCTTTCCCTTTCTGACCACAACCTAGGTTCCTAAGTAGAGTAGCTTGAGCCCAAGCCCTGGGTGAGCCAAAGGACAGCAAAAAGGCGCTGGGAGGAGGAAAACACAGCCCTAACCAGTCCATTCCCTTCTTTGCCAGAAATCTCCATATCTCTCTTAGACAGACTCCGACTTCCTACTATTGATACAAGAGCTGCAGGAATGCCTAGTAGATAAAATCAGGGTACAGCTTTGCCCCATTTGTGCCATATAGATTGCCTCTTTCTCTGGTCTTGCTCACAAGCCAAACCATGCCTTAGCATGAACATGCAATGAGATTAAGCCTGCTTCACCCCTCCCCAATTGCTTTGCTGCTAAACCCTGCTGAGGCATGCCATAACCTTGCTTAGTGTGTCATCCAAACACAGGCTTGTGATTTAGCTCTAACTACATGCTGTAATAAAGAGTCATTCTTGGTTTACAGATTGTGGCTAGTCTGGAGAAAGCTAACCCATAAACTTAGGTGTGGATGACACACTAAGCCAAGCCAGGGTTTTGCTTGGTGCAACACAGCAGCAGAATGACCATGGAGAAGCAAAGTTGCCACAGCTTTCTCTCCAGGAGCACACGCGTTTGCACTTAAGTCATGGTTTGCCGCAATGTGGCATGCAAACCAGGCTCTCACATTATAGCAGCTTAAGATTTTAAAAAAAGGATTCAGCTATTTGTTGCATACTCTAAAATGAACTGTGCACATCTAAAATAATAGAATCCAAAACATACTTCACTTCCTTTACATTTTAAATGTCAAATATTTTCCCATGGAATAGCTTGAATGTTTTCTCTCTGAAAGGTTATGGCTATCTTTTCTTATTATTTGTATAAAATATTTCACTGACTTCAAAAGTTCCTGCTTTTATAGCTTTAGGGTAGTATGGTTTTACAATCACATTTTCACCCCTTGTGAATGATATTTGTGTATTTCCCTTCCTCTACCCCAGTTGTTCATATCTTTGGTTTATTCAGGTGTCTTGCAAACACACTTGTAAGTCCAGATTCAAATTTTCCTTTTATTTAGCTAGTAGAACGAAACGTAAACATTCATCTTTAAGATATTTCATTTGGGAAATTTGTTACAATGTCAACATGAACAATGCTAGTATAATACGAATCGCTGGGAGAAGGTTAGCCAGGAAATGATTTGGGCAGCACAGTGATACATTTTGATTCTTTGCTTTAATAACCTGTTTAATTCACCTGCCAGAAAGTTTTAAACAAGCATGTTTTGGCAGCAAACAATACACTATTAAATGTGTTGTCACCAAATGCTGCATCATTTTGGGATATGTGTCTTGTGGACAAAGAAAATATTTTCTCTATCTCCGTAGGTTTCCAGTTTAAGAAACTAGCTTTCTTTCTTTCCTTCTAAGAAAAAGCAGTTCAGATTTGCTTCTTTAATGAGGCTGTTCTGCTATGTATTTTAGTACAGATTTTAAAGGATTGCTGTGCTAAAGAAATATTAATTATGAAACAGTGGGGTCTTTCCAGTCCACCTTTCTACTGCATACCTATCTTAACCTCTGAAAATCTGTTCTTGGTGGTTAGGAGAACCCTCTGAAATGGAATTCCAGCATGATGCAAAGGAGTGCAATTTGAAACGAAAACTGGCATTGTGCCACTAACGCACCACACCCTTGAGTCACAGTACTTCATGCTTTTGCAGTGCTGTTTGGATTCCTGCTATTACTTTTTTATGTTGGGCCACCAGAAGTTGCTGGGGTCCAAATCCCAACATCTCCAGCCAGCAAAGCCAATGGTCAGTGATGATGGGAGTTGGAGTCTGAAAACATTTGGACGACACTATGTTGGCTATTAATATGTTGTGTTTTGTGAAGCTCCCCTTCTGTAGGTCTTTAAACACCATATCATATGTAGGTGTACCAAAACAAACTAGGTTGTATGTCTCTGCTGACAAAAACCTCTTTAATCCAGTGTAGAATTTCTGAGTGGAACAGGGAGGGAAGGAAGGTGACTTTTGCATATTGATTCCCCCCTCCCATGTAGCCCCATCATGGTCACCATCGGTTCCCTTGGAGGATGTTATGAACAATTTGGCAGGTGATGCACATGACTGCAGTGAGAGGGTGAATCAGCGAAAATAGCTTCCTCCTCATTCTACTGAATTAAAGAATCTTCCATTCGTGGAGGGACACCATTGGATACAACCCAGTAAACTTAGTTTCCTTTGCCAAGTAACCATCAACAGCCCTGATTTAATCTACCCAATGTTTGTTGCATTCTTTCAGAGAAAAAACTATGATGTCTGACCACAAAGCCACTGCCAGCTATCAAATTAGTCTCAGAGAACATTAGTATGGAGCAGGAATACATAATGCAGCTTAGTGTGTCTTTGAAACTGAGGAATATTTTATCACACTTCTTCCCAATATGACCTCATAAGTACATTTCTCACCACACTGTTAAGTCATCCCATTCTTTCCTTGGATATTGGCAGAAAGAGGCTACCTGTGTGGAGGTGCTGATGCTGCAGACTTTGGACCTATGACTTGTCTTGTACTACAGCTTTTACCTTCTGGCCACAGGGGGCACCTGGCTCCAGCTGTAGACTTCTAGCTCAACACCTAGAATTCTTAATAGAGAATTTGGATCTGCATTTGTAGTAAACACTGTGTAGCAAAAAAGAAAGGGCAGCTAAGCACTGTGTTTTTTTGCATTCGCTTTATATGGTCTGTTTCAATATGTCCTGCCTCTGTAAACATCCTAATGTTTTGCTTCTGAATCTTATGAAGTATTTTTAATGTTGAATCGATACATTTTTGCAGCCATTCTCGCATTTTCATCTGCCTGCTTTCCAATGCGAAATGGGCCAAGCACACCTGTACTCGCGAAATAGCATATAGCTTTGCATCCTTACATTGTGTTTTTATTTTTCACAGCATGCCATGCCATTCTGGAGGATCACAAGTCACTCTGATCTTATGGCCCTTCATCATGCCTTGGAACTGGAGTACTTATAGTAGCACTTTGTAACCCCAGAACTTCCCTTGCGCCCGTGGACAGTGTGCCTGCAACTTGTGTCATTGCTGGGCTACAGAAATTTGTGATTTCATCATGTTGATGTACAGCTGCAACTGGTCTCAACCTTTGCCCTAGCATTAAATGGAGGAGCATGTCTCTCATCTTCAGAAACAGCTGTTGATTCTAGTACTGTGAATCTAATGAAAACAAGCCATGATGAGAATGTTTAACAGTGTGTCCTTATCACATTCACCACATTGAAACGTTCGTACCTGTGAAGAGACTGGGAAGTGCTTTGTGGTTTCTAGAATCTTCATTGTGGCGCACATACACCTTCTTAAATACAACAAACTTGATTGCACAACAAAGACTGAGCTTTTTCTTTTCTTTTTAAGAACCCCATGCATACATTTCTTGCAAAGGTTTACTTTCCCCCATCCCTCTCTTTCTCTCTCCCTCTTTTAGTTTCTCAGACCCAGGGTACTCTGTAAATCTTTACTTATTTATGAACAGACTCTGTTTTGGCACCATCACCTAAATGTGGAAATGTATGATAAATGAAAGGCTGTAATGAGTATTTGCCTTCTGATAACAAATTGATTTTGAATTTTAGCACATTGCAAAGTAGTTTAAAGTATGTCTAATTTAAGCAAATAGGTACATCACTGAGACAATCGTGTACAGGAAGAATGTTTTGGTGTAAATTTGTAATGAATGGATGACGTTTTACATATTGTTTAGGCAAATACTATTGAAAGGTAGTAATGGCTTTTTGGTGAAATATGAGGCAGTGTATGCACAAACTATTGTGCTGTGCCTTATGAAAGTATTGTGTATAAATATGTAGATAATTGATTTTTTTTTAGATCAATTTGTCAAGACCAAAAGCATGGATGTCAAGTGTCAATAAGGAATCACTTTTTATTCTTTCTGTTCTTTCTTCTGGTATTTTCATTGGCAAATCTATAATATCTAAACATACCTCCCATACTTGCACCATGCCCACCATGGGCTTCTTGTTTACATTTTGTACTTGCCTATAAGTGCAAAATATATGGGCCTCACATCAGGTTAGAATGGTTTATGTGTTTAAATTGTCAGTTTTCTTGACAAAATACCTATGTTTGATGAAGGCTTGATCTGGCTCTGTTTCAGTGTGTTTTGCCAAAAGAAGCAGCAATTTAAATACACATGTGTACTTTCAACTGATGTCATTTTTTGCTCAGATTATACCTGAGTACAAATGCTATTGTCTTGAAGTGATCTCTTTCGTTTAATTGGCTTTACTGCTAAACACTGAATGCGGGAGAAGTAAATATTTTATCTGTTGATTCCCCCCCCCCAAAAAAAAGGTAGAGGACTGGGGTTTTTAAACGTATGTCATATCTTGACTTATAGAAAAATCGGAACAAAGTGTTCATGCACTGAAAAACTAAAACTGAATGCAACCACTTTATTTTCAAGTGCAAAGAGAGAGGTCTTTCTGAGATCTAGTGAGTACATACTAAATTAACTATGGCTCATCAGAAACTTATTGCCGTCTCGGTCCCTTTCTTCTCAAAAAAGTAATAATTTTTTTGCTTGAATATTTAAAATGCTTTAAACCTCACACAGATCTGTTGAAAAACGGGCAGAATGAAATGACAGTTCTTGTTTCACAATGAGCAGCTGTCAAGCAAACTGATGTAACACTGTGATAACCTAGTAAAATATCAGGTGGATGGGGCAAAGCATGGCTGTGAGTGTTGGTTTGCATTAGCTGTTGAAACATTTCATGCCCCCAGCCTCCCCTACCTTTATTGTGAGAGTACCCCCCCCCTCAAAAAAAAATGTGGCTTACAGTAAGTATTGAAATTATTATGCAGCTCAAAAATAAACAAACACTGATTTTGTAAAACCTTCAAACTTTGAGTGTGAGAATTTTGGCACACAATTCTTTTACCTTTAGCCCCACAGTATGAAATTAGAAACTGGCAAATGTCTGGTGCATCCTTAATTTTAACCAGGAACCAGATTTTTCTATTGGTCCATTGCCGGCAATGGGCATAGTAAAAATAGTCATTGCCAATTTTGTTAAGACTGTTTGTAACTAGCTTCTATTACATTTGAACTGTTCCCATCTTCTGTAACATATGAAGATCATGAACAATCTAGTCAGTTTCTTTAAATATTATCAATGTGATTCTCTTAACCATGGTTAACAACCTCTTCCCTCCCCAGAGAGAATTCCTCCCTCCTGCTGGTAACTGGGGTAAAGGAATACATTAGCATCAATGTCATTATGGTTAGGGGTAACCAGTTTCCTCAGTTGGGTTTACTGGGCTGCAATCCTACACTCTTACCAGAGAGTAAGCCCAATTGAACCCAGTGGGATTTATTTCTGAGTACATGCACAGGATTCTATTAAGGTGGAAATGTGAGATTTGCAGATCAGAGGGTTGGGAGAACGGAGTGCCTGATCCTGCAACCTGCCCCTAATCTTGTAAATGTGGTTAAGGGAAGGCCTTTGATACAGCTGCATGTGGTTTATATGGCTCCCCCCCTTCCCCCCCTAAACCTTGGTACTTTTTTTTCATTGGTGTCTTTGTTAGACTTCAGCAGCAGTTATTTTAGTCCTTTCTTAAAGTTCTTGTTGTTTTTTGCAACATAAACCAGCTTTTAAGCCAGCTACAAGCAAACATAGTAACTGTGAGGTAAACACCCTATTTTTGTGGAAGATGCATACTGCTGCTACACTTTATAATTATGCTATGGATTGTTTCAAATTGTTTGATTTTAAATATGCCCGCCCCCAGCCTTCAATAACTTTATGTACCAAGAACAATCCAATTCAGGGACTACTCACAGTCTGTTAAGTTTAGCACATATACACAAATCTTTTAATGACAGGGGCTGTAATTAGTCCCCCCCCCTTTTTTTTTTTTTTTTTTTTTGCTTTAAGCAAAATAGAGATGAACTTTCCCCCCTTTGTTTCAATTTTTTGTAGTCAACATGCTGACTAAAAAAAAGTTTGTCTGGGCCTTATTGTACAAAAAGTGTGTTATGTCCACAACTGTGTACAGAAATTTTCCTTCCTTCATTTTGTGTTTAAATTAATAAAATTGATTTGTGACATATTAAAGAGTTTTATCTTGGATATATTTGATTTCTCCCATCCCTTAATACATATGTGCTCAGACTACTGCCTACAGTTGCCAGAGATTTGCACCTGGGTGTAGGAAAGAAAATTCAAGTTCAAACATCCACTTATTTTTGAAGTTAAGCTACACACTATCGGCATAACCTACCTCACGGGTTCTTGTAAGGAAAAATATTCTGCTCTTGAGTTCCCTGGCTGAAATTTAGGTTACAATATTAACAAAGAAAAAATACGTTCTCATCATTCAGTCCCCAAAAGAATTGTGTGCTTCAAAATTATTTTATTTCAACTTCCCTTGGAGTTACAAAGGCCAACCCAAGCATTTGCTGTGAGTCTCTTGGCAGAGTTGCACAATATCCATATAGAAAAGGGCCTGTCGAGGGGTAAGCTAGTCTCCTTAGAGTAGGAGATTTGATCAGGGCCTCAGCAAAAGAACTTAAGTGGTGGGCGGCAGGACTCATGAGAGAAGGTGTTCCCTGAGATAATCAGGACCCAAGTCATTTAGGACTTTAAATGAAAAAGACGGCATTTTGAACTGATCCTGAAAACAGTCAGTGCAGATGCTCAAAGCAGGTAGTAACTTTCTGTAGTGATAGCAGAGTATATAACCCAGATTGTGGGGAGGAGGGCTGGTAGTAGTTCATTTCATTTTGAAAGGCCACACACACACATTTTTTTGCTCATTTTAAAAAGCTAGCTTCACTTCTGTTTGTTTAAAAAGAATAAAGATCATTGCTGGATCCGTATTTGGAATATATGAAACAAAATGGCAATGTAAGGACTGACAGGTTGGTTTGAGAGTTTAGCCGATGTTATACGTACCAAGTAATCAGAAACGGAACCCCAGACCACAAATCAGAAAGCAATGCAAATGCCTACAAGACTACATACACCAATTCAAAACAAATGCCCACAAAGTTTCAACCACAACAGGAGATAGCATGACATCAGCCCAAGGCAAGACTTCATCAGTGGAACAGGCAGATCATCCTGCTCTCTGTTGTCCAGAGAGTTCTTCTTTGAAGCTGCACCTTCAGTTGACACAACTGGACCTAATTGTGTCAGGTGTTCACATTCGCTTACCTTCTCACCCCCCCCTTTTTACCACCCTCCTCCCCTTATGCTAGAATTTTCCATTCCCTGTCCTTCCCAATTGACTGATGACCTCACAGGACGCTTGCAGGGTTTTTTTTAGCTGATGCCTATACAGTGAGATATACCCACACAAAACGTATCTGTGCTTACACAAAGTGTCTAGGTGTAAGAAGTTCCCTTAAGATCCAAAGGCATGATCTTTAACCTATTTTTCTAACGCCCCTCACCATTGAGCTTGACTATCCCCTCATTGTTTTCTTGACCCTTCCCTTGTATACACAGTACTACCTCTTTGTTACCTTCCAAATCCTGCCAGCTCTGCATGGCTCTGGTCCCAACTTTTTAGCATCCAGTCCAGGCATGATCTGCATATTCCAACCATCTGTATATTTTTGTTAGCTGCAAGCATTAAGTATAAATGTCACACTGATTCAGAGCAAATACTTTGCTCATGTCAGGGCAGTTTGACCAGGATAGAGATATGTGTGTACAGAACAGGAAATTAAAAGTGATGTGATTTGGCTCAGGTGTCTCAAAATGAGATAAATATTTTATTTTAGCCCATAAAAGATTTTCAGTACACAGCACCATGAAATTCAAAGAAGCAAATGCAGCATTCTCATAAGAAGCATGCATACATCAAATTAATCATTTATTCATACAACCAGGGATTGATCATTTATGAAAGTTTTTGGAAATTGAACAGGAGACAGATATGCTTATATCCTCCATCTCTTCTGGTTTAGGTGTAATAGGTAATGGTTGTGACCAAATAGTAAAGGGTAATAAATTGCCATGCAGGATTCTCATAGTCCAAGGCTACCACATGGACCTGTTCTTGAAGTAGTCCTCCCATATATGCTACAGTGGCTCTATGGGATAGGCCTCCTAACAACAGATGGACTGGGAGCCTTTCTAGTAGGGCTGAATTTCAACCAGTCCAATAAGTCATATGGTTTTTCTCCATAGCAACTCATGGGAGAGGCCTTGTTGCTGAGTGATGTAGAGTACAGGAAAATGGAAGAAAAACCTCCATGAGGTCCAATATAAAATATGTAGGGGACAGGAAAGAGTGTGTGGCTTTGAGATTTTGAGGAGGGGATTTTTTGAGGAGGGGATTTTTTAAATCTGACAACCCAGCCAGATGGGAGGGGCATAAATAATAAAATTATTATTACTATTATTACTAAATTGCTTGAAGTTTTCAGCATGAGGCCTGTGCCCCATTAACCCCAGTGGATCAACCCGCACTGGTACCAACCTCCTGGAATTGCAGACGAATTTCACTGTCATTGAACTGGTCTTCACAACGTATGGGGTTGGGAAGCATCCAGTTTTGGGGAGGATGGTTATGCCATTGCCATGGACAATTCCCTGGTAAGGCTTGGATTGGCTGTGGCTGATCCCTCTCTCCCCCCTGCCAGTGGGATGGGGGGCCTATTAATATGGTCCAGCCCAGGAGGTATTCCTAATTGCTCTTGGTGAGCTTCAAATGATTAGGTTGGCACACCTGTTGATGCCTTAGTCTTGTTGTGGTATGTCAAGATAAGGAGGGATCCTCTACCCCCGGTCTCTGATCTGGTGCAAGTTCTTGGTACACTGAGGAGTTCAAACTATGAAACAGGTTAGAGGCACATGTGGCGCAAACCCAATAGTGAATGCAACTCAACAAAGGTTAGATGAAGGGGGATTAAGAAATAATAATATTAATAATAATAGTTTTTATTTCCATGTTGACCAAAATGCCTTTACAATGAATGCCAAGATGTGCCACCTCCACTCTGGAGCACTTATGGTCCCCAATAGCTGTTTTCCTTTCACTTAGTATTGCACCATGGTGCTATGCTACAGTTGGCAATAGCTACAAAGCCATAACCCACCAGAATGCCTATATTACGCAAATCCAATTGAAAACACACATGAACATAAACTGCAAAGTTATTTACTAGAACTACTTCTCAAAAATGAGATACCACTTCTCATAATGTCACAATCAACTTTGTGACATAATATAATAAAAATGTAACTTTTCGGTTGACCACCAAGTCCAGTATGTACAAAATACAAGTCCTATATAGTCAGTGCCGTAGTACATTCTTTTCTAATTTCTTCAACTCTCTTGTATTTTTCTGTCTGAGGTATTCCTTAGAAGAGTGGCATGAAATAATCTTCTAAGTGTCCAATAAAGATGAATCTTCTAAGTGTCCAAAAGAAACTGGCACTGATGGATGCTGGCACAGGCAGCCAAGATTCCTGGATATTCCCCTGTTTCGCCTGAAGGGGCTTCATCAGCTGTGCATAGTTCTAAATCATATAAACATAGACACTTTGTAGTATGATAGCTATATAAATTCCAATGTAACATACAAGGATGTGTGTAACAATGTAACAACAAGAATGTACATGCCAGTACTATATGTAACAGCTACATGAAGCTTATTTGTAGTGAATTCTCAGTCGTGGTGAACCAGTAAGTCTGAGTATTATATGAGGGGACCACTGACTAAGGCAACATATACGGCCTGTTACGTTTACGTGTGTTTTCAATAGCTACAAAGCAGCACCGACTCACAGCACTGGACGGCTAGAGTGCTTTGGGTCAACTCATGGTGCCACATTTGTGTCACTGCTTTGGTAAGTTGGGTCCCATCCTAGCACAGTCATTCACAGTACACTACGAGGCTACACAATGAGCTTTTAAAAAAGAAGTCTTGTTAACACAATGTTAAGGCATTATTTCAAATAAAACTTACATTTCTATAAAGGTATCACTAATCAGTTTGTCATCTGGATTTAAAAACCATGTGCTCAGGAGGATTATCACCAGGAAGCTGGAGGCTTACAAATTCCATGTCCTTGTACTCTTTAGAAAGAATACCACAAGCATGCAATGGAAAGCCACAGTCTAAGAATTAAGGCTGTGTGTCATGTTGAATAGTCTCTTTTTTGCCAGCATGTTTTGAGCATTACTCGTATAGTTAAAGAAAAGCCTGACCAGAGACAATTTTAGAGCTCAAAATCATGCCAGATACACAAGTTTTAAAGCTTAGACTCCTTACTGAGACAGATGAAAGAGTGTTTAAGCAGCTTTGGAAAATATCCAGAGTTAAAGATTTTCCTATACGTTTCAGGTACTTCATTCAACTGCATCTAGAATGGAACAAAATATATTATTGTGTGATTGAAGTATTAAATTCCTATTGTATCAAATACAAGTGCTGTGACATTGGAACATTTGAATTCATTAAGAGCTTAAAGTGAGAGGCTATGTTTGCAGACCCTCCAAGCATTCCTATTTTCCAGGGACATCCCTGATTTAGAGAAGCCGTCTCGGTTTCTGATTTGATTCCGGAATGTCCAGCTTTTCCTTAGCATGTCCCTATTTTCATTAGAGAAATGTTGGAGGGTATGGAGTGATCTGATCCCCAGGCTGTCTTAAGGCAACCCTGTATAGGGAAGTTTTGTTTAATGTTTTATTATGTTTTTATATGTGTTGGAAGCTGCCCAGAGTGGCCAGGGCAACCCAGTGAGATATGCGGGGTATAAATAGTAAAGTTATCATTATGGAATGGAACGTCCCTATTTTCATCGGGGAAATATAGGAGGGTATGTGTTTGAAACACCGAAGGCGAATTTTACAGTGTGAAGCCATTTTACAGTCAAGATTCCTCTTGTTCAGGTAAGCACTTGTGCTGTTGCACAGGAGAAAAGGCAAAATGAAACACAATTCTCCAGTAAAACAGTTTGCAAAACATCTGAAACTGAATAAAGCAACAATTGATTTGATGGTTTAGTCTAATCATGTTGTAGCATCTAATGAAAATATTTGAACTCAGGCTTAAACATGGACCTTTATGTTAAACATGCTCATTATATGACAGCCTGCTTTCTCCGGGACTCCTGTAGATATGATACACAGTTCTTCAGTGAGGCAAAGTGTACAAAGACCCTCAAATGACCCTCAAATATTGAACAACTATCATCCTGGTACATGTGCCTGTAGTGGGTGTTGAACTGATGAGGGGTGTCAGAGAAGCATCACAACCTGACTCTGACCAGAGGAAGTAACTACAGGATAAGTAGCCACACCTGCCAAAAGAGCCTATAAAAACTGTGCTCTTCCACCAAAGGCTCTAGGAGAGCTGTCACTGCTGTGTATAACTGCCTTCATCTTTCTTTCCCTCCGCTGTTGTTTCACCCTACCCTCATGTTCACAGGAACCAGGTTTTAGTAGCATTAACTATCTACTTGATTCCCTTCAAGCAAGAGTAATTTGGAAGAGAGCAGATTGATTTATATGAATTCATCTCTCAGCAGACTTATTGTGTAGCCCAGGGTGACTTTCTGGGTTGCATCCAAACTCATAAAGGAGGCCCATTAAAATTAATGGTCCTATGTTAGTCATATCCCTTAATTTCAATTGGTCTACTCTGACTAATGTTGGAGACAACTCACTGCGATCATTCAGTCACCATCTGTAAAATGGGAATAATGGCACCCTACTTTAGAGGGGTGCTGAGACAGCAAACAATAAAGCTTTTAATTTTTCTGTATATAAATTACTTGGAAAAATTATAGCTTTGTCGGAAAAATTGAAGTCTCTGTGTCAAGCTTGAACACATAGAGTAGCTAAAAAACCTTACTCTCTCGCTGTTGGAAAAACTACCTTCCTCACTTAAAAACATTATGTATTTCTCTCCTGTTTTAGGGACTCCTGTTTCAATAGTAGACCTGTGCATTGTGCCTTTGGAATGATTACCTTGATCTGTGTTATCATTCAAGTCCCCATCTGAAAACATCATTAATTTAAATAGAGATTGAAATAAAATTCCATTCATGCTTAACTCTCCAATGTGGTTTTGAAAAACCTTTCTTCTTTAGCCAGTCTTATGTTACATACTAGATGGTCTTTGCTTTGACCACCTCATAAAAAAGACTCATAAATACTTTTCATGTGTTACCTAAACTAGCGGTACTCCCTAGGGCACAGTGCCCTTTAAAAACATGTATATTTCTTAGGCATTTCTAAGCCAGTAGCAGAGGTAAAGATACGTTTTAACACAGGAAAACCATGCTCTGATACAACAACCAGATCACACTTTGTTTCTACTCTTTGTTGGCAAGAATAAAAGGTGCGTATTAATATACATATGTAAACCACACACCACACACATGTATAATTTGATACTGTCATATAGATTGGTTGATATCTAGATCTATTGTTTATTTACGGAGGGTTGCACTCAAATACCATGTGTCTGTGTGCCACATTACTGACATATACCTTCTTTTAAGGCCCTCCAAGACGCAAAAAGCATCCCTAGCTTTTTGCAATGCAGGTACACTCACTCACCTCAATAAATTATTTCCTTCAGCACTGACCCTTCTTGTTTTTTGCAGCAAGTTGAGAAATCTCATATTGAGAGCATAAATGGAAAGCTCTCTTGTATGACATGGGCAGCAGAAAATGTTGGTGTTAGTTGATGTTTTGCATTTTACATGATGGTATACAGAAAATATGCTATCTGGTTCGGCATTGTTATATAAGCTGGTTTATATATATTTCTGTTATTGAGTTACTGAGGATTGGATCCCAAGGTGCACAGTGGAAGAGACTTGGATCCAGCAGAGCATTTGCCAAATGCAAGGGAGCTTCAATGGCAAGGGGAAGCTGAGATCTGAGAGTGCCCCCTTTTCTGTTCAACTCTGAATCCATCCACACAACAAAGCTCACAGCAATTAAAATATAATACAATTAATGTTCAGTACCTAATGCTGCTTCAGGTGTTCCAATCTGAAAGCATGATGAAATGTAGCTGCTGCCTCATTTTTCCAATCTAAAGTTCGGTTTCCCACGTTTCTTCATCAATTTTGCAGAAATTCACAAATATCTGTCAGTATTTCATTGCAGATTTCTCCCAATACACACATTTGCAAGCAAATTTCCATGATATTGTTGGTAATTTTTCACTATTGTGTGCATTTAAATCCTACTTTCCCCTAATATAATCATTTTGTGCACACATTTTGGTTGGAAACCTGCATTACAAAATTCAGAGAAGTGAAAAATTCAAAGATAGGTGCATTTTGGTTTTGGGTTTTTTTTAAAGTACAAATTAGGCAGGTTCGCAGTAAAATGCTAAACAAACCACAAATTTCCCTCCATCCTAGTTGAAATTAACATTCTAATGAGCAAAATCCTATGGAGGTTTACTCAGAACGAATACCATTAGCTTCAATGGGTCTTTTTTCCTCTTACTGCAATTGTTATCTGTTATAGCCTAATTAAGAAAAAACCTGTCAGAAAAAGAGAGCACTGCTTTCTTTTGAGTGCTATATACATGCATTATGTTATACACATGAACTTGGAAGGGATGAGTGGGATTCTGCAAATGTAGCTAAGGAAGTGAAGAACATGACACCTAAGTAGTGACATAGTAGCATGTTTTGTTGCTTTAAAGATGTCTTCCCCAGCAACCATAAACTCACTCAGCATTTTCTAGGGTCTTCATATCTCAGGTAAAATAAATGTGATCTGTATAACAGTGTTTGGTAACTTTGGTAGGGAAACTGTGTCCTGCCTAAGAGGAAAACAGGATGACCTTTGTTCCAGAGTTTCATAGACTCAGGCCCATTCCAATTTGAGCTTAAGAGTGGACTATGATTCCCATCAGTCCCAGCTAACAATGCTTATGGCCAGGGATGATGGGAATTGTAGTCCGGCAACAACTGGAGGGCCACAGGTTCCCCACCCCTGGTGTAATCTATTAGCTGAAAACGGCATTCTCCACCACACTGACAAACGCATATGTCTTCAAAGTGTATACATACAGGTGTAGGTTGGGGTGGAATTTGCCACTGAAACCCTGTACCAGCAACATCACCCTGTGAGTTCTGTCTACTCAGGCAGGAGCAGTGAAACAACTGGTGATACTCAGATACTCCCTACCAAGCATAGATCTTTCCCCTACTTAGTAAAGGCAGCGGCGCATCTCCAGCCCACTCTAAACAATCATACAAAGAATCTAGCGCTCTATTAATGGCTACTTTTATGAAGCTATTAAAACCCAAGAGAAAGGCTGCATGAACTGATGTATCCCATAAAGAGACAGCTGATGTTTTATTTAATGTGATAATTAAAACTTTTACAAGACGCTCCCCAGGCCTGTACTATAATAGCCGAGTTTCAGCTGAATGCCCGAAGCAACAGGTTTAGTAAGTGTCCAGGAGATGAATTTTTAATATATCCAATAAAAGTTTAAACAGATTTAAACATAGAATCGTTCTTCATAATCTTCTGAGCCCAAAGGGTTCATGGTACAACAGAAGTTTATCCATTTGTATGCCAGTACTACAAAAGGCTTGTCTGCACAGGCTGGAAACCTGTGCCCTGTCCTATTAATTAAATAAATACTTCAGTTTATATAGCTGTACATCTCTTTCACCCACCCACCCCTTGAAATTACTTTGTGCACATTCACTTTTAGGCCTGACGCTCTGACCCTGTCCCAGCTATGTCCCTCTATTATTTAACCCAAATGAGAACATCATTAACTCATGACTTGGTACCTTCTTCAGTACCTGCAAACATCTCCTGCACTTTCCTTGGCTAACAGTTTTCCTTCAAAAGACAAGCTGAAAAGCAGTTTTTAGGCGGGGCTGTATTTCTGCAAGTGTGCAACTATCTTCTTTTGTGCCAGAAGCAACAGAACTCACACAAAGGAGGAGCTATGTGACACAGATCTGTGCCAAAAGTTAAATAACAGTGAGTTGTTTATAAATGAAGCAAACAAAGAACTAGAGAAGGGGAGGGAGATGACATTTCAGGGACTTGGGCTCCATCTTTCCTTGTATATTGGACAGGGAACACAGGATCAGGGCGTATCTTGCACTATTGTAACCCACTGGTGTACAAAACATTATTGACATAAAACCACAGAATCGAATGAACGAAGACAGTACCACACCAGCTGAAATGAATTTAACTTGTTGTGACACCATGTATGGGAAGAAGGTGGCACAGCCTAAGCTGGTAATTTGAGATGAATCTCTTCCATAGTTCTGGCTGTTTTTTTTGTAACTATGACTGGAAGCGATCATACCAGGGTTGGGGAACCTGGGACCTTGTAGATGTTGTCAGCCTACAGTTCCTGTCGCCCCTGAGCGTTGGCTGTCCTGGCTAGGGCTAATAGAGGTGGAGTCCAACACCTTCTGGGTTCCCCATCCATGCAGTGAAGGGACTTGTTCATCTCTACCCTTTTGTGAAGATCTCCAAACCCCATGCGCATAAATAGGCAAACAAAATGGCCCTAGTTATTCTAGTGGTGACAGCTTTAGGATTAGACAGATTTACTGAGGATAGGGCTGTCTCTGAATAGCTGTTGCTAGGAGTCACAAATGGGGTGAGTGAATTATATAACCAGTTTGTGGGTTTCCACAGGCATCTGGTAGGCCACTGCGGGAACAGGAGGTTGTGCTAGATGGGCCTTTGGTCTGATCCAGGAGCTTTGTGTTTCTTGTGAATGGAGGTGGCACATTAATTGCTACTAGCACATAATGCTCTTTTGAAACTTGACCTCAGCCCAATAGTCTGACTCATTATTCCTTTTTAATTTCCAGCATGATTAAGTGGCTTTGTACAGAGGTGGAGGGGGTAATCTTCTGTTGCTTCATTGCCAAAATTTGTTTAAGGATTAAGCAACCTAATAATTTAAATCAGTTTTTTCCCAGCACAGGCTTGGCCTCTTGTCACCACCCACATCTGCATGGAATAGTGGGTCTTGATTGGAGCCAGGATCCACCAGAGCTTACTCCTGTCCACCCACATTCCACGCAAATGCTCAGCTCTGAAACCTGCAAAGCAGAGAGGCTCTCTGAGCATGCGCCAGGGCGTCTTTCCTCCTACATGTGTAACTAAATCCCATCTGGGGTTACAGCAAAGCCTGTCAGGTCAGATTGTATAACTTCCAGACAATCTTAAATTCTTTTGCTCTGGAAATCGGGCACTGCGGAGTGTGTGATTGCTGCTTTCCTCCCTCCACAGTATTAACTAAAATAAAAAGCAGCATGACTGGTGGAAATTGCATTGGTGAAGCTTTTCATGGCGTGTAGATAAAGTTCGCATCCACACCATACATTTAAAGCATGTGGCTTCCCCCAAAGAATACTAAGAACTGAAGTTTACCGCCTCACAGAGCTACAATTTCCAGCACAAACTACAATTCCCTTGATTCTTTGGGGGAAGCACTGAGGATGATCAGCACCACAGTAGGCAAAGACCCTTTCCTCCTCTGCAATGAGAGGAAAGTCCTTATCAGCCCCACCTACAACTGCTAGCTGCATTTTTTAAAGGTGCTCAATAAATGCAAAGCTGTATTTAACATCATGTCTAGTTGGATCCTAGGAGAATGAGCATTTTAAAATTCTGCCTGATGAGAATACTATTTGGTCCCATTCACCATTTCACACAGACTGGGAGAGGCAGTGTTCCATGACAGATGTGAAGACTGCTTGAAATGTTTCCATCCCCTGTCTCACATATATATATATATATACATATACATACACACACACACACACACACACAGTGGTAGCCAATTCTATAATAATAATAATAATAATAATAATAATAATAATAATAATAATAATAATAATTTATTATTTATACCCCACCCATCTGGCTGGGCCTCCCCAGCCACTCTGGGCGGCTTCCATAGAAACCAAAAATACACTAAAATATCACACGTTAAAAACTTCCCTGAACAGGGCTGCCTTAAGATGTCTTCTGAATGTCAGGTAGTTGTTTATCACTTTGACATCTCGTGGGAGGGCATTCCACAGGGCGGGCACCACTACTGAGAAGGCCCTCTAGATGTTAAAATCTCAGCCAGCATGGTCTATGGACAGGAATTCTGGGAGAAAAATCCACATCATCTGTACACATCTCTTTGGTAACGGTACCCAAATGAACAGTGATGCTTATCTTTATTCGGACTTGCTTCCTATTCCCAGAGCCTTGGTATTCTCCCCACTTCTGTTATAAGAACATAAGAAGCACTTGATGGATGGTCCATTTAGTCCAATACCCTGTCCTCACAGTGGCTGACCAGATGCCCATGGGAAACTTCCAAGTGGGATTTGAGAACAAGAGCACTCTCTCCTTACGTGGTTTCCTGCAGCTCATGGTCAGAAGCACTGCTGCCAACCATCGATAGTCCTCCATGTCCACACTCTGCCCCTTCCATTTATTTTTTTACTTTGAAATTGCCACACCCCTCTTCTGGGAGCCAACGTGGTGTAGTGGTTAAGAGTGGTGGGTTCATAATCTGGGGAACCGGGTTCGCTTCCACGCTCCTCCACATGCAGCTGCTGGGTGACCTTGGGCTAGTCACACTTCTCTGAAGTCTCTCAGCCCCACTCACCTCACAGAGTGTTTGTTGTGGGGGAGGAAGGGAAAGGAGAATGTTAGCCACTTTGAGACTCCTTAAGGGGAATGAAAGGTGGGATATCAAGTCCAAACTCTTCTTCTTCTTCTTTCCAAGCTCTTCCACTCTTTTCCTTACTTTCAAGAATATTTTAATGGACATTTGTGTATCAAGAAAAGAAATTTATAACCTGATTGCTTGCTGATATGAAATGATGTTCGTCTTCTCTTTCCAGAGCTAGCTGATTTGCTTACTGAATGGCTTTTTACTAGAAGATGATAGGTGTTAGTGGCTGCCTGGAACCATGAACAGGAGCATTCCTGTTATAGGCAAATATGTTAGATAACAACCTTTGTTGCAGGTCTCATTTGTACCTCCTAGGCCTGCATTTGACCTTTTTCCTCTTCTGGTTAGACTATAAGTTCACTGTGCTGTGAGCGCGCACACACAAACACACGCTGATCCTTTTAGCCTGGGCTTTGTTGGTTTGTGAAGGTACATGACTTGAGGCAATGTTCCTGAAAGAGTTCTGGGAATCATGATAAATGAAAGCAATTAGTCCCTCTAATGTCAGATGCCCCATTCTTTGTGTAAATCACAAGGTAGTCTCTTGGTTTCAAGAACAGTAAATCACAGAGAAGGCATCACACCACCCTGCGAACAGCAATTTTATGGGTGCTGTTCAAAACAAACAACGTATCGGGAGAAAGGACTGTGTTTTGCATCGCCACTAATAGACTCCTTTAGTCAAATTTTCTAGTAGCAAAACTTGTGTTTCATCAACCGAAAGGGCCCGGTCCCAGATACTCTGCAATGCTGATTGTCATTTTTATGCCTTAAACACATTTTGTTATTTAACGGAGCATTGTCATTGACAATGGATTAGGTATCACATGTTTGCTCACATAAGTGGGGCAGTTAACACATATTAGTAGGGCAGTTAATGGACAGTTTTCTTATTTAGCAGTTTTATTCAACAGTATATATGATATTATGCAAATGCTATCAAACATTTCTAGAAGGATGGAGTAAACCCAGCTTTCCCTCAAGTTTGAATAAGCCAGCCTAACACTTCATCCACACAGTATGATGAGAATTGTCAGATGTCAAGGAAATAAACAACTATCTGACTTTCAGAAGACATCTGAAGGCAGCCCTGTTTAGGGAAGTTTTTAATGTTTGATGTTGATGCTTTTTATTATTGTTGTTGTTATTGGTGTTCTGTTGGGAGCCACCCAGAGTGGCTGGGGAAACCCAGCCAGATGGGTGGGGTATAAATAATAATAATAATAATAATAATAATTAACTAGCCTGTCTATCGATAAGTAGTGGGAATGTAACTAGTGGAACTATACCTCCTGGAATATTCAACAATAAGAGGAAGAAGAATGGGGAAGAAGAAAGGTGAACGGAAGAATGAATGACAGATAGGTAAAGGAAAGTGTCAAAAACAAGCTGAAGTAACATAATCTACGTTGGGGTAAAGATTCCAGGGGGTGGACTAAATGATCCTTATTGTTCCTTCCAACTTAATGATTCTATGATTCTACCTTGTAAAATAATCTACCTTGGGGTAACTGCATTTTGAGATACAATTTGCGAACAGGTTCTAATTCATTTTCACAGTCATGGCATGAGAAATTGAGCTGATGATTTGTTCTACAGTACATGAATTGATTGTGATAAAGCAGAGGTTGAATGTGGGAGGCATGTGGCCCAAACAACTATATGTAGATGATCACTGCACATGATTTGAATATCTGCACAGGACTTGCATCTTGCTATGCCTGGTGGCCTGGAACCTCAAGTTACCAATGCTAACATCTCAGCTGGCTCAGCACGTTTTAATTTTCTTTGGTGTTGGCACTTTCAAAAGCAGGATGCAGGCCAGAGTCACATCCTTCAGATTTATAGCTGGATTAAATCAAATCAAAACAAAACAAAAAATTCTCAACATTCCAGTGTGCTCAACATGGTCCCAATTCAGCATGTTGTATTATTAAAAGGGGATTTGCAAAGCAACTGATGGTATAAGACAAATCTCCTAAGTAATCAGGGAACATGGAGAGAACCATCTACTTTATATCAAATGACAAAAAGAAAAGTGCAGTTGGTTTTTCTGCATATTTAAATTCTGACCAAGAGTTTGGAGTACCAATTGATCACTCTGCTGAGCCAGCTGCCCCTTTTCAGTTCCTAAGCCATAAAGTTCTCACATAAAGAATGTTGTTAGTACACCTAGAGACAGCAAATCACTTTGAGGTGTTGAAGCAGGTGAAGATTTACTACAGGCAAACACAACTGTGGATTAACTAGTCCCTGAGGTGCCTGAAGCAAGAGTGGGTTTCGTTTGTTGACAATTTCATTAAAAAGGTTGCCCCATAAATATTAGAACTACCTCAGACTCATTCACAATATACATGAAGGGCTGTCCGGCAGAGAATGAAGCAGACTTGCTTTCTGTTGCTTGAACTAATGGGGGGAAATTGCAACATAGCGGATTACACAGCAGTTCAACACAATACATTTAAAGTGCATCCAACAAACATTTAAAGCACAGGACTTCCCCCAAAGAACCCTGGGAAGTGTAGTTTGTTAAGGGTGCTGGGAATTGTGTCTCTGTGGTGAGTTTCTCTCTGAGTTTCCTCTAATCCAAGCATGACCGCACTATGAAATTGAGTTTCATTGTTGCCATAACATTTTAGGATTACATTTATTTCTCATATAGGAAAAGCATTGTTGACTAGTAATAGATGCATACAGAGTTAGTGCCATGCCTCATTCCATATTACTGAGCAGAATCCCCATTGGCTTTCAAAGAGCCCAGATTTTGCTCTCGCCGTGAATCATGATAACACAATGCATTTGGCTTTCTTTTTTAAAAATCCACATGCTCTGTTGCTATTCTTCCATTATAGCAACCTTGTCAACATGCCTTTTGCATTTTACTAATGGTGCTTGATTTCTAAAGCTACATATGTAAAAACCACATGAGTTGGGCTGGAAAATAAAAACATAAATAAAGCCTTCTTATTTTGATATAGTCAAATCAAAACCATTTTTACAAATGACTGGCAGATGTTTGCATTTTGTTTATACTATCAGATACGCTCATTGTCAGAGTTGGTACTTTTTGGTGAATATCATTTGTTTAGACTATGGGAGATTTTAGAGAGAGAATATTTTTCTAAACTGGTCTTTTCAAAAGAAAACCCAGACTTTCTTGTTTTCCAAGTACCGGAGAAGTCCAAATCCTTTACAGGACATTACATTTTTGTGGTGGAAAAATGCCATTATAGTCACTTTATACCAGAGTTGGGGTACCTTATACACCCAGTAAGTCACTGTGGTCTGTGGGAAAGTTTATCCTGCAAGAGCTTGGGGGAAGTGTAGGAAAGCGCAATCGCCATGACCAAGAGGTTGCCGCAACTCCTCTAGAAGGAAAGTTCACAACAGTTGAAGATTTTTTGCTTAGAGAAAAGGCGAGGGAACATGACAGAGGTGTGCATGGTGTGAAGAAAGTGGATAGAGAGAAGTGTTCTCTTTTTATCATAACACTAGAATCCGAGGCCATCCAATGAATGCTGAACGATAGAAAACTCAGGATGGAGAAAAGGCACAGTGCATAAATAAACTATGGATTTTTCTCCCACAGGAGACGGTCATGGTCACCAACATGGATGGCTTAAAAAGGGGATTAGACAAATTCATGAAGGCTACCAGTGGCTACTAGTCATAATGGCTGAATACCCAATGATGTGAATCGCAAGTGGAGAGCGTGCTCTTCTGCTCAGATTCTGCATGCTGGCTTCCCAAAAGAACTCTGGTTGGCCACTGTGAGACCAGAATGCTGCAGGAGACGAGTTTTTTGCCTGTTTCAACAGAGGATCTTCTTATGCTCTTATGAGGGGCAGAAAAAGCAGAGGTGGAAAAGACTGAAGTTTACATATTAATTTGAGCTCAGTCTTTGGCTGCAGGCCTTCAGTTTAATATGGAAGTCCCAACCTTCAAATTTTGGTGCACTAAAATATGCACTACGGTAAGCTAAGCAGCTGTTTGGTTTGACCATATCAGGTTATCTGAAACCAGATTCTCCACAGCACTGCTCTAACTCTGTGCCCACAGACAGGCAGCATTGATTTAAGGCTCCTTAGTCCTCAGTCCACCAACCATGCCTTTGTGAAAAGGACGTACCCAATATTGAGCAATATTTGAACCCTAACAAGTCCTTCTTTCTAAGCTCAAGTGTGTTCCCACTTCCCAGCCATTGAGTATTTCTCTGCACCAGTAGTCATAAGTCAAGCAAATGTGAACCAAACTGAGTTTTTAAAAATACGCGAACTGTTGCCCCCTAGTGCTGGGTGCTGCTGGTTATATAGCAGCCATGTGCCAAGGCAGTAAGAACATAACGTAAAAAGAGCCTGCTAAATCAGGCCGATGGTCCATCTAGTCCAGCATCCTGTTCTCACAGTGGCCTGCTCTCACAGTCAAGTGCAACACTTCCTGTTTGCCTAGAGTGGACACAAACAGGGGGATGTTGATCCAGCTAGTTGAACTTCCTGTTGCACCTGGTCTGGAGCATCCTCCCCTTGCATGCGACCAGGTAGGTGGGCGTGACCCTTGCAGACCCCACAAAAGGTCCAGCCATGCAGCCACCTTCCTCTTCTGATGCCTTTTCTTCTCTTGGACTGCAATGCTGGCTCTCTGCCAGTGGCATATGGACCCATCCTTACAAGGATGTAAGCCACACTGTATCTATAACTACAAGCTAAAGCCTGCCTTCAGGGATGATACTGTGAACTGATTGTGAGTAAACTTTTCATTACTCATAAGGGAGACTCTTGTGTCTTTATTATTTTAAGAGGGAATCGAAGGGGTCTTACTAGGAATATACTCCAATCTGGGCATGCCAGATTGGATTACTTAACTAAAGAGATTCAAACAAATCTGCAACTAGCTTCTTGCTGTGTAAAGGGGAATTAGCTCTGCTATATATAGGTAAAGGTAAAGGGACCCCTGACCATTAGGTCCAGTCGTGGCCGACTCGGGGTGCAGCGCTCATCTCGCTTTATTGGCTGAGGGAGCCAGCGTACATGACTAAGCTGCTTCTGGCGAACCAGAGCAGTGCACAGAAATGCCGTTTACCTTCCCGCCTGAGTGGTACCTATTTATCTACTTGCATTCTGACATGCTTTTGAACTGCTAGGTTGGCAGGAGCAGGGACCGAGCAATGGGAGCTCACTCCGTCGCGGGGATTCGAACCGCCAACCTTCTGATCGGCAAGTCCTAGGCTTTGTGGTTTAACCCACAGCGCCACCCACGCGCCACTAGCGTGAGTGAGGAAGGATAATATTTAATCAATATATCCTCTCCTACTATCCTTAACATTCCCACACTACCCATAAACCCATGGGAAACCCATGAGGAGGACCTGAGCACAACAGCACTCTCCATCTCTGTGGTTTCCAGCAACTGGTATTCAGAAGGATATTCCTTCTGACTGCGGAGGCAGAGCATAGCCTTCATGGCTAGTAGCCACGGGTAACTTTATCCTCTAGGATAAATTCCTGCCCTCTTTTTAAAGCCACCCAAGTTGGGAGTGTGGGAATGAGTTCCATGTGCTTTGTGAATTGGTGCTTTCTTTTATCTTCAGCTTCCTTGGGTGTCCACAAGTTCAAGAGAGGAAGAAAGACCTTTCTCTCGCCACTTTCTCTGTGACATGAGTCATTTTATAAACTTCTATCAAGCCAACTCTTACTTGCCTTTCCTCCAAACTAAAAAGTCCCAAACGCTGAATTAGCAGCTCCCAGGCCTCTGTTGTCACCTCGTGACACTCTCTAAGAGCCACCTGATTCTTTCTCCCACTTGATTGCTGTTCAGTTCAGCCTCAAAATCAGATGACTGCCTCACTGTCCGCTAATCCACAGCTCAGTCTATACAAGAGACGGCACTGTGTCAAAAATAGATAGCAGAACAGGTGCATTACATGAATGTGCCTGTGGTCTAATGATTACAGATGACTGAAGGGGAAAAAGGGAAAGCAAAGCAAGCCCAAATGCAAAGTTGAGATAAGTGGAGGATCTGTGTGCCCACATCATTCATGGGACCAAGCTGGCTTAGAATGAGTATTTCAGCTTAAGAGATAATGTAAGTGAAGGACTTTGAGAAAGTGCTAAATAAATACTATCTTAGATTATTGTATTAATACTGAGCTTTGCAACCTTTCACATAAATATGAATATATACCATTTAGGTAAGGCAGGGAAGCTTTCTCCTTCCCCTAATACTTCAGACCATATTAGTTGTCCTGCAGGAACACACAGAGAGAGACACATACATGTCATCATCATCATCATCATTATTTTGATTTCTTGCCCATATGTCACTGTTGGTTTCTATTTCCCTCACTGAGCAGCAACTGCAGTCACAAGACATTGTTTTCATTCCACAGTCCAAGTTATTGTTGGATTCCCACGGGAATGGGAGACTGGATGTGACGTACACTGGTTTCCTGTTTTTCACTTTTCTCTCAGTTTCTTTGTTAGAGAGACAGTTGCTTCTCTGCTCTCACAGAGGCAAGATGCATGTTTGTATTCTCTCAGCATAGAGTGGAAATAAAGTTAAGAATGTGGCACATACTGCTTATCCTTCTGCTGTGTGGACTACTCTGCTTGGGCTCGATAAGACGAGCCTGTATCAGCTTCAGATGGGCCGAAGCTGGTCAAAATCTCACAGTCACCATCAGTGGTGGATTTACGTATAAGCTAAACGAGCTATAGCTTAGGGCCCCACTCTCTTGGGGGCCCCAAAAAAATTTAAAGGAAAAAAAACCTGGATGTACATTTCCAAAAGATAAGATAAAAAACAAATAAAATTAAACCTACATACAGCAACAGTGTTTTGTGTTGTGTAGGCTCCTATGATGTAAGTAATGGGCCCCACCTGCTCCCTAAAATATCACTGGTTTGCTCATTTCTATATATAGGGTGCCTACATTCTGCATGTGCAAATGGCTTTAGATACCTATTAGGTCCATAAATTACCATATAGCATATACTCAACACAAAAAACAGTGACAATTTGATGTTGACATTACCTTCAGTAGCTTAGGGCCTCATCAAACCTAAATCCGGCCCTGGTCACCATACAGGCAGGCTACAACAATGTAAAAATTCAATATTAAAATCTTTGAAAGCAATTTGCAATCAGGAACATAGAGTGGGCCCTAAAATTATATCTTTCAAGTGTCAAAGAAGTGTGTCTGCAGTATATGATGAAAGCTATACAATGAAGGTGCCAAACAGATCTCTATGGGGAGGGAATTACACCTCTTAGAGGCTGTGATCCCATTAACTTCTGAGGGTGGTGGAACTACCCAGATTAAAACACCCACAAGGGTCTATAGGAATGAAGGGCATCTTTCATATACTTGGAACCTATGCCATTTTGGACTATAAACACTCATGTGAGCGCCTTGAATTGAACCCAGAAACAAAATGGCAACCAGTGCAGCTGTTTTAAAACAGAGGTTATGAGAGTTGGAAATGGAACCCTAGCTAGTTATTTGGCTGTTGCATTTTGGAACAACTGAAGTTTCCAAAACTTATTCCAAAACTTCTGTGCACTGTTCAACATCTGAGACTTTGCTCCATGTGCTCCTATTTAATGAAGCTTGGTGGGTATCCACAAACAACAGGGCCTATTCAGTTGTGGTGCCAGTTCTATGGAATATCCTCCCTTTGGAGGCTTGCTAGGATCCAATGCTTTGACTTTTAGGCACCAAGTTAAGACCAGCTCTTTAAACGATAGGGCATATTTGACCAGACATACTTTGTTTTCCTGTAGTTTTGTTTTGTTTCCTGTGCTTTGATTTTTTTTTTTACTTTTAGTTGCTGTTGCTGTTAAAAATGCATTCTATTTAACCTGAGTAGTTGTAAGCCTCCTTGTTTCAGATTTAATATTTATTCCCAAGGAATAGGTTGATGGCACTTGCTGAAACCAAGTGAGTCTGGATCTTGTCAGTGTCTGGATGGAAGACCCTCTGAGGACTACACATAATGCTGCCTTGTGTTCCATGGTAGAAGAAAGGTAAGATATAAATGTAAGAAATCAAATAATAGTCGTTACAGGAAAAGCCTACTTAAGTTAGCAGCTCACAGGTTTTACGTGCGTAATGGCATTTGCTATAAATCATAGCCGAGCCAGAATGGTATGTGATACAGGATATAAATACATTTTCTTAAAAAGGGGTGGAGGAACCTGCCACTGCTTGCTTGTCCTGTGCTAGTTATTATGAGGCATACAAAGCTAAAACAACAACAACCAACAACAACAAACTTTCTCAAAATCCACTCCTCACAATTTAAGCTTGAGAGAGGGTGTTAGTAGAACATCTGCCTTGCTTGAGGAAGGTCCCAGAATCAATCCCTGGTGTCTCCAACTAGAGGAATGGTGGGACACACCAGCTGGGGACCCCCAGGGAAAGAAGGCCCAGAGCCAGGTGATTGGTGGTGGGACGATGATGAATGGTTAGAGGGAGAAGAGGGAGCAGACTGAGAGAAGGAGGTGACAGAAGCAGAAGAGGTAACAGGGTTTCTTGATCAGGAAGAGTCTAGGGCAGAGATCAGAGAGAGAAGTGGAGGCTGAAGAGTGGGGGGCAGGAGGCAGAGATGAGACAGGCTGCTGAGAACAGTTGTGTCCCCACCCCCAGCCCCCAGCATGTCTCCAAAACCAGAAGAGGTATGAAGTGGTTGGAGAAAATACAGACAAGGCAACAGTCTCAGATTGCTTGGGAAGGACCCAGGGAAAGAGGAGACTTAGGGAAGGTGGGGACAATCAGTCCTCACAACTGCCTTGCTGGGGCAAGATCTACCAGGAAGAGGTGCTGTGCTCCCTAGGCCTACACTGTTTCGGTTCCTTTGAAGGAAGAGTTAACTTCACTGATGCCATCAGAGTTATTGTTGACCTGCTCCTGACACCTGCTCCTGACATGGGACCAGGAAAGACTCCACTGCCAGACAGTGTGGGCAATACCAAGTGACTGATGATAAGGTAGTAGCTTATGCTCCTATGAAAATATTTAACATATTATCTTGTTAAATCTCATCCTCTCCTACCCCCCAAAATCCCTCTGTCCATCTCATACACATTGAAATCTGAACGGCCCCCTGATTATTCCACAGCTAGAGGAGCAAGGTCTTCCTGGAGTCATGCATGTCAGGTGGTTCCCGTAGGAGTTCTTACAACAGTATAATGGTGAAGGAAAGTGAAGTTTTGCAAATGAAACAGCTGCTTTGTTTCAGTCAAATGGCCAGGAGGGATGAAAAGCTGAAGCCGCAAACAGCGAAAAACCACAAAGACCGCTGTGTGTAGGAACACACTCATGCACCATTTCTATGTGTAGGATCCACGGCTAGCAAAAATGCTACTGCTGTCCTCTGCCAGGATAGACCCCATATGGACAAAAGGAGCAACGTGTAATTTAGAACGGCCTCAGCCAGCTGCATGGAGTGATGTCAGTCTCTGTTGCATGTTCTCCATTCATCAACCAATGGTAGGTGTACTAAATTTAAGTGTGTGTTTATGAATGTAGAACATGCAAAGATGGGAGCATGATATTAGAGAGTGGAATCCAAAGTGATGCTCAGGAGAGTCCTCTATCAGCGTACGCATTTCTTACTTGCCTGATGGCAAGATCTCCCCTCTTGCCCCCACGGCACCCAGTGGGGCAGTTCTGGGGGTTCTCCTGACACCCCCAAGCTGACTGTGGGGTTCAGGGGAAGAGAGGGAGAAAGTCCCATTGCACTAGCAAGACTTATCGCACCACCTTCCACTAGCACAACTGTTTCATTGAATCCGACCCAGAAAGTGTGAATTGTTTTACTAATGGACACATGTTCACCTACACTTCATTTCCATTGATTTAAATGCTTTTCAGATGTGTGCTGAAGAACCTGAGTTGCTTATAAGAACTCCTGTTAGGGAGGAGCAATCTGTTAAGACAGAGAGTAGAGGACACCTACCTGATGTAAATTGTTTAGAATTGATTTACAAGCATAACATTTGACTTGGGGATTGTTTGTTATAAATATTTTTAGGGCATGGAGTAAAGAAGGAAATGCAAAAAATAAAATAAAAAAATGCACACCCACCCACATGAATGAGAAACTGTGCATATGTTGATATCTGTTTGCTACATCATTTTCTTACGCTAGTTCTGAGTTTTCCTTTCTTTATCTGCCTTGCAAGTGTTTCATTAATATCCAACGCGTTTTGAGTACTCAGGACCCACAGATGATAGAGAAGCACCAGCACTTGTCCCATGTATCCAGGCACTTACCCGCTATGGAATGTGCATGTAACCATAATTACAAATGCTGGAATGTCAGGCATGTGCTTGCCCACAGAACATTGTTGTATCTGTGCCAGAACAGACAGCAAATGTATCACAGCAAAGCTAAAGTACAGATAATATGAAAATGATTATCACTAGTAATTTTATACACTACTGCAGCATATCACTTTTCACTGAACTGCATGAATTCATTTTACCTAATTTCATGCCAGGATTCAATAACACCAAGTCTGATTTTTTTTTTAGATCGTGAAACTCTGTGCTGTAGAAAATAAAGAATAAGAGGAATAATGGGCAAAACTCCAATCCTGATAAATAACTAGTTTGGATCAACAAGCTCTGAAATAGGGAGCTTAAAATATGCTCTGCAGACAAATGTCAAGAAGAATCTCTCTTTCTCTTTCTCCCTGAGTACTTCCATATGACCTGTTTATTGAAAGTTCACCCTGATTTATTCACAGAGAGATTAGACAACATTGGCTATTGCATTGTTTCCTGGGAGTTCAGGTGATGTTGCATCAGAGCAAGCATTATCCCCCCCCCCTTCCCAGTGCATCTCCCCATCTCTTTCCTCATCACAAAAAGTCTGGTCTTTGGGGACGACGCAACACCAGCTAGGCCTGCATTAAGCCTGAGCATGCAAGCCTAGGACCAGGCAATCCAGGCCAGTGGGAGGTAATGGAAGTAACTGTCTATGTGGCAAGAACGCAGTTGCTCCGATTGACCACTTTGCCCATAATGCCAAACCCTTCAAGTGTCCTGATTTTCCTGGGACATCCTGGAATTACAGAAGCCATCCCGGCTTCTGATTTGATCCCGTTTCCCGTCTCTAGCACCATCATCAAATTCGGGGAGGAGCATGAGCCAGTGCTTGCTGTGATGTCCCATGAATCAACAGCAACAAAAGATGTGTGAGTCAGCTGGCTCCCACCAGTGGTGAAGCAAGCCGATCGGGCACCTGAGGCGGCGCACATGCCCTGCGCCCGGGGGCAGGGCCAGCTACCTGTGGGGCAGGGCGAGCCAGGGCAGGACGCTCCATGGGGCCTCTGATGAGTCTGCCAACCTCCCCCCACTCAGCTGCCCTACAGCTGAGGGAGAGGCAGCGGGCAGACCATTTGAGGCAGTCTGGAGCCTGCAGGCTCCCAAGCCACCACGTCACTCCCAGGAGAGACCCATAGCTCAGGCAGGCTGCAGGCCCTGTGGTGAGTGCCACCAGGCATTTTGTTACCCCCCTCAGTGGTGACACCTGGGGTGGCCCGCCTCCATCGCACCCCCTTCCTCCACTCCTGGCTCCCACGAGAGTGCCGCAAGAAAAGACGTGTATCCTGATTTTTGTCAAAGTAATGTTGGAGGGTATGCAATGTCTCACTCAGGTGAAGAACCCCTTTCTCAGCACACGGAATGGAGAGCTCTATAGGAGACTTGCTGGCTGCGGCCTGGCAGCTGGATTAATCGATGGCTTGCCAGCTGGTTGGGGAGGCGGGGTGATGGGTAGGCCAGCTGGAAGCGGAAAATGAGCTAGGGTAGTATATAGAAGGGTTATTTGTATAGCTGTCCAAGGAAGGGAAGGCTTCAGCCAAAAGCCCTGCAGGCTGAGAATGGTAGCTCTGAGGCAAATAGCTTGCCCTTGGACCAATCTCTGCTCCTTCTCACAGAGGCTTCCCTCCCACTTTAGGTTTCTGCGGCAGTTTAGGCCACAGAGGAACCAGTTGGTGAACCTTGGTGCCAGCCATTCTGTGCACTGTGCGAGGAGGAGCTGTAGTTGGGATAGGCCGCCGCCAGGCACCCCAGCCTATGTGGCCATTTTTGTCAGTGGCGTGCGACGGGCCGGGTGGGCCCTCAGCTATGTGGCTTCACCTGTCGTTCTGGCTTGCAGAGCACATATGCAGGAGCAGCAGGGCTGTGACAGCTCTGAGGAAGCAGCGGCAGCTGCAAAATAGCTGAGAATGAAGGGGGAGGATTCCGTTCCATTTCCCCCCCCCCATCCCTCTAGCAATCCCTGGCACAAAACCCACATTACAAGGCTACGCCGTGGAGCCAAGAGGTTGACCTCACACCTATTTTAGTTCATTCATTTCCCTTTATTTTATAGCCTCCAAAAGGGTTGCTTAAAATAAAAAACAGGGGTTGTGTGCTTTTAATAGCTGCAAGGCAGGCAAAAATTCAACAGGCCAAGTTTTGCGGTGGCAAGGGGGAGGGGCTGTATTTCACAGGGTGATACTTCCATTTCATTTTCTGTGTGTCTACCCTGCTGCCAACCCCGCCAGCTAGCACATCTGCCCTGACTGGGAGTAAAATGGGTTAGTAAAGGTAAAGGGACCCCTGACCGTTAGGTCCAGTCACAAATGACTCTGGGGTTGCGGCGCTCATCTCGCTTTACTGGCTGAGGTAGCCGGTGTACAGCTTCCAGGTCATGTGGCCAGCATGACTAAGCTGCTTCTGGCAAACCAGAGCAGCACACGGAAACACCATTTACCTTCCTGCCGGAGCGGTACCTATTTATCTACTTGCACTTTGACATACTTTCGAACTGCTAGGTTGACAGGCGCAAGGACCGAGCAACGGGAGCTCACCCCATTGCAGGGGTTCAAACCGCCGACCTTCTGATTGGCAAGTCCTAGGCTCTGGGCATGGCCACTAGTGATATGTGGCACAACTCCTTCTCCTTCTATGAACACATCATTTTGTATACTTGTTGCATTTTTATTCTTTTTAATATTGCTTTAGGGCAGGGGTTACCAATGTGGTGCCCGCAAAGGCTTTCTCTGGTGCCTGTGGGTTCCTGTCTCTCCTCCCCCTGCCGAAACTAGGCTTGAAAGCAGCTCTCTATTGCAGCCAGTATAACAGTTTGTGGTGTGTGCTTGGTGGCCGTATGTGTGTGAGAGACTCTCAAACCAGTGTGTTCCTCTGGTTTTAAGTGGTCTTCATAGGCATCCTATGCTGTCTAAGGGACAAACTGTAGAGCAGGGCTGCCTTGTCCTCCTGGCCTGTATGTCATTGCCAGCTCACTTCCTGGATCTGCTTCCAGAGTTATCAAGGGCGAGGCAGGCAGAACTGCCACTGACAATCTCCTGTTACCTTTAAGAACAGCAACTTTTCAGAATTTGTGCTTGAGCTTGCTTCCCCTCCTCCCTCCCACTCCTTTTGCCTTGGTCTTTTTGGATGGTGAGCCTGAGGGATAGCCCCTCCCAATCTGAGGCCCTCTGTATGTTTCAGACTACAGCTCAGATGGCTGGAGCTAATGAACCCAGAACATGTGAAGGACTGCCAGGTTGTGGAAGTCCCAAATGCTGCAACCTTTTCTCATAAAAATGTTGCTCTTTGGTTGTCCTTTCCTGAACCCTTTTCAACTCTACAGTATCCTTTTGGAGGTGAGCTAAAGTAATTGGTTAACTTCAGAGCCACCATATATATTTCCCTATGCAAATCCTTATAGTCTGCATACAAACTAGGACATAAGCCGACATGCCTCTTATGAAAAACCTGTGTTCGCTCGAATGGCTAAAATTTATGGTTCAATGCTGTTTTGTCAAAGCATAACATTATTTCTGCAAGCCATTGCATTGGGAATAATGAAAACATTTTCAATACAAATTAGCACAATTCACCAACTATCAACAACATTTGCTTCTTTGGCATGATGAGCCACATCCCATTTCATCGTAGCCATTCCCTATCTATATCACTGGAGCTTAATTCCTCATAAGTGTCCCAACTCAGCAACAGCATTCTGCATTTGGAAACAGTTATCTGCTACACACCTGGGCGGATGAGAGTTGTAGTCCAAGATATACCCAACAACTGGCTTCCATGTGTGCTCTTCTTTCCATCAGAGAAAGGGGGTTACCCAAGCAGAATCTCTGCAAGGAAGACCTGTGCATTTAGGTGATACTACAACACAATACAGACGTACTTTGGAAGTTGAACAGAATCCGTTCCAGAAGTCCATTTGACTTCCAAAACGTTCAAAAACCAAATTGTGGCTTCTGACTGGCTGCAGGAAGCTCCAATCAGAAGCCGCGGATGCCCCGTCGGATGTTCGGGTTCCAAAAGAATGTTCGCAAACTGGAACAATCACTTCCGGGTTTGTGGCGTTCGGGAGCCAAAATGTCCGAGTTCCAGGGCGTTCGGGATCCAAGGTACGACTGTCCTGTAAGTTTCACAGTACAGTATTATACTAAATCATAGCTGTTCCTATATCCAGAGTGGGGTTTATGCTTATGCTGCAAATAATATGCACTGTTTTCTAGCATAGATATCTAGAACTATTTAACACTCCTGTAGTTATTTCATTTTCACAATTAGTTGGAACTAAAACTGAGGTTCCCTGCAGCATTTGCTATAGAGAAGCAATGCCCTTTCTTGTCATCTCTCTTGGCTCAGAAGGTATAGCAGAAGGTGAAACACACAGCAGTGTCTACTGAGCATGCCCAACCAAGCCTTGTAACAACTGACCTTGAAGCCGAGGGTGCAAATAGTTCAAATGGCTATATGATTGGGAAACGTGTGCTCTTGCCAGCATTTTAGCAAGCCCCCATTCGGAAGCACTTTCATTAGAGCAGTTGTGCTAACACTGAAGTATTTTCAGACTTGAGATGGATAAATCTATCTGTTTCAGTTTCTCTTGCTTCCTCAGTTTTCTAGTCTTAAGTTCAGTTCTCCATGTTTCACATGAAAATCCACCAGCATTTTAGTGCAAATTTCTCCTAATATGCACATTTCAAAATTCAATTTTTTCTTAAAGGTCCTTTTCCTAATATAATGTAATTTTTGCATGTTTTTCCCAAGTCACATTTGCATTTTTATACACACTTTACCCTATTATAGGCATTTTTTGTACACATTACCTGGCTGGCGAACTGCAATGCAAAATTCAGAGATGTGCAAATTTGGAAAGATAGTGGCATTTCAATTTACCTAATGTTTTGCAAAATGTGAATTAAGCACATTCAACTTGAAATGTAAACAGAACTTAATTTCTTTCCCATCCCTACCTTCATCATCCTTCATCATCAATACATAATGAGTGCAAAAGGCAAGGCCCATTGAAGAAAGGTCTGTCCTCAATCTACTTTGAGTTATAAAGTAAATGAGCACCATTAATTCACACACAGAGCCTAACTCAGCATAGGTGTGCATGTGGATGGCTTCCTTTGCTAGTGCAAGAAGCTGCTGTATGCAGCCAGCATCCCACCTATTTCTGTTCATATAGTGATGAAAGGCTCCACTTGTAGAGACCCCACCTTTCTCCCATTGATCTTATGTTCATTGGTGGAAAGGGGAGGGAGATTATCCACAAGTGCTACTGCTCTCATGAACCTCTGGACTAAGGGGCTTGTCTCTGGTTTAACAGGAAGGTCAAAGCAGTACCGTGAATAGAAAACAGTGAAATGCAAGGAAGACTTCAACAGAGAGCTTTTGTCACCGCACTCTTGGACACATGCATTCTCCCATCCAATCTCAGATTTCAGCTGTGTTGACTGACATACTATATATTGTGAAGGCAACTTCGGTAGTGACAAAGTTGTACAGGTGTGTGTGTTGGAGCCTGATTCCATATAACAGAATAGAGGTGAGAATATTGTAGAGCAAACCTTTTGTCCCTTGAAATGACATTCTCTACAAATAATGCTGTTTCTCTTTCGAAAACAAGGCACTCTCGGGAATAAGTGTTAGAAAATTGTGATAATAATGCAAGTTTCTCGTCAACTTCCTCACCCTTAAAAAAATATTATTACATAACATGCAAGCACTTGCATGACATATGTCACTTGTGACATATTGTGCACTACAATCCACTGTTTTCCTTTTCTTTGCATCAAGCATTACAAATATAAAATTTTATGTGCAGTTTTCACACGCATCTTTATGTAGAAGAATAGAGTTAGACTGACCAATGCATCAACAGCACAATCCTATAGATGTCTACTCAATAGTAAGTCCCAATGAGTTCACTGAGACTTAACCCTCAAGTATTAATGCATAGGTTTGCAGTCTAAGCTCAGGTGCTCAGACGTAAGCTGTTTTGTATGGGGTCAATAGGGGGTCCCCTAACAATTCATCACACTTAGCAAACTACCAAAACCAGGATTCTTGTGGAAGGGAGCATGACTGTTTAAAGTGGTATCAGTGATTTAAATGTATAGTGCAGATGGAGCCTAGGGTTGCAGCCCCAGTTCCATTGACATTAATGGGGCTCTCCTATCTTCCGTTCACATGCTCCAGTGGGTTGTTACTTGCAGCCCCATAATTATGTTCCTAGACCTTCAGATAACAATGCCAAGTTAAGGCAGCTTATAGGCATCTAATTGTCTCAAATAGATGTCAATCAGCTAAGAAGGGCATGAGAAGGGCCTATTAATAATGGAAGCTCCAAGTCAATGTATAATGCAGGCTTTTCAGATCATTACACACAGCTTGGGTACTTCTGGGAATCACTTAATGAAGAGACATTTTGTTAAGAAGAGACTATAATAGAAAGGTTCAAAATGAAAGCCTGCAGAAACTTTATGTCAATGTCTTCGGATAATATACATCTAGTGAAAGTAAAAACACCCATCAGATATCGATTTTTGAAAATGCATAAAAATCTGTATGTAATTCTCAACAGAAATAGTCACATTGATTTTTGTTTGGCTCATACGATAATCCATAATAGGCGGAGACTTGCTTCCTGTGGTGCTCATGCTAGGTTAAAACTGAGCAGCCATCTATGTTGCCTGCAGCAATGCTTTGTCACTTACAAGGACACTTTGTATTCCGAGGCTATATTCTTCTGTTTTTGGAAGGCTGTAACCTCTCCATCCCCACCTTACTGAATGCTCTGAACAGGTCCAAGATACAGTAGACTAGGGGTAACCAATGGGATGCTGTCCAGAAGTTGTTGGTCCTCAACTCCCATCATCCCTGACCACTGGCCGGGACCGATGGAGTTGTCATCAGGGCTGGATTTAGGTTTGATGAGGCCCTCAGCTACTGAAGGTAACGTGGCCCTTTATATGTCCAGCTGTCCTTTGTCAACAACAAATTGTCGCTGTTTTTTACGTTGAATATATGGTAATTTATGGGCCTAATAGGTATCTAAAGCCATTTGCACATAACAAAATATGTATTTTATCAAAGTTTTTTTTCCTTTGAATTTTTGAGGGGCCCCAAGAGAGTGGGGCCCTAAGCTATAGCTTGTTTAGCTTATACGTAAATCTGGCACTGGTTGTCATACAAAACCACTACATTATGTTGGCTGCCATCCAAAAATTATCCAACAACCATCCAGAAATGTCATGGGGGTCCTGTATGCTAGCATTTGAACAAGATGATACCTGACACTAGGACTCATGGCCAGTGGCCTTGCAGACCAGCTGGTGTTTGTACTACACCTCTACATTTCAAAACTTTTGGCCATGCATCAAAGTAAATACCTTAAGAACGTTGAGGTGTGATTTACAGTCACCTGCTTCTCCAAGCATGGGCCCACAGTCTCTTCCTCTAACTTCCAAACAACTGTATTTTTCTCTCCTTCACAAGCTCAGCACTCAGCCTTTTGGAGCTCATTTAGGCCATGCTTGCAGCTCCTATGAGATATTTCTGCTTTTACCTTCTCCTAAAGCTTTGCTTTCTTTCTTTCAAGCAGAGAAGAAGCACTCCAACACTCTATTCAACTTAGCAGTGCTCACAGTGAATTCCATAACACAGTCATCTTGCCTCACATAAAATGGAGTGTCTCTTTCACTAGATACCTCCCATGTGATCAGTGTTAGCCAATCCCATGACAACTATTAGAGAATGCTCTAGAATTGTTACCAACCAATTTAATTTAAACAAATAGGAGTGCACACAAGCATTTACCATTTCAGCGAATTAAATTGCCAAACAGATCTCTACTCGCTGACTTGAACCATCTTCTTGTTTGCAGTTTCATCTTTTATCAGAGGGGTCCCATTTCCAATATATCACAAGGTTTACCTTCCAGGTGGCCCATCTTGGCATAGTAAATTAAAACACATTCTGTAGATCAATCTTCTGACCTATAAGATTCAAATCTTATGGTTCAGATCTGATGGGAAATGGGAAGTGAATGAGGAGGAAATGAGGAGTCAAAGGTTAAGGTGGGATATTAGTAGATTTATTTTTATTTTTTAAATGAAAAGGTAATTAGGAAATGGGACTCATCTGACAAAAGGTGCAAACAAGAAAAGGTGCAAACAAGTAAATGCTTTGAGGCACAGAACATAGGCTGTCTTAAGAAAAGACAAGGAGTGGATTAGAAGGAGCAAAAGCTATTTCCACCTTCATTTCCGAGGCTCTGTATGCACTCCAGAAGGGGGATTACTCATCAATTAGTCTGTAGCCATTTCTTTTGAGTTCCTATCATACAAATGCTGTCTGAGTGGCACTTAAATTAAGTGAAACATTTGACATAGATTTGGGGTGGGAGGTTAAGGCTGGGTCTGTATTATATGCATGGGTTTATAATGAAAACCCATAGAGAGTGTTCAAATTAAAAACCTTTCAAAATGGACGCCCAGTAGTTGACGGGGGAATTAAGACAAGGGAAATGTTTGCCTCTGACTGCTGCCAGCTGCACTGAACCACACAGGCATGTCTTTGATATGAGCTTGGGCACTGGGTGGCCCCTCAGTTATGGATCTCAGCAGCACCCAAAAGCTTTGAGGTCTACTTTGGAGGGAGAAACCATATAACATTGACAGGAAAACCTCACTATTAGGCCGAAATGTTAAAGAGATATTGAGCCTTTTATTCGGTACAGGCAATGACTGATTGACACATGTCTGAATGATGTGCAATCGTGCATGGGCGCATAGCACCGAACCCAGAAGTGATCCAAAAATGTCAATAAAAGGGTAGAATGGTGGCTGGGCAGGAGCCGTGCGGAACACTTTACGCAGGCTCCGCTGAGGCATGCATAACATAACCAACACAAAAGAAGAATTCCCTGTACTGGGATTACCTTGTCTACACTGACTGGCAGCAGGGCTTTCGATTGAAGCTCTTCTCAGCCCTGCCAGGAGATGACCATGATTGAGCTTGGGATATTTTGCATAGAATTTGTATGCTGTATCACTGAGCTATGGCCCTTTCCTAACTACACCATTTGAACCACTTTGGAAGAAGAAGAAGATTTGTAGACATGTCTGGGAACCGCTTAGCTAGGTCACACCACCTCACCTTGGGAGGAGGGTAATTAAGCCTATTGTTCCCCTTCAGTGTACCCAAGAAGCTCAACATGTGAGGTCTGAGCTGGTTGCTCCAAGCTCAGACCGCATGGCTCCAACAAGCCTTCCTTGAGTTTCTATACTAATGATTTAGAAACTTTCATCACTGTAACTAAGCCAAGTTTTACTACCTGAGTTTTCTGGCTGATGTGTGGAAAAGCACATCGACCAGACCATGGAAATTTTTGTAAGTAAATCATTTTGTGAGAGCCAGTGTGGTGTAGTGGTTAAGAGCGGTAGTCACGTAATCTGGGTAACCGGGTTCGCGTCTCCGCTCCTCCACATGCAGCTGCTGGGTGACCTTGGGCCAGTCACACTTCTTGAAGTCTCTCAGCCCCACTCACCTCACAGAGTGTTTGTTGTGGGGGAGGAAGGGAAAGGAGAATGTGAGCCGCTTTGAGACTCCTGAAGGGGAGTGAGAGGTGGGATATCAAATCCAAACTCTTCTTCTTCTTCTTCTTCTTTTAACTTACCAAACATGTGGTCTTTTTCTATGATGGGGGAAGAGGGGACCATTTTGGAAATCACAATGGTATATTTTAAAGGTATAACAGCCTGCATTTCCACATGTTACTTAGCTGCATAAAACTCTGTCAGGGGTCTCTCACCAACTTACCCCCAACCTAGATCTTGGTATCCAAAGAATTCTCCTTTCCATATATCTATTTTTTTCCTGCCACCAACAATTTTGTCCTTGATTCTGCAAAGATACTCATGCAGTTTATCCTATTAGAATTCTTAGAGCTTCATGTGGTATCCCACACCAAATAGAGCATAAAATTAAACATTGCTGTGGTGGGGGTGGAGTGTGTACACAGCCAGCCACCCACACCCCTGGGACCAGTTATTCTGGGGAAGTCACTCTATGTAGACTCAGTGGACCTTGGAAAAGATCAGTAGACAAATGACTGGGCTACAGCCAGCCTGGAAGTTGTTCATGCAATTCAATACTATTTTTCATGTAAGGAAGAGGAACAGTCCGCACTGCATCCCGTGACCTTTTCCAAGCTGCTGCAAACATGGAAACTGACAACCCTGAATCCACCCACCATGTGAATTATAGTTGAGGTACTTAAATGCAGTCATTAAACAGAAAGAATCTAACTTCCTTCCTCATGCTATTCTGAACATGACATGAAGGTTAGTCTGATGGATTGGGTCACAGAAGAATATACACCCCTACATTTGTAAAAAGCTAGAAAAGCATTGTGTGCACATCCCCCCCCCACTTTTCCAGCTTCTGCTGATCCTGAAATCAAAACAAGAAGTTGCAGCTGTTTGTGTCATGAGAGGTTGTGAGTCCATAACGCATGTGTTATGCTGGGATATAGGAGAGCACACAGCAGCAAGGTAGGCCTCTGAAACACAACAGAACTTTATTACAACATAAACAGGTCTGATATCTCCATCTAGCAACAAATTCTAGAAGAAGCAGTTCCAGGATACTTTTTAAAAGTTCTGACTTTGAACCACTGAACCACCTACAAAGAAATAGCTCTGGTGGTTCTGGCAATACTATGGCCCAAACTACAGAGTGGCATCTCATGAGCTCTTCTGATATTTGCTTATCGCAGCTGAAGAACTCACACTTTACTTTTTTAAAGTCAGACACCCAATGTGCTCCTGTTTAAACGATCTTATTGTTGTTGTTGTTGTTATTTATAGCCTGCCCATCTGGCTGGGTTTCCCCAGCCACTCTGGGCAGCTCCCAATAGAATATTAAAAACATGATAAATAATCAAACATATAAGAAGAAGAGTTTGGATTTGATATCCCGCTTTATCACTACCCAAAGGAGTCTCAAAGCGGCTAACAATCTCCTTTCCCTTCCTCCCCCACAACAAACACTCTGTGAGGTGAGTGGGGCTGAGAGACTTCAGAGAAGTGTGACTGGCCCAAGGTCACCCAGCAGCTGCATGTGGAGGAGTGGGGACGCAAACCCGGTTTCCCAGATTACGAGACTCTTAACCACTACACCACACTGGCTCTTCCCTAAACAGAGCTGCCTTCAGATGTTTTCTAAAAGTCAGGTAGTTGTTTATTTTCTTGACATCTGATGGGAGGGTGTTCCACAGGGCAGGCACCACCACCAAGAAGGCCCTCTGCCTGGTTCCCTGTAACCTCACTTCTCACAATGGGGGAACTGCCAGAAGGCCCTCAGAGCTAGACCTCAGTGTCCAGGCAGAACAATGGGGATGGAGACACTCCTTCAGGTATACAGGGCTGAGGCCATTTAGGGCTTTAAAGGTCAGCACCAACACTTTGAATTGTGCTCGGAAATGTACTGGGAGCCAATGAAGGTCTTTCAGGACTGGTGTTATATGGTCTCAGCGGCCACTCCCAGTCACCAATCCAGCTGCCGCATTTATGGATTAGTTGTAAGCAAGACCTTCAATAGTGAATGGCACCTGCACATTTAAATGGTTGGGTTCTATCACAGCAGAGAAGGAAACAGGGCATGGCACTTTCCTGACTGCCAGCTCCATGTTGATTGCAGGAAAACCTACACATTTAAGAATTCATATGCTGTTCATAACTGATTTTGAATTTAGGCACTTCTCTCTACCCCTCACCCCCCTGCCCGGTTTAAAAAATAAAGTCTGAATCAATTTGCATGATGTATCTTCAGTACAGAATCATACCTGTTAGCAGCCATTTGCTCACCCTGGGTATTGCAGTTTTTGAGAAGAGTTATTAATCTCTTCGCGGAGAATTCTCAGTCCTTTCGCCCACATTACAATTCCCAAGATACTTTGGAGGAAGCCTCTGAAGTTTAAGCTAAGAATGAAATGATCATCGATGGGATACCATATTTTTTGCTCTATAAGACTCACTTTTTCCCTCCTAAAAAGTAAGGGGAAATGTGTGTGCATCTTATGGAGCGAATGCAGGCTGCGCAGCTATCCCAGAAACCAGAACAGCAAGAGGGATCTCTGCTTTCGCTGCGCAGTGATCCCTCTTGCTGTTCTGGCTTCTGGGATTCAGAATATTTTTTTTTCTTCTTTTCCTCCTCCAAAAACTAGGTGCGTCTTGTGGTCTGGTGCAAAAAAGATGGTAGTTGCAGAGTTGCAGACTGATGGTAGAGTCAGTAGCTGGGCAATATAGCCTGCAGCCATGGGAAGATTTCAAGTTTTGTCAAATGGGACCTTTGTACCAGAAAACAAAGCAGTGCAAGATTAGCTGTGTTATCCCTGCCTCCTGTTCCTAGGAAAACAGGAAGCTGCCTTACACTGTGTCCAGAGCCAGTGTGGTGTAGTGGTTAAGAGCGGTAGTCTCGTAATCTGGGGCACTGGGTTCGCGTCTCCGCTCCTCCACATGCAGCTGCTGGGTGACCTTGGGCCAGTCACACTTCTTTGAAGTCTCTCAGCCTCACTCACCTCACAGAGTGTTTGTTGTGGGGGAGGAAGGGAAAGGAGAATGTTAGCCGCTTTGAGACTCCTTAAAGGGAGTGAAAGGCGGGATATCAAATCCAAACTCTTCTTCCATTGGTCCATCCAGCTCAGTACTGTCTACAATGGCAGGCAGCATCTCTCCAGGGTCTCCAGGGATGAGGAACATTCCCCGTGCAATCTGCAGGTGCTGGGGTTTGGACCTGGGAACTTGTGCACGCAAAGCATGGCCTTTGCCCAACACTACAACTGCCTCAAATAAAAATGATTGCCACGCTTGCACCTCCTAAAAATAATGGAACCCAGAATATGTTTCATTTGCTCTTCCCCTGCTCCCATCCCCACCCTGGTCTTGCTTGGCTGCACAACATCCAGTTGCCTACATGAAAATGACAGTTAAAGCCTTGCCTTTGATATGGATGCTCCAGGGAGTGGTTAGTAACTTGCACCATGTTTTTTTAATACACCAACTGATCCAGATTCCTAAGCACCTCACTGCATATCTCGAGCGTCATGTGCACATGCCTAATCAATTTGGTTAAGACTTTACATCATGCTGTTTCATCACTCACTTAAACGCAGTAAATTATTTCCCAGCCAGATTTTACTTTCAGATGTATGCAGCCATTTGTCCAATGTTAGTACAAAGGACAAGTTTGCCTCTCATCTGTATTTTTCTTGCCATACGCACAAAACGATTAAGACCCTCTTTGTTATGTTAATTATTTTGGAAGTAAATTCAGTGAAGTCCTCTGAACTCCTGATGTGATGCCAATGTGGAAGAGCTTGTTATTCAAATGCGGCATCTGTATAAAACACAGTTTTGTGAACAAAATTATTTTCATTTACAGTGGTTCCTCAAGAGGCCCCTTCTTCTTTCTCTTTAAAGCTACTAGATCTTTCTAATTTTAACCCCTTCTGTATAATTGTGTATATATGTATATCTGCTTCCAAGCATAGTTCAGATTGCACCAGAATTTCACATTTAAAGAAAGATCATGTACCTCAAGTGTTGCTTGATCCTGCATGAAACTACTTGAGTGTTTAAATCTTTCTCACAGATCCTTCTACATACACTCAACGTGTCTCTATTTTCCAGGGTCATCCTTTATTTAGAGAAGCCATCTTGGTTTCTGATTTGATCCCAGAATGTCCCGCTTTTCCTTAGGACGTCCCTATTTTCATTGGAGAAATGTTGGAGGGTATGGAGTTACCTGACCCCTGAACAGTCTTAAGGCAATCCTGTTTGGGAAGTTTTTTAAATGTTTAATGTTTTATTGTGTTTTTATATGTGTTGGAAGCTGCCCAGAGTGGCTGGGGCAATCCAGTAGAATGATGTGTGGGGTATAAATCGTAAAATTATCATTATGGAATGGGACATCCCTATTTTCATTGGAGAAATGTTGGAGGGTTTGCTTCTATGGGTTGCCCTACCAATACAGGGCTTTTTTTAGTGATGGTGGCCTGCCTTTGGAATTTATCTATTCATTTATTAAATTTCTTTCCCATCTTTCCTCACAAAGAATCCTAGGACACCTTGGCTGGTGCTGAAAAAGCTGTCCTTTCAGTATCAGGTGAAGACTAAAATGTCTAAAAATGCCCTCCATTTTTAGATACTATATAACAAATGGTTTTAAACCTTACCTGTCTCTGCTCTTAATATTTGTCTTAACTGTTCTGCTGCTTTGTGATTATTTTGTGTATTGTAGGCATCTAGCATATTATAATTATAATTATTTAGTATGTTGATGGATTTATTCTTTATTTAACCTTAGGATTTGGGGGGCATTCTGTGAACCCTTGAGGCTGAAGAGCAGGATAAAAATGTATTGTTCTTTAATCAGTTAGGTGCTTTGAGTTTATTCGAAAAATAAGGCAGGCTAGAAGTTTTAGTATAATAAATAAATAAAATGTGTGGAGTTTCAACTTATAGCTTGCCCCTTGTGGCTCAGGGTAGCTAACCCTACATTATTCCCTCCTGTCCTATTCTATCATTGACTGATACCCATGGAATTGCAAGAAATCGTAGGGAGGGCTTTCCACAAGTAAATATACCAAGATTTGATACAAACAATTTTGTACTTCTCAAAACAGCAGCATTGAATAAAAGGGAGCACAGAGTCTTGTGGGTGCTGTGGGAGAGTTTCCAGAGCACCTAGGGATGGTGAGTCCTGAGGTATAAATTAATAGAGGAAAATTGATGACTCCAACTCACATTGTTAGAAGAAGGACAATTCAGTCACAGTGATATTGCAATCGGTTTCACAGTTGTTGAAACAAACTCCGCTAGCTGGGAATCAATGGCCGTCAAAATGATTATTTGAACTTATGCACAATAAGATCATGAGTTCTGGAGTTCAAATCTGGAGGTCAACATTACTGAAGAAATCATCAACACCTGCAGATCTGTCTTGGCAAGGGAAACCATCACAGCTTCTAGTCTCCCAAGTGCTGCCACCAGTTATGGGATAAAGGGTAATAGCTGCCAAGAGTCCCTGTCAGGAAGAAAGGCAGGGTATAAATAAATTAAGAAGAAGAATAAACAGAGGCATTTCTGTGGAACAGCCTCTGGTAGATTAGGCCAGAACACGGCCCCTACATTGCCTATTGCACTGAAGAGCACACAGTAATTTGAACAGAGCATATACTGTTGTATATTCATTATATAAAACAAGAACCCAAAAGGGGAAAGTAATGAAGCCATTTTTCTGCACTGCATTCACGAAACTGATCACTCTTACAGGTCTTCATTTTACATCTACTGTATTCCACCCTTGGTTTACCTTTTTGGCAACCATAAGCAGAGGGGCACTTTAGAACATCTGCAGGCAATTTTTATAGGCACTAGTGATTCATAAACTTTGATTTCAAAGACATTTCCTACAAGTCCTTGAGCTCTGTGGGACCACATGAGTTCCCCACAAAAATCCTTGGTTTGTTTCCAGAGTTTACTTCATGATTTCAGTTGTCTCAGAGATAAAGTGGTTTTGTTATAGCTCAATCACTGAGAGCTATTAAATCAAGCAACTCAAATAATTCCCTAACTTGGACCACCACCCCCTTCTCCACCTCCACCCTCCCTTCACTGCTTCTCCTTTTGAAGTGGTTGGAAGCTATGTACTTTCAAGCTGCATTTGTGCTGGATTTCGGATTCGGCCTGTACATGTGTAAGACGGTTACAGCATTTTATTCGTGACATCTCCTGAGCTGAGGTGAGAGGAGGTGGGATAATGATATTGTGGAGCAACGTCATTCCGACAGGCTACCATTTCCTTCCCTTTGAATCAAAACCAGTGTCCATTCCAACCCATTTCCAGATGGTAAGGCTAAGGCACATTAGCTTTCCCAGCTTAACACCTCGTTTTTCCTGCATGTAACCATTACACAAGCAAGTACTGTTGAATTGCTGCATCCAGCCACCTTTAACGAGCCTAACGGAATGGATTGTGTTTCCCTCTCCAGTGGGTGGAAGATCATATGTGATCCAGAGCCACAATTTACACAGATGCAGTCATGTAAATCCATGTCTGCTTTAGTGCTTTCAATGCTCAGAAGTACAGCCAAGGCTTAAATACATGGAGGTATTTCAACCCTGCAATCCGATGCATGTTTTACTAGTGAACACCATACTGGATTTTGATGTGATTACAAATAAGGGTTGTAGTCATTGTCCCCTAATGTGTAAAACACATTACAACAATTGTCTTAAGGGGGGAAATGAAGCATGGAAGTATATGGTGGCCTTTCTAGCCTGTTACTGCTCATCCTTTTCGGGGTCAAGGTTCTTTCCCAGCCTTGCATCCTGAGATTGCTGTGCTTTGGCCCAAAGAATGCTTTCTAACCTAGGAAAGTAGGAAAGTGTGTTACAGAGAGCCAGACTATATACTTCAGTATTGCCTGCACTGACTGGCAACAGCTCTTGGGATTTTAGAGAGGAATAATTCCCAGCCATATTTTGGCATGTCAGAGATTGAACCTGGGATCTTGACGGCAACCTGAGGTCTTGCCAAACATATATCCTGCTACCAAGCTATTGACTCTCCCCATTCTTGAGGAACTGTGCTTATCAGAGGTGCACACGACAATATGCATAATAAATATCACACTGCATATTTTCATAGCCTTTGAGCCCATTCTCATGGCCGCCCCGTGAAGTAGTAGTGGGACATAGGAAGCTGTCAGATCACTAGTGCATCTAGCTGAGTATTTTCTACACTGGCTGACCGTGACTGCAGAATTTCAGGGGACATTTCTAGCTCCGCTTGACGATGCCAGGGAATGAACCTGTGGCCTTCTATATTCAAAGAATATATTCAAAAAATATATATTCAAAGAATACTGAGGTATGGTCCCTCTCCAGTGATTGTGAGATGCTTCTATCACAAGAAGAGGTGGCCAGCAGGGCTTATGTAAAGCCCTGCACATCTAGATCTGTAGTGCTGGCCTGCAGTCAGCTAAAGTAATGTGAAACCTCAGAAAGTAGGGCACAGTGAGTTGGCGGTGAACCTGCATACTTATGTATTTTGTGTTGAAAATGTCTAAATGGCACATCCATCCAAAACATAGGTTTCAGAGTACACAAACAATCAAATATCAAGACAATATTAAAACAATTTCTAAAAATCAAACACGGAAAAATAGTAAACCAAAAACTATTCAACCAACTAACACAATCCAGCAAATTTTAAAACCCTGAGCAAACAAAGCCATCTTAAACTGCCGCAGAAAAAAATGTTTATGCCAGACCAGTAATCCTTTAGGAATGTATTACAGAGCTGGGGCATCACCACCAAAAAGGTCCCTCCTTCAAGAATGCATAGTTAGGAGGAATGTATTTTGATGACTGTGATCCAAACTGATGGAATTATTTAAAACTGTGGTGTTTAAAGTTGTATGTTCTTGGTTTTATCTGTTCATTTCCTTCAGGAATAAAATTACATGGTAGAAAACCAAGCAAATTAAGCCCAGTTTTCTTAATGAGTAGATGAATGCTTACCTGTAACACAGCATTCTGAGTGCATGGAAGTTGCATGACTTTTCTTGTTCAATGTGCACCCTGATCCGACCATAAATCCTAACCATTGTGGCACAAGCAGAGGTTTACCATCCTAGGTACCACAGTATCCTACGTGAAGTAGGAAGCGAGTAGGACAAATATGAACCACTTGTCAACAAGCAATGTCAGAGATATGCTTTGCAGGAACTTGGAGGCTTTGATGGACCTTAAGATGGGACAAAAAAGAGAGCTGTGACCCTATCACCCTCTCCACCTCTTGTCAAAAAGCCCTTTTAGTTGATGTTCTTACATCACACTGGGTTTCTCTCTTGTTATGTGCTGGATTAGTCACATGGATGGCATAGGTCTGCACCAGCTTGTAACGAGGCCTATGAAATACATATTGAATTCTAGGCCTAGGCCAGCTGCAACAGGAATTAAGCTGCTGGTGAAGAAAGATAAGAGGAATTCCAAGATCAGGCACACTAAAAAGATGAGCTTTAAAGCTGGACCTCAAGAATGTGACTAAGTGGTTTGGGACTAATTGATGGATTCATAATTCATACAGAGTTGAGTGTGGTTAAGGGCTCTGTAACAGACATGAGTAAAGAGGACCTGCAACTCTAGATGGTAGGAATTCAGGACATGCCTTGCTGAAATACATGCTTTGTTGTGAAGTGAATTAATGGCCTCCAGGGAGCCAAACCACAATGGCAAACTGCTTTCATGAGGTAATATCTTAAGCAGGACAACATGCAAAATCATAACAATAGCTAACTGCCGGTGCTCTTATCTTTGACTTGTTGCAACATGGGCAGACTTGGGTTAAGACAGTAAGCTTATGGCACATAGTGTTAATACACTGTTAAAGTTAGGCAGATCTCAGCCAGGACATTGCCCTGAAGGGGGGAACCCAAGTAAGTGACTCTGAGGCACTGGAAAGAAGCGTAGGATGAAAGTGTAATATCTCCAAGGAAGATTCAGTTCAGAAATGTAGATGTGTCAAAATGCAAATCATATACAAAATGAGCCAAGATACATTAAAGTACGCATGTATCATAAAAATTCCATAAATATTGCAACACAATGCACATATTAAATTCAATTAATCAATATTACAATAACCATAGTTATAAGAGAGTCCAGCACTTACTTTGGGGGAGGCAAAGCAGCGGCACCAGAAAAAAGATAGATTTTTTTTTTTTTTGGAAGGGAAATGACATTTGATATTTCAAAAAAAAAACACATCCTAGTAGTAATCATGGGGGAAATCAGGACTTTTTGCACTACACACTCTTCCCCCATTTTCCCCTGCTCTCTTTTTACTACTTATTCCCACCTAAATGAGGGGGTGCCCTACTAACGAAGATCAAAATAATGCACGGAATTTAGGCCCTGTCATACCTGCAAGTACATCTAAGCATACATGTAAGTTTTGTGTCATTTTGAAAAATACAATTTTATTTTATGGTTTGGGTTATTTATTAAAAAATACATATGGGGGGCACTATAGTATTTTCTGTGCTCGGGGCCCCTGAAGATCTTAATTTGGCCCTGTAAAACAGGTGCTATCAGGTGCTACAGACTAACTCTGCTGAGTGTCACTGTTTGACTTTAGGCACTTTCACTTTTCAGTTGCTTCTCCCAGCTAGGAAAAAGTAGATCCAAATGAGAAGCGTTTATTGTTTCAGCTCAGATGTGATGCAAAAGTTTAAACTAATAGCTTTTGACTTAGTCAGGCTGCTGCTACCTTTTCCAGAAACTGTGCTGCCTCCCTTCCTCCTTTCAGTTTCTCTGTTATGCCTTGCTGATAACTTTGATGCATGCCAAAACCTATCCTGCCCCACTCTACAGCATGAACTGCTACTTCCACAGATGGCCTGTGATAAACCAAAGAGTGCCAATTAGAAACTGAAGCTGGAGAAATATGAGCTCTTTCGAAAAAAGGGGGGACCGAACTCTGGCACGGAGTCAGCGAGGAGGGAATTTCCACTGGAGAATAAAAACGGGGATGGCATCAGATTGGCAAGCTCCTGAGCTGCTCACAGCCACATGCAATTTTGTGCAGCGTTCGCCTGCTACAGAATACAGATTCTGCAGTTAGCCAAGATAGCAAAACCATTACAGCTGTTGTGAAAAGAAAAAGGGAAAGACTTTCTAGGTTACTGTTGAATATAATGCAGAATTTTCAGAGTTGCAGGTTTTCCTTGTTGCAAACAAATAAGCAGTGAGTCAGTGAGGTCAGAAGAAAACAACTGAGCCATCAGAAACATGATGGCCATGTATATCAGCCTTTCATCTAAAAAGCTCTATCATCCCAATCTCTATGACAGGATGAGAATGAATTGTGTACTTTTAATAATGACTTTTTCATCCTGAATAGGACTGTCTGAGCATGCAGCTGGGTGAAAAAGCAAGAGTGCAGTATTTCATTATCAAGAAATACTGATTACTTGTCCAGGTTGCCTAGTTAAGAAGTTGGTAGCATGAAACTAAGGGTATATTTAGATTGAAGAGCAGGATGGGTTTTTAAAAGACAAAAAACAAACTGGTTCACACTCATTACAAAAAATATAGGAGTGGGGAGGAAATTTTTTTTTGGTACTGTTGGGACTTAGAGGACTTGCGTTAAAATGACAGCCTTTTTACAAATACCCTATTACAATTCTCAGTGGAAATTATCCAGTACATATATTTGCAAGCTGATGTAGACTTAAGAAAAGCAAGTATGCAAGAAATACAATGCAAATTTGGCCCCCCAGCCCTGGGCCTTGAAACCAGTGTCTTTCTAATGCCAAAACACCATTCCAACAGCATCTTTGTAATACCATGACTTGTGGGTGATGTTGGTATGGGGGTTTGTCAGCCGATTCAGAAGTATGCAATTTATTCATTGGCACAACACATTTGTAGGCTGGTTCAATGAGAGTTTACATTTGACCAGCAGTGCACAATTTGTTCTGTAGGAAGTATCCTGATTCACAAAGAGTTCATAGGTGGAGCCAGAATTGCAGAGCAGGAATTCAAGTAGGACCTCGGAGAGCTCCAAAGTAAGCCAGGCGATGTTCCTAGCTGGAGATGAGGATCCAAACAGACGAGGCTCAGTTGATGCTGCAGACACAATCTGGAGTGCACATAGTTAGGCAGCCCTGCCCAATATTTCAAGCATTGACTCCAGCAGAGCTATTTGAACTTTGGCTCTGTTGTGGGCTCCAAAATGGCATTCTTGAAATCTGAGGAGGAGGGCAGAGCAACCCCCTCAGGCTACGGAGGCTACGGCAGGAGCGGCTCTTTGGGTTCACAGTATGCTGCCTTATACTGAGTCAGACAATTGGCCCATATATCTCAGTTATCTGCACTGACTGGCTGTGGCTTTCGGGGGTTCCAGGTAGGGGACATTCCCAGCCCTACCTGTAGATGGTGGGGACCAAGCCTGGGACCTTCTGTGTGCAAAGCAGATGCTCTACCATCATATCCTTCCCATCCAATGGTTGTGGGTTGCTCAGGATTGACTATATACTTCCAAGTTAACCTGTTTAGGATCAGAGTTTCAATGAGTAGCATTGGAAGCTACCATATACCATAAGTGCCGGCTCCTGGGGGCAGAGGCACTTCCCTCCCCCCATGTATTTTTAGGGGTTTGGGCCCCCTCAAATTTCAACAGGCATTTGGCTCTGCCCCTGGCTCCTCATGACATTGCTCAATGTCAGGACGTCACGTCAGACCCCCTCAGTTCTCTTGAGAAGACAGCCGCTGGTCCATCTCATTCAACCCTGCATTCACTGACTGGCAACAGCTCTCTGGAGTCTCAGACTGGAGTCTCGCCCAGCCCTGACTTTTTGCAGACAAAGCATGGGTTCTGCCACTGAACCCTGACCCTTCCCTACACTTTGAGCTGCACTGCTCACAGGCACGTGTTAGCTAAGAAGTGAGTCCCAACGATTTCAATGGGGTTTGTTCCCAAGTGTTGGTTTTCAGCCTTTAGATAAGATTCCGTCTGTGCTGATGAAGCCCCCTTGAGTTCATTTCTAAAACAAACAAGCTACACTAGAATATTCCCAGAGTCTGTTCCAGGAATATGTCTCTAAGCAGAAGTGCGATTTAAGGCCAAACTCTCAGACCTGTCACTCTTCGGCCACATAATGTTTTGTGTCGGGAACAATACTGTACTGGAAAGGAAATAAAAACCATTCACAGAACAAGTCTCCTGTGCTTCCTGTATTTACAATAAACTGTCACATGTGAGTTACCTGAGGTTGCTGGTCCCCAAACTGAAAGAGACTAGAGACAAAGAGTCAAAGAGGTTAGTCACCTTCCCCCACCCCTTCCATCCTTTTTCCTTTCCTTTTCTTTTTTTTAAGGAAGGGGGGTTGTAATCATTACCTTCATACAAACTACCTTTCAAGTCCCAAGAAGAGCTCAAGGGATGGTGCGATTTTAAGCACCAGACATCTTTCCACTTGTCTGCATTCTCTGTGACAGCAGCAGTGTCTACGGGTGTGAAGTTCTGGCACTTAGAATACTTTGATATGTACTTTCCCAGGCTTCAAAAGAACAGAGAGACAATGGACTCATGACTTCGGGGCCAGCCATGGTAGCCAAGAGCTTGAGGTAGCTCATCTTCTTTCTGTGTCGCTGGCAGGAGTTGAAATGTTTTGCAAGGTGAAAAGAGATGTATTGGGGAGAAGGAGCCTTGTTAGTGGTTTCTGAGGCTGCAGGTTTGATGCCTCAGGCAGCTTTCCGGTCTGCACAGGTTTGCTGTTATTGCTATGGGTAAATCAGAGGGCAGCTCTTCATCAAAGTCTGAAGGCTTATGTTAGACTATAAAAGGCACAGAAAGAAACAAGTAATTAAACAGATCCTTTTAAAGCTACCTGGATTTCTTGGAGACAGCAGTCAACAGTTGAAGACAGAGTTACCCAGAAGGATAACAATATCGGGCAGGGAGGGGAGGGGAGATTTCTTTTTCACTGAGTTCTGTGCAATTTACTAATTGATTTTGATCAGCTAACATTTCATTTCCTCATAAATAATCATCCTTAGCTGGGCAATATTAGAGTCGGAGGTGCATTCAGAGAAAGCTAGCTAGGCATGTTTAAGTCCCTCGGACATGGATTTTGTTGGTGGTGTAATCCTCAGGAATGAGTCCATCTTGGAATGAGTCCAGAAACTGATCTCCATGGGACTCGCTTCCTATGTAAATATCCTTAGGGATGCACAGTTCAAGCCAATAACATGACTGAAGTGAGCCTCATTTTCCTTCGAACTCAGAGCATGAATTTTTGGGGGGATGACTCATTAGATAGAATCCTGATGCTCAAAGAGACCGCCATAATTGAGTTCATGGAGACTTTTCACCTTATCTTAAAATGACTTGAGATTTTGATCGGTGAGATGTTTGACTATTGTGTTCTTGGCCCTCTCTTGAAAAGGTGTGGCTTGAATCTCTTGCTTCAGTCATTGCCTACTCTTCCTTTCTGCAGAGTGATATGGGTTGCATGGGCTTATCTTTAGAAAGCGGGCACAGACAGCCTTGAGCTAGACAGCTTTTGAGACCTTGCAAGTCTATGAAGATGTGATACATGAATACAGTGCAAATCATCTCTCCCCCACCTGTGCAGCAGCAACTCATTTTTATTCTAATGGGACTCAACTTTCCCTGGGAAAGGTTTGGCATGCTGTCTGCTATTGGGAAGTCCAGTGAGAACACAGAAAGTACAATATTTCATTGGGATGCAAGAGTCACGCTCGCTACTTTATCCAGTCTTTAGATGTAGTTGCGAACTGATTACACCTGCAATATGGTGCTAAATTCTGGGCAAGTCATTACCAGAAAAGTATTGATAAACTGGAGGTAGTTCAGAGAAGAGCAACAAAAAATAATCATAGTGCTGGTGGGATTGATTTATGATGGAAGATGAAAGGCTGCTAAGGGGATATATAATTTACCTTGGCAAGGTGACAGCGAACAACATTAAAGCCTGTGGTGCTAGCTGCACTTTCTCTTGAGTAGTTCCTTGTGATTACATGGGCTTTTTAATTGATGTGTTTGAGATGGAAGCCAAAGTTGCTTTAAAAAATAAAATAGCATTGTATTAAATTTACCCCCCTTGTTTAAATAAGCATAAGAGGGGCCATGAAGGGAAGAAAAGGTGGCTTGTGTGGAGACATAAAACAAAGAGACAGGTTGCTTTACCAATATTTATTGTATTTCACAGTGTCTTTTAGGATAGAAACATAATAATAAAAGCAGTGTCTCTATGTGAAGCAACATAAACAAAACACAGATCCTTTCTTTGACCAGCTTGCAGCCTAATTAGATTTCATTTATAGTGATGCAGAAAATTAGCAAAATTAATTAAATACTATTGCATCATCCATTTCTGCTTTATGCTGTTAATCTCTCATTTTCTTTCACAATACACACACACAGAGAGAGGCAATAGAGATAGGGGTGGGCAAAAAAAGCACTGAGAACCTTGTCCTATTAACAAAATGTCACAACACATACACACCTAAACCTAGTGTTTGGCTTCCAGACATGGGTGGAATAGCCACTATGTTTCTTCATTACAGCTGCTGTTGTTTTTTAAGGATACAGAGAACTATTATTTATTCATTACATTCTATATCCCACCTATCACACAACTCAAGGCAGCATATGAGAGATCCCTGGGTGATTTCCCCTCCAGGCAGTAGACCAGATCCAGGCTTGCTGAGATTCACCCAGATTACTGCTTCCTGTGCCTTTAGACTATCCTCTGGGCTACTCAGCTGATAAAACAGGGCCCTGAGCAAGACTTACCCAGCTTGGCACTGCCAGACATTGTTGGTCTCCAACCCTCATCAGCCCCAGGCAGCTTGGCCAAGGGTCAGGGGTGATGGGTGTTGTGGTCCAACAATATCTGGGGGGGGGGTGACAGATAGGCTTGCTCTAAATTAAATTGTGTGAGGAGATATAAATACCCAAATTGGAAAGCATGATTTGAACTTTTAATAAAATATATAATTAAGAGTGGTGAAATGGAAGCAAAGTTTCTTATTAGAAAGCCCTAAGAACCTATGGAATAACAGTATATAGTGAAGTGAGTCTGGTCTATTGGTGCAGATGGGACACTGACACACACATCCCTCAAACCACAGTCTGCGCTCAGTCAGCCCCCACCTGCCTGCCTTCTTACCTGCAACCAGTTCAAGGGCTGGCACAGACTGCCCGTTTCCATCTCATTAGTCTCAGTGTTGTCCCTTGGAGAACTTAGCAGAGAGGAGGAGACTAGCATTAGTTGGCTTTGTCTGTCATTGGCTCAGTCTCCACCTACTGGTGGTCTTCCTGCCTTTTGCACTACCACCCCCAATCGGCACAAACCACCACCGTTAGAGTGTTGAGGCACAGGATCTCTGAGATACAGCAATTGCCCAGAATTGTAATTACTGAAATCTGCAATTGTAGCTAAAGCAGCAGTTAGTCCCTATACCCCATCTATTCCAAATGCTAAAACACTGCAAATAGATTATGAAAGTCTGATTGAAAGGAGAATACTTAGTTCTCCAGGGAATGATAGAAATAGTGTGAGACTTACGGGCAGACAAATCTGTGAAAGTGACCTTTCCCCTTGAAATGGAGCTCGTTGCTCTTTTGATGCCTTAATCTCAAGGAGAAGAGAGCAGGAAGAAGTTTGCGGCTGATGTTTTCTTATACTCCCTCACTTCTGCAACAATAGGACAAGGAAGCAATGAATGAATTGATAAGTGGGTAGAATGGTGTTGTTTTAAGCGGGTTCTAGAAAATGCCCTTTAAGAAACTATAAACCATGTGAAGGCTGAGAGAACATTACAGCAGAACCCCAAAATTTAGCATGTTGTTGACATATAGTCTCATACTGAGGGGACCAAATCCAGTAAGAAACAATAGTCTGATGGTAAAAAATGTTTGCCAGTAGAAGAAACTGCCTTAGAAAATGGTGGATTCTCCTTTGTTAATTGTATTTAAGCTGGGACAGGATGGCACCTATCAGAGATGTTGCAAAAGTGGCTTTCCTGTATCAGTAGAATTTCAGACTAGAGAACCTTTGAGTTTCCTTCCAGTTCTGTGATCCATGTCCTTCCCCAAGAGGGTCAATCTGTGAATGGAAGCAGTTTGGTGCTGCACCAATGGTGACCATGGCTGGATTGGGGCTATGCACACACTCCCCAAAGATGGTTGGCATGGTCAATGCTCATCACCTGCGTCGGTGAGCTTAAAAAAAAGAAAATCCTCACTTCTCATCAAACATCCGTTTGGCAGGTTTGTGGCTGGAGACCAACAGACATCTACTTTCTGTATACAAGGATCTGTAACCAGAGCTACATACAGGCACTTCTTAGGCACCTCAGAAGAGCACTGCTATAGCATGGTCATGAAACAATATTAAGAGAAATCCAAAAAATTGTAGACATAGAGGGAGCCTTCTGGGCCGTTGGGTCCAGTCCTCTGCTCAGCGCTTATGCATCCCCAACAGATGGCTGTCCAACTTCTGCTTCAAGATTTATAGCAGGGAAGGGCCCACTCACTCCAAGGTATAACTGGTTCCAATGCCGAACTGCTCTTACAATCACAAATTTCTTGTGGTGTTCAGCTGAAATCTACCCTCCTGTAGTTTAAGCCCATTAGATCTAATCCACCTCTTGGAGGTAGTAAAAAACATAAGCTTTGTCCTTTTCTATGTGACAGCCCTTTAGGTAGTTGAAAACCACTATGTTCCCCTCCTTTTCTGCAGCCTAAACATAACTTCAACTCTTCATTGTAATATTTGATTTTCATATTCCTGGCCATCTCCATTGCCCTCACTTGAGCCCATTAGTGTGCCTAACTCCTTCTTAAATCAAAGTGCCTGGAACTGGAAGCAGTACTTAGGTGACATCAGACTAATATGAAATAAAGTGGAACTGTTATGAGTTGGAAACTATGGCTGCGTTCAGACTGAATACTATGATTTAGTATTATGTGAATGAGCCTTAGGATCACGAGCTTCCCATTCTCCTCATCTCCTCTGGTGCTGCTGCCAGGAGGAGACTGGAAACTTCTGCTTCCCTTTTCAACTAATGGCAATTTGCTGTTAGATCTAGTACCAAAAATTTCTCCCCACATTTTAAAAACAACCATTCTCCCCTGCTTTTAAATTCCATGTTGTTATAAGGCCCAGCCCACTGAAAAGAATGAGTGAATGAAGCTTCACAGCTGCAGTGCTGGGTGCAGTTGGATTTCACCCATCATTAACTTTTAAAAATTGGTACAGATCAGGTCCCTTCCCCGATTTCTCTCCTCCTTGCTTCTGCCTTAGCATGCCGTATGCCATAACATTCTATCTTCTAGCTCCTTTTAAGTCTGAGTTTGACATCTTGCAGAAACATTTATATCTCTTCCATTTCCGACCGGTTTCAAAGCTGCGGTTTCAGTTTTCTCCTGGTTTTTTATGGATGGACCTGTCATTAGTACATAAAAGATCTGATGACAAGTAGATGCCTATGGTAGTATAACCTAAGAGGTGTAGAACACTTGTGCTATTTCATGTTTCCATTTCTGTTGTTTGTACCTTTTAACTTCACCATGCCATAGCTAGTCTCCCTAGATAATAAAGTCAGAATGACTGCTTTCCTGTTTATCTCTTCACCATGTACCCCACAAAAATCACGTCTTTATTTTCATTGTTTGCTTTTTGCCACAAAGCAGGAGGACTCTTTTATTGCTTCTGCACTAGAGCTGGTATTTTTCTGAAAACTTATCTGCACTGATTGCCCCTCATTTATAGCTCAATCCTTGAAGGAGAAGCTCTTTTAAAAATCCTGTTCCACTATGTCATATACACATTATTGTATGCACTCCAGGTTTCATAAAGTAACCAGTATATAAACAAAACAGAAACTTGCTGTTATATGTTTGGATGCCCTAAACCCTAGAAATTAATAAATGGTAGGATTTCGTTTATTTGGGATGTGAAGGGAGAAATACAAGCTGCAGAGGAATTCTATGCCTATGCAAAATGACCTGGCCAAGCTAAAGCCATTGAGAAGCATACAGGTCCTTTGAGGGCCACTGACAATGCGAAAGAACTCTCCTTCCCCCCAGCCGAGGTGTGAACAGGTACTGGGGATTTGGAAAGTGGCCAGGATAACTGGTGACAGGAAGTGAGTGTCTTTAGCAAGGTGTGCTGGGAAGAAGAAGGGGGAACAAAGAGAGAGATCCATCTTGGGCAGGCTGGCTGAAGACCAGCTGGGACAGATGCCTTTGACGTCAGTGCTGCACTGCTGTGGAGAACAAGCCCCTCTTGAGATGACTGTGCTATAAGATCTGGACCCTCTCCATGCAGACTGAAGGTGTAGATATGTGAATAAATCATATTTCTCAAAGCTACAAGAGCCTCCGCCATGTCTCAAATTCTCCAAAGCAGCACAAACTCTGGGTGAGTGCCTGGAACCCCCTGGAATATTGCTACTGCTTGGCAGAGAGTGGGGTGACACCCAACTTTTGTAACAATACATACAAATATACTTACATATTAATACTAATAAAATAAAGTTGCAGCAATATAGTATCAAACAGGGCTTCATAAGTCTTAGAAGTTACCTGGGCAATTAAGCAGTATATAAATAAATAAATAATAGTAATTATTATTTTTATTTTTTCATATAGTTTTTTGCATTTTTGCATGTAGTTTGACTTCTTTTAAAAAATAAATGCTGACACTGCACACAGCTCAGACAAAAGTAGGTGCTTGATGCAGAAGGCAGTCCCATGTAGGTAAAACTCAATACAGTGAATTCTGGGTATAAATCCATTTTAACTGCATTCTACCTCCATCTCTATTCTGCACCAATCAGGACATTTTAAAAAATGCATTAACTATTTATTCATCTCTTCCTTTTAAAAATTATGATAAACAATAAATAATAACGCAAAGCAATTTTTTCGTAAACCAAAAATAATCTAATAACTGTTCATTTGTTCTGTAGAAATTCCTATTTCATTTACTACTGCTGTGATACTTTCTGCTGTATTAGCAGAATTCATGCACACACATATAAATATAGCTCAAGAAAGGATTAAGGATATCTTTAGTACCATGTCAACACATAATATTTGCACGTTATGTGGCTTACATCGAGGGATGGATGGATCAGACTATTTCTGGTCTGTGCAAGCTTTGCATGTGTCCATTCATAAGTCCATTGCATTGCATTTCCACGTTCATCTGAGAATCTATCTATCTATAACCGCATGACAATGTGTACAGTAAAGTCTGGGAGGTGCAGATGGGGTCACTTAGAAGATGCAAAGAACAGATTCCTCAAGCATTCCTACCTCTGTCTCCAAGAGTGCACTTAATAAATGTGTTTGAGAACTTCAGTGAGGCTCATGGAATTGCTGCTGCAATCGTATACCCCATTACCTACAAGTAAGCCCCATTAAAATATATTTCTGGGTAAATGTGCAGAGGATTGCCCAGGCAAACACCACCTAGGGAGGCCTATCCATGTGCATAATATATATACAAACCCAGGTTGAACCATACAGGCAAAACCAGAGCATGCCACAATGAAAGAATAAAATTCATAGAGCAAGTAGCTCAAGTGAACAAGCAGACCCAAATGCCACATTCAGAGGCAAAAGCTTATCAAAGCCAATCCAAGTTGAGCTGAAACCATGGAGATTCCTCCCCAACCCCAAAAAGGGCAATCACAGCACAATACAATCCCTCCCTTGATAACTAGAGCAGCCATGGAGCTGGCTCATACTTAGCTATTTATTTATTTGACCATAAGTTTTTACACTATGGTGAAACTCTGATATCTCCCATCACTGAAGGCCTGTCTCCAGTTTGCATGTAGAATACGTTGCAAACCTGTTTGTCTGTCATGGCCTCTAATCAAGAGACCTAGGGAAATGGAGATCTGTGAAGGAAACAGGAATCTCTACTAAAGATGGCTGACGACCTTCATTAAAAAATCAACTACAGTTCCCAGAGTCCCTGAAGGGAAGTCACGATAGTCAAGCCTGGTTTTGATCTGTTTGCATTTGCACTTCAGATATGCGCTAAACAGAATCAGACGTATTAAATTAGTTTCCAGAAACGACAACTACATGTCATGGAGAGTTTCTCTTACTTTCTGTCCACTGTTCATTCCATCACCGGTCATAGAAGACATTGTGTATCTGCTATATTTATGGTTAAGAAGATTGTGGAGTTAGAAAGGTGGGCTTCTGTTTGCTTTATTGGGGGGAGAACAGAGTTCAGATAGCTTTTTGCTTTATTTTCTTTTTTTGAACAGAGGGGGCCTACAGTGACACAGCAACCCAGCCATATGGCGTCATTATTCAGCCGACACAAATTTGACACTTGGTGAATTTATTATATTTTGCTTTGCTCCTGGTGCCCGAAAGGCTTTGTAACTGTCTCTTCATAGGGCCTGTCACAGATGTTGATGTATTTTCTCTACTTTGCTGCCCAGGTTTTACTGTGGAAACTGATACAACTTCACTATAGAATTTCTAGATGAATTATTCACGCATTGCATGCCTTTCTGCACACACAGAGGCTTGGAAGAAATCCATCCGATTCAATAAATGGGTCCTTTAATCCTCTTTAAACAACAGGATCTCTCTCTCTGTGCTTTTTTCCAGGCATTTACTGTTGTCACCTTTGTGATCCTGATGTTTCGGGCAACATATTTACATACAGTAATTAGCTGACATCCACACACCCAATTTTCCACCTTAAAGCGCACTAAAAGCAGTCTGAAAGAGTACTGAACCTGATACTGCCAAGAGACAATAAATATACCATATGTGCCAAATCCTCATCCTTTTGATTTGAGCTTGCCATCATAATTCAAAATCTGACAGGCCTTGGTGGTGTCTAAGGTAATTCCTGAAATATCTCAGTTGTGGTGGTGGCAGATAAAATGTGCTGCTCTTAACTCCAGTGTCTTATGCCTAGACAAATTCTTAAAGAAAAAGAAAATTTTGGACTTGATAGGGGAAAAGGAGAGATTGACTAATCTGTCAATGTCAGAAATGCAATATACGGTACATTTAAAGCAGTATCATGCTACTTTAAAGAGTCATAGCTTCCTCAAAAGAATATTTGGAACGGTAGTTTGTTAAGGGTGCTAAGAGATACATGGGTGGCACTGTGGGTTAAACCACAGAGCCTAGGGCTTGCTGATCAGAAGGTCGGCGGTTCGAATCCCTGTGATGGGGTGAGCTCCCATTGCTCGGTCCCAGCTCCTGCCAACCTAGCAGTTCAAAAGCACGTCAAAGTGCAAGTAGATAAATAGGTACCGCTCCGGCGGAAAGGTAAACGGCATTTCCATGCACTGCTCTGGTTCGCTAGAAGTGGCTTACTCATACTGGCCACATGACCCGGAAGCTGTACGCCAGCTCCCTTGGCCAGTAAAGCAAGATGTGCTCCACAACCCCAGAGTCGGTCACGACTGGACCTAGCGGTCAGGGGTCCCTTTACCTTTACCTATTCCCCTCACAGATCTACCATTCCCAGAATTCTCAGAAAAGAAGGATTGATTGTTAAACTACTCACTAATATATGGATCTGTGTACACATTCTCACAACAATGTGTATAGAGTTTGCATTTGTTGACAACTTTTGTTGCAAAACCACAAGATTATAGCCTCCCAAAAAAGTTTATGTGGTATCTTGAAAACACTGGCTGTGGCATAGGCTTTTGTGGGCTAGATTCTAGGTCATCAGGATATAGTTGGACCTGGGAATATATGATATAGATTAGTATATAGTAATAAATATGCATTACTATTGTACCAGGGCTACACATTATTATATACAGAAGGGTTTGGGTACCATATGTTGAGTGCTGCTCTTCTGAAAGTATTAAGGTATCTGAGCATGAAAGGTCATGGATGGTGCTTGTGCAAAGACACAACAAGATAAATATATGCACCCTAGGAAAACTGTCCCCTGGCCTTGAAATTGTATGCATTGCAAGCAATCCTCTAGCTGCATTCAAAAGGCATTCTGTAAATACAATCTCCCCAGCTCCACCACTGCCATTAGGAGGGTGAGGGTGGGTGTGAAAGAATGGAACAGACCAAGGATCAGATCCTGTATTCATTAACATGCATCAAATAACCACATAACTAAATCTTCAGATGTTAACATTGGGTTTAGGTTCCTGTCTTGGAACAGTTTTCTTTTCTGATGGGGTTCCATATGTTGCAATTCCATCCTTCCGCCCACACACTGACGTTCAAATATGGTATTCACAGACTTCCTGGCTTTTGCCCAAGTGTCATATATTAGCTTCAGCCTGGAGCACTTACATGTATTATTATGAATGCGCGTGCCCTCAGAAAGTTTCACTAAGAATAACATCAAATGAAATTCAAATCTATATGTCATGTCTTGCATCCAAAGTTCTTTTTACCTCTGTCTGAAATTGTGCGCCAGAACAGCAGTTGTATCTTTCTGAGGAAATAACTATGCTCAGGAAGATGTTTTTCACCACCATGTCTGGGCTGCTGAACATAACTTTCAGAAGATGGGAAACAATGTTGTATTTAGGTGGCAAAAGAATGAGGTTGCAGATGTAACCGTGGCCTGGAAACAGGTCCTTTGACCCTACTAAAGTTACTATCCATATTTTCCACCTGAATCCCCAGCCCTATTGCAATACTTGTGGGAGGGGGTTGGTTTGCTGCACTGGAGGAGGCGGTGGTAGCCTAAAGTCCCAAATAGGCTGGACAGGGCACCATTACTGGGCAACATCAGCCTGACAGACTTATTGGGTTAACTGGGTGCCCAGCCATTACAAGATGAACAAAGGGACCTCTACAATTTTCCTGTTTTGCAAGGTGTTAGATGAGACTTGGAATGAGGCACATGGCTTTGCATCAGTAGAGTGAAGTTCACACTTTGATATTCCTCAAATGCCAAAAAATCAAGTACAGTAGTACCTTGGTTGTCAAATGACTTGGCTCCTGAACAAATCAGCTCCTGAACACCACAAGCCCAGAAGTGAGTTTTTCAGAAGCCGAACGTCCGACGCTGCTTCCGCGGCTTCCAATTGAGTACAGGAAGCTCCTGCAGCAAATCAGAAGCTGTGCCTTGGTTTTCAAATGGTTCCAGGAGTCGAATGGACTCACGGAATGGATTTAGTTCGTCAACCAAGGTACCACTGTAGTGTCCGTGCATGTAAGGCAAGGCCTAGTACGGCTAATTCACTCCTTATGCATAAGAGCTTCACTCCAAGCAGGTACCATGGATTTTGTTGAAATTGGTCAGTTTTAAAGCACTGGTTTGCTTTAAGGAAATAACTGCAGGCTTAGGATTCCAATCCCGTTGCACTTATTTGAGAGGAAGTCCTATTCAAACCAGAGGGAGTTCCTTCCAAATGCCAGTGGCTGGGATCATACTGCCTAAATTCCTTTCCTTGGGAAATACTTGCCTAGCAACCCTGGTCCTATACATTCTTCTGTCTTCTTATCAACCTAGATTCTGCTAGCTGATCACATATGATTTTCCACTTGGGAATAAGCTTCACCATATGTTCCTGGCGTGTGGTTCAGAATTAAAGAGTTAGCCACAAGGTATGTTTTCCGGTAGACTCATTCTCTACCCTTACCCCCTCTGTCCTTTAGCTTGGGTCTGAAAAATCAGAAGATTCAGAATTTCTGTCATAAGCCAGTTAAACCAAAAGAGTTATAAGGCTATGCCAGGTGGAGGGGAGATGTCCATTTAAGCTTTGCACAAATCCAGATAAGGCATACGAGAGACTGAAAGAAAACAACGTCTTGTTCTTGTTTAATTGGGCTGAGATGGAATGGAGGGGAGGAGAATCAAAATGCCCTATATAGCTGTGATAAACATCAGCAATACTTGAGTGCCAGGATGGACTTGTATTAGAGACACAGTGTAACAGTAAGTCACATTTGGCAAATGCCAAGTTAACACATCATAAAAATCCAAGCCTTGAAGGTGCACTCTGCCCTTACGTCTGGGAGTGTGTGGGGGGGGGGAGCAGCTTGTAATGGGCCACTTAGGAAATGTTTTCTATCTAAAGGCTTGCTCAGAAAATGAAGCCACTCGTCTTAAAACATAACTCGAGAGATAGGGAAGGGGTTGTTGTTTTTTGTTTACTGCATTTGCAGTGAAATAAATCCATAGTGGCCGTGATCCATGAGCTGCACCTTATTCAAATCTGTTCCTGATGGTGTCAGCCAGCCTCCTTCAGGACCCTCCTGGAAACTAGGAAATTGAAGATCACAAACTAATAGCCAGTCGGCAAACTTGTTAAGCCTCAACACATTGATTTAAGCACTGTTTAAAGCCTGCTGATTCCTTTGGAACTGGTTTCATGCCCACGTGATCTAGAGAGTCCAATGCTCTGATGTGCACACAAAGCTCTATAAATAAGAGACCAGCAGTATCTCTTCCATAGGTTGGAGCCCCTGAACATGAGCATAGCTCTGCCTTAGAAATCCATGTAGCTTTACACTTTGCCAATTAGATATGTGTGTATCCTCCCGGATTTTGATGGGACTTGCTCCTATATGTTTGATTCGATCCATGAAAGAAAGGCAAAACATGTTCTGAAACAGATTTGATTGGTAGATTTCCTCTGTACATATACAAAAGAATATTGCATTCATGGCTTAGTTTTGAGGATTCCAGTAGGCACCATCACATATCTCTGTAACATTCGATCTGCACTTGCAGTCAGGGACATATGAAGGGGGTGCGGGGGGGTCCAGGCCGCCTCGTGTGTCACCCTGAGTGGGTCTTGGGTGCCTGCAGGCTCCGCACTGTCCACCCACTGCCTCCCCCCCCCAGCTGTAGGGTGGCCGAGGGTGTGCACCCACCGTTGGAACAGGCGCTGCGCATGCACCATCCGTACGGGAGCTGCGCTAGCGCCATCTATACAGGCACCAAGTGAGCGCCGTTGGTAAGGGCGCCATTCGAGCGCCGTCCATATGGGTGCCACGCATGCGCCGCCGGACAGTTTGCCCCGCCCCTGTGAGCAGTTTGCCCCGCCCCTCGGTGCCCCCCACCATGCGCCAGAGAGACTTCCTCCGCCATTGCATGCAGTCCCAGATAGATTGCTAGCTGATCCACTCTCACTGGTCTCCCTTCCTCTCCTTCCTTACCACCATCAAGCTAGATTGTGTCAGTCACACACTACAAGGGTGGGGCAGAGGACCTGACTTGCAGGCTAGATCCTGAGCTCTCCCATCTGTCTGTAACCTGACATCACTTCAAAGGAAAGACCTGGGAGGGGACTCTAAGTGTGCTCCCAAGTCTTTTCATGATTCCTTTGCAGCCTGGCTTGAATCCATGGTTGGAGGCCATAATGCTTCTGAAAACCATTTTCTTGAAACCACAGGATCAGAGAGTCCTGGGTGGCCACTGTGAGAACTGGATGCTAGACTTGTTGTTGTTGTTGTTGTTGTTGTTTAGTCGTTTAGTCGTGTCTGACTCTTCGTGACCCCATGGACCAGAGCACACCAGAGTTTTGACTAAACATGATCCACCTGGAGCAGGAACTGGCAAGCCACTCCAGTATCCCTGCCAAGAAAACTCCATGAACAAAGACATGCTAGACTAGATGGACTATTAGCCCGATCCAGCAGGCTCTTGCTATGTTCAAGCCATTGCTGCACGTGAAAAATGCTGCCATCTTCTTTTCTGCAAAGTTCCTGCAGCTTCATTGTGTCCAGTAGATATTCAGCAGATAACACTTGTGCCATCACCATACCTCCATTCTGGGGAAATCTGCAACATGCTGCATGGTAAACCTAATCACCTCCAAGGGTCCCGGCTCCTGGCAGCTAAGGCACTGTGGGAGGCCTCAATCCCTTTTTCTGAGGGGCCCCAGGATCCCTCAATATTCAGAGGGCCCCATGCACAAAGTCAGGGAGTCATGTGATGTCACACGGTCAGGTCCCTTCAATTTTCCACAGGAGGTGGCACCTCTGATCACCTCAATGACATTGCCTCAAGCAGGGGATCGGGAAGAAAGCCAAGCCTTCTTTCATCAAAGCTTCTAGCGGTGTCTCCAGCTATTTAAGTTTTACTTGCAACCAGTTGCCATTAACTTGCATAATAAAGGAGATGCATAATAGTCCTCTGCACAGCTGTTTAGATAACAGAAGAAACTGGCTTGACAATTTTGGCAGTAACTTTTGAATTGCAGGGTTGGAGGGCATCCTGAGAGTCATTTAGTCTAACCACAACCCCATGACATATATCAGCAGAGTTTATTTCACATACTGAGAGCAGTCATTGGGTTTCAACTACATGAATCTAAGTTCCCTTCCTTTACTTCAGAAGGAAATGTAGCTCCCTACATAATTTTCTATCATTTTGACAGGATGCTTCATCCAGGACTTAAATGAGAAGAACTTCATAGCTAGTTGTCATTTGCCATGCAGCAGGAATAGTTGTTTTTAATGTAAGATGTTTTAATTTGTCGGAAACTGCCCAGAGTGGCTGGGGCAGCCCAGTCAGATAGGTGGCATTTCTTCTTCTTCTTCTTCTTCTTCTTCTTCTTCTTCTTCTTCTTCTTCTTCTTCTTCTTCTTCTTCTTCCTTTAAAAGCATCTATTCTTTTGGCTTGTATATACAAAATTTATCAGCAAGTATCTGCAATCACAGCAAGTAGCCGCAATCCACAGGCAAATATCATCAGTGATGAAACACGTTTTCTGCAACACTGTATACTTTCCAGCAGCATGTTTTAAAAGTCCTGGAAGCTCTGCTTCCAAAATTACAAAACATATAACTATTAGTTGAAAGGACTTCAGTAAATTATTGGAGGTTTTCTTAATTGAAATGTGTTACTGGGATATGATAATCAGGAGAACGGCATTTTGTCCTAAAAGAAGAGTGTGTTTAATATCAAACTGGATTTGGCAGGGAGTCTAGGATTTACAAATCTCCGGTGCCATGCCTGTTTAAACAGCCATTTGGTGAGGGACAATTTGAAGGCCATGACTGAGGAGGCCAAAGTGGCTCCAGATGTGGCGTTCATGTCCAGGTGTGGATGCCTTGGTCTGTCTGGTGGTGAAGGCTTTTCCATACCTCCGAAAGCAACACCTGGTCAAGATTACATATATAAGGTTAAACTCCTACAAAGCATGCTGCTTTCTGTCTGATCTTTTAATTGCAAGAGGCATCCCTTAATGTTGATATGAACATAATGCCTTGTTTTCCCCCTTACTGTCGTGCTCATTAGAAATTATCACAGACAGTAGGATTCTAAAGCCCATCCCTGAAGAACTGAGTCCTGTTGCAATACTAGAAGGGGTGTTTAGCAAACTGTTTTGGGACAGGGTATGTATATGGGAGCTCTTCTGGCTCCCTTGTTAAAAGAGAAATTCTTCCAGTAAAACACACACATACACACACACAAAATAAAATAAAAATCAGACTTTTGTATTCTTGATCTCGTAAACTGATGGCTGCATGTGACCAAAAGTGGTGAAGTATTACTTTAACAGAAAGTTCCTGTCTACAGACAGAGTTAGGGCTAACATTTAAAAAGATGAAAAGATACTTGCATAAATAGCATTACGAGTAATGAGGCCATATTAAAATGCCTTTAAAACCTAAGAGCTTTGAAAATGGGCTGTTGGCTTTGTAAGAGTGTGTATCAAAGTATTCTTCCAAGCCTTTATACAATATACATGTCAGAAGTAGAAGAGTGTAGCAGAGGGAGCTGGTGTGGTCCTTGCTTTAAGCGTACACAACCTTACACGATTATAGAAATGCAATTCCCTTTAGCCCCATTCAGGCATCATATTTGCATATAGAAGCAACAGGCAAATGAGGACAAGTGCACTCTAATGCTTCTGAAGCAAGGAGCCTCCTGTACCCGTGGGATTTAGAAGTATACATTGTTCAGGGTGCTTTCACAAGTGCAGGAAGCTCCCCACTTTAGAAGGGGCTCCAACACATGGAGAGCAATGGAGATGGCAAAGAAACTCAGCTTCTGTTTCCCCACTCTTAGTTATATCCAGGTTGTTGTTGTTCTAGCTCAATAGTTGAAATATACTGGGAGTTGAGTGTGAATTTCATGCTCTTTATTTAGCTCATGGTAGCAATGAATGAAACTTTCTCCAAAATGTCCATCTATATATACATTATTTACACAATGGGCCCCACATGATTGGTTAATTCCGGGCTGCTCCTGCAGGCCAATCAGGTCGCTGATTCACTTTCATCTGGAGCTGGATTGGGTGGCTCCTGCGGGCCAATCAGACTGCTGCATTCTGAATCCTATTGTTCTAGGATTCAGCTCAGTACATAACAATAGTACTCGCCTTTTGGGGTATTTATATATTTTCTCATTATAAAATTTGCAGCAGCTTTCTTCAATCTGGCACCCTCTGGATGTTGTTGGACTCCAGTTCAATTTATCTCTGACTCGTAGCCAGGCCATCTGGGGCTGATGGGAGTTGGAGTCCCACAACATTGGGAGGGCATCATCTTGGATTGGCTGTTGCAAGGCTAGTCCTAATCATTAGAAAGAATGATCCAACCACTTAAGGCAGCTGATGTGGGAGAGAGTGCTGTGAATGCACAGAAAACTGTGGATTATTTAATTGTTGCTTTTTATTGCCAAGGATGCGGGGAAGCCCTTGTGGGTCTTTCTGTCACGGGTGTCAAAATAACTTGACCAGCCTTAGATGCTATGTGCTTTGGAGTGGGCAAAGTGGGGGGGGGGGTGTGCCATTTTCTACTCTCCTTCTGGCACCAAAATGTCTTGAGGCAGCCCTGGATTGTATACCTTCCATTTTTGCCTCTGCAAAACAGATACTGCAAACTTTTTTTCTGTTTGCTGCTCCCCTTCAGGCAGAAAAAAATATGTATTTAGACACCCCTGGGCTGTTGCCACAAACAACTGGAGGAGAAGAAAGCCAAGATAATTTTGTTTCCCGGGGTGAGCAGCCTTTTTGGACCAATAGGCATATTTGGAATTTTGAGGAAGTTTTGTAGGATGCCAGTCACAAAATGGTTGCTGTGGGGTGTGTGGCATAACACAAAATGGCTGCCTCATCTAAAAGAGCAGGGGCAGGAAACAGGAGATCAAAATGGTGCAAACATGCCCTCCCATTAATGAGGAAAAGGCACTTATATCAGCCACTGCCAGACTCTGTCGCAGAGAAAGATTCTTTGTACTTCTCTGTTCAGAATGGGAGGGTGGGTATACTGGAACCCAATAAAAATGACGTTTAAGAGGACATGTTCAGTGTAGAAGAAGCCAAGCAAACAGTGTCTTATGAATTATGGATTTCTGAGGTGATATTTGCTGAGACCTTTCATGGGTGCTATACAAGGTACTGACAGGAACTTTGGCACCCAAAGGCACCAGGCTGGTAGTCCCTGTGTTGGCTCATGATTAATGACTTGGAAGAAGTGGAGCTCATACATCAGCAGTTATCAGGTGGGAAAGATTGAGCATGTGTTTGGATGCCTCACCTGGTGAGACCAGAAAGTACAAGGTGTTGCTGTTGAAAGGAAAGAGCCTATGAATGGCAAAATGGTGGGCGTGGGTAGAAACTTTTCATGAGTTTTAATGGATTTAATGTTGATGATACTGTTGGACTCTGAAGAACTAGGGGATTTAACTGGTAAGTTTCCACCACTTTCCTTCTCCCACAACCCCCCCAAAAAAAAAAACTTTTTAGAGAACATGGACTTGAGATGGTGAGATGGGCTTGGGCATGAAGATGGCTTCCCTAGGAGGAAGACATTGAGAGATGATAGATACTGTTGAGCTGGGAAAGAAAGAAACCACCAAAGAGTGCTAATGTTGAGGGTGGGTGGCTCCTTCTGGGAATTTTAACCAGATATTTCTGTATTTACGTATATTGGAATTACTGTAACCCTCTCCATGTTTTCAGGGTAGGGCAGTTTTAAAATCTAAATAAAGGCATATAAGGCAAAGAGGTTTGCACACCTTCTGGTAAAGGTAACCTCAGATTTGCTAGAGTTCTATTTTTGGATTGAGGAAATGATTTGTGTTTTTATTCTGTTCCTTTGTTGTTTCTATATTAAGGCTGGTGCTAGCCATGCACAGAACATTTTTTCAAGAATAGTGTACTTTAAATATTTGTATTCCTAGCAGACAGGGAGTCTGTGGGATCAGCATTTTCGTCAATTAAGCTTTAATCAGGACAGAATGTGAAAATATACTAATTGCAGCAAACGCGCTGGCGGGTTCTGTCTTCTTTGGGATGCTCTCCATGTTCTTTCATTTCATTGCCTTCAGCTCCTCACTGCAAAGTAGAACAAATATACATCCTATTGCCAACATAAGGGATTTGGGGAAAGGAACCTAAAGCATTACTTCCATGAAGCTCTCGTTCAAACATTTATCCAGTTAGCTGCCTTCTCTGCAGTCTTACAGCATTTTACTCATAGAGCCTCTTGTGTGGCTTTCTCCCAGGAAAGGGGACACAGAATTGTAGCCTTAAGGTGATCCATTTCTCACAACAGACAGATAAACAACCGATACTCAGAGGCTCCCTTGTCCCCCTGGCAAGGAGTTATCTCAGCACCTCCAAAGCCAGGAGAGATCATGACCAGAAACTCAGAAAGTTTGCTTTTCATCACCATTCACACTCTGCCAGTGACTCCAGGCGCCATGCACCTTGGGGTCTGCTCTGCTCTGCCTCCCTTCCTCTCCTCCTCCTCCTCCTTCTCATCTATCAGTCTCTCAGGCTGCCTGCCTTCTTTAGAGCGGTGGACTTGTAATCTGGTGTACCGGGTTCGCTTCCCCGCAGATGCTGGGTGACCTTGGGCTAGTCACACTTCTCTGAAGTCTCTCAGCCCCACTCACCTCACAGAGTGTTTGTTGTGGGGGAGGAAGGGAAAGGAGATTGTTAGCCGCTTTAAGACTCCTTCGGGTAGTGATAAAGTGGGATATCAAATCCAGACTCTTCTTCCTCCCTCCCTCCCTCCCTCTGCTTGCTGCTTTCTGCCTATGAGCAGTGGAGGAGGAGCCTTGGGAGCATGAGGGTGGGTGGGCTCCTAGCAGATTGGAGAAATGTGATTTTTGTGTTCCCTGGAACTCCATCCTTGGCAGGTGCCAACCTTTAGGTACTCCCCTGCCGATACCCTTAAAATGTCACCACCCTGGCAGGGCAATGCAAGCATCTGTTTCCAAGGTCCGAGACATCCGGGCTCAGATCTCCTTTGATGTTGTGCTATTTTTTTATTTGGAAATGGACAGTGTCAGAACATACATGCCCATTTGGAATAATCCTGGAGTACAATTCTGTGGCAAATCTCTCACTGCAGATTTTCTGTGTGAATGAGCTTGTGGGTGAGTATGAACACTCCCTCACATTACAAATATAATAATACCAATTTAAAACCCTCCACTCATAGAAGAAGCTGGAGTGAGAACTAAGCTAGAACTGTTTTCCCTCACATGCTAGGTGTTCAGAAAGCAGAAAGGTTTTCAAACAAAATAACACTTCTATATGCATTAGCCTGTTCCTGAAATTATGCAGTACAAAGGAAGGTGTATCCAAATATGTGCCTCAGCTGAAGGTAAGGCTTCTATCAGCAGAATGGGGAGGGAGCCATTTTCAGGAATCCCATCTGCTCCAGAGCAGATTTAGGGGGCAACACAGGGGGCTGCTGCCAGCCAGCAGAAGCGGCTGAAAATTGCTTCCCTCCCCATTCCACTAACCAAATTGTTACTGACAGCTGAGCCACACTGCTGGATACAACCCCATGTGATTATTTTGAATGCATGTAAATCAACTCTTATATTTTGCATGTTTTAGTGTACAGTGGAACCTTGGGTTGCTGACGTAATCCATGATGGAGGCATGTCCGCAATCCACAGCATTCGCAAGCTGAAGCACCGTGTCTGCGCAGGCGCCAGTGTGATTTGGCGAAACCCAGAAGTAACCTGTTCCGATACTTTCGGGTTTCCCGCTGTCCGCAACCCGAAAACACGTAACCTGAAGCAAACATAACCTGAGGTATGACTGTATCTCAAAATGTGGGAGGGTCTTCTAAATATAATTCGGGAATCATCTGGCATAGTGGTTTGGCTGCACTTTGGGCATGAGGCATACAACACATTTCAGACTCGTGAATGCTATTTATGTTAATATCTAACTCTTCAGAGAAGATTAAAAATGCAGTAGCCAATGAAAGTTTTGCATTCACATTTATGAATATGATTGGAGCAAGAGCTGCTTTTCTGGGTGGAAGCACCCTTAGTTCTCATTGTTGACACCTTACCCGCAGCCAGCCTCATCAGAGGTAAATGGTTTTCTTTCTTGAAGGAAAGCTAGTGTTTTATTTCTGTAGATCAGTTTGCTGGTTCATAGATATTCTGACTTGCTGCCTCAGCTGCATACCAGGTGCTTTCAGTCCTTGGCTAGAAGAAATGGAGGAATATTTTTTTGGCCTTCCACAGAGCTGTTGAGCAATAGAGGCACATCAAGATGATTGGTGTCCATTGGAAGCTCTCATTCATCATCCTGCCAAAAAGTGCGCAGGAACACAGTCTGAAAGAATCAGAATTATTGGTGGGAATTATGAGCCCAAGTTCTGACTTTTTTCACTTTTATTGGTATTATCAAAACTGAGCCATATCAAATAAACCTGTTATATATAAACTGTGGTTACTGTTCCTTAGACATAATTTCAGAAAAGGGAGATATAAATAAAACCCATGACATAATTTTTCTGACCATGAAAATATTTGTTTGTGCCCCAGTCCTGGTGCATGTTGAACAGCATGAATCAGTGCATCTGTGATAATGCCAATTTGCTTCAATTCTGACGAGAATTCAGTTGCCTGGCAAAATTTATATTTCAGAGCAAAACAAAATCCATACATCCAAATCGGCTTGTGAGATCCTTTTTCTTTAGCTCTCCCTGTTTCCCTTGTCAGTCGATGTTGCCTATAAAAATTATTAAATCAAATTTGGAAAGGAAAAGTTCCTAGATCTTGTATTTGGACAAGAGGACTAGAGTTTACAGCGGCGGCACAGTGGCAGCGGGAGGCCCCATTAGGAAAGTGGTACCTCAGGTTAAGAACAGCTTCAGGTTAAAAACGGACCTCCAGAACAAATTAAGTTCTTAACCCCAGGTACCACTGTAATGGCTTTGCATGCAAAACTGTGCCAGGTTCAATTTTGGGCATCTTCAATTTGAAAGAGCAGGTAATAGGTGTCAAACACACCTTCATAAGTGGGCGGGCAGGGGCAGAGGAAGGGGGCGATGGGGGTGGTTCCCCCCAGGTGTCACCACTGAGGGGGTGACAAAATACCGGGCGGCACTCACTGTGGGGCGTGCAGCATGCCCGAGCCACGCATCTCTCCACACTGTCCTAAACGGTCCACCCGCTGCCTCCCCCCCAGCTGTAGGGGGCTCAGTGGGAGTAGGCAGGCAGACTCCTCAGAGACCCCACGGAGTGTTCTGCCCCGGCTCGCCCCACCCCTGGGGGCCAGGCACACATACCGTCCCAGGCTCCCGATTGGCTTGCTCCACCGCTGCTGGGGGGGGATGCTGAAAGCAAATGTTCTTCTAGGCTGCATCAACATAATGTTATCTATGATTTAGTTGAGATTCTTGCATTGCAGGGGGTTGGAGTAGAAGACCCTTGGGATCCCTTCCAACTTTACAATTCTATGAAATAGGTGTTCTCTTCTTGAGACCCTGGAGAGGTGCTGGCAATCAGTGTATCTAGTCCAGTGTGGTCACAGTTTTTGGTAGACAGGCAATTAGTATGGTGTGTGTTATGTACTGAGTTGAATAGGATCCAAACTGAAGCAGTCTGATTGGTCCTAGAACAATAGGATCCAAATTGCAGCAGTCTGATTAGTCCTAGAACAATAGGATTCAGAATGCAGCAGTCTGATTGGTCCTAGAACAATGCAGCAGTATGATTGGTTGGCAGGAACCACCCAATCCTGCTCCAGATAGAAGTGAATCCACAACCTGATTGGCTTACAGTAGAATTCTGGAATTAGCCAATCATGTGCAGCCCATTGTGTAAATAATGTATATAAAGCAGATACTGTGAGGGGACTCTCATTCATTCCTCCTCACCACTATGAGCTGAATAAAGAGCATGAAATCACTTTGCGACTCTGAGTATATTTCAGTGTGGTTAACAGGCAGCTTCTTGTGAGTTAGTACATAAACTGAAGCTTCAGAAATCTTACTGCCTGCAGCACTTATGTGGGGCAGTGCTTTGCTTTTCTCCATGGGATGAATGGTAACCATTCTTGTGTACAAGAGAAAAAGTAAGGTGGGAATGTTAAGACTACGATTGGTGTGGGCAGAAGTGGGACTAAACATACTGTATGCTGCTAGTGACCTCAGCCATTGAGTATCAAGTCAGATTCTGTCTGCACCATCTCTTCCCTACATGAGCCTCGTTCTGCCCTGAGCAGATTTGAGTTCTTGGTTATGCAAAACTGTGACAAAATTTGAAAATGGTCTGATCGATGGATAAATTGATATTGCATCTTTAAGTTTGCTCTGTACCAAAAAAAAAAAAAAGAAACCCAAACAACCAGCCCAATATCTATATACAGTGTGTGCACTCTCTCTCTCTCTCTCTCTGAAAGTATTTTGCTACACAAATTGCATTTTGTACATGGAAGGCCAATTGCATTGTAGGGAGTGCAAGGCTGATGTAGGGCTTTGATCACGCTGATCAAACACAGACCACCTATCAGCCTCCATAGTGCCACTATCCTTCATGTACATTCTCAATATTTTTGTCATAATACCTATCAGTCATTTGAGCTGAGGAAAAGAAAAGGATTGTAGCAATTAAATATATGATTGGATCCAGACATTTAAACCACACTCATTATCTAAAGCCTGTGTGTGTGTGTGTGTGTGTGTGTGTGTGTGTGTGTAGGGGTGGTATACTTGTGTCTACATGTGTTTGTGCGCTCAAAGCAGAAGCACTTTCCCCCCGCCCAGGAGTTTGCTTGAATTATGAGTCGAAAGATGACAATTTGCATGCTAACTGAACTCATACACTGTGCAGATTGAAAAGGACATCTGTTGCTGATTGTTTTAGTCCTGTGCTTTTGAAGCTTAAATATGAAAATTAAGGAGGTAAAAAGGCAAATGATTCTGCCAAGGGCCGAGAGCAGCATTTCCTCCACCCCTATTTATTATTATTATTATTATTATTATTATTATTATTATTATTATTATATTTGGAGAGAGTATAGCTCTTGAGAAATGTCATTTGACTTGTATTGTCCCTATGCACTTGTGCTGTAAGACCAGGCTCTAAGTCACTGCAATTTGCTAGATGTTTCCCCTCAGATTGGTTTAGTTGTGGCAGAATGGATGGAGCCAGTAGGCTTCTGAATATCAGTTACCAGGAACCATAGCAGGGAGAGTGCTGTGGCACCAGGGGCGCCATCAAGGGAGGGCCGAGGAGCCAAACCTCCCTACTGAAATTTTCAAGAAGGGGTCCAGGCCGCTCAATATTTCATGGCCTATGGCAGGCCTCAAAGGGCCTCCCCACGGCTGTGACTGGCCTCTCTGGGCTTATCTGCAGCTGTAACAAGCCCCGCTGGGCCTCCCCACAGCTGCAGTGGGCCCTGTTGGGCCTCCCTGCAACTGTGGCAGGCCTCACGGCCTTCTCTCACCATGTGATGACACACATGCACGCCGTGTGTGTGACATCACGCTCATGTGCCGGGCATCCCCAATGTTGGGTGGAACCTGGTGCCTGTGTGTGGCAACTAAGAGATGGAAGAAGCCATGAGGAGCCTAGCCACACAACTGGATGCCAGAGAGGCAAGCACCACTGGGTCTCACTGCCAGCTGTCAGAAGTTGAAATTATGCTTCAAGCTCAAAAGCATCATTGCCTGCTGGAATCAAAGAAATATCTGTTTTCTGAAATGTGTTACTTGATTTGAGGATTGCTTCCAATAGTGTAGATCTGAAGCTGCCCAGGATGAGCAAGGTAGATTTTCAAGGAAAGGGACAGGTCCCTTGAGTAACACGGCAGAATGTTGAGCTACCTTATCCCTCTGTATGACTCTATGCACACATAGCCACATGGGAACAGTTTCACTGGGGGGGGGGGCACTCCATGCTACTTAGGACTGAATGTTAAAATGGCAGCCATGTGGGATCATGGGCTGATCATGGAAGGACTATCCCAATCAAATTATCACATCTTGCTGTTGTGTCATTATTATAAGGGATTGTTATTATTTTAGTGTGTATATTTTAATGTGTGTGTTTTTTAATATTGTAAGCAGACTTGACTACTTCTGTTGGGAGTAGAAAGGCAAGGTAAAAGTTCCATAACAAACAGATAAATATGAAAAGTCATAAGTTAAAACTGAGAATTTTTTTATTGCTGATACACCCTCAAAATCCCCAGAACAGGCCCCCAGGTTGAAGATGAGACACTTGCTCTCCTATCTATTCTCACATAACCTCTCCCATCCTGGCCATTCCATGTTCCATGACATACTAATGTCCACCAAGAATCTTTCCTTTATTTTTCTAAACCTCAGGTTGTACATCAGGATTGAATTAGAGGGTTAAGTACATTAAGTACTGCAGCGTAGTGTGCATAATTCATTCCGAATGCGTAGAATTTGTGTTTTCGTTTTGGCTGCAAAAGTTGGCATGTATTACAGAATACTGGACTCTAGCTGTTGAAATGCCTCAAACCTCATGAACCAAGTCTGCAAATTGGGGTGGTCACCCATTCATAGTTTTTAGCAATTGTTCCTTTTGGAGCGTGTCCATCTTTGGGATGGAGCGGGAGGGTGAAAACAGAATTGTGTGACCAAACATGATGCTCTGTGTTTAGTTCCACTGATGTATGAACTGCTGAACTGTCCATGATTTGCCACACTGAAAGAGGTGTGATAATTGGTGGCTGCAAAAATTGTAAGTGATGTAAGCAAATGACTGGAGCATGCAACAGAGGAACTTAACTTGGACTGGGAAGCTCTTACAGAGAAATAAAATGGTTGCTGAAATTTGCTTTCAATTGGCAATCGTGCATTGCATCACCAAGGCTGTGTACGCAGCTTAAAACATAACAAGTTCTTATTTTTCTCTTGCTGTGTTTCAAACCATATTAGCACACCACAGTTCACATCAGCATGAACTGTTATGTGTCAAAAATCTCTCACTGCATGTCCACACTAGTGGGTGGAAAATGCTTTTCTGGTTTGATACCTATGCCATAACAAATACATCTATTTTAGGTACCTACACTTGGACATTATTGGCTACGAGGCGGATTCATTTCCCAGCTGCTTCCAGGCCTGCTTCCAGGGTGGCTGAAAGAGGCCATTTGACAGAAACTGGCTTGGGGAAAACCTCAGCAAAACACGGTATTTCAGAAGAAATTACAAGAATATTGTGGATCATGGGTCATGTGTACATGGATTAAAACTGGTCAGAACACACTGATTCCAAAGTAAACAGTAATGTGTACATACTCCTAGTGTACCTATTGAGATCTGTGCTTTAATAGGGGGCCTGCTGACAATTTATGGAAGCTCCTGATCCTGGTCACTTCCTCCATGCTTCTTGTCCATCTTCCTTTTCCAGCTGAGTGAGAAGAAGGAGCAGTAATACTAACATACCTTGACTACTCTGGAGGTAGTCCAGAGTAAGAGTCAAGTTTGAGGTGGTGGACAGCCACAGTGAGAAGGAGAAGGATTCTACTGAGGACATCTTGAGGACGTTCCAACACATGGAACAAACAATGTCCTCCACAATCACTGCTCTATATGCAGCTGGTGTAGAACACTTTATTTCCTCCCTTTTGTCATTATTATTCCAAGATGGCAACTCTAATTAGTGCATATGGGTTTTCTGCTGCTGCTGCTTCTTTTTATGCCACCATTATATTAATGCAATGGCCTAGTCACCCACTCAACCTAACCCTGTTGATTTGATAAGCAAAGTATTTATGGCTTCCACCAGAGCTCTGCAGATTTATGCTGGCAGTTGTTCTGCAGGTGAAAATGGAAACCACATTTGAAGAAAGGAGGCTTTGGGCCAGATTGGGCTATGGGGATAACAGAACACCAGCAACATGGCTGACAATAAAGAGCAGAACAGAAACACATTCAGCTCTGAAAGATTTGTAAAGTGACACAGAAGCAGCGCATACTTAGTTCATCATCTGGTATTGGGGAGGGGGGCGGATCTTAAGCTACAGACATCTGCATTCAGCTTTCCCCTCTAAATCCTTTTCCACAGAAGCAAAACATAACACACGAAATGAACAAAGCGCTGGCAGCTGATTAACATCTGCTGGTTTGATTAAGATCATATAGATGGCGGATTTTCAGGATCCAATAATTCTGGCTTGCCTTTGCAACAAAGGAAGACATTGTGTAGCAGGCTTGCTATGGCTGTAAAAAGGCTCATATGCTTTGCATTCGCATTTCACACCTGGAGCACGGGGGAAGCCAGGCTGCCCCAATTGCTCGTGTAAATTCCCTTTTATGTTGGACCAATAAAATATATTAACAGGCATTCCAGCTACTGTCGTTATTGCATAATAATGGAGTGGAAATTGTAGGCCAGCAAGCTTCAGGTTGTGGGGACTGCGAAGGAGCATCTCTTATAAACTAGATGAACAAGAGGTGTGGGGAAAACATAATCTTCTCTTGCTAAAGACTACAGGCTGGTCCTCTTCCATCTTTTTAAAACATTTCACAATAATGTAGACCCCAAAATAGCATTTCCTTGTGTCATAATTATAATGGTATTTAAAATACTAAATTGTGTTTAAAGCAAGCTGTTTAAAGTGTGTTAAATGACTGTTGCAGATCTGCAGTCAAGAATCATGATCCCACATAGATTTGTGAAGAACTGGTAGAAAGTTTGTAGGACTGCATTTATTTCAGTGGCTTTGGAAACCCTGCAAGGCAATCAAGGATCAAATAATTGGCTGACTTCCCTCTATCAGTTTAGCAAAAATCTTGAAAGGAGAATATGAGTTCTTATTGACAACTGCATTCACACAGAAAATTTGGGAGGAAAATGGTGATAACACATTTGGGGTTGTTTGTTTGTTTACTACCACGTAAATGCAAATCAGATTTTTTAAAAGTAGGAGTGATTTTTCTCTCCATTAAACCACTGTCAGGCTCCACTGTTCTTACAGCCTATGGTTGATTCACCAGGAGATTTCTGTAGCAATATAGTCTGAAGCATCCCAGATGGTACTGTTCAAACACAATTGGACACAGTCTTTATAGTAATTGCACAGCCTCCTTTTTCCTAATTTATTTGATTCTGAAGGGTTTCCTTTTGTTGTTGTTTCAAACTTCTAAAGACAAGCAGCATCTGTTTTGTACAGCAACATATCACTCTGAAAGAGAGCCAAGGCAGCCTAAGAAAGATACTGCAGCTCTGGAATTACTGCTGTAACTTTATTTGCAATCCAGAGCAATAGACTGAAACCTAAAGAAGTCATTCATGCGTGAACGAGGGACCCACAGCAGTTCCCACCCATGGAGAGAAAAGGCATTGTGCAGTTTAGGAAAAAGAGGTGGTGAACTGGATCCACCCTTCATGGGCCAAAATGGACAGTTAGGCATGGGTGGAGTTATCTGACATCACAATGATGTCAGGTGACTCATTTTTACCCATGCAGTTTGAAATCAAATTGTGCAGCTGAAGGTACAACATCGTGCAGGCCCCAACAATCCACTGATTACTAGGGCTGTGCAAGCACTGACGAAGAGATTGTTGAGGCTTGCAGAGCACCATTGGAGTAGCATAATGGTTAAACCAGTCCTGTACGTTGGCACTCTCTTTATGAGCCCCTCGGAGTTACAAATGACTGTGGTTTTGCAGCACTTTGAGGCTGGTATGAATTCCTTTGGTCTTCACCAGTCCTGGCTGTAAACCAAAATTCCAAATGAAACTGCCGATGGAATCCCTTTACTTCTCTTGTGACTTTCTGGAAAACACATTGAATGACCAGGGACATTTTGCATATCTTGGTTGCTTCATGTCGCTGGAATATTGCAATTCAGAATCTACAGGTGCCTGTTTGATCTTGCAAGTTCTGCAAAGTTTAGCAGACTCAGCTAAACACAGCTGTATCTGACGCTGAAACTTGGCATTGCCATGACTTCCGCTGCCTTTTATCCGTGACTTGTACGGCTCAGAACAGAAAGATTTTGAAGAATGGCTTGGAGACATTTCGGACATTTTATGAAATGCCAGAGAATACACTCAACATCCCTTTGCTGGCAAATCATTCCGTAACAATGAAGTTGAGCTGTGGATATTTATAAATCTTCAATTTCTCCCTCAGGATCGAACAGCTTTTCCTTTTCTTTCTGAGTCAAAGAATGTGGCCATGGTTAGGGGGAAATAGCCATGTGGGCCAAATTAGGCTAGTGGGACACAGGCTTCCCCAGCTGGAGTAGGTGACACTTGTGATCACATGTGATAGGACATCCGAGATTCATAGGAATTAAGCCAGCTTCAGGATTGTTCCACCTGTGGTGGTGCGGGTATAGACCAAAATTACCATGTAGTTCGCTTTTAGAGAAAACAGAAAAGATAAAGAATTGTACTTGCCTTTAAAACACACCCTTTTCTACCTCTGAAAAAGAGAACCGCTTTTAAACAGAAAAAGAATCCAGGAACACATGTTTGATTAGTTGCAATACAAAAAGCATACACATGAGTGCAAATTTGCACTAACTACATTCAGTCTTCATAGTATGAAGATAAAATGTGTAAAATCTTAGATGCCATCATTTATGATATTCAGGTAAGTGGGTTTCAATCCCAAAATACCAATCTGCCATGACTGGCACAATAAATTATGTACAGCAAACAAATGCATTACTTACGCAGTTTACAGAATCCAGCTTTTCTGAGTGCAGAATTTAGATTTCCTTGGCACATTGTTTTAAAAAATTATATATTTAAGAGTATAAGAGGACGGAGCAGCACTCAGTATCTTCCAAGTGTACAAATTGTTCCTTTACATCACACAGTCATTAACAATAGCAATAATTACCCCCATTTGCCAGATGAAAATTCGTCAGTTTTTATGAAACAGAAAAAGGCCAAGAACAAACAAGAGCCTATTGCAAGACAGAGAGAGAGGATAAAACACTTTACTATTCTGCTAATTGCATTGATTGGTTGGCAGAATCAATTATTCAAGAAATCTTCATTTTGCAGTCGAAGGTACATCTGGAAGCTATAGTCTTAAGGCAGCATTAGACAATAAAGTGCTGCCCACTTTTCTTCTCCTTGCACCACATACTACAGGACAATACATGCCGTGATTTCATTACACTGGGCACCCACCTGCTCCTTGCTTCACATAAATGGCTAGCAGGGAAACACACAGTGCAGTACCACCATTTTACACATGTGTTTGTAGTACACACAGTACAAAGAAGAGAGACATGGGAGGCAGGCAGATCCATATATCTTCCATCTAGCACTGTCCTGAGAAGACCAAGAGCCTTTGTTTCTGAAGTGATATTTGAACTGGGGACTTCCGAAGTCTCAGTTTACCAACACATTCCTAGCCTCTGTTCTCCACCAGTTCACCCAAGCACAGCCAGACCTACTAATGATCCTAAACAGATACAAAACGAGGGAGATCTAGGCCACCATTAGCAAACAAGGCAAAAACAGGTGATGTCCCACTTGCCTCAAATATAAAGTGCTGTGACTGTTCTGCAGAATAACATAGTGGGGAACTTTAAGCAAGAGAAGTTCTTAGATGCATAGAAACCCTTGCTTGGGACACCTGGAAGCCACACTGGTGTGTGATAATCTGTATCCAAATAGAAAACCTAAGGCTCACGGGATCAGCATGGTCACCAGAGTTCAAAACAGTCACACCCAGTGGTGGGACTACATTTGGGGGGCCCTGTATATGGGGGCTCCTTTGCAACCAGCAGCAAGGTCTGGGTAACCACTGTTATTGTCTTCAGTGGGGTTGTTCCACAACAGATCACCACTTTAAAAAAAAAATTAACTACTACATCTCAGATTGTGATTCAAATTTCTGTACTGGATTATCTCACATGCCAAAGTCACTTGGTATGAATAACCTTTTTCTGTGCCTTATAGTTTTCGAGTTGTGGGATGAAAATTAGGGAACTGTTGTATACATGCACAGAATGATGGAATTGGGTCTACTAGACCCCAAAATTTTGAGCAATAAGGACTCAAGTTGCTTCTGGGGGCCCCTCTTGACTTCAGGACCCCAAAGCTTAAGCTTCATTAGTTTCATAGTAGATCCATGACTGGTCACCTCACACGCTTTCAAGCTGTGTGGAATGATGGTGTTCAGACAAGGCCTCTGTGACAACACAGGGCCAGTGAGCAAATTTGGGATTTTGAGGAAGTGCTATGGATTCTGGTCACAAAATGTTTATAATGGGCCATATCAATTTATGCTCAATTATTATGCTTTATTATGTGTATTAGTTGGTCATTTTTATTTCAGATAAATAATGATTCAAATAAATAAATAAACAATAGTAGAGTGTTGACATAATATGCCTTCAATTTTCTTTGCAAAATATTTCCACAGAGTTCTACAAAATTCTGATTTCTTTCATCTGTTGAGGTTCATCTCCTGAACCTCAACCAAGGAAGTTCTCTCTCTCTCTCTCTCCTCTCTCCTCTCTCGCCTTTTCTTTACATTAAACAAATATATAAGCACAAAACATATGGATACAAGCTGTCCAGAAATTAAAAAGTTTCTAACTATTAGATAAAGAGATACACCGGAACAGTCTCTCTTGACTAGCAATGGATAGATCTGTCAATTCCAGTTCTCACATGAAATGAATTGAGTGTATTTTCCTGGATTCTCACTGAAACAGATTTAAAGTGGTCTACTATTTTTTTAAACATACATGAGACTGCTATAATATAATACAGCTGATTTAAAGAAGACAAGGATAGTCAGACACACAGGACATTTTCAGTTCAAATCTTTCTGCTTTGAAATAATATTCTGTCTTTGGGAGCCTTATAGGCAACATTTCATGACCATCATCCTATTATATTTCTTGGAGAGAAAAAGGAGGAAATTGAGTTAACGGATGGTTTGTGCTTTATGGGATGTCAAGCAACAGTTTTAGGCAGAAGGCAGATCAGGCTGTACCATCCGGGTGTTATTAGGGGGTGACATGCGAGCCTCAACCCAAAGCCTTTTGTGTTAGGCTGTCTATCTTCTTCCCACTGGGGGAGGGTGGCAAACTATATATTTTATCTGTGAATTCCTGCCCCTCAATCATTATAATCACTGCTCAGATGGCTAACGCTTCATTGGAACTATCAGAAATTCCAGTGAGGCAACTAAAAAGCTACAATTGATTCATTTCATAATTAAGGGCTTTCCCCAATACATACTATAATGTTAATAACTTCATTATCTGAAGTGTTAAGATTCAAGACTGCAATAACAGTACAGTGGTACCTCGGGTTAAGTACTTAATTCGTTCCGGAGGTCCGTTCTTAACCTGAAACTGTTCTTAACCTGAAGCACCACTTTAGCTAATGGGACCTCCTGCTGTCGCTGTGCCGCCAGAGCCCGATTTCTGTTCTTATCCTGAAGCAATGTTCTTAACCTGAAGCACTATTTCTGGGTTAGCAGAGTTTGTAACCTGAAGTGTATGTAACCTGAAGCGTATGTAACCCGAGGTACCACTGTACTGTTGTAGATGCTTTGGCAGATAATCCTAGCTCAGTAAAGTTACAGGAATTATATGATTCTGCAGAATGCAGTCAAACTGTACATTCAGGTCAATATGTAGCTACATTACACTTGGCTAAATTTGCTCTGAGTATTTAACAGAACTGTTATCTTGGTTACTGTAGTGTGCTTACAGGCAGTAAACGTCCAACAAATAATTTTTATGTTTATGGAAAAGGGTCCAATGATGCACATAAATTTGGTGAAAAGATAGGAATGGAGGAGGAGGGGGAAACCCAAACCTTGTTCCCAGTGTCCCACTGGGCATCCCAAATTGTCCCTCCGCTCCACGCATGATGTGATTTGGCTGCAGTCCAGCCTGAAGTCCCAGCATGCTCTATTAAACTGAAACATAAATGGAAATATATGTTTTTCAAGGCATGTATATATTTACCCGTAGCATGTAAAACCATGCAATAAATTCACAGACACACACTTGAAATTATATGTGCATCAAGGCTGACTCTCTTGCAGGTTATATTCACTATTGGCCTTCTGAAGAGACCTGCATGAAGGAAGGAGAGCTTAAGACAGAAAGTAAGGCCTCCATTATATCCTGAAAGAAAAGTTGCAGTGTATTTTACACATTCAAATGCAAAAAAAGTAATAATCCTAAGAACAGCTACTTGAACATTTGCTATATTTCCTTGACAGTAATAAAATTATTTGTTAAGAAACCATACAACTAATAAAGGTGCATTACCTGTGTGACAAAAATGAGGCGAAAACTACAATCCTTACTTGGAAGTCAGTCCACTCAAATCAGTTCAGCTGCAATCTTGTGTACACTTACTTGGGAGTAACCACTTGGAGGGTTTCTTCCTTTTTACAATCATAAATTTTATGAAATAAAGAAATAAACTTGGATTGAACACACACTGTTTCAGTTTAATCACAGAATATTATTATGAGGCTGCTGTGAAATGCATAATCATAGATGTTGCTGTTACGTTTGGATATCACCTATACAAACAAGTTCTCTGGTTGGTTTACGGGGGGGGGGGACAAAATACAGTTTCCAACTTACAAAATAAAACACTTAAACCAAAATTAATAACAGCAGTAAAAGCAGCTAGCAAAAATAGCAGAAGCCAAGCAGCAATTTAAAACAAAAATTGCAAGAGGATGAATGCTCTATTAGAAGTTTGGATAATTAAGTGGGATATAAATCCTGTTAAACTAATAAAAATAAAAGGCCTGAGAAAACAAGAATGTCTTCACCTGGCACCTAAAAAGCACCATTGGCTTCATAGGTGCATAGATTTCAAATGAGCTTCTCTGAGCAGGGCATTCCAGAGTTGTGGCGCCACCACTGAAAAGGCCCTCTTCTCAGTGACTCAGCGAAGTGCTATACTGTACACTTCATTTGGTGGGAGAAGGACCTCGAATGCAGATCTCAAGGTCTGGGCAGGTACATAAGGGAAAAGGTGATTCTTAAGTAACTTGGGCCCAAGTCATTCAGGGCTTTAAATGTTAAAAGCTGCACTTTGAACAGGGCCTGGAAATGGACTAGAAGCCAGTGCAGTTGACAGAGGTACAGTGGTACCTCCAGTTACAAACTTAATTCGTTCCGGAGGTCCATTTGTAACCCAAAACCGTTCTTGACATGAGGCGCACTTTCGCTAATGGCGCCTCCCGCTGCTGCCACGCTGCCAGTGCATGACTTCCGCTCACATCGAGTGGCAGAGCTTCGTGCTCTAGCACCGGGGGCAGAGAGCAGGCGGGAGCGGGGCTGGTGCGCATCCCGGGGGTGGGGCGGCTGCCCAAAGGGGCGGGGCGCACGTCCTGGGGTGGAGTGTGCTGCCCACAGTGGTGGGACATTTGTCCTGGGGGTGGGGTGCGCATTCTGGGAGCGGGGCGCCCAGCACGGGCAGAGGGGCAGCCATGATGGAACCCCACCAGGATCACGCTGCCGGGGGCGTTGTGCTCCCCCCGCCTCCTCTTCTTCCGCCAGTGCTCGCATCCCGGGGCAAAGTTCACAACTAGGGACATCTACTTCCCGGTTAGTGGAGCTCGTAACCCGAAGCATTCATAAGGAGGACAGTACGGAATACTGTATGGCGAAATAGGACCATATTTATTTCAGAACAATGTGAACACCACTGAACACTCTTCTAAGTACAGTCGTACCTTGGTTTTCTAGCAGAATGTGTTCCAGAAGTCTGTTCGACTTCCGAAACATTCAGAAACCAAGGCGAGGCTTCTGATTGGCTGCAGGAGCATCCGGCAGCCAATCGGAAGCCACGGATGCTGTGCCAAATGTTGAGCTTCTGAAAGAACATTTGAAAACCGGAACACTCACTTCTGGGTTTTGATCATTCGGGAGCCGAAACATACGCGTACCAAGGCGTTCAACAACCAAGGTACAACTGTAAATATGTTTAGGACTGGGCTTGAAACTGTAACTTGAAAGCATCCACAGACAGCAGCTCACCCAACTGAATCATATATGAGGCCAAAACAGGGCAGTGAGGACTGAGCAGACTCTCAGGAAGTACAGATTGCTGTCAGGTTGCTAGAGAGGGCCTGGAAGAGGGCATGTATGTTTGGCTGACTGCCTAGCAACACTGCAACATTTTGCTGCATGCTTCAAATGTCCACTACAAGACTTTTCCATTTAAAAAGAATGGCATGATGTGAGCTACACACCTGAACACCCCTCCAAGATGTCCCAACCATGGGGCACGTGCTTGACCTATTAGAAGATCAGCCATAACCATATCACTTCACCTGCGCGAATCATCTTCCAGCAAACGGAAGCCCGCTTTTTACTGCTAAATTGGAACAGACAGCAATCCACAGAAAACCCAGACTGCCTTTTGCTCCGATTCAATGGAAGATCATTATTTTCCTGGGGAAAGTGGTAGGGTAAAACAACAAGTGCCCTGACACGGACAGGGAAAGAATGGAACTGTGCTTGGAAAGTGTGGGGCAATGGTTTTTTCAGCACACACCCCAAACTAGGTATTTAGCCAAAGATGGCTTCTCGGTGGATTTTATACAGTAGCTTCAAAGAAGCAACATGTTCTGAAGAAGGCCCTTCTTTATCTGCCTGAGGACGAGTGGGAGGCCGGCCGAAGCCCCTTTGAATCTTGCTTCTTAACTTTAACCACAAATTTCTCAAATCTCTCGAGGTGCTTTGAAAAGAGAAAGAGGCAGGAGCGTGCGGGGGGAGGGCGAGGGGGAAACCCCAAGGAAAATAAAAGAGAGACAATTTGTGCAGCCTGAGGCTGGAATCCCACTTTCAAGAGGAGACATTAAAGAGAAACCTCGACAAAGTCTTCAGCTATCAGGTGAGAGGGTATAAAAGTTATCTGTGTCGCTTTTGATGTGGAGCCCTGACATGAGTCTTGGAATCGCTTCTGATTTAATAATGGAGATTGTACCAGTGATTCACATGCCGCCACCGCTGCCTCCTCCTCCTCCTCCTCTTCCTCTCATGTTGAACCTTGTCAACGCAAGGGAGGGTATAGCCTGCCCTGCATGTCTGCTCATCAGCTATTGACAGTGGAAAAGGCTGATTAAAAGCCTCTGGGGCTCGCTATGTTGCTGATCTCACAGAGTGCTCATAAACTTATGCATCTTTGGAAAACTATCATGTGTTTTTAACTTCCTGAAGAATTCTTGTAAAATATAACTTAACCACATTACCCTTTGTCCTGTGCTTTTATTCCACTAATGGACAAATTGGGAGGAGGCTGAGAACAAATGTGCTATTAATTACCCAGATGGCTTTTTAATAGAAGCTTGGATTATTGCTCAGCTACAAAACATTGTCCAGAAATTTCTTAATAATGCCGGTGAGTGCTGCATTCCTTCCAAGAGAATAAAGCTGCCATTGACCAGGGAGGCTAGGCTATGTCAGGTTAGTTTAAGAGATAGCAGACAAAGAGTGAGTATTGTATAGGTGGAATGACAAGCCATATCCTAGCTGTCCGGCTTCTCCTGCAATGACAGATTTCCTAATTCACTGCAGATTCTCAGGAAAGTGGGTGGTCAGCTCTGGGGAAAACCAACAGTACCTCTATTGATTCTGGGTGGGGAGAGACATAATTCTGAATTAACCTGGATTGATTTAATGCAGCACAGAGTCTTAGTACCAGGATAAAATTAGTATTAATGCATTAAATGTTAGGTCAGAATGTTAAGTCTCATTGTTGAAAGACCTACATGCCCTAAGCCAAGGCTTAATGCAAGCAGGTAATTTACGTTAAGTTAATTATTGGTGCATTTTTAATGCCCAAACAGAACAATCCAGTAGGACAAAAATTACTCATGAAGTGATGCAATAGTGGGGGAAAGAGACATGAGTAGACAGTTTAGGAAATATTTTGTTGTCCTGATCGTAATAAACAGGCTGCTAGTTCATATTATATTTTCTGTTAGTTTTGTAGACAGCATCATGTTGCCTAAAACAATTGATGGCTCCCTACTTTCCCAGTTTCCTTGGCACACTCCTGGCTGAAGAGAAAAGCTCCATCTTTTCCAAACAGACTCCCCTGAACATTTCCAGTGCACACTAACAGATTATTACACACTGACTATAAGTATATGGAAAGCTGCTGTTGCCCTGTATTTTGTATTCAGACTGCTATTCTCGTTCCATTTCATTTCACTCTTTTTCCCTCCCCCTTCCAGTACTAATCATTATGAATTTCCCATATCAATCTGTTTCCATCTCCCAGAACGTCAGACTAACCTTTAGTCTGTAGGGTTGTGGCTCAGTGTCAAGAGCGCATGCTCTGCATACAGAAGGGCACAGGTTCAACCCTAGCAGTCCTCTGTGCCTCAGTGCTTCCAGTTCGTACTGTGGTTCCTCACCACACAAGTGTCTCCCTTGACTCTGCCTCCATCCTTCCTGCACCCCATAGCTCCCCAGTGTCACCTCTATCCAGAAAACATTGGCTATGGGTGCTTAAATAAATTTTAAAAATGTCCAGTAGCACCTTAGAGACCAACTAAGTTTGTTCTGGGTATAAGTATTCTTCAGATACCAAAGCTTATACCCAGAACAAACTTAGTTGGTCTCTAAGGTGCTACTGGACAATTTTTAATTATTTTATTTATTTTGACTGCGTCAAACCAACACTGCTACCTAACTGGATCTAGAATTATGGGTGCTTACTTAGACATACAATACAATATGAACCTAGAAATGTCGGGGATTGAATGCCCTGCATGCAAAGTAGACGTTGTAATACTGAGCTACAGCCCTCTGCTGGCTTCCAGGGGCATTCTGGGGTAATAAAGATGGAAGATGTTGCTTTGCTCGGTGCTTCTCTGAGCATTTGCTGAGCTGAGAGGGGAAGCTAATTTCTGAATTTAAAAAAAGGAATGACTGACATCCCTTGGTGAGCTGTCCAGAGCTCAAGGGCCCCAGCATTTGCCTCACTGTGGCACCAGGCCTCCCTATATTCACTTTGTACACATAAGAGCCAGTGTGGTGCAGTGGTTAAGAGCGGTAGTCTTGTAATCTGGTGAACCGGGTTTGCGTCTCCGCTCCTCCGCATGCAGCTGCTGGGTGACCTTGGACTAGTCACACTTCTTTGAAGTCTCTCAGCCCCACTCACCTCACAGAGTGTTTGTTGTGGGGGAGGAAGGAAAAGGAGAATGTTAGCCGCTTTGAGACTCCTGAAGGGGAGTGAAAGGCGGGATATCGAATCCAAACTCTTCTTCTTCATCATCATCATCATAAAGATTCATGCTGCAAAATAAGGGCTGGTGTGGGAATAAGCCTCAATACCTCAGATAGACCAATACTGAGTCCTACAATTACCATGGTTATCAGTCATGATTAAGGCCAGCTACCATATTTTAATCTTGCTCTAGATAGGAAAAGTAGTAGCACACACTTATCTCCGCCACCCTTGGTTTGTGTGTCCCTCCACCCCACACTCCATAACTTTGTGCCATTAAGATTCCAAGAAGGATCTCATTTATTCAGTTTGCATTCTCCAGGTCTTCAACTTTTGGCACCAGCCAGTATTCTTTAGACTAAGCCATGTGTTTCTCCCTTTGGGCCAGTGATCATATTTAACAATGTGAGATGGGGTATCACTTACTTGTAAAACACAGATTTATTATTTTCTTCACACTTACGTAACGGCCTTATTGGGCATAGCACAGACAAGTCAGGAGAAGGAAGCTGAGCTTGCCTTGGTGAAATAGCACACTTGTGATCAGGACACTCTTAGGATGCAGTTGCCACATAAAACATAAGTGGAGGGTTTCTGAGGTCTGTTCTGCAAGGATGAGCTGTTCATATACTGAGCCCTTTGATATGACTATTGCCTTATGTGAAGAATAGGGGACCTATTCCAGCGTGGTCATCGCATTACAGGCTATGGAACTGCCTTGTAGAAAGTATCCTATCACCTGAAGCCTTGTGAGTCCAACAAAATCATTAACCCTCTTCAAGGCACACATCCCCTTGAAATCAATACAAGCCAGTTGCAACTAATAGTGCCCATTAATTTCAGTGGGATGGTTGCTGAACTTTCTCTGCTTCTGGATCGCTGTTTTTTGTTGGGAGAACTAGAGTGCCTTATTTAGAAGCTAATGGGCAGCATATACTGGGACAGTGTTTCCGAAATTTACAATATTTACATACCCCTGAGAGTTGAGTCTTACCAGTGCACCCCTTATTGGACAAAGATAATTTTGGGGTAGTTCCAATAATACTATTTTATCTATTCAAACCCTTTCACGTACCCCCAGGGATACAGTGGTGCCTCGCGAGACGAAAAGAATTCGTTCCGCGAGTCTTTTCGTCTTGCGATGTTTTTCGTCTTGCGAAGCACGGTCCGTCGCAACTGCGCCTCTTCAAGTGGCTTTTTTAAAAAAGCACAAGACGTTTTCGTCTTGCGAAGCAAGCCCATAGGGAAATTTGTCTAGCGAAGCAACGCAAAACCGAAAAACCCTTTCGTCTAGTGAGTTTTTCGTCTTGCAAGGCATTCGTCTTGCGGGGCACCACTGTACGCCTACCACACTTTGGGAAATCCGGCACTAGGACCAGCAGTCCTGCTCTGAAACCTAGATCCATTTTGCAGAACAGACAGAAACCCTGTTAATTTTGATATGTTCATTTATTGATTGAATTGATATCCTGCCCGGGATGGCAAACACATCCACAATTTGAAAACAAAAAGCAAACAGTTAAAACATTAGGAAAACAACTGCAGTTGAAAACATCCGAAAGCAGTTACAATTAAAAACATGATGAGGGGGACATGCATGGGCTGGAATGTGTTCAGAAGGTACTTAGAAGTGTCAGGAACCCTCTGATATTTGGGGACACAATTAGAATCACCCTTAGAATTGCCTTTCAGATCTTTGTGCTAAAAGCAGGAAGGTTTGCAGTGGACGTGGAGCATGCTGGTATGCTGAGAGCAGGGTTTGTGCTTGTGTGGTGTAGTGGTTAAGAGCGGTAGTCACGTAATCTGGGGAACCGGGTTCGAGTCTCTGCTCCTCCACATGCAGCTGCTGGGTGACCTTGGGCCAGTCACACTTCTTTGAAGTCTCTCAGCCCCACTCACCTCACAGAGTGTTTGTTGTGGGGGAGGAAGGGAAAGGAGATTGTTAGCCGCTTTGAGACTCCTGAAGGGGAGTGAAAGGCGGGATATCAAATCCAAACTCTTCTTCTTCTTCTACTTTAAACCAGCACACATTCACCTCAAACACACAAATGGAACTAGCGTGCTCAACAGGGTATCTGCATCTGAAGAACCACTTAAGTGGAAGTTCTGTCCTGAAGTTTCATGAAGTTGTAACCATTATTTTTAATCACATGTTAAAGAGTGGTGACAGTCTTCAACAAAGACCTAACTGAAAGGCTATTCCATGTGGTGTCGTTGTTATGGAATAGTTTCAGAATCAATTCTTAGGCCAACTCAGGTGAGACACAGGGCACCGTAGCTTGGAGTCAATGCTACAACAAAAAAAGCAAGACAAATGTGTGATGTTATTTTTGACTGGATCATATCCATGCCTAAGCAAATATGCACTGCAGATAACTCTTCCTTCATCAGCTGCATACAAAGCCCCGTAATTTAGAATTAATTAATGAAGAACTGAGGTTGTAATCCTATGCACACTAACCAGATGGTCAAACACTTGTGGAACATACTTCTATGTACATATATATATATTTATATATGCTCTGAAAGACTACAAAAAAAACAGTGCTTCTGTCTGCTTACTTATAGTACATCCATTTGCATTTTGCACACTACTTATGATGAGTGAAGCGATATTTTTGTGTCATTTTCTTAAGTTAGATTCTGTTCTCATGCTGTGATATTTTGACATCAGTTGGGCTTTTTTAGTTACTTAATTGAATAATAGATGTATGCTTCCTGTGAATATAAATGAGTTCCAGTCAGTTGTGTCTATCTGCAGTGTTGATGCTTTTTGGAGAGAAACAGGAGATTGTTTTTAGTTCCCTCGTCTCCCTCAAAGGCAGTGACAGAAAGCAAGTTGAATGATGAATGTTCACTTTAAAGTACTCGGTATATAGGGTTTCTTCTCAGGCTCTTACCTTGACTCTCTCTGTGAACCCAAAGCAAATGCTAGGAAATCAAGCAGAAAATGAACCTTTACAAGAACACAGGACTCCGGGGAGGGAGGGGGCATGAAAAAAGCTATATATTGTAAGCCAGCATTACATTTATATTTACAGTGGTACTTCGGGTTAAGAACATAATTCATTCTGGAGGTCCGTTCTTAGCCTGAAACTGTTCTTAACCTGAGGTACCACTTTAACTAATGGGGCCTCCCACTGCCACTGCGCGATTTCTGTTCTCATCCTGAAGCAAAGTTCTTAACCCGAGGTACTATTTCTGGGTTAGCGAGTCTGTAACCTGAAGCATCTGTAACCTGAGGTACCACTGTATATTACAGGCAATAACAAATTTATGTGCGTCCACACACACATCGCACCAAACCTGGAAGTGACTTTAAAAATGGCAGAAACAGCCCTGAAAGAGCAAAAAAAAAAAGTGTTGAAAACAGTATCTAGCAATCCCACAAGCCACCGGGACACAGATCCCAGCAGAAGCCAGCACCTGCATGGGGGCACCTTATTGTACCCCTCAGAATTTTGTGCCTAGGGCCATGGCTCCCCTGGGTCCCCCATGCTATGTCACTGTTTGCAGGCTTTTCCAATGGTGTTGCAAATATACACAATTTCACTTCAATGTGCAGTGCCTTGGAACGCAAATGGAACGCGTAAATGGGGAATTGCCTGTATCCTCCTCATCATCTACGGGCCTGAGATTCAGGGCCAAACAACATGTCACATGACATGGGAAAGAACTGAAAAAGAGCTGTGGCAGAGGTCATTTGGATCAGGGCCATGGCACAAGGGGGGTTAACTCTTTCCTCCACACTGATTTCCCAATCAAATCCACACACACACCCCGAGTGGATGTTGGCCATAGAAGAGCCTAGATGTATTCTCTCTGTGACTAATAGCAGCTCAGGTTTGTGTGTATGTTTCATTCACAACAGGGGATCAGTGTAAGGGGAAAGGGTTCTGTTCTCCTTGCGCAGCAGCACAAATTGATCCAAACTGGAAGCTCCTTTTAAGAAGAAGAAAAAGACAGCCCACAATGGATTCCTTCCTACTACATTGTGGCTCAAAGTCTGGGTATCAGGATGCAGAAGAATGAACTGCTGCCCCAGCTGCTGATGTATGGCCGAGATGCCACTAGTGGCAAGAGTTGGCCTTTTGAGGTCATCACCTACCTCACAGCTATTATATTACTTACCCCACAGATCCTTCTCTTTGAGGTTATAGGTCAGGCATCCCCAACCTGCAGCCCTCCAGCTGTTTTGGCCTACAACTCCCATGATCTCTAGCTAACAGGACCAGTGGTCACGGATGATGGGAATTGTAGTCCAAAATATCTGGAGGGCCAAAGGTTGGGGATGCCTGTTATAGATCTTGGTCACAAAAGCTTGCTCTGCAGGAAGAATCAGCCTCACACACATGAAGTAGATCTTTTAGAGAAGAAAGGAAACAAAACAGAAGTGCTTCTGCGGCAGCAGAACTCAGCTGCTACTGCGTTGCATACAACCCAAAGTCTCAAAATCAGCATCTAGAGCCAATGTGGAGTATGACATGGGATACCAGGGTTTGAATCCCTGTTCTGCTTTGAAGCTTTCTGAGTGACCTTGGGCCAGTCACTGTCTCACAGCCCTCCCTCACAGGGTTGTTGTGAGGATAAAATGGTGAGCAGAGAATCGTATGCACCATGTTGAGTTTCTTGGAGGAAATGTAAAGGTAAAGGGACCCCTGACCATTAGGTCCAGTCGTGGCCGACTCTGGGGTTGCGGCGCTCATCTCGCTTTATTGGCCAAGGGAGCCAGCGTACAGCTTCCAGGTCATGTGGCCAGCATGATAAGCCGCTTCTGGCGAACCAGAGTAGCACATGGAAACACCGTTTACCTTCCCGCGTAACCTATTTATCTACTTGCACTTTGACGTGCTTTCGAACTGCTAGGTTGGCAGGAGCAGGGACCGAGCAACAGAAGCTCACTCCATCGCGGGGATTCGAACCGCCAACCTTCTGATCGGCAAGTCCTAGGCTCTGTGGTTTAACCCACAGCGCCAATTAATTAATAAATAAAAATAAATCTATACCTGCAAGTTAGCAGATGTAACTTTTACACCCCTTTTCTGTCCTCTTTTCAGGATATGGGTTTTCTTTTGGGGGCTACCCTATTGGATGACAGCCATGAATTCCGTCATCGCTCCTCCTGTGGCACTGAGAAACCCCAAGCTGGCTACCTTTCAGAAACAGCAGCACCAAAGCGCTGCTCAGGGACAGCCATTCTCTTACACCGAGACATGCAAGAGTTGAATAAAGGGCGTCCCTTGACAACTTTAGGTACAAGTTGACGTTTCACCCAGGAAACGAGATTTGCTCGCTCAGTGAAGCCACAGCGAAGCAAAGCTCAGTTTTCCCTCTGCTGTCAGGAAATACCTGGCCAGACTACCCTTAACGTCCTTTCTTGTTTGGTTTTCTTCCCCCTCACCCCCAGTCTCTCCCCCCCCGCCGCCTTTTGGACATATTTTTGTAATTGCTTGTCCTCAGGTACAAAGATGCTTACAGGAAGTCATTAATCTTTCATGAGCCCATTCTGCCATTTCTTAATTCCGAACAATAAAAAAAAGGCTCCGAGGGGCAAGCATTCTCCTGTCACTGTGTGCTTCAAGGGAAAGGAAGTTTTTTTGAGGGGGGGGGGACAAATCTGATCAAACGAGAGAGAGAGAGAGAGAGAGAGAGAGAGAGAGAGAGAGAGAGAGAGAGAGAGAGAGAGATGGCTGTGTTAAAGAGAAGAAAATAACAAAGCACTGGGAAGAAGGGAAAGGGAGAATGACACCTTAGATTCTTTCTTTCTGGGCTGAGAAAGCAGGTCAGAATCTGCAAACAGGAGAAATGTGACGATGTGTTTGGGCCCAGATTTCCCTCCTCGTGTGTGCAGAGAGGGTCCTGCTCCCTTGCTAGTTGCTGCCCATCTTTTAAAAGGCTCTTGTTTGCTGTGCAAAGCAGGTGTGGCAGGGCTAAATGGAGAGAAGCTGGCCAGCTGGAGTCAACCATCCACCAGCTGCCCACGAGAGGCTTAGAAAAATGCCACCTGTCACTAAACAAGGAAGGGAAGAGCGGGAGGGAAACAACAGCCACATCACAAGAACCAGCTCATTCTTTTGCTATTGTTCTCGCTCTTGTGGCCGGCCTGCTCCAAATCCAACAGGAGTATGAAAGGAACTCGTCTGTGCAGTTTGCTTACTCTAATGGTAGGCAAAAATGACATGGGGAACTGGAGGGGAGGTAATCCAGTTGGTCCAGGTCACAGGGTAAACATGCAAGATCATAATCCTATCAGAGATCATACAAGATGTAACATCAGAGACTGTAGCTTCAGGGAGTAGCTCAATGGTGGAGCATCTACTTTGAATGCAGAAGACCTCAGGTTCAACCCCTGGTCCAGGTAGGGCCAGGAAAGACCCCTGCCTGAAACCACAGGAGAGCAGCTGCCAGACGGTGTAAACACAACTAATCTACATGGACCAATGGTCTGGGTCAGTATAAGCAGCTTGTGATGTTCCTGATGTTTACATGTGTGTTGCAACATTTGGGCCAAGAAGGGATGCAATGAAAGATTCTAGCAAGCATACAGTTGTAATAACTTACCTAGAATGATGTGCTTTGGAGGCCAAATTAGGTGTATGGTATCAAGGCTCAAATTTCCCTTGTTTTCTGAAAATGCAGCTGCTGGGCCACCCAATCTGGATCAGGACTACAGTGCTGAGAGACTTTCTTTATAGGGTATTTTCTAGAACCCAATCACTTCCCAGGAACTTCACCCCACAGACACGACATACAGGCATTTAATGAACATTAAATGTTTGCTAATATAGGATAGTAGAGGCACTTTGCCCAATGGTTTTTTGTTTTTGTTTTTGCACAGTCATTGCTGTTTGTGACTATTTATTTACTTATTTAGCTATATAGCATAACATTTACCTATGTCTGGGAAATTTTTTAAGTACATTGGATTTCCATGGTACAGACTGATTTATGTGTCAACTGTAAAAATATTTCATGCTTTTGACATGCCAAATGATAGGCCTTGTCACAAAACCTTCTGTTTTATTTAAAAAAAGAGCTTGGTTAAAATTCTAGCCCTCAGCCATATCAACAAAGAGACATAAAACAAACTGCTTTCAAAAAAAAGCAATCTTGTGTTTTTATTCCACATTTGCAACCATTATAGTATATCATTTCCCACAGTGGTTACAAGTGTAGAAACATTTCGTGCATTTAGCATATGTTTTCAATGGAAACCACTCTGATCTTTTCATACAAATGTATAAATATAAGTAATGCTACTCTTTGTTGCACTTTTATTAAAAATAAGTTTCTACTGTTTGCAAGGCACATTCTTAAATGACACTTTCATTTCTTAGAGCATGTTCTTGGTATCCTCTCTACATGGTGATATATCATTGCTAATTCATTTCAACTGTGAGTTAGCCCTTGAAACCTGTTTTCCAGGGCCACATGCACACCATTCATTTGAAGCACCATGATACCGCTTTGAATAGTCATGGCTTCCCTCAAAGAATCCTGGGAAGTATAGCTTGTTAAGGCAGAGTCAGATTTGGGGGAGCGCAACCAGTGTGGTCACAGCGGGTGTGGAGCCTTGGGGCCACCACAGGGGCATCGCAGCTATGAAGAAGAAGAGGAGGAGGAGGAGTTTGGATTTGATATCCCGCTTTATCACTACCCGAAGGAGTCTCAAAGCGGCTAGCATTCTCCTTTCCCTTCCTGCCCCACAACAAACACTCTGTGAGGTGAGTGGGGCTGAGAGACTTCAGAGAAGTGTGACTGGCCCAAGGTCACCCGGCAGCTGCATGTGGAGGAGCGGAGACGCCACCCAGTTCACCAGATTACGAGTCTATTGCTCTTAACCACTACACCACACTGGCTCTGAAGTAGTCCAAAAGGCGAGAAGCGGGTGCCGTCGAATTTCAGCGTCACACAGGGCACCGCTGAAATTTGAGACCCCAATGGCCACCACTGGTTAAGGGTGCTGAGAGTTTTTAGGAGACCCCTACTCCCCTCCCAAAGCTACAATTCTCAGTTCCCCAGGAAGATGGTTGATTGTTGAACCACTCTGAAAATTGTAACTCTGGGAGGGGAACAAAAATCTCAGCACCCTCACCAAACTGCAGTTCCCCTGATGTATGGCGTGAATAAAGCCATGGCCTCAGTCTTGGACAATCTGTAGTTGTATAAGGCATATGAACATGTAGAAATTCACCAGGAGTGACCTCCTTGTAGAATCATAAAATTACCAAGTTGGAGGCCATACAGAGGACAAGGAAAAGAGCTGAGTTGTAGGATCTGTGAGCATTGTAAGAGCTGCCTCTCTCTTGAGATCTGATATGAGCCGCTAGATTTAGCCATCTCTGGAGTATTCGAGTTACACCTCCACCTTAGCTCAGCCTGTATATTTGTAAACAACTGCAGGTATCACAAAATACCAATAAGCTTCCAGTGACCTCCCATCCCAAGGAAATGTGTGCTGCACCCCCTGGAATACCTCAGTACTCCAATATGTGGGTGAGCATAACAATACAGTGAGAGAACGTATAGGATTTGAGAAGCATTTAGGAGCCTTTATGCTCTGCTAACTCTCCCGCAAATCCATTTTTGCAGGCTCTGATAAAAGCCCTGGTCCCCTCCCTTTCTGTAGAGCTGATTGAACCCTTGCCTAAACACCATCAGGGCTCCAATAGACAAACAGCGAAGTCCAACCTCACTTGCCCAGGAGAGCAAACAAAGCAGGTTTGGTTTTGTGCAGCATGGAAGAGTATAGTGAGTCCAGAAAGGCAGCGTTCATTCCTGCAGCTGCCACCATCTGTGCTGGGCCCTCTTTGGCACCCCATAGCTTTGTGTGGTTCAAGCACAGCTCACTGCCTGACTCCGTTTTTCCCCCATGGCAGTTTTAACTGGGCTCACTCCCCAGTCCCTGGTGGGGTGGAAAGCTGCTACTTTCTTGGTTCTAATACTGCAATACAGGAAGCTGAGGCTCCAGGCCAGCTTAGGAGCAGCGGCCACAGTTCCAAAGCAGGGCCAACAGAACGAGGTCTGATCGCTTCTGCCAATATTGGGAAATGCAGGAGAGAGAGACGTCTGCCATTGACTCAGTTGCACATGTTGGGCCTCTGCAAGGCAAATAAATATGCTTCCTTGAGATGAATATTAAACTGAGAGAAAAAGCCCAAGGGATGCAAGTTGATTATTGAAACTGAGTCTATAGGCATCCAAAAGGAACCAGGGATTGCGTGGTCATAAGAACAGTGGAGTCATGAGCAGGGATGGGTGAGTATTTCAATTTCAGTTTTTCTCAGTTTCTCATTTTTCCAGCCTTAAATTCAGTTCATCACATTTCCACATCAGTTTGTGATTTGTTTATCTTAGTGCAAACTTCTTGTGATATACACATTTTAGTATGCAGTTTTGCCTAATAGTTATGCAGTTTCTCCTAACATCAGCCACACTGCCTTGCCCCTGCAACAGTGGGGGCTTGGGGAGTGTGTGTATGACATTGGCACACTGGCAGCATGCTGACATCACTCAACACATGTTGGGGGGTGCCAACGTGACCAAGTGCAATCTTCATTTGTGCCCCTTCATTTATGATTTGTGGGTGCTTGGGCACCTAGGACCCCGCACAGTCAGTGTCTATGCCTAACATAATGCATTTTTAAAGTTATACTCACTAAGGAACACTTTACCCTAGTAAATACATTTTTGTACACATGGAATTGCAAAATTCAGAGCAGTGAAAATTTCAAAGGATGACTGTGTCACAGTTCTCATATTGTTTTGGAAGGTGCAAATGAGGTAAGTTTGCTATTAAATGCAAACTGAATCAAATTTCCCTCCCATCACTAGTCATGGGTGAAACCAGTTTTGTCTTACTTTTTCTGGCACAACCATTCTGCATTTCTCTCAAGATTTTAAGCCTGCATTTTCAGATTTCCGAGAGGAGGGCAGGGAGCCGGTTATTTCTGCTTGGGTCCATTTCCAGCCATCTCCAAAAATATATTATGAATATTACAGTAAGTGAAATTAGAGCTTTTCTATGACCCCATACACTGACCTACAGCCAGAGCCCAGCAGACTTAGCCTCTTGATTCACTAAATGTGAACGGTTTTGGCCAATCCAGCAGCATGAAGTGTCATCGCCTGGTTGAAGAGGAGTCACCAGATCTGGCCTCAACATGTCAAGAAGTACCCAGAGCTCCCGGACTCTCACCTCCTAAATCTTTGGGTGTGATCCTCAGGAGATTCAGCATGCCTTTAACACATGAAACATTTATTGTAATAGCTTTTGAAAGCCTATATTTGCTGATGTAGACATTTCATTAAGAGCCTGTCACATTTTTAAAATAATAATATCCATGAGCAACAGTCACCTGTCAAGATCTACAAAAGGAAGACCCTGTACACCTCATTTGTTTCAGGGAAAGAGAGACATTGGGTGACAGCTAGAGCCTGGAAAGACAAGCAGATATGTGTCTGCTCAGAAGTAAGTCCAGGTGAGATCAACAGGACTTCCTTTCAGGTAAGTGAGGAGAAGATTACAGCCTTGTATGTTTGGGTTTTGTGGGGGAAAGATTATACAGTACAATCTTATGCACCTCTATTCAGTTTAGATTTACTTCTGAGTAGACATGGATAGGAATGTGCTGTTGTTAATTCATTTTAATTTTGTATATAGTTAAATAGACTCCTATAGAACAAGGAAATAAATGGGCTAAATAAGCAAAAGATGTTTTCAAAGTGTGAACGTCCTCTCCATGAGAATAAATGTGCCTGGGCAATGAGTCCTGCCTGCCCCCATTAAAGTGAATGACAAACTTTCCTTTGCCTTCACAGGAGCTAAGATTTCACTCAATGTGACACAAGCAGATTATTTCCAAACAGACTGTCTTTTTGTGTTTTCTAGAAGGCATCAGGGCTTCTTTAAAACATAAGTGTCTGCCAAGAGCCATCGAGCTTTGAACACATGTTTGGCTTTCTTGAAAACCATTGGCAAACTTCAGCTGCTGTATTTCAGACAGGCCTGGATCTCATTGTTGGGTGGGGGGAAAATCCACCCTAATGAAAATAAACAGGTTAAGGCTACAACTCCTTACACGTTTACTTAGGAGCAAGTCTCATTGAACTTAGCAAGAATTACTTCTCAGGTAGACATACAAAGGATTTTGCTATCAAAGCCATTTGTTGTTTAACAGCAACACAAAAATCAAATGAAATGAAAGGCCTTGCTTCATAATTGTGTATAGCCTGATCTTGCATGAACTCACCACAGAAGACTTTTTCTGTGCTGCCCTAGAGGGAAGACCTAGGAGCTCGCCCCCACTTCTGCTAGCCCCGTGCCTAGAATCCACAGGTCTGAGCAGTTTTCTCCTTCCCCGCTCCTTTCTCAGGGAAAACCCACTCTTTCATGCTAAATCGGAGCAAATGTCAGTTTGGAGAAAACCTGTAGCTTGAGCACTACAGAATAGTTTTCCCTGGGGGAAAGCAGCGCGACAAGAGGGAGTATGGATAAGCCCTGTGTCAAATGGGCTGAAGTAGCAGAAGGGTAGATTTCAACGGAACATCAGGAGAAAAGTCTTGACGGTAAAAGCTGTTTGGCAGTGACCTTGGTTGTGTAAACGGCTTTAAAATGCAGCTAAGCTGTTCTTTTTCTCAGTTTAGATGAAAGCTGGTTTGGGGGGAAAACACATCAAAACGCAGTATTTCATTAGAAACAACAGGATAGATACAAGATAGCTATTGATTGGGACTAACTTCATGCACGTACCATTTACTAAAACAGAGAGCGGAGTGCACTCAATGAAGAGTCTCAAGGTGGAAACTGGGGGTGGGGTTAGGGATTTTCTACATTAGACAGGTGATGAACATGATGTCCTCATCATGTTCAAAGAAGAAGAGGAGGAGTTTGGATTTGATATCCCCCTTTATCACTACCCGAAGGAGTCTCAAAGCAGCTAACATTCTCCTTTTCCTTCCTCCCCCACAACAAAAACTCTGTGAGGTGAGTGGGGCTGGGAGACTTCAAAGAAGTGTGACCAGCCCAAGGTCACCCAGCAGCTGCATGTGGAGGAGCGGAGACGCGAACCTGGTTCACCAGATTACAAGTCCACCACTCTTAACCACTACACCACACTGGCTCACATAAAGAACCTTTCAGCAGAGAGAGAGAATATCAAATACAGTGGTAACTTGGTTCTCAAATGTAATCCATTCCGGAAGTCCGTATGACTCCCGAAACCATTCAAAAACCAAGACGTGGCTTCCAATTGGCTGCAGGAGCTTCCTGCACTCAAGAGGAAACTGCGTCGGACATTTGGCTTCCAAAAAAAGTTTGAAAACCAGAACATTTACTTCCAGGTTTTCAGTGTTCAAGAACCAAGGTACAACTGAACTGTAGCTGTTCTCCAGAAGTATTGGCAGGACATTGAGTATTTCCTAAAAACAACAGAGCACTGAGTTCAAAAATGGAAGAAAGGAACTTAGAAGCAAGCTGGCAAACAATGTAAGAATCCACAATGGCTAAGTTGGGGACCTTTGCTGAAACTATTCCTTGTCTCGTGATTAAGAAGGAAAAGGGCATCCCAAAGGGAAGGGCGAGAGTGTGTGGGAGAGAAACCGTTTCTTGCCTTCTGATTAAGGAAGGAAAATACATCCCAAAGGGGTGCATGTGTGAGAGAGAAAGATGTCACAACCTGTTTATTGAGCATTCATCGTGATTTGTTTGCACAAAGTTTGTGGGGAGGTAAAGTTTGTAACCCCAACTGCTTACTGAGCATTTGCCTGCAGGGAAGTTATACAATGACATAAGCACTGAAGAGGAGTTCTGCTGGATCAGACCAAAGGCCCAATCTAATCCAGCCTTCTGTTCTCACAGTTGCTAGCCAGACCACCAGCTGGTTGAGTGGTTGGTCAAGTAATGGTTATCCTACATTTTCCAGCACATTTCCACATCACTTTCCTTACTGCAAGGGTGTGTGTGTGTGTGTGTGTGTGTGTGTGTGTGTGGAGAGGGGGAAGGGAGGGAGTATTTTGCACCTGAGCACTAAACCCACTTTAATTGTGCAACCTGAATCTACTGGTATATGTTTGAACCCCACCTGCAAAAGAAAAATTGTCTTGGAGGGAAAGAGACTGTTGGGGGTTTTATGTCTCCTGTTATGAAGTAGCCATTTAACGTTTGGCTTTTGAGCCAGAGAGGTTTCGCTTGCTCATTAGAAGCTCTCCCTTTCCTAGGAAATACTAGTACTCTTCTCTGTATACTGCATGGCCAACCAATCAGAAACAAGGTCCTTGCTTTTATTGGTCAAAATGGATCTAATTCTACTGAAGTACAAATGGTCTTGTATTACACTAGTCTCGAAGGGGGGGGGACCTTCTCTGAGTTAGGATCCAATCTCAGGCCTTGCTTTAGACACTGTTTTCTGGATCAGATTATAGATAGATCCAGAGGGGTTATAAAGCAGAGCTGGAGTCAAGGGATGAGTCCAGTTGGGTTTCCCCCCCTGGTATCTCTGCGAGTGAGTCCTTCCCATAAGGAGGTGCACACGATGTACTATACCTATTGCCTTTCCGAGTCCCAGGTTTCATAAAGATGTTGTTCTGGCACATCATGATAGGGAAAGGTGAAATGTGTCCAGCACAAGCCAGGGTAATCCATTCCAGACATATGTGTAATGCGGGGGGGAAACAGGTGCAAACAATTGAGCCAGCTGTCAGTAAGCTCCAGTGATTGCTTTTGATAGCTTAATCGTTAGTTGATCCATGTGCAACATTGGCAACATCACTGCCATAGTTGACTGCCTCCTACACATCTGTAAACCTTTTCTAGGTGCTTCTTGACATGAGTGGGAGTCCGCAAAGCCCTGACATCATAGCAGGCTAAATTAGACATGATTGCTGCCATTTCTGTTTTCCTGCTACAGAACACGGAAAGCTGACAAATGTCAATAACTGCTAATAACTCACTAGCCACTACTGTTTGCCACATGCCACGCAAGGCATGTGCTCCAGCAAACATCCATCATAACTCGGTTAGCTTGAGAATCTCTGTGTGGATAAAGAAATCGTTATGCAGCCTTTCCATCTATCGCTGATGGAACTTACTTCTGAATCAACATGCATTGATTGTGCTGTAAGAAGCTTAGTCCTGTCTGTTACATTTCCACTCATGGGGTGGGGAAATGGATTAAGGGGGGGCGGGTAAAAACAGGATAGCAGCAGCAAGTGGCAACCATTCCATCTCGTAGAGTGCATAAGCTCATAAATAGCAAGACTCTGATCCATTTCACTCTGTCAGCTCCACCCTCAGCTGTATAATTCATATAACACTTTTTTAAAAAATGTAACACCGCTCTCCATTCTAGAAATCAATAGCCGGGTTCTAACAAACTATGAAGGGATGCAGGTGGCACTGTGGGTTAAACCACAGAGCCTAGGACTTGCCGATCAGAAGGTCGGTGGTTCGAATCCCCGCGATGGAGTGAGCTCCTGTTGCTCGGTCCCTGCTCCTGCCAACCTAGCAGTTCGAAAGCATGTCAAAGTGCAAGTAGATAAATAGGTACCACTCCAGTGGGAAGGTAAACGGTGTTTCCGTGTGCTGCTCTGGTTTGCCAGAAGCTGCTTAGTCATGCTGGCCACATGACCCGGAAGCTGTATGCCGGCTCCCTCGGCCAATAAAGCGAGATGAGTGCCGCAACCCCAGAGTCGGCCACGACTGGACCTAATGGTCAGGGGTCCCTTTACCTTTACCTAACAAACTATGAACTAGTTCTGTATACACCCAACCACTAATTTCTTCAGTTTTTCTGCCTCTTTTTCAGGGTGCTTTAGACGTTCTTTATCTTTTCAATGGGTGCAGGATTGAACTTAATATATCATTGTGAAGCAGCTGTGGGTGGTGCATGTTCTTTTATTCCCGTTAAACACTCTGCAGCCTCCCCTGCTGCCTATGTCTCCTGATCTAAAAAAAACCCCAAAACCCTGTGGGAGGAATTGCCTCATTTTAAATGAAGTGTGAGAAGTTGAAAAGGTGACTACTGAGCATCTGATGTGCTCCCTGACTTTGCTTTTAAGATAAGGTTTCATTTTACCATTATTATTATTATTATTATTATTATTATTATTATTATTTTAAAAAGCTTTCTGCACTGATTTCTTTGAAAAATAAAAATGCTTCTCTCTTGAAAAGGCACACAATAGGCAGTGTGGTTCCCATCTGCACATACATAAAAGCCCAGCTGAGGATGTCATGGGGTTTTCAGGAAGTGAAGGCACCCAGAGAGGCTGCAGGGTGCAGATTTGAAGACTGGAAGTACCTACACAAACATCCCTTGGCCACCTCAGAAATCAGCTAAGTGCGGCAAAATAACCTCCACCCTTTCCACAATAATTTCTCCAATTTTTTTCTCTCCCTTTTGATCATGTTCAAATTTAATTACTGCTCTTGGTAATTGATGAAGAATAATGGGGGGAAATGCAGGAGAACTTCTGCCAAATACTGTGAGCTGTTGGGTTTGTATTTCACAGAGAGGAACCATCCATGCCTCGTGGCAGATCACGGGGGAACTGATGGGAATTTCAAAAGCAACTTGCTAAGGTGAGACATGGTAGTCTACTCTTTTTGCATGTGTGTGCAGGTAATAAAGACATGGCATGAACTGCAGGCAGGTTTCTGGAATTCAGCATGATCACATTTTACTCCGTGCGTATTGAGGTGTGGTCATCTCTCACGGGCATGATTCCATGCCTGGAAAAAGTGTGCATTGGTTCTAAAAGTGGCTGATAATCATGGTCTGGCTGGGACCGCTCAGCTTCTTCCTCCTAGAATTTGCTCCATCAGTGGCCATTCCACCTGGTCTTTCTGTAAATTGAACAGAGCAAGGGACACAGGAATCTGCCTTAAACTGAGTCAGAACACTGGTCCATCTATCTCAGTATCATCTGAACTGCCTGGTAGCAGTGCTGCAGGGATTCAGACAAGTCTCTTCCAGCTATACCTGAAGATGCTAGGGCCTAAACCTTCCAGGACCTAAACTTTCTGCATGCACAGCAGATTCACAATGATCCTCAAGTGCCTCCCCTCTTTTCTTCCTATAAGCCATTATAACAGAAGAAGATCCTGATGAATCAAAGGCCCATCTAGTTTAACATTCTGTTCTCAGAGACCAACAAGATGCCTCTGAGAAGCTTGCGAACTAGACATGAGCGCAACAGTACTGTCCCAACTTACATGCTTCACAAGTGTCCCAGAAAAACCATCCCATTTTTTATCATTAGAGAACAGCGGCCATATTGGTTGCCACATTCTCATGCAATTTGTGGGTATGATTTCTCCCAGGGGAAGCACTTTTTGGGGGTAGTGATCTCACACAGTGCCTCAAAACACACATCTTGGGGCATATGTCTGAAAAGGCACTTTTAGGGAGGGACCATGGTGTGAAATCAACTTCATGCTCTCGTGATTAAAAAAAAGGAAGATGGCATCCAGGAAGATGGCATCTCGAATTTTGGCTTCAAGGTGTTAGGGGTATGAACTTGTTTCCCCAGAAACTGGTACTCAGAGGCATAATACCTCTGACATTGGAAGTAGAACATAACCAGCATCATGAGTAGCCCATGAAAGATTTTTCCTTCATCCATTTGTCTAATCCTCTTTTAAAGTCATCCAAGTTGGGGGCCATCTCATCATTCTGCCATTGGACCTGTCTAGTCTCGTCTAATTTTAATTTTGGGTGCAGTGCAGGGTGGCTTTTCAATGTCTGATAACAACCATAAGTGATAAAGTTAAAAAGTCTTCATTTTTGTCTCTTTTTTTAATCCTTACTTCTTTTGGCGTTTAGCATTTCACAGAATCTTCTGTTGACCTCTCAGTTCAGAATCATTCCTACCACAGTAGCAGCTGTCCCTGCCGAAGAAATCATGGATTCAGTTAAATTCCCCTCAAGCATCTCGAGGCCTTTAGGCATGTGCTATAAATTTAAAAGTTCTAATTATAGCCGTGAGCAGCAGGAATTACAGTCATGAAAAGCAGGAACAAATGGAAGAATAGCTCAGCAACTGAAAGAGATCGATTTTGCCTTCCCCTCCCCTCTGGGCCATCCTCTCTTGAGGATCTCTGAGGGTACATCTGCCACCCTGACAAAGCACACCCTCCCGCAGTCACCCAGCAGCTCAACTTATAAACCTACCAAACCTGAGAAGGGACAGGTCTTTGATACATAGCCTCTATTTGCCACAGTTATCTGTCTTGTGAAAAAAGTAAACACAAGAGGACATCAAGACACGCTGCATATTTCTGGTTAGAATTATTCACAGTCCAAACTTTAAGAAAGAATAGGAAAGTTTTATAATTTATTAAGGAGACCACTGTAAGCAGATGAAAACATTAGCAGGATTCTAGTAACACTTGTTGTGCAACAAATACCATGGAAAATATGGAGAGATATAAATATGGATGATGAAATAATATGCAGTTGAAAACGTTGACAATATGACCATGGAGGGGATGGTGGGAAGTCTGGAGATTCAGAAAAATCTCTAAATATGGATATATATTTGGTATTGTTGTAAATTTGCACTTGTAAAACCAAATAAAAATTATTTGGGAGGGGAGAATTATTCACAGTCAATACTAGGTTTTCTGTCAGGGCACTTCAAAAATTGTTAATATTGTTATTATTTAGACAGAAAGGTGAAATAAGCCCAAACTGTGATGTTTCTAATTTGGTTCTGTTTGAAAGTTTAGCAGAAGGCATGAAGGTGATGGGATACATGGAACTGGCAGAAATGACTGGCAGAATCCGAGACCAGGGAGAAGAGTCGGTGGAAGAAGATTGGAAGAAATTTAAAGACTATTTACAGAAATATTGTAAAATTAATGAATGTTAGAATGATGTTGGATAGAAATTAAGGGGTTTTCAGCTGTAATACTATAAAGGAATATGAAAAATGGATTATTAAATAGGTAAAAATTTAATGTTACAATATCTTAAGATTAAAGACTAGGATAAATAAAGAGGGTAAGGATTTGCTGAACCAACAAACTGAACTGGAATACAAAAAAGGGAGGCGTGAGTAGGTCCGGGAAATAAGCTAATGAAAAATAAGTAATAGAAAAAATGAGTTGTTTTTAACTATTTTTATTTTGTATTTTCTTACTTTTTTATTTTTATTTTGTAACACTTTGAAAATCTTAATAAATATCTTATAAAAAAAATGAAAGTTTAGCAGAAGGCCAGCTCAATGCCAGCTTTGGTTCCACTGCTATGATCCAAAATGGTTATTATAAGTCCGAGTAGCACATCACGGTCAGGGGAAAAGGCAATGTGGTTTGCAGCGACCAGAAAGGTTAATCTAAATTATCCCGGAGATTAGCTCTGAGACAGTGCGCGGTTCCACAAACATCACCGCTGGTGTCCTGAGCAGTGATCTGATACTCTTTGCTTTTGTTAGCATTTGCAGGGAGACTAATCCAGAAAACTCGGGCGAGGTGAAGACATAATTTTATAGGTGAAGTTGTCAGTCTCCTTGGGTGAGTTATGGGGCTCGACTGACAGTGGAACAGTAGCGTGGAAGTTACAGGTCAAGATGCTCCAAAGCAACCCAAAAGGCAAAGGCGTAAAATTGCAGTCTCTATAAAACATAAGGCAGCGGGGCCTCGCATTGTGAAAATGGCAGCGCTTCCAATTTGTTAGGTATGATCTGAATGATCATACTAGCTTGGAATAAATGGCCAGACAAGAAATCTTCGCAAAACAATAAAGACCATACTTGTGGCAAAGCAACATTCCCCCCCTACCCCTTTTATAAGAACCTTACTTACAGTGGCTCAGCTCATTGGTCCATTGAGCTCAGGCTACCAACATTGATCGGCAGCAGCAACCCTTGAGGGTTTCAGGCAGGGTCTTTTTTCATACCTTGAGATGCCAGGGTTCTTCTGCATGCAAAGCAAATGCTCCACAGCTTTTCCCACCAATGCACACATCCCTGCTATCCTTTTAACATAAAGGGATCGAGATCTACCTGGCTTAAGCTGCATCTCAGTTATTATTCAAAGAAAACAATCATTTAACCCTCATGAAAGTGGAGGTCTTGAATGTGCATCATCTGCTAAACAATAACTTGGGCTTTTTTTGCAAACTGCCTTGTGATAAGACTTTCTAAAAGACAGGCTATAAATGACAAAGTAAGAGAAAGTATATAATAAGAGCCCCTGACCAAAACCTTTATGTTTATTTCAATGTGTGCATAGAGTTTCTGGGGGAGCAGACTGCCCCAGTCATTTCTAAGGAAGGCCCAGTTCTAAATAAGCATCCCTTTGTACTCACAGAATTGCCCCACTTTACTGGAATGAACAGGTGAGACTTGCTTGCCACCACTGGAGGAGAGCAGAAATCTCAAAGAGGTTTGTACAGAGTTTCCTTACACTTACACTTAATTTTATTTACGGCTATTAGCCCATAAAATATGTACAAACGTAAAAGGGCAGAGGCATAAAGACCGAAATATTCGGCACCAGAGAGAGAACACCACGATGCGAGGGTGGGACATTGAGCCGAGCCAAATAACAGCTTGGGGCCCGGAGAGCTCCAAGGGACGGGTCGCAGAAAAAGGAAAACTGAAAACGAGATCCGACATGCACTCTCATCATAACTGTCCGATTAGTTTTGGTGTTGTTTTTTTTTTAGTGGTTTTTGTGTGTGAGATAACCGCGTTCAGGAATCTCGCCACCTGCAGAGTTACAGAAGGATCTGTATCCTGCAAAAGTAGTGCGGCGTGTGACTCAACAGGCCTGCCAACCAAGCGCAATAAAACAGGACCCAGGAATTTAATCCTGGCTGTGCTATGTAGGGGACAGTTGAACATTATACGTGGAAGAGATTCAACAGTTTTCCCGTCACACACGCACAGCGGAGACACCGAACCCCTGGAAAATCTGTGGCTCAGCAGGTTCGATGGAAGGACATTGAACCTTGCACGAATAAATGCAAGTCGGTGTGGTACAGATGAAAGAGATGACATGTATGATGGAAGGCCAAGTGGTGGGGTTATTCCGTGATACCTGGGGGAGCAGACACCCCCACCCCAGGCGAGGTTGTGTTGATTTTCAATGTCTGCTAATCTTTGCTCTATAAGGCTTTTGGCTGAGCGTAAGTTCATCTTTAAGGGTCCGCTGGGGAAATTCCGACGCTCAGAAGTTGACAAAGTTGTCCCGCCAGAGGCACTGGAAAAGGTAATGGTCGGGAAGCCTATGCCAGCTGGACAGCCAATAGCCAAAGACTCGCTTCCAGATAACAGTCTCCAATGATGCAATCCTTAACTCCAAACGTATGGCTGCGTTGCTCACACACATGGGGAGTTTCAGGAGGCGACGGAGAAACTGATTCTGCAATGTCTCAAGCGATGCTAGATTGGACCCTGGGGCCCAGAGCGGGGCAGCATAACAGAGGGTGGAAACCACTTTTGCGTGGTATACCTTCAATGCAGAAGGGATGTAGGAGGCTCCGTCGGCCGCAAAAAATTGGAGTAGAGTATAAAGTATTGTTTTCCCTTTGTTTAGTAAATACTGTATCTGTGGCTTCCAGCTTAGGTTGTAGTGAAAAAAGACTCCCAGGTATTTAAATTTGAAAACCTGTTCTAATTGGACTCCATCTAACTTCCAGCTGTAAGTTTTCCGAGACCTGGTAAAGACCAGGACTTTAGATTTCCCATGATTAATTGTCAAATGGTTGAGTTTGCAATAAGCCGCAAAAATCTTAAGAGCTCTGCATAAGCCGACTCTAGAGTAGGAAAGGATCGCTGCATCGTCGGCATATAGGAGCAGAGGGCAGCGGAAATCAGCTAGGTGGGGGGCATGAATGTTAGCTTGAGACTCATTCAGAAAGAGCTTCATATCACTAATAAACAAGTTAAAGAGGAGTGGGGCCCAAATGCAGCCTTGGCGCACACCTCTATTTATTGGGACCTCGTTGGATAGGTTTCCCGCCGGCGTGAGTCTCAGTACAGAGTTTCCTGTGTTGGGAGATGGCATTTCTGGACTCTGCACTTTCTCAGTGCCACAATTTCTTTTCTCTGACCCACATGCCCGGTTTTCCTAGTGCTTCTGTTATCTTACTCCCTACAAAACAGCGATCACAGCCAGAAAATTAAAGATTGTGCAATAAGCTGGGGTGGTTATGCCATTTCAGTAAACGAGTGACATTTTCTCACAACTCTGATGTAGGCCGATCACAGAATACGGAAGCCAGGACTGTGCAGGTTAGGATTCTGAGTGACAATAGCAAGACTAAAAGTCATTCACCATCCAGCTGTCTTCCCTGTTTCCAACTAGGGAGCAATGCTGCTTCACTGCCAGTACCATCTGTCCTCAGATGCTTCCACCTGCACACTGCAACTACCTGTTCTGTGTTTTCTTGCCCTCTTCATAGTGGTGTTTCATGAGGTTGCTCACTAGAGCCAGTGTGGTGTAGTGGTTAAGAGTGGTGGACTCGTAATCTGGTGAACCGGGTTCGCGTCTCTGCTCCTCCACATGCAGCTGTTGGGTGACCTTGGGCTAGTCACACTTCTCTGAAGTCTCTCAGCCCCACTCATCTCACAGTGTTTGTTGTGGGGGAGGAAGGGAAAGGAGAATGTTAGCCGCTTTGAGACTCCTTCGGGTAGTGATAAAGCGGGATATCAAATCCAAACGCTTCTTCACCATCTGCTTTTCAGCACCATGCAAATTCTCATCCTTTAATTAAAAAAAAACAACAACTGAAAAAAGCAATTTATGCAACATTAAGCCTAGATATTATAGCCGTGATAGCATCAAATTCCATGTACATTTAAGGCTTTGTCCTAGAAAGTTACACTCCTACAGGTCCCATAGTCATGCTTTACCTGGCTGATATACGTGTCTCACCATCCTCACAATTCATAAAAGAAATATGGTTGGACTAGATGAAACTCATGGTCCCTTCCAACACTACAGTTCTATGTTGTGGTGGTTGGGATTCTAGTTTCTCCATTACTGGGAAGTCCCAAAGTTTAGTGTGACAGTTCTGGATATTCAGACCCAAGGTGTTTTTGCATTGCTAGTCGGCAACCTTTGAGCAGCTGGCAGCCACCAGCATGGTCACTGCTGGTCACTGCTCCCCACTCAACACATGCACAGTTTCATAGTGTCAGGTTAGCAGTCCCTCTGCCTCTTCTACCGTCTTGAGATGCCCTCCAGCAACAGCACTGCTCTCCACATCATGCAGTAACACATGCAGATGTTTAATGATTCTTTGCTTTTAATATTTTTTCCCCCTCTGTAAATAGCAGTCGCTGGTGTGCTGGGATGATAGCAGGATATCCACAGGATCACAGCAGTCTCACAGCAATAAGGATGGCAGTTTAACCTTTTCCTCCCATGCTTCAATGCTGTTGAAAACTGCTCCTCTGAAGCTTCTGTTTGCACTCCAGGGAAAGCTGCTAATGATGCCAGAGGGGGTTTTCCTTCCAATGCAAATAGCAGCTTCAAAAGAGCAATTTTTTGAGTCAGGATTGTAGCCAAGGGGGAAACTTCCTTTCCAAACTGCTTCTTTAAAAATGCACATTAAATGCAGGCACATTTAACATCTTATCTTGTTTGCCCCTCATTGCCAGACAGAGAGTGGTAACCCTGAGCCAACCGTCTCATGGGCCATCCTTGCTCTTAATGCATTACTAATCAGTAACGCACTTAAGACATTCTTTTCTACATGAGTGGGAATAATCTTTGTGAAGGGGAACACATGTGCATTGTAATGTTTGAAGGGTGGTATGAACATACTCAAAATAAGGTAAGAGTCATGAAACCTCACAGAGGAATGTGCGATTAGCACTTGCATTCTGGTGAAAGAAGGCAGCCTGTGGCCTGAGCCAAGTTTAAATGGCTGTGTATATGGTGAGCCTAAACAGGACGTGGACATCTGAGCTTGGATTACCGGGGAATGTACCGAGCAGCAATTATCATCATCACAATGCAACATTTGGACTCCGATCCATGCTTCTTTAGCAACATCAGATAATTTGGAATGCAATGGTCTGTTCTTTTAAAGTAAATTGCTACCCTCATCGTTCCATAGAAAACCTGAAAGCACATGTACAATTCCTGCTCAGGGCTTTGAAAAGGGAAAGGTTGTGGGGAACTGAGACCTCTTTGCCCAGGCCTTTCATTTTGCAAACCTTTTGTGCAACCTCACGTGTCTACACGTGCTGGCTATTTGTTTGAATTCCTCTTTGGTGGTTTCCCCCCTTTTCCATTTTTTGTACACATCCTTTTTTAATCTTAACTCAGTTAAAAGTTCTTTAGATAGCCACCCTGGCTTCTTTAGGCACCTTCCATGTTTCCGTCTCATTGGTATTGCCTGATGTTGTGCTTTTACTATCTCCCTCTTAACAAACTCCCAGCCATCATGAACTCCCTTTCCTTTTAGTATTACTGTCCATGGGATCTCACCCAGCACTTCCCTAAGTTTTATGAAGTCGGCTTTCTTAAAGTCAAGAAATTGAGTCCTAGTATGCTTGGCTGCTCCTTTCCGCTGTATAGTAAACTTCAGAAGAGCATGATCACTCGTGCCTAATGATCCTTCCACTCTACCCCACTAACCAGGTCATCAACATTGGTTAGGACCAGATCTAAAATGGCTGTTCCTCTTGTTGCTTCTCCCACTTTCTGGACAATGAAGTTGTCTGCAAGGCCAGTGAGGAATCTGTTTGACCTTATGCTCTTGGCTGAGTTTGACATCCAACAAATATCCGGGTAATTGAAGTCCCCCATTACTACTATCTCCCTTCTTTTTGCATGCTTGGCCATCTGTTCCAGGAAGGCATCATCTATGTCCTCCGTTTGGCTTGGGGATCTATAATAAACTCCCACAATGAGGTCACTGTTATTCTTCTCTGCCTTAATTTTGACCCAAATGCTCTCACTTTGGCTTTGAGGTTCTAAATCTTGGATCTCTTCACAGGTATACACATCCCTGACATATAACGCCACTCCTCCTCCTTTCTTGTCAGGTCTGTTTCTCTGAAATAGATTGTATCCCCCCATTATTACATTCCAATCGTGGGACTTATCCCACCAGGTTTCAGTGATGCCTATTATGTTATATTTAGTTTGCTGTACCAAGAACTCAAGCTCATCTTGTTTATTTCCCATGCTTTGCGCATTAGTGTACAGACATTGAAGTCCATTAATCATTCCCCCGTGTCTCTTATTTAAGGATTTTTTCCTCCCACCACTAGGTCTGCGTGCTGTTTGCTCCATTTGGTCTATGACATTTGGATGATCATCTTCATCAATTGATAGGCTCCTACCTTCAGGAGCACTGTCTCCCTCCCCCACATTAGTCAGTTTAAAGCCCTCCTGATGAGGTTTCTGAGATTTTTGGCAAAAACATTTCTCCCAACCGTTGTGAGGTGCAGCCCATCGCTTGCCAGAAGTCCATCTTCAAGAAACTGCAGTCCGTGATCTAAGAATCCAAACCGTTCCTGTTTACACCATTTGCGAAGCCAGCTGTTCACTTCCACTATTTTTCCCTCTCTCCCTGGGCCACGTCGTTCAACTGGGAGGACAGATGAGATGACAATTTGTGCATTTGATTGCTTCAATTTCCTGCCCAGAGCCTCGTAGTCTCTTTTGATCTTCTGGAAGCTATTGCTTGCAGTGTCATTGGTTCCCACATGAACCAAGAGGAAGGGGTATTTGTCAGTGGGTTTTATGATTCCTTGCAGTCGTTCAGTTACATCTTGGATCTTAGCCCCAGGGAGACAGCACACTTCCCGAGACATCTTGTCAGGCCTACAGATCACTGCTTCTGTTCCCCTCAGAAGGGAATCCCCTATCACCACTACACGCCTCCTCTTAGGTTTGGTTGGGGTTCTTCCATGAGCTATCCATTCCAAGGTCACCTGCACATTCCCTGAGGACTGACTTTGCTGCTCGTCTTCATATACCTGATCAACTGTAATGAGGGAGAGATCCTCAAATGGAGTCTGCTCTTCGTCTTCCATGCTAGGGGAGAGGACCTCAAAGCGATTGTGTATTTCTAAACAGTCAGAGCGAACCCTGGGCCTCCTACTTCTTTGAGTCACTTTTCTCCATATATCTGGCTCCTGTGTTGGTGAACTAGCCTCCTTCTCAGGGGAGTCCCCTGTCTCCTCCTTGGTGGAGACGGTGTGCTCTGTTGCTTCCAAGAAGAGCTCCAGCTCTCTAATTCTTTGGAGCGTAGCTACACATTCCTCCAGTTGCTGGACTTTGTCTTTTAAGAGGGCAATCAACATGCAATTGCTGCTGGTAAAGCTGCGTGCAACCTTTGGCAAGATGGCAAACATTGCGCAGGAACCGCAGGCGACTGCAGCTGTTCCCTCCCCCTCCATCTTGAGAACGTGTCGTTGGGGGTGGCTACAGCGGTCCTCCATCATAAAAAGCATGAAGACAGGACAAATAACTCCCCCCACAAAAAAACTTAGGTCTCCCCCAACAAACGTTTGACACTAGCTTCCCTAAATCTAAAAGATGGATCGAACTGCTGCCCTGCAAGCTCTGATAAGCTCCCCCCACAGCTAATCACCTGCCTCAACAGAAACCCTGCCCCTTCTGACCTTTCCACAGGGAGAGCAGCTAATCAGCCACAAAGAAACACACACACACACACACACAAAAAAAAAAAAACCTTTTTGCTCCTTCTTCAACTGCTGCCCTGCAAGCTCTGATAAGCTCCTCCCACAGCTAATCACCTGCCTCAACAGAAACCCTGCCCCCTCTGACCTTTGCACAGGGAGCAGCTAATCAGCCACAAAGAAACACACACACACACACACACACACACACACACACAGGGGAAAGCTGCAGGTTTAACTCTTGTTTTTCAGTAAAGAGCAAGTGTGGCATACAGACAGGGCAAGTTAAGGTACTTCTTTGCCTCTTGACGTGGCACAATTGTATATCTTCCACAAGATAATTTCGGTCTGAAGTGTGATTTTCCATTTCAGCCTCCATTTTACTGCAAACTGTATTTGTTTAGAGCACCCGAGCCTGTCACAACGTTGATGAACCTTCCTTGAAGTGGTGGTTATTTATAGCCAACTAGACAGAACACTAGTCTGATCCAGTCTGTTAATTTTCATGTGTTTGTTATCTGTCCCTTAAACACTGGAAAACAAACCTCACTCACAGCATTATTGTCTATATAACATGGCTCACTTGGTATGGTGTGTACTCCTTCGCTTGCTTTATTCGGGTACTTAAAGATCAAAAGGGATCTGATCCAGTGATTGTCCCATCAAGCTAGGATTTAGGCTGATGTTCTCTGAATTTAGCTCCTTATAATAATAAATACATTGTTAAAAACACTACACAATGCCTGCTGCCTGCATTTTCAAATTTAGGTTAATTGAACGTGAGAATGGTTTTGGAGGAACAATGAGACCAAATGATAAACACCAAAAAAACAGGGTAAATGCAACCTGTCTTTCCAAGGTCACTGCAGAAAGCACTAAATAATAACCTACTGCTAAAAGCTGACATGGTTTGTTCGACTTGGCATATTGTAAAGAAAGCTCGGAATGCACATAGCAATGTTTGACCTTTAGGATGGCACAGTGCATGTATATAAAATGCTGAGTTAGAAAACTGTCAGATAAAATATAGAGATGAGATAATAGTCAGAAAGATAATGTTAAATGGGTTCCCAGTATGCTAAAACTATCAGGTTTCTTTGAAGTGGCATGTGACCTCACTAGGCTATCAGTTTCTTTTGTGCTCACTGGTGTTTGTTTTGAGGATGAGGACATGAGATGATGCACGCAGGACTAGTGCCATCTGCTGGCAGTCTCCTGAAGGACAGGAGCACAGCCTGACCGTAGCTCTGCATTTTGACGGTGGTGCATTTATCTATGAATGCCGGGCTTTTCTGTATCAGAATCTTCGTTTTCCGCATCCTGTTCATTCTTTAGATGAAATGTGGAATTCATTTCCGAGGTAGAGGGGGAAGAAGACCACATGTGCTGTAGGACTGAGCTTCTTTGTTTTCATTTTGTGTAAGGATTGTAAAACCCATGTAAGCAAAGGGGCATAAAATCAACACTTTGTATTGCCACATAGTATAAGCCTGTGAGTGAAATGGGGTTGCATGAGAGTCCAAGTATGCGTCTCACACAAATATGTGTAATGAACTCGCAGTGGTTTCTTTTTCTAAAGTAAAGTTAGCTATGGTAGTAGTGATTTGAAGTGCAAAACTTGCAGGAAAATTTTACACTTTCCCTACATGATGCTTCGCCACCCCCCAAACCACCCCAAAATCCATTTCCCTTCCCTGAAGTAGTAGTAGTCCAAACAAGATATATAAATAGTATTTTGATGTGAATGGTTGTTAACAGAAACATTTGAAATTATATACAATAAGAATTATCAAACATATATGCAGCAAAAAAAACCCCAACCATTTTAAATGATAATTGCAAACTAAGTTAGTTAGTGTGTTCTCATTCGATATTAATTCAGTTGCAGATAATCAATAGCTATCGACAGCAATATATCTTTGGGGAAATTTTTAATGCAAAAAAATCAGGATTGCCTGTTCCACTGGCGGCTTCAATGTGATGAGTTGCTTATTTCACTACAGATAGATTTCATATATTTTTGTACTAAAGTATAACTAGACTTTAGTAGCCAGCAACAAACATTTATGCTGAAGCTGGGGTTTTTTTGGAGGTTGTGTGCAGGGCTTTTTTCAGCCAGAACTCAGTTCCAGCACTTCTCAGGTGGGCACCATTGCCACTGGGAGAAAGAGGTGTTGATGGTGAGTTCTGGTACCTCTTTTTCTAGAAAAATAGCACTCTTGTGTGAGTGTTTCACAGGCAGTAGCACTCTTCTATTTCTCCTTCTCCTCCTTCTGGTAGGAACCGTATTCATCCAGACTGGTGTGTCAGTCATGGAATACTTCTGGGAGACTAGGGGAATCCCAGACAGAAGATGTCTGCTCTTTCCGTAGACTGTTTACAGTATGGGTGGTCACCTGCCTGAAGTGCCAGCACCTCCTTGCACACTGAATAAAAGTGGGGGAAAGGCAAGGAGGTTCGTTCACTGGGGGAAAGTAAAGGAAGGACAGTCTCCAGATGATGTGTTGAAGGTAATTAGTAAGTGGGGTAATAAGAATAAGAATAACAGGCTTTTTTTAAAAAAAAAAGCCATATTAGTGCTTTTTGGTGACAGTACTCACAGATAAGGAGTACCGTCACATATTGTTTTGATGTCCATGGTAGCCATTTTCCATTGGCATCCATGACACTTTTATCAAGACATGAGCACCAACACCTCATTTTTTTACACACACACACACACACAAAACCTGTATGTGTGTGTGTGCATATAGTGGTACCTTGGGTTAAGAACTTAATTCATTTTGCAGGTCCATTTGTAACCTGAAACTGTTCTTAACCTGAGGTACCACTTCAGCTAATGGGGCCTCCCACTGCTGCCATGCCGCCGGAGCACGATTTCTGTTCTCATCCTGAAGCAAAGTTCTTACCCTGAGGTACTATTTCTGGGTTAGCGGAGTCTGTAACCTGAAGCGCCTGTAACCTGAAGTGTCTGTAACCTGAGGAACCACTGTACAAGGAAATCCACATTTATTACAGAGGCAAATATATGTATCATTTGAACAGCAAAGGTGGAAGAAAACCTAGCTTACCCACAAGAACAAACAATATCTGGATAGCTCGGTTGGTTAGAGCGTGGTGCTGATAATGCCATGGTTGAAGGTTCAATCCCCGTATGGGACAGTTTCATATTCCTGCACTGCAGGGGGTTGGACTAGATGATCCCCAGGGTCCCTTGCAACTGCAATTCTGTCATTTGCTTCTGTTTCCTGTATGTCTGCATGCTGAAGACCCCTTAAAGACTCTGCCATCCCTGTCAGCTGTGGTAGCTAAGCCTTGAGCCAAGGATGGGGAAGCTGTGATTGATGTCGAGTGTGGTCCAACAACCAATGGAGGCTGGTCCACTCGGGCAAATGGGGTGCGGCCTCACCAACTTCAGTCTGCAGTCAGCCAGTCCCCCTCCTGCTAGACCCAGACTAAGAAATAAATACTGCCTAATAGCTTCCCCTCCTTAGTCTGTGTTTCCCATTGGTAACTCAGTAGGGAAGAGGATGCGGACAAAACTAGAATCAGCTGACTCTGTCCGTCATTGGCTCCATCTCCACATACCATCAGTCCTCCTGCCTTCTGTCCCACCACTGCTAGAAGCCTCTGGAAGCACACTGATCCCTCATCCCTGTCTAAAGGACAATGACAAACGGAGGCTATGAATTTAATCTGCTGCTCTGCAGGAGATGCAGCATGCTGTGCAAAGGAGGTGATGTTCTTATTAACAGTAAGCTCCAGCCAGAAGGCTGGTTGTAGTTCCTGCTCTGGGTCTTCCTTTAAGGCAGGGGTCAGCAACCCTTTTTGCCGTGGGTCAGTCTACTGTCCCTCAGACCATGTGGTGGGCTGGACTATATTTTTTGGGGGGGGGATGAATGAATTCCTATGCCCCGCAAATAACCCAGAGATGCATTTTAAATAAAAGCACACATTCTACTCATGTAAAAACACACTGATTCCCGGACCACCTGTGGGCCGGATTGAGAAGGCGATTGGGCCGTATCTGGCCCCCGGGCCTTACGTTGCCTACCCCTGCTTTAAAGCTAGGCCTCCGCTTGCTATAACAATTCTCTAGCAAAGGAAAATAAGGTAAATGCCATTCTTCTGTCCTTTTCTTGGGTGACTTTAAAGGCCAGCTGGTCTGGAGCCTCCATGGGTTCAGAAATGTGGCACGGCTAATTCCAGTCTCACTCAGGGGTGCCAACTCCTACTGCTTTTCCTGAGAAAATGTCACGTGGCCCAACGGCAAGGGCTATGCCTTAGTCGTAGAGCATTTGCTTTGTATACCAATGATCCCAGGTTCAATCCCCAGTATCTCCAAGACTGGAAGATACTCCATACCAGTTTACTCAGCTTGATGGACCAATGGTTTGACTTGGGGGTACAGCTGCTTCCTATGTCCCCATACTAACTACATCTAGGTGGGATAGTACTCTTTGTGCACAGTAAGAGGCCCCTCACCTGTCTTCTCTCTTTCCATTGTAGCTACTATTGTACTGGATCTAAATTTAAGCCTACAGTGCCAATAAAATGAGCTTTGCATCCATTGATATACATCTTAATAACAGGACCACAATGGGGGGGGGGGCAGTCCCAATCATGATTTATATAACATTTTGCTGTTCTCATCACATACGGATGGTTGGCAGTGAAATAAAAATGTTAACCACAGAACATTTGATTCAAGCCAAATTTGGACTGTAGCTCTCTGGGAAATGAATTTGCTGCTGAATTTCTTTTTTATAAAAGTTGCCTTAACTCAGTCTTTCCTTTTATCACTGCAAAGTTTCGGGCAGTTTGTCATAAACCCAGACGCGAGGTCCTTAGATGTCTGGCTATCTAGTCTGTGCATCAAGCCACACACAGTGATGTGTGCATACCCTCATGTGCACTTTTTGGCAAATTGCATTGTTGTTATTCCAGGCACAATTGGTATGGAAAAACACAAATGCAGAGATTTATATATCCAGGAAATTAACATCATTCTTGTTGTTGGCTTGGTATAAACAGCTTAGCTGCAGAAGAAGATGGAAAGTTGGTGAAGAAAACAGGCTCAGGTCTTCACTTTTTTTTCTACCCAGGTGGCATGTACACTAGTCCAATCGATGTCATCTAGTGAAGGCTAATCCATTCGGGCAGATTAGACACTGGCCCACCAAACTCAATTGGCCTCCACCTGCATCCAGGGCCTTGCAGTGGCTGTCAACTTCTTCCTCCTTAGTCTCAGTGTTGCCTCTTGTAGAACCCAGCAGGGGAAACAATGGGGACACAACTAGAATTAGTTGCCTCTGCATGTCATGGACTCTAGCTCCACCTATCATTGGCTCTCTGGGTCTATTGCGGTTATTGTGTATATGGAAGCAACAGGGTGAATAAAAACTTCTGGAAATAAAAATTGTCCAGTCCAAAAATATGATTGAAACAGACACTCAAAACAATAACGTTATATACAAACAGTTGCATAATATCATGTGTTTGTCCAAGCACAGGTACAGCATCTTAGAAATATGATTTTCTTCTATTCAGAGCTGGAAACAAAGCTCTGCCTCTGCCACAAAGACTTCAAATCACCCTTAACCACCCTTGAAGGCAGTACAGACCCCAGAGGGCAGCACCTGCCATTTCCTCCGTAGAAGACCAATACCACCTCCTAGTTGCCAGAGGTGGCATGGGGGGCGGCTGCTGAGGAGAAGACCATTTGACCTCCAAGAAGTGCATGGCAGCAGGTGATGCATTCCTGGGAGATGGGATCTGCTGCCCCTGTGGATCCTGCTGTCTGAAGCAGTCACCTCATCTTGCCTCATGAGTGGGCCAGTCCTGGTTCTTAGGTAGCAAAGCTGAGGAAAGATCCCTGTTGGCAACCTTAGAGAGACCTATAGGGCAGCTTCACCTGTTTCACCTGTTCAAGAGATTTTAAGCTGCTACTTTACTTTAGGACAGGGGCAACGAACTTCCAGCAGGTATGTTGGGACCAAAGCTCACAATTTGAAAAAGAACTGTTACAAAATAAGGATAAACTTTTGCCTTAAATGTATAAATTTTTATTAGAATGGGTAACAAAAGACGAGGTAGTTAAAACTTCAATGACATACTGGGCAATAGATTTAGAACGCAGTATAGACTTAAACCTCTGGGAGAAACTCTGGAAAAGTTACTTGAAATTTACTGCATGTTATTCATTGAAAGAGAATTATTTGAAAATGATTCATAGTTGGTATTTAACTCCAAGTAGGTTGGTTAAGATGTATGAAGTAGAATCAGATATGCACTGGAATTGTAAAAAAATGGAGGGAACTTTTTTCATATGTGGTGGACATGTAAAAAGGTAAAAGAATATTGAGAAATGATTTATAACAAGTTTGGGGGGGGGGAATGCTTAAAATTACCTTCCCAAATAGACCAGAGTCTTTTCTTTTGGGAATAACCCAGAAAGAAATCCCTAGGTTCCAGAAAAGTTTATTTATGTGTGCAACAACAGTGGCCAGTGTTCTGTTAGCCCAAAAATGGAAAGTGAGCAAGGTCCCATGTAAAGAGGATTGGATGTTAGAATATGCAGAACTTGCAGGTTTAACACAGAGAATAAGAGAGAAAGAATAATGTATATTTAAAGAAGAGTGGAAAATATTTATTGAATATATGGAAAAAGGGAAGTCATTGGGTATTTTAAAGCTTGTAAAATGTTTATTTTGAAATGTAAATTCAAAAAGCTAATAAAAAATAGAATTATTTTTTTTAAGAATGTTGATCTCCAGATCTGTCTACCCATCAGGACTCTCAAAGCCACAGTCTGCACTCTCTGTGGTTGCTTTAACCTGACTGGAATGTACCCTTGAATCAGGGTGGGAAACCTCCGACGAGTAGGCTGAATTAGGCCTAGCATGGATCTCAATTTGGCCCATGAACCCATTTCCTCCAAACAACACATACCTGTCACACTTGGCTACAAAGCAAGCTCCCAATTCTGCCTTTCCTTAACATGAGCTCCCAGTTGCTCCTTAGCCAATGAGGTTGGCTGACAGCATCAATTGCATGTTTTCTATCTGCATCATAACTGATGTGAAGAGGACATATTTAAGAGACAGAGCTGTGTTTTGTCATGGAGATTCAAAATTCTAAGTATGTTTTATGCTTTTCTTAAAATTCAGGGGAGGCTAAGCCTGGAGCCCAGCATGGTGCTGCTTCAATATCTGGTGGCTCCTCCTCTCTTGTGATTGGGAGGAGCTGGCCACTGAAGCCGTGCCCCACTCAGCTCCATGCTCAGTCTCCTCCATGCCCTCAGCATTGAGGGGGCCCAGCCTCTCCCAACAGATATTGAGGGAGCTGGAGACACCTGGCCCCATAAAGTTGGAGATCCTGCCTATGTGTCAGGATGCTTTCAGCAGCTCCCAGCTGATTGCGCAGGAAAGTATAAAGACAAGGAAAAGTTTCTTACCACCCTTTTTTATTTCAGTCTTTACAGAGAGAGGCTATAGAATCCAGCCTCTTAGATAATGGTGTTGTCCCTAGTGAATCTCCACCCGCTGTCTCTCCCACTTCCTCATTCATCATTCTCATCATCTCCTCTATGGGTTCTGCTACATGCTCTCTGTCTTTGAACTCTTTGCTCTCCTACTTTTAAGGCTCGCTAGGTTCTGGGAAATGGAGGATCTGGAATGCTTTCTAATGACAACACGTCAACTGGGTGTTGTTCTGGCTCTTCCATGATTTCCCAGCTTTCCCCTTCATCTGCCTCTGAGCTGCTACCTCCCTCAAACTCCTGTTGTAAATCTAGACCAGTGTTTCCCAACCGGTGTTCCGCGGCACACGAGTGTGCCGTGAGACGTTGCCTCGTGTGCCGTGAGATGCCTGGAGGGAGGCGGGCGAGTCGGGCGGCGAGAGGCGGGGCGGCGGCAGCGAGGAGAGGCCGCGCCTCCTGCTGCTGCCTGGCGCTCCTCCTCGCAGCCGGCAGCGCTGCCTGGGCGCCTCCGCGCGACTCTGCCTCGCTGGGTTTGGTCTCCCAGCAGAGACGGGTCACACGCGCACCTCCCTCCCTCCCTCAGCCTGCGCGGAGGGAGAGCCAGAGAGAGGCATCGCTCCTGCGCGGCGGGAGAGGGAGCAGCCGGAGCGATGCCCCAAACGAAGGCATGGGACCGGAGGGGAAATCCTCTCCGAGGAGGATTGAGCGCAGCTGAGAGAAGCCTTTCAAGGAGCTGCCGTGTCCCCTGGAAACCCCCTTCCCAGCTCTGCCTGCCTGCCTGCCCAAAGCTTGGAGGTTCCCCGGCAAGGGGGAGGGAAAAAACGTTCACTTTTGTGCGTCCCTCCCGGCGTGACGCTGCGCGCTGACGTCACGGGGCGGGGCTTTAATGGTGGTGTGCCGCGAGATTTTTTTTCAGTAAACAGGTGTGCCGTTGCCCAAAAACGTTTGGGAAACACTGATCTAGACTGCCTTCCTCCTCCCTGGAAGGGTCAGGATGGGGAAGCAGTCTCCACCATTCCTCCTCTGCCCAGTCCCTGATACTATAGCAGTATTGAGGCATTATCCTCATGAGCAAGTAAAACATGCAAGTGAGATGAGTGGAGACAAGCGTACTAACTCTACCACCTTGTTGCCATCTCCATCTCCTTCCACAAGTTAGCAGGTGACTGTCTGCAGCAGGGAGACTCTTATACTAATGGAGTCTCCCTGTATCGTGTAGATTTCCCATGGTCTTGCATCACATAGAGCTTCTACACTAGTAGAGCTGCAGACAGTCCGCCTCCAGTCCATGGAAGACGATGAGGAGAAAATGCTCATCCTTGCTTTCCCAGGCCACCTGTCCTACTTACTCATGGGTGTCCTTCTTGAGCTGAGATGTGAGCCTGGGCCAGGGGAGTTGCACTGCGGGACTGCCTGGTCCCTTCTGCCTTTGCAATTCTGCAAATTTCCAGGAAAGCATTTTAAAAAAGCAAAAGTAGCAACACCAGAAAAACAGAATAGTGACCAAATGTAGAAACCGATCCCTGTGCCTTCAGTTGTCCAAAATAAAGCACCAGATTGGGGCTTTCAACACGTAGGTCCGGAGCTACATTTTGCTACTCAGGCCTTTCTCCATTTCCTCTCAGGGAGCCCATTCATCATCAATGCTGACATATCTCTGGCCCCAACTGCAGCTGCCAGAGAGTTTTTGTCATTTTATAATAAATCTAATAGGAGTTGCATATGACACACGATGAGGAATGAAGAGCCTTCGCTGCTTTAAAATGAGTAGCTGTGAGTGCCAGAATGACATGCAGAAACAGAAGGGGATCGAGACACAGAGAGTTTCCAAGTTCCACGTAAGGAAATGTGCTGATTTTTCCACTTAACAAACACAGAGTCCAAAGTATTTCCCCCTTTTAACTTCAGTGCAGCTGATGCTGCCAAGAAATTGGGGCAGCGGAATGCTCTTAGGAGAAGACACCTGGGGCCAGAGAGCACATACTCAACAACTCCTGAACTTATGGGGCAGCCCCAGCTCCACTTTTCCTGGGGTTGATTAAGTCCTGTGTGCCTTGAGCGAAGGCAGGAGAAGCCCAACCCATGCTGCCAGTGTCGTCTGTTCCTGAAGTCAGCATGGGAATATTTTATACCATTTGTTTATGTTAATATTTTAAATTATGCTGATATTACATTGGTATTTCACTCCAGCTAAGCTGAATAAAATTCATTCAGACGCACAATTTAAGCATTGGAAGTTCCCAGCTATAAATGCGCCTTTGTCACATGTGCAGCGGGACTGTCAGAAGGTTTATGATTTGGGGAGGAAAATAGTCAGAACTATAGTGAAAATGATAGGTTGCAAATTAAGATACACTCCAGTGCTAGTCTTAGTTAGGGATGTAGGAAACCAGTAAATTCTGTTCCATCTTGTCTTCATCTCAGAATGTTTCCATTCTGCTGCAGTTCAGATTCCACTGAATATTACACTATTCTTCTTGCTGTCGATTTAATAGAATTATGTGCATAATTTTATGTTAGTTACAAATTTAATATAATTAATGATGTCATTGTTCTACACATTTAAGTGAAGAGGGCATGCAATTTAAACGGGGTGGGTTGGGTGTCATTAGTTACGTATCTTTGCAGACTAAATACAATCAATCAATATTTTCTGGATTGATTTCTATTATGGGCATGGGACAAATATGCAAACACTGGCAATTTCCATTTCCATTTCCATTTTTGTTGAAATTGTCTTATCTTGATTAATGTGATTGAGGAAAACACGTGTAACAACTTGAACTTCTTGATGCCAATTATGTTAATAGCAGATCAGTCTATAAGGGAGTGGGTACTGAAACGTCTATAGAGACGGCAGAGATGGACAAATGGAGATGGAAATTTTTGGATTGATTAGTTTATAGAGAGATGGACTTGTTTTATCAATTACTGGAGTGTAATTACGCCAATGTAAGGCTCTTGAAAGACATTTATTTTTGTAAACAATGGTTTACTTGCAAATGGCTATTTGCCATTTGGATTAATAAAAAATCATAAACTGCTTTTGCAGAAAGGAGGTATGTAAATGCAACAAGTAAATTAGTAAAGTGCTTGAATTTCTATTTTGCTGACGGATCCTCTCCGTCTTATAGCATTGTACAGTGTATTCATTCATGTTTGTAATATTTCCTCCTTTGCTAATAAAATTTTACAAGGAACTTTTTTGTAGAGGAACACAAAACAATAATGTTTCTTATGCTTTTAAAAAAAGATATATCCTGAAATAAATATTCCCTCAAAGAGACTTTTGTTTCACAGTGGCAAGTCTCAAGTGACTTGAATGATATCATGTTCAAAACCTGGGGTATGATCCATTTTTACAGTAGATTTACTCTATCACAGTTACTAATCAGATTAGTACTGCTTTCATTCTGACAAGCTTTTAAAAGTTGGGAGTAATTAAGGAAGTTGCATATAACAGCAAAGGAGCATGTGATGTTGAGTTTTGCTTTTCCAGGGAACTACTTTTGCTAGCTGCTTCATCCCTGAAAACAGCTTTCAAGTGAATAATTAATTGTTTGTGGATAGGCAGAGCCTCTAAGAGAAACATGAGGGTCTGATTCCCATTATTATTATTATTATTATTATTATTATTTATTACATGTGTACATCATCCAAAGATATCGTTTGTGGATAGGCAGAGCCTCTAAGAGAAACATGAGGATCTGATTCCTATTATTATTATTATTATTACTACTACTATTTATTACATGTGTATATCATCCAAAGATCACAGGGTGGTTCACAACATAAAAATACAAAATGAGAACACAAAATGCATAATAAAACCAGAACAAACACAAACCAATAATCCCCCCTCCCATAAATACATTTAAAAGGCCATAGAATCAGTGGCAGACCTTGACACCTCATATTTCAGTGGCACCCTGTGCGATGCCAAAAATTATTTATTTATTTTTAAAGTAATATTTATTAAGAGTTTAAAAATTACAAAAAGAAGAAAAAGAGTTAAACAAAGCAAAACAATACAATACAATACAATACATAAAAAACTAAAAAACACTACTTATCTTAACAAAACAAAAACAAAAACAGAAACAATTAAAAACACACCCAATATTTCCATATCTTGTCTTTCATTTACTTGTTTCGACGACCTCCTCACACCTCCCTTTTTTGTATTCTAGTTCAGTTAGCTATTTCAGCAAATCCTTTCCATCTTTCTCAGTTTTTGTCCTATAATTTATCTTAACACAATCTAACCTCATTTTTTCCCCCTTTGGCTCATTAACAGTCTATTTTTACTTAATTCTTTATAACATTTCTGCTAAAGCCATATAACTTCATTCCAGCATCCTTCTAACATTCATTAATTTTACAGTGTTTCTGTAAATAGTCTTTAAATTTTTTCCAATCTTCTTCCACTGACTCTTCTCCCTGGTCTCGGATTCTGCCAGTCATTTCCGCCAGTTCCACGTAGTCGCGATGCCAAAATTTAGTGCCTCTCCCGTCACCTTCTGTTGGACGTCGCTGTGGTGTCTGCTGCAGCTTCCCAGAAGCTCCCCACCCGGTGCGACCAAATCGGTCTCGCTGCCCTAGATCTACCTTTGACAGAATGTTCGAACAGCCCAAGGCCTGGTTATAGAGAAACCACATTCCCATGAGAAAACAATTCCTGAATGCCAGCAGTACCAGAGCAAGGGTGTGCATCTTTCCTCCCAGGAAGCAATGGCACAGGCCTAAGACCTCTTCAGGTATGCAGATTCTGGATCAATTTAACGCATGAGAGTGGACTGTGGGGACAAGCACTCCAGATCTGCTCCAATGTGCTGTTCATCAGGCAGAAACAGTGACAAACTTTAAACACCACCTAAAAAAAAATCTATTTAAGAAGGCATTCCCAGACTCACAAGATTCATCACATTGCTCTATTATTTATTGATATTTAACTGAAAGTTTTATTAAGGGCTTCTCTGGTATTTACTGATGTGTTTCTTGGTATTTTGGGTTTCAAATGTTGTATATACAGCTTTCTTTTTCTTTATTATCTTACTGTGTTTTATGTAAACCACTTCAGGATTTTGCATATTAAGCAGTATATATTAATATTATTGGCGATGATGCATTTTAAAACGTCCACTGTGCTAATACAGTTCTCAATGCCCCGTTAAAAACATTAAATCATAGAATCACAGAGCTGGAAGGCAGTGCAAGGGAGTCCATTTCGCTGTTGAACTGCTCTTTCAGTCAGAAAGTTCTTCCTGGTGTTTAGTTGGAACGGGAGTAGAGGCAGCTAACTCCGCTCACCCCAGACAATGTATTCCAAAAATCTAGGAGCCATATTGGAAAATGTATTTTCCTTCATCTTCAACCAAACGACTTCCTTCCAGAGCAGACCTGCTCCCAGAGCAGTTACACATAAGGAAAACAGTTTCCAATGAAGCAAATGAGAGGGGTATTTTTCCTTTGCAAACTGCAATTCCCCCTACCCTTCAATCCAAATCAGCATCATAGTGGCAGTCAAAAAGTTAAAGGTTCCTGTGGCGTTTGCCCTCCTATGTGTGTGACGTCATACTGGGTTCATAGGGAAAGGGTTAACTAATTGTAAAATGACTAACCAATGGGAACCCAGGGAGCAGAGTTAACTGTGTACAGTGGTACCTCGGGTTACATATGCTTCAGGTTACATACGCTTCAGGTTACAGACTCCGCTAAACCAGAAATAGTGGTTCAGGTTAAGAACTTTGCTTCAGGATGAGAACAGAAATTGTGCTCCGGTGGCGCGGCAGCAGCGGGAGGCCCCATTAGCTAAAGTGGTGCTTCAGGTTAAGAACCGTTTCAGGTTAAGTACGGACCTCCAGAACAAATTAAGTACGCAACCCGAGGTACCACTGTATAAGGTTTAAGCACAGGGGTTTTTTAGTTAGTTAGAGTTGTTGAGAAGACAGTCTGGGGTTAGAAGAGACAGAGAAGATAAGTCTGTGGGTTGGGCTAGTCTGCTGTGAGAGAGTGAGAGAATTTGTTAAGAGGAGTCAGTCAAACAGTTGAGATAATCAGTCAGAAGGTATTAGGAAGTTATAGGCCGGTAAAGAAACTAAAGTTAAGATACTGACAGGAATATTATCTGAGAAACCATAAACTTGTTAATGTTTGTAAAATAAACTTGGTTTTTTGGGTTCACTTTTAACAACTGTCTGGACTCAGTGTTTTACCAAATAGTAACCGGCTGGTGGCAGTGGGGAAGCGAGCACAGTGGTGGCACAGGGATCAATAGACCGTTAAACGTCCGGGGACCCTGTATGATTGCCACAGTGCCCCACAAAAAGGTCTTCATCCAGATTTAGGGCCCTGAGGTAGCAATTTGCCCTTTTTAAAAAAATCAAACATCACTGCACTTAAGGGCACAGATACAGAGCTAATGTATCTCTCCTTTAGCCCTCATTAATTTCAGTGGGCATTTGTCTAAAAACAGAAATCTGAAACTGATGATTTCCTAATGCATACTTTTTGTCATACAAATTCTGATCAGAGTTCTTATTTTAGGCATGATTGTGCAAGCAAGAGATTTCCAGTAAGTGTTTGGTTACAACTAATTTTTTAGTCATCTTTTTGGCTTCTTTGATGTTCTGGTCATTGCTAACCACTCAATAAATGAATAAATCATTGTGCCCCCCCTCCATGCATCAAGCCTTTTTTAAAAAAGAAAAAAATGGGGAATTTAATGTTACAAGAAATCTCTGTCAGCATGTTAGTTTCATCAATATGGATTTAGACAGATATACATAGGAACCAGTTTTCACAATAAATCCAGCTAGGTCAATAATGAACAACATCTAATTTCCCTTTGAACCCAATTACTGTGGGGTGGGGTGTTAATTAAATATATTTTCATAATGGTTCCTCCCCCTTCCTAATTTCATAGATGGTGATAGTCATCTGGTATCCTCAAAGACTGGAAACAAGCCTTGAACCCAGGTTTCATCACTCCCATACCTGACGCAGGCTCTTACGGTCAATAGAAGTCTGTTGCCTTTAGTTTATAGAATTTTAGAGTTGTAAGGGACTACAGGGGTCCTCTAGTCCATCCCCCTGCAATGCAAGAATCTTTTGCCCAACGCAGGGCTCGAACCCACAACCCTGAAATTAAGAGGCTCCTGCTCTTATACTTGACTTGCTGATAGGCTACACTCTGCTGTGAGTGTTCATTGAGCAGAAAGTTCAAATGAGACTCTTGAGTGATTCTGTAGATATTTGGCAACGCTCTACCCTCTTGTCATTGTCTCAAAGCAAGCAAGCAATGTGGTACCCTGCAGATGTTGCAGGTCTCTAGCTCCCATTGTCCCTGACCAATGGCCATGCTGGCTGGGGCTGATAGGATCTGTCTGGCTGTTGGTATGCAGCCAAGGAAACAGGGGCAATTTGCAAGCCCCCAGCTGGCCCCAGCCCACCGGCCGGTAAGCTGGGTGATCTCCAGTCCTTGGCTCAGCATGAAACAGCAACCCACAGCCTCAGAAGCCTTCAGAAGCTAGAGCACAGTCTAATCAGCAGAGTAAATGCTACGCAACAGAAGTGGCAGGAGAGGTTGTGTCACCATATTTACAAGCAGTTTATTCAGCGTACATCACAACAAAAGGAAAAACATGTCTTCTCCCTTTCATGTCAAGCAAGCAGCATAAGCAATAGCTATACACAAAATGGAAGTTCCCAGCAAGCTGTGCTGGAGTGTAAACAGGCATGTCTTGCCTGTACTTAAGGTGGAACGGAATATCCTAACAGCTCTACCCTGTGGTACCCTGCAGATGTTGCAGGTCTCCAGGTCCCATTGTCCCTGACCAATGGCCATGCTGGCTGGGGCTGATAGGAACTGTCCAGCAATATCTGAAGAGCATCACGTTGGCTACCTCTGTGTGGGGTGCATAAGCAAGAATGCCAAGAAACTCTTTCTCCAGGACACTCCTAGGCAATAAGCTGCAAGGGCTGTGTACTCAACTCTTGTGCTTCATTGGTTTCTGAAAGTTAGGCTGGTCCACGGAGAATTGCACAGTGAGGGAGGCTAGAATTGGGAGCATTGCAAGAGCATCCCTGATCTCTGAAATGAAAGCGATGGAGAAAATTATCATTTCATAAAAGCTGCATTGTTTTGATGGTTCCATTTTATTTTGAGCCTAAATTGATGAGGCCTGTGCTTACCTTTATAATAGAGAACTAGCTGTTTTCAGGTTCGTTGTGTAACGGATGTTAATTCTAGAACACTTAAAAGAATAAACTGCTAAAATGCATGAAACTCTGTATGCATTAAAAGAGAATCGGCTAGACATGGCGATTGTGATTAATCTTGAATTGTTTTGTAGATAGATGAAAGAGGGACTTGGGAGACATTTAATGGATAGGAAAAATTATTTGAAAGTCTTAATATAGAAAGGCCCTGAAAAATGATTATATGTAATCACATGATATTATGACGACAGCTGATCTGAAGAGCTAAATGATTTTGATTGGTTCAGGATGATGACATTGGGCTATAACTGGAAGGGACAGGAAACGACTTTTGTTTACTGTTGGTCACCAAAGCTACTCAGAAAGACTGACAAGTGGCCAATCTCAGCAGAGACAGCCTACAGGTTGCACACCAGCTCTTAGCAATTCTGTATAGCATAGCTACTAAAAACACAACAGTCCTGAAGAAATCACATTCCCTTTTAAAGAAAGTGTTTGGAGATGGTTCCGTATGTTCAGAACTGTATTTGCGTAAACTGAACTTTTTTCATTGCCTACTTAAAACATTTTTGTTTTAGGCAAGCCTCTGCAGACAGATGTTGATGCGTTTTAATCTCTTCTATTGTTAATTTTAATCATTTTTAAAATGTTTTTTATTAGTAACTGCAATATTTCTTGTAAACCACTTAAAGGTTTTCTCACAATCAAGCAGTATATACATTTTGCTAAATAAATAATAAGCTTTTGACATGTACCACAATGAATTTCTTTCTGCTTTTAAATAAACAGAGGGTAACCATAACAGCAAAAATGTGCCTACATACACACACAAACAAAGCTGTGTTCTTAGGGCCAAAAGCATTGTGAAGTGGGACAGCCATGACACAACTTTTCAAATATATTTTAAAGTTTCTATGGCGGTCCTCCAATTTTGATTGAAAACACAGGGGTTTTTTAAACAAGCAAGAGTGTCATCTATCAGAGTGCCAGGATAAATGACAGAATGGCCTTGCTCTGGCAAGTAAATGAGGTTTGCTTGTGACAGAACAGCATAGAGGAAATCAGAGAATGAGAGAAATGATCAAGCAGAGGCTGAATACGACTTTCCTGTTCTTTGATGGGGTTCCAGCTTCCTGCTAGCAATTTAAATTGTAACACTTCTTTACAAAATTGCTTGCATTTCTCATTTAACAGCTAAAGTTTGTATTTCAGCTGGCTGAAGTTCTTTAGCTCAGTATGCTTTACTAACTGTGGGCAGAAGTTTGAGTTATTCCCAGATAAGTATGCATGGGATTGCAGAATGCTGATCGTAATTAATTGGGCATGATCTGCAGCAAGATCCTTTTTCTGGTGGGGAGGTGAGAGGCTTCCAAGGCCACTTTGCTTCCAACCCTAGGGGCTGCCTGTGCAAGTCCTATCGAAAGTGTCACTTTAATAAAAACTAATTTTATTTTATTTTTAAAAGATATGATTACCTTCCATAACAGGTTCTGTGTTGGCATAGCAAGATACATAGGAAACACAAATAGCCTTTGTATTCAGCAAATAAATGATATCAATCATTATAACAAAGGACTTGACAAAGCATGCAATCTGAAGCACACCTATTCAATATAAGATTCCACTGACTTCAGTGATATTTATTTAGGACTGGAATAAAATGCACACGAATCATAGAAGGGCACCAATACATAACAGCAATTCTATATTGCTTCATTGAATGGTCTAATCATGAAAACCAGACATTTCCCCTCAATATTCCTGTGTGTTTTACTAACTGCTCTTATTTTAAGTGAATAAATGCAGAAAATGCAATAGATACAAAACATCACACTGCTGCATATGCTCAAACCAAAGCCATATACTGTGGCTGCAGGTTTGAAAAGGCCAACCCAAACAATGTTCTACATGTTATTCGGGGAATTGTTTTTCACACACTGTGCCCCAACTGACTGTTCTGCCCAGTGTTATATAACGATCTGAGCAAGCATGAAAGTGAGGTCAATTCCAGTAGCAGTCCGGGTAAACATTAATGTTGCAATAGGGAACAAGCGAGACTGGCCTTATGGCAGTGTCTTCTCTGTAAATGTTAATAACTGGTTTGTATACATCCAGTTAAATATTTAGTTTGCTTTGGAAATAATCATTCTCCTGCAGTCTAGATAAATTCTAGGGCCCCACATCACAACTCCAGACCAGGGCCAGAAATACTTACCTCATTAACAAGATCTAACCAGAACTGCAAATACAGTGGTACCTCGGGTTACAGACGCTTCAGGTTACAGACTCCACTAACCCAGAAATAGTACCTAGGGTTAAGAACTTTGTTTCAGGATGAGAACAGAAATCGCGCAGCAGCAGCAGCGGGAGGCCCCATTAACTAAAGTGGTACCTCAGGTTAAGAACAGTTTCAGGTTAAGAACGGACCTCCAGAACAAATTGAGTTCTTAACCCAAGTACCACTGTAAATGGAGAACACCTTGATCTAATCCTCATCTGAATTATGTCCTTCTCCACCTCTTTAGGCTGCTGATGAGGGTTTGGAACACTGTGGTGGAGAAGGGCTGTAGCTCAGGGGTAGAGCATACAGAAGGCCCCAGGTTCATTCCCCAGCAACTTCAGGTGGGACTGGGAGAAACCCGTCTGAAACCCTGGAGAGCTTGTTAAGTATAATTGTCTAATTGTACCTTGAAACGGAAAATGACTCTGGATGTGTCTTGCTAAACGCCACTGAAACTAAGTGTTGGCTCTCTGAGTGCCTAATAGGTTCATAATTAACTAAGAATGTGTCTCTGCTAGCTTTCCTGTGGTGTTTAACTTAGATCACATGGGAGGGGTATTCAATTGCAAATCTCCATTTTGTGTGAGCTGGTCTTTGTTCTCAAGCCACAGAATATACAAAGGGTGTGCTAATGATGTCTCTCCTGGAATGCCTCAGGCTAGAATGGAGTCTGTGTGGAGAGAAAGGTTTTCGATTTCTGTCTGAAGTAATTTCAAATTTTTAAGGTGCTAAACCCGTGCTTGGACAAGTACATGATTTTACGCAACTGTATGGATGCACCATTATTGTTGAAAGTCTGTTTTGGAACAAGTTCTGTCAGAAAAGCTTTAGAACCATGTTTTTGATCTGGACAATTTTATTTCAGGAAGAGTCAACTTTTATTCATCCTATTGCTTCCATATGGGCAATATTAATAACTGCAATAGAGCTGCTACCAATCAGTGTAAACAAGGCTATGCTAGATGGATCAATGGTCTGTCTCATTATAAGGCAGCTTCCTATGTTCCTGTGCAATAGCAGGGTGATCAGAAAGCAATGCAAGTTAGGAGCTGTTCTCATTACTTATTTAGCTACATTTATATCCTGCCTTTCATCCAAGGACCTCAAGGCAGTGTACATGGTTCTCCTCCTACCCAACCCCAATTCATTTTTTCCTCATAACAACTCTGTGAGCTGGTTGGAGAGGCTGTGGGTAGTGACTGGCCCAAGGTCATCAGGGAACTTTATAGCCAAGTGGGGATTTGAACACGGATCTTCCCGGTCCTCCTGTTCATGCATACATCTCTGCACCAACACAAGATGCATTAGGGTCTAAATCACGGGAAGTCAGTTCCTTCTTTCTTGGCTATTAGAACAATTTACGAAGAGAAGATGCTGACATGAGAGTTTACAAACTCTCCTTCAGCAGGAGTTTTTCAGAAGTGTCCAAGGAAGCTCTAGAGTTGACCAAGGATGGAGGAGCGTTGAGCCTCCAGATGTTGGATTCTAACTCCCATCAGCCCCAATGATCTGGGATGATGGGAATTGTAGTCCATGGGGATGCCTTACCACTTCTCTAGGCATACATAGAACATCTCGCCTCTTGGGCTAAGACTGAATTATCCACAAAGTCGTTCCATTTCTGGTATTATAGTAATATTTCTGTTATTTCAGTACAGGCTTGTTACAGCCATGATGTTTCGTCCAAGTCCAGAGAAGGAGCTTCATTTCTAAACAGGTGCTCATTCCTCTGCAACACCTTATCAATAGTCTTGTGCAAAAACTGTAGCTAACCAGTAACAAAAAAAAAACAGCCATGTCAGCCATTTAGTTCTAAATAGAAATATTAGCAGGTCCTTGCAAACAATGGGATATGCATCTATTTAAATAAACTCAGTAATTAAGGTGAAATCTCCTTCCAGTTAATTACATCCTTTATGCCTTATTTTCCTACTTACCTACAGATTGCTCAGTAAATAATTTATGTTGAAAAGATAGGTTTATATTTTCATGCCAGAGTGGGGGGGGGGCCACCCTGGGTTTTCAGCATAAGTCTTGGAGAAAGGGGGAGAGATACATATAGTATCAGTAACCAGCATACAGCAGAACTCAACACGCCAAAGGTTGAAAGTGAACTTTAGTCCTCCAGTGATCACCCTCAAGTACTTAGTCTTCATAAATTTCCCCCGTTTATAGAGTGTTTTTGATGGCAGACAATTCTTTGCTGAAAGTTAAGTGCTCTTTTATATGAACATATAAAGCAGGCTTTGGTTTGAATGAGTACATTATTTTGACAAATGTTTATTGGAAAGCCAATTACAGCTTCATAAATCAGGACTCTCTGTGGCACATCGGGCAAGCTTGCCAATGCCACCAGATGCCGCAGCTGAGACCAGCAGAGTAATTAAAATAATTTGGTGGGATCCTGCCCCCTCATCCACAGCACTGACAGTAGTCAAAACAGGAAGAAATTGTTTATTATCTTTCATTTAACTTATTAAAATACTTGTTGCAAGATGTCATGGCCATACTGGGGGATGGGGGTGGATGGGGCGGGTAACATTTGCTTTCAATTTGCAGTTAGATTAAAATGACAAGGTCAAGCACAATCCACGGTCTGACTGGCAGCTGGATTTTAAGGGCTGCCCAGAATAGAAAGCGGAAGTGTGCGTGAGCATCTGTAATAGATTGAAATCCAAAGAGGCCTTTACCATTTTATTTTCGAGGTGGCCATTTTTAATTTGAAATATCACCCTTAATTATATGCACATTTGCATGTTTCTGCCTGACCTCAGATACACTGGTACCGATTTAGACACATTCAGTTGACACGAGGCTTAAGCACATCTGAGTCATTCGAGTTTTATAGCCTTAGGGTTTATTCTAGGCAATGTTTACAGGAAACGCTATCATTACATTTTGCTGTAATTCTGTAGTTACTCGTTCCTGTTTCTTACAAAGAAGCCCTCATGTGGTGAAATCAAGATATAACATGACGGAAGGACTGTCCCAAGTTGGGTGGAGAGGGAGACTGAAATCATGCATGCATTTTTAAGTACTTTAATCAACGTTCAGGAATCTCCACTGCAACAGTTAATGAGCGTTGCTACTTATTCCCACTTCTCCATGAAACTGATTCGGTAAAAAGATTGTCATTGTCACAGCTGCTGGTTGTACCTGAGCTGCTGACGTGTTAAAGAAGAAAACAATTGCAGCAGTGAGTTTCTCTTACCTTGTAAGCTTCATGGAAGAACAAAGAGTGAAGAGAACGGTCATACTGTGGAAGGCCAGATTTGTAGAAAAGGAAGAGGAATTTGATAAGGAGGGCATGCCAGTCAATAACAACATTTGCAAACAGGGAGGTGGTGTTATAGGAAAAACTGCAGGAAAATGGTGAGTGGAAGATAAAAAATGTGCTTTGGACAGACCACAGCTGTTCATAGGTAACAGAAAGTGCAAGAAGGTTATGATGCAACTCTACCTTTCATTGCCACTATTAATGGATTAAAAAGCCTGATTCAAGAGTATTTTGAGTTGCATTACTATTTTTCACATAAACACAAGAACAGGAGAGATGTTCAATGGTGCATTATGTGGCATGTGCAAAAAAGGATAGCCATATCTTTATAAATGTTGTGCTGGGGCCAGTTCACTCCATAACTTCCATTCTCTTTGAAATAAGGCTAGCAAATATGGTGCCTTCTATATGTTGTCGGACCCTGAACTTTGTCAGGTTGGCTGAGGCTGTTGGAAGGTGCAGTACAACATCTGGAGAACACAAAGTGGGCTACTGCTGCACTAAAACCTACCACCGGCTATTGTCAGATGCCAATAGTATTACTGAGGGCATTTCCACACAAAGCACTTTGCAGGCAGTTGGCACCTGAAGCAGAAAACTAATCACCCACTAACCACAAGCTCATGGCAGCAGCAGTCCCTGGCTGCATAGGCACCCAACATTTAAAGCACGACTTACCACAAAGATTCCTAGCTTACCCCTCACAGAGCTACAATTCCCTGAATTGTTAACAAACTACAGTTCCCAGGATTATTTGGAGAAGTTATACACTTTAAAGTATGCAGACTTAGTCCCTGCCTAGCAGAAACAGCATAGAGACAGAGCTACTCTTGTATAACAACAGTTATGGTAGCTCTTAATCCTTCCAACAAGAAGTACCTCCTTAAGAGATACTTCCTGATTCTGTGGTTCTGTCATGAATCAAAACAATAAGTGGAACAGCCCTTTGGATTCTGCCCTCACAAAGAGCTTCCTGGTCAAGCTATATAAAGCATTCCCCTGGTTTTGTACAACATACCGTTCATAGCACCTGTGGCTTTTTCTTTCCAGTGGGGTGAAAGTCAAACATGACATGTAAGCATGTGAATTCCATTTGCTGAACTAACCTAGCCTTTTGTCAGTTTCACATGCTTATAAGATGCATATCAAAGGAATTGCAGCGAAAGGTACCTTGAGTGGGACATTTCCCTGTAAAGAGTATATAGAAAGTCACCCCAAAATAACAAAACAGAAAGCCAAACCAAATACAACACATAAAATAAAATGATATACTGTAGATACAAAGGCTCATTATACCATAACTGAAAATTGCTTTGTACACACAATAATTCCAGCCAGGAAATGCCAGCCTGCCATGAACATGACATTTCACAGAAAAGTCATGTAAGGCTCAAGCTGTTCACATATTCACAGATCAAAACTAGCATCACAAATTGTGATGTATTATAAGGGCATAAGAAACCATTGAACATCCTGGATTACTAATGCACTGTCCAGATCATTCTGCATCAGCTGCAATCTTCAGGCGAAACACACTGCAGAAAACATTCCTGCAATCAAGTCTTGGCATTGAAAGGCATGAATGAAGTTGTCAAGACCAAACTGAAAGAAAGGTTGCATTTTCCCCTCCAGACGAAGTTACTGAAAGGATTTAGTTATAGTTCCTACCTGAATGACAAAGAGCAAAGCAAGCCTGCAAGTCTAATAAACTCGGGAGCCTTCCAAATGTATTTTATTGTTCATTCTTGATTTGGGCTCATTATGATATTGGCGTACTAGTTGTATGTGATCACACTTTCAATTCTGCCAAAGTTTCAGGGTCCTTTGTTTCCAATCAGTGCATGTCCTGCAGCTTCCTGCTAAAATCCTCTAACTTTTCATATGCCACAATTGTTCTGGGTTATCTTTCAATTGATGTTGTATTATATGCAAGAGCACTCACCCAGACTGAAATAATGTGGAAACATTGGGGAAGCATCATGTTGTTGTTGTTTAGTCATTTAGTCATGCCTGAATAAGGGTTGCCTTCCTTCCATTACGCTCTCACTTTATGATTTTCAGGCAGCCTATGCTAACTTCTGCTTCGGTTGTATGTACACTATACATTTAAAGCACATGGCTTCCCACAAAGAATCCTAGGAGCTGGAGCTTGCTGCTCTCACAGAGCTCCAGTTCCCAGCATCAGTAACAAATTACAGCTCCCAGGATTCTTTGAGTGGGGAGAGACATGTGCTCTGAATGTGCTCTGAATGGTGTATACACAGACATGGACTTGTGTACATGCGGATGGCAGGTGTGAACTTAGCTTGAATCAGCTTTTGGAATGCCACTGCTGAGTTGTTGAGCATTGCTTTCCAAGGACTTGATGGAGGCATGCAATGATCTGGACCAGATTGACAATTGTGTATGCCAGCAGCCTTCATGTTGTTGTTGTTTAGTTGTTTAGTCGTGTCCGACTCTTCGTGACCCCATGGACCAGAGCACGCCAGGCACTCCTGTCTTCCGCGGCCTCCTGCAGTTTGGTCAAACTCATGCTGGTAGCTTCGAGAACACTGTCCAACCATCTCGTCCTCTGTCATCCCCTTCTCCTTGTGCCCTCAATCTTTCCCAACATCAGGGTCTTTTCCAGGGAGTCTTCTCTTCTCATGAGGTGGCCAAAGTATTGGAGCCTCAGCTTCAGGATCTGTCCTTCCAGTGAGCACTCAGGGCTGATTTCCTTAAGAATGGATAAGTCTTGCAGTCCATGGGCTCTCAAGAGTCTCCTCCAGCACCATAATTCAAAAGCAGCAATTCTTTGGTGATCAGCCTTCTTTATGGTCCAGCTCTCACTTCCATACATCACTACTGGGAAAATAAAACAGGATGGCCCAGTATAAATTGACCTCCAATGCACTATTACCGCATCAGTGAATTTTTGCACTGAGGAAATCATAGAAGCATAGAGTTGGAAGATATCCCAAGGGTAATCTAGTTCACCCCCTTGCAATTCAGGAATCTCAACTAGATCACACATATGAAATGGCCATCCAACCTCTACTTAAAAACCTCCAAGGAAGGAGAGACCACCTCCTCTCGTGGGAGTCAAGCAGCTCTTACTGTCAGGAAATCATTCCTGATGTTTAGTCAGAATTTCCATTCTTGTAACTTGAAGCCACTGGTTCAGGTCCTAGCCTCTCGAACAGGAGAGAACACACTTGCTCCATCCTCCATGTGGCAGCCCTTTGGATATTTGAAGATGGCTATCATATCTTATTAAATAAAAAGAAGCATAGCAGCAGCAACAGATAATTGTCATGAGATTTATTGCATCAGGAATCCCCTCATTCTACAGTTTTCTGTTCTTTCACTTCCTGGTCCATCAACTACCTCTTGTGTGTAATAAATTCCTGGTCCATCAACTACATCTTGTGTATAAAAATTCCTAGGATGAAAATATGCATAATATGAAATAAGAAAAATAATGCCCAATATTAGGGTGATAACGACCACCATAATTACAGATAACAAATATATTTTCCCATTAAACACTGATTTGCAGGACATGCAAACATACACTATTGTTGCAGTTATAAACCCCCGAGCAGTATAATAAACAATCAGAGGTATTTTGGTCTTTTCTCCCTTGACATTAAAAAAGGTAAAAATAAGAATGATTCCCACAATAGTCCTGTAGACAATTTCTGGTACTTTAGATGTACAAAATGTTGTGTGTTGCTTCAGGACCCAACATATACTCAAAAGCCAAAGAAACACAAGTAGAACGAGAGACGTTATACTTAGTATGGTGACCAGAGCAATGCAGAGTATCCAAGAAGTCAAAGTCAGCAGTTTATAGAAAAGATATATTAATTTGGAAAATATCCCTGGAAAGTTTTTTTTCTCAGGCAGGGATTTTCGTAACGCTATCTGATAGTCCACAGTTGCACAGGAGATGCCACAGAAAGACATTGCAATGGTTACATCTAAATAAAAGGAAATAAAAGTTGTTAGCCCTGTTAGAAAAAGAAGAGTTTTTTCTATTAAATAATATTCACACAAAGATGGCACAGTAGTCTGAACTAGATAGACAGACATACATACTCTTAGAAGCTATGGAAATTAGATATGCAGTGGATGCTCGGGTTGCAAACGTGATCCGTGCAGGATGTACATTCGCAACCCGCAGCGTTCGCAACCCGCAGCTGCACATCTGCGCACTCACGGGTTGCGATTTGGCACTTCTGCACAGGCACGACTGCTGAAACCCAGAAGTAACCTGTTCCAGTACTTCCAGGTTTCAGCGGTCCGTAACCCGAAAAAACGCAACCTGAAGCGTCTGTAACCCAAGGAATGACTGTACTAACTACTGGGAAGCTTTTGGTCAAATAACTGGCTGGTACTGAATTCATATCAATTCAGCCTGTCCCATCCCATAACTTGTTTTCCTTCACTACCCTACAAAAGCTGCCAGATCCCAGAGGAAAGATGTCAACAAAAATCAGAAGTATGATGCAGGGCATTTTTTCATCCAAAACTCACCTGAACTCAGTTCCGGCACCTCTCAGGTGGGCACCTTTGCCATTATAAGAGAACAAGGGAGGCGTTCATGGAGAGTTCCGGCACCTCATTTTCTACAAAAATAGCACTGAGTGGGAGAATGTCTCTTCTATGCAGTTCATGAAGGTGCAGCTGACCTGGCAGGTTCTCAGCAGTAGACAGCAGTAGAGAGTCCCTTGGCTCTCTGCCCACTGTCCCAACTACTCTGCCTGATTATTCCCTCCCTAATGAATGCACACAGCCACTTTGGCCTCCAGGCTCTTCATGAAGTCCTCCTTTTTCCTTAGCTCCTACTTTGAGAGCATCAGAAGAGCACTGCTGGATCAGACCAAAGGCCTATCTCAGGAGTGGGGAACCTTTCTCAGCCTGATGGCATTCTTGCCTAGTGGGCAACCTTCCAGGGGCTACATGCCAACACTAGGTGGCACAATGGGTGTGACTGTTAACTTTGTGCAATAGGTTAGAAGTCCATCCACCAAAGGGCCAAGAGGGATGCATATCATCTATGCACCCATCTTTCTATCCAGGCAAGCAGGAGCCTTTATTATAGTCCAAAGAAACATCCTAGACAGTCAAAAAATAAAAAAATAAAGAATGGGAGAATGGTTTGAGGGAAGACCAGTGATTGGTATGGCCTGGGAAAGGTGTAAATAAGAGAGTACTGAGGTGTGAAAGATTTTGTGCTATGAATGGGTGGAGGAGGAAGGGAAAGAGAGTGAGAGGTACAAGGGAAGACAAGAAACAAAGTGGCTTAAGAAAGTAGAGCCGGGAGCAGTAGACTAAGAAGCAGAAAACAGAGGAAGCAATGAGTGATCTAGAGGGGAAATGGAAGAAATATGGAGACATAAATAGATTTAAAGACACTCCAACCATGGAGTTGGGTGAATGGGCAACAGCATGGCAAACATTATTTAATGTGAGTCTAAAGTGATGCACATAACAAATAACAATAATCAAATGCCAAATAAACATCAGTGAGGAATGAACTGGTGGTGCCTGATCTCTGTCTTAAGGCACAGAAGGTGCATTTCATATGTACTGAAGTAGTTCTCTGAGCAGTTTAAATGTTTGTGAACATTCTGCGCCATCACATGTTCCACACACTGTTAGGAGATGGCTTCCATCACCACAAGCAGACTTACACTGACTGGGGGTAGAACTGTCAGATGTCATCAGGATGTAGATCTGAAGAATGAGCTGGGGCGTGCTCTCCAGAAATGCCCTAAATAGTCTGAGCATACTTATATCAGTCATTGCACAAATGGCGCTCTTGTGAATGGGGCTGGTGCAACCATCAATCAATCCATCTTCCGAGTTGTTCATTTTAAATGCTGCCTGATAGCCACATTTCAGTGCAGCCCAGTATCTGCAATGGAGAAAGGTACAGTCGGGCATTTTGTAAGATTTAGGGCCAAAGTAAACATGATGCAACAGGTGGGGCTAACAATCTCACGGTGTTTGTTTCTTCAAATGAAAAGCAGAAATAGAGGACCAGAAAGGGAGAGGGTTGCTTAAGTCTGTCTCTTCCAGCCATTCTTCTGCTCCCCTTTGAATTTCACAGTGGGAGTGTGAAACACATCATGCCATGTGCACAATTGGCTTATCATCCCTTTCCTTCACATTCAGACCCATTCACACAAAGGGAGTGCGAGAAACTCAACCTCTAAGAAGCATCTACCATATTTTTCACTCTATAAGACGCACCAGACCGTAAGACACACCTAGTTTTTGGAGGAGGAAAATAAGAAAAAAAATATTCTGAATCCCAGAAGCCAGAACAGCAAGAGGGATTTGGCTTCTGGGATAGCCTCTTGCTGTTCTGGCTTTTGGGATAGCTGCGCAGCCTGCATTCGCTCCATAAGATGCACACACATTTCCCCTTACTTTTTAGGAGGGGGAAAGTGCGTCTTATAGAGCGAAAAATATGGTAAATGAAACACAAAATGAGCAGGGAAGTTCTGAAATTTTAAAGGAAAGAAAATGTTGGCATGGTGACAGATCCCATAGAAACTATTGCTCCCACTTCCCTCTTTCCATTTTATTTCCCCTCTTTTTTCAGAATCTGCCCCCCCCGCAAAAAAAAAACTTAATACAAAAATATGGGAGAATGTGGCCCCATCTGCACTATACATTTAAAGCAGTATCGTATCACTTTAAATGGCCATGGCTTCGCCCCAAAGAATCCTGGGAACTGCAGTTTGTTAAGGGTGCTGAGAATCATAGACGTGTAGAGCTGGAAGGGACCCTGAGGGTCTCGTAATCCAACCCCCTGCAGTGCAGGAAATGCAAGGTAACCCAACGCAATGTGAAACCATACCGGACCCTGCTTAGCTTTTGCAAATGGGCTAGCTGCTTTACCAGAGTTCCTGGAGAATAAGGATTGGTTGTAAAACCACTCTGAGAATTATAGCTCTGGGAGGAGAACAAGAGACTCAGCATCTTGAACAAACTACAGTTCCTAGGATTCCCTGGAGAAATCCATGACTGTTTAGAGTGGTATGATACTGCTTTCAATATATAATGCAGATAGGGCCCATTGCTGCACATGCTAAGCTTTTCTCTAGTGATGGCAACTTTATTTCCTATATCAAGAGCGCCACCCTAGATAGGATAAATGACTTGCTGAGGACTTTTCAGAGCTCTATAAAAAGCTGTGCGTCCCCCCTTCCCTGTGGAAACAAACCCTTATCTGTTTATTTAAAATTATTGCCTGCTTTCCATTTTAAAGAAAAAATCCAATGTAGCTTGCAATAATATTAAAGTAACGGTATTTGGGGGTTTAAACTTATATCAGAAAATTTTATATTCAGTCCCCGCTTCTACAATCCTACTGGTAACAGCACATTCCACCTGTGCTTTTCTTTTAAATATATAGTATGGCCACAATCCAGTTACATAACTCCTGCACGAGGGAGGCCCTCCAATTGATAACAGTTGCAGACCAAAATGACATGTATCTATGTGCAGAGCTTCATCTGTTACAGCCAGCGGTCAAAACCCCATATACCACCACAATCCTCAGATATGCATGCCTGCTTTCAAAAATAAGCCTTGAATTCCTGTGCTATCCTTACAAGGAATGCCAAAAGCAGCTTAAGTCTTCAATTTGCTTACCTGAGAGTAAACTCCATTGAACTCAGCGGGACCTACTTTTGAGCAGGCATGTTTGTTGGTTGGTTGGTTGGTTTTAAGAACCCTATTTATATACCACAATTCACAAAATGGATATCAGAGCTATTTACAACAGCGATACATAAATCCACATAAAAATTTACAATCAGAGATCAGCTAACTATTATGGAAGGATGTATTCTTAACTGCTTGCATAAGCCTAGAGGAACTGAAATATTTTCTGTAGATATTTGAAGGTTGTAACAGAAGGCACCTGCTGCTCAGTATAAATAGACATGCAAATTCTATTGTAATTCTTAGGGCACATGAATTTCTTGTGGTGACATGCATTTCATTGGTAGACAGTGGAAAATGAGGAGCTAATGCACGCTAATGTTTATTACTGCATTATATCTCAACTCCCACAGCCATACACTGAATAATGTGTCCTTAAGGCTATGAAGTAATTTCCTATAAAATAAAACATAGATGGAAAACACACTAAACATTTCGGGGGGGGGTTAATTCATTGCCTCATGAAGAACGTTCGCTTCTCAAAATATTTCTATTTTCTTTTGGGAGATGCAGTTTTTATTCCCACTATCAAACCACAGCATACATCCTCTGGCAAGGAACACGTACATCACTGAAGAAAAGATGAGAAACACTCTTGGGTGGAATCTATACACATACAGGGTTAACTTAATTCGTTCCGGAGGTCCGTTCTTAACCTGAAACTGTTCTTAACCTGAGGTACCACTTTAGCTAATAGGGCCTCCTGCTGCCGCCACACCGCCACTGTGAGATTTCTGTTCTCATCCTGAAGCAAAGTTCTTAACCCGAGGTACTATTTCTGGGTTAGCAGAGTCTGTAACCTGAAGCGTCTGTAACCTAAAGCGTCTGTAACCCAAGATGCCACTGTATTTTTAAAAAGGTATGAAAATGCTTTTTTAAAAAGTGTTTTTTTAAAATAAATTGAATTTTCCATAAGGCTCACCATCACCATCCAGCATCACATTGTATATTGCACTTCAAACATTTTATTTGCAGCTGTATAGCTGAGTCCTTGGTTTCCGCAAGAATTACATTAACCCAGTACCCAAGTTGCTGATTTGGACGCTTGTTTTCGAAACAGAAGTGTCTTCTCATTTGAGCACAAGGCACATTTTTGAGCAGATGCAAAGGTGTGTTTGCTCTGCATCTGCAGAGCAAAGAAGCAACTGCAAGCAGAGATAAAAGGAAGCTAGAAATCCCCTCTTAAAATGTATTTTAACCAACCTCATTTCCTGCTGTTTCTCAAAATGACAGGGCACTTACTCGCTCCTCTTCAGTTTGCTGTTTTTAAAAGCTCTGCTTACAAGAACATATCCCAAGAAGTACCGATTGCCCTGTGGGAACTTCTGAATAATGTTTTGAAGTTCACATGCTGGCAGTTTTGTGGCAAGCTCCAATGTACGCTGCAGAAATCTTGGGTAAATTTATACATAAATATCTTCCTACAGAACAGCAATGGTGGCCTCCATACGTGTGGCTCACCTCACATTGCTTTAGCTGAACACTGAAAACAACTTTCATCCCTTAAAATAGATTTTGGGGTATCAGAATGTCCTCATTATTCTGATAATTATAGCAAAGGTTAACCCAAGGGTAGACATTCCATGCACAGTGTGCCTGAATGGCTTGAAATATTTGACAATTGCACTGGATGTTTAATGAAACCTTACTGCAGGGGTCAGCAACCTAAGGCCCATGGGCCACAAGCGGCCCATGGGGGTCATTTAACCGGCCCCAAACCGAGCCACACGCTCACCGGAAATCGTGGGCACATGCATGATCCAGTCCACGGAGGGATCTCCACTGGAGCGAACCAGTCCAGACGAGGTAAACCTTGCCGATCCCTGCCTTACTGTATGCATGCTTATGTAGTCCACAGGGCAGAGACACCCTATGTTTGTGATCAGGGGATGTCATCAGTGACTGTCTTGCCCCACCTTCCAGCCCCTAGAAGCAGTAGCAGCTGGTGGTGTGGGCAGAGTTGCGTTACTGACCTAACTTCCCAAAGCCACACATCACCGCCAGTTGCTTAGAGGTGAAGGGCAAGACAGCAGGGACAGATTCCTCCTTTTTTTTGTTTCCTCCTTTTTTAGTTCTCTATCACCATGTGACCTCATCAAAATAGGACATGCCTGAGTTTGCTCACTAGGAGCTCAGACCATGAGCTATTTTATTATATTTTGTATCCTAAGGTTATTGCCTGTGTTTACTTGCTGCTGCATGGATAAATGCATGAACTTGACCTTTTGAACTATGTAAGTACAGTGGTACCTTGGGTTAAGGACTTAATTCGTTCTGGAGGTCCATTCTTAACTTGAAACCGTACTTGACCTGAGGTACCACTTTAGCTAATGGGGCCTTCCGCTGCGCCGCCAGAGCACAATTTCTGTTCTCATCCTGAAGCAAAGTTCTTAACCCAAGGTAATATTTCTGTAACCTGTAGCAGAGTCTGTAACCTGAAAAGTCTGTAACCTGAGGTACCACAGTAAAGCATTTTAAAACTTACTCAGGACAGGACACATTTAAACGGTTTGACTGCCTATATCCCCATGCTATTCTGCTGCTTTCTTTTGTGACTTGAAAACTCTGCTGGGAGCTATCTCTTACTGGATAATACGTTTAACTCTGCACTTTGGATCTAGGGATCCAGCCAGTCTTTTATTGATTATCCCACATGGGTGATCTATATCTATCCCCCCCCCCCAAAGAAATAAAAATCTGTGGTCCTCCAAATGTTGCTAGACTACACCTAGCAACATGTGGAGGGGGGATTATTTGATTGTTCTTGTTTTTATTGTCTATTTTGTGTTTTTATATTGTGACTTTATGTTGTGAACTGCCCCGAGACCTGCAGGTATAGGGCAGAATACAAATTTAATAAATAATAATAATTAATAGACTACCACACCCATTTTCCCTTATCGTTAATCATGCTGGCTGAGGCAGATGGAAGTTAATTTGTATCTGGAGGGTTGAACCATAGGATTTAATAACTATGCACAGATGCAAAGACTCCCTCCCTGCTCTTTCTGAGGCACTGCTAACAACTCTTGAATTGGGTAGCAAAAGTCCTTTGGGTGGGCAAATGGCTGGGCATAGGCTCTTGAGCAGGTTACCTGTAACACATCAGATGATGGTGCCATTTTTCTCTAAAGGAGGATATGCATTCCTTTCCGGGATGTTGCCCTCTAAAGAAGGGTGCATATTCCTTTCATGGAAGTTCATTGCTGCCCTTAAGATACATGAGCAGTTGTGGAATAACAAACTAAAAATCCAAGACCTGCTCCCTGTTCCTTCGGGAATGCCTGCAGCACTGACAGAAACTGTAGGGATCCCATTCATGGCTTTGAGTTTAATATGTAAGAACAAGGAACAAAATTTCTATACTGTACAGAGCTGCTTTCTTGTGTGGTGCTGATGGCACACATTTATATTTCTGAATGACAAAAGCCCTGCCGTATTCTCAGTTTATAAAACAATCAGAAACGCAAACATCTGGTTCTTGTATCCTAGACTGAGGCATCTGTGTAGTCCAGTATTTTCCAGAAAACCTGCTTGAGTAAATCAATCTGTTCCTCACACACACACTCATACACCTAAGCTTGTGGTTGTCCAAGCGGTGTGTTGGGGCAAGCTCGCAGCTTTATGTGAAACCTCCCCAGTTCACAACTGAGAAGCTTGATAAGGTGTGAGGTGACCTTTGGACGCCTGGCAAGGATTCTCACAAAGTAAAGTGCTTACTGAATATCACTTGGCATTTACCTAGGGAGAAATTGTTGGGTTATGTTTAGCTTCTGCTTCTTGACAGACATATGACCTGCTCTTGGGCCTTGTATTAATGCCAAATTAAATACATTAACCACTTAAAAAAAAAAAAAAGTTTTACCAATATATGTTTGGATTGGATGGGGAAAATATTAAATAGAAATAAAGAGCAATTTTTTAAAAAAATGCTTCATATTCTACAAATAGCACATTATTTTGAATATCTGATGTTATGGAAGGAAAAATAATGTACAAATGCCTGGCCTGTTAGACCATTTGCTCCACAATGCTTCTTACATCACAAATGATAAAAGAGTATCATTCTCCCCTTTGCCGCCACCACCACCCAACAAACATGTTCGGAATTTGAAGTCTGCTCAGTACTACTGCTCACCCTGACCTGCTTACTGAAAGGTAGAAAGTGGGCAGGGAGGTTGGCAAATGCACCAGTAGGAGGGTTAGACTGGCTCTGCTGGTGCATTAGCAGTGCATTACCACCCTTGCCACTGCCTTGCCCTTCTCCATCTATCTCCTGGTATGCAACAGCAATGCAACCAACCAGAGGTCAGACAAGTGGTGGCATCACATCATCCCCTATTGAGTTGTTGTTACTATTAACAGGTTGTTTGATATTGCACATTCCATTTCCATAGTGGTCACTTGCTTGCTACTTGTACAAACTGCGCTCATCTTGATGGAGCATATAGTAGGAAAGATAGCAAATGTGTGGTTCTTTTGTTCTAGTTGCCTTCTTAAGATGACGAAGAAACATTTTAGTGGCAAGTACAGAAAGCAAGCATTCCCTAGCACTTTCAACATCCACAGCCTGGAACAGAGGAAAAGTTAATTTGTCTAATAATTCCTTTGGCTAAAGTGACTGTGAGAAACATAATTAGTTAAGAACATTTTAAATCACACAAGTTCTCATGACAATCATTAAAGGAATCTTGGCAAAGCAACTGCTACACTGTCACTTGGGTGCTATGTACATAGATGCTCCTTTGTCAGTGTTTGACAACCTTAATTATTTGGGGGGGATGAAAGAATATTAAACAAAAATAAAAGAACAACGGGAATTTTGGTAGTCTCCAAACTGTTGCTGTTTTGGGGTGGGGTTTGATCACGTACTAGCAAATTCGTGTGTACATCACTCCAGATCCCTGCCTCTCCTTCCTAACTGTCACTCTTTAGGATAAAGCAAGTCAGCAAACGGCAGCTAGGCAACCCATTCTACTTATTTTACACCAGGGGTGTCAACTTGAATAAAACATGGAGGGCGGTTAAGCCCTGCCCCGCATAATCACATGACGCAGTGCATGCACATCATTTGAGTGGCAGTGACCATCAACTTGGGGGAGGCTGGCCCCCTCAAATATTTTATGGGGGGGGATGAAGACCAGGGGTGTCAACTTGAATAAAACATGGAGGGCAGTTAAGCCCTGCCCCGCATAATCACATGACGCAGTGCATGCACATCATTTGAGTGGCAGTGACCATCAACTTGGGGGAGGCTGGCCCCCTCAAATATTTTATGGGGGGGGATGAAGACCCCTTGGCCCCTAGGAGTTTGCTCCTATGCCTCACACCCTTGCACACATTTGAAATTTTGAAAGTTTAACCAGTCACCATCATCTTCTTTCCCGTTAAAAGTCATCTAGGACATTACAAGCATAGCTAGTTGTAAGTTCTATGTTTTATATTTACCTTGTAAATATTCCAGCTTGTAAGAGATGTAATGAAGAAATCCAACTCGGCTTGTGAGTGCCATCATCTTTAAACCAAGTGTAACTGAAATACTGGACAACTAGTGATGAAAGAAGCCCTGTGGCCAATGTCAAGGCACACCAGAGATACTGTCCCTCGTGGAAATATTTGTTTGCTACCCAGAGATCTGCTCCAATATCCGCAACATAAACCACAAATCCAAGAACCGTCGTAGCAAACTCTTGCTTTGTATATCTCATTGTCTTGGTTGATCATTTCATCTCAGGTCACAAGCAAAATATGCCATTTCTCAGTGCATCACATACTAAGAAAATATGTGAGCGTATTTCTCCTTGGGGAAATTGGGGTGTGTATTTGTTGAAGTGGCAAATTGAATCAAAACCACAGATACTCGGATAGATTAGCTCTGCTTCAGTACTGAAGATTCATTTCCGTACATATCCATATGCACATTGAATGGTACTGGTGAAGCTGATTCCTCCTGATAAGTCCTGAAAAGAATACGGTAAATGGATAGGTAACTAACTGGATCAGAAGAGTGTAAAAACCTCTTAACAGCAGCATAAATAATGATTACAGCAGCAACAAATGCGATGCAATCCTGTGCATGTTTTGCTGTGTTCAATGAGCTTACTCCCAGAGAACTGTGCATAGGATTGCAACCCTAAACTACTAATCAGATAGATTAATCCATAAAAGCCTTTACAAAAGAAATTAATAGGGAACACATTTGTTGTTTTTTAAGTGGCTTGTTTTTAATAGAGGTATGTCAAAAAGTAAAGATGAAAGGCAGCATTTCAGGACAGACACTCCCTCTTCTCTCTCAGGGGATTGGAATGGAAGAAAACACATCTGAAAACAAACTACTATATCCAATGCTGTGCCAGCAGAGTTCTGCTGGTGTAACAGGACTTCTACTTCCTCTCCTCCCCCTTCATGCTTCCATGGCATGTTTGCCTTGTACTTTGCACTTGATCTTTGGCACATTTGTCAGAACGATTGGCCGCTCTTTTCCGAAGCATTTCGCTTAATTTAACTCTGAGACCCTTTCCAGGGGGAAATCCTTTCCTGCGCAGCAATGTGCCATTTTTATGGCTCATTGGTAGTGACAGCCATACGGAGCAATACCCATTACATTTTAAAAGGGTGAAAGGCTGGCGTTGTGAGAAGGCACAAGAGATGGTAAGATGTTTGTGGCTAGAGAGCGTGGTCACTGAGGAAAAAAGAAGGGGGAAGTCCCAAAAGAAGAACAATTTAACAAGCCATTGAAAATGTCACAGGTAGACGGTTAAAGGTGCTTGCAATTGCATCGTAGTGTCCATGGCGTCTGACAGTCACCTATGGCATTAGTACAACTGCCATCCACACAGCTAAATGCTAATTGTATGTGCTTAGGCAAGAATCCCAGTATCCCAGCAATTTAGATTAGTGCTGTGGATACTGATAAACAATAGTCACACACACCCCTGCAGACAATTGCTGTCTGTGTGGTTCAGGGGCAAACAATTGTTGTTTAATCTCTTCAAAGAGACATAGCCAGTTCCTTCAGGCACTTGTGCAGTGCTAACCTTTTCTACTCAGAAGTAAGCCTAATATAATTCTAGGAGCCTTACTCCCAGATAAGTGGGGCTATGATTGCAACCTTATCAGATGGGCAATTTGACCCTAGGGCATTTTGAAAGCGACCCACAAGTGTGTGTGTGTGTGTGTGTGTGTGTGTGTGTGTTTATGTGGAACAGAAAGTGGGAATTGGGAATTTCGAAACTGAATGTGTTTTATTTCTACCCAATGTAAGTTTGACATAAGCATGACAGAAATGCAGAGAAGGAAACAAACTGAAAATGCCTTCAGTGTCAATTTTTCATCTCCCACCTACAATAACATCTTCAATAACATGGAGAGCATTTACTGAGAATCAACAGGAAGAAACATATCCCTTATTATTCCATACCCCAAAAAATCCCTCTAATTTTTCTTCCAAGATCTAGGGAAAAACACATCCTTTGATAGACTTCTTGACAGCATGAGTTAACCATAACAGAACAGCTCTAGAACCCACAGTAATACTTGTTTGTTTCCCTGCCCTTATAACCACTGAAGTAAACAGTACACATCTACTTTGGTTGGATTCCGGATTGTCATTCTAAGACTATATATAGATGATGTAGAATATGATCACCTAGATTTTTTAACTACAGGCAACACCCCTCTCATAAAGAAGACTTACCTTAAAACTTTCCAGATAAATAAACATCCCAGTAGCAAATCCATAGTCAGAGAGTTGCCTTGTAAGTCTGGATGGTTTACACTGTTGAACTGTGATACTTTGCAATCTGCAACCAGGAAAAGGTAAAGGGTGTGGGATAAAATGAAAACTGAAACGCCCGTCTCCTCCGGGCCATGTGATTCGATTAATAATACTCTAGCTACGTGGACTGTCATTGCTTTGACTGAGTCAACCTTTTTAAAAAACAAATAAATCATTTATTAAAAATCATCTGTGACCACTTTCCTAAATCTCTGCAAGATATAAAAACAAATCCTTTGTTTGGCTGCTTTGTTCCACATGCTTAAATAACAAGCTCTGTGTATTTAATAGTGATGACAAGTTGTACCTGCAACAAAGTGTTGCTATGTGGAATCCTCTCTCTTCAGGATTCTGGTCACTCCATTCCATTTCCCTTCCCCATATCCCCCACTCCAAGAGCAGATCAGCATCCCGTAACTACTGAGCATGCTTAATTCTCCTGACAGGACAGTTTTGGGTTCCCCGCCCACTCCTGCTTAAGAGTTTTTCATTTATAATTTTTCTTTTGTACTTCTGCAAACCTCGGGGTTCCTGCTCAGTCTTCCCACGTGTGCATTGGTGGTCTGCATACATAATCAACAGAGCTCATAACCTGAACATCAGAGACAGAGGGAATAAAAGAGTCCTGCAACAAAATGTTGCAATATGGAATGCTCCTTTCCCATTTTCCCAACCACACTAAATCAGGCTTCCTCAAACTCGGCCCTCCAGATGTTTTGAGATGACAATTCCCATCATCCCTGACCACTGGTCCTGCTAGCTAGGGATCAGGGGAGTCATAAGCCAAAAACATCTGGAGGGCAGAATTTGAGGAAGCCTGCACTAAATGATAGTGTGTGTTCAGGTCTAGATGCAGGAGCATTTGGAGGTGCTGTACACACAGTGTCATCCCCATGTTATCCCTGTCCCACACTATTAGTTAATCTAAAGCATATTCTGCAGGAACAGTTTTAATCTATTTTGTGCTGAGAATACACTTCTCAGGTGCTTGCTGTTGCCATGTGTACATAGATAATGTTTTCTTAGGTCACCTCCTATTGATTTAGTGAAGTTGCAGGGCTGTGCCACTCGCCCTCTCCTATCAGACTTCTGGTATATCAAAAAAGACACAGGAAAAAAATTAAGTGGAGAAGGGAAGATTTCACATCAGTTCTGCCAGTGCACAGACTGATTGAGGGGAGTTGAGAACATTGATGCACACTGCTTCGTAAACATGCCCACCTGTATGTGCAGATAGAACATATATTGAGCCTTATACATATTGAGCAGCAGCCTTAGGCAACATTATTGCACAAGTGTGTACATATGTATAGCAAATGCCACCCTCCAGCCTTTGCCCTCCACCTTCACTTTCCTCCACCTTGGCCCTGTCCTGTCCTGCAAGCTGCTACTAGGCAGACCTAGAGGAGAGATTGGTTAGGAGGCCTTCTGCACAGCACCAGCATTTGGGGGCACCAGTTACCCAGTTACTACTGTCTGAGCATCACTGGGTGTTGGGAGTCAAAGCAAACCAACACACAAAAAGAAATCTAGCCACACTGGATTTTTTCCCTGTGGTAGTGGGAGAAAGCTCTGCTGCTGTGCAGTCTAAGAAAAGCTAACATATTACTTCTTGGGGGTCTCTCGTTCATTTTTCTCACATACGTCAATTTATCCCCCCCCCCCAAACAAAAAGTAAACCATCTTCAGTATGTTTTGAATAAAAATACAGAACTGTGCTTTAAGCGAAAAAATCGGGGGAAAGGAATTTGACTTTAACCACTCTAGCTGAGCTGACAAAATTGCTAACACTTCAGAAATATCTCCAGGGTTTCAGCTGACAACTGTTTGCATGCAAAGGCGAGAGAAGTGTTCAACGTGTCTTAAAACAAATTACTACAATCTACTGCATAGTTAAAAGGATGCTTCAGTCCTCTCAATCTCAATGGGAGTTGAATAACATAACTTTGCTCAGAATTGTATGTGTAAATAAGCTCTGAAGGCTGCACCCTGTTTTGAGAACACACCATATTAGCTACATCATCATTCTGCACCAATTTTGTTATGACAGAACTTGTAATTTACTTCAGATGGTGTTGGTACTGCCATCTACAGACCAAATATGACTTAGCAGCCTTTTCAAAAAAAGTCTACAATAGACACATCCAACTCCCAAAAGACTGAGCTGTTGAGCTTTTTGGGGGGAGGATTGCCTAAAATCAGTCCAGCACTGACAATCAATCGCTGGACAATACAATTTATTCCCCATGCTCTGTGTTTAAGACACGGTGTGTGGATGTGCCAAAAATACAACTGGGCTATTACAAGCCCCTTTTGTGAATCAATATACCCCAATACTCCCAGAGCTACAATTTTCGGAGTTACCTGGTGTTATAAGAAAAAAACTGCTCCCTTTCCCTTATGGGGTATCTAAGAGCCCGTATAGAGTCCTTATGTAAGTTCTCTATTGGTAGGAGAAAATAGCAGAGGCCAGCCAGAGAATATTGAGAAACAAAGCAGCTAGTAAGCATGATCTTTATTAAACTGTTGCAACAGGGTCCCCCACTCCCCACACACAAGGAGGGAGGAGAGGAAGCCAGGACATTGGTGTGCAAGCTCTTATATAGACTTTTGAAACTGCCTCACCTGTAGCTCAAGACCACCCCCCAAAACATCATGCATACATCACAGAAAGAGGTGGTCCCCAGCAGAAATTTGAGTGTGTTGCTTCTCTCCTGTCTGCCAGGATACCTGATAATGCCTTATCTGATTGCCTTATCTGGGTAGCCTGGCCATTGCTTTGAGATGGTAAATGCTTAGTTCCTGCACACAGCCTTTCCGCTGCTCCCCGAGCTTGTGGGGCTGGTGGGAGGGGAAGGCCGATTTCCAGTTGTGATTTCCAGTTAGCCTGTGCTAATTTCTAGTCATGTGATTGAACAATAAGGGGGTTATATGAAGGCTGCTGGCATGCACAATCATCAACCTGGTCCAGATCATTGCATGCCTCCATCAAGTCCTTGGAAAGCAATGCTCAATAACTCAGCAGTGGCATTCCAAAAGCTGATTCAAGCTAAGTTCACACCTGCCATCAGCATGTACACAAGTGCTTCAGTCCATGTCTGTGTATACACCATTCAGAGTACATTCAGAGAACATGTCTCTCCCAACTCAAAGAATCCTGGAAGCTGTAATTTGTTACTGATGCTGTGAACTGGAGCTCTGTGAGAGCAGCAAGCTCCAGCTCCTAGGATTCTTCGGGGGAAGCCATTTGCTTTAAATGTATAGTGTACACACAGCCGAAGCAGAAGTTAGCATAGGCTGCCTGAAAATCATAAAGTGAGAGGGTAATGGAAGGAAGGCAACCCTTATTCAGGAGACAGAATCTTCCTGCCTTCTCATATCTAATCTTGTATCGGCACATGAACCTGCCTGGACTTTAAGATCAGCAGCAGACGGTTTGTTCTCTGTTCCACCCACTCAGATAAATCTACACAAGAGACAAGGCTTTGTCAGTGGTGACAGCCTGAATACATCATTCCCTGTTAGTGAAGATAATGGGGCTACTCTCGATGTTGGCCGGTAGCATTATTCATTACTTTTGTCAATGGCAGCAAGCAGCTCACCACATGCACTTTGTGTTGCTTTCTTTATAACAGCCAAATGGGTTTTCTTCATTGTTGCTATCTGACTTGGGCCCCTAGGAGGTTGTTTGTTGGCTGGCTGGCTGGCTGGCTAGTTGGTTTGTTTATTACATTTATAGTCCATGTTATGTACTGAAGTTCTCACCCTGGGCCAGCAGGGGGATACTGTAGTTTTCACTCAGGTCCACATATGCAAATAAGGGATTGAAAGTGACGTTCAGTGATTGGATAGTTACAGAAAGTGGTTACTGTTGCATTGTAGTGGAGCTCTATATAAGCAGGCTGGCTGAACCTTTCTGTTCAGTTCTTTTCTGGCCTGTGAATAAACAAGAGCTGTTTGAAGAATTGCTGTGTCATCTGATATGTTCGCCCACAACTTAACAGTCCGCCTTTCTTCCGTTGTGGAAGATAAGGCAGCATAAATGTGGCTCTAACCCTGCAGTGTCATCAAGAGCAGCTTCGGTTCACAAAACAAAATGTGTGGCCTTTTCCAGCGTCTCATTAGTGAAATACATTTCTGTTAATATTAAAGCAGCTTTCAACCCTTTCCTAAGCATTCGTTGTTAGCAAAGTCCGTTGTTCACCCTGGAAAAGTTAATTTGTTCCTAGATTCAGAAACATTCCCAGGGCAAAACCTGCTGTTATGTACTGAGAACAATAGGATCCAAACTGAAGCAGTCTGATTGGTCCTAGAACAATAGGATCCAAATTGCAGCAGTCTGATTAGTCCTAGAACAATAGGATTCAGAATGCAGCAGTCTGATTGGTCCTGGAACAATGCAGCAGTTTGATTGGTTGGCAGGAACCACCCAATCCTGCTCCAGATAGAAGTGAATCCACAACCTGATTGGCTTACAGTAGAATTCCGGAATTAGCCAATCATGTGCAGCCCATTGTGTAAATAATGTATATAAAGCAGATACTGTGAGGGGACTTTCATTCATTCCTCCTCACCACTATGAGCTGAATAAAGAGCATGAAATCACTTTGCGACTCTGAGTATATTTCACTGGCGACGAAGGTGGGATCCCGCTGAGCTGACTGCCACACACAGCACCGCAGCACCGCCACCTGCCGCACTGCTGCCTCGCACCGTGTATCCAGGCTTCAGCTCCGGGACACAAGGAACTCAGAATGGCAGCCAACAGCAGCTTCTCGCCATTCAACCCAGCATCTGGAGACTGGGAAGCGTACGCCTCCCGTTTCACCTTCCTCCTAGAAGCCAAAGGGGTCACCGACGAAGAAGATGCCAAGAAGAGGGCGATATTCTTCAGCGTCTGCGGAGAGGAGACGTTTGAAATCGCCCGGGCTCTCCTTGCGCCTGAAGACGTCGCTACTGTTCCATACAAAACAATAATGGAACAGCTGAAGGGGCACTTTTCGCCGCAGCCCTCAGTGGTGGCTCGTCGAAATGCCTTCTACGCAAAGCGACAAGCCCCTGGGGAAACCATAACTGGGTTTGTGACCTCTCTCCGCCAAGCCGCCCGGTTCTGCAACTTCCCAGAGCTGGAGAACATGCTTCGTGACCGTCTCGTCGGTGGCCTGAAGGATGAGAAGCTGCAACGACGCCTCTACGCTAAGAAGGACCTAACGTTCCACGTCGCTCTGGAGGAGGCCCTGGCAACGGAAGCTGCCGAGAGGTCGACGCAAGAGGCACGGCCGAGCCTGCCATCCCAACCGAGGGTCCACCATGAAGACCTCACCGACGACTCAGGATCTGACAGGGAGGAGGTGCACCGAGTACAGCAGCGCACTCAAGCAGCGCACAGACCACAGCTGCCTCGACGAGAAGGAGGAAACTGTGCAAGCTGCGGGGAGAGTCACGAGAGGAGGACCTGCCGTTTCCGCAACGCAGAGTGCAGGCAGTGCAGAAAATCGGGACACATCGCCCGGGTGTGTCGGGCTCGGCCCACCCGACACCAGGCATCAGATGACCAACCCAAGAGCCCCAGGTCCCGGGGCCCAACGCACCAAGGCAACTCGATGGAGCTCACGGACTGCCAGGTATACCAGTTGCCCCACCCCAACGTAGAGAAAATTTATGTAGAGGTACAGATAGAGGGGGCCCCATGCCGCATGGAGCTTGACACGGGTTCAACTCTATCCATAATCTCGGCAAAGACCTTAAGGAAACTGTGTCCTACTGGGGGTCCCAAACTCAGGCCGGCCCCATTCACCCTACGGGACTTCCAGAAACGTAAGGTCCCCACAATGGGGGTGGGGACCTTCAGGGTGCAATACCGAGGGCGGACGCGACAACTGGACTTGCTTGTGGTCAAGGGCCCCTACATTAGCTTACTGGGATTGGCATGGTTTGGACCACTGGGGCTAGCTGTCACCGGGGTGAACCACACTAGCTTACAAGTGGACGTGGACGCCATATGCAAGGAATTTCCAGGGGTTTTCGACGGAAAATTGGGACAGTATACGGGCCCCCCCATTGCGCTACAGCTTGACCCCGCAGTACGACCGGTCAGGCTCAAGGCCCGCCGGGTCCCGTTCGCCTTGAAACCCCGTATAGACGAGGAATTGGACCGACTCGTGGAGCAAGGAGTGCTGGAGCCGGTGCCTAATGCCCCCTGGGAAACGCCAATCGTCACACCCGTCAAGCCTAATGGTTCGGTCCGCATCTGCGCAGACTACAAATGTACCATAAACAAGGCCCTCACGGTCCACGCATACCCAGTGCCAGTGGTCAGCCATGTCCTTGCCACCCTGGCTGGGTCGAAAATTTTTGGCAAGCTGGACTTGGCCCAAGCATATCAACAGCTGCCAGTAGATGAGGCCACAGCAGAGGCACAGACGATTGTGACGCACAGAGGAGCGTTCAGGGTAAAGCGGCTGCAATTCGGGGTCAGCGTGGCACCAGGCATATTCCAGAATCTAATGGACTCTCTCCTTAAAGGGATTCCTGGCGTCACCCCCTTCTTCGATGATGTGTTGATTGCCGGGCCCACACCAGAGGAGTTTGAGGACCGCCTCCGCACCGTTCTGCACCGTTTCCAGACGGCGGGTCTCAAGGTGAAGCGAGAAAAATGTCTACTAGGAGTGCCTCAGGTGGACTTTCTGGGATTTATGGTGGACGCAGAAGGGGTCCACCCGACGGGGGACAAGGTACGGGCCATTTGTGATGCCCCAGCGCCCAAGAGCAAGACTGAACTTCAGGCCTTCTTGGGACTATTGAACTTTTACCATTCCTTCCTTCCCCACAAGGCGGCGGTAGCGGAGCCCCTACACAGACTCCTGGACAAGCGGGCCCCTTGGGTGTGGGGCCAGCGCCAGGAGGCTGCATTCCAGGCAGTCAAGGACTTGCTTGTCTCAAACTCTGTCTTGGCACACTTCGACGAGAGGCTGCCAGTGGTGCTAGCATGCGATGCCTCACCCTATGGCATTGGCGCTGTCCTGGGGCACCAACTCCCGGATGGAAGAGAGGTACCGGTGGCGTACTTTTCCCAGACACTCAACGCAACCGAGCGGAACTACTCGCAAATTGACAAGGAGGGTCTGGCAATCGTGAAGGGAGTAAAAAAATTCCATGATTTCTTGTACGGGCGGCCCTTCACCGTGGTGACTGACCACAAGCCGTTGCTTGGCTTGTTTGCCTCCGAAAAGCAGACCCCCCAAGTGCTGTCTCCTCGCGTCCTCAGGTGGTCAATTTTCCTTGCCAGCTACCAGTATGCACTGATTCACCGCCCGGGGAAGGCAATGGGCCATGCGGACGCCCTCAGCAGGCTACCACTACCGGAAACAGGCCCTGACCCAGCACCTGCACAAGAGGTTATGAGCCTGGAGCTGCTTCCTGACCGCCCCATTCAGGCACAAGAAGTTGCACACCATTCCAAGAAAGATAGGGTCATCTCCCGGGTCCTGGACTGGGTGTGGAGGGGATGGCCCAGCAGCAGCCCCGGGCCAGAATTCGCCGGCTACACAACCCGCAAACATGAACTGTCGGCCCACAAGGGGTGCCTGTTATGGGGAAGCAGAGTCGTTGTTCCCCAGCCCCTCCGCAAAAGGGTCCTCACAGCCCTACACGAGACACATCCAGGGGTAGTAAGAATGAAGGCCCTTGCCAGGAGTTATGTGTGGTGGCCGGGGATCGATGGAGAGATAGAGGCTTGGGTCAAACACTGCCAGGCCTGCCAAGAATCCCGCCCAGATCCCCCAAGGGCCCCAGTCCAGTCCTGGGAGTCCGCCCGAGCACCATGGTCACGCCTGCATGTGGATTTCGCTGGCCCCTTTCAGGGAAAAACATTCTTCATAGTGGTGGACTCCTACACCAAATGGCTGGAGGTCGCACTGGTACCGTCCACTTCCACGTCCGCAGCCATCCGGGTACTACGCAGGCTGTTTGCAACCCACGGGCTCCCTGACACTCTCGTCTCAGACAACGGGACTGCATTTACGTCAGGAGAATTCCAAACCTTCACAGCACAGAACGCCATCCGCCACATCCGTTCAGCGCCGTTCCACCCTGCCACCAATGGCCAAGCAGAACGCATGGTGCGGACCACCAAGGACACCCTCCGCCGCATGACGCAAGGGGACTGGGAGTACCGCCTTGCCACATTCCTTCTAGCACAGCACAGCACCCCCAGCTCAACGACTGGCCGGAGCCCCGCGGAACTACTAATGGGTCGGCGCCTTGCAATCAGATTGGACCGCCTTCACCCCGATAGAGCTCAGGATGAGGTAGTCGTGGGGGAAGGCAGGAACCCCCGGACCTTCGAGGCCCAGGACCCAGTGTACGCAAAGAATTTTGGGGCAGGCCCGGCATGGGTACCCGCCACAGTCACCAGGGTCACTGGCCCAGTGTCGTACGAGGTGCTAACGGATGGGGGGCAATGCTGGCGCCGCCACTGCGACCAGATACGGCGACGATTCCCGGGAGAAACCCAGGAGGAGGACAGGTCAGAGGAGTCCCAAGGGAACAGCGGGACAGTGAGGCCCATAGAGCAGGAGGGGCCAGCAGGAGAGGCAGAATCAGTAAATACAGAGAGGACCCGTGAGGCCGAAAGGACACCAGAACCAGAACCACGACTGAGCGAGCCGGTTGCACCAGACCAAACAACCCCATCACAGCCAGCATCCTTGGAACATGAGCCAGAACCTGGGGCCCGGACCAGGGAACACCACAGGCCGCAACGCACACGTAGGCCGCCGGCATACCTTGAGGACTATGAATGCGACCTCCCGGGCAGGACTGGAACTTAGAGGGGAGGGGTGTTATGTACTGAGAACAATAGGATCCAAACTGAAGCAGTCTGATTGGTCCTAGAACAATAGGATCCAAATTGCAGCAGTCTGATTAGTCCTAGAACAATAGGATTCAGAATGCAGCAGTCTGATTGGTCCTGGAACAATGCAGCAGTTTGATTGGTTGGCAGGAACCACCCAATCCTGCTCCAGATAGAAGTGAATCCACAACCTGATTGGCTTACAGTAGAATTCCGGAATTAGCCAATCATGTGCAGCCCATTGTGTAAATAATGTATATAAAGCAGATACTGTGAGGGGACTTTCATTCATTCCTCCTCACCACTATGAGCTGAATAAAGAGCATGAAATCACTTTGCGACTCTGAGTATATTTCACCTGCAATCTACAACAATGGAAAAACAACGAGTCTTAAGTCTTTAAGGTGCCACCAGACTCCTTGCTGTTTTGCTACAGCTAAATCTCCAGACATTAATTCTGGAGTAATTTAAGCGTAATCATGTTTTTCCTTGCTTTCCCGGTTCAGTGGAGCAGCGTTATGTATTGCTCTTGGGAGAGGAGAGGGGAGAAAGAGAGGCACATTTAAGGAAATGGGCAAAAATAAATTTACAAATACCCACGCTAACTGCACGCAGTTAAATCCAGTGTGTTACTTAGAACGCCCCGTTCTGTCAAACGCGTGACTGTAAACAAACCCCGCTGGGAGAAGCGGTTTGTGCCGGGACTCGAGTTTAGACTCACACGGAGTGGCCAGCTTCCGGGTTAGTTTTCGATGCCATTTTTGTTCAACGTCAGAGCTGAAGTGAGAGAAAAATTAGGATTTTAGTGGTACCTGTTATCATCTCCCTTCCCTCCTCCCCCTCACGAATGAAAACAACAAAGAAGATAGGATTCGTGCTCCAACTTAGGTCTTCTTATTCCGCGCGGGACGTTGCTCGCCTGATCTTTCCTGCGCTCTGTGAAGAGTTTTGGATGGGAAATCCAAACCAGCCCCACCTCTAACCTACAATATATGCTGCCCTACACGGCAGGGGCTGTCAAAAGCCGCTTTATCTCCGCCACCTCTCCCCGTTCTCCAAGTATATGGCGATATTAGCTGCAATCTCTAAAACGCTCAAACGGTTTGGGAGCAAAACAAGGATCGTAAGAAAGCCTGCGTTTTGAAAGTGCATGAACATGCAGCTGCTTTTTCTTTCTTTCTGGGCGTTAGACACACACACACACACACATATCACATCCACCCTAAAACCCAGGGGTTTTTTATAAGCTCTCACTCCTGCCCAGGGAGGCGGGTGGGAAGCAGTCTCGGAGGTAACCAGGAAGCTGTTTCTTTAGCGGTAGCACCTCTGAAGAATTCCTATCTCTACGTTTCGGCCGCTCAGCCGCTGGAAGAAGCCCCGCCGCGAAGATGGTGTCTGTGCTGCCGCGGGTGGAGAGGCTGTCGTCGCGGGTGGTCCGCGTGCTGGGCTGCAACCCGGGACCCATGACCTTGCAGGGCACCAACACCTACCTGGTAGGGACCGGCCCCAGGTACGTAGCAGCCCCCGCCCGCCTCCCCAGGAGGGACCAGCGGAAGAGAGTGGCTTATAGTTCCCTTTTACCCTGGTGCTAAAGTAGCGATTTGGAGCTGGCTTCGGATAACTGTTTCATGGGCAGGGCATCCTTTGCCCGTAATAGCTGCATAGGCAGGCAGAAATTCAACAGGTGGGGGATTCTTCCTCACCAGAGTAGGCGTGTGTGTGTATCTGTACATATACAGGTGTGTTTGTGTGAGCACATAAGGTAAAAAGGTAAAAAGGTAAAGGACCCCTGGACGGTTAAGTCCAGTCAAAGGCAACTATGGGGTGCAGCACTCATCTCACTTCGGGCCGAGGGAGCCGGCGTTTGTCCACAGACAGCTTTCTGGGTCGTGTGGCCAGCGTGACCAAACTGCTTCTGGCGCAACGGAATACCGTGACAGAAACCACACAAAAACACAGTTTACCTTCCCACTGCAACGGTACTTATTTATCTACTTGCACTGATGTGCTTTTGAACTGCTAGGTTGGCAGGAGCTGGGACAGAACAACGGGAGATCACCCGTTGCGGGATTCGAACTGCCGACCTTCTGATCGGCAAGCCCAAGAGGCTCAGTGGTTTACACCACAGCACCACCCACACATACATACCTTTGTGAGCGCATAAATACACACACACACACATTTATGTAGTGAGCCCCCCATGTTTCACGAGTTCAGTTGGTATGGCGCATGCACTGCCTGCAGAAGGTCCAAGGTTCAAACCTCAGTCATCTCCAGGTAGGATTAGGAAAGATCCACAATGAGATCTCTGCTGCTGCTGCCAGTCAGTGAATACTGACAGGCATCATTTTATTTGTATGCTGCCTTTCCACTGTTCAAACCATTATCAAGGTGGTGGCTTTCAACATGAAAAGAATGCATAACTGCAACATAACAAAAGTGGTCATAAACAAACAAAACAATAAAAAATATTCCACCAAACTGAAGAGTTACCACATAAACCAGGACAAGATCTCAAATAAAGATACTGTACCAAAAAAACCAGTAACAGCGCGCACGCGCACACACCCCGCAACAAAAAACCCCAAACATCACAGCCCAAGAGTCTGGTCAGCAGCCTCATCTTTGGTAGCTGGAGTCAGTCTGGGCCCTGCCTTCCCAGGCCAGGTAAGAAAAGGCCTACAGGGCAAGGAGCAAGTATTTCAGGACTTGCAGCCAAGATGCGCTGAGGACTGAGATAAAGGGTGTCATTAGATGTAAAGCAGCTGCAGGTATTGTGAAAAAGGCAGAAGACCTGCCAAGTGAGAAGAGGGAACCTTTCTTTATTTTTGAGAAATGATCCATCAGGATTCCCACTTGTGTAAGGATGCAGTGATGTTCTGGAGTAAGAAAATGTTGCTTTCCATGTCACAGACATTTTGTACTAGGATCCAACCTTACTTTTCTATTAATTGTGCTTTGACTTTTCCAGTTATGGTGTCTTTTTTTTGGGGGGGGTGATTATGTCTTTAATACAGAAGGATCCTTATTGATACAGGAGAACCAGCTGTCCCTGAATATATTGGCTGTTTGAAACAAGCGTTCAACGAATTCAGCATCTCAATCCAGGAAATCTTAGTAACACACTGGCACCAAGATCACACAGGAGGCATATCTGATATTTGTAAAAACTTTCCCACTAGTAAGCAGTTTCATTATTTTTGTTGTTGTCTAAAATGTCTGTATTCTGTTTTTTATACAAAATGTATCCAAGCTGTTTTTCAGTACTTTAATCTGACATTAAATACTGTTAAATAGCAGAAAGATAAAGTAGGAAAAACATTTGAAGGCTTGTATACCAGTGTCTAATAAAATTCTTGCTGGTAAACACTGAATGCTGGCAACTAACTTCTACATAGTTGATTGTTTACTTCACAGGCTATAAGTAAAACCAGCAAGGTAACTGTTTTTGCATTATAAAGTACATTAGTCTGTGTAGCTATTTGTAATTGTTTTTTTAATACAGTCAAACCTCAGAACTTGAATGTAATCTGTTCCGGAAGACCGTTCGACTTTTGAAACGTTTGAGTTCCAAGGTGCAGCTTCCGATTGGTTGCAATAGCTTCTTGCACTCAAATGGAAGCCGCTTTGGATGTTCAAATTCCAAGGATTGTTTGAAAACCGGAACACTTACTTCCGGGTTTTTGGCATTCGGGCAATGGAGTCATTCGAGTTCTGAGGTTTAACTGTATGCGTTTATTGTTAATGTTTTATTGTTAATTGTTTCAGTACGTTTCATGGGAAACAGCTCATGAAGTAAAAACAAGACCACTTTGCTATGCTTATAAAGTCAGGAAATTTAACTTGCGCATTTTAAATTGGCCAGACCTCTTGCAAAGCCATTTCTTTGCATGCTTACTCATAAAAACTGTTTCTCTTGTTAGCATCATAATGCTATAGAAAGTTGCCCTGGGCAACTAAGTGTGTGTGCGTCTACATCCTTTATCTGTCAACCCATCACTACCAAATGTATGCCATTCTTTTCAACCCAAATGTAAAGTGTATAGGGCAGCTTGTTGGCAGGACATTGCTTGGTCGTTATGGCCGCCAAGTTGCCATTAGTTTTAACATTACCCCTAACCTGCAGAAGAAGAAGAAAAACTAAGAGACAGTGTGGGTGCATGGAATGCAAGGGCCCTTCGAGATTGGTGGAGTTTTTCACAGGTGTCTTTTTGCAATATGTCATTGACAGAGTCATAGTGCATTAGTCCACACATAATTTCATTAGTAGTTCTTCAATGGTTCCCAAGCATTACTGCATTATTGCCATCTGTGGGGAACATTTGGGGTCTCTCCAGATGCTCTTTCTGTTGTGCATTCCTGATCTACGTTCATGATGGTACCAGGATAATTGTATGCAATCCTGCTTTCAGTACTGTTTGCTTCTGCAAAAGTTCTGAGGTGGTCAAACTGCTTCACTTGGAATCGGTGTATGTCCTGTAGATTCCTGCCAAAATCCTATTCTAGTGTTTGTTGTGCTGTCGTGCAAGAGTGCCCCTACAGACAGCAATTATGTGTCGGGGAAGCATTGCAGAACAACTAGCAAATTGGAATGATGTGTGGCTGATCCAGTGTAAATCCATCACTGATGCACTATGACTGAGTCAATGACGTGTTACAGAATACACTTGCAAAAACCAGCCCCAGTCTGAAGAGGCCTGAGTGATATGAAAAGTTACAGGATTTCAGCAGGAAGCTACAGAACATGCACCATTGGGAGATGAAGCAGTCTGCCTTTCCATTAAAGAAAGCAAGAGTCTCCTAAACACACCGGACTCTGGGTTATTGGCCCAAGCATCTAAACAAAAGCAGTCATGTTTCATACCTGGATCAGCCCATTGCCTTGTGCTAATGTTAGCCCAGGTCCTATGACTCATTTGCCTCTCCTCCTATAAGCATTTGCTGGTGCACACTTTATCCTTATGTCACTCCAGAATCTTTTCATTCATGTCTTAAGAGCAATTTATATGACATATATGTGTAAAACAATGTCAGTATGCACTTTTGGGAGCAATGTTACAACATGTAAAATAAAGTAATGCTGCTTTTTTATTTTTGTGTTTAAAAACTAAGATACTGTGATTTTTCAGGAAATTTTAAATAATGTGTGACTAAGCTGCTTCTAAAACATATTTAATGCCACATTTCTTTTCAAAACTAGCTTCTGAGTACTGCATAAGCAAACTTCCACGTAACCCACACTCTGAAGAAATAATAGGAGAAGGAAAGCAAAAGTATACATACCTTAGAGATGGAGATATTTTAAAGACAGAGGGAGCTACTCTGAGGTAACTGATAACTTCTGCACATTGACCACTGTATGAAGATTTTCTCTTTCATGTGCAAGATTTTTAATATTGGCGCAATTATGTATTTTATCATGATATTATCTACTATATATTTTGGGAAATTGTGTGTATCTGTGGGTTTGGATTGGACCCAAACCTGTCTGGGTTCTTGGATCTTCAGGAAGGCTGCTTTTCCAAGTCCCACAAACATCACAAGTGCCTTTAGCAGGAACACAAGCCTGTCTCTGTTAATCTTCCACAGACAAATGAAAATTCATGTTTAGACAGGACTTTGCCTTATTCAAGTGGTTTTAACTCTACCACAGATTCTTAACGCTTCATATGTTTCATGCTTTTTATATGTATTTGTATTTGTTGTCGGATGCCTTGAGGGCTCTATTGTGGAAAGGTCAGATATGACTTTAATAATCTTCTTTTGTCAATCTGCAGGGTATTATATACCCCTGGACATACAGATGACCACATGGCTTTACATCTCCTAGAAGAAAATGCTATATTTTCTGGTGACTGCATTTTAGGAGAAGGAACAGCAGTCTTTGAAGACCTTTATGATTACATGAAATCGTTGGAAAAGCTACTAGAAGTGAAAGCTGACTTAATTTACCCTGGTTAGTTCCACATTTGACCTGAATTCAGAACACATCACTTCTTGACCTCCTCTGGTACAGTTCTTATGACTAGAACTGCTGTTCAAAATCCCTAATGCCTTGCTCTTTATCACCAGAGCCCTCTGATCCTTCTGTTGATTGTTGTCCTTTCATGGCAGGTTACAGCAAGCATAGAGAAAGTCTCCTGTGTCTCTTGAATCCTGTTTACAATGTGTTTTGTGATGCTTTAGGTTTCCTATTCATAATAAGCTGAAATTGCAGCCTGAACTTGCACTACATTTGATTTTTTAAAAAGCCTTGTATGTTGCCAGAGTGCATCCTTGATTTATGGGCCTTATTGCAAATCATTTAGGGCAGTATGCAGTGAAATAGTCCCATTAGCACAAGGGCTTCCAGCTGTGCATCCCCTCTCCTCTCATTCCCTAAATTTGTTCTGGGTTTCTCTCCCAACACTCTTGGCAAATGGAAATCCTTGTGCTATCAGAACTACTTTGTTGGATACCGCCCATAGTTTCCTAGAATCTATTGAAAATTATTGAGAGGATACATAAAATATAACTGCCCAAAGGAGAAGATGCGCTGTGGTGCCATCTCTCTGTGAATCCTTGTTGAATGAAACATATGGACACAGACTGATTTGGTGTGTTTTGCTAACTTTTTTGTTGGCTAATACCTACCTTTGGAATCTCTGCAGTGCTCAAACTACTGATGACAAAATGTCATACTGAATGAATGAAAGAGGAGCCTGCTGGATTAGGCCAAGCATGTTCTCTTAGTGGCCAACCAGATGCCCGATACCTTCAGCTTGATCTCTGCAACTACTTTGTCCTTTTCCTTTGATGCCCCTTATGACTAGAACTGCCTCCCAAGATGCCTTCGTGCAATCACTTCCCTTAAGTCCCTCCTTGAGATTCACCTGTTGCAGGAAGCCTCACACTACATAACTAAGCCAAAATATGTGCAGTTTAAGTAATCACATACTATTCCTCAACCTACTGATACCTCTGCTACCCCCTCGCTTCTTCTTTTGTCTCTCAGTGTTTATTTTACTTGATAAATCCATTGAGGTAGGAATTGGCTATACCTGTTCTTTGCAAATTGCCACATACATAGATAGCACATGACCATTTCCTAGGGTAGGTGTGTACTAATGGTCTGAGTTGTGAAAAGTCCTTTGGCCACTAGAGGGCCAACATTTTTCTTCACATTTGACCTAACTGTATTCAGAGTTCAGTTCTTAAAAGTGACTATAGAAGAGATGTTAAAGATATGGGGTTGTATCTGATGAACTCGGAAGTGGGCCTGTTGAGATCAATAGGCATGGTTTCAGTGAGTCTGCTCTGAATACGTCTTTGTCTGATGCCAACCTAAACTGGAAATCATAGTAATATTAACGTAAAGGCTTTGTTCTTAAACTGTGTTTTTTGTTTGTTTGTTTGTTTGTTTGTTTCAAAATTTTAGTGTTGTGGTGATCTAATGCAACTGCTATGGTGAGAAAGTAATAATACCTCTAAACTTACTGGTGCAGACATGCAGCAAAATCAGAAGATACTGGAACCATACGTGACACTTATTCCACTTGCTTTGAACATCATCATAACAAATACTGCAGCAGAAGTAGAGATTGTAAACGTGTATTGTTGTTGTAGTTTTTCTATATTAACCCCTTTTTTCCCCTTACAGGACATGGCCCAGTAATAAAAGGGGCAAGAGCTAAAATTCAAGAGTACATTTCTCACCGAAATGCACGGGAACAGCAAATCCTCAATGTCTTGAAAGAGAATGCTGAGAAATCTCTTACAACAGAGGAACTTGTGAAACTGGTATACAAGGTAGCTGTCTAGCTTACTCTTACTTTTGAATTAGGAATAAGATGTTTAATTTCGCTAGTAGAAGCAGTCACAATAAAATGAATGGTTCACAAACATCGTAGTTTCTATGACAAGGAAAAAGTGACATGTGTATGTGTTCACTGTAGCAAGGCAAATTGGAAGCTGTCCTGTATCTAAACTTTCTTGTTTTTGTTGGGACATTAAGAATTTCATCAATTTCCTTCTTTCCCCAGAACTAAAATTATTTTGGCAGACCCTCTTCAGGAAAAGCAGATCTTCAAACTCTTGCATTTTAAACATACAAAATGCTAAACGATAAAGAATATGTCACATATGCAAAAGCATATAAGATGCAGCATGGAAACACAATTTGTACAATATGCTGGTATTACTGCTATGTGATCAAGGCTTCCTAAGCTGATACACCAGCAAAAATATTAGGGACACAGAAGCTGCCTCATCTCTAGTTAAGATTGTTGGTCCATCTAGCTCAGGGTTGTCTACACGGAGCAACAATGGTATTCAAGACCTTCAGGCAGGGTTTTTTCTCAATCCTAACTGGAGATGCCAGGGGTTCAACCTGGACTTTCCACATACAAAGCATATGAACTTGCTGTTGTTTAGTCGTGTCCGACCCCATGGACCAGAGCACGCCAGGCACTCCTGTCTTCCACTGCCTCCCGCAGTTTGGTCAGACTCACGCTGGTAGCTTCGAGAACACTATCCAACCATCTCATCCTCTGTTGTGCCCTCAATCTTTCCCAACATCAGGGTCTTTTCCAGGGAGTCTTCTCTTCTCATGAGGTGGCCAAAGTATTGGAGCCTCAGTTTCAGGATCTGTCCTTCCAGTGAGCACTCAGGGCTGATTTCCTTCAGAATGGATAGGTTTGATCTTCTTGCAGTCCATGGGACTCTCAAGAGTCTCCTCCAGCACCACAATTCAAAAGCATCAATTATTCGGCAATCAGCCTTCTTTATGGTCCAGCTCTCACTTTCATACATCACTACTGGGAAAACCATAGCTTTAATTATATGGACCTTTGTTGGCAAGGTGATGTCTCTGCTTTTTAAGATGCTGTCTAGGTTTGTCATTGCTTTTCTCCCAAGAAGCAGGCATCTTTTAATTTCGTGGCTGCTGTCACCATCTGCAGTGATCATGGAGCCCAAGAAAGTAAAATCTCTCACTGCCTCCATTTCTTCCACTTCTGTTTGCCAGGAGGTGAGGGGACCAGTAGCCATGATCTTGGTTTTTTTGATGTTGAGCTTCAGACCATATTTTGTGCTCTCCTCTTTCACCCTCATTAAAAGGTTCTTTAATTCCTCCTCACTTTCTGCCATCAAGGTTGTGTCATTGGCATGTCTGAGGTTGTTGATATTTCTTACGGCAATCTTAATTCCGGTTTGGGATTCATGCAGCCCAGCCTAGGACCCTTTATTTACTTACTTACTTACTTACTTACTTACCACCCTGTACCTGGAGGTCTCAGGGCAGATCACAGAACAAAATCAAAATATAAAACCAATATATATATATATATATATATATATATATATATATATATATATTTGCTTTCGTAGATTTTCACGGGTACAGGAATGCAGGTTTTGGTGTCTTCGGGTGTCTTCCCGTGTAAGAGTCGGGGTGTCTGGGCGACGTTTCGACGAGGTCTTACTCGTCATCTTCAGGCTGGTGCTTTCGGCTTCTTGTTACTGGAACAGAGCAGAATCTGGTGTTTGAGTTCCTATAAATACTGTTGAGGGGTGTGGTGTATAGCCTCCAACGTTCTGGGCAGAGAGGAAGTTCCTAGATTAGTGTGCCTTTTCTTCTTTTGTTCCTTAATTACTTGAGGGATATCTTGAGTGATTTCATGAGTGATATTCTGAATACCACTGGGTGGGTCATTAAGTGTAGATTAGTTGCTAAAGCTTTCGTGTCTTGACCTCTTGAGCTTGTGAAGAGTTTTTTTGAGAAGATGGCTGTGCTGCATTTAGTTGTGCTCTGGCTTGGCTTCGTGTATAGGGGCGAGCTGTGATTTTGTGCCTTGTGCCCGCCAGATCTGTGTAGGGATTGCAGGGGGGTGCAGCATCCGGAGGTGCCACTATAGTTTGGCTACTGGATGGAGTCTGTAATATGTCTGTGGAGAGGGTCTGGGTTTGGGTCTGGTGTGGTTGATTGGTGACGGCGTTCTGTGTGCCTCTGGTTCTGGTGTCAGTTTTTGTGGGGAGGGCTAATTTCCAGATGTCTGGCAGGCGGGACGTGTCGTCACGCTTGTTCATGTTGTGAGGGTGTTTCTCTATCTCGATGGCTTCCATGATTATTCTCTTGTGGTGATGTTCCATGTTAAAGAGCAATTTGGAATCTGCAAAATTAATTTCGTGTCCTGTTTCTTTCATGTGTTGGAAAAGAGAGGAAGTTTTTTCTTCTTTTTTGACGGCATTCTTGTGTTCTGCGATACGTGCATTTATTCGTCTGTTTGTTTGTCCAATGTACGTGGCTGGGCAGACTTTGCAGGGTATTTCATAGACCCCTTGGTTTTCCAGCTGGATTTTGTCTTTTGGGTTTCTGAGGATATTGGCTATTTTTTGGTTGGTGCAGAAGGCTGTTTTGATATTGTGTTTATGGAGGATTTTGCTAATTTTGTCTGTAGTGCCCTTGATATAAGGAAGGAGGGCCATGCCATTGTTTTCTTCTGTGTCTTGGTTTTTGGGGGGTGTTTCTTTTTGGATTAGCTTCGTAACCTTGTTTTTCTGGTATCCATTGGCGATTAACACATTTGAGAGATTCTGTAACTCAGTTGTCCAGTGGTCTTTGTCAGCCAGGCGTTTGGTTCTGGAGATGAGAGTCTTGGCTACGGAGTTTATTTGTGCAGGGTGGTGGTGTGATTGTGCATGTAAGTAGCGGTTGGTGTGTGTTTTTTCCGGTAGATAGTGTGTCCTAGGGAGCCATCAGGTTTTTTGTAGATTAGGACGTCAAGAAAGGGGAGTTGGTTGTTGTCTTCTATTTCCATAGTGAATTGTATTTTGGGGTGTAGGCTGTTGAGATGTGTGAGGAAGCTATCTAGTTTTTCTTTCCCGTGTGGCCAAATTACAAAGGTGTCGTCAACATATCTGAGCCAAAGTTTGGGTTTGTGTTCTGACTTGTCTAAAGCATTGGTTTCAAAGTGTTCCATGTACAAATTTGCGATGACCGGTGAGAGGGGTGATCCCATAGGTGCTCCTTCTATCTGTTTGTATCTTTGTCCATTGTGGATGAAGTACGTGTTGGTTAGGCAGTGGTTGGTCAGGTCCAGGATGTATTTGGGGGGATTGTATTTGTTTTGAATGGCTGTCAAGGCTTCATTAATGGGCACTTGAGTGAAGAGGGATACAACATCGAAGCTCACAAGTAGGTCATCGGGATGTAGGTATTGCTTCTTTATTGTTTCTATGAACTGGAAGGAGTTAGTAACGTGTGAAGCGATGGATTCTGCATAGGGCTGAAGTTGCTTAGCGAGAAATTTAGCGAGATTTTGTAGAGGTGAGCCTATGGAGCTGACTATTGGTCTGAGTGGTGTTCCTTCTTTGTGTATCTTGGGGAGACCGTAGAGTTTGGGGCATCTGGATGATTTTTCTCTGGGGATGATTCTTAGCTGGATTTCTTCACTGATAGGAGAGGCTTTTATTTTGGATTTGGTGGTTTTTTCCAGATAGGTGGTGGGATCTGTTTTTATAGGTTGGTAGGTAGGGTCTTGGAGTAGATTTGATAGTTTTGCTTGGTAGTCCGATGTGTTCATCACAACAGTGGCGTTGCCTTTGTCTGCTGGGAGAATGATTATGTTGTTGTCTTTCCTCAGGTTGGTGAGTGCTTTCTGTTCTTCTTTGTGTAAATTGCTTCTGGGTGGTTTGCTCCTTCTTTTGTTCCTTAATTACTTGAGGGATATCTTGAGTGATTTCATGAGTGAATCAGACTTGAAGTCACCAACATCCTCTGCTCCAGCAAACCACCCAGAAGCAATTTACACAAAGAAGAACAGAAAGCACTCACCAACCTGAGGAAAGACAACAACATAATCATTCTCCCAGCAGACAAAGGCAACGCCACTGTTGTGATGAACACATCGGACTACCAAGCAAAACTATCAAATCTACTCCAAGACCCTACCTACCAACCTATAAAAACAGATCCCACCACCTATCTGGAAAAAACCACCAAATCCAAAATAAAAGCCTCTCCTATCAGTGAAGAAATCCAGCTAAGAATCATCCCCAGAGAAAAATCATCCAGATGCCCCAAACTCTACGGTCTCCCCAAGATACACAAAGAAGGAACACCACTCAGACCAATAGTCAGCTCCATAGGCTCACCTCTACAAAATCTCGCTAAATTTCTCGCTAAGCAACTTCAGCCCTATGCAGAATCCATCGCTTCACACGTTACTAACTCCTTCCAGTTCATAGAAACAATAAAGAAGCAATACCTACATCCCGATGACCTACTTGTGAGCTTCGATGTTGTATCCCTCTTCACTCAAGTGCCCATTAATGAAGCCTTGACAGCCATTCAAAACAAATACAATCCCCCCAAATACATCCTGGACCTGACCAACCACTGCCTAACCAACACGTACTTCATCCACAATGGACAAAGATACAAACAGATAGAAGGAGCACCTATGGGATCACCCCTCTCACCGGTCATCGCAAATTTGTACATGGAACACTTTGAAACCAATGCTTTAGACAAGTCAGAACACAAACCCAAACTTTGGCTCAGATATGTTGACGACACCTTTGTAATTTGGCCACACGGGAAAGAAAAACTAGATAGCTTCCTCACACATCTCAACAGCCTACACCCCAAAATACAATTCACTATGGAAATAGAAGACAACAACCAACTCCCCTTTCTTGACGTCCTAATCTACAAAAAACCTGATGGCTCCCTAGGACACACTATCTACCGGAAAAAAACACACACCAACCGCTACTTACATGCACAATCACACCACCACCCTGCACAAATAAACTCCGTAGCCAAGACTCTCATCTCCAGAACCAAACGCCTGGCTGACAAAGACCACTTGACAACTGAGTTACAGAATCTCTCAAATGTGTTAATCGCCAATGGATACCAGAAAAACAAGGTTACGAAGCTAATCCAAAAAGAAACACCCCCCAAAAACCAAGACACAGAAGAAAACAATGGCATGGCCCTCCTTCCTTATATCAAGGGCACTACAGACAAAATTAGCAAAATCCTCCATAAACACAATATCAAAACAGCCTTCTGCACCAACCAAAAAATAGCCAATATCCTCAGAAACCCAAAAGACAAAATCCAGCTGGAAAACCAAGGGGTCTATGAAATACCCTGCAAAGTCTGCCCAGCCACGTACATTGGACAAACAAACAGACGAATAAATGCACGTATCGCAGAACACAAGAATGCCGTCAAAAAAGAAGAAAAAACTTCCTCTCTTTTCCAACACATGAAAGAAACAGGACACGAAATTAATTTTGCAGATTCCAAATTGCTCTTTAACATGGAACATCACCACAAGAGAATAATCATGGAAGCCATCGAGATAGAGAAACACCCTCACAACATGAACAAGCGTGACGACACGTCCCGCCTGCCAGACATCTGGAAATTAGCCCTCCCCACAAAAACCGACACCAGAACCAGAGGCACACAGAACGCCGTCACCAATCAACCACACCAGACCCAAACCCAGACCCTCTCCACAGACATATTACAGACTCCATCCAGTAGCCAAACTATAGTGGCACCTCCGGATGCTGCACCCCCCTGCAATCCCTACACAGATCTGGCGGGCACAAGGCACAAAATCACAGCTCGCCCCTATACACGAAGCCAAGCCAGAGCACAACTAAATGCAGCACAGCCATCTTCTCAAAAAAACTCTTCACAAGCTCAAGAGGTCAAGACACGAAAGCTTTAGCAACTAATCTACACTTAATGACCCACCCAGTGGTATTCAGAATATCACTCATGAAATCACTCAAGATATCCCTCAAGTAATTAAGGAACAAAAGAAGAAAAGGCACACTAATCTAGGAAGTTCCTCTCTGCCCAGAACGTTGGAGGCTATACACCACACCCCTCAACAGTATTTATAGGAACTCAAACACCAGATTCTGCTCTGTTCCAGTAACAAGAAGCCGAAAGCACCAGCCTGAAGATGACGAGTGAGACCTCGTCGAAACGTCGCCCAGACTCTTACACGGGAAGACACCCGAAGACACCAAAACCTGCATATATATATATATATATATATATATATAATCAAAATAAAAACAATAACACAATATCAAGCAATCCATAGTCTGTTGTCCACTACCAGTTGGCCTGGGAAGAAAAGCAGAAGCTCAGCGGTGTTTTTTATATGATAACTACCGTATTTTTCGCCCTATAGGACGCACTTTTTCCCCTCCAAAAATGAAGGGGAAATGTGTGTGCGTCCTATGGGGTGAATGCAGGCTTTCGCTGAATCCTGGAGAGCGAGAGGGGTCGGTGCGCACCGACCCCTCTCGCTCTGCAGGCTTTAGGAGAGCCCCTTCGCCACCCCCGTGAACTCGGGGGACAGCGGGAGAGGCGCAGCACGCCTTTTCCGCTGTCCCCCGACTTGGCTAGAAGGCTGGCGGGGGGAGAAGCCTGCTCCTCCCCGTCGCCAGCCCAGCAAACTCGGGGGACAGCGGGAGAGGCGCAGCGCGCCTTTCCCACTGTCCCCCGACTTGGCTAGAAGGCTGGCAGGGGGAGAAGCCTGCTCCTCCCCATCGCCAGCCCCGCAAACTCGGGGGACAGCGGGAGAGGCGCAGCGCGCCTTTCCATAGGCACCGACTCCATGGGGCCTGAGGGGGCTCGAGCCCCCTCAAAAATTCGTTTGGGGGGGCTCAGCCCCCCCAATAATCTCGGGCGCCCCTCCAGCAGAGCGCCGCTGCCGATCGCGCGGCTCTGCTCCTCGGCTCAGCCTCCCTCTCGCCTTGCCCTTTCTTTCTTTCTCTCTCCCTCTCCCCCCTTTCTCTCTCTCTCTCTCACACACACACACCACAGGGAAAGGTGAGTGCTGGGAGGTGGGCGGGGGGGAAGCGGGGGGTGAGGGGAGAGGCGGCAGCAGCAGCGGGGAGTAAGGGAGAATAGCGATATAAAATCAATTGCGGCTGGAGGGTGAGCGAGAGTTTCAGCTGGGCTGTAGGGCGGGCGGTGGGGGGGGGGAGAGTGTGAATCTGTGGGGAAGGCGAGAAGGAAGGAGGGAGGGATAAGATTAAGAGAGGGGGAGGGAGGAGGTGTGGGGGAATGAAGGAACGAAATGTTGGAGGAAAGGAAAGGAATGAATGAAACAGGAAGCAATGAGAAGAAAGGAAGGAAGGAAAGGGTTGGAGCAAAGAAAGGAAGAAAGGAAGGAAAAAAGAAGGGAGGGAGGGAGGGTGAGATTGAGGGAGGGGGTAGAAATGGAAGGAAGGAAGGAAGGAAGGAAGGAAGGAAGGAAGGAAGGAAGGAAAGAGAGGGGGAAAGGAAGGAAATAAGCAATGAGAGGAAGGAAGGAAAGAAAGAAAATGAATGAAATAAGAAGGAATGAGACAAAGGAAGGAAGGAAAGAAAGAAAGAAAGAAAGAAAGAAAGAAAGAGGGGAGCAGTGGAAAGAGGGAGGAAAAAAAACAGGAAGGAAGGAGTACTTAGGCTATGTCTCTTGGGACAGGTTAGCTGAGCTCCTGAGCAAGCGCCCCGTGCCCCGCCTGCCCTCTTCGCCCCTCGGCCCCGTCTGCCTCCACCCCCGACTGTATCAGGACCCCTGCCTCCTCCCCACCTGCTCCCTCGCCAGCCAGCCAGCCAGCCGCGCGCCCTAGCCGGAGAGCCCCGGCCGTCCCCATCGCGCAATCGGCTGGATCTCCCTTCAGCAGGCCGTGCTCACAACTCGGCCCAGGGACCCCCCAGCAGCAGATCTCCGGCCCAGCTGAAGAATCCGGCAACAAGCCCCCTCCTCCCCAATCACTCCGCCGAAATACGCTCCAAAACCCCCCAGATAGACCGCCGGCCGCCAAGTCTCGTGGCGCCCTGAGTGAGGGTCTCTCCCCAACACCGCCACCTTGAACTGCGTTCTCCCGGCTACCCGAGCGAACCAGCGGCATGACCCCGGTATGGGCCCCCCCCAATATTTTTTATAAGTCGGCGCCCCTGCGCCTTTCCCACTGTCCCCCGACTTGGCTAGAAGGCTGGCGGGGGGAGAAGCCTGCTCCTCCCCGTCGCCAGCCCCGCAAACTCGGGGGACAGCGGAAGAAGGCTGGCGGAGGGCTTTCCCCTCCTCCAGCCCCGCAAGCTCCCAGAGCGATGCCAAAGCTGCCAAAGCCCGAGCTTCCCCAGCCCCGCGCCTGAGGGGGGATAATTTTTCCCCCTTTATTCCCCCCCCCCAAAAAAAAATCTAGGTGCGTCCTATGGGCCGGTGCGTCTTATAGGGCTAAAAATACGGTATAATTATGGGAAGAATACATTTGCACAGTTCTCTCTCTCTTTCTCTTTCTCTTTCTCTTTCTCTTTCTCTTTCTCTTTCTCTTTCTCTTTCTCTTTCTCTCACACATAGGCTGCTTGAGGACAGTAACATTAACATGATGAAGGCGCTCATGTACTTAATACTATGAACACACACAAGTCTGTAAAATAAAATAATAATAATACATGTGATTACCAGATATTGCGGGGGAAGCTGGAGTAAAAATATAATGACAATAGCCCAAATCCAAATAATGGTGTAATTTATTCTGTGAGTCCAAGGAGGCTTCAGGTTTGTGTTTGGTTCTTTATATCTGCCCATCTCCCCAGTGCTTGATCGCTTACTGCTTCTGAAACTGAAGGAAATATTTAAATAGCAGTTCGTAATCTGGTGTGGGGAGGAGTTATTCGGAGAAAAGATGTCTGATTTGGCCACAGTGACACATGCCTTAGCTATATCCTGTTTGGATTACTGTTAACGTGCTCTTTGTGGGGCTGGCTTTGAAAAGTGCTCAGAACTTCAATGGAGTCAAAGAGCTGCAGCCAGATTGTTGACTGGGGCTGGTTATAGGCAGCATATGACTCCCTTGATACAACAGCTTCACTGGCTACTGGTCTGTTTCCAGGCAGAATTCAAAACACTGGAAATGACCTATAAAGCCCTACACAGCTGAGGTCCAAGCTAACTGAAAGACCGTATTTTCTCATACAAACCTGCCTAGGTTTTGAAACATTACAGGGAGGCCCATCTCTTGGTCTTGCCACCCTCACAAGCACATTTGGTAGGGATATAAGAAATGGCCTTCTCGGTGGCTGCTCCCAGACTTTGAAACTCCCTCCCTAAAGAAGCTAGACTGGCTCCCTCCTTGCTGTCCATGTTGGCAGGTGAAGTATTTCTTTCAACAGGCCTTTGGGAATTGACTGCTTTTAATCAAAGGGCTGTTGTCGTGCTGTTTTTATTATAATTATTGGTATGTTTTAAACATATTTTATATTTGTATATAATTTTAATTCTGTTGTATTTTAATTATGGATTTTTCCTGTGTTTTTAGCGGTTCTTGTTTTTTTCCTGGAAGCTTGCTTGAGTCTTGTCAGGGAAAAAGGCGGAGTATGAATATATATTAAATAATAATAATAAATGTCAAAAATTACATTGGGCTAACACAAGCTTCTTGTGTGAGCCTAAGCAGTTCTTTATTTCCCTGCTAATAAATATATGAATAGGTACTGCAATCATACCACTTTTTTCCTTTATCTGTTTGTCAAGAAGATGGAAACCCCCAAGAGTGCTTTAATTAGTTCAACATTTGGCTCTGTTCTGTTCTTTAACTTGGCATTAGTGTGCTTGTGTGACTTTTAAAAATCCTGACTGAAATGAAATTACCAAGATGCCATTTTAATAGTGTTGCCATTTAACAGTTCAACCTTATACATCTCAACTCAGAAATAAGACTCTTCTTTTTTTATCCCAGTTGAACTTCCTTACAGATAGTGTATATAAGACTGCTTCCTAAATGTGTGGTTCATGTGTTTTTAATTATTTTTTCTCTAGGACACACCTGAACACTTGCATAGAGCTGCAGAGATTAACCTCAGCCATCACTTGAAGAAACTAGAAAAAGAAGGGAAAGTGTGTAAGTGGCTTTGTCTTTAACCCACATCTGTTGTATTCCAGCAGCATGTTTATGATCCAGTTTTCCAGAATTTTTCTGTGTCTAAGCCCAGGGGTGGGCAGAAGGTAGATCTGCAATGTACTATTGGATGCTTGTACAGTGGTACCTGGGGTTACAGACGCTTCAGGTTACATACGCTTCAGGTTACAGACTCCACTAACCGAGAAATAATACTTTGGGTTAAGAACTTTGCTTCAGGATGAGAACAGAAATCGTGCTCCAGCAGAGCAGCAGCAGCGGGAGGCCCCATTAGCTAAAGTGGTACCTCAGGTTAAGAACAGTTTCTCTGGAACGAATTAAGTACATAACCAGAGGTACCACTGTATACTATAGCTGTCCATCATGCCAATAAGGTGTTTTTAATGCAACAATTCTTTGTTCCCAAATGATTTTTTTTTTGCTTGAATTCAGAGACCCAGATCTGCACAGAGCCTTTTGAATAGTTCTACACTGTGGACACACATATTTTATTTATTTAAATCAGGGGTGGCTAACTGTATTCAGCCCAAGGGTTAGAATGACTGTCAGTCACCTTCCTGAGGGACATATGCCAGTAGTGGGTGTGCTCAGTGTTTTCTCGCATGCACACATACACACTCCACCCATACAGATGGCACAAGCACACTTCCCCGCTCCCCAGAATTCACACGCATCCTCACCGCACATGCTGGCACACAGCACTCTGTTTCAAACGCACACACACACACAACTGCAGTCATATATATATATATATATATGCAGGTTTTGGTGTCTTCGGGTGTCTTCCCGTGTAAGAGTCGGGGTGTCTAGGCGACGTTTCGACGAGGTCTCACTCGAAAGCACCAGCCTGAAGATGACGAGTGAGACCTCGTCGAAACGTCGCCTAGACACCCCGACTCTTACACGGGAAGACACCCGAAGACACCAAAACCTGCATTCCTGTACCCGTGAAAATCTACGAAAGCAAATATATATATATATATATACACACACACACACACGTTTGTGCACAAAAACCCCCAGCACTTTTCCTCTCCCAAGTAAGGAAAAGGGTGCTTACAAAGGTATCCTCGCCCCAGCAATGGAATGGGGGAAATGCTGCCTTTACTTTTTCATCTCCGCTGCCTTCATTGGCAACTCAGTCCTAGGTTATGGGCATACTGCATCAAAACAAAGCCGAAGAGAATTCACTGGATCATAAATAATTATAGAACATCTCTGAACTGTAAATGTTAAGCTTCCTGCTATTTAGAAAAACAGCATTTTGGAACTTTAACAGAGGATAACTTGTCAAAATACTTAAATGCCTCACTAATATTCAAATAGTTTAATGGGCTTTAAAAAAAAATATTCAGATTACTGTTTTTTTAAAAAAATCATATTCCCAAATTGATAATCTTTGAAAGATGCAATATACTAACAGAAAAAAATTGAGATTAAAGTTGTGCTTGTAAATCACTTTCTGCTTAACGTCTTGCATCAAAAAACTTTTGTTTTAAATGGTAATGTTTTCAGATACCAGCTTATTTAACATTTTCTTCTTCTTTTGCAGCAAATGAAAATTCTCCCAGCTTCAGATGGAAAAGCAGTTTATAGACAAAACACAAAAATAAGTGTGAGGCTGATGTTCTTGTGCCCTCCCTCTAAAGAAGCACCAAATTGTCAACACAATATTTTTTTTCTTGGCAAAAGGTATTTTGAGTACTTCAGCATAGCGTGAGTAAATTCATAAAATTTGACCAAGTTACTTAATTCTGTTTTTCAGCAAAATGAATAAAGTGCAATTATTCACATATAAATTATTGTGTGTTTTCTTAACTAGAATTTCTTAATTATACAGGCCTTCCTGTCTAAATAATGGCATGTCTACGGTCTTATTTTGTGAAACAGCAGAACTATTGTAAATTATTTTTATTTGTGGTGATTTTTTTCTTTTAAAAATTGTTGTATATCTCTTCGATTGAGGTAATAAATTCTTTAAATAAATATTTAAGCACGCCACTTTTAAAGAATGTTAAGCATTTGGCAAGGACACACTGCATACTAGACAGGGCTGGCCCAATACATTTTGACACCTGACACGAAGCACAAGGTGGGTGCCAAAGTGGGGTGTGAAGATATGCAACAGGAAGAAGGGTAGATGGAGACCAGCAGTGCTTGCTTTTCACCAAGAAACTACTGTAGAGGCGGCATTGTGGGGGCTGCCAAGGAGGTGGCAAATCTGGCCTCTAAGAAGCATGTTGCAGCTGTTGCTACTACTGTGGCAGAGGCAATGGACAGTGCAGTCCTTGGAGGCCAGATCTGCTGGCTCTGTGGATCCTGCTGCTTGAGAGGGTTGCCTCACCTTGCCTCACGGGTGGGCTGGCCCTGAATATAGGGTTGTACAAAGATGCATAAAAGCTAGCAGGTAACATGGTGGTAATGGTTCCGTATCATTTCAAACTCAGTTGAATACATGTAGTGTTGGTTTGGGGAAAGCTTGATGGGGACTAGTCCAGGTGTGCAAGCTTCATATCAGCCATGCGAAGTGATGGAGAGGGTGCAGGTGGGTTGGAACACCTGCTTTTGTACACAGGAGGAATCAGATGCACTGAGCAGCTTGTCTGTTCCGGATATGCCGCTGGAGGTAAGCAAGCCGTAAGTTTCTTAGCTGAAAAATCTTAAGGGAAAGTAAATGGGACGCAGACATGTAGAGAGTCAAAATCTAGATATCTGAAACAGGGTTTCAGACTGGAGACTTTCCCAGAGACTGAACTTGGACCCTGTGCATTCAAAACCTGGTGTTCCCTTACTGAGTGACGACCCTGCCTTGCCGGATTCAGTTGAGATATAGAAATTTGGGATACAGAAACCCACACATTTGTACTTAAGAAGCAGAACGTACAGATCTAAAAAGGGCACAAAGACCGTCCTCTCTCACACATATAGGTTCTCGAGGGCTGCTGCAGACAACCTGTGCTCTTTCAGTAACAGGTAACCCAAGCAACTCCTACGCGCATGCTCACCTTTCTCACACGCGACCCCTGATTTTATTCACCATAGACTTTTCTTCTCTCTCTCTTTCCCCCTTCGTACCTCTAGGACTCCGAGCCGGCCTCTGTGATTGGCCGGGCGCCCTTTCTAAAAGGGGCGGGGAGGGGCCCAACCTCCCGCTTCGCCCTCTCGTTAACCCAATCCACGTCCAGTTCCGGATCTGGGGCCTCCGGAGCGGAAGGTGGCGCTCTCGGAGGTTCCCAACGCCTGCCGTTATGGAGCCTTCTCTGCGGGCGGAGAGATAAGAAGTGACGAGTCGCGGTTTCGAACGCTGGGCTGCTGGAGACTCGGAAGGGGGGAGGGGCAGGGAGACGAGGAGGAGGAGGAGGAGGCGAAGTTGGGCGGAGCGGCTGCCTGGGCGTCCTCCCCTTCCTCGGGGCCCCGCCGCAGAGAGCGCGAGCGGGGCTGGGCTATAGGCTAGCGGCGGCGGCTGAAGCAGGGGCCGAGGAAGGAAGGAAGGGCTGGTGGCCGCGCTGCGCTCTGCCCGCCATGGCGATCCGCAAGAAGAGCAGCAAGAACCCGCCCGTGCTCAGCCATGAGTTCGTCGTGCAGAACCACGCGGACATTGTCTCCTGCATGGCCATGGTCTTCCTGCTGGGGCTCATGTTCGAGGTGAGGAAGGAGGACCAGGGCGCCCAGGAGGGATGGGGGGGGGGGAAGCGGAGGGGAGCCGGCTCCTTCCTACGGTCAAGCAGGCGCCTCGTTAGGGAGCCAGGTCCGCTTCTCCCCGGCCTCAGCCAGCGCGGCGTGGGGTTTCCAACGGGGACAAGCTTCTAGTCCCTGCCGTCGCCGTCCCTCCCGCTTCCTCTTTCCCGTCTAGTGTGTGTAAAGAGAGGAGGGGAGTGGTGTGGCGATGGCGTGTATACTAAGTGTATCCACAAACCCATTCATCGTCGTCCAAATGCTGCCAGCAACATGGTCGTGGGGAGCTGGAGTTCCTCCCTGGCCGCAAACCTGTGTGGGTCTTAGAAAGGACCCTGCGTGGCGTGGGTGGTGGAGAGGACACGGAGTTGGGTGATTAAGGCAGCGGCTTCCTCCACCCACCCACCCCGCCCCGCCCCGGGAAACATCTGGCAGGCTTTTCGGTCCTTCCTCGAGCCGTTCGCCTTGGCAGACGGAGAGTGTGGGGTGGTGGGAAGTCAGCAGGTCCTTGTTTCAAGGGGGGGGGCACGAGGGAGGCAGGCGGATGCGCCTTGTTGTGTCCGCGTCAGCAGTTGCCGTTGTGGGTTTGCGCGGAGGAGCAGCTGGTAGGTAGCCCGAGCGGTGTGCATCATCCTGCGAGCAGGAGCAGCCGCCCTTCCCCGGCAGATGTGGCTGCCTCCGTCCTCAGCCAAAGTCTGCTGGGCCTGACATCTGTCTCTCATGCTCCCCCCCCCGCCCCCATATACACACTCGTTTCTCCTTTGGGGGAGCCGGGTGTGCTCCACACCCACTTCAGCTCCGTCTTGCCGAAATGCAGACCTGCAGCGCTGAGCATCCTAACCAGGGAGTAAGCCACACGGAGCACAGTAGTGGGGCTTACTCATGAGTAAGCCTGCACATAGCATCCCGCTGTCGGAGAGGGGAAGTAGGCACAGCCCCCGTCGCCTTTGCTGCCTCCAGGGTTTCCGAAGCGGAGCAACCGCCGCAGTGTAAACGGGGTTTTCGGAGTGGGTGGCGAAAGAGCCTCCGCCGTGCACGCCTCTCTGACCGGGTTGTGCGCTTGCTTGCTTGCTTGCTTGCTTGCCTGGCTGCCTGCTGAGTAGTTCCTGGTCTCGTCAAGGTTACGTGGCACTCGGAGCTGGAGCACTATGGGGAGGGCGGGGAGACTCGGCGTTTTTGGAGACGGGAGGTGCTGGCAGGGTGTGCGGGGAGCGCGCAGAGACCGATTTGGCTCCCGCTGCCTGGGCGAAGGGGAGGGGAGAGGGCGCGCAGTCCTTTGTGTGCAACGGGCAGAACTACAAGCCCCATGAGGCGCTGCGGGAAGCGGCTCCTCCCCTCCTCTCGGCTCCAGGGAAGGTGAGCTGGACGGTGACGTGTACATAGAGCGAGCCCCACCGCCCGCCCTCCGAGCGTGGCGGTCGCTTGCAGTCGTTGGTCGCAGCCAGATGGGGTTGCCTGGCGCCCCTCCAGATAGGGGATGCGACACGTGTCAAGGTGTGTGCATGCCATGCCTCTGGATTAGAACCTGGGAAGGGGAAGATGTCCTTGAAATAGTTAAATAACTGTCTTATAAAAATATTTATATACTGCTATATCATTTTTAAAAACATATGAAAGCAATAAAACATGAAATTGAGCTTATTAGCCCCAGAGCTTAATGAGGGTATGGAAGACATAAGCAGTTGAGTGACTTGCGCCAGAGCAGTTTTAAATGGTAGTGCTTCTTTGTAAAGTATTTGAGCGCTATAACTTTAAGGCTCTGTTGAAAACGTGCTTCAGTAGCTGCTGCCCCAAGTTCTGATGACACTTTGGAGGAAAGTAGCCTGAGGAGCAGATGCACTTTTATAAGCATGTATGCAAATGCCACTCTAAAATAGTTGTCCTTGGTTTTCCATGCAGTACATTGGTAAAAAGTAATGTGTCTAGCATTTTTCTTTCTTGAAGCTAAAGATTGCAGCAGTTTGTGTTCTTTCTATACCAGCTTGCCCATAAGTGATGTCCTGAGGCAATTTTTGTTGGGAACAGCTGTTTTAAAAGTGGCATGAGCAGTTATGTGTTCTCAGCAGTGCATTTGCTTGTGTTATTTGGACAGCCACAAGCTTATAAGTAGCCACTCATCTGGGCCACTGTGGCAAGCCTAATTAGGCTTGCATATAGATAACAGCCAACAATAGGAATGTATTGGCAAGAAGATTGGGGTAGGGGACTGAAATATCTGTGGGTTTTATAGGTAATCTTGAGTTACTGGGTATATTTGTTGAAATAGTAAAGAATTGTGGAAATAACCAGTCTTCTGTGACCCATTGTCCTAGTTTGATGTCATTTCTTTTGTAATGGCTTCAGCTACACAAATAAATAATAATTGTAATAATAATGTTATTTTCCTTGCTTCTGAGTAGGCATGGTTAGGGTTGTGCTGTTAGTATGTTTAGAATTTCATCCTTGGCGTGTGCTTTGTAGAAATAATTTTATTTAATTGGGTTTTGCTTCATTTCAGGTTACAGCAAAAGCAGCTGTTGTCTTTGTTACACTTCAGTACAATGTTACCATCCCTGCCACAGGTAAAGCTCTAAAAAATATTTAAGCATTTGTCCTAGATAGAAAAGGAATACTGACTCACTGCTAATATATTACCATATCATCTAATAGGCTAGTCCTAAAACATGCTACACTAGCAAACACTGTACTAGTGGAACAGCTGAAGAATGAGAAACATCAGCACAATTTTTCCATGTCAGTTCACCAGTAATGATGTTTGCTTTGTGACCTATAGGCTAGTTTGGATGTATCACCAAGCCATGGCTTGGTGCAACATGTATGAGTCTTGAAAGGCTGTAGAATTTCCCCTCCCTTCCCCACTCATCACATATCATTATTTCATCCCTTCCTTCCTGATTTGCAGCAAATCATAGTTTGTCTTTCCTCCAGCAACATGGTTTACACTTACTCCCTGCAAACAAGAATCGGAAACAATGGATCAGAAACCACAAACCCAGAGAGGGAATCATGAATGCCGGAGGAAAAGGGGCACACAAATGCAACAGTCCTGCTTCCCCTGTTACTCTAGCACCAAACCACAGTTTTGCATAGTCTTACCCTGCCTATTGTCAATATGAGCTTAGCTCTGGGTAGAAACTAAGTTTTCCTTGCTGTGCTGCTCTTAAAGATAAATAATATTTTGAATCTGGTGACTGAAATAATAAAGGCATGATTGTTCCAACATTTTAGCATACTGCATATATTGTAATTTAGACTTTTACTTGCATTAACTAATGCTGTGTTAGTGGAGAAGTAAATAACAAACTAGCCCTTGCAGTCTTCATTAAACTTGAAATAACTCTTTAATTTCTTCGGTTCCAATTTCAGATTAGGAGCGGGTTGGTAAAACAAGTCTATATTTAATGCTGTCTTTTCTTCTCTTAGAGAAACAATCTACAGAAACAGCCACATTGTATCACTATGGCATCAAAGATTTGGCTACGGTTTTCTTCTACATGCTGGTTGCAATAATCATACATGCTATCATTCAAGAATATGTGTTAGATGTAAGTATTGTCAGGACAATATTGAGTATTGCTACAGTGGTATTTGATTGAGTGTATGGATGTGTTGTCAACGTGAGTCTTGGATTTGGCTTCGCATGACAGATAACTTCGTATGAAAGCTGTTACTCAGATCAATAACACGGATTCCTTTTCTTTTAGAAAATTAACAGGAAGATGCACTTTTCCAAAACAAAGCACAGCAAGTTCAATGAATCTGGACAACTCAGTGCGTTCTACCTTTTCTCCTGTGTTTGGGGAACAAGCATTCTTGTCTCTGTGAGTATCTCACTTGTACATACTCAAGCTGCAATTCTGTATCACTTAGTAGGAATGAGCCCCATTGATCTCAAATGGGACTAACTTCTCCATAGACCTGTAGTTAGTTTAGTCTTAACCATAAAGGGTATTTGACATGTTTATTTCTTATTTTCAGGAGAATTATGTAGCTGACCCAACATCACTCTGGCGGGACTATCCACATACATCATTGCCGTGAGTTTATCAGAGTTGCGGGGTGGGGCATGTGTCATATAGTTTCTTTAACTTGTCCCAGGGTGTTAAATCAACCAGCAACTTGCTTGCAGGTATTTCAAGTTCTTTTCTTCAAACAAAAGCCTGCTCTCCTGGTCTTCTGTTGTCAATTCCAAGCATGTTGTTCTTTCATAAATGTGTGACTGGTAGTTTCCATCCTACCATTAGTTCTTAAACTCTGTAGAAAACATTTCAGATATGACTCTATTGTAACACCTAATTTAAACAAGGTCTTATTCGAGAGCTATTTCAATATCTTTGACCTTTTCCATGCTGTATTGTAGGTTCCAAATGAAATTTTTTTACATCTCCCAACTGGCATACTGGTTGCATGCTTTTCCAGAACTCTATTTCCAGAAGACAAAAAAAGTAAGTCCACCTTTAGTTTCATGTTCAGAAGCCTCTAAAAATATGTGTACAGTGGTACCTTGGGTTAAGAACTTAATTCGTTCCGGAGGTCCGTACTTAACTTGAAACTGTTCTTAACCTGAAGCACCAACTTTAGCTAATGGGGCCTCCCGCTGCCGCCGCGCCGCCAGAGCACAATTTCTGTTCTCATCCTGAAGTAAAGTTCTTAGCCCGAGGTACTATTTCTGGGTTAGTAGAGTCTGTAACCTGAAGCATATGTAACCCGAGGTACCACTGTATATATTTTAAAGACTTAATTAGCTGGTAGGAAAGAAAAGTAAATTCTTCTAAAAGCAAACTCTTTGCTCATGGTAATGCTTTAAGCAAGGTTGTTGCCTAGTTCTGTATATCTTACTGTCAACATTTGTAGCATTCTCCCACACTGTACTTGGGCCTTCTGAGAGGTAGAGAAGATTTCTGTGAGTTACTTTTCCAAGGGACTTTGCTTTTACCTGGATATACAGGTTGATTCACAATGAAGTATACAGTTTCCATTTATAGCAAATGGAAACTGCATACTTCATTATGTATCACCCTGTATTTCTAATGATTAGGCTGGAACCCCATGCAGCAGGTGTTGAAAACCTTTGGCCATGTTTGCTAGGGCTAATGGGAGTTCAGCAGCATCTGGAAAGCCAAAGTTTCCTTACTGCTATACACATTTATCTAGGAATTAAGTGCCAGTGAACTTAGTGGGACAAGTGAATAGACATACCTAGGAGTCTTTTGTTAGTTAGGAATACTAAACTGCACCTGGGGAACCTACCATACTTTTCCATGTATAAGACTAGGCTTTTTTACTTTAAAATAAGGTTAAAAATCTGGGAGCGTCTTATACACGGATAGTGCATATGCCCATTTTCTAAATTTGGGGTCCCCAAAAGTAGGGGGTGTCTTATACATGGGTGCATCTTATACATGAAAAAATACGGTTAGTTGCTGAACTGCAAACCTCTGAAGGCTGTGTTGCTGCCTTGCTAAGCTCCAAAATGGTGAGGTCCAGCACAGAACCAATGTTTAGCCTCTACGGGCAACAGCAGCAGCACACACCCATCCTCCAGCATAGTCACGAAGCTTTCATTTCCTTTTTTAAAGTAACCACAGTCATTTCCCCCTCTTTGCATATTGCAGTGGCTGTCAGCTCTGGTTTATGATGATCTCGATGCAGAACAGCTGCATGGTATAAACGTTTACAACTTTCAGCATTGTAATCAGCCTTATTAGCAGCTACCAGGGCAAATACAGTGAGATCTTTCTCATTTCCTGCTAACAAAAATTAATTTTCTGCTTGGTTGAACAGTTCATGGTTTGAATGATAATAAGAGTAATTTGGTCATTATGTTCCGAAAGATGGCAGGTTAGCAAACAGTGAATAAGGTCTTGTATGACCGCAATATATCAGTGTGTGGTTTTTACCATTTATCCAAGGGTAGTGTTGCAACATCCAGTGAATAGTTGGAGCAGCACTAGTACATTTATTACTTCTTAGGTGGCAAAGTGTCTGGCCTGTTGCAATTTGAAACCTAGACGTGGGGAACTGAGGATTGCATATTGTAGAAATCTTACTACCATGCAAATCTTCTACATTTATTCTTATTTTTGCACACATAGAAACATGTTTGTATGTCTTTTAAGCATTTGTGAAATAAATCAAACGGAACATTTATTTTAAAGATTTGAGTAAGATTTCAGGGTACTAACAAACTCCAGGATCAGCTATTAGAAACACAATTGTATAAGACAAGAAATGGTTGTCCGGATTGGGTAATGTCCAGAAACTGGTGAATGTATTTAAATTATGAGAACTCCCTGCAGAATTGATAAAGCTGTGGCTTTTTCATAGGAAGACATTCCTCGCCAGCTTGTTTACATTGGACTCTATCTTTTCCATATCGCTGGAGCTTATCTGTTAAAGTAAGTGACTTACTTGTTTTGCTGCCATACAGAGCCCCTTAGAGAGGATGGGGTGGGGTTAAATTCAATAATAAATAACTAATTTGATAGTGAAACACAGTATCAAGTGTTCAGATACTGCAATCCAACATACATTACACTGTACCCTGTAAAATGACTGTAGAAGTCCACTAGGTGTTTACACTAGTGTATTTTTACAAATTTCCTTGTCCCCTAGAAAAGCTTGTATTTAAATTTTGAAACATCAAGGTTTTTTGTGTGTGTGTGTATATATATATCCAGAGCTGCTTCAGCAGATAATCAATTTAAAATTGCCAGTAAAACATTAAAATCAATAAGGCAGTCAAAGTACAAAGACCAGGAGAATTCAGAACAGTTGCCATCAAGGACACCTGCCCTTAACTGTTCTAGGACAGAGTTATGTTCTCATTGTTTGGCAGAAGGGTGATAAAGGCAGAGCCGGGTGGGCTTCTATCAGGAAGGTGTTCTGTAACTGGCACCACAACTGAGCAAACCTATCCTTCACACCTATTGAATGTGCCTTGAATGGCTAGGGAACCAAAAGGCATGCATCAGATTTTCATTCTGATGATCTGCATCACTGAGGGATCTATACTGCTGCAAAACATGTGTGTATATTCCTGGGCCTGTTTGAAAGCGGACATAGGAAACTGTCACTGAGCCCTGAATTCCTGTGCCAAATTTAATTAATGCAATGCCAAATGAGTGGGTTTAATCAAAGACATTGCGTCCCTCTACCAACTAGAAACTTCTTTCCTTTCATTTTTGTTCTTACAGTTTGACCCACCTTGGCCTTGTTCTTCTTGTGCTACATTACTTTGTGGAGTTTCTGTTCCACATCTCCAGGCTGTTTTACTTCAGTGACGAAAAATATCAGAAAGGGTAAGTACTTTACGGTAACTTCCAACCTTTAAAAATATGTCTGGAAATGCAACTTCTAATGCTTGAATGTGTAGTTAACATTGGGCTGCTTCAGCAAATGCTCCCTGTTCTTCTGTACATTAAAAGAACATCTAATAATAATATAGTTTTAAGTTCTCTGTTTAAGATAAAAATTGAAGTCTGCAAGCAAATATCTGGCTGATTACTTCAGGTACACAGACTTTGGCCTGACTTACCTGTGTATCTCTTGGTCAAGTGCACCCCTCACCTCTTTCTCCTACATTTTCTTCAGTTCTGACACCATGTTCCAGGCACTTCTCACTCCCTTGATCTTGCCACCTCCTGCCCTCAAGGATCAGTGCAGCTTAGCCAGATATATTCCTTCCTTTCCCCTCTGGCATAAAGACAACTTGCTGTTCAGTTACAAAGCCTTCATTACCTTCAGTACAACCACAGAATTCCTATGCACTAAACAGTTACCAATTACTTCTTGCAGTTGGTGTGCATTCAGATGCGCATACAAACACTCCCCCAACCTGGAATAGCTTCATTAGTTTTGAAGAAAGGACTTGACCAGCCTGTTTATAGAAGATATATACAGTGGTGCCCCGCAAGACGAAATTAATTCGTTCCGCAAGTTTTGTCGTCTAGCGAATTTTTCGTCTTGCGAATCACGAAATCCCATAGGAATGCATTGAAAATCAATTAATGCGTTCCTATGGTCAAAAAAAGTCCAAACAAAGCCAAATTTGGTACAACAACAGTTTATTAACTGCTCTTTAAAGTCACACATACTGTAAAGAGCAGTTCAAAAATTGAAGGGAAAATAAATTAACTTTATAAACAAAACATGTCTTTGTTTTTAGACAAAGGAAACAAAGTCGCGAGACGTTTTCGTCTTGCGAAGCAAGCCCATAGGGAAATTCGTCTTGCGAGGCAAATCGAAAACTGAAAAACCTTTCGTCTAGCGAGTTTTTTGTCTTGCGAGGCGTTCGTCTTGCGAGGTACCACTGTATATCCACATTGAACAATTCCTTAATGTAGAAGCTATTTGAAGCTTAGATGTCTTCACACATTTTTCTGAGCCCTCAGAGATGGAAGAAGTATCACAGATGAGCCTACCACATTGTATCCTCTAGAATGCCTTCCTGGATGTGTGAGAAGGGACAGTGTTCTGGCTTAACGGTGTTCTAAAATGTATGTGTGAAGTCAAGTACTTTTGGCCCATGACACCTTAATATTCAACACGTATGTTAATCGTATCTGCCTCTGAAATAATTGCTGTAAGTAGTACAATGAATGGATGGAATTCTACTGAGGTGCAGTAATAATATGTTCACAGCTGGTCTCTTCCCTCTAGGTTTTCAATCTGGGCCGTCCTTTTTGTTTTGGGAAGACTTCTGACCCTAATTCTTTCCGTCCTTACTGTTGGATTTGGCCTTGCCAGAGCAGAGGATCAAACATTGGATTTTAGTACCGGAAACTTCAATGTGCTGCCTATCAGGTATGAGATGACAGGCACAGCTTCATAGTTAGAGGCGGTGAAACTTCATGAGTTGTTTGGGGATCACTTTCCTAAAAGCATCTGGTGGGCTTCTGTCTGAAAGAAGAGGCTGCATCAGATGAACAGCTGGCAGGCTTCTTCTGTGGTGCTTTAAAGTCATAGCTTCATGTGAATGAGACTTGTTTGAGTAGTCTGCTTTTGTATGAACTGGCTTTACCTAGAACTTGTACAATTCCCAGTTAATCAGCATTTGCATAAACCAAGGGAAGGCGGGATGGGAAGCCTTCCAGAAGCTGCATTCCATTGGTGGGCAGGGCGAAAGACAAAAAGTGGGTGGGACTAGAGCCACAAGTGGGTGGAGCCATGGCTGAGGCTCTTAATTTGTGTGTTCTACATCCCATCTGCCCCATCTCTCACCCTCTGCCAAGGCAAGCAAGAATTGTTTTCGTGGTTTAGGGACACATGCCAGCCAGGCAAAAATGAAGAGGACAAAGGGCAGTGTTGTTGCTGAGGGGTGGAGGGGTATCCCAAAGACAGGGTACAGAGGTCTGGAGGGTCATATTTGGCTCCTGTCAAAAAGTTATTTTTAATTTATTTCATGAACTTTATAGTATAGTTGTTATTATTATTATAATAATTAAGCTTTATTATTTAAAAAAAACCCTCCAAGTGGTTTACAAAAAGATAAAACATTAAAATCAAGAAAAATTCACAACCATACTTTTAAAACATACAAAAGTTAAAACAGTAAAACAGATGAAAATTACCTCGCTCTATGCAGGATTAGGGTACGTTAAGGGTGAATTTAGGTAATTAGCTGAGATGTAGAACTATAAAAATAGTAAATAAGAACTTTCCTTGTGTACATGTTTTGCAGAATAAAATGTGATGTAAAACATGCTGTTAAAAATGTGTGGTGTGCACTGCCTGTCTTTTCAGGAAACGTTTCTTTTTGTAGTTCAAGCATAAATCCTTAAATTTAAACACTTGAGCATGTTGACCACCTGATGATGTTGGTCCCACTCCTTCACATTGAGGGTAGATGTTTAGGGTCTATCAGTGATGACCCCAGAAAGTATCGAAACCATTCCACAAAGAATTTTGGCTCAGTTTCAGTATGCATTTCAGCTTCTAGTTACATAGTACCGTGACTATATTTATAGTTCCTGGAAGGATGTTGTTTCAGTGAGCTGCAGATCATGGGCTGCTGTTTATCTAGCCACATAGTGTATGTCACTGATAACTAAGTGTGAAATATCTTCATCTAGATCCAAGTACAAAAAGTGTCGCCCTCCTGGTTAGAGAATTGGATGTTATCATCTTTGTCATAATACATACATTTTATTTGTATGTTGCCTTTCCACAGTTCAAACCATGCTCCGGGCAGTTCACAACTAAACCCCACAGACAAAACCCGAGACCAAGAGTCTGTTCAGCAGCCTCAGCTTTTGTAGCTGGAGTCAGTCAGGGCCTTGCCTTCCCAGGCCAAGTGGGAAAAGGCCTGCAAGGCAGGGAGCAGGTCTTCCAGGACTCACAGCCAAGTGTAGTTTAGTTATTGCATGGGAACGAGAGAATTTGCCAATTTCAGAACATGCTTTTCAGTCTATGCATTCCTATTGTGTTATTACCTTGTTAAATTCCTGAAGCTTTGCTATGCTTCCATTAAACCTAATCTCTCTGGGCTTTTTATGTACTTTCCTAGATAACAAGGAAATAAAAGGCTTGATAAATGGCCAAGAAACATCCTGCCCAGTGGGAACAGTTTTCCTGATGCTTCTCATTTCCGGATCTTCAGGAATCCTAGTACAGTAATCTGTCTTCTCTTTGTAGAATCAGCGTACTGGCATCTATCTGTTTCACACAGGCCTTTATGATGTGGAAGTTCATCAATTTCCAGCTGAGAAGGTGGAGAGAACATTCTTCACCTCCCCAACCAGTGAAAAAGAAGTTTGCAACAGCTAAAAGCAAGCCTTCTAAAAAAGAAAGAGGTTTGTATTTCAGTCCTTTACCCTGTACAGTTTTGGTGGAGGGGGAAATGAAACAAGTTCCACAAGACACTGAGGAACCTTGTTACCAGTGACGCTTAAGCCAATGCTACGTTCCCTGAATTCAAGGGCAGTGGTACTAATTTCTCACATAACCAAGTATTGGTGAGACAGATTCATTGGGAGATAAAATTAGCTTCCCACAAAGAATCCTGGGAACTTTCATTTGTTAATGTTCTCCTAACAAGTCTCAGCACCCTTTGCAAAACTATGGCTCCCCTGGTCCCTTGGGGGAAGCCATGACTGTGAAAAGTGGGTGAAGGAATGCTTTAAATGTATGGTGCGGGTGTGTCACACATAGCATCTTTCATAGTATTCTGTCTCTGGAAGGAGCTCTTGTCTCTCTTCATTTATCTTCTTGCCCTGGGTTAGTGATCACAATTGCAGAGTGTAGACAGTCCACAGGCTTGAGTGGTGATCTTAATTTACTGCATCTTTTAGCGGCGCATAAAGGACGAGAGGTCTCTGCAAATAAAGCAAGAAGTTTCTAATGTCAGAATTCTGGCTAAGTTATTTATTTACTGGATTCCTGCCCTTCGTCGTAAGGTCTCAGGGTAGATAACGGAATGGTTGGCACTCGTTCAGTAGCACTCAACTGCTCAAGCCCCAATTCTTTTTTATATTATTTTTAGATTCTTGGGTTGCATGCAGTCATGAAAGTGCTGAAAATTAGACAAATTAGAAAATTAGTTTCACTCGTTGACTCTTAAATTTATTATGTATATTTTTGTTACTGGTGCATCTTACTGTTTGGGGTTTTTAATTGCATTGTAAGCTGACCTGGGATGGAAAGTTAAGAAGAGCAGGAAAGGGGTAACCAAGTGTCCCCCTAGGCATTCATTGCCTGCTGGATCTTCTGTAAATGACATAAATTACAGGGCTTTACCTATTTGAAAATCTTGATTTTTTATTGTTTATATTTCCTCTTCACAATTGCGAAGTAGGATATGGTGAGAGTTGGTGACAGGCCCAAGATCGCCCAGCAAGCTTCATGACAGACTGGGGAGCCTCTAATTCAGTGCTTCCCAAACTTGGGTCTCCAGTTGTTTTGAACTACAACTCCCATCATCCCTAGCTAGCAGGACCCAGTGGTCAGGGGTGGTGGGAATTGTAGTCCGAAAACAACTGGACACTCAAGTTTGGGAAACACTTTTCCAAGTCTACCCACTTCTAGGCCAATGGTCTAATTCTTGGCGGCAGCCCTCAATGGTGTTTTTCAGATAGCGTGGCCTTTCTGCCAAGCATAGAATACTATTGTAGCTATTTGTCCCAAGCCACTCTGGGCACTATTAACATATATCTGTATCGGGTGTGGGGACGCAGGTGGCACTGTGGGTTAAACCACAGAGCCTAGGACTTGCCGATCAGAAGGTCAGCGGTTCGAATCCCCGCGACAGGGTGAACTCCCGTTGCTCGGTCCCTGCTCCTGCCAACCTAGCAGTTCAAAAGCACGTCAAAGTGCAAGTAGATAAATAGGTACCGCTCCAGCGGGAAGGTAAACGGTGTTTCCGTGCGCTGCTCTGGTTCGCCAGAGTCATGCTTAGTCATGCTGGCCACATGACCCAAAAGCTGTACGCCGGCTCCCTCGGCCAGTAAAGCGAGATGAGCACCGCAACCCCAGAGTCGGTCACAACTGGACCTAATGGTCAGGGGTACCTGTACCTTTACCTTTACCTTTATATCGGGTGTGAGGAAACTTTGGCCTACCAGATGTTGCTGGACTGTCAAGTCCCATTAGCCCCAACAAGCAATACCAATGACTAGGGATGATGGGATGTGTAGTCCAAAAATATATGGTGAGTCAAAGGTTCCCCACACCTAACTTGTATGGTGAATGTTATTTTTGAAAATCTGGTTGTAATAATATAAAGTTGTCTGGACATAATTTTACCATTTCTTCTAAAGCTGCTGTGGGATATGGGATGCTATACAAAATCGACCTTTGGTCTGATTCAGCAGGGCTAGTCTTGTATTGTTTTAAGTTCGGCTTTCTACTAAATGAATAATATATTTTTAAATGCTTTCTAGATATGGTACCTAGAAAAGAGCTTAACAATGTATATTGTCTTATTTTTAGAAAATGGAATAAATGGAACATTAACCTCAAATGGAGCAGACTCGCCTCGCAGCAGGAAAGAAAAATCCTCTTAAAACAGAACTTTATTAAGTTAATTGACTAATATCCCCAAAGAGAACTGCTTTTTACTTTGGAAAGTCCTTCAGCACCCGAGTTCCTATGGTTAACAAATAAAATAAAATTAATACTTTTTTGTTATTGCTACCATAATGTTTGTGCAGCTTTTTAAACTGAAAAAGGGGGCCACATTATTTTTTTAGTATCTTTGAAAATGTTGTGAGTGTTAATTGGAATCCACTTGCCAAAAATCAGTGATACAATCTGCCATTCCTTCCAGCTTTACAGTGATGAATCTAGTCCATTCCAAAAAAGACAATATGAAATTCCTGTTTAAGGAGAAATTGAACATTTAAATAAAATAGTAATGCCTTTTTTTTTTTTTTAGATATTCTCTTAACGCTTAGGTGTATATTTTGATTTTACAGTTCTGAACAGAATTTGTAAACTACCAAAATAATCCTTGTTACTTTGTAGACAATCTCTACCATGATTCAAGAAATTCCCTTATTAAAACACAGTTGGACTGATTGAAATGTTGCTGTGTATGTATATTGTCAAGTATACTGTGAGTTTTGTTGCCATCAGAACTTCCATCAGCATGTCTGGATAGCCAGTGACAAAACACTGCGAGTACATATTGATTGCTGCTGAACAGTTCATGTGGCATCCTCCTGGTTTACATTCACAAATTCCTGAAATTGAAGGCTCCCTGTGAAGATACCACAGCTGCTTTACTCCTCTTCCCTGGTGGTTTTTCTGCTGTGCCATGGTGAGCTAAGTCATAGTTTGGTTTCTTGTCTCATCCAAATCCAGACTCATGGTTTATCTCTTTCCTGACTAACCACAAGTTTGTTTTATGGCTTGTGGTTTGTCAGGGAGAAGCTAAACCACAGGACTGGATGTGGACAATGCACTAAGCCAAACACATCAGCAAAGCAGCTACAACACCCTTTTCCTGGTGCCTACACACCAACCAGGGCATCGGATCTCATTCTGCCAAGCCATATTCAAGTGTCCCCTTGAAAGCATGTTGAGACAGGAGCGAGCATCACACACTACTAGCCCCAGTCACACCGGTCTCCCATCTCCACCAGCTGCAGCCTCAGATCTTTGGGTGGAATGTCTGAAGGCAGGAAATGGCTAAACTGTTAAAGGTCCAGGTAAATATATGCGTCATTGGTATACGTCTGAAGCTGACTAACAATGGAGCTAGATGCACCTCTGTAGGGAGCGAATTCCACAATTTCGGGCTGACATGGAGACAACCCTTTCCCAGGCTTCCATTTCCTCCTCCCATTCCCCCCCCCCCCCAATTCTTAGTGATGGAACTAAAAGAATGCCCAAGAGGATTTATAAAAATGAAGACAATATATTGTGACAGGGCCTAAGTTGTTTAAAGCCCTAAGCATCAGTGTAAGTAAGCACCTTGAATTGGGCTTGGAAACAACTTGACAGCCAATTCAACTATTTTAAAACAAGGATGATATTCATTAAGCCTGGTCACTGCATTTTGGACCGGTTATAAGACGAAGTATGGAATAGGGCAGGTGGTAGCTAGCATGGTGCTCAAAAGAGCCAGTATTGACTCTTCAGAAAGGCACATTGTAGTGGCTATTTCAGAGTTTTCCTTAATTCAGTGATCTGATGTAACTTTGAAGACACAGTGGTCAAACCAGAGGAACAGCTGCCACCCTGGAAGATCACTGTTTGAGCAGAGGTGTTTGAGTACGTAGTAAGAAAGAGAACAACAGCAGTATCCTGGTTACAATTACAGGAGATAGAATGGTAAGATAGGCTAGACATAGGGTCCTGGGAGTGACCCTACCATTGGAAGTTGGCTAGGAGTGCATCATTAGAGTAGCTTCCAGCGTTACTCTTTGGTTAAGGAACAAGTCCTGTCCTCTCACCACAGCTGTCTTTCAGTTTTACTTAGAAAAACACTCAGGTCTTTAAAGCTGTGTTGATAATAAGGGTCAAGTATCTAGCAAGCCCAGTAGCATGTTGGACACCTTCCGACCTGAGGGGCTCATCTTCCAGTGTCATAACTTTTATATGCCTGTTGTCTTTGTCCATGGAGTTTTCTTGGCAGGGATACTGGAGTGGCTTGCCGATTCCTACTCCAGGTGGATCACGTTTGGTCAAAACTCTCCACTATGACCTGTTCATCTTGTGTGCCCTGCTCGGCGTAGTTCATAGCTTCTCTGAGTTCTTCAAGCCCCTTCGCCACGGCAAGGCAGTGATCCATGAAGGGGTGAAAGAGGAGAGCGCAAAATATGGTCTGAAGCTCAACATCAAAAAAACGAAGATCATGGCCACTGGGCCCATCAACTCCTGGCAAATAGATGGGGAAGAAATGGAGGCAGTGAGAGATTTTACTTTCTTGGGCTCCATGATCAGTGCAGATGGTGACAGCAGTCACGAAATTAAAAGACGCCTGCTCCTTGGGAGAAAGGCGATGGCAAACCTAGACAACATCTTAAAAAGCAGAGACATCACCTTGCCAACAAAGGTCCGTATAGTAAAAGCCATGGTTTTCCCAGTAGTGATGTATGGAAGTGAGAGCTGGACCATAAAGAAGGCTGATCGCCGAAGAATTGATGCTTTTGAATTATGGTGCTGGAGGAGACTCTTGAGAGTCCCATGGACTGCAAGAAGATCAAACCTCTCCATTCTGAAGGAAATCAGCCCTGAGTGCTCACTGGAAGGACAGATCGTGAAGCTGAGGCTCCAATACTTTGGCCACCTCATGAGAAGAGAGGACTCCCTGGAAAAGACCCTGATGTTGGGAAAGATGGAGGGCACAAGGAGAAGGGGACGACAGAGAATGAGATGGTTGGATGGTGTTCTTGAAGCTACTAGCATGAGTTTGATCAAACTGCGGGAGGCAGTGGAGGACAGAAGTGCCTGGCGTGCTCTGGTCCATGGGGTCACGAAGAGTCGGACACGACTAAACGACTAAACAACAACATCTAGCAAGCCACATGCCAAGAAATCTCCCAATGCAGAGTGTACTGGGCTCTACAGGAAAAACCACCAGCAGTCAAAATGCTAAATATTCGAAACAGTGCTGTTGACTCTTGCACGCTCTTCTACAGTTTTACTGCTTTGTCCCTTGCTACAGATCATAGGTTTATTTATTTAAAACTCTTTCTAAGCTATTTAATATTTTTTAATTCTCATAAATGGTGTCCACTATGTACAAAGTAAACACGCTATCCATTAAAAGAAAAATACAACCTTAAAACAATATAAAAGCAAGCATCTTACGCACACAAGATGTGAGTCCCATGCATTTGGTTCCTCATCTTGCCCATCCAAGACCCATCCCACATACATACCAGGTCTGTTTCCCTTGTGACCAGGGTGCGCCTAAGATAGCACTTCATTACAGTTGGAATTAGTAGTCTTTGCTGAATGTTTCCTTACCTGGAGTAATTGGATTGCTTTACTAATTTTTGTTGCCTGGAAGCTTAAATCTTAATTGCTTTAAGATTTCCTTTTCTGCCTAAAGTGGAGCATTGTAAAGATTCAAATCTTCTCACCTGGGAAAATGTTTCTCTGGCAACCTCCCTCAATAAAGATGGGAGTGAGGTAACATGACAAGATTTGGGTGCTTTAAAATTTAGGTTCTCCCTATCAGTAACACTTGAGAGGTCTGATATTATCTGTATGTGGTAATGTTTCCTCATATCCAGTAGCAAGGATTTCTAATAATATGAAGGAAAATCTGTGACTACTTATCCCTCAATCAGAAAAGTAAAGTAATGATGAGGCACTTTGTAAACAACAAAAAACAAAAAAAATGTATTTAAACACAATGCAGGCTATGGCTTAATGGCTACTCTGATGAGGCACAACACTGTTTCAGTCAAAACTCTCTCTACACTTAAAATGCTCACTCTTCAAGGATCTTCCCCTCAGAGAGAGAAACTGGGTTTCCCTGCCTAGGTAACCACTAACCAAGACCTTTCCAGGCTGTAATCTGAGCCCTATCTGACAGCTAAGCCTATTTAACTAACAGTTTAATTCAGAATCTAACTACCCACTCTCTCCTGGTTGGATAACACTCTACCTAGCCCTTATTGGTTTCTGGATCCCCAGGAGGCTGACCCAAGGTCCATCCATCACAAGTTTAAAAAAAAAGGTGTAATATTACAAAATAGAGATCATAGCAGATGAAGCTTCTGGAAGAGATTTTCAAGATGGATTGGGAATAAGTTATTGCTATTGCAAGATGGATTGGGTATGCTATTGCTGCTTTGGAAATATAAATATATAATAAACACTTAAAGAGCATGCCTTCTTTCAGTTTCTGCCTTCATGTATTTGGCAGAACCTGGCAAGTTTCCATCTTTAAGGCAAGAAAATGTGTCAAAGGAGAAGCGAGTTTTAAATCAGTTTTGTGTTATAAGTCGGCTCTGATAACGTGTTGCACAACTGGATGGCAGGTGCTTGTTTGCCAAGGGAGTGGAACTGGTATTAACATCAACAACTGTCACTTCCATTTCTCTGAATGATGGGTGAAGAGCTGCAGACTCCAGCAGTGTCCTTGAATGGCTCGTGTCTTCAGGGAAACTCTTTTTGTAGCAAGCAATGCAGAGAGAGCCTGATCTGATTGCAGGCTTCAGAAAGTGCCAAAACAGAGTTTAGATCCTTCCCTTGGGCAAATTCACCCCTTTATCCCTTTGTGTTGTGATTGCCTTGGCACAGCCTTGGCTACAAATGAGCAGTGGCATATGCTGGGAGTGTGATGTGGGGAAAGGACATCTTTTGGAATGTACATTTGAGCATTCAATAAGGGCTTCAACACTTGGTGACATGTTATATCCGCCAGTTGACAAGGAGTCACATGTAAGCAAGCTCTCACTCTTGAGAATGCTGAAACTTCCCCTGGAGATGACTGGGATATCCTGTGGGCAATTACACAATAGCTAAGAGCCATTGGCCACCTTTCTCTGTCCTACAGCCCCTCTCTGCTTAGCCAGTAATTTTTCTTGGAAGGGGAAGGAACAGAGAAACATAGCAACTCAGCAGAAATTGAGAGGGGAAAGGGAGGAGGATCTGTGATCTTGTCCAAATGTCTCAGAATGTCTGTAGAACTTACTGTATTTTTTGCTCTATAAGATGCACCAGACCATAAAACAACCTAGTTTTTGGAGGAGGAAAACAAGAAAAAAAATATTCTGAATCCCAGAAGCCAGAACAGCAAGAGGCTATCCCAGAAGCCCCCAAGAGCCGCACACATGCTCCACGGGGCTCTTTAAAGGGAGCCCTGAGCAGAGCCTCCCACCTGCATTCGCTCCATAAGATGCACACACATTTCCCCTTACTTTTTAGGAGGGGAAAAGTGCGTCTTATGGAGCAAAAAAAAATGGTGCTTCTGGCTACTTTTATGTGGAAATGTACTGCACAGCTCATCTCTTACACACTCTTAGCAGAAATGGCTATGCTGTAGATGATGCGAAACAAACCTTGGGTTTTTTTTCCAAATTACATATCAGATTTACTACAATTATTTACATTCCACATTTCAGGTTACAAATCCTACCAAGGCAGCTTAAAAGTAAAAATCAGTTACATATTTTTAAATGCACAGTAAACAATATCAGCATCAGGGCTGTCGTGAACTGGCAGGACAGGAAGGAGGAAGAGGATCCCAGTGAGGGATGTAGCTGGGGCTGGGACACACTGGGGCATGCGAGGGATGGTGAAGGAAGTACTCACAGGGTGACCAAGGATGGTGAGGAGATGGAGGTCAATTCATGGGACCCAGAGCAGCTGAACTCATCACCAGAGCTAGAGGGGGCCCTGTCCCCACAAACATGGCAGGCTCTGAGTTGTAGGGGGCAGTGGGAGGGGTGCTTTAAGAGGCTGAGGCAGGCAAGGGCCCACAGCCCAGCTGGCCAGGTGGGGCTTGCTAGCTCTGGGAGGAGGTGTGTGATTCCTCAGTAGACTTAGAACATGTGGGGGGTCATCTGCCTCATCAAGCCCAGATGTTGCAATCAACATGCAAAGTACAAAAGGGAAGCAGAGCTGAGGTGCTGTGTCTGCTCAACTGCCCGTGTTAATGGTGTTAGGAAAACACTAGGCCTAATTTGAATAGTAGAATGTCTGACATCTGGTGGGTGGAGCTTTTGTGTTGTGCTCCGGAATCGGCCCCTTCCTTTGGGTGTTCAGTTAAGTTCAGTTAGATACCAACTGTCATTCCTGCTTTTTGCCTCTTTCTTGCCTCAAGTTGTTATAGTTTCTCTCAGACGGCATGTTATTGTGTTATGATCTTCTTTGTTATTAAAGCTTTGTTTGACATATACGTGAGCCGCTTACTTTGCTGAAAGAGAAGAAAACTCTGCTGAAGAATGGTGGAATATCCTAAACTACATGAGTGAGGGAATATTTCCAATTGGACAGGAGGATTGATTTTTTTTTTTGCCCCCATCCTCCACAAGATGGGCCTTGGCTTGGATGCTCCTTGACCTCTATGGCAGTGTTTCCCAACCTTTTTTGGGCAACGGCACACCTGTTTAAGGAAAAAAATCTCGCGGCACACCACCATTACAGCCCCGTGACGTCAGCGCGCAGCGCCACGCCGGGAGGGACGCACGAAAGTGAAAGTTTTTTCCCTCCCCCTTGCCGGGGAACCTCCAAGCTTTGGGGGTGGGAGGAGGCAGCAGAGCGAGGGACTGAGGGACGGCAGCAACTGAGGCGGCAGCGGCTGTTGTGGTGGTGGCGGTGATAGTGGGCGGAGGAGGGGGCGGCGGCGGGGCTTGAGGAGCCGTCGCCGGGAGTTGCTGCTGCTGTTGTTGCTGCTGCTGCCCGGACATGCCGGCCTCCTCCTCCTCCGCTGTCTCGCGCTCCTCCCTTTTGCACGCGCTGCCCCGCCGCTCGGCACCACCACCGCGGAGCCGCCCCCGGCTCGACGCGGATCCTCGCCGCCGCCGCCTCTCACCGCCCGACTCGCCCGCCTCCCTCCCACGGCACACCAGCCAATGTCTCACGGCACAGTAGTGTGCCGCGGAACACCGGTTGGGAAACACTGCTCTATGGGACTGTGCTTCAGGTTTGACTCTGGACTGTATTCTGACCGCTAGACTTCAGACTTGGCTAATTGGATTGACCCTGGACTGCGTTTCTTGGACTCTGAACTTTGATTGTGTGGCTTGACCCCTAGACTTTGGACTTGACATACTGACTTGCTACCAAGTAGGCCAGGGGTTCAGAACACAGGCACTTCATTTGATTCCCCATCCAGTTTTTTGTTTTTCTTCCCACAGTCAGTATTCCATGTCTCCTGAACATGCTTGGGCTGTTTGCCTCCATAGAGTTATTTTCCTTGAGATGTGCAGCAATTCGGAAATGTAAAGAAAAAGAAGGAACGTTTTATCATATGCAGTGGGAATGTAAAAAAGTAAAGAACTTCTGGGAAATGATATATAATGAGATGAAAAAGATGTTGAAATATACTTTTTTAAAAAAAACAGAAGCATTTTTACTTGGTATTATAGGTCAGGACATTAATAGGCAAGATGTTAAATTGTTTTTATATGCAACAACTGCGGCAAGAGTGTTGTTAGCCCAGAAATGGAAACGAGAAGAAATTCCGACGAAAGAAGAATGGCAGACGAAATTAATGGACTATGCAGAATTGGATAAAATGACAGGAAGGATTCGAAGGATTTGTTTCCTGCTTGGCAGGGGGTTGGACTCGATGGCTCTTGTGGTCTCTTCCAACTCTATGATTCTATGATTCTATGAAACCTGCAGGACCAGAGATTTACAGAAGATTGGAAGAAGTATATGAATTATTTGAAGAGCAACTGTAATCAACAAATTACGCTAGTAGGACTATAAGAAGTTTTGTAAGGAGAAATATACGAAGTGTTACAAAGTAGAAAAAGATAGAGATATTGGTTATGAGTTTGAAATGTAATAGGGAAGATAAGAAATGCATACTGAGAGATTAGATTGGAAAATTTTCAGACAGGATTGATGGAAGTCAAAAATTTGAATAAGATGTAAAAGTATGTTTAATTACTGTTGAAAATGATATGTTAAAAAAAGCCTAATAAAAATTTATATTTAAAATAAGAGAGAGAGAGAGATGTGCAGCAATTCTGCAGACCTGAACATTCACGCAAGCATGTTGACGTTCATCTGGGTGGTGCCGTTTTGGCTATTTAAAGACTGGTACATGGAGCAGTGAGATTTCTCTTAGTATACAGGGTGGAAAAGGGTACGTTAAAGATGGCTGGACATTTCAGTCATAGAATCATAGAACTGTAGAGTTGGAAGGAACCCTGAGGGTGATATAGTCGAACCCCTGCAGTTCTGTGTGGGCTTGAACCACCAACCTTTGGTTAACAGCCAGACACACTGACCCATTGCGTCACAGGAAAGATACTTAAAACGTTCCTTCCCCTTGACTTCCACACACTGAAAGTTCAATATCAGAAGGCCTGACAAAATTTTGGGCCTTATACTGATAAGCAATAATGAGAGAAGCAAACCAGTGTTATCATGTCAGCAAATGGAGTTGTATTTTCAGTCTCGCATTTCCATGCAAACGTTAGATTTTCTTTAAAAGTGTTACAGCAGCATTCTTGTTCCTCCAGCTACTAAGTAAGTAATTGAAGCAATTATGCAGCTGACACTGAAATCTAAGAGTTCAAACTGCCTCTGAAATCTAAGAGTTCAGCAAAAGCCCCCTTGGGCATTCAAATTCACACTTTAAAAAATGTGACTATCTTCAGCTTACTGAGCTCTGCTTAATTTACATTGCACTCAGATGCCATACCAATTTAGCCTAGTTAGCATTCCTATTAGGAAATATTCTCACTGAGTAGCTCAACTAACCTTATATCAAACCGATAAGGATCAATGACTATTTTGTGATAACTTGCTTGAAAAATTTTATGCCACTTATCCGAATGCTTGAGACAAATACTAATTATTTTTTAAAAAAACCTAAGTAACATTTATTTAAACAAATTAAAAGATAAACCATATGGCAGTAAAAATATTTATAAAACTACAGAGCGCAGAAGCCATACACATCCATTTAGAATGCCTGGTTGACAAATATATTTCAAATATATGAATAAATTGCTAAGTGCTCCTATAAGAACAAGGAAGAGAAATGGGCCCTGTTGGAGATTTGTCAACCTGTTTTGCTTTCTTAAAAAATTTAGACATAAATATAAAAGTTATTATTTTGTTTTAATAGGTTTGTAATTAATACTACTTTGTGTATTTTCTTGGGCAATTTTGCTCTATTAAATGTTTAACAAAGTAAAATTAAGCTGAAATAAGCAGGATGATGAGTTCCCAAAGGCCAACCTAACATACGCACTTTCCTTACATTCTACTAAGGTAAAGGTAAAGGGACCCCTGACCATTAGGTCCAGTCGTGGCAGACTCTGGGGTTGCGGCGCTCATCTCGCTTTATTTGCCGAGGGAGCCAGCGTACAGCTTCCGGGTCATGTGGCCAACATGACTAAGCCGCTTCTGGTGAACCAGAGCAGCACCCGGAAACGCCGTTTACCTTCTCGCCAGAGCGATACCTATTTATCTACTTGCACTCTGACATGCTTTCGAACTGCTAGGTTGGCAGGAGCAGGGACTGAGCAACGGGAGCTCACCCCGTCACGGGGATTCGAACCACCAACCTTGCTGCCAGCTAGTAGTACATTCTACTAGCTGGCAGCAAAGGACTTTCTGTAGGAAATGATTAAAGATTGGCCAAGCAGATGCTGTGAAAAATCCACACTAGTCCTCATAGATGTTTTTATACTGCGCATTCTTGGCTGACTGGAAATTTTTAATGGGAAGAGAACTAAGCTCACTGAACCTACGTTGGTCATGTTACACCTCTTAGAGTGTTTGAGGAGCTTTTGTTTGAATAATGCCCTCCTACAAATCACAGATCAATCTCAGATCAATAGTAATTCTTTCGATTGAAAATAATCCTCTCATCAATTTAGCCCAGCCCCCCCCCCCCGTTATTTGTACGTGTATGCAGTTTGTACTGTGGAGACTGCATATGTGGAGTACAGTATGCCTTTCCAGTAGTTACCTGATATGCTTGCAATAAGGTTATTGTAAAATATTTATAGTGTTGCTCACCACCTGCACTGAAAACCAGTGTTAGCTTTTACCTCCTAATTGATCTTTATTCCGGGGATTGTCTCTTTCTCCTTAAGCCACATAACATAGCCAGTACTCAGTATTTCCTAAGGTTCCCCCAACTTCAATTTTTTATAAATCACTTGGGAGTAAAATCTTGATACAATTTAGTGCTGTAATTATTACAATAAAAAAGGACAGGTGAGGACCATTTCATGTGGGGGTTAGGTTCCTGGCTCCTGCACGCATCGGTGGAGCAGGCGTAAGTGCACCCCACCCCGTTGATAATAAATAATAATAATAATAATAATAATAATAATAATAATAATAATAATTCATTACTTATACCCTGCCCATCTGGCTGGGCTTCCCCAGCCACTCTGGGCAGCTTCCAAAAACATATTAAAATACTGTAATACATCAAACATTAAAAGCTTCCCTAAACAGGGCTGCCTTCGGATGTCTTCTAAAAGCCTGGTAGTTGTTGTTCTCTTTGACATCTGGTGTGGTGGCGCTGTGGGTAAAACCTCAGTGCCTAGGACTTGCTGATCGTAAGGTCAGCGGTTCGAATCCCCGCGGCGGGGTGAGCTCCCGTCGTTCGGTCCCAGCTCCTGCCCACCTAGCAGTTCGAAAGCACCCCTAAGTGCAAGTAGATAAATAGGTACCGCTTTATAGCGGGAAGGTAAACGGTGTTTCCGTGTGCGGCATGGGTGCTGGCTCACCAGTGCAGCTTCGTCACGCTGGCCACGTGACCCGGAAGTGTCTTCAGACGGCGCTGGCTCCCGGCCTCTTGACTGAGATGAGCGCACAACCCTAGAGTCGGTCACGACTGGCCCGTATGGGCAGGGGTACCTTTACCTTTACCTTGACATCTGGTGGGAGGGTGTTCCACCAGGAAGGCCCTCTGCCTGGTTCCCTGTAACTTGGCTTCTCACAGTGAGGGAACTGCCAGAAGGCCCTCAGCGCTGGACCTCAGTGTTCAGGTAGAACGATGGGGGTGGAGACACTCCTTCAGGTATACTGGACCGAGACCGTTTAGGGCTTTAAAGGTCAGCACCAACACTTTGAATTGTGCTCGGAAATGTATTGGGAGCCCAGCCTGGTCCCATTATGCCCCCGTTCTGCCCTCTTCAGGGTCCAAAAGGAATCCATGTGTTGGTGAACAATTGGGCACACCTAAAATGGTCACCACTTGGATGTTACAGCTGTAGGAATATAGGAAGCTACCTTATACCAAGTCAGACCATTGGTCCATCTAGCTCAATAATGTCTACCATAGATTAGGATTTCAGATAGGGGCCTTTTCACAGCCTTTTTAAAGCCCTACCTGGTGATGTCAGACAGGGCCAGCCCAAGACACCTGAGGCAAAATGGCCTCCCCTCTCCCGCTGGGAAGAAGTGATGATGCCTGAAGATCTATTCTACACCAAGAAAGGGGGGAATAAATATCTACATTGGGATCTGCTGCCCCTGTGGATCCTGCCACCTGAGGCAGAAGCCTCACCTTGCCTCTTGGGTGAGACGACCCCAATGCCAACAATTGACCATGGGACCTTCTGCATACAAATCATGTATTCTACCTTGAGCTGCAGCTGTTTATGAACAAATGTTTTCAAAGCCAGGGCTTTGTCCTTGAGGGCTTGTGAAAATTCTGTCCTCAGTGGTGCAACAGATCTCATATTTGACAGTATTGCACATAATGTACTTAAAGTCAGCCTGAACAAATAAAAAATGTTGTTCGCAGCTTTCAAACAAAGTTATTCCCTCAGACAATTAGGGTTGTGAGGAAACTTATTTTCTTTCTCCAGGCAGTGTCCTTTCACTTTATGCTCTGTCCGTCTATCTTTTCTGAAACACAAAAATGTGTCCCCGTTGAGTTGCTGGTTTACTATTTTAACATGTCTTTCTGAATCTCTAGTCCCAAATGCTCGACATTAACCTGTCATTTTGGTGGAAAGAAATCAATCCAACACAAGATTAAGCACTCTTGTTAATAAACAGATAATAACCCAGGCTTTATCTGAACAGGGCCTGGTGACATTTAAGCATGATGAGAATACACATACCTCATTCTTATTTGATCACAGTTGATCAAACCACTGCTGAGATGGCTTGAATTGGTTTCAGATTCTGGATTAAGCAGCAACTCTGATTAGTCCTAACCTGCTGCCAATAATTACAATTCACTCTTACTTTGTTCCAGAAGGAATGGAAGGGGGGACAGCTTGATTTTATGGTCCACTCTTGCTTGCTTAACTGTGGTCAAGCAATTGGCAGACTTGCATCTGCTCTGGTTTTCCCAGGGTGGCCTTGGAAAAGTTACTACCTTGCAAAGCTGTTGTGAGCTTGAATAAAATAAGAAAGGACTTGAATAGTCATCCTTCCCATTGAAATGCTGCTTATGTGATAATAATTACACCGAACTACATTAATGCAACATTGTTCTGTCTGCTTGCGTAGCATATTTTATGACATATTGACATTATGCTGTTTGAAATTGCCTGTCAAAGTTACATGTCTATTATTTCACTAAGCATATGCACTGCTTTATCCCACTTTCTGGCTGTGTGTGCAGAAACTTATCTATTTCATGCTAGCAGCTGTTCCTCATTCAACAGATATCATTAAAAGTTCATTCTATCACTTACTTGGAATTTTGAAAGACACAGCAAACCAACAGAAATTGGTTTTTGTTTCAGTATGTCTGTGGAATGGGACTTTGCAACACTTTGGGGAAATGTGGATAATTTTTAAAGCTGCATACATAAAAAGAATGGGTACATATCTGCTTCATAATATCACTCATTGTGAGTGAATTATGAGCTAGATTCCCCCCCCCGAACAATACAGATGATAGAAATATGCATCAAAAGTACTATTGTGCTGTTCTTATCCAGGATGGGTTTTGTTTTGAGTATTTTGTTAAATCAAGCCATAATCTAGTAGCAGGTTCCATATATAGATATTACAGTTCAATTTTGTAACACTAGAGGGGGGTCAGGAGTTTAGTTCCAGGGGGAATGTAGGTGATCAGTTTATTATGAAGCACTGTAAAGTTATCATTTCAGGATTAAAAGTGAATCTGCAATATTTCTCTCTCTCTCTCTCTCTCTCTCTCTCTCTCGCACACATACACACACAACCTATAAAATAATGCAGGGTGTGAAGAAAGTGGGGGAAGATAAATTTGGTTTCCCTCCTGCTCATAATACCAGAATTTCAGTCATCCAAAGAAACTGATAAAGAGAGACAAATTTATCAATGTCTATTAACCAGGACAAGTTGGGCCACTGCACTAAAATGGTGCAGTGTGGATTGCTTCTAATTCAGGATCTTAGCCACTTCATTCCCTTGTCCTTCCCGGTTTCCCCCCACCCATCTCCAGCAGTCACACTGCAGCATGGTAGCACAGTCAGTAGAGCATGAGACTATTAATCTCAGGGCATGGGTGTAGTGCGGGGGGGGGGGGCAGCTGCCCTCCAAATTAATAAAAATACATAGCAAACAGAGGTTCTGCCCCCCCCCCACCAAAAGGCCTGCCCTCCCTAACAAAAATCTTGGCTACGCCCATGTCTCAGAGTCACGGGTTCAAGCTCCATGTTGGGCAAATAATTCCTGCATTTTAGGAGGTTGGACTGGAGAACTCTGGTGGGTCCCTTCTGGCTCTACAATTCTATGAGTCCATGTTCAATTCTCTTCAGGTTGTTTTCAGGGTTTTGCCTCTTAGTTTATTTTTCCTTTAAAAAATTATTTTGTTATACAGTGGTGTGACGTTAACATATATGAGAGAGTGCTGGAGGGGAAATAGTTAAATAGGTTGCACAGACAGGACCCAGGGGGGTAGAGTCAGTGGGACTATAAAACCAGTTCTGGGAGGAGTTGGTTGGGAGTTGTTGGTGGGTAGTTGGTTGGTTTTAGTGGGTTGGCTGGTTGGGAAAGGCAGTTGGTAATAGAGAGACAGTTAGGGCAGTGGGTTCTTGAGTGTGGGGAGGTAGAAGCGAGAGAGAGAGGAAAATAAGACTAAGAAATTAAAGAGCAACAACGTTTGGAATGCCGTAAAAGTTTGTTTGTGTCTGAAATAAAATACACTCTTCTTTATTAATTGAGAACCTGACTGAGACTGAAGTGATTTTACCAGGGAGGACCTGGTTGGTGGCAGCGGATTAGTGGTGTATGGGTCAATAGTTCGTGAGACGACGGGGGGACCCTGTGTGAACGCCACAAGTGGTGCCTCTGGTGATGAACTTGATTCATTCCGGAGGTCCATTCTTAAGCTGAAACCATTCTTATCCTGAGGCGCACTTTCACTAATGGGGCTTCCACTGCATGCGCGCATCTGGTGCCGATTTCCATTCGCATCCTGGGGCAGAGTTTGCAACTACTTCCGGGTTAGCGTAGCTCGTAACCTGAAGCGTTCGTAACCAGAAGCATTCATAACCAGAGGTACCACCTTGGGTTTCCCCTCAAGACTGCTGATACAGTGTGCAGATGGTTTGTGAGACTAAAGCAAGGAGGTTGCAAACAAGAATGCTGATTGATCCTAGACACAGGAGAGCACCTCAAAACCTGCATTTTGAATTCATCATAGTAATTGGGTGGAGAAGCAGCAGAACACAATATCCTGAGGAGAGCCGTGTCAATCTGTTGCAGCAAAAGCAACAGGAGTCTTGTTGAACCTTTAAAACTAACACATTAATTGTGGCAGAAGCCACTTTACTAGATGGGGAAATGTCAGAGAAATATGGGCTCTTCTTTTCCTAAGAAGTTTGCAAGGAACAGCAGACACGCTGCATTATTCTGAAGAGCACAACTTAAGACAAGATCCAACCAAATGGCAGAAGCGTTCAGTCAGTGTGGGTGTGATCCAATCTCATCAAGAAGCTACTGATTATGAATTAGAAAAGCAACATGAATATATTAGTGTAAATAAGCATCTAAAGAGGGAGATTATTTTTTGTAAGGAGCTGGCCTCTCCCAGGCCAAATTTCAGATTTGCTAATGAAACTCATTGGTTTCAGGCTGGAGTCTCACTCTGAAATTTTATTCTTGCTGTTGCTGAAATATGTCAACAACCACCTTTTTTAATTTTTGAGGTGGTACACGCTGCTACAGTGTCCCACCAATTCTTTTTTTCCTTGCCTGCCACCACCACTGTACAGCCTCCTGGGAGTGCTTTGGCACAACCCTTTTATTATCACCATAGCACCTTCCAGGAAGGTCCTGGCTGATCTTAAAAAGGTTGTGCCAGAGCAGAGGCGCTTTGGAATGACCCTCTTATGGTCATCAGGCAAATTCCTGGAAGGAAGGAAGTAAAAGGGTTGCTCTAAAGCGACTCCAGAAGGCTGTGCCTGCTGCCATAGGAAGCAGCAGATGAGGAGGAGGAGGAGGCAGCAGCAGGCAAAGGTGTGAGGGTGGAGCAAGCGGGTGGAGCAAGTGGCAGAGGCAGGATGTGTTAGGATATTTCCGTTCCACCTTAAAAGGGAGCAGGATGTTTGTGTCACAGCCTGCGTATTTCCTGTTCACAGGATGTTTCTGTTGTGCCTTTGCTTTCGTTTCTCTCTGTCGAAGACACTGACGCAGACAGTCATGTCTTTCTCTGTTCTGATCTACGCTGAATAAAGCTTGTAAATAATGCTCTCCTGAGTGCAACTTCTGCTGTCAATTATCTGCTGATAAGAGTGTGCATGAGCTCTGGAATGTGGCAAGATATTTTCTAGAAACTCATGCCGCAAATCGCTGATACTGCGTGCCTACGGGAGATCGATGGATCGTCCAGCAGACGGCTTGGGGCCATGATGGACTTTGTCTCCCTGGCAGTATCCCAACAGGATGGTGGCAGGTGATGCAAGCAGGCAAACATTGGTGGGATGGGGGGGCCTGGTGAATACCGGCACCTTTTTTCACAGAAATAAAGCATTGTTGGCAACCATATTTCAGGTCTGGCAGCTAATCTATGACATTTGTCCCTAATGTCTAGGATGCATATAGAACTCTCATCAACCCCAGCCAACTTGAATGATATAGTAGTCCAGCAACACTGGAAGGTTCCATATTTCCCACCTCTGATATTGAGTATATTATAGACCAGGGGTCGGCAAGGCTTACTGGGCATGGGGCAGATCACTCCTGCGATCCTCCGTGGGCCAGGCTGGCGCAGCGCGATACTGGAAATCGCTTCTGCGCATGCCCAGATGCCAAAAATCACACCTGCGCAGAAGCGATTTTTGGTGTCTGGGCATGCGTAGAAGCGATTTCCAGAGCCACGGAAGAGAGTCCCTGCGCCACGCTGCACTAAACCAGGGACTCGCCGAGTGGGCAGCTCAGTTCAGGGGCAGCTCATGGGCCAGTTAAATGGCCTCCGTGGGCCCATGGGCCATAGGTTGGGGAACCCCTGTTATAGACTGAAATAAAAAATTTAAGGTCATATAGATAGATAGATAGATGATAGATAGATAGATAGATAGATAGATATAGATATAGATATAGATATAGATATAGATATAGATATAGATATAGATATAGATATAGATATAGATATACTGTATATATATAATGTTCAGAAATGTACCAACCAAGCACATACATAGATATGTGGACCACATGTCTGGAGCAGCACAGGAAGACCGGCCTTAAACCATTTTGACTCCCAAACTGACCAAATGTTTTCTCTGCAAGGAGGGAGGGGGTGAGGGAACCTTCCCATTGTCTCAGGAATTGGGAAATCACCATTTCAAAGGAATGGTCAGACTACCAGGAAAGGCAATCAGATAAGGCATTATCAGATAACCTGACAGACAGGAAAAACAACAACATTCAAATTTCTGTTGTAGACCACTTTTTCTGTGATGTAGGTATGATGTTTGTGGGGGTGGTCTTGGGTTACACTCCTTCTGTGATGTATGTATGATGTATGGAGGGGTGGTCTTGAGCTCCAGGGCAGGGAATTTAAAATGTCTACATAAGGGCAGGCACACCTTGGTTCTGGGTGGTCCTCCTTTCCTGCATGCAAGGGGACCCCTCTGTTGCAACAGTTCAATAAAGATCAGGCTCACTAGCTGCTTTGCTTCTCAGTATTCTCTGGTTGGCCTCTGTTATTTTCTCCTACCGATGAAGAACCTACAAAGGACTGTATAAGGGCTCTTGTGTCCCCCATAAGGGAATAAGGGCAGATTTTGTTTATTACAAGACCTAACTCCAAACAGTACTTAGACTTGTAGAATTGTAGCGTTAGAAGGGGCCACAAGGGTCATCTTGTCCAACCATCTGCAATGCAGGGATCTTTTGCCCAACATGGGGCTCACAACCCTGAGATTAAGGGTCTCATACTTATTCTGCCCTCTAGTGAGCTCAGCTTCCCCCACCTCCATAAGACATTGGGGGGAAGTACTTGCCATCAATTGCATCACTATTTCACCCCCACCACAGCTCCAGCCTGCCCACTTCAATGAAGCTTCCCCCCTTTCTTTATTCTTCAAACTGACAGTCTGGTGTAAAAAACAACAACAGCAAATGACAGTGTTGAATAGTGGTTAAAGTTTTGGACTAAGATCTGGGAGGCCTAAGTGGTTCGAATCTCATAGAATCATAGAATTGTAGAGTTGGAAGGTACCCTGAGAATCATCTACTCCAACTTCCTGTAAGAAGAGTTTGGATTTGATATCCCACTTTATCGCTATCCGAAGGAGTCTCAAAGCAGCTAACATTCTCCTTTCCCTTCCTCCCCCACAACAAACACTCTGTGAAATGAGCGGGGCTGAGAGACTTCAAAGAAGTGTGACTACTGGCCCAAGGTCACCCAGCAGCTGCACGTGGAGGAGCGGAGACCCAGTTCACCAGATTATGAGTCTACCGCTCTTAACCACTACACCACACTGGCTTTCAGTAATGCAGGAATACGCAGCTGTCCCATATGGGGATTGAACCTGCAACCTTGGGGTTATCAGAATCATGCTCTGACAAACTGAGCTATCCAGGCCACGAAGCCCACTGGGAAATCTTTGGCATTTCACTCGCTCTCAGCCTAGCCCACCTCTAGGTAGTTGTGAGGATAAAAAAGAGAGGAGGAAAACTAAGTAAGCCACCCTGAACTCCTAAAAATGTACAGTGGTGCCTCGCAAGACGGAAAACTCGCTAGACGAAAGAGTTTTCCGTTTTGGAGGTGCTTCGCAAAACGAATTTCCTATGGGCTTGCTTCGCGAGTTCCTGCTGGTTTTTTTTCCTCCCCCCCCCTTTTTCTAAGCCGCTAAGCCGCTTATCAGCTGATCCAATCAGCAGATAAGCTGCTAAAAGCCTCTAATAGCGCTAATCAATGGGCTTGCTTCGCAAGACGAAAAAACCGCTAGACGAAGAGAATCACAGAACGGATTCTTTTTGTCTTGCGAGGCACCACTGTATGTTAAAACAATCAAATCAACGTCTTCTTTTAATTTTTTTTAAAGTATATTTAAAATACAACAACTTCAAAACAGGTTGGTGGGGGAGTGATGAGGGGTTTTGTTGCTTCACAATACCAGCTCAACCGTGTTGTGCACAGCCAGTTGTGGCTGCTTCAGGACTGGTAGAGCTGGTTTTCCCTGCTCTTTGGCCCTGCAGAGGATTAGATATATACAAACAGGAATGTGGTGAGTGGACGTCTAGAGGGCAGCACATCCTCTCTTCATATACTTCCATACTCACCCCTAGTTTAGAGGCCCATTCCTGTTACATAAGCCCCCGTCTGAAGTATAAAGTGCTATAGTCTCGAAAAAGGTTTGCCACCTCTGGGGCCAAAGGAACTGTGGATTGTTTATATGTGTCTTATAAAAGTAAGTATGAGGTGTATATAAAGTGGTTGGGATTGTGAACTGATGCTGTTTTTGTTGTCTGGAGAATATATTTTCAAGCCTTCCACTTGACTGACAGGGAGATGGCCCTTAGTGAGGGAAAGGTCTTTTAAACCATTGTGGGGAGAAGCAGCTGTTGCTGAAAGAATAATTAGTGTATTAATTCGTTCTTATCACATTTATATCTCACCTTGGTAGGTAATGCTGAGAACTGATGATGGCCCCAAGGTCACTCAGTGAGCGCCAAGGTGAAGTGAGGATGCAGCCTTGTTTGGTTGCTAATCCACTCCCTTGCCCCACTCGAATGAAACCAGAGTACTGTAGTTCACACCCACATATATTTGAATTTATATATGAGGAGCATATATACCAGTAAGCATTATTTTTGTGTGTTTATTGACACCTCCTAGTTTGTTGGCTCTATTATGCCCAATTAAGCACTGACAGGGCATATGCACCATGTTTAAACACAATAACAACACCCAGGAAGTATGCAGAAGCACTCAGACAACTGTCTGGTTTTGTGCAGATCTGAGGAATCAAGTGAAATGTAAAATTTAAGGCTATGCTCCGTTCAGGAGTGCGCCAGATATAGTTATGAGCATGGCAGGAAAAGAAATGAAAACACTGAAGAAGTAGTAGGTGTGGAAAGGGGAGTATCAGAAAGTGAACACTGATCCATCCCTCCAAAAACAGAAACAAATCACCAGGAACCCAGAGTGGAATGGTTTGGAGCCCAATTTTCCTGAATTTATTGGATTATCCCCATATAGGGTAAGCTTATCGGGGGAAAGCACTGAGACTGGTGTTGACTGAGGGTGTGGATTACATAAATTTAGTGGGAATGCAGCAGTTGCAAACACACAGCATGTTCCAGTGTCATCAAACTGTCCTGAGATCTTATTATGAAGGGAGGAATATAACTTTAATTATTTTAATAATAATAATTAAATAAATAAATAAATAAATAAACAACCTGTAATCCAGCAACATCTGGAGAGCCACAGGTTCCCCATCGCTGCTTTAGACAGATAGGTATATTTATGTTAAAAGAAACTTGTAAAAGCAACAATGTTTTCACTTTAGATTCTTTGGGTGGGGGGAAATTTAGCAAACACTGGTCAAGTTGAATATTTGGGAAGACAGAAGACAATATATTTCAGCTAGTAGTTTTAGTTGGAAAATCAAGCTGCTAAAATTGATTTTGCATTTGGAGTTGTAGATTTTGATTGATTTTGCCTCTTAAATGGTTTATTTTTAAACACCTCCTCTTTATATTCTCTCAAACCTAAGAGGTGACAAAAACTGAGTTCTCGAGCTAATAATTTTAATATAAGAGTAGATAGTGTAGAAACTGCATAGAGTTAAAAAGAAAACTCAGAGAAATATATGAGATATTGTTGGCAGGGAAAGGGGGTATTCAGTGATGTTCCCTACCTGGATTGTCTATCAGGCAAAGTAAATGATAAGTATAGGATTGCTATCAATTTTACCCAACCGCCTTGGGTTTTCAAAGGACTAGTCCCAAGTGACCTTCATGTGTGCTTCATGACATCTTCTGTATTGTAGGGTAGCAACACTGTTGATTATTATGTAGCTGCCATGAGCCCCTCAGCACTTTTGAGACCGATTTTGGATTGGCAGGTTCTGACACAGGAGGAGGAGTAAATGGGGAACTGCCATGGGCTACCTTTCCCAGGTTGACGAGTCCCACTTGCCCCTCACTTCCCTCTACAGCACACGCAGAAACTGCCTTCTTGACCATGGGGCCCACTATTGGTCTCATCCACTCAATCCACTGGAGCTGGTCTTCATATGCAGGGGAAGTCTCTAACTCATTCAGGGCTTGAGACCCACTGACTACCCCCACCTGGTTTAGCCGGACAGTCAAAGCCATTTCTGCAGTGTGGCTGCCAGCGGCGTAGCTAGCCGCTCGGGTGCCTGGTCCCTGGTCCCGCTGGGGTCCCAATCAGCCCATGGGGGCAGGGCGATCCACAGCTATGGGGGCAGGGTAATCCGCCCATGAAGGCGGGGCGAGCTGCCCATGGGGGCAGGGTGAGCTTCTCCTATGCCTGTAGGGCAGCTGAGGGAGAGGCAGTAGGCAAAGGCAAAGTACCTGCAGGCCTGTCACTCCTAAAATGTTTCATGAGCCCCTTTTTTTAGAAAACTCATTTTGTCACCTCCCCCCCCCCCAGTAATGACACCCGGGGTGACCACACACCCCTTCCTCCACCACTGGTGGCTGCTGTCACATGCTGACAACTTGTAGGAGCCACAGGTGAGAGCCGAGTGCAGGGTGGGGATCAAAGGTGAACAAACTATTCCAGAAGTAGCACAATGTGTCCCCCATTAGATGTACTACCTCTCCTCTAACACCCCATGCACCCCAAATGAAAGACTATTTAGAAATGAAAATATGAATGAGCTACAATAGGCTTTCCTGTTTTAGTGCGTTTTGCTGCAGGCTGAATGAGTATGAAGAATCCCCTTCGGGAAATATTAGTCTTGGTTTCCTGTGATTTTGCATACATCTTTATTCCCATTTTCCCAGGTAGGCAATTCTGGAAAAGCTTTTTGGGAGAAGGGCACAGCAGAGATTTATAGTTCTGTCATATTATCAATTTGTTTACAGATATGCAAGCAGCTAGGGACAGGGGCAGATGGCAGTAGTCTCCAAGTAACCCCAGCACCTGAGATCAAAGAGAACAACAGCCAGCTCCATAAACCTATTACTTTAGGTATCTTCTTCCATTTTCCTTGATGCAGACCAAAGTCCAGACTGGACTTTTGCAGTTCCCACATTAACAGATGGGCATGATGTTCCAAGTTAGCTTTTTAGACAAAAGGCAACTTTTATGGCCTGCTTAATTACCTGATGAACTTCTCCCACTGAAATCAATTAGTGATGGGCGAACTCCCCTCAGCTCAATTTGGAACCATCTCAGTATTTACAAGCTTTCTTGGCAAACATTCAGAAAAAGCTTGTCTGTTTTCCCAGGGTTCTCTCCCAGCTCATAATGGGGGTGCATGCATGCCGATGGCGCAGCATCCATACACCTTGTCATATTGCCCCCAAAACAAACACACCTGGGGACAAGAGAGGGTTTCTGATTTGAACAGGAAAATAAGCCCCTCAGAAGATTTTAAGAAACAACTGCAAGAATTGGGTTTTAAATAGCTTACTTATGAAGTAAAAGGCTGTTCGATTCACAGCAGCCACTGTTTCATTGAGAAAGGGATAGTATCAAAGAGCTTCTGTGCATACACATACAAAGTTAGTTGACTTTGATTACCTGCTCTACTGAATTCCAATAATGCTTGTGTTTGGCAGCATCATTAAAATCAGTAGGTTTAAAAATATGCATAAACTGTGGCTGGATTGCAATTAGTTTTTGTAAACTGATTCTGACAAGGATGGTGTTTTGACCACGATTAAAGCACTAAGCTTTGGGCATGATGCAGTTAAGCACTTGGGTACCACTGATTTAAATCTCCCCCATTGAAATATGTGGGTTGATCACCCACATGCTTATTCAGAAGCCTTATTTAGTTTAACAGGATTTACTCTATTGTATGTGTGTTTAAGATTATAGCCTTAGCAGCCCAATCCTAAACAGGCCTACTCAGAAATAAGTCCCATTGAGTCACCGGTAAATGGAACCTACCCAAAGGTATGTCAATACAATCATACCTCGAGTTGAATGTGCTTCAGGTTGAGCGCGTTTGGGTTTCACTGCTCGCGCATGCGCAGATACTCAAAATTATGTCACACGCAGGCGTGGAAGCGGCGAAACACGGCCTGCACATGCGCAGACACGCCATCGCATCTTATGTTCTGTTTGGGATGCGAACAGGGCTGCAGAACGGATTCCGTTCACATCCCGAGGTACCACTGTATAGGACTGCTGTCTAAAATGGTTTTTTTTGCTGGATTGTACCCTTCACTAATTCAATACATTTTATTGTGTCAATGCCTTTCTGTAGTTACTGGCCTTTTCCTCTTCTTACATGTTTTTTCTTAATTCCTTTTCTCCCAGGAAGTGCAGTCATTAGAATCAGAGAACAGGAACTCTGGACATTAAAACCAGTAGCCATTAGGTTATAAGAACCAATGATACTGGCTCTGAACTGTGGTTTTCAAGTGAACAAAACTGTAAAAGAACAAATGTTTATGCATGTGCACAGGGTTTATTTTAGTCTGTTTTCATTAGCTTTTCTTCATGGAGGCAAGGCAGCATAACATCTAGCTAGTTTTGCAACATGGCATTCATTTCTTTGGTGACATGCAGGAAATGTTTTTAATTCTGTCAGGTGAATCATTCTAAACTTCTTAAACTGACCCAACTACCATTTGGTTTTTACTTTTTGTCCAACCAACATTAGGCAATGATGAGTCAGTGTACAATAACATGTTAAAATGAAGGGTGCCTCTTCCTGTCCCTACCGTCCCCTGGAAGAGGTGGCAATTATTTTCTAAGACTTCAATCCTGTACCTAGTTTCCTGTCCCACTGGCCTAAGTGGGATTTACCTTTGAGTAGACATGTGTAGAATTGCACTGTAAATCCAGAGCAATCTTATACATGTGTGTGTGTGCCTGACTGTCCTGTTTAAAGCTAAGACATCACATGGATTTAACAGCCAGTTACAATTTCAGACATCCTAAAACTGACCTAAACTGCCTACTTGAACCGTGATTATCATCTGTCCAACGGCTTCACTGTTTTCCAGTCACCAATAAGATTCCAAGGCTATCAATGTCTACTAGCCACAATGGATATGTTCTACCTCTACTGTCAGAGTCACGTCCCCCCATCTCTCTCCCAATACAGGAAAATCATTATGCAAGGAGATCAAGGCACTTTTCATACCAAAAGCAGGTCTGAATCCCAGTTGAAATGGATCTATAAAATCTGTATTCTCCAAAAGTACCTGGATGTGGTTGGCAATGGCCCTCTCAATTAATTTGCCCATAAAGTGGACCTCTGCATCTGGTCTATAATTGTTAAGATATTCTGGGTCCAAAGAAGGTTTGTTTAGAAACAGTCATAGTACCACTGCTTTCTGGCAGCCTGGGATCTCTCCTTCTTGAAGTGAGGTGTTGATTATCTTCCTAGCCCGTCCAGCTGCAAGATTGTACAAGCCACGAGAGGAAGGGCCCAAGACACAAGTGGTTGCACAAATCCGGCCAAGAAGCTTCTCCATGCCTTCAGGCTTCAATAACATAAACTACAACAGTCCTGCAGGGTGGTTGGCTGTTATACCACTACAGTATTGTAAGCTGGAGGTCTGTGCTGCGAGACAGTAACATCCAGCATCCTTGCAATACAGTACACTGGCAATATTGCAAGTCAGAGGTGAGGCTGGTTTGGATTTGCAGTCAAAAATCATTCATACATCTCAGATTGCAACAAAGATCAATTTACTTAAATTGCCTCCTCCCAGGCCAAATCAAGCACTCAGCTGTATGTAGGAGCCTCATTATCCATTGACTTGTCTGCAGATTGTTGCACCGTTAAACGTTCAAAAGCTAAACACCTGACGTAAGACCCTAGTTAGAACAGGAAATCTTTTATTTGATGCTAACTGTTGTTTTTCACTCCTACTCAGCCACCAGTTCACTTAATGCAGCTGGTAGCTTCTGGAGGTAGCTAAAAGGTGAGTGACAACATATATGGGCATGATGCCATATTTTATGCTGCTTAATTGGGGTGATAGTGACTGACAGTTAGAAGCATAATTGACCAATGAGGGGGACTTGCATAGGCAGGGAATGCTGCAGGAAGAGGCAATTAACTCCAGCAATTTGTCTCTAGTAGGTGAGGTTGCAGGTGGCAAGCTTTTTTAATTCCAGACAGCAAGGTAAAGTAATGGGATGCTGGTTTTATATGTGACTGGCAGGGTATTATGATGTGGAATCTGCTCTTCCAACCAACTCTTTGGAAGATACGAAATGTCAAATTTCTCTCGTCCAAAGATTCATGGCACCTATTCATCCAGACCGCACTGTGCCTCTGGAGTATTACCTTACAAACAAAGACAGGTGCAGATGGGAGAATCACTGTCTAGCAAACAGAGAACAGCTTTAAAAATATATATTAAAAAAACCCTCAAATAAAACAATAGGAAGGGGGAGGAGAAAGGAGAGTTCTCTTGTTTGCATCCCATCACTAAAACCACAGGGTGTGAAATCATGCTGTTTCAGATGTATTACTACTGCTACATACCTGTTTTTGTTGAATTTCCTGTATTCCCTTTAGGAAACCTGATCAGCTTTGCATCTGAGGCCCTTCCTCATTACTCAGCCTTGTGTACCTTGCAATGACTCCTTGTGTAGACAACTCCCTGTGTGTCAGAAAGCAAGCACCCAGGGCTTGCATTATACAACAGTTTCAGTGCAGCTTTATGCTCCTCTAAAATGACATATCCCCACCCCCCACCCCTGTAGCTGCTCTCGGAGTTGCACTAATAAACTTCTATTCAGTGCTCAGCTGAGACAGTGAACAAAAGCTTTACTTGTGTGCACAGTATTTACTTAAACTTTTCAGCTTGTCATACCTATCATTTAAACTTTATTATGCAATGCTATTTCCTAGATTTAAATTTAGTCGACATGCAACTTACTGGTTTCTGACAAGGGAGACGAGCAAGTCTTGTTTTGATAAGCTTGGACATAGAGAGTTTCATGCTCGTTTTGTTGCAGGAAAAAGGCAAGGCTTGGGCTTCATCTACAGGAATGGTGAGTACTTCTATTTAACAAATCTTTAACATATTTTAATTTCTGTTCTGCTATCATTGAGGGCTAGTTTTCTCTCTGACAGGGGAGATAAGCCCATGATTTTGTAAGCAGGAGCAATCCCCAGAAGTAGCCTTATTAAATGTGAAGGAAAGAACCGCCTCAGGTGCAGGATTTTGGCAGCGCAGAGGGGAGCAAGACATTTCTGTCGTGGGAAGGCAGATGACGCCAATGCTTTGAAGAAAGTGAATAGAGAGAAGTTTTCCCCTTCTCTCCTAGAAACTGGGAACACCCAATGAAATGACATGTCGCCTACCCTTCCCCTAATATTTCATGCACTCCATGTGGATGGATGAATGGGTACATACAGACAGAAACGTCTGTCATGAGATATGGTAGTGACCACTGTCTTGGATGGCTTTAAAGGCCCATTAGATACATTCATAATGGAGGATAGGCAGTGGCGTAGCGTGGGTTCTCAGCACCCGGGGCAGGGCAAGTAATTTGCACCCCCTAACCCGTGGATTTTAGCACTCGAGTCTCTTCCGCGCGCCCCCCCAGATGTTGCGCCAGGTGCAGCAGGCCCCCGCGCACCCCCCACGCTACGCCACTGCTCCCACCACAAGTCTTCAGGACAGCCATCCGAAGGCTGGCGCGGGGAGAAGGTCTCTCCGCCCCACCGCCAGGCTTCAGAGCAGCCTTCCAAAGGCTGGCAGTGGGGCGGAGAGAAGCCTGGCGGTGGGAGGAGGTCTCTCCGCCCCACCGCCAGGCTTCGGAGGAGCCTTCCGCTTAATTCCCAGCAAGCAATTAGCAGGCTCGCTCCACCTCCTCCTCCTCCCGGCTTTGCTGCTGCTGCTGCTGCGCAGCTCTTTTCCTCCACCGACGGCGCGCTGTGCCTTGGAGAGGTTCCCGCTTCCTCGAGGAGGGCCGGCCAAACGCGCCCCCCCAAATGTTGCGCCCGGTGCAGCCGGCACCCCTGGCACCCCCCACGCTACGCCACTGAGGATAGGCCTATCAACCGATATTAGGCATGATAGCGCAGGGATAGGCCTTATGCCTCTAAATTAGAGGCAGGGGTCCTTAGGCCCTCCAGCTCCAGTCTGGTCAAAGGTCCGCCTTGCTCAGCATTGCCTAGATCAGCTGGCAGTGGCATCCCATGGTTTCAGGCAGGAGTATTTCCCTGCCCTACCTGGAGCTGCTGGTGATCGCACCTGGGACCTTCTGCATGCAAACATGTCTTGTTTGTGGACTTTGTGGAGGCATCCAGTTTGCTGCTGTGGGAAGCAAGATGCTGGACTTGATGTTCCCTGGCTCAAATCCAGCAGGGTTCTCTTTACGCTTTTTTGGTCCTATGGCATGGTGACTGGAGACTGGGGGGAGTCTTAGCGGAGTGAAGGAGGTACAGCTAAGCCCTCGGAATTTAGGAAATTCCTTCTAGCATGAAACTGGTGTGATGCTTTCAGCACCAGAAATTACCCCAGTGAGGGAAGAAGTGAGGATGAATCAAGTTATGGGCTTCTATTTAAAGACCAGCATACTCATCTACTACTGAACTGTTTGTTCACACAAAAGTGCGATCCACTCCTCTTCCTAGAAAAGAGCTGAGGTCAATATCTTTATGGAGAATGGTACCTTCTGAGCCCTCGTGAAAAAGAATATGTTCAGTAGGAAAGTTTTGATGTGTACGAACAGTACAGAAATAAGGCATGCTTTCCTGAACAACCCCTCCCTCCAATTCAAGTGCTAGTGTTGGAACTAGCCCTTGAACCAGAGGGAGGTACAGCTGACATGGACATGCTGTCAAGTATACATGTACCACTATTGAATCAAAGTACCGGCACAACAGACTGTGTGATGTTACACTGCCAAAGTAGTGATTACGCCTAATTATGAGCGCCTATTTCCTGACACATTGGGCCTTGGGCTTGCATTGTATGATAGCCACCTGCCTCAGAAGGAGGAACTTGGATGCAATTTGTAAGCACTTTGTATGTAGAAGCCAGGCATAAGTAGTAATTGTAGATCCTGAATCATATTTTTACCCAATTACCTAGTAAATTTAGGATGCCTTGATATTTGTGAGTCATGAATGTGATGCTGAAAATCAGGACTTGCAACTTTAACCTTGTGTTTCTACAAATCACCTGCCAAAGGCACTGTAAGTGTTTGGTTAGATGGTGGTAGTAGCCAGAATTGCCACATTGTTTCCTGGAGAAGACTGGCCACAGTTATTCATGCTTTATAGTAGGCTTTATTTACTCTGCTTGGGACTGCTTATATACAGCCTCCAAAAGCCATGGGTGGGCATACAAATCAATAGAAATCTGAGGTTCTGTCCTCCCTAACAAAAATCCTGGCTACGCCCATGCCAAAAGCTGCTACCATTTTTTTTTGTTTGGGGTTGTCTGGCTGGAGCATATTATTTTCAGTACAGTGGTATCTCAGTTTTCAAACGTCGAACGTTTCGGTTTTCGAATGCCGAAAGTAACTGTTTCAGTTTTCGAACGCTTTTCAGAAGTCGAATGTGCCACATGGCTTCCGTATTGAGTTTTCCGGAAGTAAATGTTTTGGTTTTCAAACGTTTCGGAAGTCGAACGGTCTTCTGGAACAGATTACGTTCGAAAACCGAGGTACCACTGTACTATATTGCCTTCATTGATTACTTATTCATTTCTGGACTTAATTCAAGGTGCTGGTTCTCACATTTAAAGTCCTAAACAGCTTCAAACCACAGTATTGAAATGACCTTCTCCATATATATGGGTACTTTGGTCAACATTTAAGGTCTTGCTTTTTTGACAAGTGAGGACAAAGAGCAGTGCCTTTTCAGTTGTGACACAAATACTATGGATTGCCCTCAGGGAAGCTTGCCAGGACTTAAGTTTGTTTCCTTTCTTATGCCTGATTAAAACACAGTTATTCAGGCAGGGTTTGGGTGATGTTGATGGCTTTGCTGATTCTGCTGGGATTTGCTTTGGGTTATTTTGTGTTTACTTTGCTGATTGCTTCCAGGAAGCCTGTTGAGATACTAGTTCACCTACCTTCACTCCATTTTCAAAGTGTCGCTTCAAGAAAATTAGTTGCTGACCAGGGATTTAGAGAGTGGAAGTTCTGGCCCAATGTTTAAATATTAGCTCTTTCGTTGTGGATTCAAGTAGATATATTCAGAACTAAGATTCAGAGTGGTAGGCACTTTGACATGTGCAAGCTGTGTGAACCTGTGCCAATTCCTTGTGCTGGTTCCTTCCAGTCTGGGCAGGATCCATGTGAGTAGCATCACAGTCCAAAAACCTTGTGTTACATGGTACCTGCTTTTATGGTACATTCATCTCCCCCTTTCTGGTTTAGTACTATGGCATGAAACTCTACATGGAGGAACCTACCATCTGGAAAAGTCTTTAAAGAGTCAACTAAGCAAGTGCAGTGTGGAAAGGGCTGAGATGAAGCATAAATTGACTGTATTTCATTTTCCCTTAATAATAATAAAAAAATCCCTCAGTTTTTCCACTGCTAACTGTATAATCAATTTGCTCTCCTGCTGGCTTGCTAACTTGCTGTTGGCTTTACTTCAATAATATCTAGCCTGTAATGAGGGAAATGGGAGGCTATAATCACACTGAGGAAAATAAGCAATTGTGTTATAACTTGTGCTTTAGCTTTGTAGAATTTTGCTGCCTTTTTTCATTTAAAAGCTCAATATGTCTTTCCCAGCTTCCAGCCTGCTTTGTTATTAGAAGAAGAAAAAGCAGAGTTTTCCTCAAGCTGCATTAATCATATTGCAGTGATTGGCTGGCTCTAAATGCTTAAATTCTTCTCGGTTTTCTGCAGCTATAAGCCCTACCGGGTTCCCTCTCTCCTTCTCTCTTGAACTTTTATCATTAAATTGTTTCAGAGTCAAACTGTAGTGAAGATGCATTTCAAGTATGGAAGCCCGCATGAGTAATGCAGCATAATTTTCTTTCATGATGTAAAATTGCCAGCCCGAGTATATTTTAGTTGTTAAATTATCCTACTAGAAGTCTTGGAGAGATTACAGGGAAAATAATATGCCATAATAACTGCTGAGTTTGTTTTTCCTTGCCTTCAGCATGACTAGAAATTATACCCTCTATTATGGGTGTGTTCACTCACTCAGTTCTAATTCCACATTTTTTCCAACACCTTGGATATACTAGATACTAGTTAAACATACAAGATAAACAAAGATTATCTTTACCCACAGTGTTGCCAGACAAAAAGCTCTTCTTAGCAAGCTGTCCCCACCCCTCCATTTCTATTTCTGCTTCTCCTCAAATCTTACATTTTTAGAAACATACAATATGCCTGGTAGAACTGTATGTAAAAATAGATGTGATTTTTGTTGGTGCAAAATTAAATATGCCATACACTTGTTTGCTCTGTGCTGTCTTTGATTTCAGAACTGAGTGGACAAGCAATCTATGTTTGTGTTCTGTTTTTCTATACATTTTTTTTCTGGTTTAAAACAAGCAGAAAAGGAGGAGAGAAGGTTAACATTAATATTTTAAATTTACCGTGTCATTTTTATATTGTGCAGGCAGTATTTTGTATAACAGCGACGGGGTTGAGCAGGGGAGTAACACACCTCAGAGATCATTTACTAAATGTAAAGTGATAGGCATTACTGACATTTCATTCTTACTTCTCTGCAAATTAATAATATGCATGTTGATACAATGTATAGTGGCTATTCAGAAAAAGTAATTGCATTGTAGTAATGAATTAAAGGACCCCTGACCATTAGGTCTAGTCATGGCCGACTCTGGGGTTGCAGCACTCATCTCGCTTTATTGGCTGAGGGAGCCGGTGTACAGCTTCCGGGTCATGTGGCCAGCATGACTAAGCCGCTTCTGGCGAACTAGCGCAGTGCATGGAAATGCCGTTTACCTTCCCGCCAGAGCAGTACCTATTTATCTACTTGCAGTTTGACGCGCTTTCGAACTGCTAGGTTGGCAGGAGCAGGGACTGAGCAACGGGAGCTCACCCCTTCGCAGGGATTTGAACCGCCGACCTTCTGATCAGCAGGCCCTAGGCTCTGTGGTTTAACCCACAGCGCCGCCTCTTAAATCCTTGTATTAAACTTCCTGGAGGAGGGGGGAGCCCACTTTCACTTGATTCTCATGGTCTCAGTAACTTAAATTCAGCTGCCTTTTCTTTGTCATGGAAAAGACTAAAATCTGCAATACTGGAAACTGGGAAAGAGGTGAGTAAAGCCTCTCTGTGCTTGATGAAAAAACTGTACAAAATAACAGATGTTCACAGCACAATCCTTTACGTTTCTACCAAAAACTGAGTAAAAAGGGACTTATTCTCAACCCAAGTAAGAAAATATAATTGCAGAATTATTGTGCAACTTCTGCAGGTTGCAAAACTGTGATATTAGAAATAACTGTAACGAAACCACCGCCCTTTATTTAAAGGGCATTGGAAGGAGTTGAATGCCAACATAAACATAACTTTAGGAACATGCTGGCCATCACAAAGCCCTCATAATGCCCCACATTGATATATTCAGTGGTGTAGTGATCTGGGGTACAGCAAGGTTGAAGACCCATTACTATTTCTGCAGCAGGGTTCCTGTCTCCAGTGTCCCAGAGCCATACAATGAGCATGAAATTGGAGGGTTTTGGCCAATGAGAAGAAATCTTCTCACCTCTTGTGCTGACTGGAGGCAATCAGAGAGAAAGGAGGTAAAGATTGGCTCCTAGGGTCATTCTGGAGAAGGCAGGCAGGAAGAACACTGAGGTACCACAAGGAACCACAAGGAGCTTCGGTTTCAAGAGAATGGTGTGCAAGTTCTGCTATTCACAATGGAACTTCAAGGAAAACACAACTTAAGTCACTCTAGAAGAAGATATTAAATGAACTCCAAATCATTTGTCCATGCATGTGCACAAAAAATAGTAGATCTAGTTGAAAGGCAACATATGGAGATTGGTCATTGCATTGCATCTATTATTTATTATTATTATTATTATTATTCTATGAGATTGTATAATATTAGAAGGGAATATGGCTGTAGCTATAAAGACATGACCTTGCACTTCTGAATTTGCTACTATGCTGTTGCATATATCTTAGTTTTAATGGGGTCAAATGTGCCCCCTCTATCTGGCCCTCAGGACTCCCCCCGAATCATACCCCTCCCCAGGCCGCATCTGTTACTGGCCCTGTTCTGCATCCTCCTTAAGTGTGTTCTTGAACTGTGATGATGCCTCTTGTCTGCATGGATGGTGAGATGGGTGTGTAGAAACCTCTTTTGTGGGGGTGGAATGCAGCCCACTGTACAAAGGAAAGTCTTGCATTGGTTGCTCTGCCAACTTTTTCCTTTGGCCACACCCACCAGTGGCATGCGGCCCCTTCAGAAGGTTTTCCATGCGGCAATGTGGCCCTCAGGCAGAAAAGTGCTGCTTTAAAGTGTCGGTGGCCAAACATGCTGGTCAGGCTTCTCTATCAGGCTGTTCCGTATAACCCAAGAGGTTCAGCCTGGATTCTAGTGTTCCATTGACCCTTTATTCTAGCACACCATTGGCTGAAACTTCAGGGTCTGGCATAGCTCCACCATTCATAGAGCTCATTGGTTTCCTCTGATGTGCCCTTGCTAAACATGTTGCCAGGCCAGGCTAACAAAAGTTTAGCTTAGGCCTTGCCTATCTAACTCACTGGGGGACGCGAATGGAACTGTGGTCTAAACCACTAAGCCTCTTGGGCTTGCCGATCAGAACGTTGGTAGTTGGAATCCCCACAACAGGGTGATCTCCCATTGCTCAGTTCCAGCTCCTGTCAACCTAGCAGTTTGAAAGCACGCCAAAAAGTGCAAGTAGATAAATAGGTACCACTCTGGCGGGAAGGTAAATGGCGTTTCCGTGCGCTGCTCTGGTTTTGTCTGAAACAGCTTAGTTATGCTGGCCACATGACCTGGAAAAACTGTCTGCGGACAAATGCCGGCTCCCTCGGCCAATAAAGCAAGATGAGCGCCGCAACCCCAGAGTCATTCGCGGCTGGACTTAACTGTCAGGGGTCCTTTACCTTTACCTAACTCATTACTTGCACTCAGCCTGCTTGGTTTTCTGCTTGTTTACCACCACTGGATACCTGTTTGCTTGGGTCTTCTACATCAGCTTTCTTTGAACATTCTTTTTCTAATTGACGCCTCTGCTGGCAGTCCTTGCAGCCACTCTACACTGCCTGGAGTGCTGAGCTTTGGAGAAGGCTTGATGACAGAACTGCAGAGCCAGAAGCCGATTGTTCTTGTGCCTTGAGACTGTCTACACATTATACCTTTGGAAGCCTATTCAACATACTACTGTGACCTTAACTATTTGAGGCAAAGAATTTGTTCTGAACCTGCTTTAAAGGTATAATGTGTACACAACTTTAGTCGTAGCAGCCCAATCTCCAGAAATCAATAAATTTTGTTAAAAAGATGTTTAGTATATATTGCAAAATGAAATAAAAACAAGAACTGTCACAAACATCTCACCTGTCTTTTCAGTATTTGCCCACAAGACCATTCATGATAACACAAATGAAAGGACAGCCCATTGTCAGCGCTACACCCCTGGCTGTGGAAATTCATGTGTTCCTTCATACCTGAGATTCTCCCAACATGCATATTAGAGGGTGGTTGGGTCTACTTGCATGAAGATAGTGAAGTTGTGCAAATAAATTGCAGTTTGGCAATTAAAATAAGATTATCATTTGTTGCTTTCTTTTCTGACCTCAGTGAGATTGTCTGCTTAGGAAACTGGGAAGAGTGAAAAATGTGTGTATTTGCTTTTCCAATATTTTTTTAAAAAAACTCTTGCCTGACTTAAAGTGATACAAAATGTAATCCATTTTTTACAGATGAATTTTCATGTTGCCCTTTTTCCTTTGCAATGGAAAATGGCCATGTGAAGCTGCTCTTCCTCATTGCCTGTTTTGTCTCTCTGCTTCCTAAACTGCATACACACCATTAAAGCATATTTAAAGCACATGATTTCTCACAGAATCCTGGGAGTTGGAGTTTGTAAAGGGTGCTGGTAATGGTAGCTCTGTTAATGGTAAACTACAGCCCCCATGATTCTTTGGGGAAAAACAATGCCCTTTAAATGTATGGTGTGTTTACAGCTGTAATTGTGCAGCTCTTCTACTGAATTCAATCATAGCAGGTTAGTTCATGCTGCAGAAGTGAATGCTCAAAATACTTTCTGTAAGAAACTAAATTTATTTTTATGATTATTTTGTATCTTAGCATGATGTCAGAGGAAAAACCCAATGTTCTACATAAAAGCAGAAGGAAAGTCATTTATTGATTGGGGGGTTTGTTTTTCTGATACATGGAGTTTTGTTTGTTCCATTGCAAAATACGTATCCAGTCTCAATGTTGTTTAAGAAAAATCTAATTTGTGCGATGTTGTTTTTCTGCAGTGGTTACAGTGCTGTTCTTCATTTCTTAATGGAATTTTAAGAGAACTCATGCCATATGGCAACTTCACAATCAATTATTTTGGTCATCTTTTAAAGATAGTATCTCATTTTTTTTCCCAAGTAGAAGTTCCTGTGTTCCTCTACCAACAATTTTATTGGGTGGGAGGAGGGGGGATCCTGGTAACATGAATAGATTTCTGAGTCTGGGCAGTCTAAAATGCAAAGACACTGATTAGCTGGTGTGACAATATTCTGCTGCCAGCCCATATATAAGCCCATATATACTTTTTTGCTGCTGGAAATGGGATTATGGCTTGAATATAAAGGATTTCTTATCCATGTAATTTGATGGTAGGAAATATTAAAATAAACTGCAAAGTCAATTTCCAGATTGTTTTAGGGAGGAAATGAAAGTAGGGCTGAATACGCTGCAGATTGCAGGTTAGTGTTTTAAAAAGAAAGCCCTGAGCTTGCTGAAATAGAACCAATGCTTACGCTTTTCTGTGCTATTTTCTGTTGTTACACTGAATATAGCACTTTTCCTATTTATTTTTAAACATAACTGTTAAGTTACCGAGCAGTGGAATTTAAACTCAAGTTTGACTGGCTGAAGAGAAGCTCAGAGCAAGGGTAGTGCTGAGGTAAAATCCCGGGACCAGAAGGAATACAGTAAACATTGTATCCTGAAAAACTCTTCCATAAATAAAAATTGTATTTAAGAAATATTTTACAAGACTTTTTTTTTGGGGGGGGCACTCTAATTTGATAGCCTGGCTTTCTTGTGATTTAAGCACGTGTGACTTTCAGCCTGAGCTTCCTCTTCTTGGGTACTTAAGACCTACCATATTTTTCGCTCTATTAGACGCACCGGACCATAAGACGCACCGGACCATAAGACGCACCTAGTTTTTAGGGGAGGAAAACAAATAAAAAAGCAACGCAAAGCATCCTGAGCTAAGAGGGAGTGCTCCTCCATCTTTGCTCAGGAGGCCTTGTGGGGCTATCCCTAAAGCCAGGAGAGAAGTGGGCTTGGTGCGCACCGATCCCTCTTGCCCTCCTGGCTTCAGTGAAAGCAAGCCTACTGACTTTCCCCCCACCTCCTGCAAGAGCCGCACTCCCTCCTCGGGGAAAAGCCCCCAAGAGCCGCACACACGCTCCATGCAGCTCTTTAAAGGGAGCGCTGAGCAGAGCCTCCTGCCTGCATTCGCTCCATAAGATGCACACACATTTCCCCTTACTTTTTAGGAGGGGAAAAGTGCATTTTATAGAGCTAAAAATACGGTATTTCAAAGTAAGTCCAACTATATTCATTGGAACTTGCTCACAGGTAACTGTGTGAAGGATTAATTGGGTTTATATTATCTCAGCCTTGGGCTGAAATCCTATACTTGCTTACTGGGAGCAAGATCCGTTGAACTCAATGGGACTTACTTTTGCATAGGCATGAATAGGATTATTCCCTAATGGTTTCTGCCATCGAGAAGTAGAATCCTGAAACTGGAGGAAATTCTTTATCCCATCTGGTGGCATTTTACTTTGGAGGGAAGGTACATGCCCCCAACCACGGTGTAATTTGGCTTTGATTGACTTTTTACCCAATATGCCCATTTTAAATCTGTAAGCTCCTTACGCGGGACACATTGGTTTCTTTAGATGCCCTTTTTATTATTTAATGGTGAGATACTGAAGGCACAACTGCAAACGATTGCAACAAGAAAGAAAACCCTGAGCTCCAGCTCATTCTGAGTTTTTGCCTGCCTTAGCTTCTCTGTGCAAATTTTGGCTACTTGTTTATATTCTTCTTTCATGATTTCCACTTACTTAATTCATTATTTATTTATTAAATACGTTTCCAGTACGTTTCCGAGCACAATTCAAAGTGTTGGTGTTGACCTTTAAAGATCTAAATGGCCTCGGCCCAGTATACCTGAAGGAGCGTCTCCACCCCCATCGTTCTGCCCGGACGCTGAGGTCCAGTGCCGAGGGCCTTCTGGCGGTTCCCTCATTGTGAGAAGCAAAGCTACAGGGAACCAGGCAGAGTGCCTTCTCGGTAGTGGCGCCTGCCCTGTGGAACACCCTCCCATCAGATGTCAAAGAGATAAACAACTACCTGACATTCAGAGGACATCTTAAGGCAGCCCTGTTCAGGGGAGTTTTTTAATGTATGACATACTAGTGTATTTTTTGTCTTTGTGGAAGGCGCCCAGAGTGGCTGGGGAAACCCAGGCAGATGGGCGTGGTACAAATAAATTATTCTTATTCTTATTCTTATTCTTATTAAATTTATTATACTTGCAAAGGAACCCTGGGCCGCTGGGCAGCAAACACTTCCATCAAAAAATGATCATGGACACAAATCCTGTAATGGCTTGACTTCAGCAACTGAAAGCCAGCACAAACAAAAAGCTATTCAGGGCTCTCCCGTTTAATTCTCTAAAGTATTTACCATATCTCTCAGCGGAAGATCACACATAGCATGTCATATGCAGCACTTGAAACTTCCTTTGGTTTCAAAGCCAGTGTGTCAAAGAGAACTGATTTTCCAGGAGCAAATCCAAAGTTCATTTGGGCTGCAGGAGACCACAGAATGGTTCTTTGGATGCTAGCCTTTGTTTCTAATACAGTATAGTCAACACATCCCCTCCATCATTTCAGAATCTGTAGGCCTTTCCCCCTGTTCTCTTATTTTTGTGAAGCACTTATCTGTAATTGGACATTGGCTTTGTAAGAGTTAGATTAGTTTTAAGTTTTGCTTTCACTTCAAAACGTTTTGAGAAATAATGTCTGGCAAGGCAAGGCAAAACAATATCCACATAAGCTGCCAATTTAACCAATACCCCTTTCATTCCTTAGTCCTTTTATCTCATCTGTGTTTAGACTTGTCTCAAGCTGGGATCCATACCAAACAAAAACAATAAGGGAGAACCCCTCTGTCTACACAGAGTACAAGGCTGAGCACATATACTACTGGTAATTAAGGAGCCTCTGGAGACTGCATCTAGTGGAGATAATTAGAGTATGCCCATAAGTGGAGAATAGCCTGTTTAAATATAAAGCACTACTCCACTGTGTCCAAGACTTAAGTCTGCAAGCAGGAAACCAACTGATGTTTGTCTGCTGCTTCAACACAAATGATCCTTCCTTTCCACCCCAAAGACCTGGGCATTCTGAAATGCCATTGCCTCTGTTTTTGGCTGTTGTAAACCATTGTGTACACAGGCAGACTGCTTGACCCATTGGAGCAGATGGGAATTAGATAGCCTAACTGTGCACAGGATTACAGTGTGGTGTAGTGGTTAAGAGCAGTAGATTTGTAATCTGGAGAACTGGGTTTGCGTCTCCGCTCCTCCACATGCAGCTGCTGAGTGACCTTGGGCTAGTCACACTCCTTTGAAGTCTCTCAGCCCCTTACCTCACAGAGTGTTTGTTGTGGGGGAGGAAGGGAAAGGAGAATGTTAGCTGCTTCCAGACTTCTTCAGGTAGTGATAAAGCAGGATATCAAATCCAAACTCCTCCTCTTCTTCCTTGAGTCAAGGCACCATTGTACTTTATCTTTCTTGTTGAGTAGTAAACTCAGTGGTTGGTTGGTCTTTGTCCTCTAACAAGTAAGTACTATTTACAGTAATATTTGCAGCACCAAAGACTAATTCAGTGCCTAGAAGGATTATATTAGAATGCAAATTCAATAAAAACATCAATAACAATATGAAACATAGCTCAGGATTAATGAGGAATAAGCCCAATGATCAGTGAAAGAAAATGCACATGCAACACAAACCAGAATAACAGTGTGTGCATGTGTAAAAATATCTTCATACATACTTTGAGATTTCTCCTTCGCTTTCCCCAGAGCAGCTCCCCGCAGTAAATCAGTAAATGCTGAAGAGTACCGTAGTTTGCTGCTAGGTGCTGCCACAGGGCAAGTCCGGAAGAAAGTCCCTGTGACGGAACAGTCAGATCTTTTGCACATTTGTTCTCAGGAGTTCTGCATTGTGACTTTTGCAAACTTTACAGTAAAATACAACCAATCACAGTTAACTGGAAGTTTAGAAGTTACATAGAAGAGACTATGAGAGGGCAAAAAAAATGGCATATATGTCAATGATCTTTTAAAAAGCTAAGGCGCTGTGGGTTAAACCACAGAGCCTAGGACTTGCCGATCAGAAGATCAGCGGTTCGAACCCCTGCGACAGGATGAGCTCCTGTTGCTCGGTCCCTGCTCCTGCCAACCTAGCAGTTCAAAAGCACATCAAAGTGCAAGTAAATAAATAGGTAGTACTCTGGCGGGAAGTTAAGCGGCGTTTCCGTGCGCTGCTCTGGTTCGCCAGAAGCGGCTTTGTCATGCTGGCCACATGACCTGGAAGCTGTACGCCGGCTCCCTCGGCCAGTAAAGCGAGATGAGTGCTGCAACCCCAGAGTCGGTCACGACTGGACCTAATGGTCAGGGGTCCCTTTACCTTTATAATTTAAAAAAAATGTTGAAGGAGGCATTTTCTAATGTGTATGCGTTATTGTGTAACTTAAATCTACATGGTATAAGTTTTCAGAGAAAGTAAATGAAAGTAGTTGGCAGAGAAATTTCTGAACAAGCATGGGGGGGGGGATTCTTTAACCAGGGACTAGTAAGATTTGCTTGTGTATATACAGAAGACAATAATTGTGAATGGATTTATCAGTGGTACATGGAAACACATAGATTGAGTAAAATATGTACTGTACCAGATGAGATTATAAATGTTGGAGGTGTAGATCACCAAGGGCATATGTGCAACATGTTTGGTGGTCATACTCATTGATTAAAATATTTTCATTTTTGGTCCATTATGCTATTATCTTTAGATCCTTTGACAGTTTTGTTAGGATGTTTGGCTGAACCACTCAAGGATAAAAAAGTTGATATGGAATTTAAGAGTTGCTGCCCACATACTAGTGGCAAATAAGTGGAAGAACAGATCGCCACCAATGATGAAAGGAGGATTACTTATTATTAGTAGGTTTATTTATTACATTTGTATACTGCCCTCCATCCGCAGATCTTGGGGCTGTTCACAACATAAAAATACAAGAGAAAAAAATACAAGAATAAAAGCAAACCAATAACTTCCTCACCCTCCTCAATTTATGAAAAGCACATATCTAATGTGGTGTAGCGGTTAGAGTGTTGGACTAGAATGTGGGAGACCAGGAGTCAAGTCTCCGTTCAGCCATGAAGGACACTGGATGACCTTGGGCCAGTCAGTCACCCTCAACCTCACTGGCTTCTTGTGAGGATAAAATGGGGAGAACTTTGTACTCCACCTTGGGCTCCTTGAAGGAAAAGGTGGGATATAAATGCAAAAAACAAACAAACAATTAGTTTTCCCATGTTGTAAATTAAAATATTAAAATTTATTGGAATGTTAATATTTGTTTTTATAGATTTGTATATAAAGATGCATTATTATTGGCACATGTGCCCATGTATTTATGTATATAAATGTCTGAATTTAAATTATTATAATAAATAAAAAGAAAAGGACATGTTTCATTCTGGGGGGAGGGGGGGAGTGTGTGTAAATCACATTGCTGTGGAGAACAGAGTTATTTAAACCCATCTGCCCAGTCCAGTGCCTGACAGGGATGCAAATCGTGTCCTGACTGGCATGTCCTCTCTAGAAGGTTGGCCAAGGATGAATGTGACTCTTGGGCCAAAAAGGTTTGCCAGTCCTAGCTCCCTCTACTTTTCTTGATTTGATAGCAAGGAAGCAAGTGGGTATCCGTAATATTGAGCATGATACATTAAGTACAGTATATGTGGATGTGATAGATGCAGATGAGCATTTCTCCCAACCACCTGAAAAACATATTATTTATTTTTCTGCATTCTGCTCTAAGACTAGATCCCTGACAACTGGACAATGAGCTGCATGTATAACCATAAATAAAGCAGAGCTTACTGAATTTCATTGTGAAAAGTATTGGTCAGAAAGAACAGACTTCTGTCATATTCGGCCAGCAGACTATGCAGCAAGCTGCGTTGTGGCATGCCTTTGAATATGATTATTTATTATAATAATCTACTTTTGAGTTCTAAAACAAACCCAACAGGGGAAAATTATCAACAGAATGTTATATATGGGAATACGTGCTGTATCCTGTGTGCTTTTAGCCCAAGGGGGCACACACAGCTGGAAAATACAAAGTAAAACATACAAAAACTGTATACAAAATCAAGACACCTCTAGTGTTTGTGATGCTCAAAGTCTGCCCTAGATGGGGCTGGAGAGTTCTAGCTTCCTGCAGTGCACCCTACAATAAGTTGTAGCTTCACAGTATATTATAAAAACTAATGGTAATGTGCTGTGATTGAAGGTGGATTAACACCACATCAAACCCCCTTCCACATTCAGTAGGCCCTCAACTGGTGAACCTTCTGTTTAGGTTTGTGCCCTAGAAGATAAAGCAGAACAGAAATATAACAACAAATCAACAATAAAAGAATGAAAGTATAGCATGTAAAAAACAGCCTTTAAATACCGGTAAATCAGGGAAGAGGAGGTGGGACCACTGTGTTCAATGGGGCTTAATTTCTAGCGAGTTTCAGATTTCAGCACAAATGTTACCAGGAAGCTAATTTTGCTGGCTCTGTGATGGGCAAAATACCTTTTGGTTACCAAGCAGGTAACAAGGTCAAATCCTGCAACAACAGCTTTGTCTGAACTATTATTGGCAAGAATGTTTGTTTGTTTGTTTGTTTGTTTGTTTGTTTATTGTTGTTTCAACTATTGTGGTCCTAGCAACCACTGGAAAAAAGTACGTTCTATACAATATATAGATAGATAGATAGACAGACACACACACACACACAATATAAATAGGTTTTTATATGTCATTCCTAATTAATTTTTTACAGTCCACCATGTTATTTTTGTTCTCCTCAATTTTGGAGAAGTGACTGCCAATTTTGCAACTTTGTCAAAACCAGACAACAGCTGTGTGATTTTCACTTGGTCATCTGCATCAGGTATCTTACATAACAAATCAAGGATAAACTTAGTTCTCAGTTCAGAATACAGAGAACATAATGGTATAGATCTTCTGCTTGGGTGCCACATATACAACAACACTATTCCGCTGCAATTTTCCTATAGCATCCTTCTATATATTGTGATGGCATAATCTGAAAACGCAAAGCCAGAAAGGCTTTCCTAAATGAACAGAGTGGTAAATCATATAGATCAGGGGGAGGCAACCTAAGGCCCGTGGGCCGGATGTGGCCCAGTCATCTTCTCAATCCGGCCCACGGATGGTCCGGGAATCAGCATGTTTTTACATGAGTAGAATGTGTCCTTTTATTTAAAATGCATCTCTTGGTTAATTTGGGGGCATAGGAATTCGTTCATCCCCCCCCCAATATAGTCTGGCCCACCACATGGTTTGAGGGACGGTGGACCGACCCACGGCTGAAAAAGGTTGCTGACCTCTGATACAGATAATTCTCTAACCCATGTGTTATTTTAATTAAATGTACTGTACTGTGGAAAGAACAATGGTTTCTGGATTGCCTGTTATTGGCAAGTATGGCTACTGCTAATGTTGAAGCATTGTTCAGGGTACTGGTATCCTTCAAACATAATCAGGTGCATAGGAGCTGATTCGTGAGCAGATCCCATATGGCTGGGGGCAGTGTTTGTCCCTGAGGCTAGAATGACTATTGCTGATGTAGCAGCACCACCCATGCTATTAATGTCCTTTAAACACTGGGGCCACTTATTCAAGAGTATCTTTCACATGGCTGGGGGCAATGTCTATACCTGAACCAGTATGGGATCTGCTCAAAAAACATTGTGTTTCCTTTGAAATTACAATTTTGGTGCACTGCAATCCTAATCTCATTTACCTAGGAGTAAACCCCATTGAATTCAAAATGACTAACTTCTAGAAAGACTTAGCTTGGAAGCCTTAATTTGAATGACAAAAAAACCTTGGAAAAGTGGTGCTGTGGTAACTTTGGAACAATGACTGCATATTTAAGGGACCCAAATAATGACTGGAAGGAAGTAAATCTGATATGAAAACAACCTCTAGTTCCAATCCTAGGTAGATTTACTACATTTATAATAATTTCTTTAGAACTTCAGTGTACAACCCAGCCAAAGCTACCATATTTTTCGCTCTATAACACGCACCCGACCATAACACGCACATAGTTTTTAGAGGAGGAAAACAAGAAAAAAAATATTCTAAACGAAACAGTGGATGTATGATTTTTGTGGTTCATGCTGTGGCCACAGACATGTGATCTGACGGTGAGTTTGGGGTAGCCCAATGAAAAAATCCTGATGATCCATGTGGATCCATGCTTTGTAACCACGTTTTTGCACCACTGCGGCCCCAGGCAACAGTGGGTGTGTGATTTTTTGGGTGCAAGCTGTAGCCATGGACATGCTATGTGATCTGATGGTGAATTTGTGGTGACCCAGTGCAAAAATCCTGAGGATCCATGTGGATCCGTGCTTTGTAACCATGTTTTAAGTGGAGAGGGAAGGAAAAGCACTCAAGGGACAAGGAGCACGCGTGGGGTGGGTGGAGAAGGATGCTGCTAATAATGCAGAAGAGGGGTTTAAGAGGAGAAGGCTCCTCTCCTCTCCTGCTTTGCTCCTTTAAAGCAAGCAGGCTCTCTGTCCCTCTCTCCTCCGCACTCAGCGGCTCTTCTCCCGCTTTGCTGTTTCAAAGCGAGCCACGGAGGAGGGAAGGAAGGGGAACCATGGATCCTCTGCTCACGACTGCAGCAGATCCCCCCGCCATCCGTAGGCATTCGCTCCATAACACGCACAGACATTTCCCCTTACTTTCTAGGAGGAAAAAAGTGAGTGTTATGGAGCAAAAAACAAACAAACGGTAAGTACTTTATCTCCAATTGATTTCAGTATTCAGTAGTTAATTATATGTCTTCAAATAGTTCAGGGTGACATCCGTGTGGTTTTCTTATTTTATGCTCATAACTCTGTTTGATAGGTTTCACTTAAGAGTAATTTGGCCAAGACCACACTGTACGTTTTGCAGTGGAACAGAAATACAAATCTGAGTCATCCTGGTCCAAGGTTCAGTGTTCTGTCCACTCTACCACTGGCTCTTACTTCCAAATAATGAATAGGATTTAAATCAAGGATAAGAATATATAAGAGACTTTGCAGCTTGAACATGGCTGCCTGATTTTACTGCTGTAATTGGACATAAGGATAAAACTGACAGTGACTATTCTGTGAAATATATTTAATATCTTGATTCAGTGCATATTTGAGCTGATATCCTACAACAGGAAACAGTAGAACATCCTGTTTCTGAAAGACCAAAACAATTTTGTAGTCTATTAAAAAGGTAATCTAAATCTATACTTTCTGCTTACAGAGAATCAGTTGAAAGTATTGGGGCAAGGATATGGACATAAGGAACATGATGATATTTGAAAATGATAGGAAATCATTCTACTGAATGCATTTCTTTCTAAATTAAAATATGCCTCACAGTGAAAAAGTTAAAAAAAAAATCAGCTGTAGAGGAACAGTTCAGTGTCTCATGGGCTAACTAGCTTTAAGTGCAGAACTGAAATCCTGATTGTAAAAGTTGCTGCTGGTATATGTGCTTTTTTGGGATTATGATTTATGGCTGCTAGTGGACTCCATCCTAAGAACTTCTTTAGTCAGGACAGTCATACCTTGGAAGTCAAACGGAATCCATTCTGGAAGTTTGTTTGACTTCAAAACATTTAAAAACCAAATCGAAGTTCCTGCAACCAATTGGAAGTCGTGGAAGGCCCGTCAGATGTTCGGCTTCCAAAAATAGTTCGCAAACCAGAACAGTCACTTCCTGGGTTGCAACGTTCGGAAGCCAAAACGTTTGGGAACTAAGCTGTTGAAAAACCAAGGTACAACTGTATATTCAAAGCCCAAACATTTCACTCAGGGATGCAGACAGTCCAGCTGTTTAAATTGGGATTAGGACAAGGAAAAACCCAAGGCAATTCCTTGATTTCTTGAATTATGCAAAATTGCTGTTGCTGTTATGACAAGCCATAAACTTTTACCTTGAAAGCTTTGACCGGAAGAAGGAGGCCTAGGGATTTTTGAAGGACTGTTGAAAGCAGTGTAAGTGCCAGCACAACAGTACAAACACTCCCAGAGACCCTTCGGTTTTACCTGTGGATAACTCTGCTGGCATTGGTGTCCAGCTGGCAGTGCACACCAGCTGTGGGATTGAAATGGGGTGTTTGGGTGGGGTGTCAGAGGAGGCCACAAATCCACATGGGGTCCTAAGCCTCATTTCTCCCTGCTCCCACCACTCCCTCAAGCAGACTCCAAAAACTACACAAGCCCTGGTGTAATTAATTTTTTTAAAACCAAAAAGAAGAATGGAAGGCACTTAATGCGAAAAAAATAAGAGAAATCTGTTCCAAAATGTTTATTGTCATTGTAATTACCATAATGTCAAAATAGAAGTCTCAACACTATTTTTTCCCATTGTTCCAACAACAAAAATTGCCTCTGAAGAAGAAAAAGTTTTTTCACACGCATTGGGTGTTTACAACCACAGTGAACTTCAGGCGGCACTTTGAAAACCTACTTTCGATCATTTTGGGGGTAATCAATTTCTTCCCACCTCCTACCCTGCCCATAGCTAACCAGCAGGGCTTTGGACATGGTAGTTACTCAATAATAATAATAATAATAATAATAATAATAATAATAATAATAATAATATATTTATACCCCGCCCATCTGGCTGAGTTTCCCCAGCCAGCCACTCTGGGCAGCTTCCAATCAAGTGTTAAAAACAATACAGTATTAAATATTAAAAACTTCCCTAAACAGGGCTGCCTTCAGATGTCTCTTAAATATAAGATAGCTGCTTATTTCCTTCACATCTGGTGGGAGGGTGTTCCACAGGGCGGGCACCACTACCAAGAAGGCCCTCTGTCTGGTTCCCTGTAACCTCGCAATGAGGGAACCACCAGAAGGCCCTCGGCGCTGGATCTCAGTGTCTGGGCTGAACGATGGGGGTGGAGACGCTCCTTCTGGTATACAGGACCGAGGCCGTTTAGGGCTTTAAAGGTCAGCACCAGCACTTTGAATCATGCTCAGAAACGTACTGGGAGCCAATGCAGATCTCTCAGGATCTGTGTTATGTGGTCCCAGCGGCCACTCCCAGTCACCAGTCTAGCTGACACATTCTGGATTAACTGCAGTTTCCAGGTCACCTTCAAAGGTAGCTCCACGTAGAGCGCATTGCAGTAGTCCAAGCGGGAGATAACTAGAGCATGCACCACTCTGGCAAGACAGTCCGCAGGCTCCGCCTGCTATGGATTATCACCCCCCTCCCACACACGCACAATACAGTGTTATGGTTTTCTTCTTTTGCTGCCTTTCCAAAAAATGCTCAAGATGATGTACAAGAAATACCTGCAGTACCTGTAATAATGTATTTAAAAAATAACTCAGGTAAATGCTATGGCTAGGATCCAAAGAACTGGCCAGTTTGTACCCAAAGACTTTGAACCTGTGTTTCTTGAAAAGCACTGCAACCACCCCCTCAGCTCTGCATGGTGAACTGCCTTTGAAACTGAGAGGAATTTCAAAAGGAGCTTGTAAAATGGGAGGGTGTGTGCATGCATTTCAAAACAACCTGAATTAAGCAAGCCCTTGAGTGCATCCAAGTAGCTATGTGAATCCCATTTTACAAGTAGTGTAACATCTTGTCTACACACTATACATTTTTAATATTTTAAAGCACACTCCCTACTCCAAAATCATCATCATCATTACCATCCTAGAAACGGTAGTTTGTTAAGGGTGCTGGGAATGGTGGCTCTGAGAAGGCTAAAAAACGGTTCCCAGGGTTCTTGAGTAGGAGAATGTGCATGATGTTTTTTTTCCTGGTCTTCAGGTGATAATGCTTATGAAGCCAAAACGGCCAAATTCACACAGAAGTATTGGCAGCCTTGATGAACCCCCCCCTTTTTTTGCAGAAGTACAGAAGATATTTAGGAAGAGGGAGGCACAAGCAGGGGACGCCCCACTGAACAGCCAAAGTAGAACTGAGCATGTCAGTGGTCATTAAATGCTGGCTGACGGGTCCACAGTGGCAGGGGAAATGTTTGGGACCTACTGGCTTAGTGTGTTTTCTGAATCAGCGTGTATGGCTAAAATCTCAACTCAGAAAGCATGAGCTGTATCCAAGAACAAACCTTCACTTCTGTCAGGGCTGGCCTGCCCATGAGGCAGGTCGAATCCTGTGCAAAGATGCGCTGCTCCTGCCACCACTGTTAGCAGTCATGTGACAGTGGCTTCTGGCAAGATCTCATGTGAGTTCCACGTGATTTGGCTGGAAGCCGCCACTGTGCAGCCCCAGGAACCAATGCTTGGGCATGTTTGTATGGTCTTGCAAACCAGGCCAATGACTTCCAGTCCATACTGGTGGCCCTTTTAAACCTATTCACTTGCTTGCATATTGAATACATTTTTTAAAAATTGCATGCCAGATATCTGGGGATCCCAGAAGTGAAAAGCCCTGAGCCCTACCTTTTACTTCAGAGGAGGACTAGTAAGTTCCCTAGTGAGGAGCCCCTAGCAAGTGGAGACACAGCTGCCAATGTACTTTTAGGAACCTTGAACTGTGACCCCAATTGTACATCGACAAGGGAGGTTTGTGATTTGGTGGTGAGAGCAAGCAAACTGGGAATGTCTCTGCTACAGTAATTTCAAGCATCTTGGATTTTTCAAGCTGGGCTAGAAATGAAAAATGGGTCCTCTGGCCTCACAATCATGTAAGGTGATTGAGAGGTGAGCAGACCCCACCCTAAAAATGGCCTCCTGAGGGTATGGGGACCCAGGATCCAGCCCACTGATCAGATCCACTTCCTCAAATCTGTGCTAAACCATGGTTCAATAAACATGGTTGAGTGTTATGTGTGTACTGGGCCAATGGCAGTTACAGAATTTATTCAGCCCCTCCATACATGAGAAATTTAATATAGTGACACCCTATGAATCTTAACTTTCTCTGGGAAGTTTGTTTATAGAATAAAACACATTCCAATAACTTCCGGGGGGGGGGGGGTAGCTGAGTTAGCCTGTTGCAGCAAAATTTACAGAGAGTATTGCAGCATCTAAAAGATTATCAGCTTTCTAATTGCATTAACTTTCATGGACTGCAGTCTACTTCATCAGATGCATGACATGTTAAATGGTAAACCAATGACATATGTGATGTGACAGAAATCCATTGCCCCAGTTCTATCTACAAGTAATAGCACATAAACCTCTTGATTAATTCTAATTTAGTAGTTTCATGTTGCAGCCCCCCTTTGAAGTTTTACGGTATTATAGTTCATCAAGAAAGTCAGTGCTATGACTTCTGGACTGAATCAGGACAACTGCTTTTTATTACACTGCATTTATTAATTTTCTTACCAATGCAATGATGTTTGTGTTATCTGCTACAACAGTTTTGTGAATTACTGCTTTTAATTATGTAACTATCACAATCTCTGTACTTTCGACATTTCATTTCCCTCTGACCTCACTGTTTACAAACATACCCACCCGCATGTATATAGATACCTGTAAATTAGGAGAGCACTTCATGCATCTGATGAAATCACACAATACTTTTGAAGCACATTGCTTTCCCCTAAATTATCCTGGAAACTGTAGTTTGTTAAGGCTGCTGGGAGCTGCAGTTACATGAGGGGTAAACTACAATTCCCTGGCTTCTTTGCAGGAAGTGATACACTTTAAATATATGGTGTGGAAGCTGTAATGTATTTATTAGTCTTTAAGGTGCTACAATACTGCTTTTATGTTTTAATAAGTTGCTATTGTTTATTGTTCAGTATTCTCTGTGTTAACTTATTACACGCTATAACAAAAGTGGATGAATTAATTCCAGTTAGCTGACGTTATCAGTGGTCTTCTCCTGATGTCTCTGCCAGCTGAAGTTATGTGCCAAATGGGGAGGTGATGTTTTCATCATTGACTTCCTGCCTGTGGAGCTCTTTTCAGAGAGGCGCACCTGGCATCTGCTTTGGGGTAATAAGCAAAAGCTTTCTTGTTCTTCCACACTGTTAAAGTTCTGAGTTTTAAATTATTTCATTGTCAGTTTTCCATTGTGGTTTCATTTGGTTATATTGATTTCAGAGTTGCAGAGTGGTATATAAATGTATTTAAGCAAACAAATCCCTTCTGTTCACTTTTTATAGCTGTATTGCTGCACTTACATTGTTTCTGTACTGAGTGTTAATAAACTCAGTAACCGATTTAGTTTACATGAACTGCAGAGCAATGCAAAAAGTGTTGTCTTCAAAAACAAACAAACTGTAAAGTAATACACAGGTTTAAATGATCATGCACAATACTTCTAAACAGATGATGGCCCATTATAAAAGCTGAGCAACTTGATTACCTACCACAATGTGACTGCTTTTATAGATACAAAAAAATAATACCAAGAGCAAAGAATGGCCTCCACAATCCTAGGCTCGCTAAACCTCCTGATAGTTATGTGTGTGTGTTTTACTAAGTTCAGCTGTTTATATTGCCTTTCAGCTGCAGCACATGACATATTGTTTACCAATGTACACATTCCTTTACAACCAATCAGATTGAGAGCACACCACCATATCAAGGGGGTAAACAGAAAATCTTGGGCCAAAAGTGTCAAGCAGAACTTAAAATTACAAGAGACCATATAGGGGATTTGAGCAGACAAGGACCTGCAGACTTTGCATGTCACTACATGAGCCTTGTAAACATTGTAGGAACACCCAGAACTTAAAAGAGGTGTGTAAGAGACCAGTCTAAAAAGCAAAGGCCGATGTTCAAAGGCCATCATTGTTGTCTGTACTGTACTCGAAAATGAACACAGATTTATTCTCAGACGTTTAATATATGACTTTTCAGGTTTGCATAACTGGGCATATTACTCTATGAGTTTTTACAGATTTGTACGATGCACCCCCTTGTTCTATAGCTGCCAAAGCATTCCATCGTCAGACCTACATTAATACTACTACACTACTACTACTAATATTAATAATCGCTAGCGTAGGTGGCGCACGGATGCTTCCTTTCCTTTGGACAACAAAAGAAATCAGATTCGAGCGATTCCTTCTCCCTCTCTGTTAATGGCACAATGGCAACATTTCCAAATCCTGCGCTGGGTTAGCAAGGCTGCTTCCCCCAGCCGCCACCCCACCCCCTTGCAAGCTGACGCTCGGCCGAGCTCATTTGTCTTCGGCTCCAGGGCGAGAACGCAGCCTCGCAGGCGGCGAAGGAAGTTTCCTCTCCGCTCCCGCACACCGGTAGTAAGCAGTGGCGCGGGTGCGTGCCTTGGTGTGTGTGCGCGCCCTGCCTCCCTGCCGAGCGAAAGGACTCGCCTCCGAGGCCACTTTTGCGCCTGGCGAAGGCAAGGGAGTGGCGGCGGCGGCGGCGGCCCTGCTCTCCCTCTCCGTCTCCTCGGCCCTCCCAGTCCCTCCTCTCTCTGGGTAGCTTTGCGGAGAGGAGGAGGAGGAGAGTGAGCTGTGGGAGGGTCCCCATTGAAATAAACAAGCAGCCAGTGATTAAAACGGGAACATGGCGGCCGCGGAGGACTCAGCAGCTCCAGCTTCCTCTTACAAAGCGAAGGTCAGCGCTGGCAGCAGCCTGGGCGACGGCAGCCGGAGACATTGCTGACCTCGGTAAGGGGAAGGCACCCTCGCCCCCCTCGCCGCGGGGTCCTTTTCGCGGCGGGATAGGCTGGGGAAGGGGCTGGCCGAGGGGGTCCCTCCCCGGTTGTGTGTGTGTGTGTTGTATAATAACCCTGGTTGTGTGGCGCGCTGCTGGGGATGGCTGCTTAGTGTCTGGAGCCGCTGCCTTGAGAACTCCGGGGGCGAGGGAGGGAAAAAGGGGGGGTGTCCGCGAGACTTTTCTTGCCCCCCCATCACCCCCCTCCCCGCAAAAAAAGAGGCAAGTTGTGGAGGTTTTATTCTCTCCCGAGACGAAGAGCGAGAGAGGTGTCTGGTGTTCTTTTATGAGTGGCGGCGGCGGCGGCGGGTGTGTGGCTGCACCTCCTGTTTTCTGTCGCACCCCGAAATCTGCATGGAGATGAAAGTAAAAAAAGGGGGGTAACAATACAATTGAAGTTGGGGGTTTTCACCCACACCCCCCCGACCCCCCCCCCGATTTCTTGTGAAGGAAAGGGGGCGCCTTGGCTAAATGGGTGGGAGAAGAGCAGAGCTGTCTGAAGGGGAAAGCGGGGTTCTCGCAGCGAAGTGGAAGGGGGGTGTTAATGGAGAAGGCGGACTTGCTTCCCCCTCCTCTCTCCTCGGCATGGAGGAGGGTCGTTCCTCGATAGAAAGGACTGAAGGGGTGGCAGCTGCGTGGCTGACAATGGGGGGTGGCGGGGGGGAGAGACGGGAGAGGGACCGTCTCTCCTTTTCTCCAGGCGAGAATGCTGTGCGGCTTCTTCTTCGGAGCGGGGGAGAACTGTGTGGCAAGACCCCAATCGTTTTTTCTGTGGAGAAAAACGATTGCTCCGACCGAGGGAAGAGAGTGAGTTGCGCGGAGCGCCTGCCTGACCATCGCCTCGGAAGGAATCGAGATTTGGGGTGGGTGGGTGGGTGGAGTGACGGGACGGCGGTGTCGCCTCCTCTCTCTTTCTCCCTCCTCCGCGGCCGCTAGCGACGGGCTTTTTAACTTCTCCCAACTTTTGTGTGCGCGCGCGGCCCTCGAAGTCCCCCCTTCCCGGGGGACCCGACTAGGCCCTGCCCGCCGCTGGGTGAGAGCGCAGCCTAGGGAGCCGCATTGCCGCTGCCGTGCGCCTGGCTGGGTGGGGGGAGGGGACCCTGGCGGCGGCGGCCCCAGCGGCGCCTTGGTGCTCGTGCGGGACTCGCTCGGCTGGTGCCGGCCTCTCAGGGCGGAGGCCTAGTCGCGGGCTTCTGGGTGTTGGGGTTGCTACGCGCCTCAGTCCCCGGGGACCCAGCGTCGCAGCCTGACGCCGCCGAGTGCGTGGCTATGAATGGGAGGGTGGCGGTGGTGGGGGGGGGCGGCGGCGGGCCTCTCCCCCTTCCTTTCTGCGGGGGACTCTTCTTGTTGAATGTGGGGCTGGGAGAGAGGCGCGCATTTCTGCTCCCCCTCCCGCTTTGTACATGGAGAATGGCCTTGTCCTCCTCCCTCCCCCTTCCGCCGTGTAGCTGTGCGTCTAATCCCCTCTCCACCTGCTCCCTGAGCTGCTACCCTTGTGTAAGGGGAGGCTGCGAGTGTGTATCCGACGCAGGCAGCATGCTCTTATTTCTCCCCCCACATGTCTTCTCCGCCTTCCCCGAGAATCCTGCCCCAGCTTTTTAACTGGCGACGCCAGAGATTTCATCTCTTGCACAGTGATGGCGTTTTCTTTTCTTTTCTTAGGAGCAGAAGCTCTTGTAGTCGTGGCTCCTGCCCACAACAGTACTGTTGCAAAGGTATCCAGGGATATTGGTTGTCTTGGCAACTTTGACTTTTCTTCCCCTGTCATCTGTGTTTTCTTCTGCACCATACTTGATATGTTCTGTAATCAACCTGGTGCTCATTCGGAGCTGATACTGATGTATGAAATATGCATGAAATGTGTGTGCAAGGTGGCAAGAAAAATTAAAGGAAATGTACCTGGCTTCTTTGCCTGTTAATCACATAACAGCTCCTTTCCATGAGAAATGTTTTGATAGCTAGAGTCTTGGGAAACACTGGTTTCTCAGCTGTCCACTTCAGAGATGTTCCTTTTGGACATGACCTTTTTCATACAGAATTGCTGGGTTGTGAGCTGTCCTGTGATCTTTGGATGAAGGGCAGTTTAAAAAATTAATAATAATAATAATAAGACCCTTCAGACATATCTACGCCATAGACAAACCAATTTGTTAACAGCCATTTCTCAAATTTTAACACTCAAATTACAGTTCTTTTGCAGGATTATGGGTTGTATCCAGTTATACTCAATATTTTAGTCATACCTCAGGATAAATACACTTCAGGATAAGTATTTTCGGGTTGCACTCTGCGGCGACCCAGAAGTAATGGAGCGCGGAAGCGGTGAAACTCAGCATGCACAGATGCGCTGTCGCATCTTATGTTCTGTTCAGGATGCAAATGGGGCTCCGGAACGGATCCTGTTCGCATCCCGAGGTACCACTGTAAGCCCATTGAAGTTAGTGGGCATGATTAAGTTGCATTCTTTAATTTCATTTGTTCTACTCTTAGTAGGCCTAACATTGCAATATAATTACATACTATAGATCTTATAATTTTGGTTTAGCTGCATTTAGATTTTCAAATAAAAGGAAGGATATATAGGTTAAATAAGTATGGTTTTAGACACTCATTTATAATTTCAGTAGGATAAAACTATTCATGGTCCTCTTACTGAATATTTATGTTGGACATCAGATGTAACACCTCAGATTTGGTCAGTGGTAAAATCCCATATAGCATATGAGACTATTGATAAATTAGTAGAAGAGAATAATCACTTTTATCTTATGCAATTTTTTTTAACACAGTTGCAGAATTCATAATAGAAAAAGTGAGAAAATATCACTCAATAGAGAGAAACATAATCAGGTGGCGATATTCTTGTTCAACTCGTTTTAAATGCAGTTGTATTGATTATAGTGAATATCACTATACTGAATTCAGCTTATCCCTTACCACCTGTGTCTTTGTAGATCAAGGCTGCAGTCCTAACTCTACTTACATGGGAGTCACATTGAATTCAACAGGGCTTCTTAGTACCACTGTTATACTGCAATGCTATGAACTTTTATCAGGAAGTAAATTTCACTGAAATTCGAGGGACTTCTGAGTTAACATACATGGATTGAAGTCAAAGGCAAGGATAGATTTCCCTTTGCCCAGTTGAGGAGCCTTCAACAGATTATTGACCTTGTTGGGTGGGTGATTGTGTATTAGCTACATGGCTCTATTTTTCCCCCAAAAGAGACAAGTATAAATCATCTGAATTATAATTTATAAGGAAGTTAGGTGCTGTTCATTTGGGCCTGAATTTTTGTCCCTCTGATGTTAATTTACTTAGTAATACTAAGATGGCTGTGTTATCAGAGATTGCTACATTTGTGAAGTCATTGTTCTTGTTTTAAATAAGTTTCTGCTCTAATTGAATTATCACAGACTTTTTGTTACCATAATGCCACCTTTTACCATTTTTCTTCCACTGAGCCCCTGCAAATATAACCTGCCAAAGGAAGGTACTACATACATCTCATGAAATGGATTCTGTTACTTCTGTTAGAATAATTTGTTTGTGTTTAAGGTGCCTCAAAACTCATTGTTGGGTTTACTAGCCCCTTATGTACTCTTTGCTTTCAAAGGTAGTGTTCTATATAACAAGTCAGAATGTTTCAGGCACAGATCTTAAATCACAGAATTTCAGAATCATAAATATTTTTGTAATTCTTTAAAAATTCTATTAAGTTATGTTCCCCTCTGTATACTGTATTTAAGAGATTAGATATGTGAGTGGTTATCTTTTTCTGCTTTGAATTTTCTGCTTCTATTAATATATTTTAGAACTTACTGTAATCATTACTCAATCGTTTTAAATTTTGAATAGTTAAGAGACATAAGGCTTGAAAGCATGGTGAGCTAATCATGCTTTTTGTGATGGGATAATGATAGGTGCAACATGTTTGGCTGGAAAGAATTTGTTAAAGGCAGTATCTCTGACAAGTTTACTAAATTGAATTTATACAATAAATTTAAAGTGGGTTCATCTTGAACACTGTTTAAAGGTTTGGGATTTTTTTGTTAGATTTAAACTGCCCCGGTTGGCTCTCACAGCATTTCACTTCAAAATGATAGTAAGCACACCCATCTGTAAAAAAAGAAAAGAAAAAAAAAAGTACAGGTCGCTCCATAGAAATAGCAAAGTTCTTTAGAAAGACAGCTGCTACTACAATGCCCACAGTCTTCTGCACTCTGTCCTTTTCTTGATGATGTCACTGACATGTTGGCATAAGCTGACGTTCTATGCAAAAATGAAACTCAGGCAGGGAGGCTACATAACTTAGATTTTTAAAAGCTGAGCTGTGAAGATTCTGCAAGGAAAGTTGAAAAGTTCTGAAATAATTTCTAAATAATAGTTTGTGTATTGAATAAATTGGTGTGAGATTGTGCTTGTGAATTCTATTTCATATAGTATTCAAGACAACTTAGCATAACAAAACCCTAAAATCTAATTGTGTTTGTAACAAGCTCTTTCTTTTCATTTCATTGTTTTTGCTTATTTTAAAGGAAAGCTCTAGTAATAGTAATAAACTGACTTCATGGTGTGTGTATGACCTGTAGCAAATCCAGATTTTAATCTTCAAAGACACATTTACTACTTCCCGGGTATTAAACGGGGGGAAAACAAAGAACATTTTTGTTCTGTATGTGCATGCATTGCATATGTGTGTTCATACGTTATTAAAAACTACCCTGATCTGATCCACACCATGCATTTTAATTACACATTGTTGCAATTACACAACACACTGCATAAAAGGCAGCACACTACTGCACCTTTCTTTATTCATTCCATGAAAAATGCTGTTTGATGATATTGGATAGTAGCAAGTTCTATAATGTGAGAGGGAATGTGATGGGGGTAGGCAAGGACCTCTTGTAGATATGCAGATATGTAGAAAGATGCGCATTGTCAGCTGTGGCTCTATTGTGTGCTTTCAGATGGGCATGGAGCTCTCTTTCCTCCTGGGGATTTTGATCTGACAGAGGAGTTCTTTGACTTTAAGATGCAAGGACAATGAAGCTTAAAGTAGCAAGCTAGTAAGGGTGTGTGTGCTGTGTTGATTCTTCTAAAACAACATTGCTCCTTCAGTGAGGTAATGTAAGTGAAGTTCTTAGTAGTATCGTATGCTGACTATGTGGGAAATAGGCTGATTCATATTGGCTTTGTCTTATCTGTACATTAGTTATATTATTAATTGTTTGTTAGTGGTATATACATTATGCAAACATTCCTTGAGCTTAGAGGGTCAGTCGCTTTGTGTATCAGATCACATGGTGAAACATATAATTGGGAATTTGAATAGGGAGTAAAAACAAGTGTGATACTGTCAATTTGTTTCACATTTTCAAAAACAAAATAAGATTACAGTGGTACCTCGCAAGACGAATGCCTTGCAAGACAAAAAACTCGCTAGACGAAAGGGTTTTTGGTTTTTTGAGTTGCTTCGCAAGACGATTTCCCCAATGGGCTTGGGCTTCGCAAGACGGAAACGTCTTGCAAGTTTGTTTCTTTTTTCTTAACACCGTTAATACAGTTGTGACTTGACTTCGAGGAGCAACTCATAGAATGCGGCGTGGTAGCCTTTTTTGAGGTTTTTAAAGACTTTGGTGATTTTTGAAGCTTTCCCAAAACTTTCCCGACACCGTGCTTCGCAAGACGAAAAAAATCGCAAGACGACAAAACTCGCGGAACGAATTAATTTCGTCTTGCGAGGCACCACTGTAGTATTTATTTACTGAAAATACAAATCTGCAGGCGTTGTTTAGTGCAGTGCTTGTTTTCTATTAAAAAAAATATTTGAATGTAACCTGGAAAGTTTTAGTACATAAACACTTAGGACTTAGTATGAACTTTGCTGTAGAGATGCACTTACATGCAGCATAGTTTTTGCTCTGCTCCTTTCTGGATAACTTCCTTCCCCTAAAACAGTTCTGCAAAAGCTGCTCTTGAAGGCAACAATGTAATGTTGTTACATATAATTAAATCTAGTGAGTATAAACAAAGTACTACCTGGACCCTCAGATCATCTTCGGCAGCTTTTCTGTAGATGCTGTTGCCAGATAAGGCTGAGGCAGGTGGCTTCTAAGGAGAGGGCCTTTTCCGTGGCGGTTCCTCATTGTGGAATGCCCCCACCAAAGAGGAGCTGCCCAAAGAGGTCCAATGCTACATTGTCCTTTCAGCAACATTTGAATACATTTCATTTTCAGTTGATTGCCTTTAATGGTTTAGACTGCTTTTTCATTGTGGCTTGTTTTATTCTGATTTTTTAACTCACTTTTATGTTCGTATTGCATTTTTACACCTTATGAGGGTTTTTAAAAATTGCACACTGTCTAGATAGTTTTCTGTTAATGGGTGATATAAAGAGGCTATGAACAAAATAAAAACATAGAACAAAGCCAGTGGCAAAACTCTGATTAATTTGAATGTTAGGGGTATGCTCTTTAATATGTTTCTTCAGCTGTGATCGCTATTGGTTGCTAGTCATGGTCTCCTGACTCTTAACTGGGACTTGTAGAAAAGAAGGTTGTTTTCTTTTTCAGAGGAAGACACAGAATGAACTGAGGTCTAAAACTACTGGGGGCCGGGGGGACGGACTGTTTTGTACCAAGCAGCATGAAGGAGGATGTGCACCTGTACAACAGCAATAACTGTTTCCTGTAGAGGACTGAATATACATCTTCCTCTGTGAAAACCACTGCTGATTATTTGGAGGAAGCTGTTGCTGTTGCTGTGTTGACCACATAATTTGTGAGAGGGCCACCAGATACTATTTTGATAAAGTATCCAGGCAAGAGAAAGATAGCAGTGTAATTCCATTGCTGACTGGAAGTAATAATGGGTTGAAAGAGGGCATGAGGCCAGTAAGCTAAAGGTGAATCTTGATGTGACGTGGGTCCTGTTAGCAGGTGATTCTTGTATCCAGAAGTTGAGTAGATAGTCTTTTCTCGATGGGATTTCATTTCCTCTAATGCAGTAATGGCCACACTTGGTTTTGGGACTACAGTTCCCATCATCCCTGACCACTGGTCCTGTTAGCTAGGGATGATGAGAGTTGTAGTCCCAAAATAGCTGGAGGGCCAAGTTTGGCCATCACTGCTCTAATGGAACAATGGTTTATCTGCAGAGTAATAGTTCAGTAGTGAGGAACTCGGGGTGGGGCACAATTTGGCCCTATAATCCTCTCTATCTGTCCCTTAAGACTGTCCCTGGGCCACACCCCCTTCCCGGCCATACCGCATACTCAGTGTTCAAAATTCCCAGTGTCCCAGGTACATTTTGCAGTCGTGGAGATCTCTGGATGCCAGGTTGATGACTGACCTCTCCATCTAGCTTGTGGCAGCACCACAACAAAAGATATGTAGCTTGTGCTTCTGCACTGCTGTGTGAATTAGCTGGCTCACATGACGGCAGACTTGGTGTCTGTGCTGCCACGTGAGCTGCAATCCTAGGTGCACTTACTTGAGGATAAGAAAGCGCCACTGGACACAACGGGGCTTATTTCCAAGCAAATAAATTTCACCACAAAAAAGATGCTTAGACATTCCATTGTGGTGCCCATAACCTAAGTTTAAGGTGCCATTTAGTGATTAGCTTATATTCCTGCATTACTAACACGGCTCATATTACCCTGCTCCACACCACCCTTGAATGTTTTTGTGTGGCTGGAATGTGTCCTTGAATGATGTTTCTTGTTTGCCTGGATGGAGGATAGAGAAGAGATGTTTGGAAAAACTAAGCTACTGTACATATGTAAAATTTGCATTCACTTTACTTTTGCCTTTGGCTCTGTCCACTAATGGCAATTGACTCCCAGAAGGTTGTTCAGAAGGGAATGTGGCCCTTAGGCTTGAAAAGGTTCCCCATCCTTGTAATTATTTATTTATTGCATGAGTCTTTCTGCATGGCAATAAGGGCAATGAAGAAGGCCCAATTCTTTGATTCTGTTGCATCTTCAAGTTGTCCAGTTGAACCTTTTTGTATTTTCTGAGGTCTATTTTAGACCTCTGAGGTCTATTTTAGACCTCAGAGAGCCAGTGTGGTGTAGTGGTTAAGAGGGGTAGTCTCGTAATCTGGGGAACCGGGTTCGCGTCTCCGCTCCTCCACATACAGCTGCTGGGTGACCTTGGGCCAGTCACACTTCTTGAAGTCTCTCAGCCCCACTTACCTCACAGAGTGTTTGTTGTGGGGGAGGAAGGGAAAGGAGAATGTTAGCCGCTTTGAGACTCCTTAAAGGGAGTGAAAGGCGGGATATCAAATCCAAACTCTTCTTCATCTTTCGGAAGACTGTTGCTGTTTGTTTGCAAGGCACTTTTTGAGGGCAAAGTCACTCACTTCCATAGCAGTCTTGGTCTCCTGGATCCATCTCTCTAGGCCTCAGTATCTAGGAGTGCTTTTTATCAGATTTAGTAAGACAGCTGAGGCCGTTTCGTGATAAGGATAGCCTGTTGTCCAGGTGCTGGTAACTTCCAGATTGGATTACTGCAATGTGCTCTATGTGGGACTGTCCTTGGGGTTGCCCTGGAAACTGCAGCTGGTGCAAAATGCAGAGGCTTGAGTGCTCACTGGGATGAAATAGTCACATCATATTACATTGGTGCTGAAGAATTGCACTGGTTGCCAATTAGCTATCAGGCTAGATTCAAGGTGCTGGCTTTGGTGTACAAAGCCCTATCCAGGGTGGAGTGCAACATACAATTTACAACAAAAAGTCAACTAAAAACAGCAAACTTGATATTGAAATAAAATGATAAACTGTAAATAACAATAGCAGTTTGAAAACATCTTAAACCAAATTTTACCCAGAGTAAACCTGTTATGCTTAGTTGTGTTCATTAATTTCAGTGTGTTTGCGCTGAGTAAAACTTAGTTGACTACCACTTCGGAGCAGGCTCTTCACCCTGGGACAATAAATATACCAATACAGTGGTACCTCGGGTTACAGACGCTTCAGGTTACAGACGCTTCAGGTTACAGACTCCGCTAACCCAGAAAAAGTACCTCGGGTTAAGAATTTTGCTTCAGGATGAGAGCAGAAATCGTGTAGCAGCAGCGTGGCGGCAGTGGGAGGCCCCATTAGCTAAAGTGGTACCTCAGGTTAAGAACGGACCTCCAGAACGAATTAAGTTCTTAACCCGAGGTTCCACTGACATTGCAAATGCTCAGGCAAACAGGTGAGTCTGTATTCGGCACCAAAATGATAATAGTGTCAGTGCCAAGCAAACTACTAGAACTAGAGCAAGGGCATTCCAATACCAGGGCCACCACAAATAAATCTGTTGCTTCTTTTTTTTGCATCACAATGTAATATACACCCACCACCACCAGTAGTATGCAGAGAAGAGCTGCTTCTGAAGATATTGGGGCAAGAGCAGGTTGGTTCTGGGAAAGGCATTCCTTCATAGACCATCACCTTGAATTTGGCTTAGAAGTGAACATGCAGTCAATGTAAGTCCTTTAGAATTGGTGTTTGTGATTCCATCCAGCTGAACTGGCAGCTGCATTCTGCACTAACTAAACCTCTTGGGATTGTCTTCAAATGTAACCACGCATACAGCACACACACACCACATTACTGTAGTTCTAACAGGAGGTTACCAGAGCACAAATCACTGTGGTAAGGCTGCATCCTATTAACACATAATCTTTCTTTCATATCCTAGGATTTCAAATGTTAGTCATATTCATTGTGAGGGACATGGATGCAGACATTCTACTTTGAAGCTTATGCCAAGAGTTTGCAGTCTGTGGTATTGATACCTTTTGGGTGTAAAATCCATAAGGATGTTCATGTTGCCTCCATCTACCTCTGCATCTATTCGTTCTCCTGTGTTTTTTCATAGACAGTACTGTGCTAGAGAATTATTTCCTGCTGTTCCATACTAGATATCCTTATTGAGGTAGCATATAAATGCTGTGAAATAAAATAATAATTTATTTCCTTGTTTATGCAGGATGGTGATGGTTAGTGTGGAGGGTGTAATAGTATACATGACTGGTCCTCACAGTGCCTGGTTTAAGTCTGAGTAAAAACATGAGGTTGACATTTCAGTGGTGGGTGAAAATGACATGTAGAAATCAAGCTGTGCAGGGAGACCTTTAGCCAGGGGTAGGAAAATCCCAAGGTGTTTAATAAAAGTGCTTAAAATCTTTGTAATTCTCTTCTCCAACCCATCCATGCACATGCTAGTGCTTTATAACTTGATATTGAGGTTGAAAAAGAAACATTTCATTCTTCACAGTCGTACCATGAAGAACCATCACTTGTGTGGATTTGGGAGTTTGTAGGAATATATATTCTACATATTCATGGTCCAATTTAGCAACTTGTCAAGGGTCTAAATATTTTTCTAATAGTATACTTGCATCTTACTCCTTTCAGCTTTCAGTGTAGAATGAGTTGGTGGACTGACTTGGGTGTGTGTGTGTAAAATATGTATACACTATAGCATAAATATAGTTTAAATTTGTAGAAAATTTGTAGAAAATGTATGTTTACATAAACTGAAGAAATGTAACACCCTTTCTTGGGAAGAAGGGTTGGAATTCTATGTTTAATTTGTGAAGTTATTCACAAAAAGTTAGTGTGAGAATTTGCAAGAACTTAAAAAGTGAATATGTTCAATTCTAGCTCTGAAACTTCATACTGTACTTGTGAAGTTGTAAATTGGTCCTGTAATGGTGAAGTTTGTGCCTAGGTGTTTTTTTTTTGGGGGGGGTGCTGGGATTTTGATCTATTTAGTGACTGTAAAATGATACAGTAAGACTGCTAGTTTTTTCTTTAAAGCAGAGATGGGCGGAACTTGTGACTGTCCAGATGTTGTTGGATTCTAAGCCGTGTCAACTCCATCCAGCATGACCAAATGGTCAGGGATGGTTGAAATTGTAGACCAGCAACATTGGAGGGCAGTAGCTTCCCCACCTCTGCTCTAAAGCTTACTTTAATTTACATCAGTGCAGATGTCCCAGCCCAGTGAGCTTATTTTTTTCCCTTTCCTTTCCTGCAAATTTTATTGTCAATGATAAATGTTGTCTACAAATGGTGCATCAAATTTATTAAACAGGCAACAAATGCATTGAAAGAAGGTATTCAGAAATGCACACCAAATCTGTTTCTTTCCCCGGGTACCATTTAGTCTAGGACTGGAGCCCAGTGAGCTTATGGAGGTAGAGACTGCTCAACAGTCCTTGCATCCTACTTTATTCCTACTTGTGTGAGAACTCTGTGTGCATTTGAATACTGCAGAATTCTGGAGGATGTCTCTATCTTTTTCAGAATAAATAACATTGTGTTTTGGTGAGTCACTCAGATGTTCTGAGCAGAGGCAGGCCTGCAATCCTGTGCATGCTCACTCACTTCAACAGTAGGACGTGTTTCTAAGTGCACATATCTAGGGTTTGGGTGGCATATTCAGTCATTTGCTTACTGTATTCAGTATAGCCGTGTGATAGAATGAGGGGGCAGATTGTTGAGTATCTTGAACCCTATTTTCAAGCAGCAGAATTCTGTGGTTAGATCATCTTATCTGCAAATAGAGTACATTAAACAAACATTTGGGTCTTGTTCGGATGTTGTACAGGCTTCCTTCCCCTTTTTGCACAGCCAGGATTAGTAGTTGTTAACATTTTGCTTTCACATTCTTTTAACTGCAGTTTGTGTCATCTGGTGTGATTAAAACTAACTATGGTTAATTTTCAAGGTTTGTTTTTTTTAAATAAACTGCCTTGTTGAAACCAAGAATATTTTATATTAACCACAATTCACAGTTTGGACAACATGACAAGTCATGGTTAACTGCAAGTAGAAGTGAAAGCTTCTGAACGACACCTCTGAGTGGTGCAGGACGAAGACATCAGAAGGGAAATGTACAACTTAAAGATGGCTAGACTTAGTCACATAATGCTGAAACACTTTTTAGTGTGATGCCTGGACACAGCCACATTGTTACAGTAGAATTATTTAGAAATGCTTGAGGGAATTGTAATAACTGGGAATGCCGAATACTCTAGTTATTTTGTTTTAGCATGAATGACATAATCAGTGGTAAATAGAGAATATTTACAGTTTGTTTGTTTTTGTTTTATAGCATGCTTGAGATGTATCTGAATATTGAACCTTTCAGACACATAACCTGTGCTATTGATTTGACTGCCTCATTGAGTCTTGGTAAGTTGTCTTTAAATAATGCATATTAAAATAGCTATTTTATGAATGAAAATGTAGTTTTATGTAATTGTATCCATAAACTATCCATTTTGTTCTTTGAGAAAGCTGCTGATCTTTTATTTTTTTTATTTTTTTGCTGAAATTTTGGCCTCATACATGAAAATGATTTGTTGGCTACAATGCACTAAACATTTAATCAGAGGTCAGAGCACCATAAGACAGTGAGGGAAAGATTGTATCCACTTTGATCACACCTATATCTATCTGGGGTAATGGAAATCCTCTTGTATGGTCACACACATTTAGTTGGTCCAGCTGTAACTCCTAACCATGGTTTTATGCTATGTAAATGAGCTCTGCACTTGCACGCATTCTCCTCCCTCACGCCCAGTTTCGTTTCAGACCTTAGTTTGCTGTTAGCATCCTAACTGGGCAAAGCAGAATTGTAAAACCAGTTTAAACAATGATCTAGAATTCTCATTTGTAGACAAACCATAAGGTGTTAGTAAATTGGAAAGTGAGGAAGGAAAGCTGAGTATGCAAGAAGTGAGAGCAAATAAACACAGTGCCTTGTTCATTGCATCTGAACTGGCCTAGAAATTCAGGCTTCTTAAATCAGGCAATTACCGTATTTTTCGCTCTATAGGACGCACTTTTTCCCCTTCAAAAAGGAAGGGGAAATGTGTGTGCGTCCTATGGAGCGAAGACGCCATAGCCCCGTGACCCTCTCCCGGCTGGAGAGGTGACGCGCGGCTATGGCAGGAGCCTCTACAGCCCCGCGTCACCTCTCTAGCCGGGAGAGCGCGCGCGGGGCTAAAGCAGCCCCCCGCGACCCTCTCCCGGCTGGAGAGGTGACGCGCGGCTATGGCAGGAGCCTCTACAGCCCCGCGTCACCTCTGCAGCCGGGAGAGCGCGCGTGGGGGGCTAAAGAAGCCATAGCCCCGCAACCCTCTCCCTGCTGGAGAGGTGACGCGCGGCCATGGCAGGAGCCTCTCCGCTGCGCCTTTCCGCTGCTCCCTGACCTGCTCTTTGGGGCTGGTGGTGGGCTTCCCCTGCCCCAAAGAGCAGGTCGAAAGGAACCTGAAGCCTGGAGAGTGAGAGGGGTCAGTGCACACCGACCCCTCTCGCTCTCCAGGCTTCCAAGGTAGCCGCCTGAACGCACCTTAAACGGCACCTTGTTTTAGAGCGGGAAAACAAGAGGGGGAAAGTTCTCCCCCTCTCTGTGCAGCGCCTCCTGCCGCTTCACTGAAGGGGCGCCGGGCAGAGAGGGGGAGAATTTTTTTTTCTTGTTCTCCCCCCTCTAAAACAAAGTGCGTCCTATTGTCCAGTGCGTCCTATGGTGCGAAAAATATGGTATGTGTGTGTGATATATATAATTTTGATGTCTGAGATGTTAAGGCCAGGGTTGCCAACCATTTCTTGGTCCATGGACATATTTTCACACTAGAGGAATTGTCATGGCACCACACACAAAACAATCTATTATTCTTATTGGTACAATAGAATAATTATTTCAAGCCTAATTTCATCTGGGCAGAGGGGACCCTGCAGTTACCAGGGAAGATCTCTATGGATCCCTGTGTACCTGTGGGTGTCACAATGGAAGCACCTGCATTAGAGTGTAGCTGTAGACTTGAGGACTATAGTTTACAAAATGTAGTGTGCTTCTCCACCATATCTTTCTAAACAGAGTTTGAATATGAGGGGATTATCAAAAGCAGTTTATGATCTGGCACAGGAACCTTCCTATTGAAAGGTGCTGTGAAATATCCCACAGGAAAGTTTTAAGCCCTTGTACTAGTTACCCTTTTGGAGCCTACTAATAGTTCTTTTGCAACTGTTGTGACCTTAAAATGTAAAGAAAAGCTGTAATTTAATTTTATCAATCTTTTGTACTCACTTATATACTTCAATCAATCAGACCCTTGCATTCCAAGGGGGTCTTGAACTGCCTATATCCTCATCTTAAATTTGATGAATTCGTTACCTATTTTCTGTTCCTGTGACATACTGTACCATTATAAGGTGGCTAAATTGACCTGAATCTCCCATTTCAAATTTTTGTTCATTGGAATTTCTTTTAGCCCAGTAGTTGAGCCACAACTCTCTGTTTTTCAAAGGAGAACCTCCTGATTTGATTGGCTGGAGTTGTAACAGCTGGGAGAGGCTAGCCAGGACTATAACTTTAGCAAGGGAGCTTGGAGGGCACTCAGTTTACAAGCAAGAGGGAAGCCCCAGATAACAAAGTGACAATATAATGTGAGTGAGCCAGCAGGGTGAAGCTTAGGCAGACTATACCCCTCCTAACAGATCCGAAATTCCATAGTAAAGAAGCTCAATAAATAATAATTGGTTTCAAATAGAAAGCCAACGGTGTGGGGGCTATTCAGTGTATTGTACAGAATGTTCCACAAAAAAATGGTTTACCTGCTACACAAGTCATGGGTTGTGCTTGGCATAATGAGCATCTAGCCATCAGAGAGGAAGTTGAGGTTGTTGCATGTGAAAGACATAATTTAGTTGGAATGAACAAATATCCTCCTTGTGTGGTATTCAACTAAGTTTTACCTAGAGCAGACCCATTAAGATGAATGATCATGACTAAGTTAAACCTGTTTAGTAAGTTAGTAAGAGAGAGTGATCAACCATACCAGAGACAAAGGTCGAGAAGTCTGAGGATTGAAAAGTGATATTTAGATTATTCAGTGATGAGTTATCAGTGATTTTTGTGATGACATCCTTGTAGTTCCTGCATGTGCATTTATTGGGCCCATCAGCTCTTGCCTCCCTTCTCCACCATAATGGCTGTGAGGATACAATTAGAAGCTTTTGCTTCATTTTTAACTAACCAAAAGTTAATGTAGTGTCCAAACCCAGACAAACTGTATGGTTTGTTGAAACAAGTTCAAACCATAATTTATTAAGATGTCTTAATTAAATCATAATAAAATAAACCACAGTTTAGGGTTTGGACATAATGCTAGGCTTCCAATCGTCTCACAACTGCTGGAGGATACAGGGGCAGGGGTGGTGGTAAACAAACCCAGGACTTGTTCATGTAATAGATAAATAATAGTTTGTTATGTCTAGATACAGTCTGTATCTTTTGTAGACAATTTGAGAAGTATTGCTGGCACAGACATAATCTAGCAAGGCCAGGCTAGTTGCATAGTAGACTAGTGATCTATCTTGGATTGGTTATAGAAGAGACTTGTTGTCTAGATTAAATTTGATACTTTGAATGTACTGCAGGCTGAAAAACCTGGATAGTAGGTTTAATATTTCATTGTCAAGATGCCTCTGAATGATATCCTGAGAACTGTAGCCAGTAATGGTGCATGTTAGTCCCACAGGGATGTGCAAATACTGGAGAGGAAACTTCTTAAGCACCCAGAGATTAAAACAGCCTTAGTGTGATTTGACCTGTAGATTTCAAGAAGGAGGTATAGTAGCATCTTCTGTGCAAAATCTTATGTAAGTGATGGTTCAGGCTTAAGTAACAGAATACAATATTCCTGAAGATGTAAAGCGTTCTTAGATTCTGCTCCCTACCCAATACGCCCCAAATTGTCTGTAACATGAAAGAAAATACTTCTCCCTTAATGGACCTTTTATGTTTAATCCATTGACTTGGTAGGTGAGTATAGATTTTAATAAAGTAATGTGCGTGAAATTGTGTTATTCCATAGAGATAGCAATTTGGCTTAAATATGCTGCACATTTGATATTTGGCATAAACTTCAGTTAGATATAATATCAGCATATGCTCACATAATATGTTGATGCTGAAGAAAAAGCATATACAAAAGTATTACCAAAATGTCAGAGGAGGGTAGCTGTTTTACTCATATTTTTCCTACTACAACAGATTGTTTAAGGTACCACTGAACAAAATCTCTGATCCAGAGACAGATAGTATAATGTATTCATGTTGAAATCAGTGAGACCTAGTAATGACTGATTAATTTGTCATCTTGAGTTCTGCACGATTTCATGTGACTAACTTTCTCTAGATTGTGGTTAATACTTTTATTGTGACATACATTGACAAAGCAGGTTCTAGCCCACAACAATGTATCATGTGATGTTTTATTGGTATCATTCTTGGGCATGTTTCAGCTGAGGAGCTCATTTTTGTAACATACATTTTTGATTGAACCGTAAATGGGATTGATCAGAGAGATTTATTCCTTAGCAGATGAATAAATCATTTCTTTTTTCATGGTCTCACAAGAGCTACCTGATGCCATTTACTGCAACCATTTTGTTGCATAGTGTTAAGTGCTGGCCTCCACTGGCAAAGAGAACACCGCAGGTGGTGTATGGAGGTTGCCCAAGTGGCAAGAAAGGTGCTTTCAGTAACCAATGGCAAGTCTTGAAATCAGGTGTTTTGAGGTAGACCTGCGGTGGAAGCTTTGCTTTTGTGGGATCCAAAGTCTGACAGATCCCCAAGGGGCCTGATTTGGGGGCCCTGAGCTACACCATTCTGGAACTGGCACAGTGAACTATGAGAACACTCCAGCCGTAGTCTTTTGTCCTGGCTGTCACAAGCACCAGGACTTGAGTTACAATGGTCATCTTGTTCTGAGCTGGCCATGTAAACCATGGGTAGGCAATCTAAGGCCCGTGTTATTTGTGGGGCATAGGAATTGGTTAATTCCCCCCAAAAAAACAATATAGTCTGGCCCTCCACAAAGTCTGAGGGACAGTCGACCGGCCCCCTGCTGAAAAAAATTGCTGACCCCTGATGTAAACAGAAATTAAGAATGGACAGTCATACCTTTGCTCCATATTGCACCCATCTCTTCCTTTTTTAGTGTTAAGAGGACTATATGTTCTTGGTTTTAGACACAGATACCTGGATCTTGCATAAAAGGTGTAGGTAGACTAGTTACAGCTCTTGCCCCTCTGCTTCAGATATTGAAACACCAGGAGCTATTTAACATAGGTGGAGAGAGAGAAGTGCACACCTGTGCACTGATTCGGTCCACTAACTTGGTTGCATCAAGCCTGCATATAATAAAGCAGATTGTGCGGTCCTGGAGGTTTTGTTGAATATGATTAGAAGGGACCAGTTGGTTAAAGGTATACAAGTTGGAGCTAAACAGTACAAATTGAGAGCATTTGCGGATGACTTAGTATTGACATTACAGGAGCCAGAATCTAGTACTAAAAGGGTTTTAGAACTGATTCAAGAATTTGGTCAGGTTGCAGGATTTAAACTGAATAAGTTAAAAACTAAGGTTTTAGAGAAAAATTTAACACCGATCTAGAGAGAGAGGTTTCAGAATGAGACAGGTTTGACAGTGGTTAAGAAAGTGAAATACCTGGGGATTAATATGACAGCAAAAAATGGGAATTTATTTAAAGACAACTATGAAAAATGCTGGGCCGAAGTGAAAAAAGATTTAGAAATTTGGTCAAACTTGAAGCTTTCACTGCTGGGTCGTATTGCTGCGATAAAAATGAACGTATTGCCTAGAATGCTGTTTTTGTTTCAAATATTGCAAATTGTGGACAAAATGGATTGCTTCAAGAAGTGGCAGAGAGATATTTCTAGATTTGTCTGGCAGGGCAAGAAGCCCAGAATAAAATTTAAGATATTAACTGATGCAAAGGAAAGGGGTGGATTTGCCCTGCCAGACTTTAAACTTTATTATGAATCAGCAACTTTTTGCTGGTTGAAAGAATGGCTGCTTCTTGAAAATACAGACATTTTGGATTTAGAAGGTTTTAACAACGTATTTGGATGGCATGCATATCTGTGGTATGATAAGGTCAAAGCACATAAAGCATTAAAGAATCATATTGTCAGGAAAGCATTGTTTAATGTCTGGATAAGATATAAGGATTTATTGGAAAACAAAACCCCAAGGTGGCTGTCACCGATGGAAGCAAAAGCACAGAAAAAGCTCAATATGGAGGCCAAGTGGCCAAAATATTGGGAAATTCTGGAACAAGAGGGAGATAGACTGAAATTGCAGAGTTTTGAGAAACTAAAAAACAAAGTGCAAGATTGGCTTCATTATTATCAGATAATGGAGGCATATAATTCGGACAAGAAAGTTGGTTTCCAGGTGGAAAAATCAAAATTAGAAACAGAACTGTTAGAACCCAAAACTAAGATTCTGTCAAAGATGTATAACTTGCTGTTGAAATGGAATACTCAGGACGAAACGGTGAAATCTGCTATGATTAAATGGGCACAAGATGTTGGACATAACATAATGATGGCTGACTGGGAACAGTTATGGACCACAGGTATGAAGTTTACGGCATGTAATGCCTTAAGAGAGAATATTATGAAAATGGCATACAGGTGGTACATGACCCCAGTCAAGCTTGCAAAACTCTATCATCTGCCCGATAATAAATGTTGGAAATGTAAAGAAACTGAAGGTACATTCTTTCACCTTTGGTGGACGTGCCCAAGTGTTAAGGCTTTCTGGGAGACGATATATAATGAATTGAAAAAGGTATTTAAATATACCTTCTTGAAGAAACCAGAGGCCTTTCTCCTGGGCATAGTCGGCCAATTGGTGCCAAAGAAGGACAGAACTTTTTTTATGTATGCCACAACAGCAGCAAGAATACTCATTGCAAAGTATTGGAAGACACAAGATCTACCCACCCTGGAAGAATGGCAGATGAAGGTGATGGACTACATGGAACTGGCGGAAATGACTGGCAGAATCCGTGACCAGGGAGAAGAGTCGGTGGAAGAAGATTGGAAGAAATTTAAAGACTATTTACAGAAATATTGTAAAATTAATGAATGTTAGAATGATGTTGGATAGAAATTAAGGGGTTTTCAGCTGTAATACTATAAAGGAATATGAAAAATGGATTATTAATAGGTAAAAATTTAATGTTACAATAGCTTAAGATTAAAGACTAGGATAAACAAAGAGGGTAAGGATTTGCTGAACCAACAAACTGAACTGGAATACAAAAAAGGGAGGTGTGAGGAGGTCCGGGAAATAAGCTAATGAAAAATAAGTAATGGAAAGAATGAGTTGTTTTTAACTATTTTTATTTTGTATTTTCTTACTTTTTTATTTTTATTTTGTAATACTTTGAAAATCTTAATAAATATCTTATAAAAAATATAATAAAGCAGATTGTGCTTTAATTGTTGTAACTCACCCTGGGACCTTAGGGTGAAAGCAGGGTGAGGAGGACAATCGCAGAATCGTAGATGGTCATGTATTCCATTTATGCAGAGGGTGCAAGTGAGAGGAGGGGGAAGTTCTCTTGTGAGTGTAGAATAGCCGCATTGGGTGCCAACCCTATGCTTCAGCTGCATGGATGACACATGTTATAATTTAATATATCTTGTTGAATGAAATAAAATGGTTTCAAAATCAGACCTTCATGGCAGATAATTTGCATGTTAAGTATTCTTTATGGAAGTGTGTGGTTTGTCTAGAAATGGATTCAAAGAATAGGAATGTTAGAAAAAATAGTGTTGCTTATTCTAAATCTGGATTTTCAGTTTAAAATAATAGTTGTGTAATAGAAAAGTGTTTTTCTAAATTAAATCTTAAGTTCAGGTAGAGAAGGTGTGTTGCAGATTTGCAGATGAGAGAAATGTCACTTTAATTTGTGAAGAACGTGTAAGATTTTAATTTTGTGGCCACAAACAGGACAACTGAACTCTTACCTCTTCAGAGATGACTTGGTGCATATTTGAAGCCAGATCCTTCCCCAACCCCCCAAGTATTTGCTATAAGCCTTACTGAGGATGGTAAAAGATCTACCCAAGTGAGTGCTTGACAGTAAATAGTGCTAATTAAATACAGGGCCTGACAATGACACTGATTCTTGGATGAAGGCCAGTAGATTTGTCTTGGTTTTCAGAAAATTTAATTTTCTAGCTCTGTTTATCTACCAGCTTGTTAAAAGATCTAAGGACACTTCAGTGTGATGATGCAGCTGACTTTGCTGTTTTAAGCTTCTGCTGGAAACAGCTTTTGCATTGTTATTTTCTCAATTTCTGATGCTCAGACTGTGAGTGCTTATGTAACTGGAATGGCACTACCCCCCCCCCACAAAAGGCACCTCCTTACAGACTTGGGCATGTAAAGTTTGTGTAAGTACAGTAAATGGGGGGGGGGGGCTTCTAGGAATGATGAGTATGCTCAGTAGCTATGCAGTGCTGACTGACAGTTGGGTTGGCAGATAAAAAAAGGGGAGGTGGAATGGAATCGAGTGTACTTCATCTGGCAACATGTTGTTATAGGTCCCATTTGTTTTTTATTCTAGTAGTAAAAATATATGCAAATACTTAACTCACTTGGTGTTGTGTTAAAATGATTGTTGTAGTTCAGATTTGTAAGTATTTGATGATTCGTAAGTATTGATGCTCTGGTTTGTGCCCAGTATTTTTCTCAGTTGCAGCCAGAAGGTTACGGCTAGCAAGCAAGTGAAATGGTATGTTCAAACAAGAATGTCTCTTGCAGTTTCTTTGTATAGCTTAAAATATGCATTTTGACCTTTTTATTTCTATCACCGAGGCTTGGTATGTACCCCTGCTGTTTCTGCAAGGCTGGAATCCCAAGATTTGGTGGCAGTGTCCAGAACTTCAGTTTTGAGCTGCTGATAATAGTTACTTCCACACTAGCAATGGGTGAAAGGTAGCAGCCATGCCACAGAGGCATACAAAGCAGTTATTGCTATGATTTTTCACATGTAGTTGCATCAAAACTTGGCTGTTCTTCTTGTACTGATAGTGGCATGAGCTTCAGCTTCTTTGCTTTCAGAAAATATTAGAAAGTTATTATTACAGCATAGTAGATCTCTTGAAATAATTGATAAAAATGTTAGACCCACTAAAGGATTGCTAATGGGGGATTCATGGAGATCAGTTCCATAGCAAAGCTGAGAAGGGATGTCAAAGCCCTACATGCAGCTGTAGCATCTTCTTCCTCTGGCAGTGAAGTTCAGTTATTTAGAAGTGTAATTTTTAATCAGCACACCACACAGTGTGTGCATGTTCATGGAGGGGGGAATAAGGGTCCTGTTGCTGCTGCAGTTTTGTGAACACTACTTCTGCCAACAGTGTGACGTTGTTGCTCCTCAAGTACGCTTGCTTAGAAGGAAGTGCACACAAATGTCACCTTAATCCCCAAAGAGCTTCACTTGCTATGTCCCTGTGGAATGAATGAAATGCTTTCAGATTCAGGCAATGTGCTACTCTTCCTTTTCAAGTAAATTTATGTAACAGGCACAGCAGTACACTATTTGAATCCCAAAGAGTCATGCCACATTGTAGCAGAGGACCAGCAAAGCAAAAACTTCTGTATTGCTTCTCCTTTCTTTCAAGTAAATTGCAAGCTTATTTTATGAAGGGTGACAGATTTGGGGCTAGGAATAACTTCGACTATGCCTGTCCCAAATAATTCCCCACCCAAATTTCCAGTTGGGCTACATAAGGCAAATAAGCACTTTGCTACCATTTGTGGTTAGTGGTTGGTGGGTGTTTGCATCTGTGAGACACAAGCTACCAGTATCATTGTAGCTTCAACACTAATTCGCATGTTGAAAAGATGCCCCCCGCCCCCCAAAAACAAGTCTTGTTGTGTTATTGGCATTGCATACGAGAAGACAGTGTAAGCGATATGAGAGAGCCGAATCAAGCATTGCTGCAAAAAGTTGCTACTTAGACTTTTTCTAAGGCATTGGATAACATATAACAGTTCTTGAGATTTTTTTATTACTGAACTGGAAATAAAACTGAGCGGACTGGTGTGTAGCTTAATAAATGCTAGCTTGTGGCCTGGTTTGCATGCAGTGCTATGCTGAACTATGACACAGCACAAATGAGCCAATGTGCAGGCTCCTAGAGAGCAGATGCTGGCCACACTAAAATCCATGCTCCAAGTTACTACAGAGTGGACTTCTAAGATCTTTGGAACTTGCGGAAGAAACTCTCACAGTCACAGACCACAGTGATCTACAATGTGTATAAAGAATTACGTGGTCTCTCAAGTAACCTGGTTCTTAGCTGCATAGGGCCTTATATGTTAGTACCAACATCTTGAACTTGGCCCAGTAGCACATTGGCAGCCAGTGCAAATCCTTCTAGCAGGCTGCTTTATGCAGGTGGCAGTTTGCCAGAGTATAAGTCATAGGGTACTGCTGCAGTCTGTTTAGTTGTAAATTTTGTGGTTATTCGCTCAGTGTATACCCTCGGTTAAAATTTGTGTTCTGGGTTATTTCCATTGCATCAATATAGCTGTAATAGTGAGGAGAATGTGACCTATTGTTGAAGATAAACATTTCCTGCCCCTGCCCCAAGAAAGGAGGGAAATGGAGAGTGTACTTAAAACCTTTCATTGGGCCCCTTCCCCCCCAATTTTTTTTTTTAGTATTAAACTTCCTGTTTGCACTACAGAACAGATGGACATCTAAAATGCAGAGTCATGAAACTTTTTTAGTTTTTGCAGCATTCCTAACAGAGAAGCTCATTTTGCATGTGCTGAATTTATAGAGAAGCAATAGAGGACATTTATTAGCTTTTGCTTCTTGTTGGGAAGGAGACGAGTAAGCAGCTCCACATGGCTGGCATTTTAGAGAATGGAAGAGTGGCCCTTCTTGAAGTTATATTTGTGGTGATGCAAATGTGTGGTGCTGTCTGCTTCCAAGAGCTATGAGGATGATCAGTGCAGCCATTTTGCAGAATCTACTGACTTGTCCTGCTTAACAGACAAAAATTGCTCATATTTGGCATGATTTGGGTCTTACTAATCTTTCTGCCTCAAGAACCATAGGTGTAGATAGAAGGACCAGTTACGAGTGGATAGGTTTTGGATTGCATACTGGCACAGGGAAGGTGCTTCAGGGGATAATAGAAACAATCAAGGGATCATGAGGAAATAGTGACACAGCTGCAGAATCTGACAGTTATTTATGTCTATATTGTAATATGAAGGCAGAAAGATCTGTATCCCAGAGACACTTGGGACACAGGTCATTCTTGCTGTTTTTCATCGTTTCTCAGGTTTGCAACTTTAGGGTTACCCTGGTTCCTTAATTATATCTGGACCATTTGGCTGCAGTGGTGTCTGTGGAGTTAGTGGAGCGCTGTGGAGGCAGTGCTGTCATTCTTTTAGGGATTTTTATCCTATCTTTTGAATTCTCTCCGCACACCCCCCGGAGTGTCACAGATGCACAAAAACAAAATACAGTTAATACAGTGGAACAACAACATATTTTTTAAAGAGTTGAATAAAGCCAGCATTAAACTTATTCTGTCATGGATTAAAAATTAATTACAATTTTATGGGAGATAAAAAGGGAGATTAAAAAGGGTTTTGTCTGGCACTGAAGAGGTAACAAAGTAGGCACCAGGTGAACATTGTTGGGGAGAGCATCACAGCATGCGTGTTTGACTGCTTTGTATTTTAGCCTTAGTTCTATCATTGCTGTTTTCATTTTTCTACATAGTGATATAACTCTGTACATTGCGATTTAGAAAACTACATTCTGATTTCAGTATTGTGAATATATAGTACTTGTTCAAACACAAGTTTATCTCAGTTTATTGCCTTGTAACCACAGATTGAAGTTGTAAGTTAAAATTAGTGTAAGGAGTCATCATGCCTTAAATAAAACAGTAAAACCAGTTTATTTTGTGTTTTCACTTGGTAAAATTCACCCTTGCCTCATTAGATATTTGGCTAACACATAAAGCAACTACTGTTGTAAATTCTTATGATTTCTGCTTCATTGTAGTTTTATCATAGATTGTAGTTTACAAGATAAGTCCATTGCTTAGAGTGGCTCTGTTCTGTGTATAAACTACCTTTCAATATCACCCGGAGTGTTTAGTCCTCAGAAAATGAAGGGGCATGCTGATTCTTAACTCTGAATTAGTGTAGCTATAAAAAAGAAAATGAAATCTGTTTTGTCACAAGTCTTGTAAAAGAGAACTTATTTAGCAACTGTTAAAGATGGAGGTGCTTTTCGCATACTAGTTTAGGCTGTTGGGACTAGAATGTTATTGTGTCTGGTTTTGTGCTTTTTAAAAATAAGCTTAAAATATCCATCACCATGATGGTTTTATCTGTATTGACACTATTTCAAACTGTTTCAGTATTTTCAAGCAAAAGATATAGGCTGCAATCCTATGTACTTTTCTGGAAGTAAAGGTAAATAAAGCTAAAGAGACCCCTGACTGTTAACGTCCAGTCGTGACCGACTCTGGGGTTGCGGCACTCATCTCGCTTTATTGGCCGAGGGAGCTGGCGTACAGCTTCCGGGTCATGTGGCCAGCATGACTAAGCCGCTTCTGGAGAACCAGAGCAGCGCACGGAAACGCCGTTTACCTTCTCGCCGGAGTGGTACCTATTTATCTACTTGCACTTTGACGTGCTTTTGAACTGCTAGGTGGGCAGGAACTGGGACCGAGCAATGGGAGCTCACCCCGTCGCAGGGAGTTGAACCGCTGACCTTCTGATCGGCAAGCCCTAGGCTCTGTGAAGCAGTCTCACTGAATTTAGTGGAGCTTCCTTATGAGTACAGTGGTACCTCGGGTTACATACTCTTCAGGTTACATACGCTTCAGGTTACAGACTCCACTAACCCAGAGATAGTGCTTCAGGTTAAGAACTTTGCTTCAGGATGAGAACAGAAATCGTGCTGCGGTGGCGCGGCAGCAGCAGGAGGCCCCATTAGCTAAATTGGTCTTCAGGTTAAGAACAGTTTCAGGTTAAATATGGACCTCCGGAACGAATTAAGTACTTAACACCAGGTACCACTGTAGTTAGGCATATGATAGTGTTTTATAGTGGACATTTTATCCCACAAATACTCTTTACTATCTGTTTCTTTGGTTTGGTGAATACTAACCAACTTCAAGGGGTTTGTGCGTTGAATTGCATTTTTTATTGCAGTCATATTGTTTAGTTCAATTGAATCCCCCCAAAAAACACTAGTAAAAGGAAATATTACAGTGTGATCAATAGGCCTGAAGCTGTTTTTGAAAACTAATGATTTAAATACTGATAAAGGTACTACTACAGAATTTAAAAAGAAAATAAAGCTGGTAAGTGATATGTGACCTACGAGTACTGTACATACTGATCAACAGTTAGAACTGTTGGATGAGAGTTATTATTGTAGCCTTCAGTACCTGTGTGCACTAGAATGCTCTGATGAACCCCATGTCCTAGACGCTGACACTAGTGGGAATATAATTTCAAATAACTGGGCCCATGCCTCTGCCCTATCTTGCTGTGTCTGATGGTGGACAGGGGAACCTGTACAGAGGCCTACTTCCCTTCCTTCTTCCCCAGTCAGTGAAAGCTGCTAAGTCTGCATCTCTGTGGTGCCAAGTTATCTATTGTCAGTCTCTCCCAATAATTGGAGACTGGTACAAATGCGAATATAAGAGCACACATCAGTCTATAATACTGAGTCATCTAATCCTTAATTTATTTGTTTATTGCACTAAAATTCTTCCAAGTAAACTTAGAATCATGGAATCACAGAATCATAGAGTTGGAAGAGACCACAAGGGCCATGGAGTCCAATCCCCTGCCAAGCAGGAAACACCATCAGAGCACTCCTGACATATGGTTGGTCAAGCCTCTGCTTAACTCATAAGTTGCTATAACTATTCTGCTTAATGAACATGGGAATCCCAAAACAGTAATTCAGTGACTCCTAAGTAAATGTGGTTTAGATTTAGTCATATTCTGATTTAATACAGCAACTCGGTTAAGAAGGGTGTAAAAATACCCCTTGAAATACACATTAATCAAAATGTCTAGAATCAGTAGTCAACCACTTTGACTTGCCTTGTGCCAGTCTTGTATAGTAGATCTTAATAACTCCCATAATTTTGTATGACTTGGGGAGGAATCCTGTATCCACTTACCTGGAAGTAAGTCCCACTGAACTCAGTAAGGCTTACTTCTGAATAGATAGGTATAGGATCACACTGTATTTTCTAGACTTAAAGGTGACGTCTGTTATAAAATGATGAAATGAAAACATCAGAAATAAATTGCAAGCAATATATTTCTTCTAGGTTATAAAACAATAAAGTTGTTTTGTAATTATCCAGGGTTATATCAAGGAAAGTAATCATTTATGAGAGAGAGCGGCTCTGTCCCTTCCCCCTCCTCCCGCAAAAGCCAGCAAGGGCCACATGCTCTTTAAAGAGCCATGCCTAGCCCCTCTTTGGGGGCTTTTCCCCGAGGAGGGAGAAGGGAATGACGTGACCCGTCAGTCCCTTCTCCCTCTTTGGGGAAAAGGGCCCAAGAGCCACAAACACGCTCCACGCGCTCTTTAAAGGGAGTGCGGCTCTTGGCTGGCTTTTGCGGGAGGTGGGGGAAGGGACAGAGGGCTTCATAGCCGCTTCATAGCCGCTCGCAGCCTCTTCTGCGCAGGGGGAGCCTTCATCCCGCTGCCCTGAAGAGGCTTCGCGCAGCTATCCCAGAAGCCAGAACAGCAAGAGGCTATCCCAGAAGCCAGATCCCTCTTGCTGTTCTGGCTTCTGGGATTCAGAATTTTTTGTTTTGTTTTCCTCCTCCAAAAACTAGGTGCGCCTTATGGTCTGGTGTGTCTTATAGAGCGAAAAATACGGTATTCGTAATACTATGGATGCATTGATACATAGGACTGCAACAATGTATCTGTGTGAACACTTAGTGTACAGTATTTTAAATTATTTCAAGTTTCATAGTTAAACACAAAAAAACTTATTTCTCCTTTCACTATGCTTTCTTTCATCCAAAATATGTTGAACACTTTCCAAAAGCAAATTTTTGGAGTTGTGGCATAGTTGTACTAGACTTTTATAAGGACAGTAATTTTCATTTTAAATACAAAAGTCTTAACATGTCTAGTTCTGTGCAAGAAGAATATTTTTTTTGTCTTATTCTATATTATCAACTTTTGAAGTATATAGTTTGATTACAGGGCAGGATTCATAGCCTCAGCACAATCATTGTCGTTATGTTGTTTTCTACCACACATTGCTATGGCTTGACAGCTAACTGCTGTTGTGAAAACTGGATTCTGTGCCAGACACCTTTTAATCATACTTAATGAGAGTGACATCTTGGTATTTGTGGCATATAGGCCTTTTCATAACTTCTGCAGAAAAATGTTTGGTCCTTGTTTTTTATTTTATTTTACTGAGGCCAGTAAAATGTTCTGTTCAAACTTGAATAGGTATGTAGACATGTTTTGTTGCAAATCGTGTCTGCATTTTTAAAATATCAGGCTCCTACCTCAACTATCAACCACAGTTATTCCATCAATCTATAGGAGGGGGAGAGAGATGGGAGTGTAGGGGCTTTTCATCAGCTCTGCTGAAAGAGCAGCAGCTTTTGGCTTCTCATCTCCCTGAAATCTTTCCATTCCAGCTGATTGCTACATAAACTCTGTAGCTAATGCAAAGTAGCCAAGTTATCCATTTTCCTCCTCCCCAATCCTTTTTCCTTTTTGTGCCATGTATTTTATATTGTAAGAATCGTTTGATTGACATTTGTGTTCTCAGAGCCTTTTTTTACCAAAGAGTAGGATAAAAATGTTTTAAATAAATCAGATATTAATAGTAATAATAATAATAATTTGTACCCGACCCATCTGACTGGGTTCCATTAGTGAGCGATTGTTCACAACATAAAAATACAAAATGAGAATACAACATACATAATAAAACAATAACAACAGCTCCCAATACAAAATGTTCAGTCAACCAAAAGTCTTGTTATAGAGAAACGTTTTCACCTGGCACCTAAAGGTGAGCCTCTCTGGGGAGAGCATTCCACAAACGGGGAGCCACTGCAGGAAAGGCCCTTGTGTTGCTGCCCTCCAGCCCTCTCAATGAGGCATATGGAGAGGGGCCCCAGATGCTGATAGCAGGGTCCGGATTGGTTCAGATACCTCCTTTTTAAGTGTTCTAGGCAGTTACCTGCTGTAATGTGGTTCCATTCTTTGTGGTAAGTTGAGATAAAACGTAGTGAGCATAGCCGTTTAGCTAGTAATGAGTATGGGTGAAGACTCTACTTTTTAATGGTCAGATATACTTGGTTTTTTATTATCTCTCTCCCCCCCCCAAAGCTAACCATTTCCTAACGATTCTAATCTAATAATTGATGCTTTCCCCAGAGCTCATTGTTAGACAGTTAAGACTGAAAATGTGGATTCATAGTTCTTCTATCCTGCTTTGTTATTGGTCTGCAAAGTGGTATGTTAATTATTGGAACTCCAGCTCTGTTCTAGCCCTGGAGTGTATTGGGGACAGGCTTCGGTGGAAGCAAATCTGGTTTTGAATACTGCTGCCTTCTTCTAAAAAGAATAAGAATCTCTCAGTCTAACAAAATGTGTTCTTTCATAAGAGAATGAAAGCTCAAAGTTTTATCTAGAAGCTGTGTTTTTGAAACATATGTTGAAACCAGCCTGTCTCTTGGGTTAAAGTACATATGAAAACTATACTATATACACATTTGATCATAGCAACAGAAAGTCGGCTTAAATTAAAAATCTAAGATGTCCAGGCTCAGACTTTGGCCAGCTCTCAGAGATGGATAGCAGCTGGTTTGCCTTTCCATTCTTGCAGGAATGTAGCAAATGTTGTGGGCTGAAAGGAGGAAGGATAAAAAATTTAGTGCCATAGGTCAAAATCAGCTTCTTTAAATAGTACCTGCCCCGATGAGCAGTGGTGGGAAGGGGATCTATGTGGATGATGAAGAAGGTGTACTGTGTTTGACAATCCATAAGTAGGATTTCTGTGGATGAATATTTTATCTGCTTCTGTATTTAAGATTAATATGAACCACAACGAGAGTTCTGTAAAAAGATGCAACTGGCAATGAAAAGGGAAAAAAGACATCTTTGCCTACACAACTACTATATTTAACCAGTGCTAGTATATTCATTTTTGCCAGGTCCTTTGCACAATATATTGCATTGATGTACTGTACAATATATTGCATTTACACTTGATTTTAAAATTGCTTTTTTAAAGATAGTACTGTTTTAACAGCCAGTCATACTTCATCAGTCTTCCTAGTTGTGCCTCAGACTTGAAGCCCTGTTAGAATTTCTGAAACCAGTTTTGCTATTCCTGGTCTTGTACACTACATTAGAGGTGTCAAGCATTGACTGTAGGCCTGTCAATGCTGTCAGGTGCAGTAATTTAATTACCAGCTGCAACAACAGTAGTAGGTCTGACTGTTCAAGAAACTAGCTTCCATAAGATGTTACATCGTTTTCTAAAGCGGTTGGCCTGGTTTAGCTTAACACAACTTAACACCTGTTAAGTTTAAATGTATGAGTGCTCTGTGTGTTGAACACTGTTTCCTTAAGCAGTAGAAAATTAATCATGGAGTTTGAACTAAATTGGTTTCTCCCCATAAAGAAATAAAGCATTTTTCCTGATCGTTAGTCGGTGGGTGGTGGTTTTTTTTTTTAATCGCCCCATTTCCAGGTATTACATATAAAGAACTTCCGGAGATACACACCATGATGTGTATTCTAAACAACAAGGGAGTTATGTAAGCATCCTGAACATAGTTTCTCTTATTTTATCTCAAGTCTCTATCAGGGTAGGATTGTGAGAATACAATGTGTCCTAGTACAGGTGCAATGCTCAACCTTGGAGGGATCGCTGTAATCCCTAACAGAGCCCTGATTCTGCCCTGCCCCTCTGCTTCCAGCATGCATGTAAGTAACACAACATGCAGTTAATATGGAACAGGTATCCCCATCTCATAACCCCACGATACATAGACCTCTAATTCCCTAAGCTACTCTGCTATGTTGCCTGCACACAGGCACATATTGGAGAAGGGGAGAAATGGAGTTGCTAAGTCCTATGGCAAGGATAGCCAACATGGTGCCCTCCATAATTTGTTGGACTCTACTTTGATCCCTAACCATTTTCCATGCTGACTGGGACTGATGTGGGTTGAACTCCAACATTACATGGATGGCATTATATTGGCTACCCCATAAGTCTGGAGATTCCTTTGCCTATGGTCACTCTGCCCATGTTTGAAAGATCATGTCCAAATAAGGGGAAAAAACAAGGAAACCTCAAATGTTACTAATCCCATATTTATTAGTTCTGGTACCACTCCCACTCACTGGTCTTTCTGAAGTAAAGGGAATATATTCATGCATGCAGAAATTTTGGTGTTAAATTTGATGTTTATAGATGGAGCTCCTAAAAATCGCATGAATTCTATGAGAAAGTTCTGTTCCTTCATTGTATACCTGAATTTAGCCAATTGAAACCATGATATAAGCTTCTGCTCTTTACTTCATTTCCTTGCAGTTGATGAATTTTGATGCAGCCTCATCGTGCATTATTACTGTGTGTTCATTTTCAGTGGGGGCATGTGTGGGTATTCTGATGTTAGTCATATTTGGAACGAGTGGAGGTAGTGCAGACGCAGTAGAGCTTGTGATGTCAGTGTGATCTTTATTTGAGTATGAAGTTGAAAGACAAGTTTCCAGTGCACAGTACAGCGACAGGCCAAAGCCTGCTCTAAGGCGGCTCCAAAGCACTCACAGGCAGCCTGTCGCTGTACTGTGAATTGAGGTAAGCTAAAAATGGAGGTGCATACTCATCTTGATTCCTATGCAGGCAACATTTAGCAAGTTCTTTTGCAAAATGGCTTGCTTTGCTGCTGTCTGCTTAATCTTGTTTCGGTATGTGTTGCAGATTTTCACTTGCAGGTTTTGCCGGTGAGAATATCAATCAGCTGTAAGCATTCAGAATGGGAAGTTTATCTTTGTGGAATATATATATATATATATATATATATATATATATATATGTATGTATGTATGCAGGATGGATTGATTTAAATCTAGCTGATTTTAAAATTATTTTGATTGCAAAGAAAAGTAATGGTTACAGTTTCAGCCTCCTTCGCAATTACCTGACAGTAAGCCTCACTGCTGAATACAGTTGGACTTGTTTCTGACTAACCATGGACAGTATGCTCTGAAGTGGTACACACTTTGAAAGTTCTGCATTCAGAAACACAATTTCCCCTACCTGTTGTTTTCAAGATAATTTTCCAGATACACATCCAATTTAGTTGCAAGATTTAATTCTGTCCCCAAATAGAAGAAAAAGGTAATGTAGGTAATGTCCATCATTAGTAATATTCAGAGTGAATTTATTGAAATCAGTGGACTTAAGATACTTGAGTCCACTGATGTTCATTTTGTATTTTCTGAATATGCCTTAATGGTGGATATCACCCAATATTTTTTGCTAACTGCATATACATGTAATTCCTGTGAGGTTTTATTGTGGCCCTTGTACAGTGGTAATTGTTTAATAAACTTTCCCACTTTCCCAATGTAGGTTCAATTAATGACCTTTGAACTACATTGCTTGTAGCTCTCAAAACTGGAATTATTTCGTTTGCTCTTATTAATCATTAATGAAACCCTTTACAGCTCTTGAAAAGCTCTGAGAGTTTACATTAGTTTTTAAGAGCTAAAGCTTCTCTTACTAATTAGCTTCCTAAGCCAATTAGAAGATTCATTTTACACTCTAGTCAAAGCAGTTTCATAGTTTGTTTAGCTTTTAGCAAAGGTCGTATATAGTTTGCAAGAAAGTCAGATGTTTCTGTTTCTCCTTCCTCTATATAATTCTCATTCAGCTGTTATGAAACTGAAAAATGCACACTCATCAGAAGCAAAGTGCATGTGAAAATATAATCATTTTTAGTGTCCACGTGTTTCCATCCTCCAGTTTGTTGCAATTCTCCCCCCTCCTGCAACACCATTAGGACAAGCAGTCAGTAGTTGTTGGGTACTCAGTAGTCAATTTTGTTTGTCAGATTGAACTCTAGTTTAGAAGAAATAGTGGTTTGTGAACAAGCAGTGTGCTGGTTCATGCTGCTTAAATGTTTCCACTTTGGTTCATGCTGCTTAAAGGCATCCATTTTCTGCTCCTGCTGTAGCTGTACTTTGCATGAAACATGCCAGAGCGTGGCTTGCCATGCTTCTGAACCCCGCCTTGTGGTTCCCTTCTTCCTAACAACCTATCAGTGGTAAGCCAAGGTAAAACATTAGCTTTGTGATAGGCTAAAAGCTTGCCAGAATAATTTACAAAGTCTTCACTAACTGGTGGAAAACATCCAAAGAGTATCCCAACTATGCTTCATGGGGTGCAGTGTTCCATAATACTGAGGAATCCACTCAAAAGTCCTTCTCTTGTTCCAAGCTACTATGCTTCCACCATCAATGGGACACAGAAAGGGCCTCTTCACTTAATCTTCATGAATGAGCAAGTTGTTACAGGATGTGGTGATCTTGGATGCCAGCTATTTAGGATTTTAAAGGTAATCATAAACACTAAATTGTGCCTGGAGACAGATTGGCAACCCGTGCCAAGATAGAATAGGTGTCATATTGCCCATGAGTGAGAACCTACTAATATCCTTGCTGTTGCATTCTGGATCAACTGAAGACTTGTGCTCTTTAACTACATCTTACCTCCTTAGGAGATTAACTGCTGCACTATCCTAAACTGGGCAAAAGCACTCCTGGCCACCAATTGAATAACCATACTGCAAGGTATACAATCCAACGCACCACATGACGCACCTGACCATTAGATGCACCTAGTTTTTAGAAGGGAAATGCAAATGAAATTTTTTTTTTTGCTCAGTGCTCCCTTTCACCAGCCATGTGGAGCATGTGTGCAGTTCTTGCAGGCTTTTCCCCAGGAGGGAGAAGGGCAGCCCATCACTGACGGGCTGCCCTTCTCCCTCCTCGGGGGAAAAGCCCCCAAGAACCGCACACATGCTCCACATGGCTAGTGAAAGGGAGTGCGGCTCTTGGGGACTTTTCTGGGAGGTGGGGGAAGGGACTGAGGGGCTGCCCTCTGTCCCTTCCCCCACCTCCCACAAAAGCCAGCAAGAGCTGCACTCTCTTTGAAGGGTGTGCGGCTTTTGCATGCTTTTCTATGAGGAGGGAGAAGGGACTGACGTGGCCAGTCAGTCCCTTCTCCCTCTTGGGGAAAAGCCCGCAAGAGCCGCGCCTCCTTCCTGAGCAGGAGCACCTTTGCTTTCTTTTGATTAAGCTTCAGTTTATTAGCTTTCATCATCAAGCCTATTCCTGCCTCCAGGAACTGATTGAAAACATCAACAGCTTCCTTGGTATTGGATAAAAAGAAGAAATGAGCTGCTTGTAGATGTTAAACACTATGGGGGGACATCATTGACCCCCACTATGGAGGACCACACATCGATGACCAAGGAATAACATCATGTTTTGAAAGAGGCTCCTGAGGAAGGCCTGCAACCAGCATAAGAGAGTCCCACTTTCCACTGATATGAGTATTTTTAAAATAACAGATGCTTGCTCCAGTCTTCCACAGGTGTAGCATCTGTGTATGGAAGATTAATTATAGGGCATAGTTGCCCTGTTCTCTCCACTCCCTTTGCATTAACAGTGAGTCTGCAAGCAATATACCAGGCCTTTGCAGGAAGGCCTGTTTGTGCCTCCATCATATTGGAATTTGACAGAATGTGGGGACTGTGCTGTTGTGTTCTGATCCACAATTCTGTTCCTCAACTAAGCAGAAATACAAGCCGGGGGGCGGCGGTGGCGGGAGGGGGGAGATATTGGAGACATGCACAGACATGCCCTGTCTACTACCATCATACACCCAGTGCAGGGTGCATTGCGCAAACCAACCAATACTTTGGGTCGTGGAGGAGCAGAATGGGAATTGCAAAGTGAAAATTCTAATCAAGAAGTCTGAACAGGTGTGTGTGAAGTCAAGAGTACTACTTGAAAGGAGGCAGAAGTAGGAATGAGGGTGGACTAGTTTAGATCAAGAAAGAAAAGGCAAGTTCTCCGCCCCTTGCAGTTCTGTAGTTGGCTAGCCATGCAACTGGTGGCCAGGATGTGTAAGTTGGCTGTCATAAGATGGGTTGACAGTGCATTTGCACAAAGCTTGCACAAGTAGTTCAGACCTCTAATTTGTAATCTACATATGCTGGATAAAACAGCATGCAAATGTTCCAAGTATAGCCCCTGGAGTCTTTAGGCAAAAGGCTCACTGATAATAGTGCTGGGTATGACTATGACTTGAGACCTTGGGAAACCCCTGTCAGGATTAGATTGATTGGTTAATTTTATTATTAATTACAAGCATTTGTGAATCACGCTTCCACTCAAATGCCAGAGATGTGCAACAAAATTCTAAAACAAAATATTTGGCGGTTCTGTATGTCTCCACACACATCTGCTTACTGTTTAATTCTTGAGGCTTACACCTGTGTGCTGCTCCTGTAGTGCCAACATTCCCTGGAATAATAAAATTGTAGAATTGGAAGCAACCCTGAGTATCGTCTAGTCCAACCCCCTGCAATATGGGAATGTGCAGCTACCCCAAATCGGGATCGAACCTGCAACCTTGGTGTTATTAGCACTACCATAGGAGCTTGCAGCCCTTGGCTTCTGCAAATAGATTGCCTCTGCCATCCTCCTACACCAGCAGGGGACCCATTTCCTTGATACATGGAATGTAGTATCAAATTATAGCCAAGAAATAAAGCTGTACTGTACTTTGGGTTTATAAAGAGTCACGCATACTGCCAAAGTCTTCTGTACATGCCTTCTTTTGTTTTCTTCATAAGGATATTCACGAAACAGAATGAGTGGGAACTTGTGGCAGTCTTCATTGTCACGTTTACCCTTCCGGACCTTCCCACTAATGCAAATGACACTCATTGGAAACAGTATCTTCTAAAGTTACTGATAAGCGACTAGCACTGCATTTTTGTTGTATGTTTTGGGGATACACTCCAAAATGAATTACATTCCCAGGACTTTGAAGACTTGCTCAGCAGAAAAAACAAGTGAATGCTCTTTTTTAAAAAATTAAAGTTGGATTGTTTGAAAGAGAACATGGGGCTTCTTAAAATTCAGCCCAAGTTTAATTTTAACTTTTTAAAAGAATGATTAGGCACAAAAATTTTAGGATTGCCCATACTTTTCCTTGTCTGGATTTACGTATGTAATGATACTCATGAGATGACTCATTTGCTTGAAGATGCCCTTTCACCATATATAGAAGCAAGCAGCTGGCAAAGTCCTTTTTCTCTACTCATTTTATCTTTTAAGTTAGCTGCTAATTTTAAATACAAAGAAATATAAACTGCTGTGAAAATGAGATGTCCTGCTAACCTTACTGGGAGTGATAAAGTAAACTGTATGTCATGCACAGGTTCTTTAGTGTTAGAAGTCAGTAGTTGCTTACATAGACCCAATGTTGTTTTGTTGTTGTTATTTCTTGTCTTGTATTTCTGTTTGTACAAACTAGGATGGATTCCGATGACCATCAGTTTTTCACATGATGAACCTGGTTGGCTGAAATTTGAATCATGAGTTTAGTAACTGAGTCTGCTTGTTAGTTGCTCTCGCTGAGGGAAACTTCGTATGTTTTAAACTTCATTTGTGAAAATTGTATTGTATTGAAGTATTCAAGCAGTTGCTGCAACCCTAACCACGTCTGCTGAAAAGTAAATCCCATTGAATTCAATGTGACTTACTCCCCAGTAAGTGAAGTCAAGATTGCAGCCTTAGTTTCTCTATTAGTTTTGCATTTTGTCTTATTTGGGCAGAGCTTAAGGCAGCATACAATGGCGTTCCACTTCATTTTCAGAACAGGTAGGTTAGGCACAGAGTTCTCATCCAAAGTTCCTCCTGTTAGGTTTATGGCTGAATGGGCTTTTGACACCACTGCTTTTGTAGGATAAGAAATTATTATTGGTGTGTTCTTATTACATCCAGCAATTTTAGCTGCAATCAGCATGTGTTTAGTGTGTTTTGTGGCTGAATTTATGTACATAAACTGAGCATAAAATAACTCCCTATTATACCTACTATTCTCAGCAATTCTTGCCTGTAGTGTGGTGAGACATGATTGTGCTGGCTATATGGCTGTGGCTTACTGCCAAATATGAGGGAGGTCATCCAGGATTATGGCGCTGCACAAAATGCCTTTTGCCTACTCATGAGGCTGCTTTGGCAGATAACTGCACACTCAAAAAAGAAAAGAAAAAGAAATCAGCCCAAGAATACCCCTCTGTGTTTGGGTTTCCTCCATTTCTCTGAGCTAAAACAATACTATCTAAGCAGAAATGGAGTGCTCCTGTTTTGGTTACAACTTGGGCAAAATACTCTTTTGACAGCTGCCTCATATACCTCTGAGGAATCTGATAGTCAAGCTTTAGCCTGAGGGTGGCATTTCTCCCAAAGCAAGGCGCAGTGACTATTGAAATTGGTTAAAATCCAATTTATACATACTTAGTGATGTGAGAAGATTCATTAATTGTCTCTGTCTGAGTCAGAAAGGATAAGTGTGTTCATAGCTTTCTGGCTCACTATGATGAATTTGTTTTTTGTTTTTTTGAACTGTTTAATGTGCTTTATTTATTTGCAGCATTTATACCTCCTGCCCTTTGGGTGAAAAGGCTGTCAGAGTAGCTTACAGAAAATCAGTCCTAAGACTGTCCCTGCTCTCCGACTCACAATCTAAAAAGAGAGGACATACTAGAAAAAAGGGATAGGAGAGAGGAGAGAAAAGCAAGCTCAAGCACAATTTCTTAAAGTTTCATTTATTACAGTTCCATACAATGTCTTTGGCGGTTTTGGGTGTCTTGCCCTTGACAAAGAGCAGTCTGTCCCCTGAAGTAGCCCCTACCCCACTCAACACATCAGATCCACAACCAAAGCAGATGACAAAGTCCAGACTGGGAGGACAACACAACTCCTGTCATATAGTCCTGTCTTCAGACAGCTGACTTGAGGGAAATTAGAATAATCACATGAGGTAGCTTGATGGTGGCTTACTCTAAAACTTGTGCATTAAGGTATAATTTATCCCTCCAGGCTATACTTACCTGTCCCCCAGGAAAAACCTTGTGGTTTTGGGCCAGTGTTTCAGAATGTGTTGTGTTCTCATTTTGTATTTTAATGTTGTGAACCACCCTATGATCATTGGGTGAAGGGTGGTATACAAATTTTAACAACAGCATATAGTGGTTTTCAATCAGTGTCTACCTCATAATTTATACAGTGGTACCTCGGGTTACATACACTTCAGGTTACATATGCTTCAGGTTACAGACTCTGCTAACCCAGAAATAGTACCTCGGGTTAAGAACTTTGCTTCAGGATGAGAACAGAAATTGTGCTCCGGCGGCGCAGCAGCAGGAGGAGCAGGCCCCATTAGCTAAAATGGTGCTTCAGGTTAAGAACAGTTTCAGGTTAAGAACGGACCTCTGGAACGAATTAAGTACTTAACCCGAGGTACCACTGTATTTGTGTTGTGGTGCCTATTGAATTTGGTGGTATATTTCAGTAATGGGGAACCCCTGGCCTTCTGGATGCTGTTTTAAGGTAAAGGGACCCCTGACCATTAGGTCCAGTTGTGACCGACTCTGGGGTTGCAGCGCTCATCTCGCTTTATTGGCCGAGGGAGCTGGGGTACAGCTTCCGGGTCATGTGGCCAGCATGACTAAGCCGCTTCTGGCGAACCAGAGCAGCGCATAGAAACACCATTTACCTTCCTGCTGGAGCGGTGCCTATTTATCTACTTACACTTTGACGTGCTTTTGAACTGCTAGGTTGGCAGGAGCAGGGACGAAGCAACAGGAGCTCACTCCGTCGCAGGGATTCGAACCGCCAACCTTCTGATCAGCAAGTCCTAGGCTCTGTGGTTTAACCCACAGCGCCACCTGCGTCCCTGCTCCAGCTAAAATCATCCCTCAGCATTAGCCATGCTTGGAGGAGCTTCTGCAGCAGGGAATCCATCAACACCTCAAGAGCTACATGTTCCTCATTTACTAAATCAATGAAGATAGTAACTTTTCAATTAGGGAAACAACATCAGAGTTAGTTAGAAGTGAGTGTTCCAGTTTGCGAGTGTTCTTTGGAACCCGAAAGTCCGACAGGGCTTCCATGGCTTCCGATTGGCTGCAGGAGCTTCCAATCTCGACAGGAATAGCCAAACCTCTGTGGCCCATGCTCTGGTAACCTCTAAGTTGGATTACTGCAAAGTGTTATGCATGAAGCTTCCTCTGAAGTCTGTTTGGTAACTTCAGCTGGTGCAAAATTTGATGGCCAAGTTGCTCACCAGAGCATGATTATTTGAGCATATAACACCGATCCTGGCCCGACTACACAGGCTGCCAGTTAATTTATGGGCCCAGTTCAAAGTGCTGGTGCTGATCTATAAAGGCTTACACTAATCAGGACATTAATACCTTAAGAACTGCCCCCGCCATACGAACTGACCTGGAACCTGTGATTGTCACCCAAGGCCCTTCTCCATGTTAATGATAATAATTATTAATTATAATTAATAATATAAATTTGTATGCCACACATCTGACTGGGTTTCCCCAGCCACTCTGGACAGCTCTCAACAGAATATTAAAAACACAACAAAGCACCAGACATTAAAAACTTCCCTAAACAGGGCTGCCTTCAGATGTTTCCTCTCCTTGAGGAGGTTCCTGGGGTGACAATACAAGAACAGGCGCTTTCTGTGGTGGCTCCCTGTCTGTGGAATGCTCTCATCAGAGAAGCTTGCCTAGTAATTTAACATAAATATCATATATAAAAAGAGACAAGCTTGCCTGGCACCATCATTACATATAGGTGCCAGGTGAAAGCATTCCTCTTTACCCAGGCCTTCTGCCATTACATAACATATAGCCTGTTAAATTGGGGGGCGGGGGCAGAGAGAGACTGTTATAATCATTATTTTATTATGCTGTGTATTTTGTTTTTATTATGCTGCGTAAATTATGTTCTCAATGTTGTACACTTCTCTGGGATCTTTGGATAAAGGGCAGTTTCTAAATAAGAAATACATTAATAATAGCATTTACTTATTTAACAGTTAATTGAATGTAGCTAGTAGAGCAGCAGTAGATCTCTGCGTGTAGATGTACACACACATACACAGCTACCCGTGTCCACATTTCATAACCCAGCTTCTCTTTATTCCTTTACCTGGGACATTTTTAGTGTAAGAATAGTTTCTAACAGGAATCTATATGTTAATTCCTGCCCAGTGTACCAAGAAAGAAAGAATGGAGTATTTTCTGTATGTATGTCTATTCTGGAAATGTAATAATCAGACAAGAGGGAAATAGAATCCACTGTATCTTGAACTTTTTCCTTCCATTTTATTTTCATTTATATTCACGCTCAGGTGATACGGATTGTGAATATGGTTCAAATTTTATTAGGATTTATTTATGTTGCATCCCTGTCTAATTGCAAAATGGCCTTGCGTCCTAGTTTCAGGGTAGTGGCTCTAGCCTATAATTGTTGCTGTTTGCTGCTTTGGGTGGGGTGAGAGAAATGTTGTTATACTCAATCTTGTTGGACAGCATTCTCTGGTTCCAGAGAAGGACTCCCTTAGTCTTTTTCTTCAACTTGCATTTCTCCTTAGAGTTGTATCCCCTCCCACAGTGTCCCAGTTCTTAGTAATAATTTGGCCTGAATTCTGTTACAACTTGGACTCCGAGGGAAGCTGGCTATTCAAATATCAGTGCAGCGTTATCAACTGAGAAAATTCCACCTATTTGAATTATTCATTAGCTTGATCGAAGCATCTTTTTACATCGTGGCTCCCACCCCTCCCCAGTTGACTGCTTAACACTGTTTTCTTTAATTCTTAAATCATTTGTCTTGTTTTCCTCCTTGATTGTGTAAATAAAAGGTTTTAAGATTTTGATTGTGCCTAGTTTTGATTCTGCACAACCATGTTCTGGAACTGAAAGTGATGAGCAATTTTCCAGGCCAATGTGCCTTGCACTACAGCTTCATTTCTCTTCTTTCTTCATAGATTTCCTAACCCCGGGAAAAGAGAGAGAGGTCATGCAGATCTGTGTTTGCTTTTGACTTGAACATTTTTCTTTTTCTTTCGTAAGTGTAGTGGTTTAATATTCATGCTTTTTCCTCCAAAAACTAAAACAAGTGGCACACAATTTATTCCCAGAGGTGAGTTTAAACCTGTTACCTTTTTGTTCTATAGTAAATATCTTCAGAGTTGGATCTAAGTTTGAACTAGGTCAGGAAAATGACGACTGCTTTTTTGCTTATACAAAGTCTGGTCTCCTGAAATGTTTTTCTGTTCTTAGGCAAACAAAACTGGTGCACAAGTTCTCTTGCTTCAAATTTATGTGAAAGTATAGAGAGCAAAGTGAGGAGTACTGGGTTGTTTCAGGAATATAATGGAATCATGAAGTTATTGTGAAAAGTGTCATTGTGGAATTGTTTTTAGATTCATTTGTGGTTTGAAGTAAGCAAAATAGCTTCACTATTTTGGATTTAATTTTCAATGAAATATTTATAGTAAATGTTTATCTGGGTCAAGCATCAGCTTTTTGATGTGAAACGTGACATCACCAGATATGCAGTTTGCTCTCTTATTAATACTTTCAGTGCTTCCTGACCAGTGAGTTTTCCTGTCAAGCTGCAAGGCAATTCTTGTTAGCTGTTCAGTTTTTTTTAGTACTGTTGGGTATGTGGATATGCAGATCACATTTCCTGTCAACTGTTTTTCCTTTGAGAAGTGTTTTGTTTAACCTTTCCCTAGTGGCAAAAATACCATTTGTGCTCTATCATGTTGCTGGTTGCAAGTTCTATACACTCTACATCTTGAATGGGGCAATAAAACATGAACTTGTTCAATGCTATACTTTGTGGTTTAAAACAAAACTGAAAATGCTTCTAGCATGATTACCCACACGTTGTCCTTTAATCTAGTAACCTCTAAAGATGCAAAAGTTAATTTGAGATAATATAAATCAATGGCTTCTTCAACTTCAACTTGGTGTTGACGAAGGCATTGGGGTTTTTTTTCTAGTGGTTGATTGTACAATTCCCTTTGTAGTTCTCTGAAAAAATAGGCTTCATGCTAAGGTGCTGCTGCTAACAGATTGCAAGATAGTCCGCCTACACAAGGCTGTTGGTATCGGAATTATTACAGGACAGGTTTTGACGCCCAGCCTGCCTCTGGTCCCAGTAGACCTAACAAGTGAAAATGATATTCTGATTTTACTTTCCTTAACATAAATACAACACAGTCTGCATAATTGAGTACATAATCCTGGGGTGTATTGGTGGCCCCCTCTCTATTCTTGTGATAATAAGCAATATAAATGCATATACTAGAGAATTCTATATGTGTTCATTTCTTTGTCCCTTTAAAGATGGAGCAGAGAATAAGTGTTGCTTAGACAGAGGGGAAGAATTTGGGCTGGCTGTGACACTGCTCCCCCCCCCCCCGCAATACTGGTGTGGAGTACTTGCCCTACTTTAGAAAGTAGTGAACAATATCATGTGACTCAATCGCTGGCTATTATATATTACATTATTAATATCTGAACAAACTATGCTAATTACTATTTGACCTGAATTAGGAACTCTCTAGCCGTTTCTTTAGCTCTTTTCTATCACACGGAGATTGCACTGAGCCCGTCAAATTGCATAGAGTGTGTTGACAGCATTTTTACTTTGTGCATTTTGCTGGCTTACATTTGAAGATTGTGATGATGAACAAATAGGTACCATGAACTCTACAAAAGCAAAGAGTCAAAAAAACGAGGAAGATCTGAAAGCTGACATTTCAGCCTCCTCTTGCAGCATGGGTCTTGTGTACTTCAGAATATTTACATAGTATGAGCATTCCTAAATGTTTGAATCCATATGCATTCCTTTCCTGTGCGACGTGTTCTATTTTTATATTATTATTTTTTGCAGTAATACAGTTTCTTTTAATTTGTAAATTTTACTTGGATCAGCATGCAATATGGTAATGCTGAGATATACAATGTGTACATTAGTACTCTTCTCCAGGTTGTGTACTTCAACAGTTCAGTTTTTTCCTTTAGAATATATTCTGGAGAGGTCTTTAAGGAGCTGTTTGAAAACAATACTAATATTATTTTATCAATCCATTGTGGTACAAATGACTCTTAGAATTCATTCAGATATAATGTGAACAGCACTCTCTCCAACTGGGATTTCTAACAACTGATATTCAGAGGCATGCTGACCTTGACATCAGTAGTTTTGTGGCAGTGCTCTACATGACCCATTTAATTGTGAATGTTTGCCTGGATGAGCACATAGATGAACTTGGGGGCACTGCAAGTATTCCATGACCATTTAGGAACTTTATGCATAGTCAGTAGATTGTCTGGTAGAGAATGGCATACCAATTACTTGGGGTTCCTGTACTGTGTGCCACAGATACATAGAGGATCATGGGAGTTAACTTGGATTGAGTAATTATCTGCAAGGAGAATGCATGTAGTTGCTCACATTCTCAGGATCATTAATACATCCACACAACTTACTAGTGAGAGTGATGTTCACTACCACCTGTGATATTCTGTGGAAATAGATGATTTGTTTTAAAACAGTTGTGGTCCCTTTGTTATCTGGATTCTTATGACATTTATTTGTGCTATTGGCTGTTGCAGACAGGAGTGGAAAAAGGTGCAGTGTAATGTCAGGATGTATGTAGGTTTTTGGCACAGTCCTGTGTTTTATACACAACACTTAGTTTTACCCGCTGGTTCATAAACATAGACCATCATTGATTTAGAAAATAAAAGATTCATCATACTCAAATGAAGTTGGCTTGCTGGTGGCTGCATTGAAGACGCGTCTGCAGTGAGCAGGGATTTCCCCCCACCTACCCCCCACCCCATAGGATTATTTACCTGGAAACAATATTGCCATTCCATAGACCTTTCAGTTTGTGAGAATGTAACTGAGTTAACAATTGTTTTTAAAGAAAGCATAGCAAGTAATTTTTACAAAGATCTGTTCTAAACTGTACCTGACATAGACACATGTTTGTTAATCCATTTTAAAATATTTTTAAATTTTGAATTGTGTTTAGACAGCATTTCCTTCATGCAGCTTCAGGCCCACATCAGCACAAAACTCCCTTGGGCAGGTCCCGGGATCCCAAAGTCCGAGCTGGACCCATTCTGTAGTGTAATTTGGGCCCCATGCACTGGGTGGCTAGATCTGATCCACCCTTTAAATTTGCTATAATGCTCTCAATGTAGCACAACACTGAAGTATTGTAGAAAATGGATCAGATGCCAATTTCTGATTGCCATTAGTCTCCTATTAGCAGTTAAGGCTTCAGGGACCCACCTGAAGGGGAGATCATGAGAGGAACTTTGAGAGACAGGGTTTATTTTTCTTCTTTGAATTGCTCTGCTCAACTATACACATCACTAAACAGCAAACATATGGAGCTACTTAAGCTCCTAGTATGTTAAGGGGAGAGGATGACAAGTAGTTACTCCATTGTACAACCCAGTTCACTCTCTTGGAACGTAAATGTGATTGGACATGGAATTACAACATAAAAAGACAACTACTACTAACTCGCAAGGTATGTATTCTTAAACTGTGTGGGATTTTTCTGCATAACTATCCGACTCTTAACAAAAAGAATGCTTTGAGCGTTGGTAAAATATTAAACATAGTAACACCCCCCCCCAGCTTGGTTATGATAGGAGCAGTACTGTAAACTTATGGCTTGATATTAGCAAATGGAACTATATAAAGCACCTACAGATGGCATGATTTAACATACCACCAGCCTCTCACCCTTTCAAAACTATTATGATTATATTACACCATGTGCTCAGGAGACATCAGTAATACAGCATGCATTTTCAATTAGGTTGTTCTAATTTTTGTCTGACCATTAAGAGGTTTAGCAAACAAACAAACAAGCAAAAAACCTACACTTCTGTAGAATGAATTATTTCCTGGCCACTTTGCCAAGCTAACCTTTGAACAGAAGATCATTCTGAACTGAATGAATGGACAACTAACATTTACTGTATACTGTAATCCAACTCTGATTCTATGATTTGAAAACATCGGTAGTCTTCTCTAATCCTAGTGATTTGCAAGTCCAGGAGTTGTTTTGATTCTCTTTTATCAAGAGATCTGAGAAATTACTGTGCCTTACTTACAGCTGGTTAATAACCTTGCTTTCACCTGCTCATGTAACTGTTGTAGGAGAACACTTGTGAAAGATCCAGGGTGGTTTCTTTGAGCAATAGGTGAAACCAGAAATCAGTACTTGTAGAAGCTGAGCTGTGACTTTCTTCCACTGTTACACTGTTTGCATGAATAGACCATTGTAGGAGCGTGTATACGTGCAAGACAGCTGCTAAAAATAACACACAACCAATTCTACAGCCAAAATTTTAAGCAAATTGTGGATTTCAAGCGCATTTTCTTCCAGAAGACTTCTTTTATAAATGTGTCTGGCATCTAGATGTTACTGTCTTTAGTGGGTGCTTCTTGGTGTAATGTTGGGACCATCTGAAAAGACAAACCATGCTAAAGTGTTTGAGTAAGTTAATTATATATTTGGCAAATCTGACTAGTAATGTACATGTTCTGCATTTTATCTTCATGTATTTATTAGGCTGTTAGTGCATAGGAGAGAAAATATTGCAATAATTGTCCTTCTCCCATACAAGCTTTTTTTTTTTTAAGGGATGCCCACACATTTTTAATTACCTTGACTAGTCTGGTTATATGTTCTGTTCGGTTTATGAGTCAGCTAGTTTCACCTTCACTCTCCCAACTGCGTTGTAATCAGAAGTGGGGGGAATGTATTGACTGCTAATTACATCTGTAGTTGTAATTTCTACTGGAAGTTCTGTTTTAGCCTCAGAATGGGCCTCATTTCACACACCAAAGGATTTTTTTTAATTTTTTTGAAAAAAATCATGCTGAAGCCTGTACTAAGATTAATTTAATTCCTGTAAACACGTCTCCTGAGACAAATCACTGCTTTTTGGCCATGTTTGTACCTGTCCCAGAAAGTTGCTGCTGAAAGCTTTCAGGCAGTTGCCTTAAAGGCTTATCATAGGAACATGAGTACAGTCTCAAAAGTATTCTGCATTCTTCTGTACACTAAAAATCTACAAAAGTGGAAGGAAAAACAGATGAGATGGAAGCTTAAACAGAAATTACTGATAATGATTTTGCTGACAAACTTCTACATAATAATTTTAAAGATCTTTATTGTTATTTTTCCATAAGAAAAACGTTACAGACCTATGCAAATGTGGAATATAGTAGGAGTGATACATAACCCCCCATATATATGAAAAAAATGAGAGGAACTAGGATTTAAATGTGTAATTCAGCTTAGTACAATGAAAGCAGGGGAAGGTTAACAAAATTATTTTTTAGAAATTTCATGAAAATTGGAAATTCTCTGAGGGAATAAGTAATTAGTCAGAAGATGGAAAATGAATCTTTGAAATCCTTGAAAGTGAAATTTAGTAGTAAAGCATTGTTAATGTCCTTCCTATGCACATGTAGCCCTTCTGTAGCAGTTGCTCTGAATATGTGCATTGAACTGTTTTGTATGTATTGATTTGGGAAGTTGCAGGTACAGTGTTTGGAGAAATTGAAAATGTTGTAGTTCTGTAGACAAAATGGTTCATGCTGAGAAACCTTTAAGGATGCCATCCTGTATGCCACTGGTTCTCAAACTTTTTTTATCTGGGCCACTGTATCAGAATAAAAAAATTGCTCATTCAACGCTGAATTTTTTTATTGATAAGAAATAACAGTACAAAACAAAAATAACTCCCAGCAGTGCTTGATTTATAACGTGGTACACAGCTACTTTATAATATGATCATAGGTTCCCCAAAAAGTATAAAATAATGAAGATACATAAGAACACGAATCAATCCCAAAATATAATATTGATTGTCCTTGAGTCTTGCCACCACACTTGCCAACATCTCTTGCCACATCCATGTGGCATGCCTCACCTTTGAGAACCACTGCTGTATGTACTTACTTGGAAACAAGTCCTATTGAACTCAGTGGGTCTTGCTTCTGAGTAGAGAAGTATAGGACTGTTCTGCTGCTAGAGTACAACCATTGGTTAAAGCTCATGACCTGTTTTGCAGAGAGGTAAACCACAAGCCCGGGTTCAGACATTATTTTTAATTGTGGTTTAAAGTAGTGTGTGAGTGTTGGCTCTGTTCTTTTCTAATTTTATAAAACTCATGCTGTAAGATTATGAGCTCAAAATCATGGCTTGTATCATATAGGATGCAAGGCTTTCTTCCACCTGCCTTGCTCCAACCTCTAGTATCTGCTTCTCGATTTTTGTTGTATTATTTTATGTACTGTGGCTTGCCATTGTTTTATTGATGATAGTTTAGAAATTACTTATCGTAACTGTTAAGAGTGAATTTCTGTTTAACTTTTATATGCTGATACTATTATTTTATACTATTCTAAAGATTGTTACTTTTTTGATGTAGGTTGCTTATTTTAAAGTTATGTTTTATTATCACATTTTTGTATTGCATTAGATTGTTATAAGATGTACATTTTTTGTTTCTTCAGCTTGTAAACCACCTTGAGTAAGATAGAAAGATGGTATACAAATTAAAAATGATGATGGTGATGATGACCAAAGGCTCCTCTAATCCAGCACCCTTTTCTCACACTGGCCAAGCAAGTTGATAGAGGAGCCCACAAGCAGCACATGAGTACAATAGCACTCTTCTTCAGGTTCTCTAGAAACTTGTATTCACAGGCATACATTTTATAATCCTGGTTCTGTTCTTTCCTTACTTTCTAAGATCAATCTGAAGCCTTGTGAAAGACTCAGTGGAGTTTTTAAATGTGGCATGATAATGAGAATTCTGGTTTTCAGTGAAGATCATATATGGGAAGAGCAGCTTTGGTTCTTAAGCAGTGCCTGGAAGATCTTGTTGGGGACAGTGTTAGTTTCAGGCAAAACAGAAGTGATAGGGTTGGGAAATCCAACTTCAGAAGTAGATAGTCAGCTGATGATTGCTGATGTGGTTTTCTAAGGTTTTTGCATCTCAAGACTACTTCTGAATGAGCTGTTAATAAGCTGCAACCAGGCCCGCATTTTATTTTCTTCCTCTGATTAATTGTGCCTTCATCTAGAGAGAATGGGTTTAGCGTCAGTCACCTGCACCTCACAGCTCTTCAGTTGACTACTGTAGTATTCCTATTTGAGAAGTTTTTAGAATAGCTATTGGTGCAGAGTGCAGCAACCTATCTAATTCCCTATAGATTTTGTGGATTTTCCTGAGACAGTACCTATATTCTTTAAGCATGTGTGTGTAGTGTGTGTGTGTGTGTGTGTGTGTGTGTATCTGTAACAGTAAATCCCTGTTCTCTCCATTTCTAGAGCAAGCCAAGGTATATGTTTCTAGGTTACATGCATGCAATACTATGCATGTTTATTCAGAAGTACAGTGGTGCCCCGCAAGACGAATGCCTCGCAAGACGGAAAACCCGCTAGACGAAAGGGTTTTCCGTTTTTGAGCTGCTTCGCAAGACGATTTCCTCTATGGGCTTGCTTTGCAAGACGAAAACACCTTGCGAGTGTTCCGATTTTTTTCCGCTCCCCCCCCTTTTCTAAGCCGCTAAGCCGCTAATAGCCTTTTAGCCGCATAGCCGCTAAGCCTTTAATAGCCGCTAAACCGCTAATAGCGCTAATCCGCTAAGCTGCTAATAGGGTTGCTTTGCAAGACGGAAAAACCTCTAGACGAAGAGACTCGTGGAACGGATTAATTTTGTCTTGCGAGGCACCACTGTAAACCCTATTCAACTGATCTACCATCTAGTAAGTGTGTAAAAGATTAGCCTCAGACTGTAGTCCAAAGGAATACACTTATTCCAAATAGACGCAGTAGTAATTACTGCTGAATAAACATACACAACATTACGCTTCTTTAACCTAGCATTCTATTCCATGGCCCGCTCAGTGTTAATAATGCCATATTCTTAGTGCAAGGTAGAAAATAAAGAGTATTTGATTTTCAGACTTTTGTAGTAATCCAGGCACGTAGGACCGCATATCTTTTGCTTTCTATCAGTCTTGAAAGTTCACAAGCATCAACCTGAAGCCGTGAATTATCATCTGAGGCCCTAGTTCATGCGCCCCCTCCATTGGAGGGTGGCAACATAATATTGGCTCTTTTCATTGGTGGCGCCTCACATGTGGAATGCTCTTCCCTGGGAGGCATGTTTGTTGCCTTCTTTAATAATAATGTAATAATTTACTAGTATTTCCTTAAAACTTACAGTAAAAGTAATGGAAAATTGTGTGGCCGTACTTTAGCTTACAGCAGTTTTGCATTAAAGGTTGGGCAAATGTTCCTCATGTCTAATGACAGAAAGTCTTGAAAAGCATGCTGAAGTTCCTTGATGCTTATGCTTCTGTTTGTGCTAGTGTTTCATGCTGATATTGCATGTTTACACACTCCATCCATATGATTATCAAAGTCTGAGCTCTTCTGAGAAGTGTTACTTGCTCTGTTCATTACACTTGAATATTTTAGTAGTTCAGTATATATTTCAATAGCTTGACAGCTCCTTATGCAGTCCGTAAGGGGAATTTTGATGAGACAAACACTCTTTTTTTTTTGGCTGGAAGACCTGACTTACACAAAGGAACACTGTCTGAAGAAGTGTGCATGCACAATGAAGCTTATACCCAGAACAAACTTAGTTGGTCTCTAAGGTGCTATTGGACAATTTTTTAATTTTTGAAATTTATTTCGACTGCGTCAGACCAACACGGCTACCTACCTAAACAAAGGAATACTAATTAGTGTTTAGAATTAATTTAAACTTGGAAAGCAGCTCAAGTATGCATTTATATGATACAGCTAAAAAGGGAACAAAACTGTTCAGTACCAGGTTTAGACTTTCTCTAGATTATATTAATTTCAATAGTTTCTCAGGTGTAAGGCCAAATCATTTCAATAGGCTTCGCAACATAAAATACAAGATAAAAACTCAAAATACACAATAAAATCAAGAACAAGCCCCCTCCAAGCCAATAACTCTCCCACACAAAATAATAATTATTAATCATATTTATCGATGAAAATGCCACCTGCAACAAACAAACGTTGTATATTTTTTTGTTCCAATAAACTTTCCCAGGACAGTTTTATAGTAGAAACAGAAATACAGTAATAGTAAAATAAAACAAAACATATACTATAAAACAACAGCAATAGAATCTAAAGCAGCACATTATGGTTATGATTATATTTATAAACCATGGAAAACACAAAAGCAGTTTACATAAAACACAGTAAAAAAAATTAAGAAGAAAAAACTTTAAATAATTACAAAGAAATACATTAGTAAAAACAGAAAACCTATCAATTAATTTTTTTAAATTAAAAACCAAATGTTAAAACAGACCAATGGGATAAATCTTACAAGTAGCAGCGGTGTGTGTGTGTGTGCTACTATGATTATTTTATCATTACACTATCTGTTGTTATTATTATGCTATCTAATCTGTTTCTTGCTAGCAAAGGGAACAATCCATGGAGTTTCCAAGCTAGTAGTTCCATCTCCTTTTGTAGTCTGCAAATTATTGTCAACTATGTACAGTATCCTTTGCAAAGCTCTAAAGAGTCAAAGGATTCCTGCGAAAGGATTTCAAATCGAATACAGATCTGAGTTTGAATTGGATCGTTCCGAACAACCAACGCTGCTTCTTTTTTGCAGAAGTAGTCTTGTCATAACTAGAGAGAATTACAACACCAGAAACACTCCCACCCACTCAAAACATAGTAAACAGACCTTCTGAACTTAGGGAAAACAAAGCACAAAGTCCACTATGGACGTGTCTGTGCAAATTTTTGTTAACTATTTAGTTGCTTTTAAATACAGAGTGAGTAATGTTCAAGCAATTGTCTGATGTTAGCAGATACTTGTAACGACTTTTTGTTTTAATATATCAAGTGGCTGAATGCAGTTGTTCCTTGACAGAAGCATCTTCTTGCAACTGTTGATTAGTATTGGGGACTATTTGATGGGACCATGTGAGGACTCTACAGCTCCTCAATGTCATTGGCTTGTTTAAAATACTCATGTCACCACCATAATTTTTTAGGTATCTTTTGACTAGTGAGGGCAGATACTCCATTTCTTCTGCACTTCTGCACTTCCACTGCTGCGTTACTCCGGTTGCAAATGCCAGGCATTCTAAGATTTGTGTGACTAGCAGGCTCAAACGATATATCCTTATAAGGTTGAACTTGACATTGGCTTTCTAGTGTAAATTTAATGGCAAAGAACTCCCGTGTTATGGAATAAAGGTTAAAAAAAAGGGTGGTTCCACATTTTGATAGCGTATGAACTTCTTTTGTAGTGTATGTCTTTGCTAGATTTTAAAAGTGACTGTAAGACAAGTTTCTAGCATTTTTGCCTTCATTTTTAGACTCTAGGTGCAACTCAAACTTACAAATAATATTTATTAAATATCCTTTCTGATGTTTACCATTTCAAATAATATCAAATTCTCAGAAGGGAGAAAAACCTGACTTATCCAAGACTGTAGACTTTTCCAGAAGCTGAATATTTACAGAGTTAGGTGTAAAGTTTATATTAATTGTAGTCACTTTAAATTGTTAGTTTAAAAATAATTTGTGGATGAATTTAAAAGCCCTTTTCAATATTCTGTGTCAATATAAAACAGTTTCCATTTTCAACTGGAACTATGCACACATTATTTCTCACCACCACCCCCATTATCTTATTTGTGTAAAAATAACAGTAAGATCCGAATACCATTGGCACTGTGTAGCAAAGTTTGCCTGAGCTGCATTTATCTCTCCCCCCACCCTTTATTTACTATGAATGATATTTTTGCTTAGTGTTGGCCTACATAGTGAGCTAAAATGAAACTATTAACTATTCCATCTCTTTGGAGCAGTGAGATGTATGGTTGTATTACACACTTCAAATATACATTTTACAGATACATATTGTGATGGACACATCCCAGCCACCCTGGGTCCCGTACTGCCTGGGAAAGGAGACCTGGTAACAACAGAGTGTACCCTCTCCTGTACTCTCAATTGAGGTAATCTCCACTACCAAATACAGTGGTACCTCGGGTTACATACGCTTCAGGTTACAGACTCCGCTAACCCAGAAATAATATCTCGGGTTAAGAACTTTGCTTCAGGATGAGAACAGAAATCGTGCTCCAGCGGTGCAACAGCAGCGGGAGGCCCCATTAGCTAAAGTGGTGCTTCAGGTTAAGTACAGTTTCAGGTTAAGAACGGAACTCCGGAACGAATTAAGTACTTAAACTGAGGTACCACTGTAAGTGAATACCGTATTTTTCGCTCTATAACACGCACCAGACCATAACACACACGTAGTTTTTAAAGGAGGAAAACAAGGGAAAAATGTTCTAAATGAAATAGTGGATATATGATTTTTGTGGTTCATGCTGTGGCCACAGACATGTGATCTGACAATGAGTTTGGGGTAGCCCAATGCAAAAATCCTGAGGATCCATGTGGATCCATGCTTTGTAACCACGGAGGAGGGAAGGAAGGGGAACCATGGATCCTCTGCTCACAGCTGCAGCAGATCCCCCCCGCCACCCGCAGGCATTCGCTCCATAACACACACAGACATTTCCCCTTATTTTCTAGGAGGAAAAAAGTGAGTGTTATGGTGCAAAAAATACGGTAATTATTTGCCAGGCAGCCCCATAGCAAGCAACATCCCAAGGTTCCCTATCTCTGGAGCCTCCTTGGATAGTGTGAGGTTAAATCTAAAGGCATGGGAGTGTTTGGAATAAGCTGAGAGAACAACAGACATATAAATGTGAAAAAGAGAGAGAAAATGATACCCCAAAATTACTGAAACCCAACATACTGCTTTTGCAGCAAAACCCAACCAAAATTGGATAAACGTGATCCTGTAGCCTATTCTACAATATTTTGGCGGCTTATTAGGCTAGTGTTAACAACAGATTGTAGTTTTACTAGTATTCCTTACTCACAAGTAGACTTTATCCTTCATGCCCTTCTCTTAGACATCCCAAAACACGATATATTCTTGCTCTACCCACCTCCTCACTCTCTCTTTTGATAGACCCCTCTAGTCAGTCATGCTGTTCCCATTGAGGTACCTACTCAAAGCTTTTAAATTTCCCACCCTAGGAGAGAGATGTGCTGTTAGACACATCAACAATGACAAATGCCTAATGAACCTCAGGGCATCTGGTACGACTCCAGGTTAACCTTATAACAATCCACATACAAGTTGTAACAAGGCATACAGGCAAGACACATTTCCATTACAAGCAATCCAGTAACTAGCTCAGTTCCTTCATACATGTCCTGCACATATCTAAGAGAAGAATCTGCTGTATGGTTTCAGAAATGCTTTTTTAGCCAGGCATTGACATTGCAGTAATGCAGGATATTAAACCCTTATGGGAGGAAATGGGTAATCAAGACTTTGTCATAGTGGTTTGATGTATGGAACGGAACGGTAAATGAATGAATGGAATAGGATTTGTTTGTTTGCTTACAGAGTACCCTCTAATTATTACATGTCCATGAAGGATAGTTTAGTTGGTAGAGCATGAGACTCTTAATCTCAGAGTTGTGGTCTTGGGCAAAAGATTCTTGCATTGTAGGGGATTGGACAAGATGAGCCTTGTAGTCCCTCCCAACTCTACAATTCTAAGATTCTATTCTGTATAGAACCTTGCTTTGAGAGTATTTTGGTCAGTTCTGACCATTGTATTCACTGGTCTGTGCCAATCATCCTTAAAAATGTAGATTTGGAAGAAACTTCAAAGGGTATCTAGTCCAACCAGTTGTTGCATCTCCTGACATCTTTATCCTTTACACATACATGCACAAACTGTGGGTGTCTCAGTGTAGAAATGACACTACCTGGCTCTGGGCTATTCTGGGAGGAAGGGCAGCTATAAATAAGAAAATATAATAATACCTTGATCTGCACTGTGCTGTGGTTTGATTCAGGTTCTCTTGTAAACTGTGTTAGTTTGTCTTCTACCTCTATCTGACGTCAAAAACTCTTTTGAGTTTTTGATACCGCACCTGAACTTAGATTATCTTGGGCCTAGATTATGGTTCCTCAATTATTATATTCCCATAAATGCCTTATTCTATCACTAATAGCAGGCCCCTTCAGAGGCAGTGGCAGACTATAGTTTGATATGAACTGAAGAAACACTTGCATGGTTCCATTTCCTCTCTCCTAAATTCACACCCTACATTTCCAAACTTCTTATCCTTGTTTGTAGCAAACCATACTTTGCTTGTTCAAACAAACTAGGAAGTAAGAATCAGCAGCTGAGCAGACGTCAAAGGGGTTTTGTGCAAACCTGAGTCTGCCCAGGACTCAGTCACATGGCTTGGTCACATAACACAAAACCATGGTTTGACATTGTGACTGAATGGTCCCAGTGTTCTACTTAACTGCAGTTTTTGCTTTTGAGCCAAAATTGCTGCTTCTTAGGCTACATCAAATAGAGCAGTGGACCCCAGTATCCTATAGTCATTGTCACTGAGCTGATGAGAACCATATTCACTGCTACTGGTTGTTCACTGAGACACTAAATATGACATCGCTGGAACTCTGATGGGTGCTATATTCATGTGGCAACTTCACCAAATGTTGATATGGGTTAGTAATTTCTTCTGCATCTGCGTTCCCCCAGTCCTATTTGCTGTTATTCTATCAGCTGTGCATTGTTGAAGGCTCTTTATTTTATGTTCTATTGGCATTTAGGGCTTTCTTTTTATTTACGGTATTTCTGCTCCCTTTATTTTTCATTGCAATACTGCCAGTATGCCTTTTACCACTGTATTGTAGTGTCTGCCTTAGATCTACAGCCGCTGTTAACTCAACATCTGTCTGCAGTTCAGTACCACTGTCTAGCCAACATGCTCTCATTTTGTACATGCTCCTTTAATTTTAACTTCCCAAGCGGGTTACTTTGCATTTATCCTTGTGGAAGCTCATTTTATTTTTCACTGCCTTTCTGTTCTTGAATATTAGATCTGCCTCAGCAGTGCTCACTATTCCTCCCATGTTCATATCATCTGCAAATTTAATCAGAGTGCTTGCCACCCTTTTCTCAGGAAAAGAAATTAAAGGGGGGGTGGGGGGCTCTAAAGCAAGTGATCTGCATGGATAAAAGAAATGTGACAGCTAATATTGCTATGCATCCCATCCATTAGACCTTTATTCTTCAGGATTGTAGGGGTATCATGCATGGCACTCTCACCTTTAAATATAAAATATGTACTGCAAATTTTAGTACAACATAAGGGAAAACAATTTTATTTTTAATTTATCGAAGGCATAGGGTGTTTAAGCAGTCTGATTATATATTCTCCTGCAAGAAGGTATCTTAAACCAGAACTTCAGAAAGCCAAAACATGTCAATACCTAGCAATTTTAAATATTTTCCAGCTCTGAACAAGGTTGGTACCTGAGAATTAAAGCAATTTTTCAAACCTGGCCTTAGAGCTGGAGAAGCATAGTGGATGAGAATCTAAACTACAATTGGTAATGTTCCCTGTTAGGAATCTTGTCTGTGCTGTGGCTGGATATTAAGAGTAATATCATTACTATGACCACTTCATATTTATATTTAGTAAAATTATATAAACTATATTTTTCCCTGATAACACTGTTTTGCTGAAATGTATCTTTACTGCAAAGTTTTCACACTTCTAGTCTGTGCACATAAATAGAATTTCGTGTTTTAAAAGGTTTCAAAATATTACATACAGATATTGGCTATATTCTTCTGTATTCTGGCCCATCTTATTCTCAAACCAAGATTCCTTCACACTGTTTCTTTGTAGCAGTGTGACAACAAAAAAAACTCCTAAAAGATGAAATTTGCACGCTTTCAATACACATGACTTTCTGATACTACAAGACTTCAAAAATCATCTGTATTTTGGGGGAGTTGTTTATTGAGTAGTTAGAGAGTCTGACTAGGACCTAGGAGACCAGGGTTCAAATCTTTTAAGTTCAAGGGTGACCTCGGCCCACTCAACGGCATCAGCCTAACCTACCTCAGGGAGTTCTGGGGATTAAACAAGGAGGCAGAGAACCATGTAACTTGAGAAATCACTGGAAAAGGTGGAATATAAATGCAATAATTAAAAATTGAGTAGATGAACCTTCCAAATCGTCACTTTTGTAAGAAAATACATACAGTGGTACCTCGGGTTACAGACGCTTCAGGTTACAGACTAACCCAGAAATAGTACCTCGGGTTAATAAATTTGCTTCAGGATTAGAACAGAAATCTGGCGGTGCTCTGGCAGCGCAGCAGCAGGCTCCATTAGCTAAAATGGTACCTCAGGTTAAGAACAGTTTCAGGTTAAGAACGGACCTCCAGAACGAATTAAGTTCTTAACCTGAGGTACCACTGTACTCTTGAATTTGAAGCAAACTGCCTCAGTGATCTGGATTTCAACTGGAAAGTTAGTTAGGTTTGCAAAACTTTCACCGCCATAAGGGGAGGGGAACTGAAGAAATATCACGGCTAGTGCAGAACCGAAAACATATTTATTGTTTTTACAGTGTGCATATAGGAGCAAATTTACAAAGGGTTTATGTGTTAAGTGTTACAGAGGAAAAAATAAATATGGTTAAACTTAAATCAAGGCTAGAAATCTAGAGTTCATAAACTAAATAATTACTTATGCCTAATAAACATCATGCGTAATATTTGTTTTCAGTCTGTATTAAGTGTTTATAGTTATGGTGTATGCATTATTGAGAAGACATAGCATCAGAATGCTTTCATTGTGTGTGTTTTTTCCCAAGGAGATATACAATGTTGGCACTTCACTCTGCAAAATGTTTTAAGTGGGTTTTAGAAGAGATGCCCTCCTTAATAGCAGTAGAAAGTGTGTGTGGGGGGGTGAGGTCTATTATCATAACGCTGTGCTAATGTAGGTTCTGAGTCATGTGACTGCAGAAAAGGCTATTATCTCAATGAAAAGGAAACTGCTTTTTAGAGCAGCAGTAGAACAGAAGCCGGAGGAATTTTCGAGTGCTCCACCATACTGGATTGTCTATTTGATCACCAGCTAGAAAAGGATTAGTTGTGGCTAGTTTATCAGCTGTCATTAGAAGCAGATGAGAGAGGAGATAAGCTGCTATGTGCGCACATCCTCACTCAGCATGTGTTTTGGTTTACATCAAGGCAATGTTGGTTTAAGTTAACGCAGAACAGATATTCTAATATGTTATCTCTGCTCATTGCTGCTTGCTTTTGTAAAACAGCCAGTATGCAGGGTGTGGGTTTTACTTATATTACAGGCTGAAGATAAAAGAAGAACTGGTGAGATTTTACATTGAACTGCAGAGTCTGTGGAAGATTGCAAGGTGTGTTTCAGAAGTGCAATGACTTCATATTTGGTATGTTCATGTTTTCTGTGTAATGTGAAAGATGCAGAGCATGACAATTGAGCAACAGCATTCCTTAGCAGATAGAGTGAGGATTTCAAGCATATTCTTATTCCCCTCCTTTTTGAAAGTGACTACTGATAACCTTGCAGTTGCCTTGTAACAGTTATATTGAAAGATATATATATATATATATACATGCGCATACATAGTGTGTAGTAGAAAATGTCGAACACTAAGAATTTTGTGAAGCACAGCAAAATAATCTAAGCAGTATATATATGCTCTATTTTCAGGAGGAGGAAGATCTCAGGGGGGTATGCATTGTTCTTGCAATGCTGTAATTACAATGCAGTATCTAGTGAGGCTCTTAAAAAAAGAAAATTAAAAAGCCTACTAATTACAAATCTAAGGGAAAAGGAAGGTGCACTCTCTTGGTTTTTGTGCTTGCTAGCCTAGTGCTTAAATAGGTCAAATACTATAGTGGTAAACACAATTACACCTGATAACTTCATTTTCTAATACTTAGAGCTTAAGTCTGTCTAGTTCTCTTTGTACAAGGACATGCACTTAAACTTCATCTTGTGTATTTGTCTGATGTTGCACATTTTGATGCATTTAACTATGTTGGCTATTGTTACCTTTCTCTTAACCTTGAGGGAAGAAACACTTAGAATTCTCAGCTTGATACATATCAATAGGCTTCCTCTGTTATTTAATCCAATATATCTGTAACTGTGAAAATGGTATTCTTTGCCCCTTTTCTTCCTTGTAAGTGTTTGAAGGTGGGCGTTGTCAAGTTGGCATTTTCTGCTGCTGAACACTGTTACTATTGTTTAAGGGGAAAATGTATACAACAACAATCGTTTCTATAGCATTGTACTCATGAATGTGATCAATACTTTCAAATACAACTAAACCTAATTTATGCAATCTCCGCCCCCGCGCTTTTAAGTTAAGGGTGGGGACATAACTGTTACTGTAGTGCAAATAGGCACATTGTAGGTTATCCTGCATATAGATTAAGATTAAGATAGTGGCTCTGATGCTTAGTATCTCCTTAAATAATTTATTTCTATGGAGGCAGGAAATGCTTTTATTATGTTAAGACTTTGGTGTGGGGTGTGGGTTTGAGTGAGTGTGTGTATTCTCTTGTAAATCTGAGAAAGTTGAGAAATAATGATTGAAACATTAATATAGTGGACATTGGAAGTTATTATATTTTGAATTGGCAGGAAATAATTGTTGGATGCTGGTTGGTGTGTCTTGAACCTGAATGATTTATTTGCATAGGCCCATAGATCTGGGCCACACAACAAATACAATGACTCAGAACAATGAAAATTGTATTATGCTTGTTGAGTGGGCTGTTTTCTTGTTCTTGTGACAGGACATGTAGTTTATATTCAGCATACCTTGTTAATGGACTCAGCTACATTGGCAAAGAAAAAGCACTTTGTATGCATTGTTTATGCATTCTAACACTGTGACACCAGTTGGTGCTGTGGAGTTCCGTTTTTGCTGACTTGGTTTCTCATACAAAGTTTGCAATGCTACTTTGATGTGTCTAGATCCAGCCAATGTTTTTGGGAAATGTTGGTTGGTTTCCACATGGTAATTAACTCATCTAATATTAAAGGTTTTTCCCTTTGGGACTAAAAGTAAGATATTTTATTAGCTTTACATATTACAGTATTCCCAGGGTTTAGGGCAGAGCTGAAGTATATACACTATTTCTTACTTTAAAAAAGCATGTCTCTGAAGAGTTCACAATTAAGAAACATATTAATTTATGAACCTTGAAGTTATTCATTTTCCCCTTAAAATGGCCACATCAATTTCCTTAGATGTTTTGCTTGAAAACTTAAGTTTATCTAGTTATATTTATTTAAGTTGTATTGTGTTCTGACATTTCTCATTTCATATTGCAGAATATTTTTGCAAAGAAACAATGAACAAAATAGTGTTAGGACTAGTCAGAGGCTTTTCTGTGTACATGGTAAATGATAGATCTGGGACTCTGCCCTCTTTGCTGCACCACTCACCCAGTGTCTACACATAGTGGCCATTACACAAAATGGGAGGCCCATGCATGCCTCCCACATTTTATAGTGGGTTTGAGTATTGGCTGCTTGACCACTCCAGAAGGCAGCACAAAGCTGGGTGAATATATGGGAGGTCTTGTGTAATAGCAGGTGTGCACTGCTTGGTGCAATGTCTTTAACAGTACATAGGCAAGGCAAGGTTTCCATGAAGAGATCAGATTGAAAAGTCCCATTAGAGCAGAGCTCAGATGTTGCTCTCGTGACAGTCATGCTTAGATAGAGCTGCAGTCCCTTTTTAAGATTCAATATTGGTTGCTACTTCTACTTTCATTGAGAGGAGACTCTTGCTTTAAAAGGGGCAACTGCTCTAGCAATCTGATGTAGTAGGGGAGACTATGGTTCCACTAAGGCTTCTGAGCTGGAATCGTCGTGAGTCAGAGGCAGATGACAGGACATCCTCCAGCCAGAAAGGTACTGGAACAACAGGCTCCTCTTGCACAAGTGCTTCAGGTTAGTTATGTACATCTGGATCTGTCCCTGAGGGAAATTTCCTCTCCATTCCAAGCCCTTGGACTCATTCCCTGAAGAAGGGGAGTCAGAGGTCATAGGTATGACATGCACTGAGGGTCATTCAGGGTTGCATCTAGGTGATCAGGCAGAGAAGGTTGATCAAACATGGTTCTTCCCTCCATCATCACCTTCCAGGCTGACTACTAAAAATGTTGTGAGGTAATAACTGCCCTGGACTTACTTGAAAGGTTGTACTCTATTCAGCACCTTTGCTAAAATGTCTGGTGTAATTCTCTACCTACTGGTTTCACTGCATTGTGAAGTGCTCCTTGAGATTTAGTCATGGGATTCTGAAGGATAATGTGATTTACCATGCATTCCTAGCTTTATATATGTTAACATTGTTTGCATTTCTCCTGTGCAAGAATCTTGAGCTTTCTTCCTTGCATGCCTATTAGAATATATATTATAACATGTTACATTTATGTAATAAAGGTAAGGTACAATTAAGTATTGTTAGTGTAGATAAATGGTACATGCAAGTGTAGGATAAATTTCACTCTATCAAATAATCATTTAGAGTTCACTTTTAAGAAATCAAGCCATCATATGATTGCTTCTCCGTATGTCAAACTTGCAAGCCAGGCAATGATCATGATACTTCTCAACATACTTTCAATAGCTGTGGGGTCTGTATGTTATATAGGTGATTGGGTTGTGGACTGCAAAGTAGCATCAATTTTAAAACTGATTCTCAGCACGCTGGTCTGGTTGTTCATGGGCCTTATCCTTAGAGATCTTAAGAAAACCACAGACTTAGAGGGATACAAGTTACAGTCATACCTCAGGTTACAGATGCTTCAGGTTGTGCGTTTTCGGGTTATGGACGCGCCAAAACCTGGAAGTACTGGAACGGGTTACTTCCGGTTTTCGGCGCTCATGCATGTGCAAAAGCACTAAATCGCGCTTTGCACATGCGCAGAAGCGCCAAATCGCGACCTGTGCAGACGCGGCGCTGCGGGTTGCGAACGCTGCGGGTTGCGAACGTGCCCCCCCCATCACGTTTTCAACCCGAGCGTCCCCTGTAATGTCTTCAGTTGCTGTCCCTGATAATAAATATATTACTTATGGTTAAGAATGAACGAAACCTCTGGCCTTTAGAAATAGACCCCCACACACTCCAAGTTCTGTGACTGCCCTCCTTCTTTGCCCATATATTTTGAGGCCTGGTATTATTCTGTTCTTAGATGGTATGTGAGTCAAAGGCTCTGGTTCTGAGTACACTTATTGAAAGGTTCCATTACTTGGGGGGTCCTACTGAGTCAAACAGGCTTATGATTAGGTTGTTTATTCTTATAAGTGCTGTTTTGTATCAGATTACTATTGTATCCCAAGATTTCAGCTATATTCTACCAAAGAAAGAGGCATTTCTAAAAGTATTTTATACAGTGGTTTATGCATTCTTCCACTTTTATTTGAGATTAGACTCAGATAGCTTTAAAGCCTATCAAGAGTGGGAAACAATAAATAGGCAGCAGGCTAGAACTGCAACCCTAGTCATTCAGTGGGCTAAAGATAAAAACCCTTATCATGGTTGAGGAAGAGTATATGCCAATATTGTTGCTGTGTGGGTCAGTGCTTGGGCATTTACCTTAAAGATAAAGGGGTAAGATATGTCATTAAGAGCTGGGAAACAACTACAATTGCAACAAAGGCAATAGCATTGTGCTAGGATCTTAAGTGAGCCAAGCCAGGTGGTTCACCTGGTTAGCCAGATTTGGAGCAATGTTCCCCATGGAGTTGCAGAGGCTTCTGATATATGTACTATTATCAGTAGCCTCTGCGTAATAAATGTGCATATTCTTTTAGGGCTCTTCTGGCAATGTTAGGTTAAGTCCCCCCCCCCCCCCAGAAATGAAGGGGAAAGTGGTGTAGATGGGGGTGGCAAGAAACAGACATGGCTTTTGTTTTGTTTGTTTGTTTGTTTTAAATTGCTTATCATGAGAAATCTTGAATCTGCAATGGTGGAACCTAGTGCTTGCTACTTCAGAATCCTATTCTGCCACTACACTTTTTGGGATATAGGCCAATAGTGCCCATGGGAGAGGGCAGTATTTTGCAGTGGATTCTGTCCTATATAGTTGGGTGATCTAGAGGATGATACTTGGAGGTAATTAAAACAATGTAAATTGGAAAATCTTCCTGAACATTTTAGTTCGGGAATTTGCACTGGACACTTTTCAGTTTGCATCTAGTGAGTGATGTAATTTAACACATTTATGTATATGACACCGTTGAGAGAGATCATCCAGAGTTGGGTGTCAGTCATATGTTCATAACACTCATAGATTGGATGTGGGATAACCAGCTTGACTTAATTCAAACAGGATAGACTCAGTTCAGGCTAGTGGTCAGTGGACATATTGATTCAGGAGTTGAAACATAGCCTGTTTGGATAGGATTGTACTCTCTCTGAAGGGTCAGCTTCACTGGCCCTCCTAACTGGATGTCATGGAGAAGAGTTCCATAATTTTAGAATTTTTTGTCAGTTCTGCGGGTATACTGATAACAGAATTTCCCTAATTCCTATTTTCACATCATGCATTTTTCAGGGATTGTGGAAATGTAATATAGCAAATAGTAATTTTGAAAAGACAGTTCATAGTCCTAGAGCGAAATTTAGCAATATTTTATAGGTTCTATATCTTTAAGAAGTTTGACAGCATGCTTAAGAGTCATGGTAACTTATTTACAAACCCCTTTATTAGGAGATTAAAAAGAGCTAGTGCTATTTTCCCCTCCCCCAAGGGGCTTGACAGATTTAATGCTTATCACGTCTTGATTCTAAACAATGATATGCAATTTGAAGTCCATAGACATTTTATTAGCTTCCATGGATGGTGGAGGGTTTATCTTTCTTTTGCTCCTTACAATTGCCAAGAAGTTTTTCTATGAGACAGGAGTCTTATCAGTTCAGTGTCAAAGAACTCATGTACTTGGATCTAGCTGATTTTCCATTAGTGGTTAGAAATACATTTTCCCAGGAGTGACAGAATGGTGATCCTATAGACTTCTTAATTTACATTTCCCCCTTTCATTATACCATATGACATGTGGCTGCACTTTCATTTTTGCCTCTGCAGGCTGTGTTTGATGAACCTTCTTTGCTTTTTTACTCTAAAAATGTGGCACATGATTATGTGGTTAGGGGTGTCTTATTAGATTGCTTTGTAAGCCTGCATGACAGTGCTCAATGATTTTTGTTTTCTATGTACCAGTAAATTTCCTAAAGCATGCTAGGCTTCATGTAAAATCTGAATAACAATGCTTGCAGTGAAAGTACAGCTTTGCCCCAATTTTTAGAAGTTCAGGCTCTGATAAATTTGTATCTTATCTCTCTATTAAGAACTATGGTATGTTTCCGATTTTAGTTTTAAGATGATACAGTGTAGTCCACATTTTATTCGAAAATACAGTGGTACCTCTAGTGGCGGACATGATTTATTCCGGTGTGCCGTTCGCACCCCAAAAAGCCCGCAACTAGAGTGGTGCTTCTGCACAAACACGGAGCACAATAGAGTGCTTCTGTGCATGTGCAAAGCACGCAGAACGCTTCTGCGCATTCAGCAAAACCCGGAAGTATACACCGTGTTCGCAAGCCGAAAAGATGCAACATGATCCTAACGCAACACGAGGTATGACTGTATGACATAAGGTTCTCTACCAGCACATACAGAATGGTAATGTCACAAAAATATGGTATTTTTGTCTGTGTTATGTAAAACAAATACAAATGTACATTGTGTTGAGCTTCATCTCTGTTCAATTTTAATCCAATTCATGAAGAGACATAAAATAAAATGAAAATCATATAATTTGTTAGCCTCCATCTCAGCTGAAATTCATTGGTTGTGGTTTTGTTGCAAAAGGTTTTGTGTACTTTATGGTTGATATTTGGACTTGCTCTGTTACAAATAGGTATCTGCACCAAGAAAGGTTTAAGCGTAACAGATTTGTAGCTTAAGTTCCATTTTGTAAATCATGCTGTGATTTCATTCTGTGCCAGTTAAGTAGCTGATGGGAGGTTGTTAAGAACCCCCAAAACAGTTTGGGTGGGGGGAGCCCTGTTGCATAAACAGGTTGTTCTGCTCACAAAGGAAGCTACTCAACATTGCTTTGAATACAAATCTTTGAACATGAGTATCAAAATTTTGAACCTATACAGACAGTACAGGTGTTACATACTGTCATAAGGTTATTCCCATCAGCAGCTGAACTGCTGCAACTGAAGTTAATGGTTCAGACCTAAGGGTAGCCCCACACAAAGTACATCGCAGTGACATTTTGGATTTGTTTCGGAAGCTGCAGAATATGTTTCTACCTTGCTACTACCTTGGGTAACATTTGGCCAAAATTGTAATAAGACTCCAGTTTTTAATGTGTACAGATTGCGTCCTAACTTGACTCCGCAAAGTGTAGGGGTGTGCTGTTTTCCTGCTCTCCACATCCTGGCAGTTTGCAGACTAGAATGAATGTCTCCTGTTTGTTTGCAAAAGAAATACAAAATATCACATTGAAAAGATGTTTAGCAAACGCCATAGCTCATGAATTACAACTGATTAATTTATTATTTTTATTGGATTTCTGAAGAGAACTTTTTAGCCAGATGATATTATACTTTTGCATGCAGCATTTTTGTATGTTCAGCATTTAAGGATTTCCTCTTCATAATTCAAATTTCTCTGTGATGGGTCTATATTTTGTATAGCAATTGGGGTAGGCTGAGTTGTATATTTAAAGCAACAACTGTCCTGAAAACACTTCAGGTATTACTTCAGTCAAATGCTACTTGAAGTTGATGGCCATAGAGAACTTAATTCTACTTATAGTTTGTAGCGTATTGCATATTTTGTAGCATATTACATTTTATCTCATTTTCATGCTCAGCAAAACCTAGATGAAATAACACATCAGTTAACAGTACTTATATCCCCTTTTCTTCCTAACCCTATGGAATTCATTCTTTCTTTCTTTCTTTTTCTTTCTTTCTTTCTTTCTTTCTTTCTTTCTTTCTTTCAGTAGTCTTGACGTATTAATACAGTGTACATGTTTATAATGTGGTTAAGAAAAAGGATTTTGTTCTCACAATAATCTCTGTAGTGCTCCTGGCTTCTCAGTGGAAGACTTGCGATAATTCAGCTGTTGTTTATTGTCATTTTGTAAAACGAGTATCTGAAATGGCTGTCAGCAATAGCAGTAGATTTTTAAAAAAGAAGTTACGTGACTTAACATCGATTGTGTTGGTCCCTTCCTCAGACCTCACTTTTCTTTTTAAAAGCATTCAGGCTTTTTGCTGTGATTTTTGATCAAGCAAAATGCCTTGCATCAGTTGCAGAATGAGTGAAGACTGAATCAAAATTCCTGTACATTACTCAAAGAATGCAACTTTCTTTTCTGTTGTGGTGTTAAAACCTTCTCCTGCTATTTTGGGGCTTATTAGAGGGGCTTATTAGAGGTGGCTGACGTAGTCTAATATGTAAGCAGCTCAGTGAACAGCTATATTAAGAACCTTAGTGTATGGGAATACAGATACTAGAAGCCATTTTGTGTTGATGTCAGACTAGCTAATTTTTTTCCTGGTTGTAGTTATAGCTTAAAGTAGAAAAACGATATTTGGATTTGCCAGAGCTGAAGTTCTCAGTATTTGAAAGGAAGCCTTTTATTTTAGAGACAGAGATGCTAAGGCATGTGCTTTTAAGTACCAGTAATCATGATCATGAATCTTAGTCATGTATCTGATGGTTACAATATGTGGTAAAGAGCTCCTGCTGCCCATTTGCTGCCTAATGTGTTTATTACATTGTCTTCCCAGTGGCATCTGTGTGTTAGCTAAAAAATTCATGAGCATTATTGGCTTTCAGTCAGACAGCGGAAGGCACATTCCCTTTTCTAATACATTGCTTTAAGGTTGTTTATATAAAAATCAGTGTGGGAGAGGTATAGTGAATTGAAACGAATCTTTAACATTTTGCTGTCTTTTACAGCATTCGATCGCTGATCACTCACAACTTTTCCTGGGGAATGGTCATGCTATGGCCATCTTTTGGACAGAGGAGGGGCAAGACTAATGAAGAAGGGAAAGGAAAATGAGGGTATTTAGAACTGAGATACTTAAGTATAATAAAAAAAATATGTAATTTAAAAAAGTTGGGCCCATCTTGCCTGATAAGTTAAAAATATATTTACTTGACATTGTGAAATCGTAGATTTGTAGAGTTGGAAGAGACCATGTGAGTTGTCTAGTCCATCCCCTGCAATGCAGGAATCCTTTGTCCAATGTGGGGTTCAAACACACGACTCTGAAATGAAGAGTCTCATGCTTTACCAGCAGAGCTATTTAACAGGTGGGATAAATGACAGAATGGGATAAATGACAGAAATGACATCAGTGTGGGTACCAGAGAGTCTGCTCTGGGAAGGGCAGTCTGTAGCGGGGATGCAACCTCTGTGAAGGGCTTGCACCTCAATTGGTGGAGCATCCAAGGAAGGGCTTGAGAAGATCTTCAAGGTCTGGATAAGTACATAGGGTGGCAATCGATCCTTCAACATAGATTCAAGCTAAAAAAAATCCTTCCAGTAGCACCTTAAAGACCAACTAAGTTAGTTCTTGGTATGAGCTTTCGTGTGCATGCACACTTCTTCAGATACACACTTCTGAAGAAGTGTGCATGCACACGAAAACTCATACCAAGAACTAACTTAGTTGGTCTTTAAGGTGCTACTGGAAGGAATTTTTTTATTTTGACTATGGCAGACCAACACGGCTACCTATCTGCAATAGATTCAAGCTGTGAATGGATTTAAAAGTAAAAAAAAAAAAAACAACAACAGCAATGTGAATCGGAAAAAGACTAGGAGCCTATGAAGCTTGTACAGGTTTAGTGAGATATACCTTCCTGTCCCATTTAGCAATCTTGCAGCTGTGTTCTGAACTAACTGAAACTTCCACGCTATATTTAAAGACTGTCCTATGTACAACATATTGTTGTAGTTCAGATAGGAGGTGACTGGTGTATGATAGATAACAAAAACCAGGCTAGGGTCTAATTCAGTGTAAATCAGATTTGGGTAACTTTTGTATTCTTGTGGGGGATGATTTGTTTCCTGGCAAATTGTATTTAAAAAAAAATTTGAATCTTTATTGTAAAAAAAGTTTATTGTAAGTAACAACTAGGTTAATTTTACATAAACCTGTTTACCATACAGTTAATCACTAAACCATGGGTAGGCAAACTAAGGCCCAGGGGCCGGATCCGGCCCAGTCGCCTTCTAATCCAGTCCGCAGATGGTCTAGCAATCAGCACGTTTTTACATGAGTAGAATGTGTCCTTTCATTTAAAATGCATCTCTGCGTTATTTGTGGGGCATAGGAATTCGTCATCGTCCCCCCCCCAAAAAAAAATATAGTCCAGCCCCCCACAAGGTCTGAGGGACAGTGGACCGGCCCCCTGCTGAAAAAGTTTGCTGACCCCTGCACTAAACAGAATCAATGCCCCTACCAGATACATTGAATTAAATAGTGCCTTTCTATATAAATGAAGAACCAATTGGATCATTTCTCAAATTGAAACATTGGCATTTCATTTTCATCTGATGAAAATAAATTGCTCTAGCATGCTCAGTAAATGCCATACCTTACTTCTGCCTCTGTCATGGGATTTCGTTTTTGGTTGCTGCTTTGTTTTTGTGAGAGTGGGGCTGGGCCAAGGCAGAGTGAAAAAGAAGGAAGGAACACTGGGAGAGAAGACAATATTATCCAAATGTATGCAAATTTCTGCATTCCCATGCTTAACCCTATGGGTTAAGTAACTCTCATGGGTGCTGACATAAGAATAAGGATCTCTCAGCTGTGAAGAGAGGCTTCGTGCTGCTTATCGGAGCAGCCCCGATCCCAACTCCTACTTGCGTGCAAGCAGGAGGGGGCAAGGATCTCTCATGCAGTGCGAAGCCTCCCTTCCCAGTTGAGGGATCCCTGCCCCCTCCTGCTTGCACGCAAGTAGGAATGGGATTGGGGCGGCTCCAATGGAAAGGGAGGTATCGCGCTGCCTATTGAAGCAGAACAAAGTGCCTTTGTGCAGTGGCAGCTCTGCCGCCGCCGCTCTCGGCCCTCCTTCTCCGCCTTCCATGCCTGACCCACTGCCCACTGCTTTCCCCCCACCGCCACTGCCAAAGAACCAACAACCCAGGGGCCTCCCAGGCTCATGGAGGAAGGAGAGAGAAGCCTTGGAGGATGGGAAAATGTGGCGGTACCCCTGAACATCGGTTCGTACACAAAAAAACCACAACCGCAACCCGAAACACTCATTTCCGGGTTTGAAGTGGTCATAATCCAAAATCTTCGTTAACTAGGCTGTTCATAACCTGAGGTACCACTGTATAGCAAACATTTCTTTGGTGGAACGATGTAGCCCAAAGCCAGTGTTGGCTCTTTTGGGCCTAGATACAGTTGTCAAAATATACCTAAATTGTATTATTTACTTACCCAACCTCTTTATTATTTTTATGCTTGCATTTGTTTAGCAACCTTTAGTAAATGCACAGCCTTAATTTATCAACTGTGATAGAGTGTCTGTCTGTCTATAGCTGTGTCTCTTCAGAGGTACCTAATCATTTACTAAATTCATGCTCTGACTTTCGTATTAAACTTTTTTACTTTCAATGCAGGGTACAGAAGGCTTTGTGTACTTATATATCTGTTACCAATGAACCTTTATTTCATTCAATGAATAGTGATGATTGTGTAGAGTGGAGGCTTTGAGTAGTTACAGATGTTGCAAAAACAGTAAAGTTTTCAGGAAATTCATAGACTGTTCTTTATGAAACATTAAATAATCATCCTGGGATATGAAGGGAAATTCTAGTAACTTTGCTTTCGGATATTATGCTTATATTGGCAGGATTACATCTCAAATTGGAGAATTCAACTTAACTGGCATTCATTTACTGTTGCCATAGATAGTAGAAAGGAATTCGGTATGGTGAGATTTGTATAATACAGTTGTGCAAAGAAAGACACACTTAGCAAAGCCAAGTCTCTTATTTTATGTAAAGTTTTAGTAATGTAGCAGTTGGATTGTTTTGTTTTATTTTACTTTATTCACTTGGCCATAACAGTGGCTTGTTTTGGCTTTATCTATTTTTGTAACTCAACAGATATTAAATCTTGCCGCACTGATTTGTATAAAATTGTGCAGTTGTGGGCAGAACCTGGCATTCAATGATGTGTCTCCTAATATTCTCTCTGCTGGTAATGTCTAGAGAGAGCGAAAGAGAAACTCTGATGTGATATCATTGTGTTGAGAATCCCACCTTCCCACCTTAATTGGATGTGGCTTGCAGAAGTGAGGCACTCATCAATGTGATGACATTATGTGCTTTGTTTTATTTACTTTCTAGAAGGGACGTGGGTGGCGCTGTGGTCTAAACCACTGAGCCTAGGGCTTGCCGATCAGAAGGTCGGCGGTTCGAATCCCCACGACGGGGTGAGCTCCCATTGCTCAGTTCCAGCTCCTGCCAACCTAGCAGTTCGAAAGTACATCAAAGTGCAAGTAGATAAATAGGTACCACTCTGGCGGGAAGGTAAACAGCATTTCCATGTACTGCTCTGGTTTTGCCAGAAGCGGCTTAGTCATGCTGGCCATATGACCCAGAAAAACTGTCTGCGGACAAACGTTGGCTCCCTCGGCCAGTAAAGCGAGAAGAGCGCCGCAACCCCAAAGTCGTTCGCAACTGGACTTACCTTTTTTAGAAGGGAAGGGAGGAGAAGAAGGTATGAGACTACTAGTTAGCACCAGTATATATTATATTTGTAACTTTAAAGTCACAGGTTGTGCTTTCAGCCCAGTCTGGTTGTTGCTGTGCATATGGATGAACTATTTATTGCTAGGGAATACTTATCATAAAGGTTTTATTATAAAAGTATGCTCAGAGCAGGAATTGCATAGTTGAAACTGTTGTGGTCAATTAACTTTTAGGTACAGGAGTATTTTCTCCTGTCCATGAGGATGCTTTTTGAACATTTTTGTGTTATTTAATTTACAATGTATAAACTCATTTTTTCAAGGCCTTTCCTTTAGCCAATGAATTTCCAATTACCTCTCTTTAACCAGTTCAGTCATAGAGATAGCAAAAGGTACACAGATAGTACAATCAGCATATTTCCCTTTCATAGGCCAGCTTTCCCGCACATCAGCTGAGCAAGCCACGTTGTCCCTCCGGCTCACACAGCTGATATGCAGGAAAGTGGCTGCTACACTACCCCCATGTCAGCTGTTAGACAGGAGGCCTCTGCAAAGCCCTGCTTGTGCTTCCAGCTCGAGAGGAGACCCTTCACAGAACCCAAAAAGGGCATCCTCTATGGGCTATGGGGAGGGTCTCCACATGAGCCAGGAAGGCTCTCCAGGGTGCTCTCCATTTCTGGGATCCACTTCTGGGTTCCTGGCACTGTATGTGTGGTCACACTCAAATAGAACATGTGTAAATGGAGAGTTGCCTGTACAAACTTCTAGCAGGGGTACTAAAGATGAGGAAGTAGTAGAATGCTATATTTGTATCATTGATCCATTCTGCTTTTTCATGTGTGTATGTGTGTGATTATTTATTTCCTTGCATTTTATGCACTTAAAAATGGAAGATTATCTGCAAGATTATCATTGCTTCTATTACATACTTAGGTTCAGGCCTCTTCTGTTATACTGTTCTGCAGTGTAGAGGATGTGAATAAGGGTTTGCTTGTCACAATGAAAACAGAAACTATTGTTTTGATACTGATAACAAGAGAAAATGGAAACAGTTTTCTTGCTCTGTTCTTTTACCCAACATCTGGTAGAAACCAGAGTGTTCTCAATAATTGTAATTATATCCCGAGAATTTACTCAGAAAACGTTTGTGTTATGGTTCCCATTTTAACATTCAGGGGGAAAAGAGGCATTACTTTTTCAATAAATAAATAAATAAACTAACTTGTGCATCGGAAAACTTCAGTCATCGGTTAAAAGCTCTGCTGAAATGCTTTTCTAAGCTCTGTTTTTGAGAAAAAGGTGTGTGAAATAGTAGAAAGGTGTTAAATGTATTAGGGTTATTTTCTTTGGTGCCAGTCTACATAGCCTTAAATCCTATCTTCATACCATTATTTAGCTAATGATTTCTACTGTCTGCTTCTGTTTGGGGGTAAACAGCATATAAAAAGCTTGGAAGGTGTATTTTTCGCTCTATAACACGCACCCGACCATAACATGCACGTAGTTTTTAGAGGAGGAAACTCCGTAGGCATGCCACCTGTAGGCATTCCCTCCATAACACGCACAGACATTTCCCCTTACTTTCTAGGAGGAAAAAAGTGAGTGTTATGGTGCAAAAAATACGGTAATTGGATATACTACTTGAATGCCTCATTGAATCCTAGATCAACAGAAAATTAAAATATTTCAAGTGCAAAGGCTACTGTGGTTATATTTTATCAGACCATCCTCTTATTTGTTTATTTGAATAATTTATTTATATATTTGTTATCCACACTTCCACATAAAATACATCAAGGCCGTATACAGCATATATGAATGAAATCCAGAAAACTTCAGCAAATACTTACTTGATTAAAAAGAGAAAATTCAAATTGCAGAGGCCTCACTAAAACATAGAGTTTTCAGAAGATGTCTGAACTAAGGGAGGGATAGTTCCTGCTGAACATCTACTAGTAGGGTGATCCATAAGGCACAGCCTGCTATAGTTACTAGCCCTAGTGAAGGTCACCTGAACCTAATGAGTGTGGGGAACCACCACAGGATTGTAACCTTAGGCCAGGCATCCCCAAACTCGGCCCTCCAGATGTTTTTTTGGTACTACAATTCCCATCATCCCTGGCCACTGGTCCTGTTAGCTAGGGATGATGGGAGTTGTAGTCCCAAAAATCTGGCATGTCAAAATACAAGTAGATAAATAGATACCGCTCCGGAGGGAAGGTAAACTATTTTTCTGTGCGCTGCTCTGGTTCGCCAGAAGCGGCTTAGTCATGCTGGCCGCATGGCCCGGAAGCTGTCTGTGGACAAACCCCAGCTCCCTCAGCCTGTAGAGCAAGATGAGCGCCACAACCCCAGAGTCGTCCGCAACTAGACCTAACGGTCAGGAGTACCTTTACCTTTACCTTACGTTAGGTACTCCCTGCTGTTTTCATTTCTGCAATTAATACAATATGTCAAATTTTTTTGTTTAAATAATCCTAAACTTTAGGTGTTTTATTAAATTGTACAATGAGCCTTAACAGCCAATTGTCAAATTTAAGTTGAAGATGCTGGAGTTTGTTATTGGTATGAGCTTTCGTGTGCATGCACACTTCTTCAGATACGAGTTGTATCTTACTCTCCTCCATGTTGCTCAATGGCTCATGTTTTAGCCTCAGAACAACTATGTGATGTTGACTAGGCTGAGAGAGAGAAACTTTCCCAAGGTTACCAACTGAAAAATTAGCAAAAGAAAATAGCAAGCATGTGTGTTTGTGCACAAAGAAAACAAACTTTAACAAATATTCCAAAGGGCAGTGGGGTCGACAGTAGCTTGAAAGGGAGAAAGCTAGAGTTCAGGTCCAAAGTACCGAATAAAAGACGCACCTGGATATAAGCCGCACCTTTAAAATTCAAGGGGAGAAAAGAAAAAAGACAAAACCCGAATATAATCGTCTCCCTTAAAATTCCGATCTGGAAAAGGACATGGGAGAAAGGGTTAAATACTACTTCCCCTAGAACCATTGCCATCATCTTTTTCACCATCCCCAGGACTCTTTAACTTAAAAGCATAAACTGAGAAAATCTGATCATGGCAGAGTTGCAGTCTTAATCAGGTCAGTGAGTCCAAAATCAGGTCATGGGATCAGTTATACACTACACCTATTTGGCAACTGCTTTCATGCTATTATCACTGTTAAAAGCTACTGTTTGGAGCATATTCTGAATTTTGGTTACTCAAACAGACATAAGGAAATATTTTCTCAGAACGTTCAACAAGTGCTTTTATACAATAGTATTTTGATGAAGTTAGTTGTTTAATGTTCAGTAATCTCCAACCCTATATTTAAATATTATTTTAGACAAAAATAGTTCGCTAGCTACTAAATGATGTGAACGTATCATATGTATTGAATGTTGCATCACTGTAAACTTTCAGTAGCTCTATGTAATTGGATTTGTAGATTGTTCTTTTTATTTATTTTCCCATTTTTAATCTGTCATTTAATGCCAAGCTTTTTGGTTGAGAATATTTAACTCATTAAAAATGTCAGACTGATAAGCCTTCTTCATGACATGCTCGCTAGGAGGTAATATGATTTGGAAAAAGAACTGTTGTGTTTTTGAAAGATCAGATATGTTCTGAAAGGAAAATGAAACAATAACTCCAGCATTTGGGAATTTGAAAAAAGAAGAAGAAGAAGAAAAGTCTGCCTCATTTTATAGCAGATGGTAGACTATCCCAAAAGTCTTCAGAGCCAAGGCACCACTGAAGGATGAAACTTCCCACCTGTGCAACATACACTGGAAATCCAGACTGTGTACACTCCTACATGAAGGATAATGTGATAATTAGTTATAACAGCAATGTGAATTTTTCACAGTAGACTGTAGAATTGTTATGCAGAACTAAACGAAAAACAAAATGCCTCTTCTGGGAAGTTTTAAGGAGGAGGAGAGTTTTAGAGAAAAACTCTACTGTAAGCAATTAAATTTACAACTGTGCACAAATTTCATGTTGGGTCATAAGTAGTCTTGCTTTAGAAGGCTGTTGTTGTTGGCATCATCCATCTTATCTCTAGAAACAATGGAGAAATGCGCCTTTGGGGTGAAATCAAACCGTAGGAGAGTTCCTTAGAAGGATTGGTTTAATATTAAATAAGCCTGCCAACTAGGATGCAGTTTATTGTACACTTTGTTATATATAACACAGTTGGTTGCTTCCTCAGCTCAGCTATGACGTTGGATAGACCTTTTTCTATTTAGGTTGCTAAATGATGCTTAGGACTACTAAGAGAGCTTCCTATCTTTGGGGATGTGTGTGTGTGTGTGATTGAGACTGTATGATTCATTCATTCCCCCCCTCTCTCTCTCTCTCTAACACACACACACACACACACACACACACAAACACACACACCTCCTCCATCCCTCCCACGATTTAGAACACATGGAAGCCTATAAAGAAATGACTAAGAATGATTTATATTTGCTACAAACCATTGTGCTTTAGTTCTTCCTAAAACCTGCAAGTATTGGTATTTTGTATAGATTTAAGTCATTCCCTTGTAAAAATGGCAATGTGTGCATATCTTTCTGGTGTAATTTAGATTTACGTATTTCCATAGTGCATAAAACTTAGACAGATGTACATCACCCCAATCAGTAGACTGCAAATATTTGTTTTAAACTAGCTTAGTAGAGTCAGGTGGAAAGATGGCTTTCTTTTGACCAGAGAGTGTATCTCTTTAACTCCCTGGGGGCACTAAAGCAATGGAAGTGTCCCTCCCTTATTTTTTGAAGCTTTGCTGTGTGGTTAATACTACAAGGATAAGAGCTTGTAAACATATAATCTGTGTAGAAGACCTTAGAATAGCTGATTTCAGTTAAGGCAGGTCCCAAGATTCAGGTAAATATATAAGCAGCTGAAAGACCACACTAGTTGGTCCCGTATTTACTTATTTATAAACTGTTACATCCTAGGAGAAATAGCTTAGAAGATTTTCCAAGGTTCAGAAACAGTGTATAATGAGATCCTGGTTACGAAATTGATTTAATTTTATCAGAGAGAAAGAAAAACTGTTCATTAATTGTTTTCTGATAGAACACCACTGGAAGTTTAATGGAAATTTAAGGGGGAAAATGTACGTTGTTTATTGAAACAAGCGGATTATAAAAGTGGTGGGGTACAAAGACTATCGAAAGCTCAAGTACTATGAGACTTATGGAATACTGTCTCTTTATTCTAACTGTTTTATTATGCTTTGTCTCTTTCAGTTGCTGATATGTGTTCAAGATGAGTGGGATTGGTGAAAATTCCTCTGACCCAGCCCGGGCAGAGTCAAGAAAACGCAAGGAATGTCCTGATCAACTTGGACCCAGGTTAGTTAGAATACTTTATAGAACCCCGGGAGCTAAAGGATTTACAGAAAAATATATTATTTGATTGGTTGGGTGCATAGGAGTATAGCATCTAGATCAAGGGAAGTAATAATGCCACTGTATTCTGCTCTGGTCAGACCTCACCTGGAGTACTGTGTCCAGTTCTGGGCACCACAATTCAAGAAGGACACTGACAAACTGGAACGTGTCCAGAGGAGGGCAACCAAAATGGTCAAAGGCCTGGAAACGATGCCTTATGAGGAACGGCTAAGGGAGCTGGGCATGTTTAGCCTGGAGAAGAGGAGGTTAAGGGGTGATATGATAGCCATGTTCAAATATATAAAAGGATGTCACATAGAGGAGGGAGAAAGGTTGTTTTCTGCTGCTCCAGAGAAGCGGACACGGAGCAATGGATCCAAACTACAAGAAAGAAGATTCCACCTAAACATTAGGAAGAACTTCCTGACAGTAAGAGCTGTTCAACAGTGGAATTTGCTGCCAAGGAGTGTGGTGGAGTCTCCCACTTTGGAGGTCTTTAAGCAGAGGCTTGACAACCATATGTCAGGAGTGCTCTGATGGTGTTTCCTGCTTGGCAGGGGGTTGGACTCGATGGCCCTTGTGGTCTCTTCCAACTCTATGATTCTATGATTCATATATTCACTTTGCCTTACCACTCTTTTAAGTCACTACTATAGATGACAAGTTATTTCATTTTATTGTCATTTCAAATTATAATACCATTTATTCTTTGAATTTTGTTTCTGGGGAAAGAAAAGAACAGTTTTGAGTCATCATCTTCCTGCTGAGGATGTATTAAGTCAGTTGAACCTTAGTTGCAGGGTTTGGTCTTTCAGTTTCTGTAAAATTGCAAAGCTATTTGAAGTTACTAACTAGTGCCCAACTCCTTTATTCAATCCATTGTCCATCGACTGTTTAATATTACTTTCTAAGCACACATAATCTTAAATGTTTAGCAGGTGCCAATTGAAAAACAATGCACATCTTTCACCATGAAGTCTTGGAAACTCTTTAGAAGTTACATGGTCAAATTGACAAACTTTTGTGGTGTGATATATGTTTGCTGCATGTGGGCCAAGCGCGGGTGGCGCTGTGGTCTAAACCACAAAGCCTAGGGCTTGCCATTCAGAAGGTTGGCGGTTCAAATCCCTGTGACAGGGTGAGCTCCCGTTCGAAAGCACGTCAAAGTGCAAGTAGATAAATAGGTACCACTCCAGCGGGAAGGTCAGTGGCGTTTCTGTGCGCTGCTCTGGTTTCGCCAGAAGCGGCTTAGTCATGCTGGCCACGTGACCCGGAAAAACTGTCTGTGCACAAATGTCGGCTCCCTCGGCCAGTAAAGCGAGACGAGCACCACAACCCCAGAGTCGTTTGCAACTGGACTTAACTGTCAGGGGTCCTTTACCTTTACCTTTATACACACTTCGTACAGCCCATATTTTTGTCATCGTAAGCTAGATAATGGGGTGTTAGAATAAACTTGTCTCTCAATAATAATAATAATAATAATAATAATAATAATTTATTATTTATACCCCGCCCATCTGGCTGGGCCTCCCCAGCCACTCTGGGCGGCTTCCATAGAAACAAAAAATACAGTAAAATATCATACGTTAAAAACTTCCCTGAACAGGGCTGCCTTAAGATGTCTTCTGAATGTCAGGTAGTTGTTTATTACTTTGACATCTGCTGGAAGGGCGTTCCACAGGGCGGGCGCCACTACCGAGGAGGCCCTCTGCCTGGTTCCCTGTAGCTTTGCTTCTCGCAATGAGGGAACCGCCAGAAGGCCCTCGGCGCTGGACCTCAGCGTCCGGGCAGAATGATGGGGGGGGGAGACGCTCCTTCAGGTATACTGGACCGAGGCCGTTTAGGGCTTTAAAGGTCAGCACCAACACTTTGAATTGTGCTCGGAAACGTACTGGGAGCCAATGTAGGTCTTTCTGTCGGACGTACATGTAGTTTCAGGACCAGGAAGGAAGCATGTCTCCCTATGCAACATACTCTTGTCAAAAACTGCAAATCCCAGAGGTGCTTAGTTCTTACTGGTCTTTCCTGTGAGGAGGCACCTCTTGTGATGAGGGTGTAATAATGAGCTGGCAGCAAGAAAGAGGAATGTTCAGGTTGCTGGGTCAGTGGAAGCACAGCTGCTCTCATAGTATTTACAGGCATCAGAACATATGTGAGTAAATGGCTTAGGCTTCTTGGCTCCTTAGGGGAAAATATATTTAAAACCAGGGCATACATAAAGAAAACAATGAATAATAGAGGAACTGATGGTAGATCCCAGGATCAAGAAACAGTGTCTAAAGGACATTTTGTCACTTGCATATAATAAATATATGCACCTGCTATACAACCTTGTCTGAATGTAAATACAAATAATGCAGCCAGAAAGGTATGAAGCTTAGAGAAAGGGAACTAAATAAGCTAAAGTACACTAATCAGTACACCCAGTTTTTCAAAATGGGATAATGGGGCTGTCACAAGTTTGTCCCAGGCTCAGAAAATAATCTCTGTAAAACACCATGTGTGTAAATGGCAATAAAACATCTGATAGTTACAGCAAACTCATTTTCCCAAGTGGTATCTGCCTTTATGTAGAAGAGCAAGGGGAGAGCTCAAAGGTTTGCAGATAAACAAACTTTGTGGGTGGAACTTAAGAGGGAAGATGCACCAAAACAAGCTGAATTGAATTCTGGGCATGTTCAATGGGCACCCAGCACTGTGTGTCTTGTTTAGGGGGGAGAGAGTGGGAGTATCATGGAAAAGGTTGTGGCTGGCTAGAACCCTGAGCAGGAAGATGGGAGACTGGGTTTTTTAAAATTTCTGACTGTTAAATAGCCCTTGAAGACTGAATGGTTGATGATTGGCCACAGAATGCAGAGTGCTTGCTGTGGGCAGGAACGGAAAATCAGGGGTGGAGTGGAATATATTGAAAGAAGGCAAGGATAAGTGGATGGAATACTGAACTGAACAAGAGCCTTGCACTCTGCAATATTTTGCTGCTGGTTCCACTTGTAAATAAAGAGTTAAGACCAGATTTGCTAATGATCCTGGAGATCTTTGCTTTCATCAGCATCATGTGACTTAACTCACAGCAACTCTAGGAAATGAGTGATCTATTTTGTAGTCAGCTTTGGCACTGTACACCTTGCTGCTCTGGTTTCCTTATAACACTTGCTCTCGTTTGGTTTATATGGTAAATTTTGAGAGAGAGAGAGAGAGATTGATTGTGTGTGAGAATCTGTTAGGACAGGGGGCCAAATCTTTTGTTCTTACATCTTTTCTTTCCCTGTAAGCAACACTGTGTGTATGCTACACCCCCCCAAGTTAAAATCTGTGTCTATAAAAGCTAAATTCTCAGATGCATGTAAGTTATGTCAATCAAGCAAGTTATGATACCTTTAGCCTGCATAATCTGTAAATCTTGAGTAAATAAAAAAAGAGAGCCACTTTGAACTCTTCACCCTGCAGCTACTGGGATTCGGATTCCACCACTACTTTTGATTTTTGTCCCTATCGTTGCTTTCAGATTCTAAATTCTTTGCAGCTGTGATATGGTTGTGGAATTGTAGCCTTGCCTTAGAAGTATATGTAATACTGTACAATGGTTTAATATTCCCAATTTGCAATTGAAATATGATCATGGGTATTCTAGTTTAAATCATCTCCAACCCCAATTTGAATGTAAGTAGTGGATTCAAGAATCAACACATTTAGAGCTACCTTCTGTCCCTGATATTTGGTAGATTGTTTGTGAATTCTTCAGGTGATGGTGTGAAGAGGGGATCATCTTTGGGGACTCCGGAATCACCATATATAAACCTGTCAGCTGGACAAGCAGTAAAGGAGCTTGGACAACTTTACAGTGATGTTGAACATTATTCCATAATTCAACGGTTACCCTTAAAAGCTGTATATGTGCTAAGAAGTAAAACTTTTGAGTGGCATGGATGTGTGGTTAATCCTTTCCATATTTCCATATTTGAAATGAAATATTTCTAAAATGAAATATATCTATCTGAGAAATGGGAGTTGGTTGTTTTTCTGCTTTTTGCCACTTTAAATTAAAATGTATGTTTTCCACATTTAAAAAAGGTGCCAGTTTTAAAAAGTCTGACCTTTTTTATTTTCAGTCCTAAAAGAAGCACTGAAAAACGTAATCGCGAACAAGAGAATAAATACATAGAAGAGCTTGCAGAGCTGATCTTTGCTAATTTTAATGATATTGACAATTTTAACTTCAAACCTGACAAATGTGCAATCTTGAAAGAAACTGTGAAGCAGATTCGTCAAATAAAAGAACAAGGTAAGAAGAATGTTTTCAAGTGTCTGCTTTTATAAACACATGAAGTGGCCAAAAGGGGTAACAGTATGTCTGTGACATTTCTGTGCAGAAACAAAATGTATACAAAATAAAATCAGAGTGACCCATTCACAACAACAATCATTGTGATAACACTCCGTCTAACTGCCCTGTGCTAAATAGTAGTAATAGCTAGATACTACGGTTACAGTGGGGACGCGGGTGGCGATGTGGTGTAACCACAGAGCCTAGGGCTTGCCGATCAGAAGGTCGGCGGTTTGAATCCCTCCGATGGGGTGAGCTCCCGTTGTTCAGTCCCAGCACCTGCCAACTTAGCAGTTTGAAAGCATGAAGTTCAAGTAGATAAATAGGTGTTGCTCCGGCACGAAGGTAAACAGCGTTTCTGTCCGCTGCTCTGGTTTCGCCAGAAGCGGCTTAGTCATGCTGGCCACATGACCCGGAAAAACTGGACAAATGTTGGCTCCCTTGGCCAATAAAGTGAGATGATTGCTGCAACCCCAGAGTTGTCCGCGACTGGACCTAATGGTCAGGGGTCCCTTTACCTTTTACGGTTACAGTGACAATGATTCATTGGTATGAATATGATGCTCTGCATAGAATTGTCACTGCTCTGCTACCCCTTGTATTTTAAGACCCTTTGGGCCCATTATTTATTTATTTTTATGCTTGTAGGTAGATGCGCATGTCCCAACTAAGGCATATTAGTGCAAACTAAGGGCAAAGAAGGGTTCAAAATGGTTTTCCTTTGCTGTCAATGAAATTTGGAATTAACAACCCATATATGTATGAAGACTTCCGTAGAAGGTTGAAGCTATTGCAAAGGTGAAAACTCAGGCATGTCACAATCTGTGTAGCAACTGTGTAGCAACTAGTGCTGTGTAGCAACTAGTGCTTTATATTTCATTTAAAAATCTGAACCCAGCTGACAGATATGGTTTGCAGAGGAATAGCTTCAAAGTAGCTGAAAGTAGCATGTTGTAGGACAAATAGTATGCATGTTGTGGGACAAATAAATGCTTTCTTCCACATATGCAACAATAAGTTCAGGAATGTTGTTGTTGTTATTATTATTATTATTAAATTTCTATACTGCCCTTCATCCAAGGATCACAGTGTGGGTTACAATATTTAAAACACAAAAATACACAACATAGTAGCAAACAAAAACAATGATGTAGGTTACTGGAAGTGGAATTCAAAAGGCAGAGTTATTTGGAGACAGGTCTCCTCCACTAATAGTCATTCCCTGCTCCTTCTTTTTTCTTTCTTTCTTTTGCCAAGCGTGTGAGGAAATAACCTATTGCTGCAACAGGGGTGCTTGCCTGTGCTCCTTTATTTATGATAAAGCTCTTTAGTCCATACAGTAGAAGCCTGTGAAACTTGTGCGGGCTGCTAAACCAGTCATCTTAGTGCTGTCACTGCAAAGCGACATGACAATGATGGTTCTTGGCAGCACTTACTGCCCAGGCTGTACTGTGATGGGGGTCATTGTGCTCAATCCTGTGTATTTTAAAAAGCAGCCACTACCTCTTTAGTAATTGAATTTCCTTTAAGAGAAATCATGGCTGTGGAATAACTTCTTTCTCCTATGTGTTTTGTTCTGCGTTTTAGGAACTGTAGGAGTTGGCCTTTGCCTTCTAGAACCCTGGGTCTTAGCAAATAGACCTTGCTGCTTAGTGCTTTGTGACTATTCATTATACATTTAGATCATCTGCAACCACTAGACTTTTATACCTATTCTTATAAATAGGGGTGGGAACAGAGTAAGAACAGGCTCTCCACTGATTACCTTTCTAGCCCAGCAGAAACCTAATGAAGAATCAGAATTATCCCTCAAATGTACTACATGAGTCAATTGCACATGAATATTTCCTTTGCCTCCCCCCCCCAAGTGTAATCCTGGTAGTGAGGGAAAGTGCGCAGTGCTAGTTCATGGGAGAAAATTGTTGGCTTAGGGGAATTGAGAACACTTCCTTTGCCTTAGCTGGTGCAAGGAGCTACTAGGCAGAATAACACTGAATCCACTGAAAGCCGTTCCTACTGTTTCCCTTTGCAGAAGCTTTTTATTTAAGCACTCCGCCTTTCTTGCCAGGTTCTGGAGCAATTGCATGAGGCTCCCATGAGATCATGCAAGAGCCTCCAGAGCCTGGTAAGCAAGGGTCCCCCATTCCCTTTCTGTTCGTTTATTTATTTATTTATTTATTTAGTTAGTTAGTTAGTTAGTTAGTTAATGGTGGTCTGTATAAATCTGCAGTCAAGTAAGCAAAGGCAGTGTACGTTGTGATTGCCCTGTAGTTCCCCCATTCTTTATTATCATGCTGTGTGCTTGACATAGATTGGAAGCATCACAAATATGAATAAACATGTCTGTACAGCATAGTAAGGTCTCTGATGTTGCAGTTATAATCACAGCGTGTAATTCTGGCCTGGAAAATTAATAATACATTTTCTGTATTTACTTGCGTTGTTTTGACTCAGGCCATGAAAGATGTACATCATCTGCTCCATACTCTGTAAATGCAAGTTTACTTGTCATTCTAGCCTCCCTGACTTTTAAATGTCACAGACTCCATTGCTTTCCTACTAATTCCAAGTCTGCTGATGAGGATCAATGATCAGCATGTTAAACATGCAGCAGGGTACTGCCTGGTTATCAAGAGGGTGATGAACAATCTAGCTGTTAATGCTCACATTACAACTGTCAGCTTTCATTTTCAAAATAGGCTTATACATCAAGCACTGAATTATGTTAACCATTGTGCTAATGATGTATATGAACTTGACAAAGAAAAGAAGATGAGTATTAATTGCAAGAAATTATTGGTTTGCACAATTTTAAAAAACGCTTAGTAGTCAAAGCATGCCCCTTGGCTGTGCTGGTGGTTCTAATGATTTCACAAACCATTCCTGGATACCAGAGGCTTAGGTGGAATCTACACATATATAAAAGATGCTGTGAAAATGCTTTTTAAAAAAAGTTTTGAAAAATATATTGAATTTCCCATAGCTCACTGTCTCCATCTAGTGTCATATTTGTATATTGCACTTTACAACACACTTAAAATGTTTTATTTGCAGCGGTATAGCTAAGTCCTTATTTGGGAGAATATTTTCTTCATGCAGAATAAACTTAAGGGTGCTGCAGAAAATAACAAGTTGTGCAATGGAGTAACTTCGCAGGGCAGTGGTGCCCTTTGTATTGATCTTAACCCACTCACCCCTATTAGCTTCTCAGTCCATCTATCACCAGCACTTTGATATTGGGTTGATCAGCTTTATCAGGAGGAATCTGAGATCTACAAGGAGCAAAATATCTAGGATTACGTCTGGTATTTTTTAAGTTACATATTCTTTGTGGAATGTCATATATGCATGCCTTTGCGCAATGTCTTACATCCTGACAGAGTTTTGAAACAGCAGGCTACTTCATTCTCTTATATGGAGATAAGAACAATATTATAAGTTGCAATGTCTTTGGTACTAACATAAAAATTGCTAATGTGTTTATCTCCCATCCTTCAAAAAATCCTCCCCACTCCTTTCTGGGTCTGTGAAGTTTCTGTGCCTCACCAAATTATGGGATCAACAACCATGTTCATAATTCCGAACTATATGAGTTGTTTATCTCCTTTTCTTTGAAGCACATTTATTCTACTTGTATAACTGAAGTGTTTCTCCATCTTAAAATGTAATGTAGGGAAGACTTGTGTGTCTGCTTTTGACCCAGAATGCAAAGGACCTAACATGTTTTAGCGTGCTGTTGTTTCTTAGAACTAGACATGTCAACCTTTCTTGGGGCTTTTAGTATTTATCAGGAGCTTTTGCTGGAGTGACTAAGTGCAATCTGAAACATATTTACTCTGAGGTAAATCCTAGTGAGTTTAATAGGACTTATCGCAAGCAAGCAAGCGATGGGATGGATGCTTAGGATGGAACTGTTTAAAACGTAATGCATAAATTGCCCTCATCTTGCCAAACCTGGTGTATGTAGAACTTAGGTCCATTTTATTATATCATGTTGAACAGATGCTTAATGTGCACATACATGAAGTGGCTTTAATGGATTGTAATTGCTTTAAATAAATAGTTTCAGGGCTTCAGTCATGAGAAAAAAAGAATGAAAGAAAACCATGTTTGAATACGAGAGTGTGGTTTTGTTTTCTACTTTCAGGTTGATTGGCTTTTTATTTTAGTTCTCAATTATGATTTTGAGAGAAAATTGTGCTAAAGGTTTTGTGTCAAATATCTAGTTAGGTTGACTTTACAGCTTCCTTGCCTTGAAAGTTGCTAATTTCTTAACCATGTAAACTGCATTTTGGTAATACACATTTTCTGTTTTTCTTCTGGAACTGGTAAAATGAAATGTTGCTGTTGTAAGTGTGAAATTATAAGTGGCTTTACTAACATTGGTGGAGTTGTATAACTTGGACACTGGTTGTCTTGTTGGATACCTGAATTCCTTTGTTAGAAGCAATCTCTGAGTTTACGATAAATGTAGCTTTGTTTCTATATCTGAGGGACCTATTGATTTGCTGCTTAACAACACCCTCTGCTGTCCCTCAAGAATGGAGAAGGTTCAGTTTCTTTCATGTTGATTATGGCATCTCTGTAGGCCAAATATTTGGATTTGTGATTCCATACAGCTGTAACAATGGCTGCCTACAAGCTATGGTTTGCAGATTTTGAGCTTCTTCCCCCCACATCAGCTGGGTTCAGAACGTAACTCCTGTGTAAATTGGGAGTTGTCTGTATACCAGGGAGCCAAGCAGGCTACATGAAGTGGGAAAGGGCGTTTAACGGCAATTGTGTCAACAGTCCAAACCATTCAAAAGTTCCAGAGGTTCACCTGGGCTTTTAACAGGAGCACCAGTCATATCAGCTGGAAAATCCCTCAGAGCCACCTGGAAACCTCTTGGACCCATGTGAGGTCTCCGTGCGAACTAGAGCTCTCTCTGTGCATGGTTCTAATCCTTGTAGAAGCAGCCCAAAGTCAGGATGAGGTCAGCCTTTCAATGCTGACTTCATCCTGACTTTGCTGTAATGCATGAAAATCAGTTACAATTTCAGTTCAGCCTCAGTTTGTTGGTTGCCACTAGCATGTAGTACAGTAATTGCATCCTGATGAGCAGGACTGTTGAATTCATAAATGGAATGCGGTACCACATGGACTGCGTACACAACTGCCCTTGTATCTTAAACATCCATTTGTGACACGATCCTGGAGTGAGAGGAGCCCTTGTACAGTGGCTGTCATTTTATTTGGGCCTCTGAGCTTGCAGAGTCCAAAACAAACTGCAGCTAGTCCCTGCACAGGGCTCTGTATGTGGGAAGAGGTGTGCAGAGTACTATTTGTTGCTATTGCTTGCTGTAGGCGCAGAAGACCCCGCGATCTCGCATGAGCACTGGTAGCTCACAGAAGTAAAAACTGTAAGAGAAGGAGGGACAAGGGAGCAAGCACTGGCAAGGGCAAACAACTGGCTCCTAAGTCTCTGTTCACAAGGATGTTCTGGCCGGTTGCCTTTGTTTAACATGTAGCAAAGTGCTGAGCAATAAAAATGTTCATAGTAGCTGTCACTGACAGTGCTTCCCTGTTGTACAGGCAGTGCTACACTTGAAGGCAGAGCCTACGAGACCTTCCTTTTGCTGCCTGACAAAAGATGCTATGTACTCTGTTCAGTCCGACTCCCTTGTGTTTATTTCTGTTGGCTCTGCTGCATACAGTATTGTTGCTTTCCTTTTGTTCTTGCATTTCTGTGCTTTTTGTAAAAGGAGTAGCAAGTCTTCCAGTGAAGCCAAAGTGAAAGGGACATAATCTTAATGACTCCTGAGCTTCTACCAGTCATTTAAGCACCATGACCCTAGTCATCGGTGATTAAAATAGCATTTTCATAGCTTTCTGTTTGATGGTGTGGTGCTCATTTCAAAACAACTCAGGCATTCTGAGGCAAAGTGAAGAAAAATTGGGTTTTAAAAGAGCTTCTCTGTTCAGCTTACGTTCTGTTTATTCTTAAAAGGTTCTGCCATTGAAGTGATGCCGGAAACTAGACAATTCACCTATCAATTTGCACAAGAAAATAGCAAGAGTAAATTTTATTTTAGCAAGTTACTTTTCAACCATTTCTAGGAGAAATATTTTGAGTTCTATATGGACTGATACGATTGAGGGCCATCTATGAAGATGGAAGTATGCTATGTTGTAGAAAATGGAGGTTTTTGATTTTAAGAAATGTCACATCCTATTATAGAGAAATGGCACAGTAGAAACCAGTCCCAACTTGGTTGCATTCATTTCAGGGTGCTTTTTTTATTCCTGGAGAAACAAGAAATAAATGTGTTGTACCGTAAGACCTTCTGCTTGCAAAACATGTGATTTATCATTGAGTTGCGATCCATTTCACATGCATACTTGAGTGACAAATGGCTATCAGTTGAGATTTTAAAAATGTGATATACTTCATGGTCACATACTCAAAAAAAATCCCCCTTGTACTTTGCACACCAAAATGTAGCCTTAGGCAAATTAATAATAAAGCACACTTCTTCCACTTTGTAGGGACTGAAGGCTAAAGAAAGAAATATTTTTAAAACTACACATGATGGACGATGTGACTAAACAGCATATACAGTCTAATTATATCATGGTTCATGTTGAGAAAAAAAATCATATTTAATTAGCTGTGGAACATTTGTATTCATGCCTTCAGTTTCTAAAACTATTCAGAGATCTGATGATTAGTGGTTTCATACAGTTCTAACAATGATTTCCTGCAACCTATGGTTTGCAAATTTGGAGCCAGCCACAGAATGTGTGCTCCTTCCTTTCTCTTTTCACCTTCAACCATGGCTTGGTATTATATCTTCACTGATGCTAACCATAGTTGATGATAACGAGGGCCCCCATTCTCATTCCCAGTTAAATTCAACATTTCACAGAACTGTAGAGTTGGAAGGGACTGTAAGGATCATCTAGTCCAACCCTGTGCTGTGCAAGAATGTGCAGCTGTCCCGTATGGGGATCGAACCTGCAATCTTGGTGTTATCAGTACCATGCTCTAACCAACTGAGCTACATAGAAACCCTAACTTGACAAAACACTGAGTGAAACAATGTTTTAAACCAATGAATTTTATGTAATCGAATGAGACGTTTCAAATAATGCTCACTATCATTTGTACTGAGTTTAAATGCCTGCCAGAAGAACTAGACAGTAATAATAATAATAATAATAATAATAATAATAATAATAATAATAATTAAAAAAAATATGCTGGACATCTGACTGGGCTGCCCCAGCCAATCTGGGCGGTTTCCACCAAATTATAAAACCACAAATTCTATTATTCTTTCATTTCCTTTGTATAATCTTATATGACACATGCAGTTGTAACAGCAGAAAACAACTTTTCTGACACATTCTGCAAAGCATATAATGTGGCATTTGAAACATGGACAGTGTCATATTTTTAGGGTAAAAAAACTTTCAGCTTTTAGGAATATTTTAGATTAATCTGTTTGTGTACTGTACTACTTCACACAATTCGGTATCCCTACTGATAAAAGTAAAACGGTCTGCTTTCTGTTCTAAGCCATCAAATGGAGAGAAGGAGGCGGGGAGGGCTGGAAATGTGATGTCATTGGTAGTAGGGGATTGGTTAAAATGGCTGTCACTCCCCGCAGATTGTGAGAAGCTCTCATTTGCTGACAAGGGGGCTGTGTGTTAGGAGGGGAATGAAGCAATCTCTTCACTGTTAGGGCTGATCTCAGTGAGTAAACAAGCTGGGAAATAGTGCAGCTGTGCTCTTTAAATATGCACTGCAGGAGATTTCAGCAAGCTGATGATATATCACGCATTAATGTTGAAAAGATAAACACATTTTGAGAGTGCAGGAAGGGCCTTGTGTTTTTATGTTGGCAGAATGCTTCCTAATGAATAAGAATGTGCTGCTGGCTCACAAAGCCATATGGCAGCTTTTCTAATTTTAGTTCAGTGCAGATGCATAATTCTCCCTTGTTTTACCTCCTAAAACCTTTCTGTGGTGATATGAATGTTTTCCTATAATATCTTGGTTTTTAGCAGTAAATGTGCCTGTTGCTCTAATGTATCCTCTGCTCTGTTGTAAAATGTAGCCCGAACTTGATATTTTCTCTCTTACTTTTCTAAATAAAAGGCAAACATGTCTACGGATGGCACAGCCTGCTTGCTGAGCCTTTAAAATTGGAATGCTAGTTAATTTTATATATTCTTTTGAAAAACTGGTGAAATCTTGAAAGAGTAACTGACAGTTTCCTTCTGACTGAAATAGTGAAATGTGATTACAGTCCATGAGAGTTTCACAGATTTCAGAGTCTGGGCTTTGAATAATAGAACTAAAAGAACCTTCCCAAAAGTTAACAAAGGGTAGGAGCAACTTTTAAACACTTCACTACGCTGGTCCAGCATATGGCATATTTATAGCTTGTTATCTTTCTGAAACTCCTGTTTTATTGCCAGAACACTGGTTTGTTAAAATGCTTGCAAATTTGAAACTATGCTGTTTCGGGTGCCATTTTGGGTTTTTTTTCAGCTGGTACTGTGACTACTTAAGAATATGTAATGTTACAAAACTGACGCCTGTCTAAAGTAAATTTCAAGTAATTCCAGGAACTGTTTCTGCAAAAATCCCCAATATTACATATTTTAAATGATCCGTGCCTCTTATTTTTCTTTGCTTTACAGTTCCAATACTGCTTTAGGCTACCCGTGCAAACTAGGTAAAGATTTAACAGATTTGCCATGGATGCCAGTATCACTGTAGTTGCCCCTGCTTTTTCCTTCCACCAAGGCTAAAAGGAGAGTTACTGGGTACATACAATAACAGGAATAAAACTAAATAGATTTGTGCCTACTTTCTTTATTTAACTCTGATGTCTTCCAGTCATATTATTTCTCTGCTCTGTCTTGCATTCATTAAAAATAGTGTACAAAGTGGCAGGATGCTTTTGTAGTTAGTGGCGTTGGGGCGGGGGGGCGGGCGGGTGGTGCGCCCCAGGTGCCATGTCTGGGGGAGACTGACAAGAAGGCACCCCGCGGGGGCTCGCACTGCTGCAAGCAGCCATTGCGCCGCCACAACCGCATGTGGAGGATCCTCTGCGACTGCAGCCGCGAGCAGAGGATCCAGGCGGCAGCGGCAAACCACTATGTACAGCACATGTGCAGCGTCACATGCATGCGCTGTATGTAACAATGCCGCACATGCGATCTACATAGCGGTTTGCCGCTGGCGCCGCTTGAGCGCCGTACAGACGGCAGTAGGATCCCTTCGGCGCCGCTACAGCCGTGAACGAAGGATCCTCCAGATCCCTGCACCATCCGTACGTCGCTGGAGCGCTGCCGCTGGCAAACCGCTATGTGCGGCGCATGTACAGCGTCGCTACATATGGCGCATGCGCTGTGCATTGCAACTCCACACATGAGCTGTACATAGCGGTTTGCCACCCCGGGTGTCACAACGCTTTCTTTTGCCCCTGAGTTGAGTTTCTGATTAAATTAGTGGCAAACTGGAGAAACATTGAACATCTTCCAAAGTATAGAAATGGCTGGTTTTCATAATTCAAACATAATCTACTTAGTGAAATATACTAAAGGTATATTGTGTGGTATAGCATAGTTTCATAATGAACATTGCATTTCCTAAGCAACAGTTGTTATACAAGTGTGAGCTGAGCTACATATGTGATTCAGTAATTATCATCAGTGTGGGACTTCTGGTTGTCCACAGATGTAGGAAGTGTAAAACAGTCTTAATAAGCTTTGATTTGTCAGTTATTCTTAAAATGGTGTGTGGGATCTCACATCTATTTTAAGCAGCTGTAGTTTGCTTTTCATAGAAATAACTTGTTTTTAAACTCCTTTATTTAGGTCTTATCAAAATAGCAATAGCCTTTTAGAATTTCAGTATTACAAGATGTTTTAGGATTTACCACTTCATCTTGTTCTGTTGACTTAAATCAAAATAGCAAATATAGAATTTATGCATCCCAACTAACTTCCCATGAGATTTCTGCATGGGATGGATTTGCTTCTTTTGAAGTCCTTTCTCCTGGGTCTGGTAAAATCAGGCCGAGAGGGGATGGCTGTTCGGGCCAGTAAGACCACTCTTTCAGAAATCCTTTCTGGTCTCAGAAGATCTGAACAGCTATAGGTGAGTTTCTATTGTTCCTTGCCTGGGCAAATCACCTTCCCACATATGAACCTTCCCTTCTCAGTTACAGTTTCTTTAACTTTCAAGGCTCCTGTGAATGGCTAATGCAGAATATTGTCTTTTTGGTGGTGATACAAAGCAGTGGAAAATTCTCCCTGGGGAGTTTCATTCTGCTGCCTTGCTTCTGAATTTTGGACTATTTTTTAAAGTGGTTCTCTTTTCTACTCATCGGGTATTTTATCATTGTTTTAATGAGTTATTTGATTTTTAACAGTAAACTAGTAATCTACCTGGTAGACGCTGGGCCAAAAAACTAATATTTTAAGAAAGATTCACCGGTCTTTCATCTAGCAAATTACAAGTATTAATGTATTCAATAGAATACAATTCAGGTCTCTCTTCAGAATTTCATTTAAAATGTAATGGTTCAGGAACTATGCTCCATGGCGATTCATAAATAAATGACAGTATTTGCTTGCAAGAATGTTGACTTTAAACACGAGCAATGTCTATTTTTTTCAGTACTGTTATTGTAGGAAAGATGTACAAAAATAGTAATTGCAGTTGTATGTTGGTTGGTTGACATCTGTCCTGGGAGGTAATGGAAGAGTGAGCCCACCTTCAAGGTGAATTCAAACCATTGGAGAGTTACAGCGCCTGCTGTGGCTGTAGAGACCGCTATGGGAGAGACCTTTTTTGTTGCAGCTGGGGCAGATGAAGGCGTCTGGTTGTGCTGATTCAAGCATACCATGGCATTTCTTCTTTATGTGCTCCGCACAGCAGTCATTGTATGTGAAGGTCCTATAATTTAGTTCCATACCCAATAGGCATGTTGAGTTTTTTCTGGTCCTTGTTACATGTCTCAGAACAAACAAACAAAAAACCTAACAAAAAGAACTGGTTTTAAATCCTGGATACGAGCGAATATCTGTGAAATTATGCATGGTTAACATCCATGCCACCATAACCCTTATCTATGATGAAGCCTTCTGGGAAAGATTTGTATGTGGGAAGGGATGTCCTTGAGGGACAGAACACAAACCTGCAGCTTACTTCTGATATCCTTTTCCGTGGTTAAAGAATTGGAACTGTTGCATTTGAACAGGTCTGACAATTGTGACTAGTTCCATCTTGGCTTGCCATGCCTCTTTACTATAATTAGTGGCAAGTATAATCTTCTTAAGCAGCTCTGCTATGTTATTCAGTTCATAGTGTGACTGTGTCGTCGTCCCCTCCTTTTTATGTGCAGAAAAAGCAGCGGCAGCCAATGAAGATGAAGTGCAGAAAGCTGATGTATCATCAACAGGTCAGAGTGTCATTGACAAGGATGCACTTGGACCAATGATGCTTGAGGTGAAGTGTTACAAAGTTTTTTTAACCTTTAGAATGAACAGCTATTCTGATGAGATTCGGCTAAATGAAAACAAAACACATTTCAACTCTATGTAAGATTGTCAAACAAAGATTGTGCACAAAGCCTTTTTGTCCGTTCACTGCCACTTTTATTATGCATTGTTGGAGCAATCTGCTTTCTAAGAGTAAATGTATGTTGTTCCTCCACCATTTTATATTAGAGAGTAAAGCTAAAGAAAGCAGGCATAGTCCATGTTTTTGCTGTCTTTTATACTGTATAATATTAAATAAAAGGAAAGTTCTGAGTTATTCCTAGGCATTTCCGCTCAGTCATGCTTGCATCAGTATAGCAGGTGTTGCTAAGCAACACAACTGCATTTTTTCTATGAAAACTTCATATTGATTTTCAGATATATTCTAATGAGGCTGAACTACTTTCTCACCTCCCCACCCCCAGTCAAGAGAGAAACTAAAGATAGTATGCTACTTGAAGGCTTAACAGGATAGTTAACAAATGAAGTTTATTTTCCTCTCTGCAATGATTCATAGTTAAGGAAGATGATAATAGCTTAGCTTTTATCTTGGTGCAGATTCTCGACAGCGAACTAAAATGTGTTGTTTTTTAACCTTTCAGGCCCTCGATGGATTCTTCTTCGTAGTGAACCTGGAAGGTAATGTGGTGTTTGTATCGGAGAATGTGACACAGTACCTGAGGTACAACCAAGAAGAGCTGATGAACACAAGTGTCTACAGCATCCTGCATGTAGGGGACCACAATGAATTTGTCAGAAACCTGCTGCCAAAATCTTTAGGTACAGTTCTCCAAACACCTATAAATTTTAGTGGTTCCCCTCTCTTAAGCTTAAGCTAGTGTTTAAGTTTGGTGTAACATAATATCATAATGTGTACATTACCTCTGTTCTGAGCTGTTTCCCCCTCTTCTATTCTAGCCTCTAAATCATCATCTCAAATGACATTGTAATTTATTACTTTTGTCTTGGACTTTATGCATCACTTCATGTAATAACTGACAGCTGCATCATTCATCTCACTATAAGCCAACTAGCTCACAGGCCACAAATCCCACCACCTGAAGTTTTCTGTGACTTCCCTAGCCCCTCATTCATAATTTTTATTTAATTTGAAAAAAGAGTGTTTTTATGAGTCCCCTGCTATGATTCTATGATGCCAAAAAGTTTTTGTGGGGCTCCTCAATTTTTTTACATATTAAGGACTTAAAAAAATAATAATTCTCCCACAGATACCCCAGTGTAATGCCAAAAGGTTTTATGTGTCCTCCAAGTTCCTAAAACGTCCTTTGCCACACAGCCTCAGAGGGTTGACCATGGGTTACTGTAACCGTTGGCCTAAAAAAGGTTAGCCATCCCTGCTATGACCTCAGTAGTCAAGATTTCTCATGCTATTTTTCCTCTTTTAAATCTTAGTGAAGTTAGGTGCAGATTATGTCTAGAATCAACTTTCTTTTCTTTTCTTCAATTTTTTTTTATTGGTTTTCCAAATTTGTAACAAATAAAACACAAAATAACAAACAAATAACAAAACATATAAAAAAGAAAAACATACATTCAATACTTCTTACAGGTAAAAATCCAAGTTAATTTCCATTATTAAATGACTTCCTCAAATCCTTCCTAACTGATTTTCATTAAATCTCATTTTAGCAATTTTCCAATATCCACTTTCTAATAAAATCAACTTTCTTATGATAGAAGGTTGAAAGGCTGTAGGAAACGTACCGGTAACTTTTTTTTTTTTTTTTTGTCTCCAAAGGTTGTTGTGGGCTTTCCAACTCCAAAATTTTATTTTTTTTACAGCTATTAACATAACAAATCCTGGCATTCCACTTTCTCCCACTTGCTTTCAGAAAGCTGCTTCAACTGTTTTTTTTTTCTCCCTACGGGGAGATAATCTTGACATGTGGAAAACGCATGCACTGGCACTTTTGAAGTATGGAGTGAGTGTTTGTTTATTATGTGGCAAGTACATAGGTCAAGAAGTGTATGCTGTGCAACAAAAACATTTGAAGGAGCTCTATAAGTCATCAGCCTTGTTAGTTTGTCCCCCTTGTTGGTTATTATTAATACTGTTTACAGGATTTTCACCCCCCCTCTTCCCAAGAGCTAGATCACCTTTAATATTTTAAAGATGGTCAAACAGAATATCTTGCCCAGCACCTAGTCATTCTGTATTATATTTCTTTTTCTTAGTGAATGGAGGACCTTGGTCTGGTGAAGCTCCTAGACGCAACAGCCATACCTTTAACTGCCGAATGTTGGTAAAACCTTTAACTGATTCTGAAGAAGAAGGCCATGATAACCAGGAAGCACATCAGAAATATGAAACTATGCAGTGCTTTGCTGTTTCTCAACCAAAGTCCATCAAAGAAGAAGGTGAAGGTAATCAGAACATATTTTATGAGATTGTTTTATGTTCAGTCTTTCCTTTAACCCTCCCTGATTGAGGCATCTTTAACCTAAATTAATGGTACTTACATTGTTGTCTTTGTCTCTGTGACAGGCACTCATTGTTTAGGTGGAAATGTGTATTTTTTCTGACCCTTTGCAAAGTATCTAATTAACAAGTACAATAGATGAGCCTCCTTTTTTTTTGGAACTACATAAACACTGGTAGCATTATGTGTAGATATGCATACATATAGTTTGCTTCTCACATATCATAAGCATATTTTGGAAGTTAATACATCTAAACCATTTTGGTGTGACCTTAAACAGGGTCCTACTCTTTTCACTGGCACTCCCTCCAAAATAGGTGTGCATAGAAATTAGGGGAGAAATTGTGGTGGGATTTGCCGCAGTGAATAACGTATAAGCAGAACTGGCCCACTGATTTTTTTTCTTTGGAAACACTGCACTTCCCCTTCTTTTAGTTTCCCGAAATTACGGTTTTACTGTCTACTAAATTGCTTATTCGTTTCTTTTGGCTTATCTTGAAATATGAGATGCACTTTTGAGGTACTGCAGCTTTGAAATGTTTCAAGTTTATAAATATTCCCAAAGTGTCTTCACACATGGCATGTGTTTTGAATGAAATATTGAAACTGCAGCATTCCAGATGTATGCAGTACCCAGGTGAGAGAGAAAATAAATGCAGCTGCTTATTTTTTATAATGGTCTTTCCAACACACTGAAACTAATCTACACTTTAATGTTATTGTGGTTGGAGTATGAGTGACCCAAGTCAGAATGCTTTCACTATCAGCCAAGAACTGGAGTGGCTTTAACTGGTGTGTAGACCATTTTCTACTTTTCTCTGATCTACTCAGACATCCATTTGGCTCTTGGGCAGCTGCCAGGCAAGGACCCCTTAGGTTTTAATGCTTTGGGGTTGTTCAGGGAGTGCTTGAGAGCTGCTTGTTAGACATCTATACATTTGGCATTGTAGGTGTCTTAAAATTTCCTGTTTGTAATTCATGGAAGTAATAGGGAGCAGGAGCACTAGGTATCAGATGTATGACAGCAGTTATTGTGGTGTGGTTATTACTCATCTTTTGGTTGGGAGTTTTGGGGATTGAATTGGGGATGTCTGAATGTGAGGCTGTTTATATGACGCTAAGCATGAATAAGATGGCATGAGAGAAAGGACAAAAGATTTGGGAGGCACTTTATCTTATTTGGAGAAGTCCAGGGGGAGGAATTGCTAGGATCCTCATGTGATGCTATCATGTTTCGAGGTGATAGAATGTTGTATCTAAGGAACCAATTTGGTTATTGCTATGCCCTATGAGCTTGAGAGGAGATTTGGGTTGCCATCCTTATGGATGTGGAGTAGCGGAGAAGGAATGGGTGGTGTGAGATAAGAGGTGTCACAAAAAGGGTTAGAGTAAGTTTTTTAGCACTTAGGTTTTATCTCCCACATACATTTAGATCTTCATTGTTGTGTTTTGAATGCAGCGTAGCAAGCAAAATGAGCAGACTGAAAATCCATTTACGTATTCTTAAGGGGTCTGTCAGATGATGGTACAATAAGGAAATAATCAGTTCTGCATGTCATATTTTTATCTTTGTTGTTTTAGTGTAATTTTTTAAAAAATAATTATATGGTCCAGCATAGGTTTAGCCAACCTTTTCCTCCAATTAAAAATAATTTTGTCCCATTTAAGATCTTCAGTCTTGCTTGATTTGTGTGGCAAGAAGAGTTCCAATGAAGGAAAGGCCGCTTCTGCCCTCATCAGAGACATTTAGCACTCGTCAAGATCTGCAAGGTACCGTGAAAGTGCAAGTCAAATCTTCTTTTATTAAAACAACAAAAAACAGGTGTAGGTTTCTAATAACAGCCTTATATACCTTCAGGCAAGATAACTTCACTTGACACTAGTACCATGCGAGCAGCTATGAAACCTGGCTGGGAAGATGTGGTGAGAAGGTGCATCCAGAGATTCTATGCACAGCATGAGGGAGATATGTCTTTTGCCAAGAGGCATCATCAGGAGGGTAAGGATCCATTGTTTCTTCAAGCATGTTTACAACAGAAAGAAAAGCACAAACTTTTGGCAAGTCATGATCCAGAAATCATACAGCAGCTCCAATACAATACAGATATGGAGTGCTAAGAAGTGCAAAGCCTTCCCCATTAGGTGCAATATCAGAAACTGCTTCATGTGTCGGTAGAACTGTCTACATTTTATATATATTTTATTTATCTGAACATTTGTATCTCAGTTGTCCATGATAAATTATACTCTAGATGGACTACAAATAAAAATCTAAATCAGTAAACCAATTAAAGTAAACATTTCAGTGGATGGAAAAGTCTGTCCTAGGTATAATGAAAACCCCATGAGCTGTAGATTGGCCTGCTTGATTCTTTTCAGAATACATCTAAGCACTGTTGTTGATGAAAACACTTTAAATAGATGAAAATACTTTAAATAGAATAGACAACTGAGGAAGAAGGGAATGTGATCAAACGGAATCTGACTGACCCAAATATGAATCTAGAGAGCTTATGTAAATTTTGAACCACGAAATGATGTATCTTTCCCATCAATGTCTTTTTACTCCTGAGGAATTACTTGGATTAGGCGACGGCACAATTTGGACAAGAGAGCTGTTTTGTGCAATGCATTTAATAAGAAAGTACTTTGTGTGTCATGCAGTGACTAATGAAATGGCATGTGACACTTTCCCCGGAGATGTTTGAAAAATGCAAATGTATTAATTTATCCTAATTAAAGGTTCCAGTAAAGCGGGGTGAGAAACCTTTTTCAGTCCAAGGTTGCATTCCCTTTTGGCCAGCTCTCTGAGGACTGCATTTCAGTGATAGGCTGGGCCATAACAAGTGTGGAAATTCACAGACTGGTCATGGCCACCCCCCACTTATGCCACCCATACACATAGCACATAGATTTCCACTCCCTCCCCCTGCCTCCAAAAAAGAAAGCAGTCGGGGTTGAACAAAGCCTTTTTACATTTGGTCTTTTCCCACCCAAGCTGCAGATTTTGCTGGTTCCCCATCTCTCCCGTAAATCTGTCCCCTTCTCTGATGGGTTATTTTAATGTTCTGTGCTTCCATAGTGGTCTTTTGAAACAGTTTGGTTCGTTCATTGTGCTACTCCTATTATCATCTGGGGTAAAATGTGATAAGTGCTAAACAAGGCACAAATTATATAGAAAAGAAAGAAAGAAATGGTGCCATGCTGATTTAAAGTGTAGTAAGGACTGGATCTTCAGTCCTCAAGAAATCCATCTTGAAAGCACCACTCATTTATGAAAGGCTGCACTGAAAGAAAGTGTCAAGAATTAAGTCATTAGTTAGTTCATGTGTCTTCTGTGGAGAATAGGGTTAAATTCAACATTAAGGCCTGAAAACATGAGGTTGCCTGGTGAATGCTCTTGAGCATCTTCTTTCCTGAAGTTGCACTTTCCTGTGCTGGCCAAACAGCAATACAAAAATTCGAAAGACCTTTAGAATCTCCACTTGCCACACCACAAGGGGCTGCTTGCTGGGGAGAAAAGATGAAAGCCCTGTCTAGATACTGGATTGTGACTTTGGAGGAAATTTAATTATTTTCTTCCATCTTATTAGAACCTCTACAGTAGGCTGCATACTCTTAAGAAGCTAATTTAGCATACATGTTGCAGCTTTGTCATCACTTTAGAAGGATGGTTCGCTCTACCTCTTAATGTGGTGTGCACATGAAATTGCTTTGAGCTCCACTGCTGTGAACTCTCAACCCATCAGGTTTATACCCATATTCTGTTAAACCAACAGATGAAGCATTAGGACAGTCATTATGACTCTAGCTTTGTATGTTGGGAAGATGGCATGCACTAACCCTGGGTCAGTGCCAGAAAACACTTTGAGATGCCTTCTGAAATTTGACTAACTGAAGAGTGTCAAGCAAAGTCCTGAGAATCACATTGAGTATTTCCCCCCTTGGTTTTAACAAGAACCTAATTTCATTCATAAATAGGACAGGTAACGTGCTTTTCTGTACACCCCAAGTTCAATGCAAAATGTCGTGCTTATTCCATGTTACACAAAACTAAATCAAAATGCTTTATTTTGTTTTACTGTATTGGTTTAAGCTGCCCAGAGCATATGTCTCTTTTTTTCATTTGGCAAGCTTTAACTTTAATTGGAAGTAATTTGTCACATGACATCTTTTTTTTAAAAAAACCCTAAATAAAATCTGTAGCTGTGGATTTGAATACACACACCCAGTTTTAAAAATGGATTAACTTCAGCGTTTTTAACATCAGAGTTGTTGACAAGGGAGTGTTGGAATTTCCTGCTCTGAACTAAAAGCACTGCTGCTGCTGAGAGTTCTGCCCAAAGGTTAGACTGAAACAATGACATACCTTCAGTGTGAAATTTTACTTTACAGTATGCCACAGTTAACAGGCTTTGTTTTTCTTTGCATTCCTACTCTACATAAACTCTTCTGGCTGTTTAACTTGTGTTTCCTGTTTTCCTGTGCCAAAATAATAATTTAAAATGTAGTAGCACGATAGAAAACTTTGAGGCAGGAACAGGGGGAAATCTTACCATACCAGTGTTGCAAGACTGGGGGAGGGGAAAAACTTGTCTAGCATTGTCAGAATCTGAATGTTACTTGATCTACTACGTGATTGACACAAAGATGTTGTCAAAGATAAATATTTTAAACCTTAACTCTTGTTTTTCAGCATTATGTGTTCAAAATGTGGAGATGGTTAAGGGAGAGGCATAAATATAATTCCATAGGATAGGCATAAACACAAGTATGAAGGAGTTTTGAGCCAGTTCAGGAAAATCAAGAATTGAAACTAGTTTATCAGGTTTCACAGTGAAGAAAACATTAAAATAAACCAGCTGGTAACTCATTGTTTTCATTTAAAGATGGGGCAAAATTGAAATTCCAGATCTGGAAAAGCACATTTTTTTGCAGTGCAACTTAAAAGTGTCTTGTGTCAGTGTTCAAATCCTGAAAGACAGATTTAGAATCATAGAATCATAGAATCATAGAGTTGGAAGAGACCACAAGGGCCATCGAGTCCAACCCCCTGCCAAGCAGGAAACACCATCAGAGCACTCCTGACATATGGTTGTCAAGCCTCTGCTTAAAGACCTCCAAAGTAGGAGACTCCACCACACTCCTTGGCAGCAAATTCCACTGTCGAACAGCTCTTACTGTCAGGAAGTTCTTCCGAATGTTTAGGTGGAAGGTATTTAGGGGAGGTATGTGCAAGGAAAATCCCATTTTTGTTGAACTAAGTAAAATTATTTAATAAAATTATATGTAGACTCATGAAAGTAAAAAAGGTTTGACACTAGGCAATATTTCTTCTTCAAAAGACTTGGATGATAGAAATTTACAGGAGAGCATATGGGGCCAGAGTCTGTGGGACTAGGGCATGGGTAGGCAAACTAATGCCTGGGGGCCGGATCCGGCCCAATCGCCTTCTAAATACGGCCCATGGATAGTCCAGGAATCAGTGTGTTTTTACATGAGTAGAATGTGTGCTTTTATTTAAGATGCATCTCTGGGTTATTTGTAGGGCATAGGAATTTGTTCTTTTTTCTTCCCCCCCCCCAAATATAGTCCGGCCCCACACAGGGTCTGAGGGACAGTGGACCAGCCCCCTGCTAAAAACGTTTGCTCACCCCTAGACTAGGGCCTACCTTTTTTTCAGTTGGAATTCCAATCCTATTCCATTTCACACTAAATTTATGCCACAGACTTAGAATTTCCCCCCCAGAAATACACGTTACCCAAAGAATGCATCTGCATATTGGTTTCATTAGGTGAGCACACCTTAAGTAAACTGAATTTTGTTGAGGATCACCTGTGATCTCCCACAGGGCAAGAAAGGGGCACCACCAACCTCTCAGCACAAAGTAAGCTTGCTACCAAATCTCCTGTCAGTTTACTTGATAAGCTTGCCAAAATGAAAGCAAGGAAGACGTCATTCAAGTAGATTGCCTGTCTATTGTAATAAATGACTTTTTGTCTGAATTAGGCAATTGGTTGAGCATTTTTGTTCCAGATTTTAGCAATTGTAAATGATGTTTCTAGAAACCATGATGTTCTGTGATTTCCTCATGTTGGAATGTGAAATGAACATTTTCCATTAAAGTAGGTTTGCCTAGCCACATAACATACTATAAACTATATAATATATATTATGTTGATATTCCTCCCTTTACTTAAATAGGCTGTTTTCTACTGAGAGCATTTGGGGGACAGATGTAGGAGGCTGGCCCCAGGTTTTGCTTCAGGTTACCTCACTGCCACACTGCTCATTTTTCTGCCATCTCCAGCTAATTGCAGGAAGGCCTGATTAAGTTGTAGACAAACTAGTCTCCCCTTCCTTGTCATGTCATGGCTCAAGTTGGCATATGTTCAGGGAGAATTTTCCATTCCTTGGGATGCTAGTCCATATATTGTATCGTTCTAAAGTATGCTCCTGGTTAACAAATTTATCCCTGTCAGTGTACTTTGCTAGTTTGTCTAAAGCTGGAATGCTTTGTAATAATTATCTGGAGACATGTCAGGAAGCTAGCTGCGACTAGCTTTGTCCCTGGCAAGTTAATTTCAGTTGTGAGTCACTGTCTCCTCTGGTTGGAACAGGTGGAAATCATTCTTATTTTAGATTATTCTCCATGAAGAGAAAATTCGCAGGTAAGTGCACTGTTTTTGCAATGCTGGCACCGTCTCTAACTCACTCTTTCGGTTAATACTTTACTGCAGTTGCACTTTGGTCTTAATCTGCAAAACATTAGCTTTTCCTTTAACACAGCCTTGCTGATTTTGCAAAAGAAAATGCAGATTTTTTCCTAGCTTTCTAAAGAAGGCAATGAAAACCGAGTCCACATTTTCATGTGGATTATCCTGTATTTCTTACTACTTTTTTCTTGTTTCTCCTTGTTTACAGTGCTGAGGCAGGGACTAGCTTTCAGTCCTGTTTATCGATTTTCCTTGTCTGACGGCAACATAGTTGCTGCCCAAACGAAGAGCAAGCTCATCCGTTCTCAGACTACTGGTGAACCTCAGCTTGTAATATCCTTGCATATGCTTCACAGGTAATTTATACAATTTTTGCTGCCTTGAAAAATCTTCAACCTCACTTCCTAAGAGCAGCTGCAGCAAGACTACATAATTTATTATGCATTATTGCAGTAGCCTCCTTTAGCTATATTGGGTGTAGCATGACAGTAAAATAAAGTATAGTTTTGATTGTAATGGTATCTGTTTTGTAAAGAAAACATTCTAGTCCACTTGTTTGTAAATAAATACCAATTATTTAAATAGTGCTTCCAACCAACCACATGAATTTGGGACTTCAGTTGAAGATACAGATTGGTGTTTAAAAGCTGTTTTATCACTTTGAGATCCACATCTACTTTGACCACACTTAATTTTAACGTTCCACATAAGATAAAATCGTAATACTTCATGTAGTACATTTGGTATGTTGAGCCCCTCACTTTGTGTACAGGCATGGAAATCCTTGCAGGACCGGTTGCATTCTCAACTCAGGCTCATTCTGGGGTTTGAAGGGTTTCGCTATTGGGAAAATTGAACAGTTTTCTTGTATGCACTAATGATATTGTTTTGTAAGAAACTTTATAAGCACTTAAGAGAACTGTTTGGACAACACATCCTTGCATGTAAATATTCACCATTGTTCCAGTTCAACATCTCCTTCACTCTTCCAAGAGAGATCATTATGGGACAAAAAAAATGAAGAATGTAGACAAAGGGAAATGACAGTTTTTTCTCCAGAATCTGCAGTTCCTATGCATTAAATATGAAAAGTTCAGTGCTTGGTTATGAGAAGCAATTGCATATTTGTGTCAGACTCAATTATGAACTATGCATAAGTTTTAATAAAAATTATCTTTCGTTGTTGTTTATCTGTTAGCTGCTGAACATTGTACCAAAAAAAAAAGACTTTACTGACTTTGACTATACCCTCTGAACATTGCTGTTTAAACAATTCAGAACTTTTTGTTGGAATTAAGGGGACCTTTTTATATTTTGAAGGTGGCTGATGAGGCAGCAAGCTAAATAAAAACTGCTAGGCTACAGCGCACATACTTACAAGAAAGTTAAGTTTTTCTAGCTTATAATGCAATCTGAGAAACAGTAAATTAACATGAACCTTTGGGAGTTTTGTGCATTTTTAAACAAAGTTTCCCCTTTCATTTTAGTCATCTCATGCTAACAAGAATTGACTGGGCAGTTTCTCTTCCTCCTCAGCTTTTCTTTCTAGTTCTCATGCCACTAGCAGGGCAAAGTTTAAATGTTTCAGCTGTAGAACTTTCAGTGCAAACCCTGCAAAGGAATGTTTAAACCAGTGCCAAAACTCTATTAAATATAGTTAGTTCATAAAGCACTTTTCCTTCAGTGTTCTTTCAGTAATTTAGCAAACTTGTAATTTTTAAGAAACTTTTTTTTTGGGGGGGGGACATTGATAGCTCCCATTTTTAAGTCTGAAGAGAGGAACTGACTACAGATGTTATTCAGTGTAAATTTATAACAGAACAAAAACCTTATGTGCAAAAGAAAATCTGCAAAAATAACTAAACTTGGATAGTCTTCAAAGAGATTTCATGCACATATCTTCTCTCAAGAAATGTATTTTCAAACAGCAATATCTTGTTCCTGAAAAATGTGATTCTTCCCTAGATAGTGCTACTGTGTAGAATGTGGTTCACCTGTATGCTGTTGCTCTCAGCATGGGGAAGTGATGAGAGAAGCAGTGAAAGGAAGCTATTTTGCTTCCTTAGATGCTCATGTAGGGAATTCAATCCAGGAAAGAGTGGGAAGAAAACTTACCCTGAGATTTTAAGCAGTGGATCTCAATGCAAATCTTCTTTCTCCAGTTCCTATGGTAGACTCCCCTGCATGAGATTTAAGGCATCCCCAAATAGCACTTACTCAGTTTCTTATACCTGCACGCACTAAAAAGCCCAAATGGTAGAAGATATGGGGACATGTCTCTCTGTTTTTTTATAAACTGTTTAGAGATATGCTGCTGCACAGAGGAGATTTAATCTGCAGTCTCCACACAGCCGCCATCACTGCTTGTCCAGTGGTTTCCTAAAGTAGTGGGTGGAGATCTTTCCCCAAAGCTTCCCTGCTAATTGCCTTATATCTCTCTTCTCCACTGCCGGCAGCCACTAGAATAGTCTGAGTTCCCTACTTCACAGAATATTTGGATTGGAAGATTTGTGCTACCAATGTTCATGCTGCAGTGTACATTTAACAACCTTTTGTTTTTAAACAAATTGTTTTGGGCTGGTAATACAGTTTTCTCCCCCTCTTCTCACTCCAAGTCATTTATTGCATACAAATGGAATAACATGCTGTTTACCTGTGGGATTATTCTACAAGGGATAATATTTGGTTGGAGCACACGTTAGTCATCTGGAAAAACCTCCTCTTCCCCCCATCTCTGTCCTTCATGCACATTCTTTAGCTTGCATGTACCCACAAAATCTTTCTCTAACTATGCTGATCTCATTCTGAACTTGTTTGCTGTACTGTAGTTTTTTTGGCTTCCATACTTAAAGCAGTGTTGTAAATTTTTTTGGCTGTACTTTGAGATGACTTTTAAAACTTGCTTTTCACTGTAATTCTTGTTGGCAAATGAGGCAGCAGTTTCAAGGCTGTAAAAGGCCTGTTCGTTTACTTTCAGATTGTCAACAAATGCCTATCCTCTTTCTGCTTTCTTTTTTCAGAAGTGGATTTGTTTGATTCTCTCTTATATAATCAAAATAGTGAAAACTTTATTTGCTATCAGACAAACTTGTAGATATCTAATTGGAGCTTTCTCTCTTATGTGATATTAAGATATCTGTTAAGACAGAAATGAACCCAAGAGCCATGGGATCCATTTCCAGCAGTTAACTCATTTGGGTTCCTTGCCAAAATAAATAATATTTCCACAGTCAGTGGTGACTTTGAGATGATGGTTCTGTTGTTAGGTGAAGCAAGGGTTGCCTGGATAGCTCTGTGCAGTGCTTAGCCTCAATATTTCATGAGAGCAGAGCTCAGATGTTGCTTCAGCAGCAGGGCTCTTCAGATTGAGCCTTAAATAGGAGCTGCAGCTATTTCTCTGTTGCTGAGAAGAAACTTCATTTAAAGGGGCCCAGGCTGCTTTAGCAGTTGATTTCTCTGAAGAGCAGAGAAGGCTTTGGTTGCTGTAGGAGTTTTGAGGTGGAGTTCTCAAGGGACATGATGTCCTTGGCCAGAGGGATGCTGGCACCAAGGATTCTTCCTGCAGAAGCACTTACAGTTGGTTTGGTCCTCTGAAAAAGGCTCAGGTCATGACAGTTACCACTATCTCCTGTTGAGTGTTGTTGCATGGAGGAGGGGACCAGCATTCTTAACTGGAGGGGCTTATAATTCAGTCCTGTGCAGGTGTGTGGCTACTGAGTGTCTAGTTGCATCCACTATAGGTCTCCACATTACCTCAGGGCCTTAGGGTCTGGCTCCCTCATGCAGTGGATCTCAGCAATGGATACCAGCAACCTCCAGCAAATTGTCTTTGTTCATCTGTAAAATAGAAAAAGCAATGATCTTTGTCAAAAAGGTAATTGCTTCTGTTTGTTTCTTTTCTCTTTCTTTCATTATGAACAAGATAAAGAAATGTTAGTAGAGGCCCCAGGCTTAGGAATACATCAAGATAAAACAAATGCTATGTCCATCTTTGCGTTTGGGATTGTCAAATCTCTATTTTATCAGTTTTGTCTTTTATTAATCATATTTAAAATGTAAATTTTAATAATGTTTTTGTTCTTTTTTACTGTTTCAGGGAACAGAATGTTTGTGGAATGAACCAGGATTTAACTGGACAAGCAATGGGAAAGCCATTGAACCCAATTAGCTCCAGCAGTCCTGCCCATCAGGCCATGTGCAGTGGGAATCCAGGTCAGGATATGACCATCAGTAGCAATATGAATTTTGCCATAAATGGCCCGAAGGAACAAATGGGCATGCCAGCAAGCAGGTTTGGTGGTTCAGGCGGGATGAACCATGTGTCAAGTATACAAGCATCCACTCCTCAGGGTAGTAACTATGCACTAAAAATGAATAGTCCCTCTCAAAACAGCCCTGGCATGACACCAGGTCAGCCAAACTCTATGCTATCCCCACGGCACCGTATGAGTCCGGGAGTGGCAGGCAGTCCTCGGATCCCACCCAGTCAGTTTTCCCCTGCAGGAAGCTTGCATTCACCTGTTGGGGTTTGCAGCAGCACAGGAAATAGCCATAGTTATACCAACAGTTCCCTCAATGCACTTCAGGCTCTCAGCGAGGGGCATGGAGTCTCTCTGGGGTCATCCTTGGCTTCACCTGACGTAAAAATGGGTAATTTGCAAAATTCCCCTGTAAGTATGAATCCTCCTCAGCTAAGCAAAATGGGAAGCCTGGACTCTAAAGATGGCTTTGGACTTCATGGGGAGCAATCGGAAGGTACAGCTGGACAAGCCGAGAGTGTCTGCCATTCAGGAGAACTGAAAGAAAGTAATGATGGCATGCCCCAGGTTGTTGGTGAGAGGCCTGATGGACAGAACAGACTTCATGATGGCAAAAGCCAGACAAAGCTCTTACAGCTGCTGACCACCAAATCTGATCAGATGGAGCCTTCACCTTTGTCTAACGCTATGGGAGATGCTAACAAGGACTCCGCGGGAGGTTTATCTGGTTCTGGTTCAACGCATGGAACCTCGCTCAAGGAGAAGCATAAAATTTTGCACAGGCTCTTGCAGGACAGTAGTTCTCCTGTAGACTTAGCCAAGCTCACAGCAGAGGCCACAGGGAAAGAACCGAGCCAGGAGACCAGCAGCACAGCTCCTGGTTCAGAGGTGACTACAAAACAGGAACCGGTGAGTCCCAAGAAGAAAGAAAATGCACTACTTCGCTACTTGCTAGATAAAGATGATACTAAAGATATTGGTTTACCGGACATTACCCCCAAGCTGGAACGGTCGGACAGTAAGACAGACCCTTCCAGTAGCACAAAGCCAGTAACTATAAAGACAGAAAAAGAAGAGATGCGCTTTGAGCCGAATGAACAGGTAAGAGACTCTTTTTTGTTGTTGTTCATTCAGGAAATTTGTCGTGGAAATGATCCTTACTCATTTGTTTCATTCCCTTTATACAGGGTTGTGGGTTGTTTTTTGTTTTGTTTTGGCTAGGGTGGTTGATTATGTTTGTGATTGGAGGCACTTGCCTTGCTTGTATTGCCAAGACCTGGCTGGCTGAAAGGTCCAATCTAGACCTTGCCAGTTAGTAGCAGTGTGGTTCTTGGTAGAACATCAACTGGGTGTTGGGGAGGAAATGTAGGCGTGAAGAAGCAACAATTTTTAGAGAAAGCCTGCGACATTCAGTGCCTGACATCGGCTTTCTGTGAGGAGGGTGCCGAAAGGGAACTTCAGAGGTAGTGAGATGCAAAGCTAGTTCACTGAGCTGTTTGAAAAAAGCATTTCACAGAGGAAGGACGAAATGGTTCATTGTGCAAACTGCACAAAAGTGTCCTAAAATGACATAGATACTTCTGTGCCCCAAAAAAAGAAAAAAAAGAAAAAAGCACACAGCAAAAACTCACTCTAGAGTGAGAAAGTGAAAGAATCATAGCTGGTGCAGGATAAACTTACAGGAAGTATAATCTAAATATAGATCAAAGCTTAACCCATTTGTTGTAATGATAGAACAGAGAATATTATAAATTGTTCCGCTGTCCTCTTGAGTCTTCTTCTCATCCTTTTCTCCTTTCTAGAACAAAAGCGGTAATGTTTTTGCAATACCTACTGGATAGAATTGTTTATGTTTTATTTTTGAAGTGATATCTGTTTAAAATAATGGCTAATTTGTATGTATGGTTTTTATTGTAAATATGGCATGGTCATAGTAGAGTAAATCTTTTATGAGGAGGAATTTGATGGAAAAAAGAATAACATTTTTCTTTCTAGTGTAACTTTTTCTGAACAGGAAATACTTTGAAGCATGTTATAACACCAAAAATAGCATTATTCCAGGTAGCTTATTTAAATAGTCATCTTCCCAGCATACAGATTTGAGTATTTCAGAATTTTTTTCTATCAAACTCATTTCTAAACAACTCCATCCCTTTTTATGTTTCTGAGTTTTATTATAGCTAGCTACTAGATTTTGGTCAAACATACATTCTAAAAGTACTTGTTTATTATATGTACACCACCAGTTTTTATATAGGAGGTAATAATGGTCATGTTATCTAAGCATTTCTGGCCCCTATAGCTCAGACCTGTTCTGGTGTCAAATTATAAATTTGTGTCGTGTTTACACAGCAGTCCTCTAACTTTGGTAAAAATTACTGTCCCCCAACTTTGTCAATATGTATCCCTTTTCTTCCAAAGTTATTAACAGAGACTGTAGTAGATTTTCATGCTTAAATATCTTCTAAAAATAACAAAGCTTTAAATACAAATGATAGTTCCAAAGAAATCATGAGAAAAACTTTTGGATAAACATGACTCTATAAATCGAGCTTTTTCCTCCTTCCCTCACCCAAGCTATGGAAGGACAAAAGGCAGGTGGCAAGGATATTAGTTGGGGAATTCAATTTATGCTGCACGGAATAGGCAAAAGCAGCTGGAAGGAGCAGAAGGGTAGACCCAGTTTACTGGTGCTGATGTCATTTCCCACCTCAGTTTAAATATGGACGTTGAACCCTAACTCACATTCACCATTGAAAAGCACAGAACACATGAAGTCCCTGCCAAATTTGAACCACACATTCAACTATGTATAGGAATGGTCTTATATTGAAATGGTGGCTTTGGAAGCATTCACATTTTAGTTTGCTACATGGAAAGCTGCTGAGAAGCAGGTAGAGTGCTGGGGCAAATTAAGTGTTGAATGCTTCTGGCATGTTTTATAGTTTAAATTTTATTTTTTATATTAAATATGTCCCCCTACCTACAAGTCATGCGCCAGCAGATGTCTCTTAGAATGGTGACTACACTGTGCTGTCCCCCTAAATACAATTACAGAATAAGGAGATGGAGGTGGTAGTCTAGATGGTTTGTACTCACTGGAAGATCAGGCAGCTTCTCATTTATACAGGACAGTTTTAGCCCAGGGTTCAGCTCTAAATCCTACCTTGAATGTCCTGGAGCTGATGCTCAAATTATGGGAGGAAAGATTAGGGGCCTTAGTGAAATCTAATAGCCCCAGACCTTAAATTGCCTAATTTTAGCCAAATCATGCCTCCCTCAGCCTTCAATAAAAAAGTAACTGGGGGAAGGGATCCCAAAGTAACGGGGCCTGAAAATGGCTGCCCTGGATCTAATCCTTCACATAACATTTAACCAGACTGTATGTAGCATGTGGTTAATTGCCTTTGTTCCCCATCATTATCTGCTACTTGGAGTGGTAGTGGTGAAATGCTGAGAAACACATGAGTTTGCCCGTATTATTGTAGAAGTGGTAGGGGACAACACAGGACTGCTGTATTTTGGTAGCACTTCCAGACAGAGTGTTTCATCTAGTACTCCTCAATATTATTCAGAGTGGTAAAATCCCTAGCTGTCAGTGGGTTGTCTAGAATGAGCATGATTCATGTACCCAGTCCCATAAGGACAAGCCCTGTACATTTGGGAGAGCCCCCCAGAACAGTGTGCGGGAGAAGAAAGGGAAGATTGTTCTGTCTGGCAAGCCGCAATGCTTGCGCTGATGGGATGGATGTTCACTATAGCATGATGTTGAATTTCACCCAGTCATTCCAGAGTCTGAGTCACTAGGGCAAAGAGTGGTAGGTGGGATTCAGTGCCTGCAAGTGCAAAGTGATGCACATTAGTTAAGAGAAATATGCATATATTTACAGATAGACAGATAGTTGTCCAAAATAGTTCAAGTTGCTTCTGTATATGCCTGCTGTATATTGAAATACTTATTTTCAAGTAAATTCTTGCACAAACCTTTTAAAACATAGATACATGTTTTGTTAATTTTGTATACCGCCCTTCATCAGGGTCGTTCACAACATAAAATATACAAAATAAATGGTAAAATTACAAATGATAAGGAACTGAACAAGAAAAGTTCATATAAAATACATAGTACTATCAAAGTGAGCACTCATTAAATATAATTAATGATGTAATAAGTTCTGACCTCTGCAGTTATAAGTATCTTGATTGAAAAAATGAAATTTTAGCAATCTTTAACACTTTGCATTTCTTTGTCAGTTAGCTTAGAATTAATTCAACACTTGGGCTTTAACATTTTTTGTCTAACGTTCTATTATAGTAAATGAGTCTCAGTTACTAACAAAGTTAGGTGTGGCATTCATTTTTGAATGTTGTGTGTGTGTTCCATAGTTGTCATGTTTCACAGAAAGATTTATCAGTGCTGCAAAGACTGAAATTGTATTTGTGGAGGGTGGGGATACACTCTTCATTTTGCAAGGCAGTGCTCCATGTACCATTTTAAGATAAATTCCCACAACTATCCAGACGCAGTATGGAAGATTATAGAATAATCTGGAGTAGTTAACATGTTGCCAGTTTGTTGGATTGTTGCCTGTTCATTCTGTAGAGAGGATTTTATGGCTGTTCCATGTACAAAAATATTTGCATTCATTATAAGCTTTTTTGAGTTGTTTGTTCACCTGGTCAGCATTAATTTTTTTAAGAATTTTTGAGTCAATTAAACTTTCCTCACCCCATAAGATTTTTTGCATCCTGCGGCATGTACGTTGGTAAATTTCCCTGATTCTCAAACCAGTAATTTCCTGTAAATTGGGAAATTTTACATTCCGTCAAACTAAGATTCCGGCTGTGTAGGCGATTTCTCACTACATGGAGATAACCCGTGTATGTTTTTAAACTATGCTGTACTTTTCTGCCACCAATGAAAAGCCTATGCAAGATGTAAAGCATTTTTAGCCATGTGGAAGTAACTGTTCTATAGAACGGTTTTTAGCCCTGTCATAAACGAGCAGAATTACAATAGTGGCAGAATGCTGATTTTTGCTGAACAAAGATTCTTTGTTTTGTTCATGGAAAGCTACAGCCCTTGGAGATATCTCTTTGCCAATTCATGGTTGGGCTCTGGGGAAAGAATATTAGCAATTTGCTTTAAGGAGAGAACTTTAATTGGTCTGCTTTGTGCTAACAGAAAGCACAGTGGTGGGGAAGCTTGAGGCCTTTGGGTGCAGACACACAGTCAGCCTTTTCTATATGTCAGACTAGACCACACTAGACTTTGCTTTGTAGGAGTAAATATCAGACAACCCAATTGATAGAAGATACAAACGCTTGTATTCTTATCTTGTACTTTGACTGCCAGAGAGCTTGCCCAAACTATGAAAAATGAATGTTTTCTTGTTTCTGTTTCATCAAAGCCTGCCAGCGAGCTAGATAATTTGGAGGAGATTCTAGATGATCTGCAGAATAGCCAGTTGTCGCAGCTTTTCCCAGATACCCGACCAGGTACTTCAGCAGGATCAGTTGACAAACAAGCCATCATCAATGACCTCATGCAGATCACAGGTGAAAACAGCCCCGGCACACCTGTTGGAGCCCAGAAACCCCAAATGCGGATCTCTCAAAGCAGTGAGTCTGAGTTGTTGCTGGACTGAAATTGTTGTGATTAGAAAAATGTAGGCTTTGCAACAGTGCCTCTGGGTCTTTCAGATTGTCTGCGCCTTTAAAAAAAACCCTGCAGTAATCAAACAGCACCACCTGCTGTTCTAATCCATAGGATCAACATTTTGAAATAGATGTAGCATCTCCTGAAACCATGATATTGCACTGCTTAGGAAGTCTAAGTCACTGTCGATTTAAAATATGTACTTCTTGCTGAGAATTTTTTTACTTTATTTCTATCATTAATGCATGAATTGCCACACATTATTGACATGAAATATTACACCATGTAAAGGAGTTGATGTTTTACAGTAAAATAGACATACTTCACAAAACCATGAGGTCACTAGGGAAGTGCATTCCTGTGATCATGGTTTTCACAGAGAGCACTTGATCGTGGAACGTAAAAGCTTTTCATAGTCCTTCCTGTGAGCAAAGTATGATGGGATACGTATAGGAGATACTCCCCACCCCCAGACTTGAAATGAAGCCTCTCAAAATCTGTATGACCTATCACCTAAGTCACATGTGGGGAACCACTGGTCCTCCAGATGTTTCTGAATACAGCTCCCATCAGCCCTACATGCATGACCTATGGGCAGGGGTGATGGGAGCTGTAGTTCAGCAAGAACTAGAAGTCCAAAGGTCTCCCAAACCGACTTAAATGAATGAAGAAGTCAGCACCAGACAGTTTGGGCTTCTTCTTGCTTCACTTAACAGGCAAGTGTTGCTGTGAGAACCTTTCCTCAGAAGTTTTTCATAATGTGAGCTATTAGGACTTTTAACTGCCCGCCCAGCTTTCCAAATCACTGACTGTTCTCAGGTTTCAACATAATGTGTGTGTTTTTCTGTTTCTGAACCACACAACCCCATCTGCATCTCCAGGTTTACTCACGGAGGATTCCCCCCCCCATACACCTGCTACAACAGATCTGTGCATAGAAACCTACATCTGCCTGTAAATCACTGTTCCTAGTTGAATCCAAGCAAGTGAATGTGCTTTCAGCTATAGAAAATAGGGAATGGGAGGACATGTGCTTTAAATGAATTTAATTGAATTACTTTTTTTAAAAAAAGCATTAGTTTTAAATGAAGTGAGTAAATTACAAGGTTAATATCCTGTTAGGCAAAGTTTTGTGCGTGAAAACCAATTTCTAAAAATAAGCAGGTCCCAAAAAGTTGCAGGGAAATCTTTCTTAAAATACTTTGTTTAAATATTTACCTTTCAGCTAGCCACAGATGCTTCCAATATATAGGTGTTGATCTATTTCAGTAAAATAGTGTGTTGAGCGGAAGTATTCTTCATTTATTTTTTAAATTGAATATTGCCCTGTGTAAATATCCACATATGCAAAAAGAGTAATATGTTTTTTGAAAGTGTGTGTGTGGGGGGGGGTGGAATATATATTTCTATCCATGACATTCTTGTGTTAGTCTCTCAGAAATAAGACAAAATATTATGAGCCATTCACTCTTCTACATTGGTGTGTGTTTCTGCAAGTTGCTTTTTGAAATATTGTATATACTGTTTCAAAACATCTCAATTTAAAAATAAATAAATAAATAAAATAAATTACACTTCCAGTCTCTCAACTATTTTTCATCTATTTAGCTTTTACCAATGCAAGGCAAGCTCAGCTGGGAAGGATGTTACCAAACCAGAATTTACAACTTGACATCGCATTGCAAAACCCACCAGGTGCTGGAGCTTTCCCACCCATAAGAAACAACAGTCCATATTCAGTCATACCTCAGCCCGGAATGATGGGCAGTCAAGGAATGATGGGAAATCAAGGAAATCTTGGGAATAGTAGCCCAGGTAACTTAAATACTCTCTTTTTGTGTGATGTTTCACATGGACTGGAATCTGCAGGAGTGACTAATGGGGAGCGGCTTCACTGGACTCCCAGCAATGGCGTTATTGTCACTTACCGGAGAGGGGAGGTTGGAGTTATGCGACTGCACCACAGCAGGAGCACTGGATTGCCACAGGACTCGCCTCCCCACCCCCTCTCCCTCCCAGTAAGCAGCAGCGATACTACTGCTGGGAGGCCAGAAGCTTGCCATGCCCCTTCTCACCAGTCCATCTTGAGAACTTTATCATTGGCTTGATTAGAGCAAAAGGTTTCTACTTCTTGTGGGAAGCAAGATCATCCAAACGTATAAAATCATTCCTTGGATGGATAGAGCTCTACAGAAAAGAGCAGGAAGAGTGATTGCACCTGGCTCTGATACCGCTCACCCCATCAGTAAATGAAATTTGGGACTGCTGCAGTTGGGGATTGAGAACCCAGTCCTGTGCATATTTGTTTGGAAGTATGTCTTACTGAGTTCAGAAGGATTTGTTCCATGTAAATTGTACATAGGATTGCTTTCTTAAAATGCAATCCTGTTTACTTGGAAACAAGTTCCATTACCTTCTATGAGATTAGTCCAGTATTTTTCTCCAAAAGATGTGAAAGTTCTTTATGTCTCATAGATTTATTTTTATTATAGAGATCTCTGAAACATAATGTCTGCCATTAGATTTATGATTAAAGAACTATAGATTATTGGGAATAGTTTTGAAAGAGCATATTCTTTTGCCATCATAAACGGTTCATGCAAATTACAGTTGTGTCAATACAAGGATCTGTTACATGGAATCAGATAATGGGTGTGTCTACTCTTATCAGACTTCGCTCAGGTCAAAAATTTAACCTACAGAGTCGCCATAATCAAAAGACTGTGTTGGAGAGGAGGAGGTTTGGAGGAAGGCATTGCATTTGAAATGCTATCTGATTTAGTATGCTAATTTCTAAAATAGTTTCCAAAGAACAATCAAAACTTAGTTTAGTACATCTCTCAATACTTGATTTAACCTTTTCTGTGTTTATTTTAGTAGGGATGATGGGTAGTAATGCTCCTCGGCCTACCATGCCATCCGGAGATTGGGGAACCCAAGGTGCTGCTGTGAGGGTGACCTGTGCTCCAACAACGAGTGCCATGAACAGGCCAATCCAAGGAGGCATGATACGTAACCCAACATCCAGCCTGCCTATGAGACCTAACAGTCAACCTGGTCCAAGGCAGATGCTTCAATCTCAAGTCATGAATATGGGTAAGCTGGAGCATGGTCGTAGTCTCTTCTGCTTTTAATAGGTTTTGCACGATGACATCGTTAAGGACCACAGTAGCTAAGTGTAATTAGATGCTATTTAGGAATTGGGAACTTGAGAATACCTTGTGCTATGATTTTTTAAATACTTCTGTAAACACAGTGGAACAGATTTATATTTCCTTTAGGAGTTGTAGAGTTGTTTGTTATCTGAACTGCAATGTTGGGCTCCATCAAGTCCTGCCACAAGCACAGTGTCCACAGGCAAAAAGAGATCCCTCAAGGGTATAAAGCATAAATAGTGTTGTAAGAAAAAGATGGTATGCGCAGTGAACTTTACAATGTTATTGTTCTTAAAAGAGTTATTACCAGTTCCATTGAGATGTGATAGATCATTGATTTCCTTTCTTCAGGGGCTTCTGAACTAGAGATGAATATGGGAGGACCCCAGTATACCCAGCAGCAGGCTCCTCCAAATCAGACTGCCCCATGGCCAGACAGCATCTTGCCCATAGATCAGACATCTTTTGGCAATCAGAACCGGTAAGTCTTTTATTTAATGGTTGTCTTTGGTACATCTTTCAATTTATATACTGTATCCAGGTGGAAAGTTTACAGTTTCACATTTGCAAGCACATATTGAATACATTTGTTTATTGTGTCTTGGCCATCCTTGACTAGCCTTACTTCACCGAATCAGAATAGTGAAAGTGGATGGATGTAGGCACTGTCAGTTAGGTAGACATGTTTAGAGGAGGAAAGTGGTATACTGTACCCTACCTTGCTCCTTTTGGGATTAGCTGTATGAATTTTCCCCTTGATACAAGTTCAGCTTAACTAGGAATTCCAGGTGGTGTTAAAAAGTTGAACTCTACCTGAAGCTGTAGTGGTGTTTTGTTTTGTTTTTAATTTAGCCAGTGCTTTTCCCACCTGGGGGTACTCAATGGTATGCAGTACCTTCACCTCCCCCCAAATGTTAAAAGTGTGGTACTTACTGTATGTAACAACTTCATGGTGAGTAAAAAGAAAAAAGAGCAGTTTATTTATCTGTAGCAAACGTATAATAAACATAAGATTAATATATATTAATAACTGTTCAGAACTTAAAATTCTTACATTACCAGTTTAAAAGTAAAATGGAATTTTGATAATGAAATCAATATAAAATGGAACTTGAGTAAGGCAATATGTAACTAAAATTTTAATAGAATGGAATAAGTAATGGGAGTCCGATTAATTCAAGACATAAGATGTACCTTAAAATAACTTTTGTATAGCAAGAAAATAATACAAATAATCTGTAGTTTTAGTTGCAGTTGTGTGTATGCTCCTTAAAGAAGATTTTCTGAAGGGGACCATACAAGCCTCCTATCAAATTTAGTATCAAAACAATACCAAATTTTAATAATAAAATTCATCCATATAAACAACACAAAAATAGCACCAGACTAATGAAAAAATTAAGTGAAAGCCTTGGTGAACAGTGGACACTTAACTCGAGATTGAAAGTCAAGACTCTGAGAACCCAAGTCCCTTCTGAATAGCTGCGGAGGGAGAGTGCAGTTTGCAACAGAAAAGTGGCAGGTGGGAGAAGGAATCTTCACTTTCCCTGTTCTTGCCACTTTTATCTTCCCTTCCTTCCTGCAGACCCGTTCGCTGCGTCATTGGAAGAAAAGCAGCCGAAGAGGGTTGCAAGGGAAAAACAGCAAGCAGGGGGAAATCTGTTTTTCTCTCTTGCCTTCCTTCTCTGCTCCAGATTGTGTTCTCATTCATTTTGCTTTGTGGCTGCTTGGTCTGTTGCTGAATGTGTGGTCCTGTTCCATAACATAAAAGGCCACAACTGATACAGTTCTGCTTCGTGCCTTCAAAAGTGAATGGAAAATAGGCATTTCACAATTACAGGGACACTCTATACCAATGAGCTTTTTTTTTGCTTCATTTTAGCCATTTCATCATTATATAATACTAACTGAATTTTGCATCACATGTGTGATGCATTTAGTGCTGCTTGTTTCCTTTAATTTTGTTATTCTAATTAATTTTTTACAAAACCTAAATAATTATTCTGTTCATGCGATTACCGCATTGGCATTTATTATTTACCACTCTATTTTCACACGGGTGGTTTGATTTCATCACCTTTGAGGACAAAGCACGTTAAATTTCACTGTCTTTTGTGGATATGTTATTGGGAACAAGCAGTGATCTGCATATGGTACAGAATAAGGAAAGAAACCATCAGCTTCTGTGTTGTCTGATTTAAATGATCTGATTAGGGTTATCATTAGTCATATACGGTAGCTTTTTACAAAATTAAGCTGTCAGAATAGAATAGATGGTCATGCATAAGAACAGAATGTATTGGTGTAAATCAGTACCGTGGCTTAGGCATTGCCGTTTCCCTGATTGATTGAGTTTGGCAAGTAGGGCAATCATGTGCTAAAGGCTGGAAAGGAGAAATGGCTTCTTCGCCATAGCTTTGGAATAAATCTCTAAAATCCTAGGTTTATGACTGAGGGAAACTTGGAAATACATGGTTTTGTTTGGTTCTTAAGGTTGGTCTTTGATCAGGCTAAAAGTGATTACTACAGAAAATGGCATCCTGTTTCTAAGCAAGCTTTAGAACAGGGGTAGGGCCCCTGTGACCTGGCAGATGGCATTAGATTCCTGCTCCCATTAGCCCCAGCCAACATGGTCAATTGCCCAGGATTATGGGAATTATAATCCAGCAACATTTGGGGATTCTTGGGTTCCCCAAAGCTGCTTTTGAGCCTAAAATTTAGAAAGACTATGTTGTGTACAATTAGCATTGCAGAGCTGACACACATAAAAATGTGTGTATTAAATTCCCTAAACTAATTTGGGCCTTCTGGGTGGTGAGAGTTCTTGCTTGAGTTGCTTTCAAGTTGCTTGTTTCTTTTTTCAGGCAACCATTTGGGAACTCTCCGGATGACTTGCTGTGTCAGCACCCTGCATCAGAGTCTCCAAACGATGAAGGGACCCTCCTTGACCAGCTTTACTTGGCACTAAGAAATTTTGACGGTCTGGAAGAAATTGACAGAGCTCTTGGGATCCCAGAACTAGTTAGCCAGGTATAGTGCTGCTATTAAGCATTTCTGAAAATATATGTAGCTAAGGTATTTCAGTAGTGAGATTTCTTTTTTCAAATGGATTTCAAATGTTGACTAGATGTAATAATTATAAATATCCCTCCACATATTAACACTATGGAAATTACAGTATTTCATTGATAATGCAGTGTTTCCCATTAATTTAATTTGAGAAGCTTCTGCATGTAATCTCACTCCCACTCCCATCCCTAGGCAAACTGCCTCAGAGATGGAGGAGTTCGTTTAGGTCTTAATTATAGCCTGGCAGCTAGTCCTACCCAATATGTATGGGAACAGCATGCCTTTTGCTACACAATGGAGGGAGCAGGAAGGAAGTTTGGACTCAAGAGCCTGCAAGCAAATACCACTTGAAGCAGTGGTAGAGAGTTAACCTGCGTCACTTACCTCCTGCTTTGTCAGGCTAAAGATAGGACTTCCTGGGGTGTGTTGCAGTATAATACTGTCCCCAGGATCCCAAGTGACATTGGTAAAAGATGGCCCAGGAGTTCTTACCTTGAAATATAACCTGAGGTGTGTCAGCAGTGGTACAAGGTATTCCAGACCGTATTACTTTTGGAAGTCTCTTGTAAAGCAGCTGGTAAGCTGCCTGTTTGCCAAGCTGAAGCCTTGTCCATTCACGGGAGCAGCCTCTAATCTACCACCCTCTTCAGTGTCATTCCAATGACAGAAACATCATATATTAGAGTATGGATGAGGAGGTAAGGACTCCTGGGCCATCTTTTACCAATGTTACTTGGGATCCTGGGAGCAATATTATACTGCACCACACCCCAGGATGCCTCAGGTTATATTTCAACAGCTCCTACAAGTTCTTTTGTCACGTCCATCAGCAGAGATGTTCTGGAGTATTATGGTTATGATGCTTTCTTCTTAAAAACCCTCCAAATGCATTTTAGGGGATCTGACCTCCCAAAGATTTTATTTTAATTTAAAAGCACCTGTGAGGTGAGAGGAACTCTTAAGTAACTTTCTTTTTAACCATTTCTTCTGTAAGATTTTCCTTCTAAATCTAAATCCTTCCCCTCCAAAGCTGATTCTAGCCCTGCTGAGAACCACAGAAGACCTTATTTTCTTGTTTTACCTCCAGCAAAAGAAACTACTGATTCATTTAAACAGGGGGAATGGTTCTGGAGTGTGTGTGGAGAGGAGGGTGAGTTAAGCCCTCCTCTCTCAGAGTACCATCACTCTGCTTGCTGGAATTCTTCACCAGCTTCTGATCAGAGTTGGAGCACTCCACAACTTCCTTAAAATAGAAAAATGAAAATGTTTGTAGGGCTGATCAGGTATTTCTTGTAGCAGTTCAACCCTGGTTCACCACTGCAATCTGAGGCAAGATTTAAAAAAAAAATTAAAAGAGAAAAGATATGAATGGTTTAGAGCAGGGGCCTCCTGTATTGAACCAGCTCAAACATGACAGGAAATAGTAATTTCCCACCATGTGAATGAGCAACGATGAACCTCATTTTCACACAGTCTCCCCTGTCCTCACACTTGCAAGGAGGGTATCAGAAGCTTTGGCTTCAGTTTTTATACAAGCTGTGCTTTGCCGTGGCATCTGAACTTTGGAAACTGCTTGCACTTGTGAGGAAATCCAGGATCAAACTGTGGCTTCTTCTGATCTCCATGAGCACAAAATGAAGGGAAGAGGGGAGTGTGCAAGCCCCCAGACTCATCAAGGCTCCTCAAGAATAGTTTCTTGTTTGCATCTGAACCAGGACTCTGTTTATCACATAGTTTTATTCCCTCAATTACAGTCATACCTTGGTTCTCGAACGCTTTGGTACGCATACGGTTTGGCTCCCGACACCGGAAACTTAGAAGCACGTGTTCCAGTTTGCGAACATTCTTTGGAAGCCAAATGTCCGACGTGGCTTCTGCGGCTTCCAATTGAATGCAGGAAGCTCCTGCAGCCAATTGGAAGCCACACCTTGGTTTTCAAATGTTTTTGGAAGTCAAATGGACTTCCAGAACGGATTCCATTCGAGAGCCAAGGTACAACTGTAGTTCTGAATGAGTCACAAGTACAGTGGTGCCTTGGGTTACATACGCTTCAGGTTTCAGACTCCGCTAACCCAGAAATATTACCTCGGGTTAACAACTTTGCTTCAGGGTGAGAACAGAAATCATGCTCCGGTGGCACGGCAGCAGGCCCCATTAGCTAAAGTGGTGCTTCAGGTTAAGTACAGTTTCAGGTTAAGTACGGACCTCCGGAACGAATTAAGTACTTAACCCGAGGTACCACTGTACTAATAAATGGTAATAGAAGCATAGAATGAGTTAAAGCAAATATAAGTTTGTGCTGCTCAGCTTCATACATCTTTATTCTGCTTTATAAAAACATATATTTCTCAACAACTGTTTAAGCATTCTATGTTCATGTACATCTGGATGTTTGTTTCAGCAGAGCCAAGCTGTGGAACCAGAGCCATTCTCAAGCCAGGAATCAAACATCATCCTCGAACAAAAGGCACCCATTTTCACACAGCAGTATGCATCTCAGGCTCAAATGGCCCAAGGCAACTACACACCAATGCAGGACCCAAACTTTCACCCAATGGCGCAGCGACCAGGCTATGCATCACTGCGAATGCAGCCTAGGGCTGCCCTGAGGCCTGCTGGTATAGTGCAAAACCAGCCAAATCAGCTAAGGCTACAGCTGCAGCATAGACTTCAAGCACAGCAGGTATTTCATGCTTTTATGCTCTCTGTTGATGCTTTTACCAGCATGCATAGAATCATAGAATTGTAGAGTTCAAAGGTTCCCCAAGGGTCATCTAGTCCAACCCCCGACAACGTAAGAATCTCAGCTTAAAGCATCCATGACAGATGGCCATCCAGCCTCTGCTTAAAAACCTCCAATGAAGGGGAGTCCACCACTTTCAGGGGAGAACATTCAATCTCGAACAGCTCTTACCATAAGAAAGTTCTTCCTCAAGAAGCACAGTATCGTAAAACTAAACCTTGCCATCAAAGCAGAATTTTTCTTACACTGCCTTATATGACTGATTTCTTTATTCCGTTTTTCGCCTTGCCCTAGAATCGCCAGCCACTCATGAATCAGATCAGCAATGTTTCCAATATGAATCTGTCTCTGAGACCTGGAGTACCTACACAGGTGAGGGAACAGGTATTGAAAATGTTTCTATTCTGACGTACCCAATTGATCCCTGTACTTATCATCTTATCAGCAGGTCCCTTCTGTACAACATTGGTATTATTATTATTATTACTAGTACTACATTTTTATACTGTCCTTCATTCAAAGATCACAAGACAGTTTAAAATAAGGCCTTTGGATTCCCTCCCATGAAACATTAGGCACCATCTCTTTTGTCTTTTTGGTGCAACAAGCCTTTTAAAGACGAGATCTTTCACAGTCTGCCTCTTTGTTTAGCTACTTTCATTGTTCTGTCACTTGTGTGCTCCTTTTAAGAGGAAGGGTAGGAAATGAATTTAATTAATAAATAAAATGTTCTATAAAACTTAGTAGTTCATGTTTTTTTACTATATTATACTGATGTTACCGATGTTACAGTCTCTGTCACTGTACACATTGCCATTGTGCAGCTCTGTTTCCTTGCTTTTGGTGAAATGACTAATTCCATCTCGAAGAATATTATAGTCACAGTTTAATCCGTGGAGCAGGAAATTGTGAAGCTCTTTCACGCTGTACCAGGAGCTGTATGTGTATGCTTCTGGAGAGGCAGAGAATTTCTCTGTGTTCCCTAAGCAGGCCATATGCAAACTGGCCACAGACCATGCAGTGAAACCTGCAACTCTTGTTGCATATGAATTTATCCTGAAGAATAAGAGGTGGCCAATGTGGCTCCCTCCAGGTATTGTTGGGCTAGACATCTTTAAATGAATCCAAATATTCTAAGTAGGGATGACATCGTTTTCTCTGAGTTTTAAAACCTGTTCCATCATATCTGAAACAGCTTGAAATGGTGGAAAGCTTTCAGGATCTTGCAAGAGGTTTTATGCTTTTTGTCAGAAAGGTGCCGCTTACGAATATTTTTAACTTGAGAAAGAAAGCGTGAGAGCTATTTTTAATTTTATTCAAATCAGCATAGCTTGCTTTATTCAATTTATGGATGTGAGAAGTGCACACTCTGATTTTAGGCTGTAGTGTGGATAAGTAAATTTAGATTCTGGACTTAATTGTATTACAGGGTTCACGATTTTTTGATGGTAATATGTTTTACTCCCCATACTACAAAATGTAGCAATCCAGCTGTTTCAGGGACTCTCCTGCTCACTCTGCTATGTACAAGCTGGACTTCTGCTCAGAATTTGGGCCTTCAGCAACACCAAATTTAGACATCACTTCGAAAAATTGCCTTATTCTAGGAATTCATATGGTAATCTGTGTATCTGTTTTAGAATTTATCACCCCAGAATGAGAGCTCATAGGCCAGCTGAAGAGCACATTTATATGCCGCATGCAAAAGTTGCCGCTTCAATCCATGGCATTTCTAGTTAAAACTGTGCCTGAGCCCTATTCCAAGTAGACAGTAGTGAGCTAGGTAGATAAATAATCTGTCTGGCCTGGTATTAAACAGCTTCATATGTTATGTGCCAGAAAGGTAGCTCTTCACCTGATTATTGTAAAGTTGCCAGGGTTTTGTTTTTTTAGTAGCCAGGCTGATGGAAATGCCTTGCTAATCGTATGTGTTGATGCAGTTTTTTGCTTACCCTGCAGGGACCCATCAATTCCCAGATGCTAGCCCAGAGGCAGAGGGAGATACTGAGCCAGCACCTGAGGCATAGGCAGATGCAGCAGCAAGTGCAGCAGCGAACGCTGATGATGCGAGGACAGAGTATGAATATGACGCCGAGTATGGTGGCCTCCGGTGGCATACCAGCAACAATGAGCAACCCGCGGATTCCCCAGGCAAATGCCCAGCAATTTCCATTTCCTCCAAACTATGGTATTGCACTTATTTCAACACCTTTCATCCATCACAATAGTCTCAACTCCTGGATCACAGCTCCTTTCCTACAGTTCTTTATGTGGCTCCCAGATGAGACACACCATCTGGAATCTGGAGATACTGGGAATTGGGTTGGGGGGGTGATGGTAGCATTTAAACTTGTTGGGATTCTCAAAATGCAAAACAGTATGTTTCTGGTTTATTACAAAACTACCAAAAAAAAACCATTAGTTTTGCTAAAAAGTCGTATATCACAAAACAAAGTAAGCCGTGAACTTTATCCCATTTCTTTGGTACCTCAAAAAAAGATGATATTAGTCTTCAGCAGGATTTTTTTTCACTGTAGTTTATGGTAGCCTTGTTTTGTCCTTGTCCAAAAAAGTCCCCTCAAAATAGATTCCATTACTGCTGTACTCCTAGTGAAGGCCATTCCAAGCCATTACATACTTCTGGCTGAATTGTTGTGTGCAGCATGAGTAAGAATCCTGTTGTGTTTTCCAGGAATAAATCAGCAGGCCGATCCAGGCTTCACTGGAGCTACCACTCCCCAAAGTCCGCTGATGTCCCCAAGAATGGCTCATACCCAGAGTCCCATGATTCAGCAGTCTCAGGCCAATCCTGCCTACCAATCCTCTACGGAGATGAATGGATGGGCACAAGGGAATATGGGTGGAAACAGGTAGGTTTGTAACTGGGCTATGACTCACAGTACGTCAGTTTTGGCCGTTGTCACATAGCTCATTCATGCATTTTTTTCAGCAATCATCCTGTTGAATCTGGGCATTCACAGAACACAGCAGTGCTGCAGACTGACACCAGAATCATTATTGGGAAAAGAGAGTGAAATATAACATGTGACTTCTATACATGAGGCCATGTCATATGAATTGTACATTCTCTTATGGAGCTATAGGGACATATCCAGCACTGCATAGTAGTAGCAGTAGTTGTTATTAAATTTGTATACTGTCCTTCACCCGCAGATCTCACGGCAGTTCACAACATAAAATTACAATATAAAAACCACAAAATACATAGTAAAAATAAGGACAACAAACCAATAATCCTCCTTCCCACAACACATTTAAAAGTGCATCAGATGTCAGTCAGCCAAAGGCCTGGTTGGAGAGAAACATTGCCTGGCGCCTAAAGATGAAGACATCAGCCAGAACTCCCTGGGGAGAGCATTCTACCAACAGGGAGCTATTGCAGAAAAGGCCCGTTCTTGCATTGGCACCCTCTAGACCACTTATGCAATGGGATTTCCCCTTTCTGTCCACTCTCTGCATTCCCCCTACTTCTGGTTATGGTGAGGGTGGTCTTCCTGAAGCAGATTTTGATGGCGCATGGTTGGTCTGCAGTGAGGAAGAAGAGGAATTTCTGTTACACAAGGGGAAGTCCGTTGCTCAAGCAGAACAACTATGACTAGTTTACACTTTTTTCTTATGGGGCCTCTCATTACTAAGTAGGAATTTCCATGTCACCCAGTTTTCAAAAAGATCAAGTAACTACAAAAACATGTGAATTTCTGATTAGAGTTTTATTCTGCATGTTTGTAAAACCAATCCATAATAAAATATATGTGATGTGTATTTATCAGCCATGGGCTAAAAATATAAATCACAGTTCAATCCTTGTATATCCCATCAGAAGTCAGTCCTATTAAATTCATTGGGACTTATTTCCAGGTAGTCGTGAATAGGAGTGAAGCAAATTTTTTGAAATGATAATTATTTATTTGTAAATTATGACTTCAAATCATCCCAAACTGCTTTTTCTTCAGTTTTCTAGGATCTTGTCTGTTACAAAGACAGTGGACTCACTAAACTACTTAGTCTTGCAGGACTTTAAATTTTCTGCCTACTGACAGATAATTAGATAGATATATACACACACACACATCTAGATCACTGCATTGGTTTCTCTTGAATGAGCACGACAACTATGTTTAGATGGCCCTAAGGTTTAGCTCAGAATATTTTAAGTGTCTTTGCATCTTGATGTTAAAAGATAAGCAGGAAAAGTTTCTTTTCCAATTTATTACTCTTTTAAAGATGCTGTAGGTCTATTTAACGCATATATTATTTTGGCAAATTGTGGGGAGAATTTTTGCAGACCTAATCATCACATTACTTACAAGCTGAGAAAGAAATGCATGCTTTGTGCACTGATAATCAGACTCCATTTATTGAAGGCGTCCCCAGATGCACTAACCCTCTGAGGTGTTCAGGAATGTTCAAGGCCTGAAGGATGAACATCTTGATTCTGACGTGCTGGTGTGTATTTCATCCTGCAGCATGTTTTCACAACAATCTCCTCCACACTTCGGGCAGCAAGCTAACACCAGCATGTACAATAACAACATGAACATCAATGTATCCATGGTGACCAACACAAGCGGTATGAACAACATGAACCAGATGACAGGACAGATCAGCATGACCTCAGCAACCTCTGTGCCTACATCAGGGTTGTCCTCCATGGGTCCTGAGCAGGTGAGAATTCTCTGCCTGGTGAAATTTGTAACCAGTAGTTGATTTAATACAGCTTTTCCCAACATAAATTACAAATTTTAACATTTGCCTGGAGACACTCCCCCTCTCACAGTAACCAACTCAAAATAGGGCAAGAGCAAAATGTGCATAAGAATGACAGTGTAAAGAAGGGAGAGAAGTGGAGGTGAGCACATAGCACAACACCTTGTATGACATGTGCCTCCTCATTAAGTCTGCTCTCTTATTTTGTTATATTTTTGGCTAGAAAGGTGTGTGTGTGTCTGTGCATGCATGCATGCAGTGTTGTGGTTTATTCAAAGATGCTTTCTATTTCCCCCAGTGACTTACAAACGAGTCTTCTCCTTGCCGTAGGTTAATGATCCTGCTATGAGAGGAGGCAATCTTTTTCCAAACCAGCTACCTGGAATGGATATGATAAAGCAGGAGGGAGATGCATCACGGGTAAGAAACGGTTCACATTTTGCCTTGAATCTTTTAAGGAATAGATGCAATTTTATCCAGTTACAAGTAATATGATTCTTCCTAAGTGGACTTCTTAGAAAAATATTCTGGCAAATTCATTCTCAAAACTAGTCAAACACTTTGAATTGTGCTCGGAAACGTACTGGGAGCCAATGTAGGTCTTTCAGGACCGGTGTTATGTGGTGTCAGCAGCCACTCCCAGTCACCAGTCTAGCTGCCGCATTCTGGATTAGTTGTAGTTTCCGGGTCACCTTCAAAGGTAGCCCTACGTAGAGCGCATTGCAGTAGTCCAAGCGGAAGATAACCAGAGCGTGCACCACTCTGGCGAGACAGTTCACGGGCAGGTAGGGTCTCAGCCTGAGTACCAGATGGAGCTGATAAACAGCTGCCCTGGACACAAAATTGACCTGTGCCTCCATGGACAGCTGTGAGTCCAAAATGACTCCCAGGCTGTGCACCTGGTCCTTCAGAGGCACAGTTGCCCCATTCAGGACCAGGGAGTCCTCCACACCCGCCTGCCCCTTGTCCCCCAAGAACAATACATACTCAGTTAAGCATTGCTATTAATGCCTCTTTTTCCTTTTTGGTCTTCTAGAAATATTGCTGACCCTGAAGATTGCTAATTTCTTCAACTGACTGGGTTCCCCAGCCCAGACTTCTTACCAGTTTGAAGAGCTGCATATGTTTGGTTTTGCCCCAACTGTTCTGCCAGTCGGTTCTGCTGGAGAAAGTAGAGTTTAGTGCTGCAAACGGAACAACGCCACTTGAGTGGAATCAAAACCATTGTTGGTGGAGGAGCAGCCTCTTCTTTGACAGTCTGAAGCTAGCGTACAGACAGTTGCTCAGTCTGTTCACTGCATTCACCTTAGTGCAACTTAGATCTCTCCTGCAAAGTAAATGTTGATAGCCAGTTTTCATAAACCGTGTCAGATTGAATGTATTTAAATGTATGTATTTAAGGAAAACCAACCATGCTCTCATTCTGTTCTGTTTGTAGATTTAGATCTTTATCTCTTTCTGTTTTCCTTCGCTACACAGTCTGGTGCAAAGGATTCAGTTCCATCTGGAAATAAGTGGGTTAATATTAAAACCTCCACTTTATGAGGTGGGGCGTTAGCTGGATTACGACTCTCATAGTGCTAAATGACAAAATGTGGAGAACAGACATCTAACTGTTTTGGGGGAAAGGTATCTAGTTGACTAGACATCCCATGCTAGAAAACAAAACCAGTCCGTTTTGAATAGGTTTACATTTGTAAACAGGTTAAAATATCCTGTGAGAGGGCTGTTTTTAAAGTTCTTTTGGTTACTTTGAACGAAATCATGAGTCAAACCAATTTAAGTTCCCATTCAATTGATTTCAGCATCCTAAAAAATTAACTAAAGTTAGCATCCCTTTTCTCCTGCCTTCAGTTGCCCTTTCTCTGTTTCTTTTTTTACAGGATGGAGAAATGACTAACCCTCATTGTATCCCTAGGTTTGTTACCTGAGTTCTAGGTTGCAGGTAACTAGTTGCTGAATAATCATTTTAAATAAGGGTGCATCTTTTGGTGATGGAAGTGGCAGGATTGAGGCATAAAAAAATCAGAACTTAAAGGCATCTGATGTAAATGATAAAACTTAATTTCCCCCCATCTCCACAACTGGGGAAAATAATGACTTAAGCTATGGCAGATATCACTACAGAGTTAACCATCATGTGTTCTAATTATTTTGAAGCAGCGGGGACTGAGGACATTTTGTAAGGTACATAAAAACCAGTTTCTATGTAAACAAGCAATAATTTAAGTTGAAGACTTTAGTGTTTTAATTGTATAATTTTGTGAGGTATACATGTTGTGGAGTTGATTTCCAAATGAGGTACTTCAGTATTAAATTAGATATCTTCATAGCTATGTGTGTCTCCTGGGGAAAAAAAGTGTTTTGTAAAGGATCACAATGCCTTGATTAGACCTAATTTGTAGGCTTGAAACTTCATTTTCTAAACCTTGCGATTCTGCTCATAAAGTCATTTATCTAACCTTATATTATATGCAGCCACTGTAGGAGCCAATTCTTGACTTTTTTGTATGTTTATATTCTTTCTTAATGAATCTTAGAAAAACTGTTGTTCAGCAGGCCACTGCTTAAGGTGGTTTTACTCTTACCTGCTATGGTTCCAGTAATGTTTTAGTATAAGCTGGCATCAGTTTCTGTGGACTTAAAATACCAGGAAGCTGGTTGTTTTTGACCTCCTGTTTCTCCCTTCCCACAATCCACACACTTTCATACCTGGACTCAAAATTTTGGATGTTACTTAAAATGCAATGCATTTTATATTATCTCAATCATCATTCATGTATTTGGGAGAAGGCTTGTTAACCTTGAAATCTTGTTTGCTTGTGATGAGGGTTAAAATATACAAAGAATCTGACTTTCATAGAGTGCTAAGACAAAAAATAAGTTAAGGAATATATAGAATTCATTTCAAACCATTTGTTTCCTGTTGAGTGGCTCTCCTGTTACACTGGGAGAAACTGCACTTCTGAGCAGTCACCCACCACTTTGTCGGTTAAACTCAAAAGTAGCTATTCAGACAACTGAGCCATCTGGTGGAAATCTATGATATGTCAGCCCTGAGCTCCATAACATTAAGAAAAGTTTTTTAATATTAATAGTAAAATTATGTCTGGATTAAAATTTGATCATTTTTAACCTCTAGGTTTTGGATTAAACATTTTACCTTTGAAATATTCTCTCTCAAAACATTTTTAATTTTAAAAAGTAGGCAAATAAGTAATTTTTAACTTGAGCCAGTTCAGAATATTTCTTCGTTTGCCCATATTTAGTTGAATTTTAAAATAAGTGGTTATATCCATCAGAAAATTTATTGGGGTCAATGAACTGAAAACAATGAGTAGGCATTTTCTGGTTATGTTAATCATGCTAGAGACAAAGGTAACCATGCCAAATTTTAATTTCTTTTTTATATTCAGTGTTTCTAATTCCATACACAGTAAAATCAATAGAGATAGCAATTGGATTTTATGCTGGAACATAATCAGTGTTCTCTTATAATAAGTGTGAAGGACTTAAGAGGTCTTAATTTTTTTTAAAAAATACACATATATAACCACATGGCATAGGGGGTTGGACTAGATGTCCCTTGATGGTCCCCCCCAACTCTACAATTATATGAAAGCTCCATTCAACCAAATTCAGGTAAAGTGCTATCAGTGAAGTTGATATTTTTCAACATCTAACAGTCAATCAAAGATTTTTTAAAAATGGGGGCCCCACCAGTCCATTAGTCTATATTAACTGAAAGCAATGTTTTTGCCATTTATATAAAGCATTTTTAATCTATGTGGGTTTTCTTTCTTTCTTTTTTTACAAAAAGGAGTTCATATGGGCTTAACACATGAAAAAGGTGGTTCAGCTCTACTTGCAAAACCCAAAGATACACAATCAGTTTTGAAATGCAACTTAAGCCATTAATTGTAGGTGTGAATTTAAAGTTTTCTAGTATTTGTATGGTAGTATTGCTACCTAAGAGCAAAAGCATTCTCTGCACAAAAGAAAATTACTGTAGTGGCTTTGGTTTTTAATTAGAATTTTCTCCCTGGTGTTTCTTTGTAGACTAAAACAAAATCTTTTTAGTTTCTTTCTACAGGTAAAGCTATGTGCAAGAACCTCAAAATGCTAAAATCTAGCATAATGCCTTAGATCTGTTTTTAAGTCTTGTATATTCCTACATAGCTGTCTGATGTATTATATTTGTATAGTGAATTGTGTACAATTTTGAAATAAGCGCATCATCACTTAGCTTTCAGTCGTTGAATAGAGATGATGGACACATTTCTTCAAGCATTGATTCTTATTTTTTTTCTTTTGTCATTTGTGGGTTTTATTTGTACAGTTCCTCATGAAGTTGCATCTGAGATGTGTATGAGTGTGTGTATATGAAAAGATTATACGAGGGTAAAACTAAGCAATATATAAACTATGGTTCTTCAGGAGAAAGCTTACAGTGTTTTCAGGTTGTGATTTATTTTCAAGACTGAGTTGACTCTGAACATCACTTTGTTCACCTGCATTGATGTTTGTATTTCTAGTGTGAGCAGTTTATGCAAAGGTAGATATATTCAGAGAAATTTTAAATACATTTATGCAAGTTAATATTGCTTTGCTGATGCTATTTGCTTATTTGATGTTAAATAATGCTATTGTAAATAAAGAATTCTGTTATTGCATCATTTAATAAATTTTAATGCCTTTGGGTTTTACATGGTTTTAGACATAGCAACATTTCTTCTGTTGTGCCATTTGTGCGTGCAAAAAGTTGTGCCAGGAGAGTCACAGCATCCCAGTTGGTAGATGGCGATGAGTTGAATTAAGACAGCAGGCTTCTTCATTGGTCCTCTCAATGTACTGTCTCTAGAGCTGGCATGCTTAAGTCATTCCAGTAATGGACTCTTTAATGCCTGGGTTCAAGTGCAATTAGCACAGCCAGCCATACTACATGTGTATACCTTGGAAACCTGTGGGCAAAATCTGACCGTTTGCTTGATAAATGATCCTACTAATCAGTGTTCCCTCTCACCTGTGGCCTCATGCAGTACAGGATGAGCAGCAAAAACTGAGGGGAGTGTGTATGTGTGAACTTGCCTATCACTTCTGGGCTATTAAAAAGCAGTGAGGGGGTGAGCCCATGCATTCCCCCCACTATTCCTTTGAGGACAACTACAGCTAAGAGGATTGCACTGGCTTCGAATGCTGCATTGGAGTAGGGTGGGTGGTGGAAGAGATACACAACTTTCAAGAAATGCAGGGCTTTAAAAAAAAGAGGCTATAGAAGAACTTGACCCACTATGCAAGCCCTTTTTCTATTACTATTTCAACATTAGTTTCTCAGTTGCTACCTGAGCCATCTTAAAGAGCCTGTATAATGTAAACTGGTTGCAAGAAACACTTGGAAAACCCCAACAACTTCTATGGATTATAGCATAGCATTATAGCGCCGTAAGAACCACTCCTACACACAAGCCCAGCATATCAGGGCCCCCAATGGTACTATATCTTTTGCTGAGGAAAACTAGGACACAGAAAGAATTGTTAAGTGGTGGGAAATAACCCTTCTGTGTGGCATACAAACACAGGCACACATTTCTGGGGAGGTATTGCAGCCAAATAGCGCTGCTTAAACTTTGTTGCAGAATAGACTCTATTCTCATTTGCTTTTTCTTTGAGATACAGGAAGTTGCCTTACACCAAGTCAGACCTCTGCTTCGTTTAGCTCAGCATTGTTTACACTGACTGTAGCTCTCTAGATTTCTAGAAGAGAAGGGTTCCCGGAATCATAGAATCATAAAGGTTGAAAGGGACCCTTAGGATCCTCTAGTCCAGCGGTCTGCAACCTTTAAGACAAAAAGAGCCACTTGGACCGAAGAAGAAAAAACTGGGAGCTGCAAAACCATTGCGACATTTAAAACAGTGGGGAGTGTCGGGGCACACAATGCGCCTCCTCGCCTCACTAGTATGCGCCCCGGAGCCGCGGCAAAGGTGTAAAAGAGCCACATGCGGCTCCGGAGCCGCGGGTTGCTGACCCCTGCTCTAGTCCAACCCTCTGCAAAAGAGGAATATGCAGCTGTCCCTTATTGGGATCATGGCTGCAACTTTGGCATAACCAACACCATACTCTGACCAACGGAGCTATCTAGCTGCCAGCTAGATAGCAGGAGATGCCAGGGATTGAACCTGGAAACTCCTGCATACAAAGCCAGGTGCTGGGCTACTGCGCACAGGATCCTTTCCTAAATAAAGACCTCCCCATCTTTTCAGCACCACCACACCTTACTACATTTCTTTGTGTCACCCAGTGAATTTGACGGACAGATTTAAGTGCAAGGGTTGACATTTCGATTTTTGGCAGATTGGAAATAATTTTATTCTGGGTTTCATTAGCTATATGCTCACTGAAGAGTATACTGAATTTTCTGGGTTATCTGCTGTGCAGCAACATAGACCTGAGTTACATGCTGCCTATCATTCTGAACAGTGGAACATATCAGGAGAGACCACCACCACCTTTGACTGATTCTCCCACTTGTTCTGTACCTCAGTAGCAAGTTGGTTTTTCTTCGGCAGGTGCTTTTACCTCTCAGTCAACTACATTTGGGGGCTAATGGAAGTTATTTCTAATATCCTTTTGAAGCCTCCTTTTAAGTGGTCACTGGTGTCATTGGGGCAGGCAGCCTGGGCCCCCTTCAGCAAAAATTGCAGGAGGGCCTCCAAATTCAAAAGGACTAGTTTTCCATATCTTGAAGTAAGTAGAGTAAACATATTGATATCTAACAGGGCATTGCTCCTGTTTTCAAAATTGATTCCAAACTGTTCCCAACTATGATTGCTCTGAAAGGAAACTTATCAGACACTGATCACTCTGCACAGGAGGCACTTCAGGCTATAATATATCTATAGCCTCATTCTTTGGCAATGCACAGTCATTTTGTTGACCTGCTTTTAGCTTTGTACTTATCCTAGGTTTCAAGCCAAACGGGAAGAACCAAAATGGCAAGTCCAAGTATTACTAGTCTGGCAACTATTCTAAGTACCACCTGCACCAGAAAGCCAAGGCTACATCATCAAACCCCACTGGAAAGGAATGAAGCTCCCTACCTGATGACAAATCAATTTTAAACATTCTGAGGAAAACTGCTACTTAACCCCAAGAGGTGGGACCAACACACAAAGCAAAATTGGGGGTAAGGAGCAGGGAAACCACTGCAGAACAAAACCGCAAAGACAAAGGTGGTGTCAGAGAGCAGCTTCAGATGACCCACTGAGCACTTTCAGCCTTTCGCTTTCTCCGTCAGTGGGAATGGAAAGTAAGCCACAGGAATGCCATTCACATCTATCACTATCTAGATGGCATTCTGTAGCAGGTGTGTCTGAAAGTACAAATAACACCAAATAAGCTCACACTAATGTTTTATTGCCAACTGGAAAAAAGACTTGGGTGCAGGTTATCTAGCATCTAGATTCAGTTTTTTACTTGACATTCTTACTTTCTGACAGAGTGATTAAAGTGGTTGTCAATCAATAGGAACTACTCAGCATGGTCAGAATTGAAACCTTGCACAACCTTTGGAGCTCAGTGGTCTCATATACTGAAAGGGTGGTTTGGCCTGCACAGTCAACCTTCTGGGTGCTAAACGGACTGTGCTTGAAAGGGGAACTGCTGTTTCTTGGGATACAGCTTGGGCAGGGGGGTTTTTTCTCCATTGGTGAAGGATGTGAATAATGGGAAGATCCCCTTTGTGGTCTCCACCAGGAGCTGATCTTAGTTCTGCATATGCAATGCACTTTTATCCATGCATGCATGCATGCACGTATATATATATATATATATATGCTTTCGTAGATTTTCACGGGTATAGGAATGCAGGTTTTGGTGTCTTCGGGTGTCTTCCCGTGTAAGAGTCGGGGTGTCTGTGCGACGTTTCGACGAGGTCTCACTCGTCATCTTCAGGCTGGTGCTTTCGGCTTCTTGTTACTGGAACAGAGCCTGAAGATGACGAGTGAGACCTCGTCGAAACGTCGCACAGACACCCCGACTCTTACACGGGAAGACACCCGAAGACACCAAAACCTGCATATATATATATATATATATATATATATATATATAGCCTTCCCACTTTGTCCAGTGGGGCTTACTCCTTTGTAAACCACTTCCCATGAAACACTGGTAATTGTAGCTCTGAGATGAATAGGAATCCCCCTTAAAATTCAGCCCCATTAAATTACAGTTCCCAGGATTCTTTGGGGAAAGCCATGATAGTTTAAAGTGCTGTGTTGCTGCTTTAAATGTATAGTGCCTAAGGAAATCAAAGTAAAGAACGGCGCACCTTCCTCCCAGGCTTTGTTGTCGGGGAAAACATTGCCAATTCTCAAGAACTAACGGAGGAGGCCATGTTCATCCTAAAGACATGCAGCTGCAAATAGCTCCCTCTAGTGTCAGTGGAATATATTTGCACGCAAGGCAATATTTCAGACAAAGTTAAGTCAACCGTCTCCTGACTGTATAAGAAACAACTATCGCTGCTCAGGCACCCCAAGAGCGTTGCAGCAGCAGCACCAGGTACCGCCTTGACCACAGTTCTTGTCCTATTAAACATTTCGCACTTACCCGAAGACCCGAGGGATCCGATACTGATTCTGGCATGATGAGTAAAGCACGTATGTGGGGGATGAATCTGCCCCCAGCGCATCCTTGGGCGAACCTGGGTTGCAGCCTGCCGCCAGCTCACGACCAGCATCCACTTCTGGACTATCTTTGCACTCTGTTCCACCTTGCTTTGGGCAGCAAGTCCCTTTTCCTTTGTTTCCCCTTCTTTCTGTCCCTTTCACTCTCCCTCGATAACTTTGTTGAGATCTGCCGGAGAGATAGCTTTGGAGGGGGCTGCATGAAGAAAGCGAACAGGCGTCGCGGCGAAGAAAAAACTAGGAGACCAGAATTTTCGCAGCTCCGGAAGTTCAGCAGGGAATGTAGGAGCGCAGGCAAGCTGTGCGCCTTCGCTTGCTCCCCTTCGTTTCTCTTTGCCGCTGGAACCCTGGCTGCATCCTGCACGGGGGTCCTTTTTGCAGAGCGAAACCCAAAGCGCCAGTCTCTTTTCTCTGCCGAATTGCAAGCTACTAGCAGGCATACACAGCCGGGCACACGCAGCCGACGCTTACATCCCTTCCGTTGATCTCTTTGAAACCAAAGTCAGATTGGCTATAGGACTCTGGTAGCCCTTGCCCATTCCTTGACCCGCCATGCAGACTTTAAAGCACGTTTAAAGGGTTGCTGCCTTTCCAGGGTCGTATAAATCATTGCGGTGAGTTGGAAGCGATGCTCCGCCTCCGCGGATGCTGGCTGGCTTTCTTCTCTCCGGTTTGTGTTATCCCGGAGACAAAGCCTTCCCTTAAAAGATCTTACTTAGAAGATCCCCTGAACGGAGGAGCTGTGCTCTTCGCTTCCTCCTCCCCACTTAAAAAAAAGTTGTATTTATTATATTGCACGTCGAAGGTGCGAAGCGCAATACTTGGAGCAGGGTGGCCAGCTGCAAAAGAGGACCAGGCACCCGCACTTTTGAGAATTGCGTAGAATAAGAGGGAGGCTTCCGTGGGTGGAGACAGCTTGGTGCGCGAGCTGCTCCTCCAGAAATTAATCTAAGTTGACGATTCTGGAGGAGTCCTGGCAGCGCTAGTTGGATGTCCCATGGACATTCATTGGGGCCCTGCTTTTCCTTCAGTTTCTCTCCCCCACCCTCCGTTTGTAATAATGTTATCACAGGTGAACGTGTCGCTAAAATATAGCCTACCGGCAAGAGAATAATTCATTGTTGATAGCAAGCATTGTGTATGTGTGTGGGTTTTTTTTAATTAAATTCATTCTAGCTATTAAAATGCATGTAATTGGCTCACTCCAAGTAAGCGTACATGGAAACGGGCGGTGCATAGTATACCATGGATAGTAATAAATATTTCAGCGACTTGGTAGCCTACAGAAATCTCTTCTCCACAGAGAGATCTCCAGGATACATTTTTTTAAAAAAAATTATTCAAACAACTACATTTCCAAAAGCAGAGCAGCCTGATCAAAGTGTGTTTTGACTGCATGATTTGGGAGTACTATGAAAAGAAGTTAAATAGGGGATCTACACAGTTCTTAAAAGGATGGGTTTCAATAGAAAAACAACATTTAAAAAAATCTCAGTGCAAGTCACGGGGTGCTGCTCTAAAGGGCAGTGGGAAAGTGGGGGTAAGAAACTGACACTGGCTTTCAAAACACCCAAAGTTTATAATAAACATTTCGGGCGTGCCACTAATAGCTCTTTGGAAACTCATTCCCGCTGTTGGTGTGCCCGCTTGAAAGTAACGTAGCTGACATCATACTCAGAGTAAACCTACTGGACTCGATGGATTTTAGTCCACATACAACTCCTTATACAACTCCTTAGTCTTTAAATGCTCTTGTATCAGATCTTTGTTTGATTGATGGCAATGCGGGGGTGGGGGGGGGTTGATTTTTTTTTATGCCAACCTTCCTGCGTCTTTGTCTCATTGTGAAAAAGTGGCTGGCCTCCCTAGTCCAAAGTTTCTGAGCCGCATTTGGAGACTTTCACACGCCATTGTTCACAGCTGCCGGCCTAACACATTTGTATGTGTGGAAGAGTTTGTGTTCTTAACGGGCAACGCTCCCTAACGTGATTTCTCCTAATTTTTCCATGACTGTGAACACACCCAAAGCTGATGGGCATTGCCATTAAAATGATGCGCGTGCGCCACTCTTGTGATCAGTTATGTGTGGTGGGGCTTATCTGCACCCCGCCCCAATGTTTTATTCAAGTTGGCACCCCTGATGGGTGAAAATTACAATGCAAAAGAAAACCTTTTCGCTTTATCTCCCTTGTCCCTTATTTTCCTTCAAGTTATAACCGACATCAGTTACATTATCAAAGGTTCCCTTACCTTTGCTAGTTTCACCAGAGGGCTGCAAAATTTGGAGGCCGTCGGTGTTTTTTTATTAAATTGATAGGGCTTCCTGTCGCTCTGTCATTTTCGGTTGAAACCAGAGATGAGCCAGGATGAAATGGACAAAGACTTCCTGGACCCTTTAAGGAACAATAGGGAAAACGTAGGCTGTAAAGGGTCGCAAAGCACATTAAAAGTCGGGGAATTCTCTTGACAGTTCGTAAAACGCTTAAAAATGCGCGCGTGTTCTTTCTCTTTAAGAAAAAAGCCCCCAATATTTTATTCTGGGCAAACTGATCTATGATTCCAGCCTACCCTCCGGTTAAATAATTCTGAAAGGGAGGGATGTAAATTGGGGGATGTTCCTATTACCTCAACCTGATTCACACGTGGGTGTTTGTGCTACCGGAAGGCAGGCTAAGGAAAATGGGGAGGAACACAATTAACAGTTGTGTTGATTTCAGCAGGTGTAGTAGGTCACGTGGCAAACTATCCCTAATAAAATCCCGTCTTCTACAACTCCGCCTCCTTTCTTCCATCTGGCTACACTAGCAGCTGCTGGTAGGTATCTGTGCGTTTTCTCAAACTCAAATGTTCGTAGGGAGAAAAGGGAGAAAACAAGAAGCGCTTCCACGGCCACCTTCCTTTGGAGAATCTCTCGGCAGCTCCTCCTATTCAATAAAACCCCTTTGGCAACATTAAAAGTAGATCAGACACTTTGGAGGCGGGTGCGGGGAATTAAGGGGACAGAACGCGGTTGGAACTTACAGTCAAGTAGTTATCTCTTCCTCTGTTCCAAATATGTATTATTATTTTTATTTATTTTAGCCGCCGTCTTTATTCCCAGGCAATGCCTTTGTCCTTCGCCTCCCCTTTGGGAGGTTCTACTCTTAGGAAACAATGTTTGCCCAGAAAACGCCTCATGCGGCACAATCTTATACAAAACTGCTCAATAAGGAGCCCCACCGTGTTAAATTGGTTTATTCTCAGGAATATGTTCGCAGAGCAACCGCCGGGAAGTGTGATGGGCGAAACTGGATGCGAGCATGTCGCGCGGTTTCTTGCATTTCCCAATAAGATTACCGTATTAGTTTATTTTAGGGGGGGGGGGCACTTTGAAGGTTATCAGATTTATTCCGGCATAAGATATCGTGGACCATTCAGATGCATGAAATGTTTTCCTGTGTTGAAAGTACAATATGCTTCCATATGCTGTTGCGGGGAGGGGTTGTAAACGGTAAAGTCAGAAGGATACTATGCGGAAAGTACGAACGAGCAAGTGACAGTCACACAAGTACCGGTAACCTTTTTCCTGACATGTCACATAAACGGAATGCGGCACACTGTACTGTAATTTACAGCTAGTTGATCGTTCTTTACCATCGCTGTCGCGATTCCCGCTTCTCCCATAAGCCTCCAGATAAGGCTTATTAATCTGTGATTCCGAATTTCAGGATCGCCCCCCACAACTGATGCCAAAGTTTTGTGCTGCAAACCCCGCGTTTTGTGCGACTCCCCAAACCGAGTAATTGACAAAACAAATCGGAGTCACAAGTCAAAAATCCATCCTTGTCCCATTGACTCCAAACCAGTGCCAAAGTTTGGTGCCATTTTGTGCCTCAACACCCCCACCCCCAGCTATTGACACTCAAAGATGAGTGGTCCTTGGCTGAGAGAATGGGCTGGGTAGAACTGGATGCTAAGGAGCGCCTCATCTTTGAGAGATCTCGGATGAACGCTCCTTTTCCTTTGGTTTATTTTAACCTTCCCTGGTGAAGGTAGGACTACGGATGTTTTCACAGTACAAGTTGACAAGACCTCCTTTTTTATTTCTCTTTTTGAACACTTCATGTAGTAAACGCTGTTGATGTAGGGAGAGCGGAAGAGAGTTGGAAACAAAACTGAGCGCCAGTGCCGGTTGCATCTTGGGCAGTCATTGCTGAGATGTGATGCGGAGCGAAGGCTCTCCACCTTCCTCCTCCTCCTCCCCTCTAAGCAAGCCGGACTTTGACCAATAGCTGGTGCCGTCTAAGGAGGCGGGCGAAGGTGGTGGTCGGAGAGAGTCTTGCATCTCCCCGCCCGCCTCCTCCCGGCGAGCATCCTTGGAGCACCATCTGCCCGCAAGGCACACGTGGCTCCTCCTTAAGCAGCCGCTTCTGGTAGGCGCAGCGTCGAGGGGCGGCCAGCAGAACCGTCGCGGAGCAAGTTGAGCAACTCCGGAGTGAGTAGCAGCCGCGGGCAGCAAACTTCCCTTCCTTGCCTGGCTGCCTTCCATCCCGGGAGCCTCTGACGTTGCCGGGGAGCGGGAGGCGTCCAAACACCATAGCTGTCAACGTTTCCCCCCCCCCTTTTTTAAAGGGAAATTCCCTTATTCCGAATAGGATTCCTCGCAAGAAAAGGGGAAAGTTGACAGCTATGCCAAACACCTGCTAGTGTAGATGCCTGCCAAAGAAGATCGGAGTGACTCCAGTTCTAGAGCGAGCGCCAGATCACTTTTGCCAGCAGAATTACTAGGAGAGAAGGGATGCTGCTTTCTGCAGGTGTTTGGGAAGAGTATTGCGACTTTAGCTGCGGGGCGAGGACCGCTCCTTAGTCCAAGGCGTCTCGCCTGCCTCCCACTCGAGCCTGCGGGCCAGCCGGGGCAGATCTGCCCTGCGAGGGCCCGCTTCTGCCCTTGGGAGGTGCTCGTTGCTTAAGCGGAGTAGGAAGCGCACGGCCCCCTCTGTCCCTTGCCAGCGATGGAGAGCCAGATCTGACGGGAAGGACTGGTGCTGGTGTCCTCGCTCCGGAAGAGGGGGTGGCTGGGCTGGCGACACTGGTCCTGGGTCTCTAGGGCAAGAAAGCAGAGAGGTTCTGGGACGACAGCAAGCCCTGCTACTGCAGTGGGCCAGATCCCAGACGTGGACCACAAGTCCCTTTAAAGATCTCACTGATGGTCAAGTAGGGAGCATCAAGGAGTCTTTAACCCACCGCTGGTCCCTGGAGTCATTTTTATTACATAGGCAGAGTAACTTCCCCCGCATGGATTCTGAATAGCATCCCTCGCTTTTTAGTGTCTCTGTTTAGCTTATTCATTCCCAAAAGGGCGCCTCTGCCGTGGAGCTCAATGGGACTTATCTCCCAAAGAAGAAAAGGGTGGTCAGGATCGCAGCGCAGGAGGGCCTCCTCTGTGCGCAATCCGACGTCTTTCAGGAGGTGGGGCGGCTGCATCTCTTTTGGGTCCGCTGCAGAAGGGGGCATTTAACTGGTCCTGGCCAGCCATGGAAGGTGCAGGAGGAGCCCCCCGAGTGGGGAGCATAGCTGTCAACTTTCCCCTTTTCTTGCGAGGAATCCTTGACAGCTATGGTGGGGAGCGCCGCCTCTGCTAGCGAGAGCTGCTTGCGGAGGTGCTCCTCGAGGTTTGGCGGAAAGGGAGCACCGTCCGGGCGAGGAGACCTGCGGGTGCAAGACCACGAAGCGCCGCTTTCCTGGACCAGAGCTTTCCCAAAGTCACAGATCCCTTCCAGTGCAGTCCCTAGGAGTGTTTGCTCGCGAGTAGCTCCATCCGAGTTCAAAGGAGCTTATTCTTCCAAGATGCGTTTACAGCCTCATCTTAGGCAGCTTTATTCAGAAATAAGCCTAGCATGATATGGGAAACTAAAAAATGAACACTGACAGGCATTTCCTCCCCTTACTTATTCTGCCCCATGAAAAGCAGCATGGGGAGATTTTTTTAATTACTTATTACATCCCCTCCCCCCAGTGATTTATTTTGAATGTTTCTGGCTCCCAAGCACTGTAAATGGTGAAGGGCTGGAATTGAGGAAAGTGGTTTAAAACCACCCTGCAGGTGGCAATCATTAAGAGGACGGTGTGGCGGGTCTGTTTTTGTGGAAATGGCGCGATGATGAAAGGTGTCCCAGGATGGCTTTTTCGCACGAAGGTTAATATTGCTCTCTGGTCCCCTCGGAAGAAAGTCTCCCTAATCCATGGGGATGGGGCTCCCCCCCCCCAGCACCCCACATTCTCATGTAGAAGCGGTAGGTTCACGAATCCACTTGGACACCTGAGGAAAGGTTCAGGCTGCGAGCAAAGAGAGTGACAGACTAGAAGCCCGCCAAAAAGCGAAGCTCGAGGGGAGATGGCGGGAAGAAGGTCGCGACCCCGAAACACCTGGGAGTAAGGCCCATTGAACGCGGCGAGGCTTCTTTCTGAGCAGACTTTTTGAGAAGCCATGCTTAGGATTAAGATATGGTTGTTTATCTGTATTCTGTCGATAACTGGCGCTCCCTTCCTCGGTGCAGGAAGCGTTCCTGGACTTGTCACAGCTGGGGCTCCTGTTGTTTCGTGTCCATTTGCCTCGCATTAGCCCCTCGTGTTCGCTTTGGGTGTTCCCGCCACACCCCACAGATGACGACCCTCCGGGAGAGTCCTCGGTGGGTGGGGACTTATGAAAGGGTCTCGGCACAATAGGGCGGAGAGCGTTTCCCTGACGGGGAAGTGATCGGGAGGCCTTATATAAGCCTCCGGGGACGGAAACTTGACAGTAGCTGAGGTAACCTCAGCCCCACTGTGCCTGAGGAAAAGTGGCCCTTCCTTCGTTCCCTCAGCTCTCTGGCCACATAATGCACCCCATGTCGAGTCTCCATGAGCACCTTTTCCTCCAGCAGGTAGCCCCTCCCCTCCCCCTCCCTGCCCTCCCCGAGGCGCGCGCTGCCTCTCACGCCCCCCCTGCCTTATTATTTCTCCCCACAGGTTCCCGCGCTTTCCACCGCGCCGCGCTCCTCGATGGCCGCCTCCTCCTCCTTCTCCGCCGAGCCTGACCGAGGCGAAGGCAGCAGCGAGTCTTTGCTGATGCTCCTAAGGGGCTGCCAGCCCGGGCCCGGCGTCGCCTCCCCCTTCGGCCCGGTCCTGCCAGCGCCGCGCTTCCTCGAGGCGCAGCCTTCCGCTTGCCCCTTCCAGACGCCCCTGGGAGCAGGACTGAGCCCCGCTTCGCCTCGCCTGGCGCCCTTCCCCTTCTCGCGCCTGCCCGCCGCCGCCGCCTTCCTGCCTCCTCAGCTGCTGCCGCCGCCGCCGCCGCCGCCGCCCGGTCCTCCTCTGCCCAGGCCCCAGCCGCTGCCGGTGGTCTTCCCGTCGCCCTTGGCTCGGAAGGGCGAGTCGCCTCGCCGGCGCGTCTCCGAGGGAGCGTCGCCCAAGAAGAGGAGCCCCGACGGAGCTCCGGACGCCGAGCAGCGCGCGCCCACCTACCGCTTCACGGCCCAGGAGCTGCACGCCGTCCTCTACGGGGCCGGGCCAGGAGGGAGGCAGCAGGGCGCCAGGGCGGGAGCCGGCCACCCTCCTCGCAGCCCGGGTAAGGAAGGCACCCGCGCGGGGTTTCCCCACAGCCTAGAGGGCGGAGGGCGGAGGGCAGGAAGAAGGCGGGCTTGGGGTGAGAGGGTCGCTGCTTCATAGGAAGAAACTTTTCGACGAGGACGACCAAGTTTGCACAAAAGCTTTTTTTTTTTGCCGGGACGTCTCACTGCCCCAACGCGAGGCTCCTTAGATAGGAACGTTTCCTCAAATAAAAGTAAAGCGTGGCGTCCAATGAAATTGGCACTTTCCCCCACCCCATTAAATCTGCTCCCAGATTTAAGATCGTTAGGAAACTTTTGCCCCCGGGGTTAAATAACAGGGGCAAAAAGAACCCTTCTAATACTTTGAATTCTGGGTTTTTGGTGCACACACAGAAAGAAAAGTGGCTGGAATTTGCGGGCTGATTTTATTGGGCAGATGGCAATGTCCTAGAAGGAGTCTGGTGCAGCCGTGGTCAACTTCTGTCCAAATTTTGCAAAGAAAAGTACACCCCCCTTTTTTATATAAAAACCTCCCAATGACTGGAATAGGATGGGGGTGGGAGGAGAGAGTGAAGTAGAAGTTCAACCATTAATTGCAGGCAAATTTAAACTGGGTTTTAAAAAATCGGAGCAGTTCTGTGGAAAAGCTAGATAATGGCACAGCTGGAGTCAATTTTATCTATTTTATTTTAACCCAACAGTTTATTTTGGCCGTGTGTTTACTGTATATTGCTTAAACTGATGAAAACTATTGTATCTACCAGTGATTTCTAAAAAGCATTGGGTGAGGAACTGGTGTAATTATTTTATTATCTTCCATGTATTGGTTAAATACGTTTTCAAAGCAAAAATGTTTCTGTGGAAGGAGAAACTCTGAATGCTTCTGGAGAGTCTCTCTTGACTCCCCTTTTTGTTACATTTAATCCACCCCCAAATAAGAGAATCTATTTTTTTCTCAGAAGGGCTCCTCTTGCGAAAGAAGACCCTGATCATGCTCTTCAAGACTCCAACGCCTTTGCCAGATAAGAGTCAGGAAATCCTGCACTTTTAACAGCAGAGCTATGGAATAAATTACCCGCTCACCCCCACTGTAACCATCCATCCCATATGCTTCAGAGAAGTGGTTAAACTGGGGACAGAGTGGGGACCTTTAGATGTGTCTGTGCCCGCGCGCAGTTATTTTCTAACCTTCTCTTGTTGGTACTGAAGGGTGGGGTAGTTTATTTCGGATGTATTACTCCGGTGTAACAGGGTTTACGTTTTGTAAAGGCACGAATCCTATGAGTTTCTATTCAAATTCCAATGAGGCAAATATTGATTCCAGCCTATTTTATTGCAGGGTCCGTAGACCCGGTGTAACTGTAATCCTCGCTCTACTTTCATGGGAATCGCCTATTTAATTCGGTGGGACTTACTTCTGAGTAGGCATGGTTGGGATTGCGTTGTTAGTCCCAGTTGTCTGATTGCAGTACTAGTTCTCCTTTGCTTTCCCGTTAGGCGCAGTTGACGGTCAGCCGCCGCTCCTAGACAGGTCTTCTCTGCAACTCCCGGAAGGTAGCTGCATTTGTTTGGTTTAGCTTTTGTCAAGGGGGTGGTTGGGGAAGAGGGATCAAGGCTGATCCTTTTGAGTTCTCTTCGTTTTCTTCAACCCAAAGACTAATCCCTCTCCCTTATTCCTCTCTCCCCCCCCCGCCCCCCGTTTCCTCTCTGTAGGGCTGACGGTGTTGCAGACCGTCTACGAGGACAGCCCGCAGCTGGGAGTCTTCTGCACCGAGACCATCCCCGTCGGCGTTCGCTTCGGCCCTTTCCAGGGCAAAGTTGTCAACATCAGCGAGATCAAGACTTACGACGACAATTCCCTGATGTGGGAGGTACAATTCGCTGGTGTACTGTCGCTTTCTTTTCTCCGAGGGGAGGTGTGGCGGGGGGGGCCCTGGATGCCTCAAGCCACGCCTCTGCATAGCTGATCACCGCGCTTACAGTACTTGGGAAACCAGTTTCTCTGGTTTCAAGGGGTCTTACTCCCAGTAAATGCGCACGCGGTTCCAGCTTTCTAAGGGAGATAGCGCATTTCCCTCCTCAGCCGGGTGTTTTAGGAAGAAAGCAGTGTGGAGTAATGGTAGAGTGTTGGACTAGGAAGCCCAGGGTTCAAATTTCCGCTGAGCCATGAAACTCGTAGGGTCAATCAGTCTCTCAGACTAACCTACCACATAGGGTTGTTCTGAGGATAAAATGGGGAGGAAGAGGAGCGTGAATGCCGCCTTGAGCTTCCTTGTAGGGAAGGTGGAATATAAATGCAAAAAAATAAACAAAGGGCGTATGGTGCTGGACTCCCATTAACCTCAGGCAGCAGGGCCAGTGGTTAAGATGAGTGTTTTAGTCCCATCTTGAAGTCCAGAAGTTCCTCCACCGCTGTCTACTCTAGAGGAATAGGTGGCTTGGCTATGAAAAGATCCTGCGCAGATTGATTTAGAAGCAATCCCCATTGCTATCTCCTAACTAAGCATGTCCATGAGGATTTTGGTTTAGCTGAACGCCAAACCCCTTGCTTTCAACGTGAGTGGGGCGAGGGAGCAAGAAGGGGCGTTTAGACCCCCCCCGCCTCCCTGCCAGGAGCGGCGTTGTCTTCCTGGGTTGCTGCTGTCGCTATAAGCGCGGTGAGCAACCGTGTGTAAAGTTTGTGTGTCCATCCCCACAGATTTTTGAGAACGGCCGCTTGAGCCACTTCATCGACGGCAGGGGCTCCTCCGGCAACTGGATGTCCTTGGTGAACTGCGCCCGCTTCCCCGAGGAGCAGAACTTGACGGCCCTGCAGTGCCAGGGGCAGATATTCTACGAGAGCTGCAAAGAGGTCACGCCCGGCCAGGAGCTGTTGGTCTGGTACGGGGATTGCTACTTGCAGTTCTTGGGCATCCCTATCAGCCTGAAGGGAACGGCGGAAGGGAAGCCTGTCCAGGCGCACAGTGAAGGTCAGTTGGAAACCTTCCAAGGCTCCGTAAGAGTCGCGCTCAGAGCTGTTGCAGCCGGGAATCTGAACGGTCTGCTCTGTTTGCACATTGGCTCTCTCCCCCCCCCCCCCTAATACCGCTTGTAAGTTCAAAAGAAGTTAAATGCTTCACTTTATAGTCTGGCTGTCCACTTATAAAACTCCCAGTTCATTGCATTTATTCCTCCTTTTCCCTCTTTCACTTTTTGAGCGCGCGCCTGCTTCTGAAACTAGGTGGCTATAAAAGAACCAACCACCCCTGACGGTGGCTTTTCCCTTCCCTTTCTCACCCTCAGAGTCTCTGGAGGGCTATAAGTGCGAACGCTGCGGCAAGGTCTTCGCCTACAAATACTACCGCGACAAGCACCTGAAGTACACCCGGTGCGTGGACCAAGGGGACAGGAAATTCCCGTGCCAGCTTTGCAAGCGATCTTTTGAGAAAAGGGACCGGCTGAGGATCCACGTCCTGCACGTGCACGAGAAGCACAGGCCTCACAAAGTAAGGGATCGCCAACTGGCGCCGCCGCCTTTCTCTTAGAATCTGAAGGCGGGAGAGCCCGCCCTGCCTCGAAGCAGCTGCAGCAGCAGGAAATAAGTGTTTCAAAGAGTGCAGAGTGCCTCCGAACCCCCCCCCCCCCCAACACGGTTCTCAGGAATGGAAGCAAGACTCGGGGAATGTGTGAGATGGGGGGGGGACATTGCTGGGCAGAGACATCTCAGGCGGTAGATTCAGGATTGCCAAGGGGAATCGTCCTCAATAAGACGATTCAATTAGCCTTGAATCGTGGGCAAGTTGAACGGTCCGTGTATCTTTCTCCATCTCTCTCTCTCTCTGTGTGTGTGTGTTCTGTGACTTGCTTTTGCGTGATTGTGGTTTCATCCAACGGGAACTTTACTCTCCTGTTTTTAATTTTAAAAAGGTCTTTTGGTCGTTTTCATAAAAGGCTCCGTGCGTGTAGCCTTACTTGGGAGTAAGTCCCATTGGATAGCAATGGGATTTGACTTCCGAGTAAACATTGCTTTGTATGGCATCGGGCTTAAATACGGCGTGTCACAAAGGATGCCCTTGAAAGCCTCTGCAGCTGTTACGTGTTGCATTTGTGTGTGTGAATGCGGAGGAGTCTAAAGGACTGTGATAGGTTGTTCTCCGTGGGCACTTGATTTCGTTTAAGCTCCGCCTAAGTAGGCTGAGGCAGAGACTCAATGCAGTAGTTATCTATTAAGAGTGCGTTTTCTTTGCGGTCTAGTTAGAACAGTGGTTCTCAAAGGGTGTGGCAGGAAAGGGTGGCGGGAGGATTCAAATACAATCAATATTATATGTTATTATGTGGGTGCATTGTTTTTTCTGGGTGTCCCATCATATTATAAAGCAGCTGTGTTCTGAGTTACAAGTCATGCACTGCTAGGAGTTGCTTCTTTGTCTTTTCCAATGTATTTCTTATCGATAAAAAAATAATCGGTGTGGCGCCTGCAAATTTTACTTCTGAAAGCGTGGCCCAAAGAAAAGAGTCTGAGAACCACTGAGTTAGGGAGTGAAGGAAAACCATGGTGACACTTCCGGGAAGGGGTCCTGATTGTGCCCCCTCCCCCCTCTCTTGAGAAAAAACAACGCAGAGAGTTCAAGCCACTCGCCTGCTTCACTGCAGGGAGTGATTGCAGCTCCAGGAAACCACAACTGCAAAACGCACCGCCTCTGCTGATTCTCTGCCCTGAAATCTTTTTTCCTCTTGTTTTGTTGCTGTCCCTCCCTTTCCCCCCTCCTTTTTTAAAACCATGATTACTTGCGGTTTATTGAAGCAAACGTTCGGCCTCACCTCTGGAGCGCACTTGTCTGAAAGCAGGCCCAGTTCACTCAAAGCCAATGAGGTTTGCTTGTGACGGTAGTGATCTTCACACAAAACCCCTAGCAATGAAATCGGGTGGATCGAGTTCCTCAAGGTAATGGTTCTGGATAGTTCACCTGTTGTGAAATTTAGAAGCGTGGTGTTGCATTTAGTTGCAATTGCACTACACTTTTGGAAACAGAATTACAAAATGGAAAGGTTATGGAACTTTTAAATATATAGATAAGTGTGCTTTCTGTCTCTCCTCTCTCCTCTTATACCTAAGGTTTCCACGGCACTGAAATGTCCTGCAGCCTCTCCAGTATCTTCGGTTGGCTGGAATAATTAAAGATGAACTAGGCAAAGGGGAATTCCCATAAGTGCCATATTTTAAAGAGCAGCTCCTTATTTGAATTGTGTTAGAGCTCCTGGCAGGGGGAGGAGAAAGAACACTCATTTCATAGTGAGAAACTGATCTCACCCACTTTTACTTAGAAGTAACTGACAGACCAGCCTGTATGTATGTATGTATGTATGTATAGAACTATAGCCTGAGGCTGCAATCCTATACTTACCTAAGTGTATGTCTGATTAAATTAACTGGGGCTTACTTCTAAGTAGATAGTCTCAGGAATGTGCTCTGAAAAGGTGTCACTTGACTTGATTGCTATTCCAGACAATAGCTGGGTACTATCTTCCATTTAATAATATACATTCACATCATTATTATCCACTTTACCACCCTGGCTCTTTAGAGTCTATCAACTTCCTTCCCTCCCACCTTATGGCTTTCAAAATCATTACATTTCGTATGTTTCCCACTTTTAATCACACTCATTACAAAATAGCTCAAAATGTAAATAAATAAACTTCTCATTACAAGTCTTCAGATAACCTTGCTAGTGATGTTAATTGCTTACAATAATCTTTCAGATATTGAATAAATTCACTCCAGTCCTTTTGGAATACTTGATGGTGCTTGTTTCAGATTTTTCCTGTCAGCTTTGCCAATTCTGCAAAGTCCATCATCTTCATCTGCCACTCTTCTTTCATTGGTACTTCTTGTTGTTTCCATTTTTGAGCTAAAATAATTTTTGCCACAGTTGTTGCATACATAAACAGTTTTTAATCTTCCCTTCATATCTCTTCACCCACTATACCCAATAAAAAGGCTTCTGGTTTTTTAACAAAAGTATTTTTAAATACTTTAACTTCAATCCAACAGACTTAGGACAGCTTTATAACATTTTAGTTTTTTCCTTGATTTGTACCACTCTGCCGTAAAACCTGCAGAGAACACCCCAGATGTAGAACCTCTCTTGGGTGCTTTGTTCTCCACAAAGGGTGACAGGAATGGGGAGGAGGGAGGAGCTAGCACATTAACTTAGCATCCAACCATGACTTCTGAACTGAGGCCTGTTCACTAACAACCTCTCATGAACTAGCATTACACTTTCTTCAAGCCCAGCTGGCCATATAAACACAACTTCAACTCAATTGTCTCATTCCCTATCCTTGAAATCTGATTAAGCGGGAGGAGAAAGTGAGACATCTTCCTTCATTTTCTTCCCTTGTTACAGGGACAGAAAGAGGCTCAGCTTGGTAGCAATTAAGTGGTAGCAATTAAGAAGTCCCAGATAATAAACAATGTTAAAATAGTTTTGTAAAATGGTTGCAAACTACAAGTGCACCTCCCCTTACATGCATCCCACTCGGAGACCTCATAATAGATAGATAGATGATAGATAGGTAGATAGATAGATATAGATAGATAGACTTCTCCTTGTTTGGGGCTGCTGCCCAGAAGTTGCTGCCTCAGCGAGGGAAGGTGGCCTTTGATTGACTAGCGGCTTCTCCTCACCTCCATTGTGGGTCCATGAACCCATCCTGGTACCAGTTACGTTGGGCACCCTTCTCTGCCCCTGCCCTCTGGCCAGCCAGCCACTGCTGCTGCACACACTTGCCCCCCTCAGGTAGGCAGGCTCAGTTCAGGCTAGGCAGCTGCCACAGATAATGAGTCTCTCCCTCCCTCCCCTCCCCTCCCTCCCTGCATGCCCTCCTTATTAAAGGTAGCTGCTCCCACCTTTACACGATTTCACTTATGCGTGCGAGGGCCCAGAACACCTGTATGTGTGTGTGTGTGATCAGCCTCTGCTTTAACATATCAATGCTTTGAAAATGCGTGAAACTATATAGTAGGCACCAATGCTCCAGTATTGGACAAGACTACAGGCTTATGCCAGAGTGTTTTGTGGGGGACGGGGGGAATCAGACTCTCAGGCCTTGTTATCACTGTGCACCCAAGTGCCCACAAATTGATCAGAGCATCTTTATAGAGGAATCTGCAAATCAGTGTGTAGGCTTCAAGCCTACACAGCGAAGGCATGTAGTACAGGCAGAGAGGGGCTGTGGCTAGAATAATCTTCTTGGCATGATTCATACATATAGGTTGAAACCTTGTATATTTCTACATGCATTATTTTTTATATGTAAAAAAGCACATTATCAATTATGTTTGCCTTCTCTGTCTCGTCTGTATTCCTATCTAATTCTCTTGTCTTGTATTGTTATCTAAATGCGCATACATGTTGCATGCCAGCAAAAATGTCTGTAACTGTCGCTGCAGCCACAAAACTGTCCTATGTGTTTTCTCTTTTCAGTGTTCTATATGTGCCAAAAGTTTCTCTCAGTCTTCCAGTCTAAACAAGCACATGAGAGTACACTCTGGAGAAAGGCCCTATAAATGTGTGTATTGCAACAAGGTGAGGACAACCATGCCCTTTGCCGGTTTTAGTTGCTTGTAGGATGTTACGTTCTCTGGCATGCTCAGTTTAATCTGTTTTAATTCTGAATTTAATGTTGAGCCCCAACTATGTTAGATGTAATGCAGAAAACACACGGCAGGTCTCCCAACATATGCAGTTGTTATTAACTGCATCTGGGAAGGCATGGAAATACAATGTTTTCTATTTGCAATGTACTGGAGTCTCAGCCTCCTTAGGTGGATATAAGGCTATCTGATACAAGCTTTTATTCCTGGGGTCCCGTACCTGAACAGACTGTTATAAAACAGTGGTGTGGTTGATGAAATTTAAGGCTCTGGATTTAACCTTCTTGGAGCCCTCTTCCACTTAGATGATAAATAATTAAAGTAGCAAGGCAGCCCTGCTGGGTCCCCCCCCCAGGGGGTGGTTTTGCTGAGTGGGACCTTGGATTTCTTCCTCAAAGTCCTCCCTTAACAGCATCACAGACTGCAAAACAAAATACCACCTTTTGAAAGTTGCCGTGACTGACTTGTAAGTTGATTTGTCACATGTGTTGCCTGCCTGCCCTTTAGGGGAGCTTGTGGAAATGTATATGGAGCGAGTCCCCTTTTTATTTCCACTACAATCTTGTGAACTAGGCTTGTATGAGAGATAATGATGACTTGCTCAAGGCTATTTACAGAATGCCATAGCTTGGCTGTGATTTGCACATAGTTTCCCACATCCCTCCTTCATTGGCTGTGAACATGTAAGGCTGGCATTTTATCTGCCATATATAGTAAAGGTAAAGGGACCCCTGACCATTAGGTCCAGTCGTGGCCGACTCTGGGGTTGCAGTGCTTTATTGGCCGAGGGAGCCGGCATACAGCTTCCGGGTCATGTGGCCAGCATGTCATGTGGCCAGCTTCTGGCGAACCAGAGCAGCGCACGGAAACGCCGTTTACCTTCCCGCTGGAGCGGTACCTATTTATCTACTTGCACTTTGACGTGCTTTCGAACTGCTAGGTTGGCAGGAGCAGGGACCAAGCTATGGGAGCTCACCCCGTCGCCGGGATTCGAACCGCCGACCTTCTGATCGGCAAGCCCTAGGCTCCGTGGTTTAACCCACAGCGCCACCCACATCCCAATCTGCCATATATAAGACCCAGCAAAAGCCCAATTGGTTCTCCTGCTGTAGAAACAAGCATTGTATCTTAATTACAATTTTGTGAGCATGTGATTCCTTTCATCTTGTTTGTCACTTTAGCTTTGTGTCTGAATACTCTCTCTCTTTCTCTCTCTCTCTCTCTCTCTCTCTCTCTCGTGTGTGTGTGTGTGTAAAAGCTTTTTATGCCACCTGAAATCATTTTGTTCACCATCTCCATAGGCATTCACCGCCTCCAGCATCCTGCGCACCCACATCCGCCAGCATTCAGGAGAGAAGCCTTTTAAATGCAGACATTGTGGCAGAGCATTTGCTTCCCATGCTGCCCATGACAGCCATGTGCGGCGCACACACGGTGCTAAAGACAACTGCCACACCTGTGCTTTGTGTGGCAAGACCTTTTCAGAGCTAGAAGAATTCCGCTTCCATATGAAGTTTCACATGGGCCATTAGCCAGAAAGCTAACGAATAGGTTGCTAACCATTTGGACATCTGTGTGGCATTTTCTGTAATGTGTCGGTTTTAATTTAGCACTACCCACCCAATAGAGATAATGAGAAATACAACTATATACAACTGCTCAGAGTGTGATCTTCACCTATTACTACAGGCATGAGGAACCTATCCCCATGCTCTGAGGGCCAAAGTGGTGCCACACTATTTTCTGCCCTGCTCAAAACACACACACCAATCACTCCCCCATTCTCATCCCCCACCCTTTCAGCTGATTTGTGCAAAACAGCTGAGCAGTGCTAAGTCATTCATTCCCTTAGTGCAAAATTTCTGCTTGTGCAACAGAACTCTCCCCTCTTCCCTTCACATGCCCCCCAATCTTTTATGGGGGTTCTCCTAATTCTTGAACAAACTGGGGAGGAAGAGAAGGGGAAATTTCCATTGTTCAAGCATAAATCGAGTGAATGGAATGAGGGCTTTAGACAACACTCTTAACATTGCAGTGGGGATGAAAACCAGCCATTCCTTGACTGATCCCACCATAATCAGTTCAGGAAGCAGCAGGTTTCAACCCCATCACAGTGTGTTAGGAAGGGAGGTTTTTCAACACACTTGCACACCCTTCCCAACACATTGCAATGGGAGATGGCCCATCAGTTGATTGGATCCTATAAGATGTGTTGGTGTGAAAATGACTTTCCACTCCCTTTGGATAAGGGGTGGGGAGAACTTTGTTTTTACCTGCATTGTGAAAGGTGGAAATGAAAACCAGGTTCTCCTGATCACCTGAGGAGAGGGCCTGGTTTCAGGGGAGTGCTAGGGCAAACAACTACTGAGATGGAGATTACCCAGAAGAATCCAGAAAATTTGATCCTGAGATGCCAAAGACATTTTAGTAACCACCGATGCCAAATTAAAACACAATGTTTAAATATGGCAAATATTTCTGCACTTCCAATACATTGTATTTGCTGTCAATTTTTAAAAAAGAGAATGTATGTAATTTTTGCTGGCTCATTTCTATGTTTTTGTGCTGCTAGAATTTGAAAGGTTTGTGAATGTGTTACATGGGGTATTGGGTTGTATTCAGTGGTGTTGCTCAGTGGATGTTAAGCCTTCTGTCAGCAGAACAGGGAAGGAAGCAGTTTTCACCTATTTCTCCTGCTCTCTGCACACCCCCCAAATCTTCACTGGAGCAAATGGGGTGGTGGCATAGGGAGGGAGAATTGCTAAAATCACTTCCAACCCTGTTCTATTCTTATTACAGTTACCCACAAAAAGGGTAGTTGTGGTGTTACTAGCTGCCAGCCATTCACTCATCTGTTAACTTGCTGCCCCTTACCTGTCTGCTTGGATACTTTTTGGCTCTATGTCAAGGATGCTCTCCTTTGGGCTCTAAGCTATTGCCCACCTCCCTTCCTGTCCAGTGTGCCAGCCCATTTGTCACCTAGGCTAGGGCATCCACCAGCTCATTGCTGGAGAACAGAGTGGCAACACATCAGCAGGTATATTTCTTTTTAAAATTACACTATTGAATTTTTGTAAATGTGCACAATTTTCTTTAACAAATCTCAAAATTCATCCCGTGCTTAATACTGAGGCAACACTTTTAAACAATAGCTTATTGGCACTCTTAAAGTGGGGAAGGAAATACAAAGTTTATGAAGTATTGTTCAAACATAATCTACAGCAAATTGTACTTTATATAGGCTTTGCGTATAAGAAATATGGGCTGGAATGTTTGTGATTATGGTTTGAGAGTTGCCTTACTCTTTAAATAGGGTGTGACTGTGTGTTGCTGTTGGAAGTTAAATGTAATTTTACATTCGGGTATACAAATGTTAGTGACTTGCACTGATCTATTTATTATTGCTGCTCAAAATGATGTCTGTCTTGTTTTGGTGGGTAAAATGAAATCCTGTAAGCATAAAATATACATAAAAATTCTTTACATGAATGTTAAGATTTGTAGAGTACGTGGAAGACTGAATGGCTAGAGTTGTGTTTTAGCTTTGTTTCTTGCCTTTTGCATGTTTGTCTATGTTTTGTAATATTTGAATAGATGTGCTGTAGCATCAAGATCCTTGGGGACCTCAGATGTAATGAACTGCTGTATGTGGTGCAGCCCTTGGAAAAGCTTTTTAATTTTGATACTGTAGTTAGTTCTGAGCACAGTTGCTGGGATGCTAATTGGGACCTGACATTGGAGGTTGTAGCTTGCTAGTGCTTAAATGTTTCCAACTGAGCTCAATTTGTACTTTCAACTTCCCCTACATGGTTTGGGGTAAGCTGAAGATAGTTCTGGATCATCTGATAGATGCTTTTCAGTAGATCTGCAAGGATTTCTGACTCCCAATTTGTTTGAACATTGGCACCACTAACAAAATGACTTTCCCCACCTGAATTAGACTGCCAAATAAAGAGAGCTACACAGAAATAATATGATGATGATGAATAAAGTTCAGTTCTGCTACTGAAAAAAAAATGCCTGGGCTCAGAATGTACTCAGAGGCACCCTCCCCCTCTTTTTTACTTATAAGGTTTAGTCTGGCTCTTGCTAGTAAATTTTGGGGTTCTACTAAAAAACAAAGTACCAGTTCCAACAAACCTGAAGTCTGCCCAATCCTAGATTAGGACCCACATACTACTTGTTCTGTCTCCTTTCCAACCAGTCTGCATGATCTCTGAATCTGTCTTGGGTGTCCCCACATTCTGGCATATAGCCCATCTGTTCAATGTTTTGTTCTGACACTATTCTGTTCTAGTTTTTGTGTGTTGCTTCTGTTCTAATTTTTATGTTTGTGTTTTTTACTTGTGAAATGTCCTGAATGCTTGATGTAGAAGAGTGGGATAAAAATAAATTTTATTTAAAAACTAATTAGCTACCTAGTCTTTTATTTGCTACCAAAAGGCCCAGAGTCGTGACATACATTTTCCCTAGAACCAGACTGCAGAAATAACTTGAAAACCCTAAAACACATTGACCAGTTATGCATCATGAACAATTATGACATTAGTTCAGGACTGAAACAAGTACCCTGGACAGCTCCATGGGCCGATCAGGCAGAAACTTTGTAGAAGCAAGTTTTAATTGTTCCTGGCAAGAAGCAACAGCTCTCTAGGTGTTCAGTGTGAGAAGTCTCTTCAGTTAAAGAGGCCTCTTCCAACAATGTTTTTGATTTGAGCAGAATTTAAAATAGGAGAATGTGTGTTCTCTGTTGAAATGAGGAGACTGGGACGAAAGAAATGACAATCGTAATCAACTCCCCATGTATAAACTATAATTATTGTTTCTACAAGATAGATGTGTGTTGCATGCATTCTTACTGTTTTTGCTTTAAACTGGCTTGATCTCTAAGGGTTACTGTAAATTACAATTTTAAGAATTTACTATTAGGAAATGCTGCTTGGTCTATTGGAGACAGAATATTCATAACAGGAAAAAGGGTAACTTATGGTAAGCCCATTCCTCTAGTATTTTCCTCAAAGGATTGGGATTCTTATTTGAAATATACATAAAATTATCACTATGTAATGCACCTGGAGTGATCTGTTTGTCCTTTCACAACCCAGGGGACTTGCTCCAAGTGTATGTTTTACATGTTCCTCCTTAAATTAATTTTCTTATCGTACTTTTTGACAGAAACACATCAGCCTTTTAAAAAGGTGGCTTTTGATTCATTCCCATTCAGTACCCATCTTGTACAGTATACTGAATCTAAGGTTGCATATGTATAAACTCTTGTAAAGTGTGTATATGTGAGATATATCTAGCTGTATTAGACAAGATGGTTTTCAGTTGTTGTTTTTTGTTCAAGCAATATCCAATGATAACCCTAAAACAGAGCAGGGAATTGCATTGGGTCAAATGGAAAGAAGCAGCTGCAGAAATGGACACAATATATAAGGAAGCAGGACGGGACCCTGTCTATTTTATTTATTTCATAGAATCTGTACTGTTTGATTGTTAAACAACAGCCTCAGAGTGTTGATGGCCTCTTTAGCTACATCTTTAGAGGAGGAGTGTTTGTGTGTGCAATTAGTTGAGTTAAATTGGGAGATATCAGGGTTGCACTTAATTAATTTTTAAATTTAATAGATTTATATCCCTCCTTTCCCCCCAAACTAGTATTCAAGGTGGCTTATAATATTTAAACACAGCACATTAAATAAAAAAACAAGCTAGTTGCAAACAATAATTAAAATACCTCAAAACACATTTAAAACCAGTTTGCCCTGACAGCAGCCAGGTGAACAGCGTTGTCTACACCTTAATTATCAAACTTCTGTCTAAGAAATATTTCATAAAGGGCCTGTTTACCACTTCCTCCATAATTCAAAGAACATTCCATGGGAAAGTGAGGAGGGGACCAAAAATTAAGTGTTGTAATAATGGCTGAGTCTGTGGTTAGCTCAGGTGTCTGTTCTCACTTTTCTGCTTTCATTTGATGCACAAGTATCCTTGCAGCTGATTCTACACCCCCCCCCAACAGATGATGTTGGTCAGTCACCCATTAGTGTACAGTTCAGCACTGACTCAGAGGTAGCTCAGATCTGAGGCCACTCTTTTTGTTTGCCAGCTTGCAAATATTAGATGCTCGAAAGGCCAAGAGGAGAATAGATTGTAATAAAATGCTGGATAATACACATTTATCATTGATTTATCTCTGGAAAACCTGAATGTAGGCATATTTCCACATCATTCTCAATTTGAGGTGTTGAATATCTTTCTTCGATCTGTTGATCCATTGAAGAAAAGTACTGCACAAGTTCCAGGAGAAAGTCATCACAGTGAAAGGATTCCAATTATCATTCTACAAATTTATAGACCACTTCCTGGTATATAAAGACCACTGAAGCAGTTTACAGGTAAAAACAAAACAAAACTCTTTCAGAATAATAAAATCAATTCAACAAACTTTATAAAGAAATAACGCCATCCATGCAAACTCCAAAAACCATGAAACATGTCATCAGATATAAGAGTGATATTCTATAAATGGTTGGGTTACACAGCAATGGTGGCTTCCTAAACAAACCTGTAGAAAAAGAACTTATTTTCACTGTTTTGCATTCTACCCACAAGAGTATTTTAAATGTAAAACAAGAAGTGATCTAAGCAGAAGCCGCAGAGGTTTCTGGCAATCTCAGATGTTTTGTTGGGATCTTAAACAGGGATGGGATGGGGATTGTCTCCCTGAAACATGAATGACAATAGAGCAGCTAAAACAGTAATATGGTCCTTAAAGCTCAGGCTGGCCACTTGCAGCACAACAAAAGCCATCCCAGTGACATCTGCTGCCCTTTAGTTGAGTCCAGCATGACACCAAATGTTCAGATGTTTTCATCCTCTTTCCCTGCCCCCCCCCGCCAATAGCTCTTGTTCTACTGTACTAAATGGGGTGGGGTGGAGAAGAGAATAAAAGGAGAAGAGTTGCTTCTCCCCATGGAATGGCAGAAAGCAGCCAAGAGATTAGTGAGCTACAGATAATGCAGCAAGCAAATATTGATTAAACCAAACTGTTCATTAAACCAGGAAAATCATTCTACCCAGTGTGCCTCCCAACTCTGGTGCTGGAAGAGACCAGTATTCTCAGATGGTGGATTCTGAAGGGTTGGTTGGACATAGGGAGAGGAGTAATTCTCTTCCCTAACCCCATTTATGGGGCTGCTTGAGGAAATACTAATTTGAATGAGGCACAAGAAGGTGCTGACATTTCCATGAACACAGCAAATGGAGAAAAAAGTGTGGTCTAAATTGTAGGACTATGTGCCACAGTCTCTGCATAGCCCTCCTAGTCCCCAGGGTTACCGTGTGTCTCCTTTTGAAGGGCTGTAGCAAACCTGCCTCATGTTACATAAAAAAGATACCAACTTTAGAGGGCAGTCCTGTGTTTGAAAGACCCTGAGAGGTCCAGTCCAAGGTTTAAAGATAAAACACAGATGGGCCACTTATGGTTCTTTCATCAGCTGGGCAACAGACTGAGCAGACATGCAAGTCACCAGGTTTTGGTCTTCCCCACTATGGCAGGATGTATTGCATTTCTGCTGAAATTATAATAAATTATTCCTGAATTTGCAGCTATGCACTTATTTAGAAGATTTATAAATGGGTTAATCAAAGAAATTAACATATGCAAATCTATCTTTTATTATTACAATTAGTTGGATCTTGCCTTTCATGATGTAAACTCTACCAAGGGAGCTTACAAGTAACATTCAATTACATAGTTTGTAAGCATAATAAACAAAATTAACCTCTTAAAAACTCATTGGAACCATTCCCACAGGACAGTTGGTGGAAGATCACCCTGTGGGAAGGAGAGGGCAGCTGGACCAGTCCCTGAGAGGTGGTCCTCACCTCCAGCCCTTTCTTTCAGAATTCTTCCCACAGGGCAGTTTTTGTCCTCTTTTTGATGACAAATCCCTCTCTGTGTATGTCTTTTGGTGATGCATAAGTGGCCACCTTGCAGTTTACGCTAACTCATAGAAAGCTGCCTTAGATTGAGTTGGACCATTAGTCTCTACACTGACTGGCCATTGCTCTTTCTTAAAGGGGTCTTTCCCAGTCCTACCTGCAGATGCCAGGAATTGAACCTGCAACCTTCTTCATGCAAAGCTTTCCTACTGAGTTATGGCTAGAGCCTATTAGAAAAGAAAAGGCTTCTATTGATGCCTGGTGAGCCCAAGGCTTTCACATTAGGAGCACTATGCTCCAAGCATAACACTGAGCTGCGAGGTAGCAATAGAGAAGTTGGGAGGTGAGTTTTATTTTTTAGAATAAATGACTGATAAGTGACTGATGGTCACTGTATCTACAACGTATACTGATGGTGGCTTTTTGTTACTGTTGATATTAGTATTCTTTGTGTATCATTTTTTTCTCTTTCTTTTTTCCTTTCCTTTAATCCCCCCATGTTTTTTCCTTTCTCTCCTTTTCCTTGTTAAATTTGCTAAAAATAAATAAATTAAATCAACTCCTACTAATGCAAGTAGTACAATGCCAAATACAAATTCCACTTACTAGGCACAGCTATTTCCCCTTAGTATGGACCCTTCTCACAGTCCATTATTCTGAAAAGTGATTCCTTGGTGGTTGTTTTTAAGTTGCAAGTCCCTGCTCTGCTGGCATAAAGTTGAAAGCCAGGTTCTTAGCAGTCTTCTTGCCAGAAAGCCAATATAGTACAATGGTTAGAGTTTTACTTCGGAGTAAGTGGCTCCATTTCTATTGCCTGGTTAGCTATGGAGCTCTCCTTGTGCAGGGATGGAGTTTGGTCTTTCAGCAGCACCCTGTGTGAAGCAAAAATCTGGCGCCTCTCCGCTTCTTGCCTTTTGTTCTGCTCAATTCACTATGTCATAGTTGCAATGCCCTGTGGCGCCACTTGGCTCAGCGACGAGTGCAGGGGAACTGGTTGCACTGCCCTAAATCTGCCTCTGCCTTGTGCAAGTCATTCTTTGTGTCTCTTATTAACTTACCGTATTTTTCGCCCTATAGGGCGCACCGGCCCATAGGGCGCACCTAGTTTTTTGGGGGGGAAATAAAGAAAAAAAAATATTCCCCCCCAGCCCCCAGAACAGGCTGCTATCCGCAAGCCTTGGGAGCCCGGCGGGAACTCCCGTGGGCTCCTCAGGCTTGCGGATAGCTTCCTGAAGCCTGGAGAGCAAGAGGGATCAGTGCGCACCGACCCCTCTCGCTCTCCAGGCTTCAGCGAAAGCCTGCATTCGCCCCATAGGACGCACACACATTTCCCCTTCATTTTTGGAGGGGGAAAAGTGCGTCCTATAGGGCGAAAAATACGGTAAGTGGGGTTACGAGGATAAAATGCCACAAGCTGCTTGGAGGAAGAGCAGGATTTCATATGTAGCAGGCAAACATCTCCCAGGTGCTATGCATATGTGTCACTAAGGCTGTGTTCTAGTTTCTTATTACACTTCAGCATTGAATATAAAAGCTCCCCAGCAGCTTGGGATTGCACCACATGGAAGTGACTCCCCCACACACTGTGTGTGTGAAGGGGGCTTTAGCTTGGATGCTGATGGAGCTGTTCAACTTGAATCTGGAAGATCTAAGTTTGAGTCCCACCTTAGCCATGGCTCCATCACTTTGCTAAGTCTCCCATCCCTGAATGTTAAGTGGGGATAATAAGTGGCCTACCCTGTGTGATAGCAAAGCAGCTAATCAAAGGTGACAGCAAAGCGATAGCCAGAAGCAGCAACCTCAAAAGATCATGGGCTAAGATTAAAATTAAGCAACAAGACACAGGATAATTTCCCCAACTATTTCAGATTATGTCTCTTGAACTGGAATAGGCCCAGATGCATTCTAAAAGCCCTTCTAAAATCCATGTTACATGTCTTGAGTCGCCAGTAGCAACTTGGACTTAAGGCCATTCCCCTCCACTGCCCCCAGAGTTCAAGGGGAAAATGCAGTGGGGTTTTATAGGTGTCTGGCCTTTGTGCCATCTATCCAATCCTGGGGCAGGCTGCTGCTGGCTCTCCCTGGAGGAGCTTCACTTTTCAACATGTTTGACCCACAGACTCTCTCTAAGTGGCTACCTGTCAGTTTCCATTTCAGCCTTACCTTACTGTTTACATGAGTGCTGACCACTGCCTGACATATTACCTGTATTGATTCTCTAATAGCTGTCAAGGTGGAGAGAGAGAGACTATTCTAAGACAGGGCTTGGAGCTCTTAGCCGAGTAGGATCATAAACGCCTCCCATTAAAGGGTCCATTCAATAACAATCTTTACCAAAGTAAATGGACATCAGTGGGCTCCCCAGCAGGCTGCCTAATGCAAAGGCCATTATAAAGCACTGAGGCAGAGCTGGAGGAAGGTTATGGCTGTGGTATCAGTTTCAGCAATGTTTTCCAAGTGATTCCTTTAATGAAAAGCACGTTCTTTTTTATCTCAGGGCCGTAATAGAGTTGCTCAGAGTTGTCCTGTGTACCTAAGGCCATATCCGCTAAGAAAAAATAATCAAGTTGTTTTAGCCAGCGTTTACTTGCAGCTAACAGTAACAAGGCAGGTGCATATTTGTCTCCTGGAAACAGCAATAACACGCAACCTTAAAATAATCATTTTTCTGGTGGTCAGAAATGATGCAAGTGCAATGCCCTGTACAAATATTAATAAAATGATCCCATTCTCATTGCAGTGTTGGGAAGCAATACTAAGTCATCTCATCTATGAGATTCTGGATTAGTAACACACCAATTTAACTTTTTATATTTTTTATTATCCAAGCCATACAGGCTAGACATTATATCTCTATCTATATATGGCATCTTTTCTAAAAAATAAAATTGAGTGTTCAGGATGTCGGTGGGAACTACCAGATTTAATGTAAGGCTATGGAGTTCAGCGTCACACACTATGTTGAATGTTCCATCTGCCAAAGGTATCAGCTTGCCAGATGAAATGATCCACCTTTCCTCCCCCAGTTTTATGGGGGTTCTCTCAAGCTCCCAAGCCAATTTTTGGGTGTGTGCAGGAGGAGGAAAGATCCTTTGCACAAGCGGAAGCCCTTGTACAGGGCTTCTGCTGATCATGTTTATTAGGCAACGCCCACCCACCATGTTTAGAAATGTATTGTGCACAAACAGATTCCTGGACCTCCAGATTCCTGGACAACTGAAGGTGGCCCAGTTTAGGAAGTTTTGAATGTTTTATGCTGTATTGTTTTTAATATTCAGCTGGAAGCCACCCAGAGTGGCTGGGGAAACCCAGCCAGATGGGCGGGGTATAAATAATAAATTATTATTATATTATTATTATCACATGTGTGTCTCTAAATGCTGTAAAATCTAAACTGAGTGCCAAACTAGACACAACACTTTTGGGAGCCACATCAGAGGGGTTTTGGGTTGGGGGGGATATTAATAGGCATAGGGGGTTATTGCTCATCAAGACTGCCTCCTATGGCCCTGAGAAAAATCATCCCCAGCCGCAATGCCTACTCTTACTCCAGAAAGGAACTCCCAGGATTACCAATGGAGGCTAATAACAGGCAGAGAGGATAATCATTATCTGGGCTCCAGTGCTGAGAAAAGGTTAAACCTATCTCTGTGTAGTTATTCTCCACTCTGCCCCACCCGCACTGTCTTATCTTTCCTTTTCTTTCCAGCTGATGTGTTTGCCAGTGACATGATCAGCATTAGGTCAAGTTTGGCTTTGAGGTTCTCTTTGTTCCAGCAGATCTCCTTTGAGGACAGCCATGGACAATTTGCCTTGCCCTTGACTGGAGCAAATGAAGGCCGCAAGGCTCTGTTGTGTAGTATCTGAGCTCATTTTGGTAGTTAGGAACCCAACACCCACCCAGTCACCACATCTGCTGTATTGGAGGGCGTTTGGGTGGGGTGGAGATGTCTCTCCACTCACCTCTGCTGATGCAGAACAGCTGCGCCCACCTAAACTATGGATTGACAGTAGCTAACCCCCACCCCCGAGGTGCTTTCTGGGATGGGAAAGGAGGAGGTGGAGCTTGGCTGGCTAAGGACAGTCTGGATTCAAAGATGGTTCAGCTTCTGGCAAGTTGCCACACAGGGCATGATCTGGGCCCCACTGCTGCATGAGTCTGGAGTTGATGCAGCAAAGATTTTGAGGGCTCCTTTCCCCTACCAAACATCCACCTTGGCCAGCATGTGTGGCAGCGCTCTGCATATGCCCATGGCTTTGCTGCTCCATTAAGCCCCAGTGCTGCCTGCCAGAAGTTTGGCTTGCTCTATGTACCACAACCATAACAGTCTAGCCCAGGGATCAGCAAACTTTTTCAGCAGGGGGCCGGTCCACTGTCCCTCAGACCTTGTGGGGGACCACACTATATTTTGAAGGGGGGAGGGGGAATGAATGAATAATAATGAACGGATTCCTGTGCCCCAGAGATAACCCAGAGATGCATTGTAAATAAAAGGACACGTTCTACTCATGTAAAAACACGGTGATTCCCATACCATCCGCAGGCTGGGTTGAGAAGGCAATTGGGCCGGATCTGGCCCCTGGGCCTTAGTTTGCCTATGCATGGTCTACCCTATCCAAGGCACAAGCGAGGGAAGAATTATGGAGTTATTAAAGGAAAGCGAAGTTTCTTGGAATCTGAATAGGCTGGTGCTTCAGTGGTCACAGCCAAAGTTTCTGATTGTGTCTTGGCCCAATAGCAAAAACAACAGCATTGGATGGAGCTGTGAATTAAAAAGTGAGTGCAGTCTTGTTGCCTTGACGTTTCACTTTTACTGTTTGCTGCAGAGTGGGAAACAGGTGCTTTAGTGCCTTCGCTTTATTTACATACCAGGCTTGAAAGGCTGCAGAGCAGATGACTTTACAACAATGGCAGATGGTGAGCATCCTTCTTGGGGGGACTGCTGATTAAGGCAGACTTCTTCTTGATCACCAAGGAGTTGTGGCTTAAAGTGAATCCCCCTTGAAACTGTTGCCTGACATGGACTAAGCTTCTATTGCTGTCTTTGTGAAATAATGTCCATGCTATAGCGAAATCTTGAATGGAAGGGTCTCCCTGAATTACTGTATTCCTGTCTTGTAGGGCTGATTGCAAGAACAGAGTAAAATAATTGGTGGTCTATAAGGAAGACTCATTAATGCATTAGTTTAACATATTAGTATTGATCACACAAAGACTTTCAGCTGTAGTTTCGGAGATTTCTACAAGGAGACAAGACAAAGGTCAGTGGGTAAATAGCGCCAAACTTGAGGTCAAAGGTGAATGTGTACAGTCATTAAAAACAAATCACAGTAGATTAAATGACGGATTAAATCAGTGGGATATGACAATTTTCCTGAAATAGTTTCAAGTCAACATGGCCAATAACAAAGTGAGTCCTGCATTCCACACTGTTCTTTCAACCTGATTTTAGTTGCTGGTGGAATAAATTTATTATTCTTCTCAAATTCAAACTTGGCAGCTTTCTTCTTTAAGAAGTAGCGCAGGAAAGGATCTGGCCTGTTTTTGAATTGTACAGTAAAACAACTCAGATGCTTGTGGTGTTGGGATTTCTTTCTTCTCTGCCAATCTTTTATGTGACTTATAAGAATAATTGAATGCATACTAACAATGTGATAAGTAGGTAAGAGGAAATTAGATAGAATATATCTCCAGGAATTTCACATTATAAACCCAAACAAAAAACTTCAACAAATCTTATTTTTGTCCTGTGTATGTAGATTTTAAAAATGCAAATACTTCTTCTAGCTCAAGGCAATCTTCATGGGATTAAACTAGGGTTGCCACTGCATTATTTTCCTGAATGAGGCTCTATGCATTTCACAGCTGCATGGCAGACAGGGAGCCTCTTTTCCTATTGCTAAATGTCAATGCTAGAAATGCTGCTCTTGTTGAACTTTGTCATGCAGATGTTAATGCGTAGGGCTTTTACTGGAGGGTGGGGGGGTGTCGAGGTTGTAACCTTAGATTAAGCAAATGATTTAAGAAAATTTATCTTAAAGTCAACATTTTCCAGAATCCTTTGAAATGTATTTGGACCCTTCTGATTTCCTGAATCTAGGAGAAGATCCTGCCAAAGTAGATACTGTTAGTTTCAATATAGAAGAGCAAACTTGCTTATTTTCTTCTCAGAGCAGTTTTCCTTCTGTGAAATGGGTTTTTTGTTGTTGTTGCTCTTTGTGAGGTTTGGTATTTGGGGCCCAGCCTCAATCTTTGTCTTGAACTCAGTTTCTTCAGAAGTTATTTGACTTTTGTGACAAGGAGGGTCCCCTTGGCAGCCATTATTAAACATGGCTGCCCATTTTATGGTGTTCACAGCACTTACATTTCCAGATGTGGCCCAGGGCTCTAAAAGGCTGATGACCCCTGAATTAGTTTGTGGCTAATAAAGGAAGCCATGAAGGTCACTGGCTGACTTTGAGCCAGTGATGACTTTCTCTGTTCCTCCTACCTGTCTTGATTGGCTACAACTTCTATCCTCAAAATCTTGTCAAGTCTTTAAGGAAGGGATGGAAAACTTGTGGCCTTCCAGATGTTGTTGGATTCCAGTTCCCACCCTCCCTGACCATTGCTCACGCTGTCTGGGGGGGGGGGTGAGTTGGAGTCTAACAGTGTTTGGATGACCACATGTTTCCCCACCCCTGTTTGTTTTCTTTTTAAATCCCAATCTAGAATATTTATGGAACAGATCATTTTAGTTTTAGAGCTTTTGTTTCCTGTTGTTTTGCAATATGATTCACACAGTTAAGGAAATTGTTATTTCTTTCCTTAACATCTTGGCCACAAGTGAGGATACTTCTGTCATGCTTCAATCTCATTGATTTCAGTGTAATTTAAATGTGTGGAATTTAAGTGTACATTTTTAAAAGAGAATGCTTATTTCCTTTAGATGCATTTTACCTGAGGCCGTTGCACTACTTTTTTGACCAGTTATCTTGGATTGATGCATCACTGTGAAATTCCTATTGTAAGGGAATCTGGTGTCACAACAATATAAGTTCTCATCAAATGCCAACAAAATGTCATAAAACTGAAGAACCATGTTGGTTTTTGATGGTGTTTGAGTTTCTGAAACAGCAGGACAGAACTAGGCTAACCCTCAAACTCCCATGGGCATGGGAGGTGATAGGGGCTTGAGCATATAGCCCAGCCTTTGCTAACCTGGTGTCCTCTAGATGTTTTGTGCTGACTAGGACTGATAAGTGTTGAAGTCCAAAACATCTGAAGGCCACCAGGTGGCAAAGGTTCTTATAGCCCAGTTTTGGCCATGCAGTGATAACACAGTAAAGGTCTGGCAGGGGAGTGCTTGTTTGATTGAGAACCGGTTGATAAACTGTACAGGAGCTCACCCTGTCCCTTCTGATTGGCAAACCCAAGGGGCTAAGTGGTTTAGACCACAGCACCACCCGGGTCCCCCATTGCTCTGTCCCATCTTCTGCCACCCTAGCAGTTTGAACGCATTCCAGTGCAAGTAGATAAATAGTGTCCCGTTGCGCCAGAAGCAGTTTAGTCATGCTGGCCACATGCCCCAGAAAGCTGTCTGTGGATAAATGCAGGCTCCCTTGGCCTGAAAGCGAGATGAGCATAGCACCCCATAGTCGCCTTTGACTGAATGCAACCATCCATGGGTCCTTTACCTTGACCTTATCAATAAATGTCACTCAGAATTAACCAAGCTGGTAGGAGTATTGCATCTTTTTTCAGCTGATCGTTGCCTGCAAGGAGGAGCACTACATTTTCCTGATAATCATGACAATGACTGTGATCAGGGTTGGCTCCTGGAGGATGAGTGGAGCAAAGGGCAAAGGATGCCACTTCCCTCCCCACCTGCAGTGATATTATCTCCAACTTCAGGAGTTTAACTTTCCTTGACAAATCGACCCTCTTTGACCCTAATCCATTCTGGGTAGAAGAATTGATATGCAAATGCATCTTAATTGTTCTCTATTGCATTGGGAGGCAGACTTGGCAGAAAGCCTAATGCAGGTAGGGTTTTAATCCTGAAGTCTTAAGAATGTTTACTTTAGAAGTAAGATTGGTTGATTTCAATTAGATTTATTATCTATGTAAGTAGGTATGCTATGGGGCTGAAGTCGATACACACACAGTCAGGGGGAAATACTGTACTGGAAATCTAGCAGAAATGAATGTGGAGGATTCCCATTCACCATCCATTACTTGGTTTTGGCTAGGTTCTTACAGATACATCACAATATTTGCTTCAATTTGTAGATTTCCCTTCCTCCTGCAAGCTCCATGTGATATATCTGTAGTATTTGCTGGATTTATCTCTGTTTACATTGGTGGGCACTCCTTTTTTGTCTGCTTCTGAATCGTGCTGATATTGTTAACTTAAAATCCTCTTTCAGTGGGCAGCTCTCTGGAATTCATCTTGGTGTTAGCTTCCAAGAATACAGATGTCCTTGGCCAGTTTTCATCAATAACCTGGTGCAAATCTCCTTCTGCATTCCTGCAATGTCTGTAAGACAAAAAAGGGGGGAGAGAGAGATGGGAAGAACATTTGCTGTTCTTTATACTGAATGCTTCTTACTAGAAATTGATTTCTTGATTTGGTTAATGCCTTTTAGCATAAATGCCCCCATTAAATTTCAGATTTGAAGAAGTAGCAACAAATCTGATTGACATCTTCAAGTATGTCTGTGTGCTGTATCTGTGCCTTTTCCAGCTATGATATTGAACATGTTTCATTTTTAAGAGGGATGACCTTGAGTTGTCATTGTCTTAGAAAACTCACACTGGTTAGGAAGCTTCCATTAATGTCCTCAAGTGAAAGCTACAGCCAAGTTCCCATGGGGTATGTGAGGGATAAAGGAATTTTACTGTCCTCTGGACACAAAAATCCATTTGTTAAAACATATGCTAAGTGTAATGGAAAATAGCATGCAGTTATTGAATTCCTTTGTGGGGTGAAATAGTCCGTATAGGATAGCTTTGCTTTCATACTTATCTGTTTGATTCTCCGGTTCCATGGATTTTGAGGGCAGCCTTTATTATTAAAGAAATGACTTAATTGGAATATAAAAGATAGCTAGCAGAAAGCAAGGATCAGTTTGTAAAACAAAGTGGTACAGTGGTGCCTCGCAAGACGAAATTAATTTGTTCCGCGAGTTTTGTCGTCTTGCGATTTTTTTCGTCTTGCGAAGCACGGTGTCGGGAAAGTTGTGGAAAAGCTTCAAAAATCACCAAAGTCTTTAAAAACCTCAAAAAAGGCTACCACACCGCGTTCTATGAGTTGCTCCTCGAAGGCAAGTAGCAACTGTATTAACGGTGTTAAGAAAAAGGAAACAAACTTGCAAGACGTTTCCGTCTTGTGAAGCAAGCCCATAGGGAAAATCGTCTTGCGAAGCAGCTCAAAAAACGAAAAACCCTTTCGTCTAACGAGTTTTTCGTCTTGCGAGGCATTCGTCTTGCGGGGCACCACTGTACACTGGGTTTGAGTCACACGGAAGCGTTTTCTGATGTTCTCAGCACCTCTACTTTCCCCTCTGCTGTATCTTAGGAGAATTTATAATAGACCCAAACTATCTCTAACCCACATGCATGGAAATTTAACTGGGCTGTAAGGACTTTTGTGTTACCTTAAACCAGGGGGCATCAACCCAGTGCTTGAGGGGGCCACACTGGCAGCACAAGCTTTCATTGGTGTTCCTGGGCAGGTGCCTTACACTGACTTCATCTTTAAATGAAAACTCAGAGTCTCTAGCCACCCCAGAAATAAGGTTATGGGTGAAAATGTGAAGGTGCCTTCTAAGTGATTTCTGCAAAATGAGAGTAAGTGTGATCAGGCCACTTTGCATATTTTTCCTGCTACTGAATAATGTTTCATGTTGTTATCAGACAGCATCAGTGTGTGCAATCTGTTTTATGTGCTCTACACAACCAGGATACGTCTGGATTCCTATGACAGAACTAGGGGTCTCAAATCTCAGTGGCAGCCTGTGTGACTGCAAAATTTGATGCCTCTGCCTCTTGCGCTCCATTCTAAAGCATAGTTGTGTGGCATCCCCTGCAGTGCCCCCAAGGCTCCGCACTCACTGCAACCAAATCAATCGCGTTCTCCTAAATCTACCTCTGTCAGGGGTGATTCTCTCTCTAAATTTTTGTGATACCACACTCTCCATGGTAGCCATTTCAGACCCTCCAAGTGTCCCTATTTTACAAGGGTATCCCTGATTTAGAGAAGCCATCCCAGTTTCTGATTTGATCCCAGAATGTCCCGCTTTTCCTTAGGACGTTCCTATTTTCATTGGAGAAATGTTGGCGGGTATGGAGTTATCTGACCCCCAAGCTGTCTGAAGGCAATCCTGTATAGGGAAGTTTTTAAAATTGTTTAATGTTTTATTATGTTTTGATATATGTTGGAAGTTGCCCACAGTAGCTTGGGCAACCCAGTAAGATGTGTGGGGTATAAATAGTAAAATTATCATTATGGAGTGGGATGTCCCTATTTTCATGGGATAAATGTTGGAGAGTATGACATTTTTGTGACTCATGCCTCCAGCATTCCCCCAAAATGTGCCCACTGGTCCAAAAGGTTGGTGACTAACCCCTGCCTTAAACACTAAGGCTGTAATCCTATACACAGTTAATTGGGAGCAAGGCCTATTGAACCCTATGCACTTTCTGAGTAGACATGTCCAGGCCTACATTGTCAGACTGTAATCCTGCTGCTTATGTGGGAGTAAGCCCACTGAGGGCTGCTTGCTTGGTGTTGACTCATGACAGGGCCTTCTCAGGGGTGGTTCCATATTTGTGGAATTCCGTCCTGGTGAGGTGCATCTGTCTCCTTCATTACTGACTTTCAGGAAGGATTTTAAAGCATTCCTGTTTACCCAGACATTTTGATGGCTGAAAGATACTGTTCCTGGCAACCCTGAAACCATTGGTCGAGAGAAAGTTGTTTTTTAAAAGTGTTTTAGAGTGTTTGTGAGATTGTTTTAATGATGTGTTTGCTGCCCTGGTCTCCTTTGGAAGGAAGGGCAGGAGAGAAATGGAATGAATGAATGAATGAATGAATGAATGAATGAATGAAACTGCTAGCAATAAGATTACTCAGATTACCAAAATAACTCACTGTCTGGCCAAAAAGAGTGAGTTTGACCAGTATAACTAGATTACTGAATTGGCCAGCTGCTGACCCAGCAATCATTCACCAGCACCATTCAGTGGTATAATAGGTCTGATGAGTCAAGTGAAGTGGGGCAGAGAAACAGCTTGTGCTTTGAGAGCATGGGCAATAGGCCCATACCATAGGGGCACTAATCCTTTGTTTTATTATTATACCGATGTACTGGGGATGAGAAGGGCATAACTAGACTGGGTGCAGATGAACCCTTTTCTGCCTCTCATCTGACACCAGATGATCCAAGACTTTTAGGTTTCTTTAATATATACAGTGGTACCTCAGCTTAAGAACTTAATTCATTCCGGAGGTCCGTTCTTAACCTGAAACTGTTCTTAACCTGAAGCACCACTTTAGCTAATGGGGCTTCCTGCTGCTGCTGCGCCGCAGGAGCATGATTTCTGTTCTTATCCTGAAGCAAAGTTCTTAACCCGAGGTACTATTTTTGGGTTAGTGGAGTCTGTAACCTGAAGTGTACGTAACCTGAAGCATATGAAACCCGAGGTACCACTGTATAAGCAATGCCATCAGAGTTGATCCTGGGGGCAGAAGTTCAGGGCCCCACTCAGCTGAATGTGCAGCAGAGATGGCTTACTACGTTTTGAAGTAAGTGAAGTAACAAACATTCCCATCTGAAGTGTCAGGTTGGGGAAGGCTCTGCAGTAAACCAAGATTCCTTCAGCCCGATAGGTTTTGATAACAGTCTTCATCAGGAACACACACACACACACACACACACACACACACATTACAAAGTAAGCTCACTGGATCAATAAAAGTGGAGTGGGGAAAACATCTGTAAAACCTTTTTACCTACCGGTAACTGCAGTGCTGCGTATAACAACTCTACAAAATTGTTGCACCCCCCAATCTCTGAGCAGTTCAAGATTTCAGGGGTTCCAGGTACTTACCGAAAGCAGAGGCAGATTTAGGGTAGCACGACCGGTTCCCATGAACTAGATGTCGAGCTGAGGAGGGGTACTACGGGGCTCTGGAAATACGACATAGTGCATGCACAGAAGGCAAGAGGTGGTGGTGGCGACGACCAAAATTTGGCCTCACACTGAAATTTGAAAGACCACAAGTCTGTCCCTGCTCAGGGTTTGATTTGCTCAGAATGAGGGACAGCAGAGACTGTGGTGTCTTTATGATAGATGGTTTATTTACACAAACATACAAGCTGAGCCTATGATGGAGGGGCTGACAGCATTAATGCCCATCTCTTTTCCCGCCTTTATTTTTCCTGTACAGATTAGGAAAAGTTCACCGTTTGAATTACAGTAGATAATGTTGGTAGCTAATGACAACCACAAGCCTTCTAATCTGATTTTCTAATTTACGTCTTTTGTCTTTAGCTCCAGTACAGCTGTTGGGATCTAATTGCCAACCTGCATTCACAGAAGTGTCAAGGGGCAGAAATATGCAATATGTACTCACCAAAACAAGCTTTTCTCCAAACATGCACCTCCTCAGTTTTTTTGTAATGAGTCTATCAAGTGCTTATAAGTTGGACTACATACTACAACAGACTATCTTCTTTTTTAAACACTCCTGGGGAAAATGGAAATAAAATAAAAGTAAATGAGAAAGCAACATTTGAAGCTCCATATATTGAAATAAAAGTACTATCCTTAGTTTGCCCTTGTACTGCTAAGCATCAGTGCTTTATTGATTGGAATTAGGAAGTTAATAAGCTTCTGGCTAATTAATCAGATGGGTAGGGACTGGAACTGCACTGCAAGGCTTAATCAAGTCATCAAAACTCTCAAGCCATGGAGAAGGTAATTAAAGAAAAAGGATGCCTGTTATATAGTAACAGGAGTCTAGGAAAGGACAAGAGCAAGATAGAGAACCTCCATTTTCTTTTGTACACTTTTCTGGAATAAATCAGCCCAATGACCAAGGTACAGTTTCCAGCTTCCTATCAGCAAATAATGCTGGACAAATGTATAAATCAGTCCACAGAAGTCATTTAGTCCAGCTTATTGAATTGACAATGAAGTGATGTTTATTTGAAATAGATTTATTTTGGCGCTATTGGGTCCTTCAGCAGAAGCTACTTCTGCTTGTGCCTGTTTACCCCAAGGTAATTTGATTTACTGATCTTGGGCTTACAAACCTAATCAAGAAAGTTTATTTGTTAAGACAATAGATCGATTAGCACACTGGGACAATGTTATAGTTTACTGCAAGACTCATGCCATGGAATTCAATACCGGAAAATAAATATAAAGTTTTCTGTTTCACCTCACCCCACTGAAAGTGAATAGAAAGGCATCAGACATCTTTTGCAGTTTCATTAGAAGACAAGTTTATAGTCCCTGAGGTTGTATTTCGCAACTAATTGCTGTGATTTTTACGACCACCCTGGCTGGTTGTTAGCAAAGAGGACTACATGGAAGACAGTCTAATGATTCAAAACACGTCTAATATATTTCCAAAAAAGGGAGTTGATAACATATTCAATTAATATTAAGAGAAGCTATGTTGTACACATGTTCTTTGCAATGATATGAAAAATCTGCCCTTCACTACTTAAGGTAGCTGGGTTTTTTTACAACTAAAGGCAAAAGAGCATCATTTTTTATGTCATACAAATTTAAGAACAATATACACTATACTTCTCTGTGAGTTAGTTCAAGCTCTGTCTTATTTTTCTCTCAGTTACCGTATTTTTTGCACCATATCACTCACTTTTTTCCTCCTAGAAAGTAAGGGGAAATGTCTGTGCGTGTTATGGAGCGAATGCCTGCGGGTGGCAGGGGGGATCTGCTGCAGTCGTGAGCAGAGGATCCATGGTTCCCCTTCCTTCCCTCCTCCGTGGTTACAAAGCATGGATCCACATGGATCCTCAGGATTTTTGCATTGGGCTACTCCAAACTCACTGTCAGATCACATGTCTGTGGCCACAGCATGAACCACAAAAATCATATATCCACTATTTCGTTTAGAATATTTTTTTTCTTGTTTTCCTCCTCTAAAAACTACGTGCGTGTTATGGTCTGGTGCGTGTTATAGAGCGAAAAATACGGTAATATTCATTTCTCCTTAGAATGAGATATGCATTTTGACGTAATCTATAAGCACAGTTTGATCTATTAAGAAAAAACAGTGCTCATGCAATGTAGACACAACGTTGCAGTTGTCAGGGTAGTTAAACTAACCATCAACCCCCTTTCCTTGGGAACTCTGGGAATTGTAGCTTAGGGTTTCATCACAGAGAAAAGTAGATGGGGAGAATTCAGTCACTCCCTGCCCTGCCCCTCTTAGTCTGAAGTCATATACCAGAGAGAACTAGGCGGGACATATGAGGAGATTTACAGATAGTTTTATTCAAGCGAGGACAAAATCCCTTCACAGTTTTTTCTGGCACAGTCTATGAAATGGGAATGGTCTGCCTTCTGTACAGCAGCATGTGACATGCTAATCTCTTCTGTTAATTTATCCACTTCAGTACTGTAGGCATTGTGCCCTAGCAATGAAGGTGTTGTGCCAAAAAGTAAATTGCAACACTAGCAGAGGTCAGCAGGAGTGGAGGAGTTGCATGTGCTAATCTGTCCCCCTCCCATTGAATGTGAAGGTCTGAAGGGGAGTTCTAAGCATGCTCAGTTAAATGTACTTAAGACACCTCTCTGAAGTTGTGAGCTGCATGTACCTAAATGCGTAACTTTGGTGAGATATAGTTTATTTACAAATTGTATTTTGGCTCAAAGGCCCCCAAAGTGATAAACAGCATTAATATGTACTGCAGAATGAATATACAGTAGAAATATAATATATACAATAGACCAATAAAAACATTAAAAGGCAGTGTGAAAATTCAGTCAAGTATGCAGGGTTTTATATACTGTACTTTTGTTATATATGAAACTGCAAAAATAAAGGTTACTAAAAACAAAAACCAGTATTAGGGGGTTCAGTGATGCTAGAAGGGGCACCAAGTTGCAAAAACCAGTCAAGCAGAGTGCTTGAGCTTAAAGTGAGTTACGCTGCTTACGTGTTCTTGTGGAGCCTTGCTAGGATTTCACTAAGTTTTATGTTTAAATCCAGCTGTAGTATAAGAAAATACACAGCAGACTCAGATGGTCCAGCTGAATAATGAAAGAAATATGATTGTGTTTTCCTACAAAAGGAGAGGAATAGGGTACTTGACAAGACTTCTTGTGAGGACACTAGAAAACTCAGGGTTCTCCATAGGTGTTTAGGCAGTGACACAAGCCCTGTTCAAGTGTTTGGTGTGAAGAGGTAATTGCAACACATTTAGGGGGTGTGAGGTTGTTCATACTGGCTCCCTCCCAATACACTTGCACCTTATTCTCCCCTAGTCTTCCTGCACTGGGTGGAAGGGTCTGAAGGGGGCTTCTAGGCATGGTTCTGGGCCAGCTCTGCTGGACTGATCATAGCCTGGCCTTCAGCAGAACAGAACTGGGGACAAAAATAAGAAGAAATGTCTGGGGGGAAGTTAGCATTAGTGCTAACTTCCCCCCAGACATTTGTGTTGCAGAAGGGCTGGTTCCCCAAATATGGAAATGTCCATTTCAGAGCATGTGTCCCAGCAAGCATGAGAACACGAGAAGATCCCTGCTGGATCAGACCCAAGCCCATCTGGTCCAGCATCCTGTTCTCATGCAGGCCAACCAGCTGTTAAGGGGAGCCTGCAAACGGGACCTGGTATGGTAACAGTGTGTAATGTTAGGAAAGTCACACACTGTAATAATAATTAATAATAATAATAATAATAATAATAATAATAATTTATTATTTATACCCCGCCCATCTGGCTGGGTTTCCCCAGTCACTCTGGACGGCTTCCAACAAAACACTAAAATACAACAACCCATTAAACATTAAAAGCTTCCCTAAACAGGGCTAGCTTCAGATGTCTTCTAAAAGTTTGGTAGTTATTTTTCTCTTTGACATCTGGTGAGAGGGCATTCCACAGGGCGGGTGCCACTACCGAGAAGGCCCTCTGCCTGGTTCCCTGTAACTTGGCTTCTCGCAGTGAGGGAACTGCCAGAAGGCCCTCGGCGCTGGACCTCAGTGTCCGGGCAGAACGATGGGGGTGGAGATGCTCCTTCAGGTATACTGGACCGAGGCCGTTTAGGGCCTGAAAGGTCAGCACCAACACTTTGAATTATGCTCGGAAATGTACTGGGAGCCAGTGTAGGTCTTTCACTGTACAGTGTGTTTGGGAGAGGATGTGGCAGGAAGTGTCCTGTGTGTATTTCATGCAACCTGCCCTCCCTCCTTCCCGTATTAACTTTCTACGCAGGCAGGAGTCCCAACTCATTGGCAATAACCAAAAAGTTGAATGAGCAATCCATTGGAGTGCTGACATTCCCCCGAGAAGGCAAGTCATTAATATTGTCACTATGAATGTCATTAGTGTTTTCTCCAAATGTTATAATTAGTGTGATGAATATGGGTTCTTCTAACAATGGTAAGAGATTTTGCATTTATTGGTCAATAGTGGCGTGAATGCAGAGCCTGTAAATCATGAATTCAATCATCATCAGGGTTTGACATGTGCAATATGTTCACCTAAGTGATACATTAGCATTCAGAAGAATCTGACATGTTTTATAGATAATGATGGGTTTATCACAGGGATCATTGATAATTACCACAGCTTTGCTCTTTCAGTCAGGCATGGCATGATGAGTTGATTCAGAAGAGTGCAGGAGGAAGAGTCACATTCCTTCTTCTAACTTCTAACTTTGTTAAGGGGTCCCTGAAAAATATTCCGACTTTGGAGGCTGTGTCCATTCCGTATGTGTAAAACTGTGGACATCCACGTGTTAGTGCTTCAGACATTATTTCATTTTAGTAGGAGGTTATAAGAATATGTATTCTTGCATCTGTAATTTTTTGCTATGAAATAATATTCAAGTTTGGCTGCTCACTCCTAAAAACATGTCTTCTGTGTTAGAATCCAAGCTAAATAAAAAGGTCAATTTGTTTTTTTTTTTATAAAATTTTTATTGGTTTTACAAGAGTTTTTATAACAAACAAACATAGAAGAAAACAAACAAACAAACAAGTATAATTTCATAATGTCATTTCATAAACTTCTTTCCTCGGACTTCCCCATACCTCCCCTTTCTGCATCCTCATGTCCAAATTTTATAGCAACTTATAAATGTTTTTTCCAACTCTAATTCGTCATAGTCCTTTCTTATTCTAATCTTATATTACTGCAACCCTTTCTCTCTATAGAATCTCGACATTCTAGACTTCATCAAGTTTATAGTAGTCCTTAAGATAAATCTTGAATTTCTTCCAATCTTCTTCCGCAGTCTCCTTTCCCTGGTCACGAATTCTGCTCGTCATTTCCGCCAATGTCATATAGTCAATCACTTTCATCTGCCATTCTTCCACGGTGGGTAGATCTTGTGTCTTCCAATACTTTGCGATCAGTATTCTTGCTGCTGTTGTTGCGTACATAAAGAAAGTTCTATCCTTTTTTTGCACCAATTGGCCGACAATGCCCAAGAGAAAGGCCTCTGGTTTCTTAAGAAAGGTATATTTAAATACCTTTTTCATTTCATTATATATCATCTCCCAGAAGACCTTAATCCTCGGGCATGTCCACCAAAGATGATAAAAAATACCTTCAGTTTCCTTACATTTCCAGCATTTATTGTCAGGCAAATGGTAAATTTTTGCTAGCTTAACTGGGGTCATGTACCACCTGTATACCATTTTCATCACATTTTCCTTTAAGGCACTACATGCCGTAAATTTAATTCCGGTGTTCCACAATCTTTCCCAGTCAGCAAACATAATATTATGACCAATGTCCTGTGCCCATTTAATCATAGCTGATTTAACTATTTCATCTTGTGTGTTCCATTTCAACAGCAAGTTATACATTCTTGACAAATTCTTAGTATTGGGTTCTAGCAGTTCTATCTCAAGTTTTGATTTTTCCACCTGGAAGCCAATTTTCCTGTCTTGTTTAAAGACCTCCGTTATTTGATAGTAGTGGAGCCAATCTTGTACTTTGGGTTTTAGTTAAATAAAAAGGTCAATTTGGTCCAGCATATGCATGTGCAATATATTTAGGGCTGACAATGGACCAAACTTCTCCCTGATTAGAAGAAGTTAAAAGGATATGAACATCCTTCTTTCTTTTTAACACAAATAACACCAGTTCCTTAAGGCAACTGTGTGCCTTGATTCATTCTGAAACCAAGTGATAATGACCATCCAAGCAAGCTCCATGTCGTTTATTCCTTCAGAGGTGGAAATAATACACGAGAGACCAGAGCGGCTAATAAGTCTCTTTGGGTATTATCTATGGGGATTCGTCTTTGGCACACAAGAATTGAGGTCATTATGATGGTGTCCCAACCATACGGAAATAGTACAATTAGCAAGACTAGGTTTCCTCCATTCAGCCCAGCCCAACCCCAAAGGAAACAGGGGAAGGGAGATGGTGTGTGCAGTGGGGGGAGAGAGAAGAGAATCTGAGCCAGGTAGTGAGAATGGAAGAAGAGCGGTAGAGGATTTGGCATAGGATACTGCTTTATATAGAGTCAGATGGTTGGTCTATTGAGCTCAGTATTGTCTTCATTGACTGGTGGTGGCTCTCCAGGGTTTGAGAAAGGAACATTTCCCAGCTCCACCTGGAGATTTCAGGGATCAAATATGGGATCTTTCGTATGCAATGTATGTGCATTACAACCAACCTATGGTCTTTCCTCCATTTATACCACCCATCTCCAAGAATTCCTTGCAGGCAGCTGGTCATCTTTCTCTTAACATTTAACCTAAATCTGCCACTTTCCAACGTCTTGAAATATTCTTTTTGTGGGCTAATATACTTAGTTGTGTATCTCAAATAATAAAAGAGGGCCTTCTTGGTACAGTGGTACCTCTAGTTACGAACTTAATTCGTTCTGGAGATCCGTTCTTTTTTTTTTCCTTTTCCTTTTTAAAAAAGTTTTTATTAATCTGTTCTTAACCTGAAACTGTTCTTAACTAGAGGCGTGCTTTCACTAATGGGGCCTCTTGCTGCCGCTGCGCCACCAGCACATGATTTCCATTCTCATCCTGGGGCAAAGTTCTCAACTTGAGGTAACTCTTCCAGGTTAGCGGAGTTTGTAACCTGAAGCGTTTGTAACCTGAGGTACCACTGTAGTTGCACCAGCCCTGTGGAAAGCTCTCGCACCAGATGTCAAGGACATAAACAACCATTTGACTTTTAAAAGACATCTGAAGGCGGCCCTGTTTCGGGAAGTTTTTAATGTTTGATGTTTTATTGTGTTTTTAATATTCTGTTGAGAGCTGCCCAGAGTGGCTGGAGAAACCCAGCCAGATGGGTGGTATAGAAATGATAGAATTATTATTATTATTATTATTATTATTATTATTATTATTATTATTATTATTAAAGCTGACCAAGATCTCAAACCCTCCTGTAGTCTACCTCAAAGGATCCTTCTTTCTGCATTTGATCCCAATGTCAGTCACAATGGCATAAATGCCACTGGAAGGGAACTTCCAGCCTGTGGCCTTAATTAGACTTGCTGAGCCTTTGGATTTGACCCACGAGGTCATTTGGGGCAAACTGTGCTCACATTTATGACATCTGGCATCATATGACATCCATTGCAGTAAAGTTTGAGTTGTGGCTGTAATGGCTTTGTAGCTATGGCTTGAATTTTTTAAAAAACCCCAAGTTCAATCTTCAGGTGCAGAGGATGAATCTTCCTTCACAGCTGAAGCTCCAGAAATGTATGACATTCTGCAACGTCAGGTGATTTACAGGTTGGTGGCCCTGCCTCACCTGTCCAAATGGCTTGCGGAGGGTTACACACTTTTGGAACTAGTCCTCTGGCCGAAATTGGCTTCTTCACCCTTGCAATATACCGAACTGCCATTGAACTTCCCTCCCTCCCTGGAGTTAGTTTTGCAGACCTTTGGAACCTGGCCTTAAAATAATAATAATAATAATAATAATAATAATAATAATACCACAGTTCCCAGAATTCCCTAGGAAGATGGTGGTCTCTTAACAACTATCTGCACCCTTAACAAATTGTGGTTCCCAAGAGTCTTCGAAGGAAGCCGTGATTATTAAAGTGGTATAATAGTGCTTTAGATGTTTGGTGTGGATGTGACTTGACAGAAGAAATAAAAGAGGTAATGAGGAAAAATGTCATGATCTATCCAAAGTTAATTCTGTTTAAGTTGCATTGATTTTAGCTGGAGCATTAAACACTTGCACTCCTCTTTCTCATTGAAATCAATTGAGTGCACACATTATTTTCAGATTTTGGTATGCCCACATCAGATAACCACTGCTATGATTCTGATTGATTGATGGCAAACAATTTGCGGCCTGATACGTCAAAGACCAATTTGCGGATCTTTTCTTGGTTTTTCCTATATTCATTGATATATAATTAACGGTTATCAAGCAGGTATTACAGCCAATGAGTAAGGCACATTTATGATATGGTGGTTACTTTTAAGGAGAAAGCCTCTGCCCTCTGGAATTAATGCCTATTAACCTTGGTCTAATTGTGCTCTTGAGCTGTCATTCATATATTATTTATTGTCGTAGCCTCTAACCTGGTTCTCTATCCATTTCAACAAAACAAGTCCACCTTTCAAAATAATCGCTGGTCTAAAGGAGACGTTGAAGCTTCCCAAATGTGAAAGGTTGGAAGATGTGTCAGTCCTTTGAACTCTTCGGGGGAAAGGTCAACGTCCATCATAGTGAGTTGGGGAGGGGGGGCAGAAATCAGAGGGATCTGACCATAAATCCTGCACCTTCTTTGCTATGTACATGATCTAGGTGTGTGTGTTTGAGCAAAGGGCTAATGGGGGGAGGGCAGGAGGGCCATTTGGCCTGGGCTTCAAGCTCAAAGGGGGCCACAAATTTAGACACCTGTTGTTGTTGCTTTAGTCTGGCATATGTAGCAAGATCTTTGTTGTGGAGCTGTTGCACTAACACTGAGCAGCCAGGAACTGGCGATTCTTGCAGAGAGCATGTTAGCCCCTTCTCTACCTGGACATGCTCAGGGCCAAGAACTGAAGCACGTGTGGGCCTTGCTGTTGCCTCCTGTCATGTAGATCAGATGGATGGATCCAAGGTCTAGAACCAGGTGCTAATCAGATAGTGTGCTTGTTGATTTCTGAGTTCTGGCAGGCAAATTACAGTTAAAACTACTTCCTTTTCTGGGCTGGTGTTCAGACTGGGGTGGAATCTACACACATATAAAAAATGCTGTGAAAATGCTTTAAAAAAAGTTTTGAAAAATACATTGAATTTGGCGTAGCTCACTTTCGCTATCTAGTGTCAGATTTGTATATTGTATTTTACAACACATTTAAAACGTTTTATTTGCAACTGTATAGCTGAGTCCTGGGTTTTGTTTGTCTGCAAAATGTTTGTACCATTTTGGTGACTTTTTTGATATGATGCTAGTTTGTTGGTCTGATAAAACTGAATCAGCTAATAAAATTGATTCATTCTCTGGTCACTGAACAGAAGATGGCATATCACTGAACAGAAGATGGCATCTCCTTCTGTTCTCCACCCCATTAACCGAAGTGTTCCAAGAATGGGTGCATGGAAGGAAGCAGTTCTGGGGGAATCCTAGGATTTCTGCTAGGATGAGTTGTGATAAGAATGGTTAGGTTTTTGTCCTCACTATAAGATCATGTCAACAATTCAGATCCTCTTACCCCCATTCAGACACGTCTTGACTTCTTGTACAGGTGTTATCAGAAACACCCAAATTCACTACATTACAAATCAGACCAACCAAATCAGAGGCAGCAGTATCTTATCAGCTGGTAGTTATCGCTTGAGTCACAGACTGGAAACAAATAGATCAATTTGCCATTGATCCATTTGGTCCTATAGGGAGCTCTTTGGGGAGTAAGTACCTAAATGATCCAATACTTCAAGGCAACTCTGCTTTGAAGACATTATGAGTGCTGATAAAACTCATTATCTTCTAATTTTTGAGTCTCCTTCTGGCTACAAGAGGGTGTTAATTTACCATCGCAGACTTCTAATTAACTAAGTTTTATTGTAGCCTATACTGATTCTATAAATGCACAAGTTAGAAACAGGAAATAATAAAATATAATGATCTCTCACTCTCTCTCTTTCTCTTGCTTATGCGAACATTATTTAAATTCCAGAGGAAGGCTATTAAAAACCATTCATAGGCTGTGAAGGGACAGTGATCCACTGTAGGTAGTGCTTTCTGATTATTCTATCTATTAAAGTACTTGCACATTATTTTCATATGTCCATTAGGTCTCATTTATTCCTTTAACGAGTTCTCAAGCTACCTCTTTGTCATGGTTGGCAGAGATAATAACAATGCTTAACATGGTGTAAAATAAAATAGTATATTGTGGTTTGAATTTTAGTCAGTGACTAACAACAGTCTAGGACTCAGTGTTTCTGGTAGACATCCATTATTGGCTTTTAGTGACATTGCAAAGCACAGTAATTTTTCACAAATGCACTAGCATTTTTATCAGTGTTCTGAATTGTGAGGGACAGCATACATTTCATCCAAGTCTCACGTGCTTGCTGGACTACTAAGAGGCTTAGGAACAGGGATGCAAAATCAGGAAGGATGAACATTTCAAATGTGAGATTTCTCCCCGCAGTAAGGAGCATTTGAGTGGTGCAGTCTGTCTACCCCTATCATGTAATGAGGAGAGATTTTGACTGCATGATAGAGAAACTCATATCACAACAGTACCAAATTTTTGCTGGCACTCTATGATATAGTGTACTTAGCATAATGGTTAATCCATTCCAGGTCAAGGAACAGAAATTAAAGCCATAGAAAAGTGAGCAGTATTGCTTTAAGTAGTTGCACATGTCAATAGTTTATTTGCTTTTGCTTTTCAAATAAAGAAAAAAACTGAAATTGGTGTTAAAGATACAGCATAGTATTGCAGCCAAGGTCATTCTTGTAACATCAAGATGAACCTTAGAGGACTGTGACTACTTTTGTTCTTCTCCAAAGTGGTTTTGTGGTGAACCTTCCATTTTCATTAGGACATTTAATAAACAACATCAGAGCTAATTGAGGTCTCAAGTTGGGCTCCCAAAGGCACAGCTGAAACAACTGTAGTGCTTGGGGATTATTTTTCTATAACACATTTTCCTAGTGTAGACAGAGCTTCTACTTATAAAAACAATTAAATATGCTACAGTTGCAGCAGCTTGCCCAGCAGAGAAAACCCTTTATGAATGACTTGCTTCTCAGACTTTAAATAATTCTAAGCAGCAACCTTCTGCACATTACACGAAAAGTTCCCTGAGCTACAAAAGAGGATTGTGCAAAAAATCAGCAACCGTATCTGTGAATTTAGACTGGCTTGCACAATTTGAGTATTTGAATAATCCCTAACACACAGTCACATGAATTAGATCTATAACATAATATTAGTTCTCTGGGAATAAAGCAACCAAGAGGTTTGTGGCACCTTAAAAATAATCAATTTATTACGTCATAAGCTTTCATGGCAGATAATGTAATGGAGAAAATCAAAAGGTGAGAGTTGAATAATGAGATGCGAAAATTATAGCCGATAAGAAGTAGAGCTTTAATAGGGATCGCACAAACTGATCAGAGATGGCTTCAAGTTACTGTACAAGAAAGGAGATTCTGACAAAACATCAGGAAAAACTTTCTGACAGTAAGAGCTGTTCGACAGTGGAACAGTCTCCCCTCAGGAGGGTTGTGGACTCTCCTTCCTTGGAGGTTTCTAAGTAGAGATTGGGAGATTACTGCATTTCCGGGGGTTGGACTAGAAGAAATATGTCTGGGAATGCACTTTAAGTGTACTGTTGTTGTTTAGTCGTGTCCGACTCTTCGTGACCCCATGGACCAGAGCACACCAGGCACTCCTGTCTTCCACTGCCTCTCGCAGTTTGGTCAAACTCATGCTGGTAGCTTCGAGAACATTATCCAACCATCTCGTCCTCTGTCATCCCCTTCTCCTTGGGCCCTCCATCTTTCCCAACATCAGGGTCTATTCCAGGGAGTCTTCTCTTCTCATGAGGTGGCCAAAGTATTGGAGCCTCAGCTTCACAATCTGTCCTTCCAGTGAGCACTCAGGGCTGATTTCCTTAAGAATGGATAGACAACTGCGCTATTTTCTCCCATTGTTCTTTCACCCTTCCCTCCTCTCTCTCTCTCTCTCTCTCTCTCCCTCTCCCTCTCCCTCTCCCTCTCTCCTTTTTGTTAGTTCCCTTCTTGAGTAACATTGTTTATGATGCTTCTAAAAACAAAAGAAAACATGGTTTTAAAATGAATAATTAGAACTTAAATGTATATTAGATAGGTACACCTTTTACAGTAGCAGATTGGTGATCATTTAATTAGCTGTGCTGAGATGATTGTATTACCGGTAACACCTATAGTGGGGCAAAGAACCAAAGAACAGGAAACAGTCATAGACAGAACAGATATCCTGGTATTGGTAAGCTCGTTTCTGTTTTAGGGTGCACACTCATTGAGATAAATGAAAACTACTTCTGTGTAAATGTGCTTAGTACTGGGATATAAGTCATTCTGTTAACTGGATGACTGATCTTCATTTATTCCTTGAGAAATGTCCTCTGAGACCTAGCCCCTGGTATGACCTACAACTCCATTAATAAATCTGGTTCTCAGAGTGTGCTGCCTATAATTTCTCTGTGCAAGCCCAGCTCTGCTCAGAGAGAACAAAAAATACACAGCATGTGGAAACAAGATAAGAATATAGGCTGAAATCCAAAACAAAATGACTCTTAATTTGGTATAAAGTAATTTACAGTGTAATCATACGGATGTCCTTTCAGAAGTAAGTCCCACTGAATTCAGCTGGGTAAACATGCATACCATTACAGCCTTCATTCATTCATTCGTTCATTATTTTACAAGGTGCCCAGTGAAAAGAGTTCTCTAGGCATAAAAAAGTGAATTATAAGTAGGTAACACTGTATGCAGAATGAACAGATATTAAAATATGAGTCTTAACCACTGTGGTTAAGCGATCACAACTATTTCTCCAAACACCTCAAATCCTTTCCTACTATGAGGAGATACCCTGGGCATTCAAATGGGTAGTTTCTTGTATTACACTATTTAAAATGAACATAGATCAACACAGTTTTGAAAAATCAAATGAGGCTATGCCATTTTGTTCTTCTGAAGCATGAAACAGGATGTAGTCAAGGAGATCTCATCCCAGTTATTTATGTATATTATTCATCTTGCATGCAGCCTTGTTTTGCCTACTTTTAAATAACTTTTTGTACAATTTTCATTGTTTAGAGAGTTCATGTACCCCCCCCCCCTGCTTATGGTACTTTTCTCCTTTGTTTTGGAAGAGTTAGCTGAGCAACATACAAATGTCCTTCCTTGTTTTTTACTTGTGCAAAGGACTTATTTGGTGTAAACATGCCTATGCTTGAGTTCAGTGTGCTCAGTGAAAAACATTGTAGACTCTTTTGCTATTTGTTTTGTAAAATTGCAATATACAATTTTTATGAATAAATAAATAAATAGGTGTTCATATGGTTAAAATGAGTATATAAAATAACTTGTTGGGAATTCAACAGAGTAAGTTCTTTTTACACTTCAGTTTTGGAGCTTTAAGACCCCCTCATAAGCTTTAATTCTTCCAAAGGGTTTGCATGAATTGGGGATTAGCTTTAACTCATAAGGTTTCTATTTAGTCAAAAGGCTACATACCTATCAGATCTTTCTGACAAAACAGTAGATATTACCTTAACCTGCTGAGACATTGTCTGATTTCATCCTGCTTCTAGGTATGTCATCATTTGATGGATCTATGCAAAGGAGGTCTAAAAAGCCTCCATCAGACCTTTTGTTAGGTAAATAGAGGAATATAAAGAAGCCCATAATCATTTCATTACAATGTATATACAGTGTATGTATAGAAAACCCCCCCAATTTTTGCAGTTTTGATTCCTACAAAATACTGTTAAATCTTTGATAGCTACAGTGAGGGGGAAAAGTATTTGATCCCCTGCTAAATTTGCCCATTTGCTCCCTTACGAAGAAATGACCAGTCCATAATTTTAATGGTAGGTTTATTGTAGCTGTGAGAGACAGAATAACCACAGGAAAACCCACAGAAACCCAGAAGGTTTAGCAGGGGATCAAATACTTTTTTCCCTTCATTGTCAGTGCTAAGCTGTATTGAGAGTCTTCCTTGTGGATTGTACTTCTGTCTTCCTTTCCCATATATTTCACTCCCTTTAAATTATGTACTCCTTATAGGCCATCCCCCCCCCCCGAAAAATCTACCTACCAATACTTCTAGTACTATTTATTTGGTTTTTATCCTACCCTTTCTGCAAAAAAACAATGCACATCCCCTTCAAAACAATTCTGTTCATAATGAAAGAGAGCGCTTATGTTTTCCAGCAGTGCCGTGATGGATGCAGTGTGGAAGTAATTGTCAGGCCTAAGAAAAATATCAAAACCTGTGTGTGTGTGTGTGTGTGTGTGTGTGTGTGTGTGTGATCAAAATGACACTTTAAATGTATCAGAAGGTGAATTGCGCTTTGGAAGGTCATGGGCAGCCAATTATACGAACAGGGCACCAGGAGCCACAGCTCAATGCTTTGCATACAAACTGCTAGGTTTGGTTCTTTGCACCTCCAGTGAAAAGCATCAAGTAGCAGAATAATCAAGAGTGAGCTAATGGGGGGGGGGGAGTCTGACCTGGTTTACAGGAGCTTTGAAAGTTGTATGTGATGAATTTACGTGTATAACTATATCAAATTTGCATTCAAAATTACTATTTTTTCCCTGGCATGCTGTGGCCAAATCTTGATTTATGCATTTATTTGACTCCTCTTTTTTTTTGTTTAGCGACCCCTCCTTCTCTCTCCCTTTTGGTGAATCTGCACCTTCAACTCCTTCCTCTTCTGCATCTTCTCTACCTTTCCCAGCCTGGGGATTACCTTTCTCCAGTTCCCAAAGTGTTGTAGACACTCTCCCCCTGTTCCCAGCCCCTCCAATCATTAAATCCTTCTGTTCACAGCACTCTCCTTCCTTTCCACACAGAAATCTTTGCAGGTCTTTATCTCCTCCTAAGAAAATGAGGGAGCTCTTCTGCTTTTGGAGGAAACCCAAAGGACAGCATATTTGTTTACCAATTTATATCGAAATGAAAAGAACAGCTAAAATTTCTGGCACAAACCCATGGGGGAATTTGATCTTCAGCTGCAAGATGCAAGCTTGAAACAATGAAAAATGATCTAAAGCAAGGATGTGGAGCCTTCCAGATGAAGATAGACGCGAGTTAGACTCCATCCTAGCTGGGGTTGTTGGGAATTAGAGTCCATGGGGGGCCCATGGGTTCTCCATTCCTGTTCTAGGCAGTATGTGCTGTGGATCAGGCCTGGGGTGTTCCCTTGGAAGAATGCAATTCGATGAGGGAGTGGTGTTAGGAGTCATTCTGCAAAGAAACAGAAAAGATGATTTTAACTTTAAGAACTGTTTCTGTGAGTGGTTTTCTAGGCTGATTAGATACAGCTGCTGATGAGTACAAAAGGAGTAGTTACAGTTTGAATTTGCCTGCAGAGAGAGAACATCCACATGCATTGTGTTTGTTGTTTTGTATAGTTGTAATAAAACCTTTGTTTGAGTGTTTTACACCGGTCTCGTGGTTCTGTCCTCTGCCACCAGAAGAAAAAACCCCTCTAATAAGTGGTGATGGCAATGAGGAGATCATCCTAGGCTCAGCAGTTTCCAAATAGCAGCTGGATAGCAGACCTTGATATATATTTATTCTTATGTCCTGGGACCCCAAAAGATGGAGGAGATAAGGATAGACAGACAGATAGATAGAAACCCCTTTTAGATTGGACACTCCTTTAAGCATCTGCTGCCCCAATTGATCAAACAAAAAAAGAATGTGGCTGTAGTCATTAATGATTAGTAAATGAGAGGGAGGGGTGCAGTCTGTAATAATAATAATAATAATAATAATAATAATAATAATTAATACCCTGCTCTTCTGACTGGGTTGCCCCAGCCACTCTGGATGGCTTTCAGCATATACAAAAACATAGTAAACATTAAAAACTTCCCTATACAGAGCTGCCTTCAGATGTCTTCTAAAGATCGAATATCTCCTTGACATCGGATGGGAGGTTGTTCCACAGGGTGGGTGCCACTACCAAGAAGGCCCTCTGCCTGGTTTCCTGTAACCTCACAGTGAGGGAACTGCCAGAAGGTCCTCGGAGCTGGATCTCAGTGTCTGGGCTGAACAATGGAAGTGAAGACGCTCCTTCATGTATACTGGGCTGAGGCCATTTAAGGCTTTAAAGGTCTGCACCACCTTGTGTTCTGCTTGGAAACGTACTGGGAACCAAAGTAGGTTTTCTCAGGACTTTTCTCAGAGTCTTGCGTGCTGTGCCAGTATAATTTGCAAAGGGTCTCAAATGAAATCGAGAGGGCAATCTGGTTTGGAATCCAGTGTACTGAAGTTCCAGCGTACAGTGGCACCTTGGGTTAAGTACTTAATTCGTTCTGGAGGTCTGTTCTTAACCTGAAACTGTTCTTAACCTGAAGCACCACTTAAGCTAATGGGGCCTCCCACTGCCACCGCACAATTTCTTTTCTGTTCTGTCTTGAAGCAAAGTTCTTAACCCGAGGTACTATTTCTGGGTTAGCGGAATCAGTAACCTGAAGCATATGTAACCTGAGGTACCATTGTATTGCCAAATGAACATGACAATTTTAAGCACTTAAAAAAACCCCAGCATAGATACAACAAACACCCATGGAAAATAATTTTGCCATAGCAGGCCAGGAGAAATAATCCTACTCAAATATTTTGTGCTTCATTATTAGGAGGCCTTACATGCCCATCACCACAAAGTAATCTTTCTTCCTGATGAGGAAGAGGATGAGGAAATGTGCTCTCATCTGCTAGAACTGCAAATTTGTGTGGTAATCTGCAATCCTAATTATACGAATGACAAAAGCCCCTTTCAGATACCAAATAACTTCACGTTGGACAGAATCAGAATGACTGGTTCTGCTACATTTCTGCAGCATGCCCCCTCAGGGTCAGCCCTAAGCATTAGGTAGAGTGAGGTAGCTGGATTTTCGGGTGTTGTGATCAGGCAGCAAATGAATGTTAGATAATTTATTATTAGATTAAACTAGAGTTAACATTTATACTGTACTTTTCTGTTCAAATGATTTGCGATGAAAAACAACACTAAAACCACATATTCAATACTGCATGAGAGTATTAAGAACAACTCTCAAAGGATCACTCAAAAGTGTTGCTTTCCTTTTAGCAACTACCTGAAGGCAATCACTTTCCAGACATCACCTCTTCATATCCTCTAGGCTCCTCTGGACAATGAATGAATGAATAGCTGGGGTCTCCTTTGGGCTGCTCTGGGCACTAATGACAACAGTCTGTGTGTTGCCTCCAGCTAAGGACAGAAAAGAGTACTTCTTCATTTTCCTTCCTTAGCTGCCTAAGCAGCCAGTAGTGGACAGCTTGGTGTCTGTTGGTGTGGTGTTGATGCTGAGCTGAGTAGTAGCTGCTTACTTAGAAGTGAAAAGTGTAGTTGTGTTAAATGATATTCTAGACGCTTAAATGACATATGTGTTAAATAAAGGTAAATGATTTGTAGTGTTAGCAGGTTTTGATTAATTATGGGTAATTATTAGAAAATTGGGTAAATAATAGTTAAGCACAGATGCGGAATGTTAAATGATATTAGAGATGCTGAAACAATATCTGTGTTAAACAATGGTAAATGATTTGTTTTTTGGTTTTTTTAAAAATAAATTTTATTAGTATTTTCCAAACAACAACACGAAAAATATCAAAAAATAACAGTACACAACACACAAAAATCAACATTCGAAAACTAAAGAAAGTAACAAAAAACAACAACAACAAAAACACAAATCCATATCTTACAAGTTAATATTATAAACACTAAAACAACAAGAAGAAGACATTGACTTCCACCAATCCCACAGCACCTCCTTTATCTCTCATTGTGTCTTCCTGTTTTCTTTATCATCTCTATCCTAACATCTAGATATAAATCCTTCTTTCATATCCTTTCACTTCACAAGGTTATTCCAGACTCAGCCAGATTTCTGCCCTCAAACCTTGACTTTTGAGGTATTCATTTAGGCACTCCCATTCTTTTTTTACTTCACTTTTTGGTTTTTGTCTTATTATGTCTGTCAATTTGGCTAATTCTAAGTATTCTGAGAGCTTACATAGTAAATGATTTGAAGTGTTAGCAAGTTTTGATTAACTTTGTGTAATTATTAGAGAACTGGGTAAATGGATATGGAAATGTAAGAGAATTTTGTTTATATAAAGAACCAGAAGAGGGGATGGAGGGAAGAGTGGAGATTCTTGGAATCTTGAAGAAAAGGTTTTGAGAAGATATTGCTACACATGGGGATTGGGGGGATAGAAGTGTTCTTCTTTATTGGTGTTAATGTGGAGTTAAATTGTGGAAAATAATAAAAATTTATTTAACAAAAGAAAAGTGTAGGAGAAAGGTGGTGAGGAGGTCAGCACAGTGCAAATGCACTGGCAGGAGAGTTGGACTGCATGGACTGCTGCCTTTGCCTCGCACCCTGCTACCTTGCCCCTCCCATTCTCCCCATAAACAACAGCGACTCGGCTGTTGAGAGGTCAGGTAATTGCCATCACCCCACTCCACTGTTCACCACTGTAAATAACCTATCTGGATTTGGATTTTGCACCTTGACAGGGCAACTATTGGTTTCTGCGCCTGAGGCAGCAAAATGTATTGGGTCAGACCTGCTACATATGTAGGCACTTCTCCTCAGTAATGGGACTTTTACAAGCACATACATAGAACCACAACAATGCTGTCAGTGTGTATTTAGGCTCTTCATATGAGGAATGGAGGGGGGGGTATTTATCAAATTATTTCGACCGCCACCCCATTTTCTATAAATTGTGGATTTTTAATTTTTAAATTAAATACAGATGTTAATAATATAAGAGGTGATCCAGCCACAGTTGAGCAGTTTTAAGTCCTGATAATTTTGGTGAGAGAGATTTAGCATGTTTGCCTCTCCATTGAAATCAATGGCTCAGAACTGTTTCACAGGAAGCGTGGATCCAGCCATCCAAGGGTGCATATATGCATTAAGACTGCAATCTTATACGCACTTACCTTGGAGTAAGCCCCCTTGAACTCAGTAAGGTGTACTTCTGACATGCAATCCTGTTGAAAATGTTAAATGACCCTTCAGCCCTTGCAGAGAAACATTATCTATTCAATTAATGGACCATAAAATGATCTAGATAAAAGACAAGGTGCCATCAGAAGCCCATATCCAAAGAAAGCTAATACTGATTTCATAAAACTTCATGGATTTAAAAGGCTGTCGGAAATGGAGAAGTTTCCTTGCGCTGGATTCTGAATAACACTTTAGGAAACTGGAAACCAGAGAAGGGCATGTGCTGGTTGCACGGAGAGTACAAATATATGGTCTTCTGGAGGCTCTGACTTTTGCAGTTTTTGCAGAAATAACAAAGAAACAGTGAAAGAGGAGAAAAGCTTTGTCTTCACAAATTAAAATGCGTTTTTAAGGGTTTTTTATAGAAAGAATGAGATTCAAGGTCAAGCTCATCTCAAAAACCTTGCACTCGGGTGAATTTAAAGTTTTCAAATGTTAGGGCTGTTTTCAGATGTGTAGGCATGCTCACTTTTAGACTGTGATTTCCCCTTGTTATCATTCCTAGAACAGTTTCTGTTTATGGGGTTGATTGCTAGCCTACATGCCACCTCCTAAAAATGATGCATGGGTGCCACCTGCAGGACAAAAGAAAAATGACTAATAAAAAGGCAGTTTAACATACATTGTACAGTCACTGATGTACATTCACTGATGGGGAGATAAGTGATGATAGTATTTCCCCTCTGATACGTGGTTGTGGCACACTTCTCTGAAAGATGTTGAGAGTCAGGTTTTACCTCAGGAGGAAGCCTGAGCAACTCAACCAAGGAGTCTGCTTTGTGATGGTTATTCTATCTGTCACACACACCATGAGAAGTTTGGCAATTATAGTGGTTTCTTTATTTACGACTTTCACCAAACTTAGCAATTGTCTTAACAGTTGCTGCTCTGTTTCCTACTCCAACTGCACAGCTGCAAGGAGAGAAAAAGCAGGAGAAACAATAAGGAAACCAAGAGAAGTGAGGGGTTTGGAAGATGCTGGTATCTGGAGAGGTTCCATAGATCTGACTCCTCCAGCTCAAGGATGGGGGAGTGTTGGCCCATAGACTGTTGCCCTATGGGGGTCTTCCCTATTTGCCCTTAAGTCCCCCCCTTATTTGTTTATTTGCAGATTTAGCAACTTCTTCACAGGAAAAAGTTACTGAATCAGTGTACAATAAATATTAAAAGGTAAGTTAAAATGCAAAAGGTTACAAACTCCATAGAATAAAAGCAACTGACCCATTTCTACAATTAAAGGTAAAGGTACCCCTGCCCGAACGGGCCAGTCTTGACAGACTGTGGGGTTTGTGCGCCCATCTCACATCTATTGGCCGGGGGCCAGCGCTGTCCGGGGACACTTCCGGGTCACGTGGCCAGCGTGACATCGCTGCTCTGGCGAGCCAGAGCCGCACACGGAACGCCGTTTACCTTCCCGCTGGTAAGCGGTACCTATTTATCTACTTGCCCCCGGGGGTGCTTTCGAACTGCTAGGTGGGCAGGCGCTGGGACCGAGCAGCGGGAGCGCACCCCGCCGCGGGGATTCGAACCGCCGACCTTTCGATCGGCAAGCCCTAGGCGTTGAGGCTTTAGCCCACAGCGCCACCCGCGTCCCTCATTTACACAATAATTATTCATTTAAAATGACAGAGTCACATTTCAGGGGAAGCCTCCTTAGAAAAAATGCCTTCAGTAGGTGCCCAACTCTCCGAACATCAGACACTTGCCTGATTTCAGTTGGTAACTGATTCCAGAGAACTGGATGATGCCACACCACAAGCCTGGTCTCTAGAGCGTAGTTAATGCACCCCTGGGACATGTGATACACATAGCCCTGCTCTTTGGAGAGGTGCGCTTGCCCAGGCAGAGATATACTAGACAAGGCAGTCTGTCAATTTGGAAACAGCCTTATATTGGCCTCAGCTCTCTTTGACATATTTTGGGGTTTTCAAAAATTACTGTGCCTCAGCTTGCAGTGCTTATTTTCATCTCAAAAGAAGCTAGCTCTTCTTTTTTAATGTAATTTTATTGAAAATTTCACATTACACAGTGCATGCCAACGATTTTAAGAGAACAAATAAAGTAAACAATAGGGGTATGAGTAATGACCTATCAGACAGCAATATTTTATTTTTTATTTATAAAATATGTTATTTTTTATTTATTAAAATCTTTATATGTCACAATTCATTAAAAAAATACCAGAGTGGTTTACCACAATTTTACATAAAACCATAACATAAAAGCATATTAAAAAGTTAAAATCAGAAATTAACTATTATGGAAATATCTATTATGAGTTGCCTGCAGATATTAAGTAGCCACTAGGGATCACTCTCTTAACGCTACTCTCTAAACTTTGTCCCAAAGGTAGGATTGGAACCACAATAATACAGCTCACCTCTAATTCCCATTTTTCAGAGCCAGTCCTGAGGGATACCGTGGTCAATGGTATCAAATGCCAATGAGCTATCAAGAAGTAGGAGCAAGATTGCATTCTCCCTGTCCTGTTCTCTGTGGCACAGCCAAGGGAACTCAGTTCTGTGGCCTCAATTCAGGTCTGAACCCAGATTGGGCAGGATCAATAATCTGTGTCCTCCAAGAATTCCTGCAGCTGCCCCACCACAGCCTTCTCCACCACCTTCCCCCAAAAGCAGGTGTTGGCAACTGGCCAATATATGTTCCAACCCAAAGGGTTCAGAGCTGGTTTCCTTAGCAGTGGCCGCACCACTGCCTCTTTCAATGCAGCTAGGTCCAACATCTCAACACAGCGAAGCATTAATCACTCTCTAGACCCAACCAGTCTATTTTACTACTCAACAAAATAGTTGGGACAAGAGAAGAATTCACACCCCAACGAACCTGTTTTTGCCTTAGAGAGCTCCTGCTTCTAATTTTAGAACCATGGACATATGTCATGTAAACAGCATGGAAAAATTGTCCCTGCTTAAACCCCACAGTATTTATTTTATTTTTACTTAAAACATTTATCTATCACCTCTTAAGGGAAATAATAGCAAGGTTGTGGAACTGAGTCTTCAACGGGAATACAGCATCGCCCAAGACTTGGCTGTTCCCAGACTACCCGGTCTACTCACCAGGAACAGCATCTCTGTTTTGTCTGGATTTACAGCTTATTTGCAGTCAAGTGTTCATTAATGACCTCAGTCGCCTTGGGTTGCAATGGAAGAGTGGATTGAATGAGAAAGAGTCCTTCACCATAGCATTGCCCCTCCTGAGAACTGCACAGTACTGGGAAAAAGCTGTATAGAGCATGGTCTCCTTACCAGCGAGTAAGACTTTCTGATACTACCAAGCAGTGTGGGTAGAAATTGCAGCTGCATGCAGTGGATTCCACAGCCCACGCCATTAAATGTTAACAGTCAGAAAGGGCACTATGAATAAGCAAAGTTTTGGGCCCATTTTCACTTAAAACTGGTAATTTGGTTGCCAGGCACTTCTGACTTATGAATTCTGAAGGCATATTTTTAGTGTGTACGCAAGCTTAAGGAAACAACCCATTATATTTACAGTGTGCTGTGTATTATTGAATCTTTTATATATTGCACTGTAAAAAATGGTTGGCTGTTTATGAAGTGGGATTGTGCAGAGACAACAAATGTGACATTCAAATAATTGGCTTTGGCCTTTTCCTTCGGCTGTAAGCTGATTCTTTACCAGACGCCAACATTTTCTATTTAAAACCAGCATTTTAAAGCAATAAAGTAACAATGCCCTCTTCTCGGCAAATTATAAAATGGCTTTTGTGACTCAGAAACATGTGTGTGTCTCTGACTTATTTTTAAAAGCCTAGCTGCTTAGCTGTGACATTTAAATTGTAGCTAGCCTTACCTTCTTCAGTTCTATAGAGTCAGGTATAGCCCAGGAGGTGTCTTGTGAGTGCTTCCTCCGCTAAACAGGAGTTTGCAGCATGAAGAAATAAAAGCTTCATGAAAAAACACAGAGGACTGCATATGGCCAGATGAATCAGGAGAAGCAAACATATTTGTTCTATTTATGGATTCCTGAGTGTCACTCTCTTGTTTGCAAAAGATAGGCAAGTGTTACCGAGAGCTCCTTCACACATTACTTTCTCTTGGCTCAAAGCACCGTCCTGAAAACCTGCACATTTTTCTCTCTGCTGTATTTAAGCACGCAGAATGTTAAGAGCATACCTGAATTGCAGAGTGGCGGTGGAGGTGCGTTTGAAGAGCTGGTGTAGCATAGCATTTAAGAGGCTGAGATACAGAGCAGAATTTTTTTGAATCTTGCCTCAACTATGAATTCACTAGATGGCCTTAACTACGTTACTCTCTCTTTCAGCCTCAGTCACCTCTTCTGTAGTATGGGGGACAATAATAAAGGCTTAATTCACAGGGCTGCTGTATTAATAATAATACAAACGCAGTGCTTGGAACACTCAAAAGCACTTTACAAATGCTAGGTAGTACATCATCATCATCTTTATTATTTTCCTCCTAATGAGAGGGTATGTATTTTTTTACACATACAGTGGTACCTCAGGTTAAGTACTTAATTCATTTCGGAGGTCCGTTCTTAACCTGAAACTGTTCTTAACCTGAAGCACCACTTTAGCTAATGGGAGGCTGTAACCTGAAGCGTATGTAACCTGAAGCGTATGTAACCCGAGGTACCACTGTATATTGTGTGCATAGGAGCACCAGGTAGTTGTTTCAGAATTTCTGCCTGCCACTTTTGCCTGTTTCTTTTCAAAAGGTTTTGCCTCCTTTGGGGTATGATTCCATAACCAGATGATTGCTATATTTAGTTGGGCTTTTATCTGCCTATCAAGGAAAAACAGTTTTATCATCAAAGTGAACAACACTCTGCATCTCCACCCCTTATATAACCATCTATAAATAGAAGTCAATAAAAATATCCTATCTCGAAATATGTATGAAGATCTCTACTTAGAGAAACAGATCCTGCAAGAATCTACTACTGTTAAGGCTCATGGAGCCTAAGAATTAGGGAGATTGCCACATGAAATTCTAAAATTAAGTTTCAGCAAGAACATGCTATTAACAGTACAACTGCTAGGAGTAGTAGCCGTAGTAGTAGTAGTAGTAGTAGCAGCAGCAGCAATGCTAGAATCATTGTATTTTATAATGAACTTGAAGCTTGTACTTTTTAATAGTTTGTTTTGGCATTATGTTTTGTGACCTTGTTTGGTGCAGCTTGTTACAAACAAACAAACAAACAAATAAACAATTTAGTTGCTGTGGTAAAATAGCATGGTATTTTACATTAAAAACTTCAAGAATAAAATACAGTAAATGCATATTATAAACTTTTAAGATCGGACTTTATGGAGTTTGGATTGCCTTTTACAATGGGTTTGTACAGCTGGGTACTGCTTTGTCATTGTGCTTCCTGGGAGGAATGTGCTGGCATAGCAACCCCTGACTTCCAGGTCAACTTTGACAGGTGGGTGGGACTGCCTGCCTATCAGTCATGTGACACTGTCATCACATCAGATGATTGACCCACCTGTCAAAGTTAGCTCCTAGGGTGGGAGTGAGGAGATAAAAATTTGCCCTACTGGGCCAAAAACCTTCCCCACCCATGATGACAAGTCTTCTTTAACTTTTTAATCTCTAAGGCATTCAAAGGCTCTGGAAGAACAGAAGAAGAGTAACAGTTTATGCTCTACATAGGGAAATGCCTGACAGCTGAAAATATTTTCACAAATAGCAAAGTCAGGCAGATAACTTGCCCATCATATGCCGCTCTATTCAAGAACTCTGAGTCAGTTGCAAGGCTTGCAAGCACTCTGGGTAGATGGGAATAGAAAAGTGCTTTAATGGGATTCCCACCACTTTGTACTTCTTTTTAAAAGAGGTTGTCATGATTTTTTACCACTCAGCAGTACCAGGATAAAATGCACACTGTGGCTTTTTGAAATAGAGCAGAAAATCTCTCTGGCCTCTCCTGTGAAAATCTGTAAAAGACCCCAGTGCTTCCTGTTGCAAGAATTATTCTGCAGCCAGTTTGGAAGAAGATGGCGTTAAATATTATAACTTTTTTTTAAAAAAGTTTTTAAAGTAGGGCCCTGAATTTCTTCCTCAAAGTCTTGCCCTGATGGCACCACATGTGCAATATCAACACCTCAATGTATGAAAATAATCACAATGTGTTGCTCTGCAAATGTTGTACATTAGATGCTTTTATGAAAAAGTTGCCCATTGGTTGACTATGTCACTGCAGTATTGGACAGGGAAATCAAATCAAATAATATTGATGCCTTCCGTGCTGTTGGGTTACAGCTCCCACAATTCCTGACTCCTACAATCCCTGATATGCTCGCTGGTGCCATTTGGCTACTGCTGGAATAACACGTTCTGGTCTGCAACTGCTGATGGTATTGTGCTTTATATGTGAAAGCAGAACATAAAGCAAAATACATCACATGTGCCTGCATGTGTGAAATGAGGATGCTGCACAATGTGCTCAGATATGACCCCTATAACTAAACATTTAGGAGGTCTCCTGAGTAAATGGCTGAAAACTGCAGATGACAAATTAAGGGAAGCAAATATGTACATACTCCAAGCATTAGAATTAGTCACCCACTATACATTTGTCCATCCTGGCACAGAAGCGTTTAAAAATACACATGATGCCTCAAGCAATTCTGGCATTGGAGTAAAATTGTGAATCCCTATCCTATTCATTCTGTTAGTCATTCCGCTGATGGCTGCATTTTAGAAAACAGTCCACAAGAACGAATCCACAAAAAGAGGTCACGTAGTGAAGGAATAAAATAAGGAATAACTGCTCTCTTCTCATTCATGTAAAAAAAAAAAAAAAGTGTTAGCCAATTGATTCTTAATTCTTATGGGGTGACCTGGGGTTCTGCACTGAGTGGTGGGTCTTTTGTGCAAGGTCCAGGATCTCCTGGCCCCTTCCCTCTCTTGATTTAAACAGTAAAAAAAAATAAAAAATACTTTGCTAACAGGCTGTCATATTGCAAAGTGTATTGTTGTTGAGACCCCAGCTACCTGCTGTCTTAATTTGCCCAGAAGCATCTCTATATAGAATCTAACATATGCAGATGTTATGCAAATTTGCATATGGGCACATGGGGTTGTGGCTTTAAGTAGCTAGCAGTGCCCCTGCCCTGTTTATTTCTGTGCCCCTCAATCTTGCCTTTTAGATCGTGTGCAGCAAAAGAGGAGTCAAACAGAGCATCTTTGCAATAAACCAGTGGCGTAGCGTGGGTTGTCAGCACCCGGGGCAAGGCAAGTAATTTGCACCCCCTAACCCGTGGATTTGCGCCCCCTAACCCCCAGATGTTGCGCCCGGTGCGGCCGGCCCCCCCTGCACCCCCCACGCTACGCCACTGCAATAAACATTGAGTGAACATGCCAACAGAAAAAGCCACAGCACCTGTGTACTTTATAGGAAGTGTGCAGAATCATTCTGAAATATTGGCCAGTAAGCAGAGGGAAGGTGAAAATGTGCTCTAGCAGAGAATGTTGGATATAGCTCTTAGTATCTTCTTGACATGGGAGGTTAGATATTTTTGTTTAGTTGGGGGCATCTTACACTGGGATTATTTTTGCTATACTTTATAGAAAAGAAGTCTAAACTTATTGTATTGCTTTAAATTGTTTTAAAATGATGTACCCTAAATGAAAGGGCACAATATAAATACAACTGCAGTAAATAAGAAATAATTGCTCGTTTTCTTTCAGCAGATTATTTGTTCTACGCTTGGAATCAGAATGCTCTCTAAAACATTCTTTCCATTGTCCTTGGCTTCCTTCTTTTTAGAAATGAAAGGGAAGCGAGAGTGAGTGAGTGTGAGAGATTCAGTCCTGAGGTTTGACTGGCTTGCTCAAACTCCATCTGGCTCTTACATCTGCCTGTTAGCACATATGTCACATGGTAGATGACAAGATACAAAGAGATCTCATGAATACAAGGGTTCTACAAGCAGTGTGTGCAGCAAGTACTATTCACAAATCTTGTTATTGTCACTGGATGGCATGTGGCTCGCTAGGCATTGACTTAAAATGTAACATTTTATATAAAAAGCCTTTTGATATTTCAGTGTAAGACTTATAGGGAGATGCACAAAACGTCCTTGATGGGATTAAACTATATTGTTTCTTTTTTCCCCACCCAACAATATAACAATCTAGATTTAGCCCTGAGTTAATTAAATGGGTGAAAGTCTGCATATTTAGTGATGGAAAGCTGATGGTTTAAATTTTATTTTAAAGAAAGTGCTTGGGTTGGGGGTGGGGGTTGGGAGCCTGCAAAGCATTAAGACTAGTTTGCCCCCTTAGCATACAAAAACTAGCAAGTTTAGGATTTCTTATTTTCCTCTCTCAAAATGAAAATGATATAAGCCTAAACCCTTTGAAGTTTGTTTCTGGGTTGAAACTGCACTAAAAACATGGCATCATATTGATTAAATCAGTGCAACAGTGTCCCCCTCCCATAAAAATACAATGGAATTTGGTGACCTATTTTTGAATGTTACCCTTTGATTTGTTTTCAGAAGTTTGTGTATATGTATTTAGGCTGATGTTCATAAAACAAAATAAATTCAGCATTGAGCAAAGTGTGTTTGTAAATGGGTTAATCTCTTTGCTAGCCGACTTTATTTTATGGAAATCTTCATCCATCACATTCCTTTCCATGTACACTGGTCCATGAAAACTGAGTGGCATAACTGAGGTCAGGCCTCAGATCAGAGGTATAAAAAATCAGAGAATCAAATCAGTTCTCTCATATCAATGCAATCTGAAGGGATCCTTGCTAATGACACAGTCAAAACTGGTGACTCTAATCATTTGTTCTATGTATTCTAGCCCTCTTAACAGGATATCAAATGTAAACAATCTACAAAGGTAAATAAGAATTGTGTTGCTTAAAGGAGGATTGTGGGCGTTTCTGTCTGTGTGATATGATATTGTCTTTATTACAAAGAGTCATGGGTTCTCATGTAATAGTCCTTAGTGTTGGCATCTTCACTGGCAGATTGACAGAAGTGGATTTATGTGTGTGGTGGAACTGTGAACCCGTTTCAAGGACTGAAAACAAATTCCTGGTATGCGCATGAGCATCCTGTTCTTTAATCCTAAGATTACGTTGCTGCTCCCCCTACTACTCTGTGCCTGGTTAGTGGCAGTGCCAGATTACTAACCCGCCTATGGACTCCGTGCCTTTTAGGGGCCACGTGACAATGGATCAAAATAATATTGATTTGACCTTGAAAGAAAATTACAGTCAAGTTTTCTTTGTTCAATGTTATCCCACTAGAGTGGGGGTCCCCGATATTTTGACTGCCTAGCGCAGGGGTAGGCAACCTAAGGCCTGGGGGCCAGATCCGGCCCAATCACCTTCTTAATCCAGCTCATTCTGGGAATCAGCGTATTTTTACATGAGTAGAATGTGTGCTTTTATTTAAAATGCATCTCTGGGTTATTTGTGGGGCATAGGAATTTGTTCATTCCCCCCCCCAAAAAAAATATAGTCCAGCCCACCACATGGTCTGAGGGATGGTGGACCGGCCCACGACCGAAAAAGGTTGCTGACCCCTGGCCTAGGGGCCTCCATAGGGTTTCATTCAACACTGGTTAGCAGATCTTCAGGGTTCTAGTAAAACCCAAAGTACACCACATTAACCTGTAACCTGCCCATTTCTGCTATGTGGTGGCCAGATGCAAAAGTGGACAGGGTTCCTGTATCTTTAACAGTTGTGAAGAAGAGGGATGGGAAAGTAGATGCTGAAACTACCTCTTTTACACAGCTGTTAAAGGTGCAGGAGCCCTGTCCTCTGGCCACATGACCCGGAAGCTGTACGCTGGCTCCCTCGGCCAGTAAAGCAAGATGAGCGCCGCAACCCCAGAGTCAGCCACGACTGGACCTAATGGTCAGGGGTCCCTTTACCTTTACCCTAGTACTCAAGACTGTGGAGCTATATTGGCTACTGCATTATCTGGGCATTTGCCATTGAAAGCTGCCAGCTGTAGTCACTAACTACCGTTGGATACAACCAAACAAATAAAACATTTTCCCTAACTCACACCAAGCTGAGATTGATGGTGGAGGTGGTGGGCTTATAAGAACAGTTACAGTTCTTGCTCATAAAATAATTACGCCAATTAATACTTTTAAAATCAGTTCCTGTAAGGTATAGCTCTTTTGCTCCTTCCTCATTTTGGTCGGAATGGATGCCATCTTAAATGCACTTTAGTACTCTTAAAAAGGTAACATTTCTAGAGAAAGAACATCACATCTTTGCATGGTAAAATTTAGAGTAAATGCAATACATCCAGGAATAGGTTTAGAAGGGCGGTATAATCCAAAGAGCTATTTTTGTGTTTATGATGCAGAACTTTATACAACCATTTGTTAGAGACAAAGCCAAGCAGACTATTTAAAAGCTGCTTTTTCTCTCTCTGGTTGGAGTGAGTTTCAAGGATCTTCAACAACAAAAGCCCAGGGTACATTTCAGGTGAAACCATGGAAACAGCAGGAACTCTTTTACATAAAATAGCTAAACTTTTAGTCATGAATGACCTTGACATTTAAGGCTAGCACAGTAGAACATTAGCATTTGTAATGTGAATTAGGGGTAAAATATTCAAAAGTGTCCTGTTGACTTAGATCTATTCGGAATAAAGCACTGTGTGGGATGCCGAAAATTTGTAAAAGCTTGACAGGGTTGTTGTTATTTTTAAATGTAATATTGTGCTTTTTCTAGAGTTTTGGTACAACAGTGTTCCAGCCCACTTCCATGGTTAATGGTGAAAATATTACTCTGTTCCCATATTATTGTCACCTATTGTCAACATTAGCTGAACAGAAGCTAAAGGCATAAAGTGTTTGATCTATATGTCAAACGCTTACTGTTTAATATTAAAAATACACATATACTTTCTACGTTCTGTTGTTCTCAGTTCTTTTCAGTGGTGGACCACAATATGTGTGAGAGTAACAGATGAAGATTAGAAAGAACAGCTGTGAAATCAACTCCACCAACCATCTATGGGATAAATCCACAAAGGGCAGAAACTGCCCTTTTCTTTCAGATCTATCTCGGTTGGTCAAATGATGGGCAAGTAGTGACAGCATATTACTCTTCCTCTTTCTACACCAGCAATGGGGAACCTACAACTCTCCAGGTGTTGTTGGGCTTCAACTTCCATCTGCCCCAGGCACCAAGACTCATGGCCAGGGACGATAGAAACAACACATGGAGGCTCCCAACCCCCACTCTATAGCCAGCTGATGGAGTTGATCAGAAGCCCCCTCTTCCCATTTGTAACAAAACTCTAGAACAGTACATAAAATAATATGAGCCTTGCTGGATCAGATGAAAGGCCCATCTAGTCCATCATCCTGTTTTCACAGTGTCCAAACCACCACCCCATCATTACAAGCAGCACCTTTGTCTTCTGCACCTGGTTCCTCTGGGTCCCCCTTGCTTCATGCAGGGTGCTATTTTAGCAAGACATTCCTTGCACCTCAATAGGTACAGCCAGTGATGGGACAGGGATGTCTGACTGTGATCCTATGAATATACATAGAAATGTGGAGTGTCTGCAGAATTTCAACTCAGAAGAAAACAACTGATCCGCTGAGTTCTTTCTGATGCCACTACTGTCTGATTTATTTATATTTACTGGGTTATTTGAAGCACAGGGATATTAGTTTAATACAAAGAGATGGGATTTGTTTATGTTGTCCCTGATCCAGTGTGACTACAAGTGGAAGAATGTATTGTATTGGACTAGCAACATGAGAGAATTGAAGTGGCACCAATCAAGCAAGACTCAAAAGCCCAGTGAATATTATTGTTGTTCTGGAAAACATTTGGAGGGCACCACGTTGGGAAAGGCTGGTTTAATGTGCTGAAGTATTTAAAAGTGCAGCTTTCTGCTTGTCTACTCAGAGGTAAGCCCCACTGAGTTCATGAGACTGCAGCCTAAGAAACTAAATAATTGGCTTGCAATGTTTCATCATAAGCAATGAGGGAACTTTGTTTCCTGATTGGATCCTGCCTTCACCCTGCTCTGTGATGCAGTAACTGTAATTACAACAGTCCTATCTCCAGCTGATCTTAAAACAACCTAGGTCAGCTCAGACATATTCATTCAAATGGGCTGAAATACTGTGGTTATACAGGCCTCCCTTCTAGCCAGCTACTGAATTGACTGAATCAAGGTCGCAACAGGTTCTGCCCTGAGCAGGTAGGTACAAAATTTCTTTTACCACTGGCAATCTTTTGTTGTGGTCAAACTAAGGGACCTGGGTTCAAAACTATAAAAGGATGGAAGACTGGCAAGGCCTCAAAATAGCGTGTGGAGCCCTAGGCCAAGCAGGTTTATGTTTCAAGTGGGGATAAAGGAATAGGAGCTAAGATGCATTTAACAATGAGAGAAAAAGGGAAGGAGCAAAAGGAACAACTCAGACACAACTTTTATTGTAAATCAGTAATCAAAAATGGAGGAAAATGGAGTCTAATAAATCAGTTATCCACAGGTGAATGATCGTACTTTCAGGCCTATCTTTTGTTACACAGTCCTAGGCTTGAATACACGTGTAGGCCTCAGTCTCACTCACTGGTTGTGGTGCTGTGACATTTGCTTTTCCAGACGGAAAAGTTGTTGAGTTGTTTTTAGGGGGGGCGGCCAAAGTAGTTGAGCATTTTTTTAAAAAAAGGGAAATTGGCAGTTTGTTTGTTTTTGCAAAATCACAAAGGAATTTAGCATTTTTTTTTTTAAAAAGGAAAATTGGCAAAACCAACACTGCCAAAATCTGATGCCGTACATCCAGGTTTTCCTGGACATTTAATCAGTTTTGCACCCAGACACTGCTTTCGGATCTAGTGCTCCAAATATGTCCAGGAAATTCCGGACATATGGCAACCCTATCTTAGTCTCTTTCCTCTCCGAAATCTTCAACTGAGCCACCCTCTCCAGAATCACAAGAAACTCCTTCTGAAATCTCAGAAAGAAAATGTCCAGGCCTCACCCACTCAGCCTGTGAGGGAAGTTCCTGGTTCAGAGAGTGGGCATGGAGCTTAAAAAGAGAGGAGGAAGGGCATGCTTTGCAAGAGTAGCGGTAAGACAAATCGCTACTAACCCAGCTGGCTTTCTGAGATCTTTGACAGAGAGAATACGGGTGACATAAATCAAGATAGACATGCACCCAGTAAAATCCTTGCTAGATTTTGGGCTGATATCATACCTATCCCGCACTACCTGTATTTAGAGTCCATGCAAAAGAGAGCCTTTAAATGTCAGAGAAAAACCCGAAGTGATTATCAGAAGAATATTGTTACGAGGTTGGGAGAGGGATGACCCCTCTAATCCCAGGATCCATCAAGTGTTAAAATCTAATCAAGTTTTCCAATTGCAGGAAATAGCCAATTAGTAGGATGGGAGAGCTGAGAAAAATGCCAATATATTTCACTTCTAGCAACCAATGCGCCTCTTTGGTTTGAGATACTACTGTAGCACCCTGCTTGTGGTTAACGCTTAGCTGGAATGAAATATTCAACGCAGCAATAGAGAAATTAAAATAATAATTTATTTGTCAGACAAATAAATGAGAGGCACAGTGGTATATGGTTACCAAGCTCTGGCCTGGCCTCCTGCCATTATGGCCAGCACTTATATTCCCTCAATCCAGCCCCCTTTGCTCCTCCTGTGGCTACCTCTGTCCAATCAGCCTGGTTGAATTTCCTATTGGCTGATTGCTAGAACCAATCCTAGAAGATACACCCATATCCTCCTGTCCTTATATGGAACACAAAGAGCTATATATTGTTACATCTATAAATGACAAATAAGTAGTAATATATCTTACATGTGTCTCAACAAGGAATCTTAATTACCAGCTCACCTCTTTCCCTCCTTGCCCTATTGCCTTCTAAAACAAATGGTTAATCTTAAATTTTTATCTTAAACATATGTCAAGGATCTTGAGTTTCACATCAACATTGAAAGATCTCCTTCATTTGAAGGTTTCTAAACAAATGTCTGACAACTAATATATCAGGACTGCTCAGGACGGCGTCTCTTGTCTAGCAAGGGGGGCAAGACTGGTGGCTGACTTAATTTCAAAATACAACTCTTAGAACTATATGAAATCTAGCATTTCTTAAATCCTTTGCATAATTACATTTAAGACAATATATTTAATACATAACATAGGTAGCCTTTTAAAAGGAATAAGGCCTTTGTAAAGTAAAAAGGAACTCAGTAAAAAAACAGCTTCAAAAGAAGCCTCTCCAGTTTACAACCCCTCCTTCAGCCAGCTGCTTTTCCCATTAGAAAAAAAGACTTGCCAGCTAGATGCTTCCCCATTTGGTCTTGGCCTTTTAACCTTAGAAAGAAGATCTGGGTCATTTACTGGGAGGCACATTGATATTATTTTACTATTTACCAACTATTAATTATGTTTATCTCTGCCTTTTTTATCTTCTGTAACATGTAGGGTCAGTGTCCTGTAATTTCAGCTTTTACGACTTTGAGAATTGTTTTCTGCTATAAATCAAGGGGCCCCTTGTCTAGGAAAAACATTGCCAGTGTTTTCTTAAGCAGCTGGTCTGCCTGGCATGTAACTTTTGAAAATCTTTAAGCTCTCTTTAATATACAAGCCCTGATCAAACATTAATAAAATGCAGGCTTATGCCTGATGCCTCATTCCCCCCTTTCAAGCTCAAGGACCTTCATCCCAAGTGTCCTTGATAGCTTGACCTTCATCATGTTCCTGAGGTAAAGCTCTGTATAGGGCCATGATATGAGGTAGAGTTTCATTTGAAACCATCTTGCTAATTGTACTTCTAAAACATGAAATGATACATGGCATCATACATAAAACCATTACCACTACTGTCAAGAAAAACAAGCAAGACAATAGTATCCCTTTGAGTCCTGTGACATTAGGTAACCAATTGGTGAGCCATCCCATATCCCATCCTTCCCATGTTTGTACTGGGACATGTGCTATATTCTCCATCTTTGTGGCCAACACACGGATTGCCTCACCATTATCTGAAATGTTAAAGCAACAGGCATTCCCTGTCAAGTTCAAGACTCCACATAGACCTCCCTGCTTGGCAAGTACATAATCCATTCCCATTTTCAGCTGCAAAATGGCGGCTCTACTTTCATCCAACTGTTGTGCAATAAGTCTCAAACTCTGGGCCGTTGCATTGGTTACAAGTTCCACTACTGCTTGCAATCGAATTATTCTGTTTAGATTATAAATAGGATCCCGTGCCCCTTGTATGAGCTCACCAGGATTCCAGGAGGCAGGATCATAATAGGCTATAATGCGCTCTGGTGGCCAATCATCAGTACCGCTCCAACTTTGGGTACTTCCTCCTGCTATATGAGAAATATCAGCGTTTCTTCGTGTACGCTTGGCCAAATTAGTGGGCATAATCCACATTGGTGGTAATACCCATCCCAGGAAACAAGTCCCACTCCATTTGGAGGGGAGTTTCTTGTATGCCCATTCTCCACATATCCACCACAACCATCTGGTCTGAGGTTTTTGGTACGTGGAGTACAGAAGGCGAAATAACAAAAGAGGTAGAGAGTTCACAGTGCAGTATGTTAGATTGCCTTTTTCTGTCACAGTTATGTTCCATACCACTTTCCATGCATGAATAAAAGGAGGTGCACAGGGCAAGGCATTCCGAGTTCGATAGGTAGTACCGTGTGCCCAGGTATTCTTAATATTATCCCAAGTATAGCGACAATGAGAAGAGCCTATCATGATAGAATCAGCTGCATCTGATGATTTATGTACACAGAATTCCCCTTGTACAGGTATAACTCGTATTGGTTTAGTTGAGTTCCATCCGGGGAAATTCTGTATTTCTGTTTGGTGTGGTATTTCGCTTACCATACCAATGGCATCTAATGGTATCGGTAATAAGGGCATACCTCCCTCTGAATCATCTGGCCCAAGAGAGCAAACAAGGCAATTGGTCCTATTTGCAACATTGGCTACCATCTCAGCTAAACCTACCCACATATTGTGGTCATGGCGGAATCCATATTTAGTCAATTTGGTCAGATTCAAGGACCCTTCCCCTTTCCAAGGGATCAGGATTAATAATAAAATCATGTTGATGTCTAGCATATGCATTCCTTCCACAAAAGATTACCTTATTGTGATAGCAGATAAATATTAGTCCCAATATAATTCCCCCAGTGACAGAAATGGGGAACCACCAAGACCAAAACATATATCCCGAGGATCCCCAATGAGTAATATCTCTGATAATTGTTCCACAAGGGGGGGGGCAGTCAATTAATTGTATAAGAGAATCTTTCCTTTCACAATCGCTGGTTCTGATGCTCCTCAAGCTTCAGGCGTGCGCAGGTCAGCCAGCTTCCAGGTTGTGGCTGCAGCAGGCCGGTCGTCTAATGTTGCCCGTGACCTAGCCCGTTCCCGGTAGGGCTAGATACAGGGGTTTTTGGAGAGAGTCAGTTTAAGAGGATTAGAGGGGTCACCTTTGCACGTCCAACTGCCTTCGGACTTCTTCAAACGGGAGTGATGAATCCAGGGGGTCACCTCAGCTACCTTCACCGCTGTTGGAGTAGAGAGCAAGACGGTGTAAGGTCCACGCCACTTAGGTGCAAGTGGATCACGTTTCCACTCTTTCACCCATACGCTATCGCCAGCCTGGAACTGATGAATCGGCTCGGCAATGCTGCACGGCGTGCGCTCGAGGGCCCACCTGTTAAGAGAAACAAAAACACGGGAGAGAGATTGCACTTGTTCCTGTGTCACATGGTCTCCTATTTGTTTGAGGTCAGCTGGAATATCCTGAACAAAGGAGGGCGGCCTCCCATACAGGAGCTCAAAAGGTGACAACTTAAGTCTTTTTGTGGGTGCACACCGAACACGAAACAGTGTTATGGGTAACACATCTACCCATCCCAATCCCGTTTCCTGGGTTAATTTTGCCAATTGGGTTTTCAAAGTCCGATTCATTCTTTCAGTTTTCCCTGAACTCTGAGGCCTATAGGCTGCATGCAGTCTCCATTTCACTTGTAGGACTCGACATACTTCTTGTACTACTTGATCAATGAACGCTGGCCCATTGTCACTTCCAATGCATCTAGGTAACCCAAATCTCGGGATCAATTCAGTGAGGAGTCTCTTAGTTACCTCTCGTGCCTTTTCAGTTCGGGTGGGAAAAGCTTCAACCCATCCGGTAAGAGTATCCACAAACACAAGGAGATACTTGAATCCCTTAGAAGGGACCAGCTCTGTGAAGTCCACAATTAGGCTTTCCATGGGGACGTATCCCACATGTTGGATTCCAGGAGGTTGTACCGGTCCCTGCCTGGGATTGTTTTTAGCACAAAGAACACATTTCTGTGAAATGCAAGTTGCTAATTGTGATAGATTAATAATATACAACTTCCGACTGAGACTCTCTCTGGTTGCAGTACCGCCAAGGTGAGTAGATTCATGATAATTCCTTACAATTGTGCCTGCTAGATGATGAGGTACATAAATCCTATTGTCTGGCAGGATCATCCAACCGTCCTTCACAACCGCTCCTTCCTGTTCAGCCCACTTCCTCTCTTCTGGGGTATAGTGAGGTTTAACTTCTTCTGGAACTACCTCTGGTATGAGGGCTGCTATAAATCCTCCCACAGGCTTTTGGGCTGCCTCTCGGGCTGCTTTGTCAGCAGTATGATTTCCTCTGGTTATTGGATCCCTTCCTCGTCCATGACCTTTGCAGTGCATTACAGCAATCTGTTCTGGAGCCCATACTGCTTCTAACAGGATTTCTACTTCAGGTCCATATTTCAAGGCCTTCCCGTGGGCTCCTATTAGACCTCTTTCTTTCCATAGAGCACCATGTGCATGCAGGGTTAAGAAGGCATATTTAGAATCAGTATAGATGTTTGCCTTACATCCGGCTGCCAATTGCAGAGCTCTAGTTAAACCTATAAGTTCAGCTTTTTGTGCTGAGGTGCCAGCAGGCAAAGCTTCAGCTTCCACAACTTCTTCATTGGTGACCACAGCATATCCTGCTCGTCTGGCACCTTCATGCAGGTAACTGCTACCATCAGTATAATATACAACATCTGGATTTTTCAATGGTTCATCTTTCAGATCGGGTCTACTGGAATAAACTTCATCCATTATTTGGAGACAATCATGTGATTCTTCATCATCTACCTCTGGTAGGGGCAGCAAAGTCGCTGGATTGAGCATATTCACTACTCGTAGATGAATCCTGGGATTTTCACACAATAGGCCTTGGTACCTAGCCATCCTTGGGTTCGTTAGCCAATAACTACCCTTATATTCCATGAGTGTCAGAACAGCATGAGGTACATTCACGTACATCGTCTGGCCGAAGGTAAATTTATCAGCTTCTTTGACAAGGCTTGCAGTGGCCGCTACTGCCCTTAGGCATGGAGGCCATCCTTTTGCTACTGAGTCCAATTGTTTTGACAAATAAGCTACTGGACGGTTCCAACTTCCTAATCTCTGGGTCAGGACTGCCGCTGCAATCCCATTCTGTTCATGTACATACAGCTGAAAGGGTTTTTCCGAATTAGGCAATCCAAGGGCTGGGGCCTCCATAAGTCGTTGTTTGATAACTAAAAAAGCTTGTTGCTGCTCAGGTCCCCATACGAATGGGTCCTTTTCTGCACCTCGAGTGCTTTCATGTAAGGGCTTGGCCAAACTGCTGAAATCAGGTATCCATAGTCTACAAAACCCTGCTGTTCCCAGGAATCCTCTAAGTTGTTTCCTTGTGGTAGGTTCCTTGATAAGGCAAATAGCTTCTTTCCTCTCTGGTCTCAATGCTCGTTGTTGGTGTGAGATGTCAAAGCCCAAATATTTGACCTTTTCTAAACATAACTGTGCCTTTTTCTGGGAAACTCGATAGCCAGCTTCCCAGAGCAAGTGGAGCAGTTCCTCTGTACCTTCTTTACAGGTATCAAAATCCTTTGCTGCTAGTATAAGGTCATCTACATATTGCAGAACCACCTTTTCTCCAGGTATTGAGGGGTAACTTGTTAGATCCTTCGCCAAGGCAGTGCCAAATAAAGTTGGGGAATTTTTGAATCCCTGGGGCAATCTTGTCCAGGTTAGCTGGCCTTTTGTTCCTGTCAAAGGGTCTTCCCACTGGAAGGCAAATATAGGTTGGCTCTGTGGTGCCAGCCGGCAACAGAAGAATGCATCTTTCAAGTCCAATACAGTAAAAAATGTTGCTTCTGGTGGGATCAAACTCAGCAAGGTGTATGGGTTTGGTACATTTGGGTGCAAGGTCTCGATAGCCTGGTTTACGAGCCTCAAGTCCTGCACTGGCCTGTATTCATCTGTCCCAGGTTTTCGAACAGGCAAAAGGGGTGTGTTCCATTCTGATTGGCAGGGTTTAAGCAGACCATATTTTAATAGGCGGTCCAAATGTTTCTGGATGCCCTCTGCTGCTCGCCGGGGTAAAGGATATTGCTTTACAGATACAGGGGTAGCCATAGGTTTTAAGGTTACTACAATTGGAGCTATATTCTTGGCCATTCCTGGTGGGCTATTTTCGGCCCATACTCCTGGTGGCACCTGTAGGGTTCGGAGGAGCTTGTTTAACTCTGTATCCAATGTGGGTTGGACTTGCAGGGCTGACATTAGGCGCCATGATTGTTCCTTAGGTACTGAGAGGGAAATTATTCCTGCTGCCTTTGATGGCAGTTTCATTTCTGGACCTCGAGGAGTGAAGGTGATTTGGGCCTGCAATTTGGACAGCATATCTCTACCTAAGAGAGGTATTGGACACTCAGGTATATACAAAAACTGATGGGTTAAACGATGTCCCCCAATCTGGCATTCCAAAGGTTGGAGGAAAGACCTCTTAGCTGACTGACCAGTGGCACTTTTAATGACTACACTTCTGGATGCCTTTTTCTGCAATAGTTCTGGGAGTACTGAGTATTCAGCCCCAGTATCAATCATAAAGTCTATTAAATGGCTTCCTAATTGAATCGTGACCGTGGGCTCCTGGAAGCCTAACTTTATGGAGTCCGGTCTTTCCTAGTCTTGGGTAAAATCCTCCTCTGCCAGTCCAATGAAATTGTCTCTACTCTGTCCTTGTCCAGGTCTCTGATATCTTCCATTTCGGATCATTCCCCGTCCCCGTCCCTGGTTTCTTGGGCCAGAACCTGGGCCTGGGCCTGGGCCTGGGCGTACTTCTTCCAACCTCAGGGGTTCAGGACACTCCCGCTTCCAATGACCCTCCTTCTTGCAATTCGCACATTGATTCCTTCCCAGTGGTGGATTCCTTCCCCGCCCTCTTCCTCCATTTAAGGGGCGGTAGTCTTGCTTCACTGCTGTGGCCAGCATTACCATCTTTTCCTTCTGCCACTTCTTCTTCTCTTGCTTCTCAGCCTCATCCCTATTCCGATAAACTCGGCGTGCAATGGCCATAATTTGGCTCATCAGCATCCCTTCCCATCCTTCTGATTTCTGAATTTTCTTACGAATGTCGGAAGCGCACTGGGCCACAAATGTAGCAGTAATCATTCTGCTGTTTTCAGGGGCTTCAGGGTCAAAAGGAGTCCATATACGATAGGCTTCCTGCAGCCTCTCTAAAAAGTCTCCTGGACTCTCATTTGATTTCTGTTCTACTTCTGAGACTTTAGACATATTAGTGGGCTTCTGGCATGCCCTGCGAATACCTTGCACAAGCGTCTGGCGGTAGGTGGTAAGCCTGGCCAGATGAATTGCATTGTTTGGATCCCAATTAGGATCTTCCAAGGGAAAGTTGTCTTGGAGATGACGGTCAATATTAAAAACATTTCCCACTCTGGCCTGCTCACGCAAATATATCTGTGCCTTTTCAATTATGTCTCTCCTTTCCTCAGTGGTGAACAGAGTATTCAGGAGCTGGCGGCAATCTGTCCAAGTAGGACTATGAGTATTTATTATTGAAGTCACCAAGTCCATCATAGCCTGAGGTTTTTCTGCGAAAGATGGGGTGTGTGTTTTCCAATTCATCAGATCCGTAGTTGTGAATGGAATGTACTGAAGGGTCGAAGTTCGAGGTGGCCGTCGTCCGGGTTGCCCGTTAACCAGCACAGGCTCCTCAAGTGCATCAAATACTCTTCTGAGAGGGGCTAGTACGTGATCTTTCTCTTCGCTTTGCTCTAGGGGCCTCAAATCATAGGGGATGGTATTTGTCCCAAGGCGTTCTTTTAGCAGCCTTATACGCCTGGCTGTATTGCTTGCTGACCGATTAAGGTCTCCCTGTAACTTCTGTAATAATTCTCTAGGACTTGGATGTACAGGAGTTTGGGGTAAGCAATCAGTTATTCCACTAAAAGAGACTGTAGATGGAGTTCTACTGGGACTCACAGGTGGAATAACCACTTCTGCTTGGGCTTTATTATAGGCCTCCAATGCCTCCTGAAGATATTTATCATAATCTATCAAGGAATCAAGTTCTGTGACTCCAGCCCCATTATTCATTCCACTTTCTTGCCTTGGGGTTACAACTGGTGGAGTGTTTGGATTAGGCTCCCTTCGATGTGGAGCATAGGGTGGAGGTGGAAGCAGCTCTTCCTCTGGTCCCTCAAAAATGGGTTTGAGTTTATTTGGCAAGATTCCTTTCCTAGCTTCGGCTTTTACAGCCAATAATTTGCATCGTTGGACTTTGCATTCCCTTATCCATGGAGGATTTTTATTTAATGTGCTCAGCCAAGAATCTATATATGAAAATTGTTCTGGGCACCCTCCAGTTTCTTTGGCGATGTTAGACCAAAGTTTGCTTACTAAATTTATATCAAAGGTTCCTTGAGATGGCCATTCAGTATTTTGCTTCGGCCACTCTAATTCACATAACGTTCTCAGGCGCTCTGGCGTCATTTTGACTCCATATGCCCCTGAGAAGGCTTTCTTAAAATTATTTAACATGCATTCAAGAGGTGTATTTCCCCCCTTTGAACCCCCAACTCCCATTGTATGGCCCTGTGAAGTATCCACTCAGTCACTCACACACACGCTTCGTGGGTTTCCTTGCCTGGTGAAGTCGCCTTACCAGGAACCGAAGTACTGCCCACTCCACACTCAGGTCAGCTACAGATTGCTCTGTACTTTCTCACACATACAATGCGCTAGATACTTCACCACACACTACCTCCCATTCTTCCCTTTTTCCCCACCAGACCACCATCTGATATACCCAACCACCTAGCGTACTCAGTTCCCACTTACTGAGACGCAGAAGTTTGATCAAGACTTCTCTTCCTCCCAGTTAATTGGAGGGCCAAAAATCCCTTTGTGCACTTACCCTTGGTTGGTTCCGTTTCCCCCCGGTCCGTCGCCGCCAGTGAGCAGGGTATCAGACAGATGAGACTTCTGCGTTCCCCCTGGAAAAATTTACCAGTGCGCGCTGGGTAAGCAGTTTAGAGATCCTCTCTCTTGTACCCTGCCCAGTAGGGCGAAGGGGCTGCGTTCCAGCAGACCACTTATCCGAGTCGCAGGCACCATAAAATGTAGCACCCTGCTTGTGGTTAACGCTTAGCTGGAATGAAATATTCAACGCAGCAATAGAGAAATTAAAATAATAATTTATTTGTCAGACAAATAAATGAGAGGCACAGTGGTATATGGTTACCAAGCTCTGGCCTGGCCTCCTGCCATTATGGCCAGCACTTATATTCCCTCAATCCAGCCCCCTTTGCTCCTCCTGTGGCTACCTCTGTCCAATCAGCCTGGTTGAATTTCCTATTGGCTGATTGCTAGAACCAATCCTAGAAGATACACCCATATCCTCCTGTCCTTATATGGAACACAAAGAGCTATATATTGTTACATCTATAAATGACAAATAAGTAGTAATATATCTTACATGTGTCTCAACAAGGAATCTTAATTACCAGCTCACCTCTTTCCCTCCTTGCCCTATTGCCTTCTAAAACAAATGGTTAATCTTAAATTTTTATCTTAAACATATGTCAAGGATCTTGAGTTTCACATCAACATTGAAAGATCTCCTTCATTTGAAGGTTTCTAAACAAATGTCTGACAACTAATATATCAGGACTGCTCAGGACGGCGTCTCTTGTCTAGCAAGGGGGGCAAGACTGGTGGCTGACTTAATTTCAAAATACAACTCTTAGAACTATATGAAATCTAGCATTTCTTAAATCCTTTGCATAATTACATTTAAGACAATATATTTAATACATAACATAGGTAGCCTTTTAAAAGGAATAAGGCCTTTGTAAAGTAAAAAGGAACTCAGTAAAAAAACAGCTTCAAAAGAAGCCTCTCCAGTTTACAACCCCTCCTTCAGCCAGCTGCTTTTCCCATTAGAAAAAAAGACTTGCCAGCTAGATGCTTCCCCATTTGGTCTTGGCCTTTTAACCTTAGAAAGAAGATCTGGGTCATTTACTGGGAGGCACATTGATATTATTTTACTATTTACCAACTATTAATTATGTTTATCTCTGCCTTTTTTATCTTCTGTAACATGTAGGGTCAGTGTCCTGTAATTTCAGCTTTTACGACTTTGAGAATTGTTTTCTGCTATAAATCAAGGGGCCCCTTGTCTAGGAAAAACATTGCCAGTGTTTTCTTAAGCAGCTGGTCTGCCTGGCATGTAACTTTTGAAAATCTTTAAGCTCTCTTTAATATACAAGCCCTGATCAAACATTAATAAAATGCAGGCTTATGCCTGATGCCTCATTACATGGGTAGATGAGTCTAAAAAGTCTCGGACACAAATTGTCACGGCCCTCCAGCAGCTATGGTTGCCATATTTCAAAAAGTGAAAGTTGTTGCCAAAATCTACTCTACTGACATGGGTTGTTATACATCAGGATTTCCCCAGACATTTAAGCAATTTCCGCCTGGATATTGTTACATACGGCTAAATCCTGTCTATGTCTGGCAAATTCCAGTCGTATGGCAACCCTAGGCTATGGTGGCTCATTTACCAATAGTAATAGAGTTTGCATTTTGTGTATATTCAGTTCTGACCAAACTAAGCCTCCTAAAGCAAAATATACATCAATATAACCCCCCCCCAAATAACAGAATTTACCAAGGGTCATCTGGTCTACCCCTGCCAATATGACTATAAAATCTGCATCCCCCTCATTCAATTTAACAGGTGATGGGGGATTAAGGGGCTCTGTGCAAGATGGCAAATTGTTGGGGGCCCCTCCCTCAACAGAAAAGGCCAGAGTTTGGAGCAGAGTGGGCAGTGATGTGACCTAGAAAGAAAGCAGCAATCTGGAGCAACGTTTGAGAGCTACGTTTGATTTCTTCTGTTTGAATCCAAAGCTGTGGTATGGGACTTTCTGGGGTGTTAATGCTGTGAACCCCTCCACTGTAGACTTAGGTTGTAAATATATCTAAATATACCATCTATCTTAATGACACCACAGTCTCTGCTGGACCTCATTCCCAAAACAAAACGGGAACTTACTCAAAGTGCCTGGAAGCCCTGGAATCTTGCACCACTTGGGAGTGGTATGCAACAATATTTAGCTGCAGTGGAAGATTCAAAGCAGTCATACACTGAAATTGGATTAGAAAATCAGAAATTGTTCCTGTGATAAAGGGATTAAGAAAACCTATATTTTGGACTTGTGAGGCCCTGGAACTGACTAAATGCCTGGGACAAGTGGCATTAAAAATTAAGCCAGCAGTTAATTGACAGGCAGACTTTGCATTTGTCCAGGTTGTGGACCAGAGGAAGACACCATACAAAATACTGTAAACTGAAACCATACCCCAAACCCCCATCTATATTGCCAGACTAGTGTAAATTCCATACATCAACATATTAAGAAAAAACCAGAATACATGATTGAAATGGAGATCCAATGGTTATCACTGGCAAGCCAAATGGGGATGTGTGCATATGTGTTGATTTTACCAATTCAGGGAACTGAAGTAAGACATGAAGGCTAGAGGTAACATTGTGGTTGGTTACTGAAAATGCTGTCACCTGCTCTACTTCTCCCAGAGGGAGGAACAAGAGCCACAATATATGGGGACAGTAAGATCCTCAGAACAGCAGGAGGCAGTGCTACTGATACGAGTTGCCACACAGGACACATGTGAGTAATAACTTGGCGCTCTGGTATACAGGGTACATCAAAGAACTCACAAAAGTTTATTTATTTTTAAATTTATAATTAATTTTTTCCTAGGTAAATATAAAAAAGAGAAATTGTAATATGTATTTTGTTAATATATGATAGAATGTGCTGTCCTCAATGTTTGCTGTCTCATTTAAGTTTGTATTATTTTGTATTTATTATACATATAGCAGTGCCCACCTGGATGTTCTGAAATGTTGTAGAAGTTGTGAGCACAACTCTTGGTATGATATGCAATTAGAAAGCTATTGGAGTGGAATGGGGTCAAAATCTAAACGATTTGTGGCTAAATGTGTGTAGAGGTGTGCACATGGTTCAGGTTCTTGATGGCAATTTTAGTCTGAAATTGCATGACTAATGTTGCATGGCAGGCACAAGACAATTTGTTGTCTGATGCAAAAGACAAGATTGATTTCCCTTATGCATTTCTTGTATAGAAAGAAGCTGGCTGATTTGGCAGTTGAATCTTAATCCAACACTGGCAGTGAGACAGTGTACCTGCGGTGGCTGTCTCACTTTGCCTAAATGGTAGGAATGGCCTTGCTAAAGTGACAGTCAATTCTATTTGGATTAGCATGTTATAGCCTTGAGTGGAAATGGTCTGCAGGTGCATGACAAACCAACTTGACTGAAGCAACAGTCCATATCTTTCCCATGCCAGGATGGGAAACTCTCTGAGAAACCCTTGTATGCCACCTTGTGCTCCTTGAATGAAAGGCAAGCTTTAATTGTAATAAATAAAATATGCTATGGCTCAAAGGAAAGTTATGGCTTGAGAGTTTTCAGCATTTAAATAACTCACATTGATAGGTAATCTTGCCATTGATAGGTAATCTTGTCAGTTAAGATAGCTAAACAAATTAGCTCTTTTGTTGTGTCATAACCTGTTCCCTCGGGATCTTTTTTGGTTCCTCGCAGGTAAAGGGTCAGTGAAGACTTTTTTTTTCATTCTCCTGGTGCTTTTAAGGGAAATCTGCTGTTGGTGCATTGTTCCCACACCCTTTAAAACGCCTTTTTTTTAAAAAAAGTACTGTATCTTTGTGGCCTTATCCTGGTGTGCTGTCTCAGGTGCGCAGGAACTGGATTTTATTTTATTCGTAAATTGATTTCGCTATCTACTTAGCATGTGTATTAATTATTATTACGGCTACTCCTACTAACTGTAAAACAGAACCCTTAGCGAGTTTACTTTGAAGGGACTCCCGCTACATTCAACGGGTTTCCCCCTTAGCGTGCATATAGGACTGCATTCTGGGATGGATTTTTTTATTTTATTATATCACTGGAACAAGCCCACTTCAACCGAAGGGCGGCGAGGGGATTTCGGCTCTGAGGAGAATGCTGGTGTGTCGTGTGTGCTCGCCATGGAATCTTCTATGGGGAGGGCTCTCTCTCTCTCTCTCTCTCTCTCTCTCTCTCCTTTTGCCCCTTCCGGCGGGAGTTCCTCTCTGTGGCGGTTCTTCGCCAGCCCCGCGGCTCCCTCTCTTGACTCCAGGGGAAGCCAATCTGCGTCCCTCTTGGAAAGGCAGGAGCAGGTGGATCGACACAGCCGCTGGGAGACGTTTCTCCTCACAAAGGAGAGGGGAGGGGACGGAGTGCGCCTGCGCGCTCCACGCGGCCTCGCTCCTAGAGACGGCGCGCGGGGGGGGGGGGGAGGAAACTCCGCATTGAGTGTCAGGCCGGGTGAGGAAGGGAGTTCAAGGGGAGACACTGGGGAGTCGCTACCTACGGGCGGGAGCAACCCAGCTAGAGCCGGGGCGGCTGGCTTTCTGCCCTTCCTCCTGCTTCTCTCGCCTTTCCATTCCTCCCCCCCCCGCCCCGCTTTCCCTCCCGGCTTCCCACGGATACGAGCCAGCGAGCTGTGTGAGTAATAGGCTGTTTCTTCATCTCGGAAGGGTGCTGTTGGATGGCGGGGAGGGATGCCTTGCATTATAATCCCTTCGCGCTTCTCTCTCTCTCTCTCTCTCCCCCCCTTCCCTTGTTCCTTCGCGGGTTCCCTTTAACTTCCAGATCTGCCTTCCCTGTGAGCTTCCTCGAGGCTTAAAGTTTTGGGACTGGGCGCTGCACGGAGCGAGCCCCCACAGCTAGGAAGGAGACAAAAGCGGGTGGGAGAGGCTGGGGGCGGACACCGAGGCATCTCTTCCACCTGGGCACGACGACTAAGTGGCCAGCTTTGTTTCCGTAGGAGAATCTGTGAGGTCGGTGCACAGGGATGGGGTAATAGTATTAGGGAGAACTTGTGGAAATAGGAAGTCATCTAAGGTGACAGTCCTATGCACGTTTAACTGCCGATGAACTCAGCGGGACCTGCTTCCGAGGGTGCGGGTTTAGAATTGGTCCGAAAGTCCTGGAGTTTCAGAGATTAAAATGTGTTACAGACAGGCTGGCATGTGCGAACTGGTTTCTAGCTCTTTGGGAAGGCAGTGTGCATGCCGCGTGCATGGAACTTATTGTGCAGGCTGCTGCATGGCAGCGGCAGCTGTCTAGTTAAACAGATTCCCTGCGCCTTCCCCTGCCTTTTAATTTCGGGGTTTTTTTTATCCCAGTATGTAGCGATGCCTTTATATTTTAGCACAAAGCCCAGGCAAACGCTCACAAAGCCAAGTACGGAGCTTTATAAATGTTACTCTTCCAGATGGAGATGCAGATGGGCACTTTTTTCTGGCCATGGGCACTTTTTTCTGGCCAAACACCCTGATGCATGTGGCTGTGTGGATCATTCTGTGCCCCAAGATTGCCTGTGTGAGGGTGTTTTGAGCATGCAGATATGTGCATGAAATTGCACTTACTTGCCGTTACTGTGTACAAGTGACATACAAATAATGCTTGTCTTGTATGTTGATATTGAGATGGCACATGTCTGTCAGATATGTACTGAGATTTTCTTTATTTCCTGTGCCATTTTTTTCCCTTGTCTTTCGGAGATCCTCCTGTGAAACTCCAGTCCTTGTTATCAGGAGCCCAGGGAAGCAAAATGGATGAGGTGCAGACAGTCTCTGATGCCTTGCTATTTGTAATTGAATATTTATTCCAGTATATTTATTTTTAGCCATGAAAATAAAAGAGTTAGTATGTTGACATTTGCTATTGCATCGGAGTTAATAAAAGGGGCTATAGTGTCTGCATAAGGACACTTATGTGTTATGCATGTGATTCTTTTATAAATATCTCTTTTTACAAAGGGTAGGCTGGTGAGGTGGGGAAAGAAATTGCTGAAATGAACCTGATTTTGCCTTCATATATTTTTGAGGGATAATTTTTTGTTGTGTTGATGCTGTAACCACTTCTCATTTATTAAAATGAATGTCATATCAATAGGCTGTTACTGCTTGTGGAGGGCAAGAAGATTCCAGCCATCCTGCTTTTATTGTTCAGGGGAGAGTGCCTGATAATAGAGATTGCTGTGTCCTTTTCTAGCCCCAGGGAGCAGCAGCTGGGAACTACTGCTGGGTGAAGCAGGACAAAAGCAGCATACTGACCTTCTTTACTTGATCTCTCTCTCTCTCTCTCTCTCTGCCTTACAGATTGGCAGATTTACCACCAGGAGTCTTTAAACTGGAGACAGGGAGAGGACATCCTTCAAATCCATATCCTGGTGGCCGATGATGCAGGCATTCAAGGACTCTTTCCCAGAGCTGCTAGGCTTCTCTAAGAGCTCTGGCACTTCTTCGCTGCTAAACGTGTCCAATTAATCCACGTGGGAATGTGCTTGCAGAGGGGGAGAGGCCCAGTCCGATCCGTTTATAGCTCAGCTGCTGGCAGGGGGGAACAGGTCCTTAAGCAGTACTAAGAAGGATGGAGCCACAAAAGAATCTGCTGGGCACGTGCTCTGATGCACTGATTTGACAGTGTTGGATTGTAGACTCCTTTATTCCAGAGTGGCTGTGGCTGATGTTGAAAGCCACAGTGCATGCTTGCGTGCTCATGGGATGAAAAGACAGCATTGATTTTCAACGAGATTATGCATCTGATTGGAAAGTGGTAACTCTCAGTCCAAACTGGGCTTGTGATCAGCATGCTTTTGTCAGGGATAACAAAGCAGCAGAAGCACCAGCGCCCAAATTCTCTTGGGGGACAGCAGCCAGAAAAGCCAGATGAGAGCTTCAGGTCCAAGAGCTTGCCGGTTCTGAATGGATCTGTTCCACCGATTAACACCTCACAAAGTGCTCTCATTACAGCCAAAAGGAACTTACAGAGCTTCCAGGGGGGTTCTGATCAGAGATGTGGCCTTGACCCTGACACATTAGCACATCACAGCAATGTTGCTGCTGCTGCTACTGCTTCTTCCAGGACTATGTTCTCTTTTACAGCTTCCAGTTTTTCAAGAATTGGGAGTTTTGCTGAAAGAACAGGCTGCAATAACTCTGCCAGCATTAGTAAAGGGGTTTCACCAGCTTCTACGCTGCTGGCAATCCCAGGTAGAAAATTTCTCAATGTAGTATTGATAGATTCTAGGTTCTTCTTGGTGTGCATGTGCTTCCTGACTTTCATCCAGTCCCTTATGGTCTCTGGCTATCTGAGCAGTGTTATCACCACCATTGAAAGGAGGTACAGTCTGAAAAGTTCTGAGTCTGGGCTGCTGGTCAGCTGTTTTGATATTGGCAGCCTGGTGGTAGTGGTTTTCATCAGTTACTTTGGGGGACGAGGACGAAGGCCTCTGTGGCTTGCTGTCGGTGGACTATTTATTGCACTTGGGGCTGCCATGTTTTCTTTACCTCATTTCATCTCTCCACCATATCAGATCCAGGAATTGAACTCTTCTGTCTCTAATGACGGCTTGTGCATGACTGGCAATAACTCCAAAGACCATGCGGAGTCGCCAGAGTGTTTCAGGGATTCAGGTGGAAAGGACCACTCACTCTATGTAGCTTTATTTATTTGTGCCCAAATTCTCATTGGCATGGGCTCCACACCCATCTACACCTTGGGACCAACCTACTTGGATGACAATGTCAAGAAAGAAAACTCATCACTCTACCTAGGTAAGATGGCTGTGTGTAAAAACAGATGTGCGTTGAAGGGGATCACCTCCCACATTAAAAAAAAGCCCCAGAAGACAGTCAGCAGTGGTATCGGCTCTGCATTTAAATTTACTAGCATTTATGTAGTGTAAATGTTGCATTTAATGTTTCATAAGAACTCAGACTTTGGCAGCTGTTACTAGATCTTCTGAGAACTTTGCTTCACTGGCTCATGGTTTGTATTTTCATCCACAATGTAGTATCTTTTCAAGTAGTGATTGGGAGAGATTTAATTAGGTACTTGATTTTTCAGTTGAAATCTGAGGTATATGAAGATGCTTCAGTTTCAGTGGGTTGGTTGGCTAGCACTTGTCTGTCTCGGAAGACAATGGAAGAGTGTACCTTTGTGGGTGGAGCCAAACCATTGGAGAGTTAAAGCACCTACTGTGACTGTAGAGACCAATACATGAGAGACATGCTTTGTTGCAGCTGGGGCAGATGAAGGTGTCCGGTTGTGCTGATGCAGATGTACCAATGGCGTTTCTTCTTTACATGTGATGTTTAAAAATATAGGTCCAGATTCAACAAACATAGCACACTAGTGGAAGCCAGTGGAAGCCTCCCGTTAGCACACGAGAGCTTTCCCTTTCTGCCTCCCCCAAAGCCATTCTGGAAGGTCAGTAGAACCCCCCAGAACAGCACGCAAGGGAAGATAGGCAGAATTGTTTCATCTGCCAAGCAGAAATGTTTGCGCTGATGGATCGACTAGAAGAGAGTAACCTTGAATTCTTCCCTCAGTGACCAGGTGTTACGGTATCTTGAGTTTTGCTTTTTATAATGCCTGATAAATAGTTCAATCCACTTAGGTTGGTGTTTTTCAACCTAAATACACCCATCATTTTCAGCCATCTTAGCGGATAGTCAGGGATGATGGGAGTTGTAGTCCAACAATATCTAGGGACCCAACATCCACAGGAATGATGTTGGGGCCCAGGATACTAAAGATTATTGAAAGCAATGATGATGAAGTCCCATTATACAGTCTATACCAGGGGTCTGCAACCCGCGGCTCCGGAGCCGCATGTGGCTCTTTTACATCTTTGCTGCGGCTCCGGGGCGGATACTAGCGAGGGGAGGAGGCGCATTGTGCGCCCCGACACTCCTCACTGTGGCGGGCGCTGTACTGGCTGTGACGTCACATGGGGGCGGTGCGTGCGTTAGTCACGCACCGTCCCGACGTCACCTTCCCGCCCGCTGTCAGATCGTGGCTCCAGAGATATATTTGTTTTAAATGTCGCAATGGTTTTGTGGCTCCCAGTTGTTGTTTTTTCTTCGGAAACGGGTCCAAGTGGCTCTTTTTGTCTTAAAGGTTGCAGACCCCTGGTATATACCAATTTCCAGCAGAAACAAGGGTGCCTCAGTGCCATCAGCTCAGAGAGCTGAAAATGGCTGGAGGTTACAGAAACTAGTTATTCTGTGCATACATGACATTATGCTTACTTACCTCAGCCAGCATTTCACTAAAAATAGACCTTTGGCTGTGTAATGATCTGTAATGATACAAATGTACTTCCTAGGGAAAGTTAATAAGATACTTAAATTTCAAAAACTACTTTTTTGACTGAAAATCAGATTGTATCAGCAACATTTGAAGGCTGACACAAGGCTGAAATTCATTCTCCAAACTGAAAACTAAATCAGAGATCAAGTGTTGAAATTTAGATTTTATGACTTGGGTTTTTTGATATCTTAATGCAGTATTTTTCTTCTTAAAATTAGGGAGTTGATTATATCTCCTTGTAACTTGATGTACTTTGAATTCATTTAAGTATGCATGGTGGATTATATCGGTGAAATCATTTATAATTATCTGAAACTACAATTTAGTTATCCGTTTTTAACAGTACCACTATGGTACTAATGTATGCATGGGCAATATATTTGCACGCTAAACCACTAAATTTTCTTACTCTTTGTCATACTGGGTCCTACAGACTCTACTGTGCTTGTAATAGTTCACTCTACTACAATTAACTGATTTTAGTACAAGTTGATGCTTCCAGGTTCTTCTGCTTAGTCTGATTAGAGTTCACTTTTCTGTAAGTTATAAAGTCAGTTCAAAAATACTGGCAGCAGTTCAGTCTTTTCCATGTTACAGCTAGGTTCCCTGATTCTTTTGCCTATTTTCAAAAAATATCATTGGTGAAGGTGGTATGCCTTCATATTTTTTAAAAAGCTTAAGAAAGCAAATCGTTTCATGTAATTTTAAAGAGAGCAGAAATTCTTGAAGAGATTGGCAATGCGTGCATATTACAATTTCTAAAAAAAATGTTTGCACCATATAAATGAAAAAATGCCGTACCCCTATGGGTCTTTTTAAATATCTTAATAATGTCCTTTTGTTGGCAAAGGAACATTCATTATCTGTAAGTTCCTCATATTTTGTTACAGTCAAGTGGCAGTGAATAGAAGGTGGACTGTGTTTTCTCCTTCTTTTTCTAGACAGCCCTTCCCTAGTTCCTCATTGTTGGTTCCAACATTTTTGTTGGACTACACTCCCACCATCCTTGTCAATTGGTCGTCCTGGCTGGGGCTGATGTGCTGGAATCCAACAACATTTGAAGGGCCACCGGTACACCATTCCTGGTCTAGTAGAACTAGTAGCCTTTTCCCTAGAATGTATTGGTTAAATATTATGACATTGTACTCTTGGGAGCTTCACAGATATGCTTCCCATGAGAAAGAAATTGAATTTTGAAATATGAAAACTTATGGTTAACATCAGTTCACTATTTTCAGAGAAAATTACACAAACTCAATGCTGTCCTGCAGTATGTAACTCCCACTGATTCTTACTAGATGTGCATGGGGTGCACAAGATTGCAGCCACAGAGAAAATTACCGGTACTAAATTACAATGCAAAATCAGTGTTTTAATGTAGAAAAAATAATTATACAGTGGTACCTCGGGTTACATATGCTTCAGGTTACTTACGCTCCAGGTTACAGGCTCCGCTAACCCAGAAATAGTACCTCGGGTTAAGAACTTTGCTTCAGGATGAGAACAGAAATCGTGCTCCGGTGGTGCGGCAGCAGCAGGAGGCCCTATTAGCTAAAGTGGTGCTTCAGGTTAAGAACAGTTTCAGGTTAAGAATGAACCTCCAGAACGAATTAAGTACTTAACCCGAGGTACCACTGTATAAATATTATTGCCTCCCAACCATTGTTTAGTCATTTTTGCTTTCCAGCAGTTGTTCCACAGGAGAATAAAATAATAATTGATTTTAAGAGTGTTTACTGTTTTGGGAGATGTTATTATTGAGCATTTAATAATGCAGTCCGTGACATATCTACTTGGAAGTAATGGGATTTATTAGCTGGTAAGTGAGGCTAGGATTGCAGCCTTAGGCAATGAAACTACTTATCTATAAAGGGAAGTGTCACAGATTTGTTGATTATACTTGTTCTTCTTTAAGAATGTTAACTGAAAGAGAATCAGTAGACTGAAGCAAAATCCTGATAAGATACAAGTGTTTTTGATAGGAAATCCAGGCATTTCCAGTTTTGCTATTCTAGATGGGTTCTTATTTGCTGTATTGGAGAAGCCTTGTTGTCCTAGGTTGGTTCTAGACCCAGATTACTACTAAAGAAACTCAGTTTTCTTGGGAAGAATTTATTTTGTCAGCTCTTGTTGAAAACAAGAATTTTGTTGCTGTGATCCAGGGTGTCCAGATGCAGCTGAAGAAAGGGGTCTGCACTTTTAATAAATGCACAGAAGAGAAAAATTCAGCAGGTGTAGCTGGACATGCAAGCTGCACCTACTGAAATCCCCTCTGCTGCATAGCAAAGATGCAGAAGCCCTGTTCTCTTTTGCATCAGGACACCCTTCTGTGACCTGGGCTCATAAAACACTCAGAATTGAGTGCTCTACCAGGGACAACCATTTGAAGATGCAGCTGGTGCAGATTGCTGCATCCTGTCTTCTTCCAGATGGCACTAATAGCACATAAAACCAGTACCAGTACTGCAGCAATAGCACTAATGTTCAAGCCTAGATCAAATATATTGTTTGTAAATGATTATTTTTATGGAAAGGAAGGGTAGAAAAATAAATAAACCGGTCCTAACCTTATGAAGCCTTCCACAGACTTGAGAACTGCAACTGTATCAGCAAGTTCTCCCCCCCCCCCAATGAATCTACTTCCTTGCTCGTTTGGAAGAAGCATTGCTCAAAGCTCTGGGTTTTTCCACCACTAGGCAGTTGATTCAGCATGGTAGAATGTGGCCCATGCCAAAGTGTGTGTCCTAAGTATACTTTCCCAGTGGATTTTCAAAACGAATAGAAGGTTTGTTTATTGCATCCGGTTTCTTAGAGGATTTCAGCATATTTGTTTCCTTTTAGGAACTGCAATGCTGCTCATCAGTAAAAGCATTTTAGAAATCCATCCAATTTGAATAGCTTGGGGAAATAAAAAAGATAATTTACATTAGTGTGAATGCCAGGCGAGCCCCCCCCCCTCTCTCTCTCTCTCTCACACACACACACACACACAGAGAGAGAGAGAGAGAGAGAGAGAGAGAGAGAATTCCCTAAGCAGAAAACAGTACCACAACAGAGAACCCCTTCTCTAGTTATCTCCTGCCTCATTACCTGGAAGAGGGCTTTGAAAGATCTCTGCGCATGGGCAAGTTAGCGTGGGAGAAGATAATCATTCAGATCCTAAGCTGGGCAGGACTTTATGTACTAGCAATCTGAACTATGCTCAGAAAATGATTTGGTAAGCACTGGTGAGATGTATTTCCAATGACCAGTCCTGGTTAGTGGCTGCATTTTGAGCTACCTGAAATTTGTGACCACTTTTTAAAGGCAGCCTGCACTGAAGTAGCCTAGGCAAAAATTTACCAGAGCATGGACAGCCATGATCAAATTACCTCTAAGAGGGCTTGCAGCTGATGTATCTGCCTCAGCTAGTGAAAGGGTGGTGCTCTGTGTGCCACTGAAACTATGTGGGCTTCCAGCAACCAGGCTGGATCAATGAGCATCCCCAGACTGTGAGCCTCATTCTTCAGCAGAAATGCAGTGCCCTTCAGAACAGGTTGAATATCACCTCCCTGGACAGAGAAATCACCTATTATAAAGTACCTCCATTTTGTCAGTACTGATCTTTATTCGCTTGGCCTATATCCAGTCCATTACTGATTCCAAGCATTGATTCCGCACTTTAATTGCCTCACCTGAATCAGATGTAACAGAATGGTAGAAAGGAATGGTAGAACTGAATTTAATATGTGTATTGATGATACAAAACTGGAAAACAGTGGGTGTTCTCATTCAGTGGTTTCATGTAGCTATTAAATATCCTAAGAGACAAGATGGAATCCTATTGGAGTCTCAGTACCACCTTCTGGAATTGACTTTTTGGATATGAGTGGGAGCGCCATGCTTCTAGCTCCAAGTCCAGAGAGCCTGGCAAAACACACACACACAAAACTCCAAACCACCCACCTGGATGATCAATGCAGTTTCTGTGCAGAAACTGAGCCTAAAACCAGATTGAAATGCATCCTCTGGTTCACATATTAAGTCAACATTTGGCTTAGCGTGAACAAGGAAGCCCATCTGGAAAATCATGACTGCTTTGCTCTCATGGTCTTGCTGCTGCTGTTCTACTGAGAACTAGGCCATAGTTTGGTTTAGCGTTACATACTAATCCAGGTTTGTGGTTTGTCTTGCTCCAAACAATGACCTATAACCTAGATTTGATCTTGGCTGGCCACTCATGGTTTGTTTGAAATTACTTGTTAAATGCGATTTTGTGTGGCAATGTAAAGAAGGGAGCAGGGGGGGTTTACTGACATTAAGTAGAAGGGAGCAGAGCAGCTGTAGAAAATGTGCAAAGAAGAGGGAAGGTCACTTGGCTGCTAGAAATATAGACAGACTTGAAAGGAAACCCACTGAGTCCATCAGTGCAACCCTAACCATATCCAGGGCTGAAACTAGGCTCTCTGTCACCCGGGTCAAAGACCCAGTTTGGCAGCCCACCCCCCCCGGATGTGTGTTTGCTTACACACACACACCCTCAACACATTTATTCCTAAAGGACAAAAAATAGGCAATTTCATTCATTTTTTCATCTTTCTCTCCAGCTGAAGCCCAGGCATGCTGGGAGGCTGGGAGCCTAATGGTGCCCCTCTGGAGTCTTCACCCAGGGCAGAAACCTTGGCAGATCCCTCCTAGATACAGCTCTGCCGTATCTACTCAAAAGGAAGTCATTTTGAATTCAGTGGGTCTTATTTCCAAATAAGTGCAGTTATGATTGCAGCCTAAGCCAACTTCTGGTCCAGTGGTTTGGTGGCCACACAGAATCATTATATGTGATTGAGGCTGCATGTGATTGCAGCGCTTTTTGGAGCCAGAGGATCTGGTGGTGGTATTTCATCATGTGAGCTGAAAAACTCATTTGAGAAGCAGATTAGCACCTTCCTATAGCTATCAATCAAGCAGAAATGTATTTTTGAAATTGAATTGGCTTGAGTTCACCAAGTTGAGAAAGCATAGTGTAAAACGGTTCACAAGAGATGCTACACCTAGAGAACCAAGCCCAGCCTTTATTTCCTCCTCTGGAGGAGCATGCAAGGAAATGTGATCATCCAGTCAGCCTCGTGGGCATTTCCCTAGTATCCAGTAAAGATCAGATTAAAATAAAATAATGCACAACAACTTCTGAAGCATTGCTACTTCTCAGGCACTGAAATCCAGCTTAATAAAAAAAGGAAAAAGTATTTCCATATTTCTCAGAGCTGGGAGCTCTCCAGAGAAAAGGAATTCCACCTCTTTGTGGCAGTGTAAGATCTAGAAACTTCACTATTTGGAGAGTGTAAGGTCTGAAATCCGTATCTGTAAAATTCAGGGCTTGGAATATGTATATGATTAATCTTTAGGGCCTTGAAATTTCATAATTAAGGACTAGGATTTGTTATCCCTTCTATTCCCTCCAACCTTCCTCATACTTGAAAAACACCTCTATCTGGCAGATTGATTTCAACAGGCCTCAAAGTTGAAAGCTGCTCAGGCAGTTGGAACGTGAGAATAATCTCTGCTCTAAATGGATTAGTCAAATGAGCAGAGGGCAGGTGAGGCAGCCAAGGGCACATGATAAATGACATTCATCACGTGGCTGTGCTATTCAGTCACATAGAAGTTCCCTTATATTATATGCCATGCTGCCTTATTTTTCAAGTTGCTAAGAGGTTAGTGGTATCAGTAGGGGTCCCATCCTCTAACATACATGTGTGAGGTCAAGGCTGTAGGACTCGCATGACCAAAATTTAAGATGCAAGTCAGAAATACCCTCAAAAGTTACATGTCTGACTTTGTGTGCCTGTACCTGTAGGCAGAAAGGAATAGACTTCCTGGCTGATTCAAAAATAAAAATATAACTCGGTTTTTGAATGGGGAGCACAGAGTTTTTGCAATGTATTTCTAGTGAAGACTTTTGCATTTTGTACTTAGATCACAGAATATAAACTTATTTCTCTAGACCATTTCCCCAGAACTTCACAACTCCTTTTCTTTGAAAAAACATGCTTGATACACAGTCACTTGAAAGTTTTGCATCCCTGTAGACTTTGGTCCCCCAAAATACTTTAAGAGCTGCCTGTTACTACACAGTAGTAATCCTGATTTTACAAAACTCACCTTATATAGATGTGGGAGCTATTTTATTTATTTTCCATGTTAATCCAGCTCAGTGGGTTGAGTGGCAACGTCATATCCTCTTAAGTGCAGGCATGCAAGCTCAGGCGGGACAGCTGTTTTGACATTCCTGACTGGGTGTCTTGCTCTTAGAAAAGTGCATTTTATGCTTATACATAATCTCTTGGCTGTCTGCATCCCAGTCCATCTGTCAGGATGGCGCTGTGCCAATTTACAAGGTAAAGTGTCTTTTTTAGTCAGGCTAAGGTGCCAAGCAATTATATGTTTAGCAAGATAAGCCTGCAAAGTCCTGCGGTTTTTGCAGTGGGCTTCCTTGTGGATTGTAAAGACCGTGAATGAGTCAATCCCCTTATTGCTTGACACAGTAGCAATTTTAAAAATGCCCCGATATAAGTAGCATTAGTGAGAGAAGTGATGCTTTGGACTTTATTTACAGAAAAGAATGGCACAATTTAAAATCTCAGAACTTCAATCCCTGATAAATAATGTCTGATGCGTGGAACTTGTTCACAATCAGTTCTGACTACTTCAGTGAACTCTGATCACAAAGATAAGATCTGTATCTTCAATATGGATATTGTTCCATTAGTGGAGATTCAGAGAATTGTTTAAAATCACATGGTACAGTTGTGCTGGTGCTGATAAGCAAGTCTAGCCCTGTTAAATTGCCTGGATGAGAGGCTGCCTGAGGACCCTATATGAGCCACAATAACAGAGTATACATGTAATAAATAAGAAAGATTGTACCAATATTTCTCATTCTGATTGTAAGCCTTGTGGTGTCAAATGTGCACTTGGTGCAGTGTGTCTGTTCTGCAGTTTAGAAGGAGATACCAAATCCTATCATAAACGTGATGAGCATTAGGTAGTTGAATTTGCAAGGCCACAATTAAGCCGCAGAAATAGCCCACAACCCTTTTCCTTTCCCCTTTCCCCTCGTCACTATTCTTCTGGCTCCTCTTTTATACCACCACCCCCTGCAGAATTTTATTTTCCCCAATAGGAATTGATGCTGTTGACTTACATAAAGGTAAAGGTACCCCTGCCCGTTTGGGCCAGTCTTGACAGACTCTAGGGTTGTGCGCTCATCTCACTCTAGAGGCCAGGAACCAGTGCTGTCCGGAGACACTTCCGGGTCACGTGGCCAGCGTGACGAAGCTGCACTGGTGAGCCAGAGCCGCACACAGAACGCCGTTTACCTTCCCGCTATAAAGCGGTCCCTATTTATCTACTTGCACCCGGAGGTGCTTTCGAACTGCTAGGTTGGCAGGCGCTGGGACCGAACAACGGGAGCGCACCCTGCCGTGGGGATTCGAACTGCCAACCTTTCGATCGGCAAGCCCTAGGCGCTGAGGCTTTTACCCACAGCGCCACCCACGTCCCTGTTGACTTACAAAAGGGAAAGTAAATGATTCACTTGGACTATTATTTGGGCTAGAAGTAAATTTACATCCTCCCTCCAATGACCATAGGCATGGATAATCAAACCAACCTCTCTCTACCCAGCCTCTTGTTTGGTTCTGTTTTTCTGATTATGCAAAGGTGTGGCAGAATGTTGGAAACTAACTAGCTCACTTTATTGTTTTGAGTTGCTTTTTAGGCCCATTAAGTAGAAATGTGAATAAAGGTATATACACACATACATAAAATTACTCCCATTTTTTGATGGGACTGAGGAGGAGTTAGGAACTTTCTCAAGCCATTAATTGCTGAAGTTGGCACTGAATTCAGGTTTCTCAAGAGACCCAAGTGCTCCAGTATTCCATGAATGAAGCCTATGGGTTTTGTGTGTGCTTCTGAGTGAAGATAGATGTGTGTGGAGGACCAGGTGGCTTCCTGCATCGTGTAACTGGAGAGCCACTCTGGGCTGTGCAGTGGGGCAGTTGCACATGCACACACACTGCTTTTGTGTAGCCCATTTTGGGAGGTATTTGACTAATACTGCACTGAGGGACCTGAGGAAGCTTTAAAATGTTGGCAGTAGTACAGCCAAGGACTGGCTAGCATTTAATGGATGTGTGCCCAGTACATAGCAGTTCAAGGCCATCAGCAATGTCATCTGGCCCTGTTGGCTCCCTTATGAAAACAGTAATTTTAGGGTTTGACAGTGATGAAAGGCAAGCAGGACATCTGTGAGGAAATGGGTATATTGGGAGCTTTTGGCCTCCAGTTCCAGCCTGACTGGAATAAACAACAAGGTGGGAATGCATAGAATAAGATGATGAATCTTATTCCAAAAATGGAAAATTTACATTTTTCATGTTGTATTTTTGCCTGCAAATAAAATATGCTAGCTTGGGGAAGGGCTGGAACTCACTGACAGAGCACAGACTTTGTGAGCAAATGGCCACAGGTTAAATCCTTGGTGTTTCCAAGTAGGGTTTAGAGAGACTCCTGTCTGAAACCCTGGAGAGCCATTGCCAGTTTGTGTTGACAAAATAGTCTGTCTTGGTATAATACAGCTTAGTATGTTTTTATAATGGTGGAAGTACTGAGACATGTGGTTCCCTACTGGCAGTCCGAAGTGATACAGATTGAGAAGGGCTGTACCATGCATTGCTTCTGCCTGGTTGAGATGGATTGTCCAACGGGCTTAGCAAGAAGGGTGGTTATTTTAAGAAACTGATACTTGGTAACTGAGCTATGGGATATTACCACCCTTTAAAAGCTGAAACAGCATATTCATTTGTCTGCTAATCAAGTAAAGTATTTATATATTCCTTGGTTTGATACAGGAGGGTTCAGTTGATTAGCCATTTGACAATAGCTTTTTGGCCAGCCAAATACTGGTTAAATATTTTCAAAGCATCAACTTTATTCAAGTAACATTTTTCGGTCAACATTTTTGTTGTTGGAACAAATATACCTTAATCATCAACAGCTCTGATATGTGACTTACAGTAACAAGTCAGCTAACTGTTATGAAAAGATAAAATTCATTTTTAAATTGTAATGAATCATAACTTTTTTACAATGTTATGTAAGTAAATGTGAATGATTCACAGAAGAGTTCTTTCCCCCCCTTGAAAACTAAGGTAATTTTGTATAGAAAGAGATGCATACAGAAATTTTAAAAACAAGTCAGAACTGGAAGGTTCCATAAATTTTAGGATGTGTTCTGTATCATGGTGGTGATGGTAAAAAATAGTAGAATAGATTCCAAGTACAATGTACAATTTGATGTTTTAGCATCACTGATATGAAAATTATTATTATTTATTAAATTTATATACTGCCCTTCATCCAAAGATCACAGGGCAGTTCAGAACATAAAAATACAAAATGTGAGCACAGCATACATAATGTGACTGAAGGAACAGATGGTGGCTATGGTGTCACAGTCTGGTGTTCTATGTCAGCTGTCATCTATTGCATGGTTTGCACTGATTTGTCTTATGCATGCTGCCAAGCTAATCCTCTCTGTGAGGCAAGCAGCAACAGAGCACAAATAAGTGCTAAGAGTTCAGAGTTCTTTTTTTTAAGAGAATGAAAATGTTACATATTTATTTTAAAGCATTTCTGCTGCTTCAAACTTGCATCAAAATTTGCTTCAAAATTGATTGCAAGGTTGCAAAAATTAAAACAAAAGACAAAATATGAGGTACAACATACTAATATAGACCATAAATAAAAATACATATTAGAATAGTTATTATTTTATACACCATCTGTGGCATTTTCTCTCAAAGATTATCACTTCTTAAACTTAATAACGTATTTCTCTCTTCTTTAATTGGAGCTCTGCCACTGCATTTTTTGCATCCTTAATGGCTCATAATGTTCGTGAACTGAAGGCAATAGCTTTTGCAAAGCACCTTAGAATTTCAGTTCCAGTGGTCTTGTAGAAAACCAACACAGTCTTGTAGCACCTTACACTTTAAAGACTTACATTTGGAGGGCTGTTTTGAAATGTGGGATAAAAATAATTTAAATAAGGATGTTTCCGGAAAATAATAATAATTGTTGTGGTTGATGTTAATGCTAGTACCATTTTTGGGCCGTTGAACATGATCTACTTCCTATGTGTCAACAAAAATAAGTTTCTGCTAACTCATGTCCTCGGGAAAAGGCAGAGAAGAAGCCTCAAGAACGATGCTTAATCATATTATACCAGTTTTGCATCAGCAGCAGTTTGGGGGGTCAGTTTAAAGTGCTAGTTCTACTCTTTAATGTCCTATATGATATACACGAGGGATGTGGGATCTGTGGTCCTCCAAATGTTGTTGGACTACAACTCCCTTCATATAAGGGGAATATAATATATAAGGAATAGAATACATAAGGAATATAAGAAGCTGTTCTTTGAGGCCCCTTCTGACTATAATTCTGTGACAGGAATAGCTTTGCAGGCCATTTTAATTAATAGACTGCTTTAGCGGCTGCTGAAGATATGTAAAAATGTACATTTGGCAATTTTAAAGTGTGAATATAGAGGGGAAATATCTGGTTTCTTCTATCAGGCATGTACAATAATATTCTGCAGCAGTACTTTGATCTCCTCTGTCATCCATTTATGTAAAAGAGAACATCAAAGTTAAAATAGAATTTTGCCTTTAACAATTTCTTCAGTTCAGCAGATGGTGACTTTAATTAACCTGATTCACCAAAAACAGAATGCAGCACGTTATGCATCTTTCCAGCTCAAAATATCTCAAAGGCATTTTGCAGAAGTAATGAGCAAAATATTGGCAATGCAGAGTTTGCAAATGTAGCAGACATAATTAGTTCAGCAACATTTTACACAGACTTGCGTATTTGAATCTGATTTTGTAAAAGGGTATGCCAGTCTAGCGTACCATGCATAAGCTGATCATGCTAAGAGTGTAAGTGATTGGTGAAGTGGAGATGAACAATAAATAAGCCATAGACTTAGGCTCAACTTCTACCTTCAATGGTAGCTGGAAGTAGTAATTTGATTTTTAATAAGGGCATAGGAAGCTGCCTTATACCAAGTCAGACCATTGGTCAATCCAGCTAAGTACTATCTACTTACTGGCAGTGGCTCTCCAGGTTTGCCTCAGTGTGAGACAAGTTAATGGGTCTGAGAATAGTCAGATGGAAACAATTCTTAGAAACCTGGTCCTTGACATATAAAAGGGATACCTAGGTGTTCAAAAGTGTTCTAAATGGATTATGTTCTTTATGTATTTGACCCCTGTATGTGGCCCCAATTGGCATATCCTGTAGTTTTCTTTTCCATCTAATCTCTTTGAATCACATGGTTTCTCTTTTACTTCAGGCAAGCACAACTTGATAGTATCTTTGAAGTATTAAATAACAACAACAGCAATACCATTTCCAGATGGACACCCTGGTCCATGAGCTGTTCAGCCTAGACCTATACTGATAAATCCCACTATGTTCAGTGATGCTTGCTCCCTAGTAAGTCATTTTAGGATTGCTGCCAAAGTATGATTTAAGTGGTTGAGGATGTTTCTAACTTTGATTAGTCTGTTTTTGGTAGCAGTTACTGATACCTGGTGCAGTGGATGGTTGTTTGGATCCCTGGGAGGGCAAGCATGCTAGTGTCAATCTTCCCATCACAATGTACAGTGGTACCTCGGGTTAAGTACTTAATTCGTTCCGGAGGTCCGTTCTTAACCTGAAACTGTTCTTAACTTGAAGACCACTTTAGCTAATGGGGCCTCCTGCTGCTGCCGTGCCGCCAGAGCACGATTTCTGTTCTCATCCTGAAGCAAAGTTCTTAACCTGGGTTAGTGGAGACTGTAACCTGAAGCGTATGTAACCTGAAACATATGTAACCCGAGGTACCACTGTACAATATTTATTTATTAGAATTTGATACAGCTCATCAGCAAACTCCTCTGGGCAGTTTACAAAAAGTATGAATTGATAAAATGCAAAATAAGATCAAACCTCCATTAGAAACAATAGCAATACAACCAGTGTAAAACCATCAAAAGCAAAAGCAACAGCACTCCTGTAGATAATCTCAGTTATTGAGCTGGGATACAACCAGGCCAGAAGGCAGCTCACATTGAGTACATTGCAGTAATCCAGCCTCAAGGATGGATTACACTGGTCAGGCTCATCCTGTCAAGGAACACCCATAGCTGGTGAACCAGGCAGAACTAGTCAAAGGCACTTCCGGGCACAGCGGACACTTGGGCATTCAGCTGTGCCCCAAGCTACTCACCTGGTCCTTCAGATGGAGTGTGACCCCATCAGGAACAGGTAACTTGCTGATCTTCCCAGGATTAAAGCACAGTGAATTGTTCCTAATCCAGTTCACCACTGCATTCAGACACTGATCCAGATCTTTCACAGCCTCTGCTGATTCATATGCTATTGAGATAAAGCTTCATGCTGCCAGAGTACTGATGACACCTTGCTCCAAAATGCCAAATTTTAATGGCAGCTAAGTGCAACTACCTTCGTTTGTATCCAATACTATGTTTTGTTGCTCAGCAAGACAATGCTGAAACCTGATTCATTACTTTAAGTGTATCTGATATTGCATGGTATGTTTTATTGTTATATTACTAAATATTATTGAAATTACTTTTCTTATTATATGAAGGCAATATACTAACTAGTTCTATGTAAAGAGGTTGATGTTTACATCTAAAAGCTGGGTAAAATGTGTCAAGATGTTCTGGGATAAAGGTAAAGGGACCCCTGACCATTAGGTCCAGTCGTGGCCAACTCTGGGGTTCGGCGCTCATCTTGCTTTATTGGCCGAGGGAGCTGGGGTACAGCTTCCGGGTCATGTGGCCAGCATGACTAAGCCGCTTCTGGCGAACCAGAGCAGTGCACGGAAACGGCGTTTACCTTCCCGCCGGAGCGGTACCTATTTATCTACTTGCACTTTGACGTGCTTTCGAACTGCTAGGTTGGCAGGAGCAGGGACCGAGCAACAGGAGCTCATCCCGTCGCAGGGATTCAAACTGCTGACCTTCTGATTGGCAAGTCCTAGGCTCTGTGATTTAACCCACAGCGCCACCCGCATCCCTGGGATAAGTTCTGGGATAACCTGTTCTAGGATAACCTAATAAGTGATGTTGATGTTGTTTGATTATTCTTTCCGTGGACTAATAATAGAGATACCGATTAATGTTTTTTACATGACAGAAAACAATTGTGTTGATGCTGTTTCTAGCTATGGAAGCTGAATACTAGTTGGTGTGAGTAGGTGCAATCTTTGCTTTGTAGCTACACGGACAGCAGTACTGATGGAACCATAAATTCATCGGTGTTTTTAGGACTGGGACCTATCTCCAGTACCTATCACAATCTTCTATTCAATTTTCTCTGGTCTTGGTCTTAAGTGCTTACAACTAGCCTTCCTTGGCTGTACATATATGTATAATAAACCTTCTTAACTGCTTCATTCATTTGATAAAGGGGTCTGTTGCCTGCAAATGCTTATGCAATGAAAAATATTGTTCCTTGTTAAGGTCCCACAGGGCTTTTTGCTGTGTCTCTTCAGATTTTGCCTTGGGCCCAATAAATTACTTCACTTTCCCTCCCAGCTCCTGTCATTGCCTTTTTCTTAAAAATGACTTGATGGCATTTGTTTTGTGGTCAGTTTATCAACTCCGATATGAAGATTTAGTTAAGGATCATAGCATGGATGGAGATAGTGCTGTCAGTCATTGTTAAAATCACCAATTGTTAAAACAATTTCAAACAGATTTTCATTGGCCTCTAACAACCCCAGCCAGTGTCACCCCCTACAGGAAACACCAATAGAAACATTTTCCGAAATTATTGAAGCCAGGATGTTCAAAGCACGAATTTATTTTTAAAATATGTTCGCCTTCGTATCAGTGTAATTCAGTAAATGGAACTGCAGTTCTCAAAATACCCCTGTCCACTCCTTAGAAATTCCAAGTAAATTTCACTTGGCAAACAGCGATAAAAAAATTGGGAATGGAGGTTACTTTCTCCATACTTTGGCAAACTATTCTTGCAGCAAATAGAATTTTATGGTGAACATGATTAGATGTATATATGGAGAATTTGCAGCTAGATTTTTGGATGTGTGTTTTTGCCTTCATACCATTAAAATTATGATTCAGTTATCTTCCATGAATCCTGTGCTACATCCCACACCACTGTTTTAGGGAAATGAAGATTCATACCATTTTTAGTATATATCAACTGCTAGTGGGGTCCTGTTTTTGGCCACTATGAGAACAGTCTGTTGGACTAGATGGGTCATTGAGTTGATCCAGCAAGTTCATCTTACGTTCTTACTAGAGCTGACAGCCAGAGAGAAGACAAAGGGGAGAAAGAATCAAAGAGGCAAGAATAGATCCTGTGAACCAGCTCTTAGAACCAAACTAAACGTGATGTGAAATGCAATGGTGATATATCTGATAACAGATCTTCAGTTTATTTACTAATTAGTCCCACATTATGGCTTTATGTCAGGAAACACACATTCCAAATGCCGTTTTCAACTGGCTATACTTCTGTGACCCAGGATAATTTAATTTACTGCACTTAATTCATGCGAACTGAAAATTTAAAAAAGCATGTGACAAAATCTGATTTATTTCTAGAGGCAAAAACGCTTTGTTAAAAATGTATAATTATAATTAATAAGAGAAATAGGACATTAGGGCTGTTAGATGGATTCACATTATTCAGCTGAAAAATAAAATCATTATTGCTTTGTTGAAAGCTCCCTGGAGCTTACTTGGTGACTTTAAATTATGTACATGTGCATATTTTTTACATTTATATTGACATTTTGGTAATGTTTATAGAAAATGTGTTGGGAAACTAGCAATGCTAGAGGGTTTTTAGGTTTTAATTGCTGTTGTAACATTTATTTTCCTTCATTATTCTGAATGAGATTAATTTTGGTTGAGAGGAAACACCACGACATATTATTGAAGTCTTTTAGGAGCAAAGATTCTATATGCTGTTCTTAATTAATATTTAGAATAGTCCCAATAGTCCCTTCCAACATGCTAGAGATGGAGATCTGGCCTAAGTTTCATACTGTCTTATGATATTAGATCTTAGGTCTGATTCATACATTTGACTACTTGTGCGGTGGTAGCTGCTTCTAGTGCAACATCTTGAGCACAGCTCCATGTACTAAGTTATAAGCAACTCATCATGTAGCTTAAGGAGATTTTGATCATATTACGAAAAAAGGAACCAACATGGTTGTCTTATCAAATTACTGTGAGCTGAGTATTAGGATAAATTTTCTATAGTATTGCTTAGTACTCTTGTTTTTGTTTGCCTCTTTAAGGACAGTTACAAAGATGCCTTTTAAATGAACTGTACATTGTTATCTGGAATGTGACATTGTTATTAGGAGATAATTATATTCAATTTATAAATATCAAACATTTTTTCATAATGGACATGGGTATATTTGGTTGCAGAGAAAACTTTAAGAAAACCCTATTTTCTAGTTGGCTTAAAAAATAATTGGCTTTTAACAACACTTTTGAAATACAGTGGTGCCTCGCAAGACGAAATTAATTCGTTCCGCAAGTCTCTTCATCTTGCGAGTTTTTCGTCTTGCGAAGCACGGTTTCCCATAGGAATGCATTGAAAATCAATTAATGCGTTCCTAGGGAAACCGCCTTCAGACCAGGTCCGGGGACAGTCTGTCCCCCGACCTCTTCTGAAGGCTTGGGGGGGGGGGACAAGGGCTTTTCTTCCCACCCCCAGCATTTTAAAAAACCCCAGGACAGCGGAGGACTTCTCCGCTGTCCGGGCAATCTTAAAATGCTGGCGGGCGGCATTTTAAAATCGCCCTGGGACAGCGGAGGACTTCTCCGCTGTCCGGGGCGATTTAAAAGCCCCTGGGAAGGCAGGCGGGGGGACAAAGACTTTTGCCCCCCGCCCGCCTTCAGAAGGTGTTCCCGCCCCGCCGCCCGGCTTCGGAGCATCGTTCCGAAGCCGGGCGGCGGGGGCAGGTGTTCCCGTGCTGCGCTTCCCCGCTGTCCCGGATATTTCCCTATGGGCTGTCGTCTTGCGAAGCAAGCCCATAGGGAAATTCGTCTTGCGAAGCGCCTCCAAAACGGAAAACGCTTTCGTCTAGCGGGTTTTCCGTCTTGCGAGGCGTTCGTCTTGCGAGGTACCACTGTAACTACATGTGTACAAGGTGTTTTGTACATAGACCTTGTTGGCACATTTGGAACTCAGGAAGAGGCAGAATTCCTGTTTGCACATACACAGGCAGAAGTTATGCAGAATATAGTATGTGTAGAAAGTGAGAATAAGGACTGTGAACACAGTCCATGCACCCCTCCTCTACATCAAGAATCCTTTTACGTGAGTGTGCATTTGAATTACTTACAAATATTCTATAACATTTTATCTATAGACTATTGTTATTCAACACCTAAAACCATAAGGTGCTATGCAAAAACTAAAAACAGACTTTGTCCACACGCCTACAATATTAAAATGAAGGAAAGAAAACAGTGAGTATCTCACATAAAAAGGAAATGTAGCAGTGTTGGGCTCATAAGAAAAAAACAAAATCTGTGTTAGGGTTATATCTTTATTAGTCGAACCAAAATTATGTTTGCCGATTATAGTTCTGACATGGATTTTAGATTGAATATCCATTAGTGGACAACTTGAGAAGTTTGTGGGGAACAACAATAGGCGAGCACAAGAATACGAACTCTGCTATTTCTGCCTTTGGCCTGATCAGTCAATGGCTTACCAAGACCAGGAACGTTTTGGTAGTGGCACCTCAACTAAGGAAAAGCCTTCTCGAAGAGGCTCCTGGTGGCATCTTTATTATCTTTTCCAGGGCAATGTAAATACCTTTTTATTTAATTAGTTTTTAAAACTGAATCTTAAATCTAGAGTGTTGAACTATTTCATGTGGCATCTGTGCAAGGAATATTTTTTGCTGTCTTTTATTATTATTACTTTATTATTATTTATTAAATTTGTGTACCGCCTTATACCAACATGTCTCAGGGCGGTTCACAACATGAAATCACAATATAAAATCGCAAAATGCATAGTAAAAACAAGAACAATGGTTCCAATACCATCACTATCATAAACTCACCAGATGCCTTAGGCATGCCTCTCTGTCTCCCTCCTTCCACTCCCCAACTGGTAGGGACTTACCTTACAGGATTGTTGTAAGGAACACAGCAAGAAAAAAAAGTGAGTCTAAATGCTGATGATTATTATTCTAGGTATTTTGGCGTGGAAAAGGTCTGCTTTGCGCTGCTGTTTAAAAGGTCTTTAAATCCATTCCATGTAGTAAGATTAATGTGCTGGAAAATGTTCAGAAGTCAGTGTTTTCCATAATGTGGTTGATATGAATCTTGCCATATGAAAATAAGTAAGGTACATGTTAAAGCCCATTAATTCTTTCTAATAGCAACCAGCCATATACCCCTGCAAACTCACAAGCATGATGGCCTTCTCTGTTGTTTGTCCCAAGCATCTGGAATCCAGAGATGTGTTGTTTTTGAACCTAGAAATTCCACATAATAGCTTCTGGTAGACCTGTTCTCCATTACTGTACTTGAAACCACCAGACATTCTTAATTGTTTTCCATGGGGGTTGTGGAGGGATCACATGCACTGCTCCTGCGCTGTCCAACTTTCTCTTAAGGGCAGGTTGCTGACCTCAAGCTGGTTTGTTCAGCTGAACTGTAAATCCTCAGTGTGTTGGGAATTCTGATTCTTCAGGGTTTTTGACTGTGGGGAAGACTGTAAGTACATTTGGTCAAATGCACTAACAACCCTGCTTCAGACATTACCACTTAATGGGGAAAGGTCAGGAGTGCTGGGTTAGTGCATGTTGTCCCAACCTCCTCCATGGATACAAATTAAGAATGGCTGATGAAGACTTGAGTCTGATCCTTTTCTAAAGCTTGTTTAAGCAGCTGATCAACCCTATATGTGACAGTGAATTTCACAGGTATTTTTTGTGTGTGTCCTCAGCCATCTGCCAGACACCTCTGTTGATAATAGTTGATAATTTGTGCTTATTTTCTTAGCATTGGAAAAAGTAACATCTTTTTTTGTGTTGTAGGAGATATTTCAGTTGTTATAAATGATACACAGTACAATATATAATTTATTCTGCATTGGGGGGGAATAATCTGACTGCTTCCTAGACATTGCTAATCTTTGGAGAGCTTTAATTGTGATTTTGAGTGAGATCTATGCAGACTCCATAAGCTCTGGGTGAATTAAGTTTGGCAAGACAACAGAAAGTGAATCCAAGTTTGTTTCCCTAGTTGTTGCTTTTAAAAGCAGCCACCTCCTTTGGAAGCACTCTTCAGTTATACTAATGTAAGTCTGAAGCTTCAAAAATAGCACTATTACCACAAGACAGGAACTATGATTAATTTATAACATAGGAATGGTGCTTCACTTAAGAAGTTTTAAAGACAATATCCGCTATATTAATTGTAAAAAAAATAAAAGTTGAGTTAGGTAGGACGCTAAAACTTACCCAATGGTCATTGTTCACATAGGACTTGATAGAGTGACATGGCCACAGCACCACCACTTGAACCCAGTAGGGCAGAAGGTCTTGCGGGGGGCAGAAGGTCTCTTTTTGCACTAGCTCCCAGGACCAGGCTGGTGCAGTGAAACTAACACCAGTGGCATGCCTACCAATGGTAGTGTCTGTCCACTTGCTATTTAGGCAGGGGCATTCAAGTGCTCCTAATCAGTGGGTCAGTGGACACCCCCACTTCAACCAAACCCCCTAGAAATCATGGTTTTGGACTGCTCTGCCCAACTTCCTTCCTCATTAATTCAAACAAAGTATGGTACGGCATTTGAGATTCTTTACAATCCCACAGACCAGTATGGTGCAGTGGTTAAAGTGTCAGACTAGGATCAAGGAGTTTGGGGTTCAACTGCATACCAGGCTATGATCGTCATTGGCTGAACTTGGACCAGTTTCTCTCTTCCAGCCTCACAAAGTTGTAAAGATGAAAACATGGACTGAAATATGACTTTGGCGTATGACTTCAGTCATTATTTGGTGTGATAGGTGCAAACTCACAAATTACACAATTAAGGGAGGAGAAACCATTTTATGTTGCTTTCTAAAAAATCATGGGTAGCGCCTGACACTCCCCACTAGTTCTATATTAATAGCCAAATATATATTCCTGTATACAATTGTAAATATGTTTTAGGCTAGGAACTGTTCTTCATTAGCTACTTAAAATTTCATATGGGTACTTAATGAATGGCAGGCATTTTTATTGTCTAAAAGTGACTAGAACTGCCCACCTTCCTTGTGCTTCAGTCCTAGTTTTAGTTTCACTTTCCATATCTTTCCACAATTGTTGATGACTATTCAGGATCATATTTTACCACAGTGGGGATTGGTAACTTGTTAATGGAGGGGGCCACTTCCTAATTTCCATTTATGCACTGAAGAGTTAAGTACATTATTTTAAGGGTCAGGGTGTTTAATATTTATATTGCCAGTAAGATATATTTACAGAAACGGAGGACCGCATACAGTATCTTCATAATAATTTTTAAGTTTTAGGCAGCATTCCCATCTCTAATGGAATATAGCCTGCATTTGTTATTTTTATCTTTGTAATACTGTATTTCTGCTAACTGTGAAACTTGTCTTCAGCATTACTAAATAAATGCTCTGTAATGTCTGCTTAGACTAAATAGCTGCTGCACATTCCAGTGGTAAATGCAGATGATTTGGGTGCAAATCATGTATTCTCCAAAAGATATGCATATTTATACCTGGGTCTACTCTGGAGAGAGTTCAGAGTATTACACACAGCACAGTGCATTCTGCATGCCATCCCCGTGCCTCTGCCCCAGTCTGCCAAAGTGGTTCTGTCCCACATGGCCCCTGCCTGCAATTCTGGCTCCATCCTTTGCCTTCCCAAGGACCCTTGCAAGAAAAAAGCCCAAGCTCATGTAAAAGGACACTCTCCCCACCCAGCAGAGTCTGTCCCCTCCCCTGTTGTCCACCTACTCCACTTGCTTATATGTCAATAATCAGACACTGCAAATAGTTTTTCCTTATTCTGAAAATAAGGAATGAAGAAATACCCTGAAATATCTAGCTACTTAAAGTTAGAAGTGTTAAAAAGGTATGATGTTACCATTCATTAGCAGGCAGCAGGAATGGAACTTGCTTTTTAGAAGGCAATCCTGTATGCAGTTGCAAGGGGGTGGATGTTTTATGTGGGAGAAACAATAGGAACTGTAGAAAAAGCCAGGAGTGGCTGCTCTTAGAATATGCAAAATCATAGGAAAGCGCTTGTCTTCCTTTTCTTTCTATCTGTGAAATCTTTTATTACTTTAGCATTCTGCTTTAATATTGTAATGTCTGTAATATGGTATATTTTAACATGTCCTGGGTTGGCTTTTGCTTTTCTTTTTTCAGCCATCATGTATGTAATGGGAGCACTTGGTCCAGCAGCAGGATATTTATTAGGCGGAGTTCTTATTGGGTTTTATGTGGATCCTAGAAGTACTGTTTATATTGACCAGAGTGACCCTCGTTTCATCGGTAACTGGTAAGTTGCAGCTGTATGTCTGTTATGCATGAGAATGACCATTGACATTGGATTCATGATCCAGCTAATAACATCTTTTTGAAGGTGGTTAAAGCAGCTTAAACATTTGACCATGTCCTTGACAGTTCTGAGTTTAGAGTAACTGCAGTGCGTGATGCATCTGTGGATTGTTTAACCAGATTGATTGCTGGTTTGTCACTTATTTTTTCTGTTGTTTGCTAGTTGTACATGTAGAACTATGAATAAATATTCAAAGTTAAAAAGGTTTTTAAAAGCCAAGTACTTTAGCATTTGCAGCAAAGCCTTTAGATTCCCTTCCTGGAGTATGTCTGTGTGTTTCTATGCCAATATCCAGCTACACTTCTGCACATCCAACTATATAGGAGTTAATATGTGAGAATAATTCAATTTGCATAATTAGTCATGCATTCTCATTTTATAGCTTGCTGTTGTGAGACATTGTACTGGCACAAATTATGATGCTCTAACATGTCTACTTGAGCAACAGAGGGGTTGTCACAATAAAAGATTTATGCAGATTTGTGGGCAAGATAGCTGAATGGACTTTAAACATAAGTTGCCAGGCACAAACAACAGAGATGGGCATCACCTTTATGCCCTGCTTGTGAGTTTCCCAGAGATGCTGGAGTAGATAGACCTTTTGGTTGGAAAAAACAGGACAATTCATAGTTGTTGTGTTTCGCTTGCCAAGCAGCCCATGCTGTATCAGTGCATTTTCACATTAATTAATCTCAGTTAATCACATTCCCCTTCTTTTGGGAGCACAGAGTAGCTTCCTATAGATGTATCAAACATTCTTACATCCAGGTACTGACCATGATGATATCTGATTAGTGTTAACAACTTTAACACCCTAATTTCTTCTTGCTGTTTGCTGAGATAGCCAAGTTGACAAAGCACTGTTTGGTTTTAGCAGCAAGTGGGTTAGAAACAGCTGCAACGACATTAAAGGAGCAGCAATAATTATATAAGAGTCACAGGGAAGGGAGTTAACAATCTAACCATGAACAATCTAACCATGACAATAATAGTGGTGATCTTAATTTGAAGAAATATGGCCTTAGATTTCCCAGACATTCAGTGCCAAACATCTGCCAGAAATAACTGGGTGCTGTGCTATAATTAGGCACATTTACAAGGCACTGAGTAGCCATAAAGCCTATGGCTTCTTATTTCTACCAGATGCTCCTTAATTGGTGTTCTGCAGATGGTACACTCAGCTACTTAATGGCCAGCAGCTGGTGACCTAGGAATGTGGGAGGTCTCCATCTCTCTCTACCGGTATATATTCATTCTGGAAAATCTAACACAGGTAGAGTAAGGTAACCCATGTGAATTACACACAGAATAGAATATTAGGGCGGAATAATACCGAGTCTATGTCAGCATCCAGTTCTGCAATGCTTTTGCTCCAGAAAATATTTTCTTTCAGAATGGCTGTCTGGTTGCTATACATCAACCATACAGGTAAAAAGAGAACTCTGACTGAACTGGAACACAGCTGACGTTTGAGAGCCAAATTTAGCTTAGTAACTAGAGACAAAAGAGATGAGGAAAAAGTAGCATCAGTGGCCACATAACTCTGATAGGCCACAATGACCAGAATGTATGTTATCTAGCCTTGGAATAGGCTAGCGTTTGGGTCTGAACCGTTACACTGAACATGTAGTCTGCAGCAGTGAGCAGCGGGTGGGATCAGTTTTGGGATTGTGCTGTCTGGGGAGTGGGGAATTAATTTCCCGACATTAAGAGACCTTGTCAATTACTGTCTTCTATTGTGTTACAAATGTACAAAACTTACAGTGGATCTATAAAAACATTTAGTTTCCTACTAAATGCTGAGAAGGACATGGTTAATTTGCTGCTGAAATAGACATCTGCTGTCTGCCTTAACATTCATTTCAAACTTATTTTGGTTTGTACTGCAAGTGCTATTTGCCTACTTGATATTCTGTCCCCTAGTTTTTTTTTTTATTTAATAGAAATTCATTTTGTATCATATATTGGCTTGATTCACACATTATATGAAGCCGTGGTTTGTTTATGGATTAAACTTTAAGCTAGGGTTTTTTAAACAAACAAACAAACAAACAAACAAACAAACAAACAAAGTTCTCCCATAGACAATCAAATAAACCATGGCTCATTTGGTTTGCTTTCTAGCTGCTCTTGCCTCATGGCTTTACACTTTGGTGAGCATCTGTGATGGGATGGGCAAACAAGCTGTAGTTAAAAAAGAGTGCTGGATTCACACTTAATGCCAAATTATAGTTAAAGCAAACCAAGCTTTGTCAGTCTCTTAGAAGCCAGTTCATTATTTGGCAGTATAAAAATCCTAGTTAAGCTGCTTGGTTGGGTTCACACATAGCTTAATAAACCATAGTTAATAAACTGAACTTTAATGTTATGTGCAGACCAAGCTGTTTGTTTCTTTCTGATTCTAGTTGTGACTCTTACTTGTATGTCAATTTTTTAATTTCACTCACCATGTAAAGAAATATTTTACGAAATAATTAGAAGTACATTGGATGTTTTCTGTTTTGTAAGATGCAGAGAATCTTTGTACAGTCTCAGTCACTAGTTTTTGTTTCTGGTTGCAGTACACATATAGTCCAGCTGCAATTGTTCTTTTTTCTCTCTCAACTTCAGGTGGAGTGGCTTCCTCCTTTGTGCCACTGCGATGCTTTTTGTCATACTTCCAATGTTTACTTTCCCCAAAAAGCTTCCACCTCGACACAAGAAAAAGAAGAAAAAGAAGATGCATGCTGATGATGTTTCAAGTGATGATGATATTGTAAAAGAAAAAGCAAACAGCAAAAGTCAGGTAGACCATGAAGTCCCTGCTTCAATGGGATTTGGAAAGAATGTTAGAGGTAATATGTTTTTTAAATAACAGATTGGGGTGAGGTTTAAGATCATACCATTACTGTTAGTTTCTGCTGAAAATTGATAATGAAAGCTAATAGGCAATAATAGTGCACTTGGGAAATGGGAGAGTAACCAGTGTTTTGTAGCATATGTTATTCTATCTCGGGACCACCTGTAATCTCTGGCTAATCCACAGTTGCTGTTGGGTAAATCACAATATCCTGGCACATGCAGTCTGTGCAAAGCATGTCAGGATCATTCGAGACATTTGCCGTGTTCCTCCACAGCTTCATAAATCATGATGTGGCCACATTCTCTCCCCTGTCCCGCAGTCCTGTTGCCTCATATGGATTATGTAGCTGTGGAAGAATGTAAGAATATGACCAACAGTTTTTGTTACTGCCTTAGATAAGCTCGAAACAGCCTCTGCATGGTGGCTTTTGTCATCACCACAAGGAATAGCACCAGTCACAATTTCCTAGTTCCTCATCATGTAGATGGTCTCTATCTAAAAATGAGAACTGGCGGGTGCTTAGGTAAATATAGGAAGCAGTCATTCAAATGAGGTGTGGGTTAGTTGCATTCACAACTATTGTCTGGACACTGGAAATTCTGAAACTGAAAGTGCTTTCCAACTGGAAATTGCAGAGCAATGCTAGTTATTCTAATAGATTAACTCACTTGTCATGAAAAAAGTATGAAGTTTAGTAGCCAAAAGTTGCAATTATATGTGTAATGACCAGGGGTTAAGCCCCTTTTAATGCATTGGTACTTACTTTTGGGGGCGCGGGTGGCGCTGTGGGTTAAACCACTGTGCTGCTTGGGCTTGCGGATTGGAAGGTCGGCGGTTCAAATCCCCGCGACGGGGTGAGCTCCCGTTGTTCAGTCTGCCAACCTAGCAGTTCGAAAGCAAGCATTGCAGGTAGATAAATAGGTACCGCTCCGGCGGGAAGGTAAATGGTGTTTCCGTGCACTGCTCTGGTTTCGCCAGAAGTGGCTTACTCATGCTGGCCACATGACCCGGGAAAACTGTCTGTGGAAGCGGACAAACGCTACAATGGGTTGAATCCAGACTAAGGCTGAAATCCTAATTCTGTTTACCTGGGAAGTAGGTAACTCTCATTGAATTCAGTAGGGCTTACTTCTGAGTAGATATGTTAGGCTTGTGCTGTGTCAGCCACTCTTTGACACAACCAACTTAAGTCCCATTGATTTCAGTGAGTCTGCATCCAACTCAATGTTTTCAGATAGCGGTCAGTAGAACTATCATAACATCCAGAGCAGAGAACAGAACCAGCTTGCCCTGTATGTAAAGATTTAGTCATTCTTATACAAATTGGGAAAGCAAAGGAGTTATATGTTATCTGCTCTTGGGCAAATGTAAATTGCCTTCATTTTTCTCCAGTTTAATTCTGTCTATACATTAATGTAATTGAAACAATTTCTGTTTTAAGACACTGCAAAAGTAATATATTATAGTTGGTGGCACTAGTAACAGAAATAATATATATAATATCCTATTTAAACTACTCTTAATGGGCATTCAAAGCCTATAAGCACATGGGGCAGAAAATAAGACACAAAGGGGTACATAGAGGCTGATTCAGGGTCATCCAGTAGTGGCTCAACAATGTATGAATAAGCTTTTTGCCAGTGCATATAACCTCTTCACTCCTTCCTTTTGTATGAGTCACAATTAAATCAGGAAGTCACTAAATAACTAGTCTTTGAGCAGGGAAATACAAAGAAACCAGGATTTTCAACCATGGTTGGTTTGAAGTTGTTTTAAAATCCGGGCTTGCTTTATAGTTGGTTTCCAATGTGACCGACCTGTAGTATTAACTCCGCCCCCCAACCTTTTGTGGCCTGTAATATAGTTCTAGCACCATTTGGTGACCTAGTTGTGGCATTGTCATAAAACTGCACCATCATTTCTTGGCACATTGGTACAGTTTCATATTCACCTTTGAAAATGTCACCTTTTTCTTTTTCTTTGACATTGCAGTGTCATAATTGCTCAGTTCAGCAAATTTAATTGGCTATAAGAAAATGTGCTTCATGCCATTTTTTAGTTTTGGCTTTCTTCACACCTAAACTTTGTGATGCAGTTCCTCAACCATTCTCTTTTGCGTAGTTCAAATGTGAGCAAGTCTTCTGGAAATAAGACTTTCAGCATTGTCCTCTAAATGACTGTGTGTCAGGAAAAGTTGCAGAGTAGCATTCTGCTGAATTTTTGCAGTGACTGCTATATGTCTTCATTATTTTAAATGAAAAATTGCTGCATCCACCTTCACTTTAATTCCCCAGGGCTTGCTGTAATGCTTCTCCTTGGCCCCTATTAAAAGCATTCATTACAAACGTTGGGGGAGAAATCACCCTTATTGGCTGTTTGGCCAAGTTGACCTGAAAATGGTGGAATGTAAAGTGGAATGATCTCCCCTCTCCTCCCTCTATGTCCCCACAAGCGGCTCAGGGGTCGGGTGTTGGTAGAACAGTGCTCAGGAAGAGGATTGTTCTCTCTGGCAAATTGAAATGCTTACAACAATTATGTCCATTGCAGTGATATGAAAAGTTAGGGATAGGATTGTGTTTGTGGTGAGGAGAGAAGTAGTGGAGGTTGCAGAGGAGGGTGTTTGCTGAGTCAGTCTAGTCCAGTATTGTCTACTCTGTCTGTCACTGGCTCTCCAGGATTTTTGACAGAGATTTTTCCCATCACCATCTACCTGATCTGTTTAGGATGAGATGCCAAAGACTGGACCTGGGGTCTTTTACACGTGAGGCAGGTGGTCTGTCACTGAGTTATTTACTCCTAAGACTTCTACTTATGGAAGCACACTTGGGAATGTTGGAAAGGCCCTAACATATGCTAAGATTATTTTGTATTCACACTGTGGAACCCCCAGGAAGAGGTCTTGGATGGGTAACCATTCCTTAAAATTCAGTTCAAAGCAGGCTGATTTTCTTTCTGTTTTCCATTCATTATGTATATATAAAGTTCATGTGTCATACTTCTATTTTTATTTTTATTTTTGTGTCATTTGTAGAACTTCCAAGAGCAGCTGTCAGGATCTTAAGCAACATGACATTCCTTTTTGTGAGTTTGTCATACACAGCCGAGAGTGCCATTGTTACTGCTTTTATTACCTTCATCCCCAAGTTCATCGAGTCACAGTTTGGCATCCCAGCTTCTAATGCCAGCATCTATACTGGTAAGGCATTGCCATCAGTAAGGAAACCTGTAAGAATTATTCTTTTGTGACTGGCAAAAGAAAACTTTTTAATTGTTTGTTTTACAGTTTGCAATTATTCGGCCTTATAGGTACCCATTGTTTATATATGAGCAATTTGCCATGCCTGTAGTGTGATAATGTTTTCTCATGCGGAAATAAAATTGCTCTGGCAATGCCAGCACCATCAAAAGGTTGTCCTGACCTGTTAGATTGCCATTGATTGCTTAAGAGTGAAGTTTACTGCTCTTTCAGCATGTCTCACTCTCTTGCTTTCAGGTCATTCATTGGTCAAATGGCCTGTCCATATCTTTACTCATTTTTCATCTCAGCAATAACTGAAGCTATTACTATGGTTATTTAAATCTATATAGCTCTTGTATGAATTTCCATGTAAAGGCATTAAAACGTCACAATTACCAAGCTGAATCAACCCAAAGGTCAATCTATTTTCTCCCAGCAGTGACTATTTGCAGGCCTCTGAGTTAATTGGAAACAAGGCCATTCCATAATGTTTGCTTCCAGCACCTGAGAATCAAATGGATGTTGCTCTGAATTTGGGGGTTCCAGTGGAGGCGATCATAATATGCCTTATATACCCTCCCATCTTTTGGACACATACTCAAAACAGCTTACAAAAGACATTAAATATTAAAACCAACATTATTGTTGAGACAGCATAAAACATAGCTAAAACAATTCTTTTTTTAAAAAGGTGGCATCATAAAATCAACCTGAAAACACTAAACCCTTTCCCAAGATCATCCTATATGAATTAGTTTAGCCTCCTTTAAAAAGCCAGCTAACATAATTATCAAGGTTTATAAATGTACTTAGAAAGGACCCATTTAGCTAAACTAAAATAGCCTAATGTAAATTGTATCTTGGCAAGACTTCACTGTTCTAGAGTCCTTGAATGGGAAAACCCTTTCTATTTACTGCCAAAGAAGAGGTCTAGGAAGGGTAGTTAAAACTGTGTAGTTAGAAGAGATGAAGAGAAGTAATGGAAGCACCTTGACATGGAATTCTTATAGGGGTAGGAGAAACTTAGTTGAAACGTTCCATATTTTAATAAATTTGTATAAGGGGAGAAACCAAGAGAAGTTTGGTACAAATGGTGAAATTAAAAAAAAATGGGAAAATGGGTGCAGACAATCCTGTATGGACACCTCCACAGGGTATGGAAGTTGTGCATTCTATAACATAAAATACATAAAATGCTGTTTTGATTGACAGTCTTGCAATTCCATGTGATTAGTACAGAAGCTACTCAGGCTCTTAATGAATGTGGCTTCTGTGTTTTATGGCATACCCAAGGGCCTTAATTGTATCATTGCCTAGTATTAGATGTGTACTCATAAAGTCAGGGTAAACCAAGCCTTAAGCTTGATATGAGAAATTGCTAATGTCCAACCCAAGAATGAGAGAGACAGAAACTGGTTAGTTGATGTATACTTTTGGATCAACTTAGATTTTTGAAAAAGGTCTTTCTCACAGCCCAATTCTGTCCATTTCCCCCTCACATTTAAGCCTCACTCTACTCAATTTCCTTGTTTAAGATTGCCTAGTACCACTTGTGAAAACCATACAATAGGTATTTGTATATTATTATTTTCTCCAATGTTGGAAAACTTTTTGCTGCAACCTTTTGACGCCAACTCAAGGACAGAAACTGGATATTGCTGACTCAAAACTATTCTTGGTTTGGGGCACTTAATGCAGTAGCATCTTTGACACATTCAGAATCCATTCTTAGCTGTCTTTGGAAAGTAACTTATGTGTGACACAGTAGCAAGCAATCAGATACTAGATTTGAAAATGGCATGTGACACTCTTGCTTAGCACATGCTTAACTTTGGAATCTCCTTTGAGCAAACCACGGCATAACCGAGTGCTCTTTTTAGAATGCATTGCTTTGCATTTCATATACAGTACATAGTCAAAAAGAATATGTGTTGTTTCCCGTGTGGCCTTTACAAAGTCTGTTTTGTCAGTTTGATTTTAATCTGTTTCTTGGAGTCTATAAATTGTTTACCACTTATTTCTAGTGGTACAGTTGCTCATTAATAGAAGGGCCTATATATGGAGCATAAACAAATATCACCTAGATTCTCAAAAGGAAAACAAAGCAAATGAGTTTAGCACATTTGGTTTATAGTTTTGCACAATAACTATAGTGTTTCTTATTCTTGATTGCCATGAGAAATAATGAAATATTAGTTTAAAATAGAAGGAACTCCATGTGCAGGGATAACTGTCAGTTCAAATGTCAAGGAAGCAGTTGGTAGAAGGGAAGAGAGCAAAGGGAAAGGAGCTCCCAAATTCTGAGGAGATTTTGTAGAGATGCACCAACAGGCTAAAAGTACGCCCTTTGTTTCTCAGGCTCTTATTTGTTTCCCATATGGTCCACACCTTGCTAGTACAGAATTTCTTCCTGCGATGTAATTGATTTGCAGATCCAGTTAATTTACCATTCTTCCATGTGTTTACTTTGACTTTGCTTTGCCACTTGCAATAGATAGATAGATATAAATATTTTAGGCCGTGATACCCCCCCATTTTTTCTCTCTCTCTCCATTGAGACTTTTCAAAAACTAGATCTAGCATCAGCAAGACAGTTCCATAAAATAATCCTTAGTCATGAAATCCCATCTAAAAGGAAATGAATTACAATCGATACCACGTTTGTGAATTATCACCCAATTAGAAACTTAATTTAATTCTCTTGAATTTCACGTATTTTCTAACAACACTTGGAGCTGTTTTCCTTCCCAGCCTAGCATGAAAACAAAGCAATATTTCTGCTTGTATTTAACAATAGCTCTATTTATTCTGTTTCTGCTGCTTCTGGAAAAATCATAAGGAAGCTTTTATTAATCCTTTGACATAACTGAAGGGCAGTGAAAATTCTGACACTTTTTTTGCTGTGGTGAAGTTCTCATGAAGAATTGCTGTGATGGTTAAGTTGGGTTTTGGGCTGCACTACTTTTCACTTAAGGTGATGAACATATGATGAAATGCTCCTCCATGAAGAAGAAAAACCCTGCCAAAAATAGCATGTCACAGAGAAGGCTAGGCTAGTTAGATTCCTTCTCCTTTATATCTAGGTGTGGTTTTTTTATATGCACTGATTTTTAATTTTGTATGGAAGACTTATTACTTCAGAATTTGTATATTGCCCCCCCCTTCTGGTATATAAATACAACACTATAGAATTTATTATATGCTTCATATGCTAATAAAAATCACTATAGAATTTATCGTGTACTTCATGCACTAATAAAATCAATCTGAATACATTAAAGCAGTAGTGGTTAAGACCATGCACAACAGCACACATATTTATTAAAAACTGCTTGAAAGGTCTGCATAAAATCCAGTACGGTGTGTGCGTGTGCCTTTATAGGGAGGGCATTCCACAAATATGGGGGCCACCACCAAAATGACCTGTCTCTAGTTCTGACCACTCTGATGGATCTGGATGGTGAGTCCACAGACAGGACCTCTGAGGCTTTTAAGCAGATTCAATGTGTGCGGGGGCAATCATGAAATTGCCCAATTATCACCTCATCTGGTGGTGTGAGAACCAGCCTTAGGCAATGGGGTCATATTGTTTTGTTTTTGCATGACACCCTGAGAGTTCTGCTTGAATTTAAGGATGGGGTATTAAGTGTTTTATCATAAAAATAGTGTAGAAATTGCACAGCCACACTGGTGGGAGAGGTTTTTCTCTCCACGCCCCCTTTTATTCTTTCATCCTTTGTAACATAGAAAGTGTTTTAATTTTACCCTTTTCTTTCCTTTTAATCAGGTGTGATCATTGTTCCAAGTGCTGGTGTTGGTATTGTCTTAGGGGGCTACATTATAAAAAAACTCAAGCTCAGTGCAAGAGAGTCTGCAAAGCTGGCAATGATCTGCAGTGGTGTGTCTTTGCTCTGCTTTTCAACGCTGTTCATTGTTGGATGCGAAAGCATTAATCTAGGGGGGATAAACATACCATATACTACCGGGTAAGTATCTTTTGGCTTTCTAAATAATTCATGCTTTCATCAAAGCTAGCCTGCTTATATAATGGTAGTAAACTTGCTTTATTTCATAAGGACATTAAATGTGGCAATCAAAAGAGAGTGGGGGGGGGGAGAGAGAGAGATAACCACAATTTAAAGCTTTTGTGCAGGTGTGGAGAACCTTTTTCAGCCTGAGTTCCTACAATTCCTTGTGGACTGTATGTGCATGCCTATGTTCAGCAAAGGCAGAAAAATGGAGAAATAGCCTCCTGTTCTGGTCTTACAGAGTAACCCTGCCTTATATTAAATAAGACAGATCTGACTCAGAATGCTAGATATTTGGGACAAACACTAACCTCTGGGCCAGAGAATAGAAACTGCTCGAACATTAGGGGAAACATCTTAATAAGAGCAGTTTGACAGTGGAGAAACAAGTATGACAGCGGAACCAATTACCTAGCGCAGGCATCCTCAAACTATGGTCCGCGGGCCACATCCAGCCTGCCAGGGTCCTGAACCCGGCCCACCCGGCAATTGCAGAACCCGCCGCCATCTAACTGGTCTTGGCCCAAAGTTTTAGCGGCACAGGAACATGGTGGGCAGTGCCAGGGAACATGCAGGTTCAGAGGGCTGAGGAAGGCGAGGCCTCGTCGGTCGGGAGAGAGGCTGCTCTAGCTTGACAAGGTACAGGGGAGCCCCAGGAGCTTTGAAGCTGTTGTGGACGGAACCCTGAGGTTTTCTCTCATTCCATGCTCCTTTCTTCCCGCCGCCTTGCTAAGCGGCCTCTTTTCCCTGGTTCGCTTGGCACTTCCCGCCCTCCCCACTTTGCTTCCTGGCAGTTTCAACCGAAAAGCCGCTCCTCTCGCTTCCCTTTCTTTCCCCGGTTTCCTTTCCTTCGTCTTTCTTGCGCAAAGACAGTTTCTTACTCAGCTATTCCCTCAACAGTCATTTGGCTTCAAGTGCAACATTTTGGTTTTCATTCTCCCGTTACCCGTCAAATTGCAGGGAATGGGAGAGAAGGGGAGTCGTTATGCCGTCATGCTCTCCCGAGCATTTACAGCCTGCCTTAAGAGAGAGACGATTACCTGGAGACCCACTTCCTTTCCTGCAAATCCCCCAAGCCAAAGTCAGCTGGACTCTCAGGGTGGCGATAGCGACTGAGGGGAATCGATACGCTGAGCCTTAACCTGGGAGTTAACTTGCTCACGCTGAGGGGAAAGAGATCCACACTGACCGTTGCCGACCTCCGGCATAGCGGAGCCCTCCACGGCAACCAGCCAGTGCCGAAGCCACGGATTCTCTGCGGGATCCCAGCGAGGGCTGCTACTTCCATTGTAGCTTCTCCTTCTGGTCGGCAGCGCTTGCAGACTTCGCCTGTGGCCAAGTGGCAGGGAGGTCCCCTTCCCCAGTCACTTCCCTTGCCTCCCAACAGTTGGGGTTTCAGAAATCTCCAAGAGCCTCTCCCTTTAAGTGGACCCAGTCATTCCTCTCCTGCCCCCCTTACACACACCTCTTATCCGCCCTCCCCTTCTTTCTTCCTCCTTTGACCATTTCTTGCAATTGGAGTTTATTCTCCAAAGACCTGCATGTAACACAAGTGCCCCCCCCCATTGCCACATACTTCTAAGCCCATGGCAACCACATGCTCACAGCACCAAGTGAAACTGTGGGAGTTGCTGGATTGGACTATCAACAGCTACTAGTCGTGATGGCTATGCTCTGCCTATGCTGTCTCTTCCAATGTCTTCACCCTTAGAGCAACTGCACTGCATTTAATCCAAATATATCTTGTTGAAAAGGTTCACGTTCTGCAGATGGAGATCCTTATATTTCTGGCAGAACAGAGCAAATTGGCTAGTGCCCATGATGTCACCATGTGCAATGCCTTTAAAGTATATTGTAAATATTGTATTGTTTTTCCTGTTTTTTGTGCACCACAAACATAATATGTGCAGTGTGCATAGGAATTTGTTTATATTTTTTTCAAACTATAGCCCGGCCACCAAGAATGTCTGAGGGACAGTGAACTGGCCCCCTGTTTAAAAAGTTTGAGGACCCCTGACCTAGAGGCATAGTAGACTCACTTTTGCTCGAGGCCTTTAAGCAGAGACTGGATAGCCTTTTGTTGGAGATGCTCTAATTCTGGATTTCCTGTACCAAGCAGGGAGTTTTATTAGATAGGCTGCGCAAAATCTCCTCCAACTCTATAATTCTATGAGTAGCAATAAATTTTGATATTCAGACTTTATCCTCAGTAATATATCTTAATGTATATCATTTGCATTATGAGGCCATAATTGTGCCTATATGCTAATGGTGAGTTGGCTGGAACACATTCTGCTATAATAATGAGAAATCAGGGGAAATAAGGTTTTATGGCTTATAGTTATAAAACAGTTCAATAAACTGATTTGAAGCTTGACTCTGGCATGTTGACAGCTGTTGTTTGTGTTTTTCTTTCAAAGGCTGTGCTGAAATGTATTTCCCCTTAGAAAGATTTCTCAATTTCCACTGCATCTTTTGAGAAATGGCTTGTTGTGTTAGGTCAAGGGGAAACTCTAGTATGTGCTTTCCTCTAATGGTAGTTTTAGTAAAAAGGCATTTTTGTGGCCAATATTAGTCAATGGACTTGCTTGTTATTTCTGGAAGTAAAGAAGCATGTAGTTGCTAAGCAGGATTCTCACAGACAGCTACATTATTGAAGGGTTTACAGTTCAGGTAAGGCAAGGGATTAGAAATTACCGTATTTTTCGCTCTATAGGATGCACTTTTTCCCCTCCAAAAATGAAGGGGGAAAGTGTGTGCATCCTATGGAGTGAATGCAGGCTTTCGCTGAAGCCTGGAGAGCGAGAGGGGTCGGTGTGCACCGACCCCTCTTGCGTTCCAGGCTTCAGGAAGCTATCTGCAAGCCTGCGGAGCCCAGCGGGAACTCCCGCTGGGCTCCGCAGGCTTGCGGATAGCTGCCTGCAGCCCGAAGCCCGGGGAGCGCGGCTGTGTGCACCTCGGGCTTCAGGTAGCTCTCCGCAAGCCTGTGGAGCCCGACGGGAGTTCCCGCCAGACTCTGCAGGCTTGTGGACAGCTGCCTGCAGCACGAAGCCTGGGGAGCACGGTGCTGTGCACCCCGGGCTTCAGGCAGCTCTCCGCAAGCCTGCGGAGCCCGCCAGGAGTTCCCGCCGGCCTCCTCAGGCTTGCGGATAGCAGGCAGCAGCCCAAAGCCTGGGGAGCGTAGAGCTGCGTACCCCGGGCTTTGGGCAGCTATCCGCAAGCCGCCGGAGCCCGCGGGAGTTCCCGCTGGGCTCCCAAGGCTTGCGGATAGCAGCCCGCTGTCCCCAAAGCCAAAACAGCGAGACGGGGCGCTGCGCAGACTTTGGGATATTGGAGACCAGGCAGTCATTGACATCCAGGTCTTGTATGGTAGGTTCCACCAAATTAGAAACAGTGTGAAAACAGAAGTGTTCAGCAAAATTCCGCAGGCACTAGGACACACAGAGAGAGGGAGGGGTAAATGGATGGACAGAAGCCTGCAGCCTTATGGGGCCTGCATTGTCAAGAGAGCTGCTAACTAATTCCACAGCTCCTGAGTTCCTGCAGGCTTTTCCAATTCTGAGGCACCTGGAGGAGCCATCAGGGTGTAGCATGCGACTAGCAACAGGAACAACAGGGAGCAGGAAATATAAACACCATAATAATCAGTGACATTGAGATCCCAGGGACATTGGGAGTGAGTGCTGCTGTTCGGATTTACAGGTCCCAAAGCATATGTGAAGAAAGAATTTATTTAGGCCTATGGTCTCCAGACTGGAAACCGATCCTAATCCCTGGTACAGGGAAATGTTTAAAGGGCATTTGTCACTCATGTATAATTAATGTATTGCCACAGTGCCATGCCTGGGTATAAATATAAATCAGGCAGCTAGGAAGATAAGGAGCTTAAAGGGGACTAAAAGGACACCAACCAGTTCCCCAATTCCCTGCACCCACCCATTCAAGGAGAGAGAAGGGGGCTGTGCCACAAGTTAGTCCTGGAGTCAGAGAAATGATGCTGTGACCTTCATGTCCTGCTTTTGGGCTTCCTTGAAGAAGCTTTCTAGCCACAGTTGGAAACAGGGTACTGGGCTGGATGGTCTGCTCCAGCAGCGCTCTTACATTCTCATATGCGCATGTTTTCACATTTGCCTATCATATCCTTTTTAATCCTCTCTTTTAGGTTTTAAACTCTTAAGAGAAGGGTCTTATTTCTCCTTTCATAGCTGTAACCCAGCTGTAGGTGCTCTATAAATTCTAGTAAATGGATTTATTTCTTATGCACAGGACCAAAAGCAGAACCTTCTCTTTAAAACCTTGTGACATAAACAAATGCTGCAAAAAGATTTGCTTTTTGGCAGATGTATGTATCCTAAAACTATGATGCCAGTGTAATAGGAAGGGTAACTACGGTATTGATGGTTCAGTGTAAAAACACAGCTTTCAGCTTGGGAAAAGCATTAATATTCCTTTGTGTTTCTTACTCTTAGATTTTGCACTTGGTTGCAAAAGTTGGGAAACTACTGAAAGGCTGAAAGGATATTCCGTAAATTTATGTTGACACACTCAGTCCTACGCTGATATGTCATAATTTCCCATTATCCTCTGAAAACTCCAGGACTTTCTGTGTATTATATCTTAGGATAGATATTGGGAGCTAGACCATTGTGTCTGAAGTTTGTTTTTTAGGCAGCTAAGAAGGGGTGTAGTTAGAGGTTTATAATATTATCTATGCTGTGGAGAAAGCAGACATTGGTTATGATAGGTTCCAGTGCCTCTGAATTTCAGTTCCTGGTGTGTGTGGGACAGACAATGGCAATCCTTTGTTGCCCTTCATTGATATAAAGGTATTTTTATTCAGTTTTTAATGCATGATTGTTAATAACTGAAGCACAAAAGGTACAATAAATTATAAATCAAGATGAAGTGCTTGAGTATTCAAATGCAGAGTATCCAAACCTACGTTCAAATGAGAAATACGGGTAATTAAAGAAAGATGGGGGATAAAAACATGCATTAGCATTGAATGCCAAGTAAGAATGTTTTTCTACAATGAGGAAGATGGGGCCAGGGGGATAGAAGAGCCCAAGAAGCTTTTGAGTCCTGTTTGCAGGATTCCCCAAACCCTCAGTCTGGACACTTTTGGAATAGGATGCTGGAGCTAGTGGCCCTTCCTTTGATGCAAAAGGATCCTTCTTATATCAGACAAACAGGCTAGTCTTCAATGCAATGAGTATAAATGGAAAAATAAAAAGAGCAGTGACAACAGTGAGTTGTTCACGAGTAAATTCATTAGTGAGGGGTCTGTTGTTTACAAGCTGGATACATTCACGTTGTTGTTTGTGTTGGCTGCAGCTGTATCTGACTGCTATATGACAAGCCTGAAGGAGTTCACAAAATGTTCCAAATGGCAGCCAGAAATCAGTCATTACTCCACTTCTTAAAGTGCCAGGCTCAACAGCTTCAGTTCCTTCTCTCTTAACCTTGATCCGTAATTTGAAGCAAAGATCAATCACAGCAACAATTCAGTTTTTTGTGCCTCCTTCGTTATGTAGGCTTCTTTAGGGCACAGCAAATTAAATGTATTAATATTTGGGACTTTGTCTCTGGTTCATCTCTTTTGGTCTGGGGGACTGTAATCTACATGACTGGAAATGCAGCTCAAGGATGAGTTGGTGAATATTTTAGTATCTTTGCAGAAAGTAACTGAAGCAAAGTAGTCTCCAGAACTTGACTCGGATAATCCACTACTTCGATAGGAGGGCTGTCTGAGGGGAATTTCTTTTCTTTATTCTAGTCTTCAGTGTTCCTCTCCTCTGTCTTTTGTTCTGGGTGATTGTAATTAGTTTTTTGCCTGTGCGTGAGGGTGTTTGTACTCATTTGTCTCCCTTCGTCTCGATTGTGGATGAGGAGGTAGTGGTGGTGTTGTGGTGGTGTTTGCAGTTGGGCTTTTGGGATTCTGGTGGAGTTCATTTTAGAGAGATTGGGCCAGGAGCTTGGCACCTCCTGTGTCTCCTCAGAGAGCAGGAATGTTGTTTCTCTTTCTCTCTCAGAGCTTGTGGGGGGGGGGGTTTCCCTCAACTAACAACCCCAGCAGCTCCTTGGAGTCACATTTCCCTGCCCTCCTTGTCCAAGCAGGATTGTGATCTCGTGGCTCCCTCTTTTTCTCTGACCATCTGTGGCAGCATGCTCTCTGCCAGAGATAGGAGCCCCGTCTGGCGCGCTGCAGACAGTTGGCAGTTTTCCACATTTTTCACTACGTACGCTGGGCAACTGTGCTTTTGAGGGATGGCATCTCCTCAAAGCACTTGGGACCATTTCGTACATTTTGCAAATCCACTCCATAGGGAGTTGTAGCTAATCGCTGCTTAAGGAGCTTCCATCTATGAATTGCATTCTTACAATATATTAGGCGTAGTCACACTCATTACTCTTGGGGATCCATCTCCCCAAATGTAGGGCTATATCCCCTTGAGCTTACGATGTAATGGAAAGCTCTCTTCGTCCACCCCCAGAAGTCTCCCAAATTGCTGCGGACTCTCAGGAAAGGCCTGAAATAAGTACCAGAAGAGCTGAAACTGGAGAAGGGAATTGGGGAAAATCAGGTAGAGGGAGGCTTGCCATGAGTGAAGCTTGGCCTGTCCCCCCCCCTAAATTCCCCACTTCTACTCTAGCCTCTGGAGATCCCCCAACCTTCAGGAATGTGGGGTTTTTTTTGGGGGGGTCAGGAGGGCTGTGTGGAGAGGAGGAACAAGGAGTTCCCCCTCGTGTGAGCATCTTTTGGTCACACACTTGATTGGATAAAGGCTACTGTTGCTTTTCATCATTTTCATCCTATTTTGAAAAATAAAATCACACCATCTTTGAAATAACCCTAAGGGTTTCCCCGCTCCTTATGTGGCAGTTGCGTTCACTGTCGCTGCTTAAAATGTAGAGCTGTTTTTCAAATTCCTGAGTAACACTGAAGGTGAACAACACTTCGTTTAGAAATCTAATTCACCTTTTTGGTCCCCCTTCCCCCAATGAGAGCTAAGTAATGCTTCAAAATCCAGTGCTCACCATAAAATAAAATGATGACTCAAAAGTTTCTCAGTGCTGTGTTCTTATTTGAGTTTACTGCTTATTTATTTAAACAGTATCGAACTGTTCATAAAAGTCATGTGTAAATATAATCAGCTTTCAAAAAGCTTTTATGTTTTGCAGAATGTTATTTGTTTGTTGAGAGCTTCTCAGTGAGCTTTGGTCAGTGATGTCTTTTCAGTGTTGGTCATGAATATTCAATAGAATTTCTGCTGCAGACAAAAGAAGCACCCTTTTTGTTTTCTTCTTCTGCAAAACTTAGTCTTGCCTCTGGTATAATTGACTGAAGCGAATACTTTAGCCCAGTACTATAAATACAGTAATTAGAAAATGCAGAGGTAGCTGAAGAATACCTTTAATAAAATGTATTTTTAAAAATCAGATAATTTAAAAGTACATAAATACATTGCGTAGAAAAACCTATAGAAGGTAGCATTGCACATAAGAGTAATATTAGCTCACTGGGGCACAATATAACTACAATGATTAAAGATCATTTTAAAAGGCAAAGAGACTCAGACTCTTACAAGTCTTATTTATTCATTTTATTTAAATATTTATAAGCTGTCTTGCTGGGCCAAGTCCAGGTTTCTATGGAAACCTGTGCTGTATCTTTTTTATTGATATTTATGGTACTTTCCTACTAACTTATGCAATAATAGATGACTGGAATTTTCATTTTCTGCTATGCAGGTATGTATGCTTACTAAACAGATGTTTTTGAGGGACAGATGTGGTTTTTAATATTCTGTTGGGAGCTGCCCAGAGTGGCTGGGGAAGCCCAGCTGGATGGATGGGGTATAAATACTAAATAATAATAATAATAATAATTAATTCAAGTAATTTGCATGGTTATATGCAGGCAACAAAACTGAAACAATAACAGCTATATAGTTACAAACTTTTATTATTTATTCAGTTTAAGCAAGGTGTGTATCTGAATGGTTCTGGAATCAGAAATGATCTTAGTCAAGATTTGGCATATTGAAAATGGTCTAAACTCCATCTAGATGGACGGCCACCAGACTCCTTTTGTTCAAGGGTAGAAGCATGAGCTCTTCTCCTCTAGCAATAGTAACTAAGAGCTCATTTGCATCTTATTGCATCAAGCAATAATATCACATCTACATGTGATGCTATGTAAAAGCAAAGTGTGAAGATGCACATGTCCAAATACACAGTGGAGAAAGAATTTCACTCCATGTATCTTTGATTGTTTGGGGCCCCATGCCTTCCCTTCATATAATTGCTGTGTAAGTGCAGTGAACTCTAGTGTCCCTGCAGTGCCACGTAAAATGTGGATCCACCTACATAAAAATTAATGGCCGTATCATATATTAGTAATTGTATGACTGGAGAAAACAATTTCTAAAATATCTGTGCCAATGCGGGAATATTTCAAAATAAAGGAACAAACTAAAAGTGACAGGTGTCCCACCTCCTTTATTCGATATCCTGCCTCTTGTAGGATTCCTGTCCCCTCAAAGTGCTATTTTGCCACCCTAAACATTGTTTTTGGGGTGGGTTGTGATCCATTTGGATGCTTGTCTTGTTGCCCATGACCCCATGGATTGTGTTTCAAGTCATCGTCCCCATATAACCCCAAATCCCTTAGGAGCCTCAGTCACGCCCAACCAATAAACACAAAGAACACAAAAGTGCAATCAATATTTCTGTTTGAGAAATATTGTTGATAAGTTCTAATACTGGCTGTTGCTGATACAAGAGGCAAGCAAGTCTGATCTTAAATGGTGTAATCAGACCCACAATGCAGCACTCCAAAAGATCACATTTGTGGGGAATCCTAAACCTGTCCTAAAAGGAGACAGGACTTCTAGTGAAAATGGGGCAGGGCACATCTCACAAGTCACTTTTCATTTGACAAATGGTGGTAGTATTCTTCTTATTATTTTATATGCTGCCCTACACACACAGGTCTCAGGGTGGTTCCCCTGGTCTTACAGCTATAACTATTTAACGTTTTCTTCACCTAATGTGTACTGTAATCTCCTTTTTCTGTAGTCCTACACTCACCATGGCACATAGGAATCTCACTGGGAGCTGTAACGTCAACTGTGGCTGCAAAATCCATGAATATGAACCTGTGTGTGGGTCAGATGGAATCACATATTTCAACCCTTGTCTGGCTGGTTGCATCAGCAGTGGAAATCATAGCACAGGGGTAAGGATATCCACAAGTACGCAAGCTGTACTTCTCATGCCATGCAGAAAAACACTTAAGCAAGTAAGGTCATTACCCCTTTCTTCCATTTTCAATGCTACCCATCCCCAAACCACTCACTTACGAGACAGGCATTAGCTCAGCGGCAGAGCACATGCTTTTCTGGGAGAAGGTCCCAGATTAAACCCCTGGTATATGCTGAAACCCCAAAGAGCCACTGCTAGTCAGGGCAGATGCTACTAATCTAGATAGACCAATGATCTGACTTGACATAAGGCAAGTTCCTAAAGATACTGACATATAGCTTAACAGAAAATGACAGTTGCTCCTCTACTGAATGAGATCCCCAGCCTTAAGCATGGAAAAATATCTTAGACTGAAATAGGAGACCTTCTTCTTCAGACGTAATATTCAGCTTACAAGTTTTACAAAATCTTTTTGTGCTTTCACAGCCAAGGAGGGCTTCTGTTCTTCAAATGATCTAACCTCAGGCATTCTTGAATTCCAATTGCTATTATAGTCTTTCTGCCTTAAGATCCTGTTCTTCTAAAAGGGGAGGGTCTCCTTCCTTCCATAACTAACTGAAGATGTGTTAGTGCTCTTTTTAGAACACACAGAAAGGGGGGGGGGGTGTTTCCACTCAGGGAGGCAGTACATTTGGATCTTGCGAGCTATACTGATTAAACACCCACCAGCCAATCTTTTTCAGGGAAGCTGCTAGCCTGCCCCAAACTAGCCAATCAGTAGCTGTAACTCAGTCTTCTCCAACCCTGGTTCCTCCTAGATGTTACTGGGCTACAACCCCCATCATTCCCAGCTCGCATGGCCAATGGCCAGGGATGGTAGGGGTTGTAGTCCCAACAACATCTGGGGGGAAGCAAGGTTGGAGAAGGTTGTTTTAGCTAAATGGTTGTGTAATCTGCTACCCCCCCCCCAAGTTGCTCAATGCTATATCCTTGTTTGCCTGTCCTACTCAGTCGTCCAGCTCTACTCCTGGCCTGATTTCCCACTTGTGCTGCCCAGCTCTAATATTACATAACTCTACTTCGTCCTAACCTCTCCTGCCAGACCCACCATAGTGTGTTTAAAGAACTAACTTCTTTTGCCTTGATTTCTGCACTGACTTCTCTTAGACTCTAATGTCTTTAGCAGCTCATTACTTCTAGCCCAGTATTTCCCAAACTTTTCCCCTCATGGAGCTCTTAAAAAATGTTGAGGGTCTTGGAGGACCGACCACTCAGTTGTTTTCTTGCTTGTTGTGGCAATTGTAATGGGCTGTGCTGGACGCTGCCTGCATTTCTATTGCTCCTTTTATTTATTGGATTTTATTTTATTGCATTACAATTTGAATTCCGTATAAGCAATAAGCGCTGTAAAAATACAGTTAAAAATCAAAATGAGTATTTAATGCAGGCATGCCACAGACCACACAAATGAAGCTTGCTGATCACGTGTGGTCCACAGACCAGTTTGGGAACCTTGTCCTAGCCCACAAGGAACTGCATGATTATATAGGATGGAACTCCAATTTACCTCTGCAAGCACACGTTCCAAACCTGCATTTGTGTAGGTAACAGGTGTGTGCAGGTGTTGTTTTCTAGGAGAGAGTAGGGGGTGGAAGGGGGGGAGTGCTTAATCACTTACACTGATTCTTTCCTATAAATACCTGGCCCCTTCCTTAGCTTTATAAGACAACATAAGGTCAATAAGTCACTTTCACTTTCCCCCTAGCTAGCGTATTGTGCCAATTCAATGGAAGCATAAAATACAAACAAGAAACCTTGGCATTTGATGCTCCTTGTCTTTGATGTTCCACAGATAAGAAATTATACAGAATGTGCCTGTGTCCAAAGCAGACAAGTTATTACACCACCGACAGTTGGACAGCGCAGTCAGCTGAGAGTGGTGATCGTCAAAACATATCTCAATGAGAATGGTTATGCTGTGTCTGGGAAGTGTAATCGAACCTGCAATACACTCATTCCATTCCTCATTTTTCTCTTCATTGTTACGCTCATCACAGCATGTGCCCAGCCATCAGCAATCATAGTAACACTCAGGTGAGAGGTGCCTGAATTATTACAGTTTTATTAGAGGGATAGCATGCCGTTACCAGGTTCTGGGGGTCTGTGTCATCTTCAGCAGGATATGCCTTATCCTCATTTGTCTGATAATAGATATCGAGGTGACCCCTTTGATATATTTTAGTTATATGCACCCAGTTCACAGAGGCACTTGAAGATAAAGTGTGAGAGAGGGACACAGTAGGAGTGGGCCATTGCAGATGAAGCCACTTAATAAACAATCTAGGAGGGGATTCAGTTGGGAAGAAGTGGATCCGCTGCTTTATTTGACCTCACTAGTTCAGAATGTATATGGTGAACTCCTTTTTAAAAAAATAATTTTAATGGGTTGAAGAAGTGGTGAAGATGATCTGTGATCTTCTCAGCTGGCATGACACAATACTCCTAAGATGACCTAGGTCCTAGAAGTAGCATGGAAGCTACTTTTCTTTCTGGATAAATTCAGTCCATTTATTACATTCATCAAATGATACAATTTAGTAGAAACAGAATAAAAGTCATAAAAGGAATACAGATATCACAGAGGAAACCAAAGTGAGTCCTTTGCTGCCTTTGGTTTCCAAATTCTTGTTTGCCCTGAGCTCTCCAAAGTAGGGCGGAGAAGCAATTTAATGGGGATAGAAAACAAAGCCCGATAAAAGAGTTGATTCAATCAGGATGCAAAGCTTTTTTGTTTGCTTTGTCACTTAAAATTACTTTATGTGAACCTTTGGATTTGAGTCTATTAACTGCCTTGTTTGCACTTAACTCTGTGAATGTTTTTTTTGGGTATACTAATAAGTGGACTCACACTCTCAACTTCTTCTCAATAAGGATTTTTTTTTAATTAAGAGAAATTGAAGGTATTACTAAATATGCCTTGCAGTTTAAGGCTTTAAAATACCATGTGTCTTTTTTAGGTCTGTGGAAGATGGTGAGAGGCCTTTTGCACTTGGGATGCAATTTGTTTTATTAAGAACCCTTGGTAAGTGTAGTCATGTAGGGGTAACTTATTGTTTCAGATCATATTATTTAGGAAAATTATTGCAAAAATACGTAATTGGATGGAGTTAAATTTGAGACACTAGTTTTGGCTTGGAACCCAGTTGAGTAAGTTGCTTTGCTACATTTGAACCCACTTATTGGTAAATATCATCCACAAGATCTTTTGCCCCTTCTTAAACTTTTGGTATGTGTAGTTCTTTGCAAAGTATTTTGGCCTTTGCAAAGCAAACCGGTTTTAATTTGCAATTGTATATTAACTGTTTTAATCTGGGAGTCAATTAATCTTAATCTTCCTGTTTATTTCAGCATACATTCCCACTCCAATTTATTTTGGAGCTGTCATTGACACGACCTGCATGCTGTGGCAACAGGAATGTGGTGTGCAAGGCTCATGTTGGGAATATGATGTGACGTCGTTTCGTTTCGTCTACTTTGGTCTGGCTGCTGGCCTAAAATGTGTTGGATTCCTGTTCATTTTCCTGGCCTGGTACTCCATTAAATACAAAGAAGAGAAGCTGCAGAGGCAGATGTGGAGGGGCTCATCTATCAACACAGTGAGTGAGGTGGTGGGCAACACCGGAGCTCAGCAAAACTATGCACGGACTAGATCCTGCCCCACTTTTAGCTCTCAAGGCGAACATACTGAAGATGCTGGTCCGTCACTAGGGATGCATTACATAGCGCAGACCTATCCTGGCCCCCTTACAGAAGCAATAAATGCCCCAGATGAAAAGGCTTCAGAAGTACCCACTCCTGAGATATAGAGCCCTTTGGTAACCTCAAATTTGGTTTGTTGGTCAGTTTTTAAGTATGGGGCCTTTGGAAACACCCGTGCCTTCTTTTTCTTAACCTGATCTGCAACAGATAACAAACCAACAAAGCTTAATGCACAGAGCCATGACCTATCTGAGGGCTGGAAACCTCAAAACAATCCAGGTAGCTCTTTCTTCCCTTTTTGGGAAGGGAGTTTTAAAACATGTTTGTAAGTATTTCAGCTGTGTCTGTTAAATCCCCAAGTTCCAGGCAAGTGTTACAAAAGGCAGAACTTAAGATTGACAGAAATGAATATCCAGAGTTACAAAACAAGCAAGGTCATGCATCCACAACTCCTGGACCGGGGAGGAGTAAGTATTTATTTTGACTTCTGTTTCAAAGCACAACTAAAACCAGTCTCAGCTATGCAACTTGGATTGGATAACTTTTTTGTTCTGTGTATCTATTTTCCCTCAAAATTTCTCAAATCATCTGAATTAGAAAAGAGGGCATTTTTGTTATATTTTAAATAAAGAGTACTTGAAACCATAGAACAGTTAAATACACTGGGTATGGTCTGAAATTCTAAGGCATAGTAGTTTAAACCTGTTCAATTCATTTAATTCTAGCATGATGATGTAGTATTTTTTAGTTTAGCGCAGAGAATTATAACCACCAGTAATTTTAGTATTAAACCGTAGTAATATTAAAGCGTTTAAAATATGTGCATAAAGAGCAGCTCGGTATTTGTATATTCTTGCAACAAGGAGATAATCTGCCACAGATACTCTAATACTGCTTTCACCAATTCCACACCCAAGCTATCTTAGAATGAATGGACACACACAAAAAGGATGACCTTTTGAGGTTGTGGCAATTTGAGAAGAATCTCACGTTAAGTAAAGCTGGTGGAATTGCACAGTGGTTTGCTTATTTTGTCAAATGAACAGATCCGCCATTCACATATCTCATCATGCACCAAGTGTCATTCTGAGTATGTGATAGTGCAATTAAATGCCTGTTTTGCCATGTGGCCTGCTGTAACGCGCACTGAATTCTTTCCAATTCCCCAAGGGTGAATTGTTGGGTGAGTGATGCTTGGCTGTCTGTAGGACAGCCAGAGCTGATCTCCCCTTGCTGCAGTATTAGAGGATACATGTGTACATAGGCTCCAAGGTATGGAGAAACAGAGATTCAAAAGCTACATATATAATAGTTGTGTGATTCTTCCATCTTACAGTTGGGTGGTTTTTTGTGTGCCAACCAACCAGAGGTAGTCTAGAGTAGAGCACTGTCACAAGGACAAGATGCTTAATGCTTTCCCATGTTTACTCAAAGATTACACCCTTCAGCTTCTTTCATGCTATTCTCCCTCTTGTCTCTTCCTGATAGGTGGAGCAATAGCTTGGAAAGGCAGTGGATTTCTGAGTGGGCATATAGCAAGAAGGAAGAGTTAAGCAGCTGTGCCTGCTCTTCCTCCATTTAACTTGGGTTTTTTGGGTTTTTTTTACTTTATATATTTTAAAACTGTTGATGGAAAGAATCACACAGCTAAGTGTTGTATATAGTTTGATCCAAAGTTCCAGGTTTTCTTGTTTTGTTCGATTTAAATTTATCAAATTTCTTTTGTTATGCATTCGTTTTTGTTGGGGTGTAATTCCCAGATAGTCGATGTAGTATATTCCCAGTGAGATGAAAAAGGCTTCTGAGTGTTCACTGAGATTGTTGTTTATGTCTTGGAAGTACTACAGGCTGTGCTGTGTATTGTATCAAGGTATTTGAAGTCATGAAGGATTTCTGTTGTGATGGTTTTCCTTCTTACAGTTAAAGAGCTGTATAGGGAATTCTGTACATGCAGTGGGATGTCGTAATCCCACATTGCAGATGCAGTTGTCAGCGGTTCTAGGCATTACAAAGAGGAAATATGAAAAGGACAAATGTTTGAGGCCACATTTCTAGCAGAAGAAAGCATTAAGGGAAATACTGTGAGAGAGAGTGAGAAGCATGTGAGGTAATGCGCATATAAATGATGTTAGTGGTTGCTATGGCAGTGTGCATATGCAGTGCGGATCTTCAAAACCCAGTTTGTGTTGATGAACATGTAACGTGGAAGCATAGTTAGTGCTGGCAATGGATTATCAGTGGCACTGTGGTTCTGAAAAGTTAAGAAGGAGGCACTCATGTTCATGAAGCTGGCTCCTGATTTTGTGGTTTGCAGGGAGCCAGGGTTGCATATGAACTAGCAGTAGCCCCCTATTTCAAGGAAATGTGTTGAAAATGCAGATTTCAAGTCAAAGGATAAATTGCCCTTCAGTCAGCATTTTCCAAGTGGTGTGCATGTCTGTGAAGATTCATGGTCAAGAGACCTTCACTGTCACTGTGATTGTTGAAAGCGGTAGCAGGAGGTCTGGTCATACAACTTAATTGCTTCACATTGCTGTTCTTTTATTGGTCTTCTTTGATGCCACCCCTTTCAGATGTGGAAGAAGGGGGACAACTCTTTTAGGGGAGCAATGTAATACTTCAATTGAAGGTTTCCCCCTCTCCAACAGTGTTTTAAGTTCTAAATATTTTGATAACATTGTATATAGTGTAAATGGAAGTAGACAGCCATAAATATTAATGTAAATACATGTTTATAGTTGTAGCATTAAGCATATTTATACAAACCTAATATTGCCTCAAAATCTTCAAGTTCTTCTATCTACAATTATCAGTGTTGGTTTTACACCCTTGAAATCTGAAATGTTATCCAAAGTTGCCTCCAACGTACTGCATTAGTCTGAGCTTATTTATTTCAGATCATTGTGTCATTTATGTATTTATAGTGTGTGTTACTACTCTTGTATCCTGCAATACATTGTCATAAAACACAGGGTGTAAGGCCAGGACTTGTTCTAGGAGTGCTGTGACTGAACACTTCCAAAGCTCCCCAACCCCTTTTAGTAGAGAAAATAATGAAAGATGCAACTGGATTACCTTTTGAACTAGATACATACATACTGCCCTGGTGCTAATGTGATGAAGTAATTCTTTCTCTGGCATGAGAATATTTCATACAAGTTTAAATAGCTGCATGTGCTTGCCTTCTGAAATTCTCATTGTTGTCTACAAAAGTGCACATAATTATTGGTAGGTTGGGCACACACTTCTGCTCCACATGTTGGTTGCTTGCCTGAAGTAGTACAAAATTTAAACCAATATCTTTAGGTACTTTAGGCATGAAAAATCGACTGTTACTCGTTCTCTGTTGATCTGAAAATGTAAGGTTCAGGAAAAGGATAGTAAAGACACTGTGCTTCAGTTTTGCTAAACAGATGTGATAGGCAAGTTTTCCTTCTAAATAAGCCCCCACAATCATTTGGTCAGGTTAATACTGAATGAACATGGTGACAGTGTCAGTGGAGACAGTCAAACCATGCCTTTTGGCTTCTGAACTTTAAAAAAGGTAGTACTCTACTGCTGAACAGAGCAGTTAGCAAAGCTGTGCAGTAACCACATATTTTTGAGGCTTACTGGAAATATGTAGTAATTCTACATGAGAGGAAAATTGTAGGGATTACTTAATTAGAAATACTTCAAAAATATGCAATTTTCAATCGTTGTTAGCTTTTTAAATACTTGGCTACTTCTCTCTCTTCCAGGCAAAAGGGACATTGCCACTGGTTGTACCCTCTCCTCCCCTTGTTTCATTTTTAAATTCTGAAAAGTTTCATCATAAGCCGGCTACAAACCATGGATTATGATGCTGGTTTTGTTTTAAACCCAAGATTCCTGGCTCAAACTAAATTGTTATGCTAAATCAAAACTCTTTAAAAATGAAACATGGGGAAGGGGCAATAAGCTTCACTTGGACTCATTGAGACCCATTTCCGTAGTGCTAAACCGTGTTCCTGAAAAGAAATATATGGTATTAATCAAGGGAGCAAGCTAGTTAAAAAGATTATACTGCATAAATGGTTTGTTTTTTTAATGTGTCCAACGGGAAAGTGTTTAGCTACTGTGCCTGTGGTAACAAAAATGCAATTTGATGGATACAGTAGGTTTCTTTTTAGTGAAGATTTTTACTAAGATGTCCATGGAACAAATAAGAGTTTTCCAAACCTATGTGCAAGTTCCTGTAAAATAAACATGATGGGCAAAATTTGTTGTAAACATCTCTTTGCAAGTGAACCCCTTGGATACTTCAACATTTTGAAATAAAAATGGCTTCTCAGTGTGTTTTGTTGCTGTACATTCTCAACCTTGAATGTGTGGGTTTGTGGATCTCAGTTGCAGGATGGAGCAGTAGGTGGCTGGCTGGTGCCCACTGAGACTGATGGGGCAGATGGGAGGCACGCCATGTGGTGAGTCACAGGTTTCCTACCCCCTTCTCTAGAATGGCAAAGTCTAAGCATATACAGAACAATATAAGGGGTTAGTGATGAAAATTTCTAGCTATTATAAAGGCTCTATTTTTTTTTGGGGGGGGGAGTTCCTCCTCCAGCCCCTTACCACTTGGAATTATGTATAATTAATTGTCAAATGAGTAAAGTACAGGTGCCACTCCCCACCGCATTGCTTTCATCTGCCCATCTAAATTATATCTATGTGCTCTGATCTAGTGAAGTTGATTGGTGCAAAAATTTCCTCTGTAACAGGATGCAAATGTTTTTGGGAATTGTGCTTGTTCAGGAACTGATGCATTACAAAATGTGAAGCTCAATTTCAATGAGTCCCGCCCCCCCTTTGCTGAGTGATTAAACTCCACATAAATTTCTGTCATCAGTAGGTGCAATGTGGAACTGTTACCTAAATGACAAAAAAAAAACCCCAACCTACTAGTTTATAAAATGCAGCAGGGCCACCAGACTTCATTATGCTGGTGGTTTTGACTATTTAAAAATATTAAGAAAGATGCCCACATATTTGCAGAGGCTGTGTGTGTATTGCAGCAGAGCAGGTTGTTCCGTAGTGTCACAGTGACATCCAATGGCTGATAAGGAACAGCAAACAATTTTCTGCCGTCTGAGGCATGTGACACAAGTGTCCTATATTATTTAGTAGCTGTAAGAGTGAAAATTGAAATAATTGATGCCTTCGTTGCTAGCCTGTCTCACACTACTGAGTTTATTCCAGTCCTAAATAGTGGCAGACTTTTCTGCCACAATCGAAACTAGTTGTTTTTATTGTTCTATCCAACTAGGATTCTATAGAAACACTGAACGGTTATTTAAAATGGTTATTTAGAAGTCCCACATAGAATTAACTCAAATCTGCATAAACCTAATTATCAAATTTACAGATTTTGGTCAACTATGCTGGAATATAAACTGGAATCCCAATTTTAAACCTACCTTGTCATCAGTAGATGTTATTAGAGATTTCATAATACTTTAACTAAATTGGCAATCTACAAATTATACTATTACTGTGTAACTATTGCCCATAAACATACAGTAAAAGTGTCCAACTCACAACTGAGCATAGTGAGTGGTCTTCACCATTAGCTTACCTCAACACCAATGTAAAGTTTACTTAATTAATTGTCTTCAGTAACTGACGTTTGAAAGTATGGAAACATTTGCTACGTTAGCCTTATGAATCTTTGGTTTCACTCATTATTTTTTTACTATGAAACAGGTACACGAACTCTTTATTTCAAGAAATATTGCTTCTAGACTTCACCGAAGTCAGAATTGTTCTATAAAAGTATTGCAGAATATATAATTATTTTTTTTACAAGAACACAGTTTAAAGTCTAATAATGGACACTCTATATACAAACAGCATCATTCATGCCCATAAATACGTTTGTTCGGTCATTCCGCTCGTGACACACACATGATTACACACCTAGTTAATGTCAACAACTTTACAGAGTCCATCACAAGCTTTTCCTGAAAATTATTAAAAAGCCTACTGAGCACCAGGAGCACGCAACTGTCAATTTTAACCTGTGTTATTTAAAACAAATAGTTTTTAAACCCCTATTTCCATTACCACACATAAAGACATGTACTCTCCTATAGATCAAATAACACAGAAATACCACTTTGCTCTATTTTATAATTCAAATGTGGTTCAAAAGAACCTCTAAAAATGTTTGGCAAAATCAAGCAACGAACTTATACTCAAGAGTTTGTCTGCAGTTACGTACCTTCCGCGTCTTCTAAATCTATGGTTACCAATTTTTGCATTCAACTGTTTTGTTCTAAAGCAGTCCAATCCATTAAGTAATGTGGGTCGTATGGGAGATGGTGCTTTGCCGTCTTTTTGAAGTCACTGGAGAAGCCCTTGTCTATTCCACATGCACCTTGGAGATTTCCTGTGTTTGAGAAGCCTCTGCATTAAGATGTATGGCTATAATCCAGCATTCATATGACTACATAGAGCGAAGGCCTCACAGTTGTGTAGTCTCCCATTGGGATGAGTAAAAATCTGAGTGACTCTCCACTATACCCTGCATAAAAAATGCTTACTGAACATGCTGGTATGAAACACTGCCAATGGCATATTTGTATAGGCACATTTTTGCATACACCAGTCCCCTTCTTTGGATGAGAGTTCAGTTACAAACAGAGGTAGCTGACCCATGGCCTCCAGATTTGGACTTCACCACACAACATCTCTGACCCTTGGCCATGTTGGCTGGGACTGATGAGAGTTGGAGTCCAGTAACATATGACAGACCACAGATTAGCCTCCCCCGTTCTAAACTCTAAAACTTATCTGAGTAGTTTCCGAGCACATCAAGGCTTGTCTTTGCCTAATGAAAATTAAGCTTCCTTTCAAGCAAAAGAAATCGAAAATTTGAAAACCTTAATTACTTATTAGTTTCCTTATACATTGAAATCTGAAAATATAACACCTTCTCTATTACATCTTTTGTTAGCTGCTTCTTTCTGAGAAAAATTACCATAAAATCAATTTGAGCATAGAGGCTTAAAACCAAACATTGCTTTCTGCTCAATGTTCAGATAATTGGTTTTCATAATCCATGCTGCATATCGCTTTTGCTACCAACCTACTTTATTTTGTTGCAATTACACACTATTTAGCAAAACTAAGAACATGTACCAGATTAATAAAGGCTATGGCACACAGATTATAAAAGTGCAATATAATTTTACTCTTATCAGTATGAAATTTCAGTGGTTAATTAAAAAAAACCATGATTCAGGGAGCTTAAGTGGACAGAAACATTCATTTGTGGTGAGCCATTTGCGGAACAAGAAGACAAATGACTCAAAAGACTAATTTGCAGATGCCTTTATACTGCAGAAAATCAGGGTATCACTGCAATGTGACTTTCTTTTTAACACTGGAACTCTGGCTCCTTCAGTTACACTTTAAGAGTTTGTGTATGTGTATGCAGAGCACATATCATGGTCTCATTTTGCTAAAAAATGTTAACAGTAGCAAAATTTGGAATGTCAGTTGTCATAACTACTACTATTTGCCAACTAATTAATAAAGAAGAAAGAATGTGTGGTTTACCACAATCTAAACTGAGGAGAGTGGAGATGAGGCACTGCCTTCTACACTTAGACGCTGTGAAGCATTTGGAAAATGTTCCCTTTTTTTCAACGCCCTCTCAGTTTTATGCTCCATGATGAACTGGTGGATTGCCCCTGCATTCATGGGAAGATAGATCTGCTCTTCAAAAATATCTTCTGCAGAGTCACTGTCTTGGGCTGAGTCTTTCTGAAGAATGTTACTGGGTTGTAAGGTGAAGCTATGGCTAGACTCAAGCTCTGTCAAGTCATTCCCACTGAAATCCGTTTCAATATGAACTGGTTCTTTGGTCTCCAGCCACGTGTCGGCTTGGTGACTATTCCAGTGTGGTAGGTTTGGACTCACGTTTGCAGGAATATCATTGCTTAATTCAGGTTTGCTCTCCTGGCTTAACATAATAGCGCTCAAAGCCAGTGTCCCCAAATCTGTAGGCATAATAGGCTGGGCTTCTTGGGCTGTCAACCAACTTGAACCTTCGTCTGATTCAGCAGAGCTCATATCTAGCAAGGCAAATGGTGTGGATGATTCATCCAAGTACCCACTGGCATAAGTAGCCTGAGTCTTTGCTCCTCCATTTTGCTCAGAGTAACTGTTTAGCAGTGCAAAGATTCTATCTACATCCTTCAAGTAATTTGTCCAGTCGTTAGGACCAAGTCTGTAGTCATTTCTGGCTTCATATAAACTTTCATTCACACTGTACAAATCTTCCAGTCCTTGCCAGTTGACATTTTCCATGAAGATTGGCAACTTAGCCTTCCCATCCATGCCATAACTGTCCTCTGCTAAAAGAGAAGAAATGAAACTGTAGTTAGACTAAAGTTCAGTATTGATTGTGTTTGCTACCACTGTCCTGACTCAGTTCAGTAGCTCCTTTTTTTCATAACTGCAGCATGTCGATTGGTTATGGAAAAAGATAAAGATCACACATTTTTTTCTTTTTAAGAAAGTGTGGAGACACCCACAGTGAAACACCCCATATTTTACTTATAGATGGGGAAAAGGCACTTTGATCCAAGTAGCAATAATCGAGAAAAGGAGTCAGAAGCAGCCCACAATCAAAGCAGGAGTGGTATTCAACTAAGTTCTATGGACAGCAGACCCACTGAAATTAATGAATTTAAGTTAGTTGTGTTTACTATCTTCAATGGGTCTACTCTGAGTAGGACCAGCATTGAATACCATCCAATGTGTGCATATGGGATCAATGAACCTTGCTTGTTTTCCAACTCTATCAATAATAATAAAGAAAGTAATGAAGTAAAATACTTATGACGACATTGTGGTTCCAATAAGATGCTCCATGACCTACTACGGTTACTAAACTGTTGTGCATAGCCAAGTTACTGTACATTTTCATCTTTAAAAAGATGGCAACGATGTATCAGAAAAGGGGGGGGGTGCTATAATGCAATATAAGAAAACACTGGTGCTAATATCACAAGACAGCCTGTGGATTTAGACAGTAGAAATATTACTGAGAACACTTCATTGAGGATACCCAGGGAATCAACATACACATAACAAAAGGGAAACAAATGTTCGTACTATACAATAATGGCAAAGTCAACTACTGAATTACGAGGGCTATGCAGCCAATGAGAGGCTACAGAAGAACAAGAGTAAGGTATCCATGCACCAAAGGTCTCTTCTGTTGCCATTTTTTACTCTACCCCATACATATTCAGATACACACTTTTGACCTGAACTACCTGCCCTTAATTCTAAACACATGGGGATTTGGTATATATAGCTACCTACTACATTATGAGAAAAATTGTACAGGATTTGAGCAAATGTGGTGTAATGGTTAAGAGTCAGACCAGGGCTGGGGAGATCCAGGTTCAACCACCCTCCCACTCAGCTCATTGGATGACTGTGGGCCAGTTACTATCTTGCACTCTAATCTAACTCAGAGTTGAAAGTGGGGGGGGGGCAATGTACACTACCAGAGGAAAAATGGGGTACAAAGTGGTTTGTTGTATTCCACCAACTTCTGCAGGGTCACAGGTTCTTAACCTCCGACTCTGATGCTCTGAGTGGCATTTAAGCTGTAGAAATTTAGACAAATTCTTGTATAAGTGGATCACTCCAAGTAAATAAACAATTATTCAAGTTTACTGATTCGAAACAAATGTAGTAAGGCCCAATGTCTTCCTGAGGTTTTTCTAACAGTCTTGAGTATTCTCAGGGTTCCTCATCTCTGAAGATTCACTCAAGTACAAAGTACCCGATAGGTCTTCTAGCCAGGCTCTGATTATGTCCAAATCTCCATGGCTTCAACAATGCTACAGTATGAGGTGCTTTCAGACTACATACGTGACAATGCAACTTTTCACTTGAGTTACAGATTCAGGAAATGCAAGAACACATTTTTCGTATCACTTGTGAAAATGCCCTAAGTGTCTGAACATCCTGATTGAGGTCCAAATCTTGAAAGCCAGTACCTACAGACTCATAACTTTACAAAATACCAATTCATAAGGGGAGTTAAAAGTCAACAATTATGCAATTGTAGGGGATATGTCATGCAGAGCTGAAGTATTTTTAATTGCCGTATCACCTTCATTGCTGCTGACGATAGCAAGAAGATAAGCGTATTTATAATGAAACATTCTGAAAAGACCAACCTATAACAACAATAAAAATGCTTCTATCATTGAAAAATGTATCAGAAATGGGAACCTCAAGAAAGAATGGCAAGTAGAAGCAAAAAGTAACTGGCATAATCAAAAGAGATAAAATATTGATCCAATGTATTTGGACCATACCATCTTCATGGAAACTTAAAGAAGCAAAGATCCAACATTTAGATGTGCTGTTTCTTCTTTTCTTACCCTATGATATCCAAAACTTGTTGGATCAATAAACATCGCTTTTGAATCCCACTTTGCTTTTTCTCTTCTACTTCCAGTTCACTCATTATAAACAATCAAGATTTGAATGGCATAGATAAAAAAAAGTGACAAAAGATTTGAATGAACTCCCCTTTGTATAAACCGAATGGCTTGAGATGGAGCAAGATTGCACCCACTGGCTGTGCCCTTGGTGTCCATGTGTTCAGGATTCATGCACAAGGCTGATGGCAGGTTGGAAGAAGCCCTGGGCAAGGGGTCCTCTAGGGCTCCTTGAAATATTCTGGTGGTCACTGACCTCCATAGCAACCCTGGGGTTGTCCCCAAGTAAGTGTGCCAGGCAGCAGAGAGGGATTCCTTTTTATTTTTATACTCAAGTGCCGTATTCTTGGGACAGAAGTGGTGAGTGGCTGTATGCAATTTGCTTAGTGGTGTAAAGTGATGCCAGCAACTGCTGCCATCTCTGGCGGCCCCAGCATTTGCCTGGCCATGCCGACTCTGGGCCTGACACTTATGCATAGGTGAGACTCCTTGTCCCAAGGTTCCTAACTGCATGAAGACGCCTTCTGCAGATATGTCCGCACATGCATGAAATGCCTTCCATACGTTTGCTAAACATGTAGATGTTGTGGGACCAGTGGGTGCAGTCTCGTTCCCCCCCATGTGCATCAATGAACATGAGCGATGCTATTGTCACGCGAAACAACATACAGTACTTCCAGAGAACTATGCCGTGCCTTCCACTCCCCAGCCCCCCGTACAAGGATGATGAGTGAATTTCCTAAAGCAGGACTAATGTAAAATGAGCCGCATGAAGTCTCAGTGTGAGCAAAGTTAAATGTAAAGTGGAAGATGTAAAAACCAGTGGCCAGGTGCAGAACATCATTAGCGCTTGCATGCAGCAAAAGCTACGCAATGTGCGGGATACAGGCATTAGTCGAAATGGACCAGGTCATGCAATTATTTGGAAAGAAGCTGCTGAGGAGAATAATAAAGTGTGGATACCTGTGTGGATCATAGCTTCCTCCATCTTTATTTCCTGATATAGGAAAATACAAGAGTAACTTTTGTTAGTGTTTAGATTTGGTAAAAATCATTCATAATGTAGCTTTCCATGCACAGCATCTACCTCCTAAAAAGAAATTTATCGTGTTATAAATAGGTAAAGCGACAGTCCAACAAAGATACCTGGGAGTGTACTAAATAAATCAAAAAAATAGAAAAAGTGATAAAATCGTAAGAAAAGGGAAATGTTACATATTATTATTATTATTATTATTATTATTATTATTATTATTATTATTTAAATCTGTATATCGCAATTCTTCTGAAGATAAACGGGCGGTTCACAACAAAAAATACAAAATGAGAACACAAAATGCATAATAAAACAATAACAAAGCTATAACCCACTCCCACAAACACCTCTAAAAGGCCATATAATGTTAATCAGCCAAAGGCTTGGTTATAGAGAAACGTGTCTTCCTGGGGAGAGGATTCCACAAATGGGAAGCCACCAAAGAAAAAACCCATTCTCCCGTTGCCATCCTCCAGACCTCTTGAGGAGGTACACAAAGAAGTGTCTCAGGTGATAATTGCAGAGTCTGGGTGGGTTCATATGGAGAGAGGCAGTCCTTGAGGTATTGTGATCCTGAGCCATTTAATGATTTATACTTCAAAACCAACATTTGGAAACTAACTGGCAGACAGTGCAGTCAGGTCAGGATTGGTGCAATATGTTCAAACTGTCTTGCCCCAGGGAGTAACCTAGCTGCTGAATTCTGTACCATCTGAAGTGTCTGAGCTGTCTTCAGAGGCAGCCCTGAGTATAATGTGTTGCAATAACCTAACCTAGAGGTTACCAGTGCATAGACAACAGAAGCAATCCCTGTCCAGACAGGGGCACAGCTGAGCTGACGGAAGGCATTCTGCGCCACTGAGGCCACCTGAGCCTCAAAGTGACAGCAAAGGATCCAGGAGTACCCACAAGCTACATACCTGCTCATTCAGAGGGAGTGTAACCCCATCAAGAGCAGGCAACCTCTTATCCACCCAGCCTAGTAAACTGCCCACTTAACAGTGCCTTAGTAACTAGACTGAGCTTCAGTTTGTTGGCTCTCATCCAGTCCATTACTGAGGCAAGACAACGGTCCAGAACATCCACTGGCCTTACCTGCAGATGTAAAGGAGAAGTAGAGCTGTGTGTCATTGGGATATTGCTGACAACATACTCCAAAACTCCAGATAACCGCACTCAGCTGTTTCATGTAGATGTTAAACAGCATAGAGGATTAAACTGAACCCTAAGGAACTGCATATTGGTAATAGGAATTATTATTATTTTTGCAAAATTTTAGAGAAAGATTTCCCTGGAACACGGCCCACAACCCCTAATCACTTTATAGGCTTCAGATTACAGAAGAGTAATATAATTCCTTATTTTTCTAGGGAAAATGGAGAGCTAAACACAGGGGACACAGCTATGTACTTTCTCAGTGGGGTTTGATGCCCCTTGGTGGGCCCAATCCCAGGACAAATTCTCATTTGTTCTATTGGCAACCCAATATAAGTATTGGACAAGTAGATATAAAAGCAGATGGTGACCTCAGGCCTTCTCCCAGGCCCAAGTAAATACCTGGTGAAGAGAGGGCTGTAAGATTGGTTTCTACTAATATTTTGAGTGACAACGGAGAAGATGCATAAAATGAACACACACACACCCTTTAAGGACTCAAAACTTCATGTCCTAATAGAGCAGTTAATTGGTACAGTGAAAAGAAGAATCTGAGCACAAGGCTGCATAGAATAAACCTTTCCAGATGTGTTTTGGAGAGCAAGTGGAGTTATTCAGAGAAGAGGGAGTAAGTTTGCAATGTTCAAAGGCAATGCCTTCTTCATTATTGCTTCACATTTCCCAGGCTTGCATTGAGGGGGCAGGGGAGATGTCAGGCTTACAAGAAGAAATCATATATACATGCAGCATGGTAAATAATGCAATTAACTCTGCCTGCTTTTGTAATTATTATGCAGTTTTCCTGTAATATCTGTGTACAGTGAGGTGTCATATATTCTTCAGCTGCAAATCACGTCTAAATGGCTAAACATATTGTAAATACCCCATTCTGATTATGCTTAAAATCATTATTTCTCTAGGTGTTTCACAGACCACTTTAACCATTCCTTGTAGTCATTAAGGGTGCAGGGACAGAAACAACATTAACAACCCAGAGTTAAGCATAATTTGTTATTACCTGTGTCAAGCCCCTTGGGTCTTGGATTGCACTGCTTATAACCTTGACAACTTCGTAGCTCCATTAGCTGTATGTGTAGCTGGTTCAAGGTGCCTCTTTCTACAGTGTGTACTGTATTTGTCAGCTAGACACAGGTGGGAGGGGAAAGGGGGGGGAAAGAAATGTTATGAGTGTCTGCAACTGCAAAGGGTGCAATACTCAAATGACTGAAGTCTATACGCTTACATGTAAGCCAAGCTCTAGGGAACCACCATAGCTCAGTGGTAAAAGCATGCAGCTTTGCACGCAGCAGTTCCCAGATTCAAACCCCAGCATCTCTAGATAGGGCTGGGAGAGTTTCATTTTCCCATGAAACATCCCAAAGTAATTAACAATAAAAACTATTTTTTAATCCACTACAGATGGAAACTGGGATAAGGATCTCCACTTAAAAGGCTTGCTGAGAATTGAAGGCCTTTAAAGAGGTGCCGAAAAGACAACAAAGATGGAGCTTAAATGAAGCGTAATGGGAGGGGCAGACATTAAACACACATTTACCTGGTAGGGGTCTGTGTTCATGTCAAAATACTCCAGGAATCCTGTAGCAAACTCACAGAAGAGGAAGTTATGTGTTTCATTTAGTGTTCGTAAGCACCAGTAAGTGTTATTGTTTGAGCTTGTACAAGCACAAAACGATCCCACTGTTGGGGAAAGGGGGGGAAAACTTAATCAGTGTTAAGGAAGCAGATATTCAATCCAGGAAAGGCAATTAGCAGTGACCAGAGGAGGAATGACTGCTGGGAGGAGCAGAGAGAGAAGAAAACGCCATGGTACACCTGAAGCAACCCAACCAGATGCCTTCATCTGCCCCAGCTGCAACAAAACACATCGCTCCCGTATTGGTCTCTACAGCCACAGCAGGTGCTGCAACCTTCCAACAGCTTGACTTCAGCCCCAAAGGCGCTGAAGCCCCGAGACAGATGGATGGATGCCAACAACAAAATTATGCCTAGTGCAAGGTGCATACCATCTCTCTGGATGCAGTCTTTCATGCGTTAAAGGAAAATGGTTTCCGTGTTCAGACCCAGAGACCTCCCCCCTAAATAAACACACATTTGACTCAAATTTTAGTTTTGGTTTTTGGCAGAATTTAGGCCACAACTTTATTGATTACAGAAAGTGAGTGGTTGCTCACTGGTTCGACTAGCTCCCTGCACGCTTGCAGGTAGCGCTGACCCAGAGCTCTATCATAGGTCAGCCAAGGGTGAACACCTGAGGTAGGTGGAAAGCCCGGGAACAGACTATGTTCACTCCCCAGATGCTCCCCTGGACTCGGGCATTGGCGCAACCCCCTCTCGGGGGTTGACCAAACCAAGTTGAGTCCCTGGATTCCTTTAACGGAATACCCTTCACATAGGGATGGCGAGACCGTTCTCCCATCCCTATCCGCAAGCTTACAAGTTGTGACAATTTACTACACAGCAGGCCAAACCCAAATGGCAGCAGCCAATCAGCCAAGCGGGGAAAATTCCTGCTGTGCCCCGTCCCAACGACAGACAACACACAACGGCATAGCAAGCTCAATCGCAAAATGCCCTAAATAGGGAGAGCTGGGCAGGTGTTCTGATGCACGAGCTGAAAGAGGGTCAGGTGCATAGGTATATATAGGTCCCTCAATCCATTTAGACTGCTCCCATTGGCCAGATTAAACCCAGCAACGAGGGACCTACCAATCGGGTGTTGTGGCTGTCCCAATAGACCCACCCACAACCAGGAGGTCAGTCTCCCGGTCTCACCGCAACAGGTGCCCTCTTTTAGGGAAGACACGCTTTAGGAAACATGACTGCATCCAGCACCTGGAAGTGCACACATATAGTGCTGTATTTCAGCACCTCATGTGCCCTGGGTAGGCAATGGTAATTCCGACAGCACTGCTCATCCAAGCATCTCCCACTTAACTTTTAAACTTTGCAGCACCAACCATCTGCTTCTTAGGAAGCATCTTTGCACTGCTGTCGCTGCACACAAGATCTCTGGTTCAGGACCATTAATTTTAAATTCATTTTCACAATTTTCTTTCAAAAAAAACAACAACTGCATTACACAACCATAAATGTAAGTTCTGAAGTTCAAGGTTTGAAAAAATGCTTTTTGCGCAAGAAAAAAGAAGACAGAATGTCTCTGCAGTTTACAGGTGACCCCATCCACATTAAGCATTTCTTAAGAGCCACTGGTTTCAAGGAGAATGGGAGAAACACTATGCTTAAATATCTCCCATTAAAATCAAAGGGACTAAAAAGTGCTTCATCGGATCACATCTTTTAACCCTGAATAAAAAATTGCAGTTAGAAAATATCCCACATTTAAAGTAATTAAAAAAACTTATTTCCATGAATTATATCCTCTTTCATAAATATTCAGGATTCTGGAATAAACGATTGCTTAAGTGATCCTGGCACTCCAATAAAAAACTTATTTTAACAATAAGAAATGTTGGCTGTATGTAACACAGTGAACAACCCAGTTATACACGTGTTTACGGTTGATGGTGGGAAGGCAACATTGACACCGACACAAACATTAAATTGTATCCAGTGAAGTCAACCTCTTTAGTGCAAGGACCTATGCCTATGCTATTCCTTTCCCCCAGAAGAGAGATGGGGCAGAACATGGTGAAGTGTGGAGAGAGGAGAAAGCAGGAGGAAGCCTTGTGTTAACAGGATGTTTTTCACTGGATACAGCCCAAAATCTTACTCTTGAATATATACAACCTCAAAGGCAATGCTTTCTTTAGAGGAAATTGCCACCATAATCTATTGCCCCTGTGAAAGATTTTAGATCAAAGCACACTTAATTTTATGCTTTCAGCTTAAGAATATGGTTTCCATTCTTCACCAGTTGGAGACTTGCCTCTTCTCTTCTTCCTCCACACCCCCAACCTGGTGTTTCTTCTCTTTTTTAATATTGCTCTCTCTTTATCTATACATGTGTGGGAAAGACCATGTACTTGAAGACTACGGATACAATTCCATGCACAATTATTTGGAAACAAGCACCACTGTCCTCAGTGGGACTTCTGAGTAAGTTAGCAGAGAATTGGTCTGGCTACACCTAGAACCATTCAGGAGCGATTCTACTGGGCAGGTTCATAATGTGAGAACAAGTCAAATTATGGAACGCAAGCAGGTAAGGTAAACAACTTAAAAGAGATGTAAGCTATCACCCAGGTGGGCTCAATGAATGATTCAGATGAGACAGAAAGTGGTATCTCCAGGACACCAGAATCCTATAACAACAACAACTATTGTGCATGCTCTGTGGTCCCATAACCTCATCAGAAATTTGAATGTGCCTGTATTCCAATTTCTATTTCATTTTTTGGCATTAATTTAAGGAAAAACCCCTTTAAAAATATTAAACTCGTTAAAATCCAGTTTTAAATACAATTTAAATTCAATTCCAGTTGTATTTAAAATAAATAATTAAAAAAAACCACAAAAGTATATATAAATCTCCCAACTCCCTCTCGGGGGTTGACCAAACCAAGTTGAGTCCCTGGATTCCTTTAACGGAATACCCTTCACATAGGGATGGCGAGACCGTTCTCCCATCCCTATCCGCAAGCTTACAAGTTGTGACAATTTACTACACAGCAGGCCAAACCCAAATGGCAGCAGCCAATCAGCCAAGCGGGGAAAATTCCTGCTGTGCCCCGTCCCAACGACAGACAACACACAACGGCATAGCAAGCTCAATCGCAAAATGCCCTAAATAGGGAGAGCTGGGCAGGTGTTCTGATGCACGAGCTGAAAGAGGGTCAGGTGCATAGGTATATATAGGTCCCTCAATCCATTTAGACTGCTCCCATTGGCCAGATTAAACCCAGCAACGAGGGACCTACCAATCGGGTGTTGTGGCTGTCCCAATAGACCCACCCACAACCAGGAGGTCAGTCTCCCGGTCTCACCGCAACAGGTGCCCTCTTTTAGGGAAGACACGCTTTAGGAAACATGACTGCATCCAGCACCTGGAAGTGCACACATATAGTGCTGTATTTCAGCACCTCATGTGCCCTGGGTAGGCAATGGTAATTCCGACAGCACTGCTCATCCAAGCATCTCCCACTTAACTTTTAAACTTTGCAGCACCAACCATCTGCTTCTTAGGAAGCATCTTTGCACTGCTGTCGCTGCACACAAGATCTCTGGTTCAGGACCATTAATTTTAAATTCATTTTCACAATTTTCTTTCAAAAAAAACAACAACTGCATTACACAACCATAAATGTAAGTTCTGAAGTTCAAGGTTTGAAAAAATGCTTTTTGCGCAAGAAAAAAGAAGACAGAATGTCTCTGCAGTTTACAGGTGACCCCATCCACATTAAGCATTTCTTAAGAGCCACTGGTTTCAAGGAGAATGGGAGAAACACTATGCTTAAATATCTCCCATTAAAATCAAAGGGACTAAAAAGTGCTTCATCGGATCACATCTTTTAACCCTGAATAAAAAATTGCAGTTAGAAAATATCCCACATTTAAAGTAATTAAAAAAACTTATTTCCATGAATTATATCCTCTTTCATAAATATTCAGGATTCTGGAATAAACGATTGCTTAAGTGATCCTGGCACTCCAATAAAAAACTTATTTTAACAATAAGAAATGTTGGCTGTATGTAACACAGTGAACAACCCAGTTATACACGTGTTTACGGTTGATGGTGGGAAGGCAACATTGACACCGACACAAACATTAAATTGTATCCAGTGAAGTCAACCTCTTTAGTGCAAGGACCTATGCCTATGCTATTCCTTTCCCCCAGAAGAGAGATGGGGCAGAACATGGTGAAGTGTGGAGAGAGGAGAAAGCAGGAGGAAGCCTTGTGTTAACAGGATGTTTTTCACTGGATACAGCCCAAAATCTTACTCTTGAATATATACAACCTCAAAGGCAATGCTTTCTTTAGAGGAAATTGCCACCATAATCTATTGCCCCTGTGAAAGATTTTAGATCAAAGCACACTTAATTTTATGCTTTCAGCTTAAGAATATGGTTTCCATTCTTCACCAGTTGGAGACTTGCCTCTTCTCTTCTTCCTCCACACCCCCAACCTGGTGTTTCTTCTCTTTTTTAATATTGCTCTCTCTTTATCTATACATGTGTGGGAAAGACCATGTACTTGAAGACTACGGATACAATTCCATGCACAATTATTTGGAAACAAGCACCACTGTCCTCAGTGGGACTTCTGAGTAAGTTAGCAGAGAATTGGTCTGGCTACACCTAGAACCATTCAGGAGCGATTCTACTGGGCAGGTTCATAATGTGAGAACAAGTCAAATTATGGAACGCAAGCAGGTAAGGTAAACAACTTAAAAGAGATGTAAGCTATCACCCAGGTGGGCTCAATGAATGATTCAGATGAGACAGAAAGTGGTATCTCCAGGACACCAGAATCCTATAACAACAACAACTATTGTGCATGCTCTGTGGTCCCATAACCTCATCAGAAATTTGAATGTGCCTGTATTCCAATTTCTATTTCATTTTTTGGCATTAATTTAAGGAAAAACCCCTTTAAAAATATTAAACTCGTTAAAATCCAGTTTTAAATACAATTTAAATTCAATTCCAGTTGTATTTAAAATAAATAATTAAAAAAACCCACAAAAGTATATATAAATCTCCCAACGCTGCAAGAGATCACACCGACCCCCGAACCCCAGAAATGAAAGTGGTTCTCACAGTTCCAGAATGGAGCAGTCTGCCAATGGTTGTTATCATGCGTAAAACAAGTGAGTCCAGGAAGGCTGCACTCGTCTCCTTTTTTCTGGCGCTTTTTCCCTTTCCTTTCTTTCCTTCTCCTCCGGTTCTCTTTGAAGAGCTGAAGTTTACCATCTACCTCTTGGGCAGCTTCCCTAGTCAGATTCAAGAATATTTCATAAACCAAGGCTTAATCCTAGCAGTTTTCATCAAGCACCTACAATAGATTGGAGTTCTCATATAAGCAAATCAACATGCTTAGCAGCTGGAGGGAAGAAGTGGATTGTTTCAGGACTGATTTTAAAGGTCACCTCCCACCTGTGCTTGCTGCCGAAATCCTCTTCCCTGAGCTGTGACTCATATGGCAGAGAGTAATGCTTAAATGTTCTTGCTACATGCACTAATTTACATGCAGATAGCACACACCAGAGTTATTTGTATCAGGGCTGTGCAAAGCGGGAGTTTATATGGTCAAGAAATTACATATCTGTACCATATGGCTAAAAATGACTTTGCACAGGCAATCTTATAGCCAAACAGCCAGATGTACACAAATATAAATAATATTAACAAACAATAATACATAGCTTCTTATCAATAAAAAAAGAAAGAGGGGCTTACTTGAATGGATGAAGGTGACTTGTCTTAAGCTTTTCTTGACCTTTAACCCCCTTTTCTTTATTGTAATAGCTGTAAAGAAATATTATGACAAAATGAGGCTTCGCTGAAAACCAGCACTTAAAAATGGAAGTGTGGCTATTAGTTTCATTCCTTAAATATTTGTACAGAGATTACCCCACCAGCTTTTAAATAAATATAACTGTTGGTAAAAAATGTTCAAACTCTTTATATCTTTATATATAATGTAAAAGATTTCAGTGTATTCTTTACCCAAAGGCCATGAAACAATCAATTTTAACCTTACCAAAAGAAATACTCAGCTACTATATAGTCCAAAATTTTGCTTCAAAAACTCCAGTAGGTTCGCTTATTTAAAATTTATTTCAGAAATGCAGATTACTGTTCTGTGTGGCACTCCATAGAAGAAGCATTTCAAGAAGAACTAGATGAAAACATGCCTGAAGTTTGCCCAAAATGTATGACTGCTGTCTTTATGCTTTATCCCATTTTAACCAGAAAACCAAACCTTGGGAGTTATTATCTGTTCCCCCATATACATTGATTTTCCACCTGGAATTATGCAGATGAAAAAAAGAAATGCCCTTACCTTTTTTTGCTACAGTCACAGTCCTCAGGTTTTCGTCTTTTTAGATGTCCTCTCACTTCTCTTAAATTCTTAATTTTATCTTGGAGAGCCTCAATCTGCAAAGTTAGTTGCAGGTTTAGTAAGAATTTCATTCAATACTTATCAGTGCAGCAAAACATTGCTACTAACAGACACTGAGTATTGCCAGTGGTCTTATTACTATTTTACTATTCATCATTTGATAAATCTCACACATTGCATCTACAATGATAGCCGCTTTTTACCACTTGGTGAACTGACACCAAGAAATAATTATTTGTTCAAGTCCACATAGTGATATTATGCAAATATCATAGTGAACTAGGGTTTGGTTTTCTGTGCCCATGTCAGCCTCACACACACTCCTCTCCCCATCCCCTGAAGGAGTCACAAAGCTTGCTGCTGTGTGCAAACCTAGAATTATGGCTCATCTTAACTGTGGTTTAGAGACATGAGCCAGAATCAGATACCATGGTTTAAAGATGGCTTGTTTCCCTAAAGTAGGAGTCAAGATGCTACTTTCCATAATTTGTTGGCTCACTCCTCCCATCAGTCCCAGCCAGCATGGCTAATGGTCAGGGATGATGGGAGTTGTAATCCAACATTTGGAAGGCATCACACCAGCTATTTCTGCCTTAAAACCATAGTTGAGACTAATCACAGTTTGTCCAGGTTCACATTAACCATGGTTATTTGAAAACAGAAGCAATTGCTTCTGATTTTCTCATGGTTGCCAGCCATGGGGGAAGATCTCAGAAGAGGAGGCTCACTTGTGTAATGCTAAACTGTGGTTTAGCATTATGCCAAACACAGCCACCCCATGTTTATGGCCTAGCAGAGATTTGAACCTCAATCACCCAGTTCTGATTGCGATCCTTCACCCACTGGTACATTTTGTGAGATTTGCATTTTGGTAAGATACCAGCACAGGTGGTTAATAAAGGAAAATGACTTCAAACCTCCTTGTCAATGTAGGCTTTGTGGTCTTTCCAGGCTCTGGCTGATTGGTATAGTTCCCTCTCACAGTGAATAGAGTCATTCGGAAGAATAAAACACCTTTAAGTGGAAAAATGGATAAAAGAAAATAGGGGTGATGTTTGGGGGAGAGAGATCTTGGGTACATGCAGCCTAAATCCTCTGAATCCACAGAGTAAAGAAATCACTATAAATTATTTTTACTATGGTAGTTCCAGCATCTCGTAAGAATCAAAGTGGGCAAGTACTTGCTCTGCTTCCTCCCTAGGGTGGAAGGACACAGCTTGGTTGGATCCTCCTCAATGGCTACAGGCACATTATGGAACAGCTTCCACTGTGAAGTGTAGCTGATTCCTTCCTTCCTGGCTTTGTTTGCCAGTTACTAAAGACCTTTTTATATCTTCAGGTTTTATTGAGAGGTTTGGAGGGTGGCAACAGGTTTGGAGAATGGGCCTATTCTGTGTTGGCTCAGCGTCTGTGGAATGCTCTCCCCAATGATCCTCGAATGAAGGGTAGTATAGGATTTAATAAATAATAATCAGACTAGTTTCCACATTAATCACAACTTCCTTGCCCTTACCTTTATAATAATGATAATGATGATAATTTATACCCCATCCATCTAGCTGGGTTTCCCCAGCCACTCTGGGTAGCTCCCAACAAAATATTAAAAACATGATAAAACATCAAACATTAAAAACTTCCCTAAACAGGGCTGCCTTCAGATGTCTTCTAAAAGTCAGATAGTTGTTTATTTCCTTGACATCTGATGGGAGGGCGTTCACAGGGCGGGCGCCACTACCAAGAAGACCCTCTGCCTGGTTCCCTGCAACTTCACTTATCGCAGTAAGGGAACCGCCAGAAGGCCCTAAGAGCTGGACCTCAGTGTCTGGGCTGAACAATGGGGGTGGAGACGCTCCTTCAGGTATACTGGACCGAGGCCGTTTAGGGCTTTAAAGGTCAGCACCAACACTTTGAATTGTGCTCGGAAAAGTACTGGGAGCCAATGTAGGTCTTTCAGGACTGTTGTTATATGGTCTCGGTGGCTACTCCCAGTCACCAGTCTAGCGTCTGCTCATAGCCTCACTACCCTTAATCCACTATCTCCCTTATCCATCCATCAATCCTAATGTATCTCTGCTCATGTACTTGGCTCCTCTGACTTCACCGTAGTCAGCTGTGGCAAAAGCATTCTTACTTATGAGTCACTCGGACAGAGTCCGGCTGGCCGACTGCGTTGGTTCCATCGGCTAACATCGCTTTGTCACCACCAGCGGTATCTTCTGATTGGCCCTCCTCCTCTTCACTGTAAGCTCCATGCCGCTTAACAATGCTTTTGGGTTGGAGGATATGCAGTTCTTCCTCCTCCAGGTTTATATCATATATTTCCCCTTCGAATTCCACAGACAGGGAACGAGTCTGGCGTGTGTGAACAAACCGCGGTTTGTATTCTACATTGGTAAAAGAACACAGAAGTGTCAATTAGACAACTACTAACGGTGCACTCTTTATAAAGAGGGGAAGGAGCCAAGACCCGGGGACTGATGCAGAGTAACTGGGGAGAGGGGAATAGTACATTCATGATGATTTTCACTACAAAACTCTTTGGTCCAAGCAATCAATTTAACAGACATGACCCTACCTAGTCCTGCACTGAACACTTCATTTCTTTAAATAAAATGGGACCTAACTTTCCAGGGCAAAAAAACCTTCCCAAGGCAATTTACAAAAATTGCTCTGCCCAGGTCTGCTCTACACAGTGCAATGGACTGTGACACTATTCTTGGAGAGATTTTAATTTTAATAGAGAAGCATTAGGGCGATGTCATTTCCTCTCCCAAAATCTGAACTGCTACAGCCTAATTTACATTCTCATTCTGTTCCATTTGTCAGAGTCAGACAAGAGAAATGCAAGTCCCTAGGAGCGGGGAGGATATGAAATGCAACTTTACCAGCATAATCTTGCACAAAAATGGTGCTTTTAAGACAGCGATGGGAAACCTGAAACCCACCAGATGTTGCTGGACTCCAACTCCCATTAGCTGCAGCCAGCATGGCCAATGGTTAGGGATGATGGGAGGGGGACTGTAGAGCTCAACAACACTCATAAGACAACAGGTTATCTTTCTCTGATTTATGAGATGTTCACATGGAGGTCACTGTAACTGTGAGCAAGGCCTGTGATGTTCTGGTCAGGTGAGGTTTTTATTTTACCACCCCTCTGCCGCTTCCTTGGCCCACCCCCCATCAAGTGTAGCTATGTTGTGAAATGCTCTACCCCACCTAGTAAGAAAATACAGTTCTTCTGGTTGGTTACATAGCCACCATAGTGAACTGCCACTTTGTAGATTACTGGAAATAGTACCTTGTCTGTCTCCTTAATATAAGAAATGTGCACTAGATTCAATTTGATAAGTAGTTCACATTGGAGTCCACTGGAGGGCACTGCAGAAACATGTGTTGGAAACTAGCTAGCTAGGAATTTCGCTTTAAGAGAAATCTGGATGCATTAAAGTACAACAGGGACAAATAATTTGTGTACAGATGGCTGAACAATTTAAACTGCATTTAGGGCTGGGAAAAAGTGATGAGCTGAGTGATAATATTGCTATTGCCAGGTTGATCTAAATAGTTTGTTCTGCCCAGCAGAAAGCCATTCATAAGCATAGCTTTTTATCTTGTAAAAAAAAAGTGTAAGACAGCAGGCAGTTTGCATTAAGGATGCATTCAGTAAATATATACATCTAGATGAGAAATCGCTGCTCAGAGTAGGACAAGAATACAGAACATCTACTTGGGTATATTTTACTAGCCTTTATAGTAATGTACTAGAAGCAAGCTTTTGAGCTACACTAATAACTTTTTGTTCAGATATAAATATTTAAGTACTATTTAAACCTGGCTAACCTGTTGTTTAAAATAGTCTAGAAACACAACGTTCCATTTAACTGAGAGCAGACAGATTTCATAGTGGTGTGGTGGTTAGAGTTGGACTAGGATTTGGAGACCTAAAGCTCACTTGACTATGAAGATTCCTGGGTGCACCTTGGGATAGACACCAACTCTCACCTTGACGTCACTCACAAGGATGTTGTGAGGATAAATGGGGGGTGGGCGTGGGCGTGGAGAACCATGTACAGCACTTGTAAATGCAATAATTCAAGGGAAAAAAATGTTTGTAGAGTCAGGAGCTGATGGGAGTGGGAATCGCTTTGGGATAAATAGTACTCTCTCCACATTTACTTCTATGGTTTAGCTTGCTTACGTGGTTGGCTCTGGCCTGAAAGTTGCCCCTTCCTTTATGCTTCAGGTGAGCTGCCTTGTTTGCCCCACCCGACCCACCTTGCGTAGTGAATCCAATCAAAAGTGTGGTGTCTTCTTATTTCTTTATCACACTTCAAAATCTTCTCTGAAGGGGTGGGTGGCTTTGTGACTGGTAAAAGAGCTAGCCAGCAAGTGCTGTAAAAATTCACCTTCTACTCTAATGCACCTTGCCCTCCCAAACCGGAGGAGAAGACTGTAGGGTTGCCAGAATTATGGTAGGTTTCCACATCAAGCTCACTGCCGAAACAGTGCACATCTATGTTCAGCCTTACTGGAAGCCCTGTTGTTCATTGGAAGCCTTCGGCAGTGAGGGAAGCCGATTACAAATTTTCTTAGTATAATGGCATCAACTTTCTAGAGTCAGAGGGCTCAGAGCAATATATGTGGCAGACTACAGCTCCAACCCCATGTCATTGGTTGCTTACTGCTCCATCTGTCTCCTATGCACTGCCTGCTTTAACGAATGCTGAAAGTCAGAAGCAGAGGTACCAGCACATGTCTCTTGAGCAAAGCAACAAATTGTGCCTGTTGCGTGACTGGTTGCGTCTGAACCTGCTTGATCTGCCAGGGGCCTCTCTCAATAGCACAGTCTGTGAAACACTGGAAGAAGGCAATTAGGAAAGATGGACAGGCAGTCCAGGCCAGTGAGAAGCCGTTCCACCAGTGCACTGGATGAGGAAGGTGGGAATAGCTCTGTACAAACGGCCAGGGGGATCTGATGCGGACGTCACACAGCATCTATTGCCTGAGGTGAACACCTCACTGTGTCTAGTGGTAGGGCTGGCCCTGCCAGAGCTGAATGAAGTTCGTGACTAATATATACAGTTATTAGTTTATTAGATCAAATAATCACACAAGGTGATATCTGACTAAGTCATACTTAGAGCACACCACCAAAGTCAATGAGCATACTTTTTGAATGCAATGTACTCTACCAGATGCCGCCCACAGTGATTTATATTAAGTGGCATAATTTTTTTCAGTCCACAGTAAACTTGCAGGATTTGTTTCCCCAGATGGAAGATGTGTGGTGCCTAAACCTGGAGCAAATTAAAGTCTCTGACCTTTCTGAAAGCCTTCAATATACTGTCACCTACTTTGTATTCCGGGGTTTCTCATAAAAGCTCTTTGATTTTTTCTTTGAGTCCTACTGCTCCGGTAATCAGCTTCTCCGCAGTCGCAGTCATTTTCTTTGCTGCTGTATCCCCGGGAGTGAATGCTTCGCGTTCTCTTTCTGATAGCAAGGATGTCACTGGACGCTTTACATTTGTGAATGCGGAGTTTGCCAGACGCATCTTCGATGCACTGCCACTTCTGCGGGGAAAAGACAACGAACAGGCCGCTTAAATTTATCTCTCCGAACCTCCATTTTTATTTTGAGAAGTACAACAGGCAATGCCTTCCTTGTGGTCCATAGTTTCTTTTTGCATTCTTGCAAAATATTACCTTGCACTCTAGGTAAACCTGTGTTTGCATAACATGCAAATGAATTACACCATGGGTAGGCAAACTAAGGCCTGGGGGCCGGATCTAGCCCAATCACCTTCTAAATCCGGCCTGCAGACAGTCCGGGAATCAGCGTGTTTTTACATGAGTAGAATGTGACTTTTTATTTAAAATGCATCTCTGGGTTATTTGTGGGGCATAGGAATTCGTTCTCTCCCCCCCCCCCCAAGAAATATAGTCCAGCCCCCTACAAGGTCTGAGCGACAGTGGACTGTCTGAAAAAGTTTGCTGACCCCTGAATTACACCATTGCAGCAATGGGAAATATATAAACCATACAGATCAACTATACTAGGAGTAGCTGGGCAAAAAAAGCAGTCTCTGCTTCTCACTTGGCTGGTGCGGTGACGGGGAATAATGGTGGCCTGTGATGGTCACTGGTATGCCCCTGCAGCCTCAACCTCACTGCTGCCCTACCCCACACCACCCCAGTTAACTGATCCCACCATTAGGATGGTGGCTCCATATCCCACACCTCACCATGCCAGCTGTGTCCAAACTGTGTCTCCCATTACACTCAACTCGTATTTCCACTCATTGACCACCCTCAACAACACAGCCAAGAAACCTTCAGAGGACTCCCTTTCAGAAACACACTGGTGCAGGGAAACAAGAAGTTGCACTAAGATTTCCCTCTGCAATCCCATGCACTGTGCAACCAATCACAGCACATCCTTGCAACTTCTCCTCTAGTCAGAGTCTGCACAACTCCTCAAGGACAGGCACAAGCCCCTTCTTTTCTGCACTTATATGTTCTCTTTTTTCCTATTACTTACTGCACTATGTGGACAGGTTAAATGGAAGTTGCATATGACTGAAGCCCTTAGATAATCTGACTTTTGGGCTCACGCTCTGCAAATTATTACTGCTTTTAATTTTTACGAATGTGCAAGCTTTAAAACATCCCAGCTAATCTACCACAAACTGCAAGTTTCCCAATGGGCTAATGAAGAGAGATAATGCAGTCGTCGAGAAGGAAGTTTTCTAAAAAGCCACAAAGTAGTAGTTTAGCTTGATCTGCTGTTGCATAAAACAGCACTTTTCATGCACTGAAAACAATGGTTTGCGAGTGGAAATAGATCTGGAGCACTTCCACGTCTGCTGAAGTCCAGCTTTCCTTGCTAGATCACAGAATATGAAGAACAGCTGCTAATTGCTCCTAATGGAAGTTAAAAGCCCATTCAGGTGACCTGCAATATCAGGGTCCTCCGTTTGATCCCATATGCAGCTGGAGCAAAGCCAGACACACATCGCATACAGACCAGGGGTGGTGACGGAGGAAGACAAGAAGAGTCCTAGCATGCAATCTGTTGGATCAGCTACTTCTGGACAAGCATAGGCTCGATCTACAGAGATCAGTAAACTACAACAGACAGTTTGCTATGTAACTGACCTATCTCTGTCGCCCAGCCAACTTCAGAGGGTTTCACTTAAACATGGGCGTGCTAGATGCCAAAACAGATTAAAACGTGAAGTGCTTTCCATGTCTACTCAAGATGTTATGTCCCACTGCATCCAACAGGGTAAACTCCCAAATAAGTGAGTATAGGACTGCAGCCTAAATGGATATAACCAGAAATGGAAAATTACTAAAAGCAAGGGATGATATGGTTTACCCTAGACTCAAGGAAAAGATTCCATCACTAATAAGCACTAATGAGATCTGGTTAAAAACAAGGTACAGTGCTACCTCGGGTTAAGTACTTAATTCGTTCCGGAGGTCTGTACTTAACCTGAAACTGTTCTTAACCTGAAGCACCACTTTAGCTAAGGAGGCCTCCTGCTGCTGCCGTGCTGCCGGAGCACAATTTCTGTTCTCATCCTGAAGCAAAGTTCTTAACCTGAAGCACTATTTCTGGGTTAGCGGAGTCTGTAACCTGAAGCGTATGTAACCTGAAGTGTATGTAACCCGAGGTACCACTGTACTGTGTGGCTGAGCGCAGGGTGCCACACTTTATCATCACTGATGGGACAGGGAGGGGGTTGTATCAGAGGGCAATGTCTAACCATGTCTCTTTGAGCCACCATTTTTTCTCAAGTTAGGAAGCTTCCCAAAATGGTAGCTGCATCAAGTCACCAGTGCTTCCTGCCCTCGTTTCTGTGTGCTTCTCCTTTAGGTGATTATACAGATCAGCTTCACTTCCTGCCTTTACTGCTGTGGGTTCTTCAATCACTAAACCTGATGGCTCTTCTTCACAGACACAACTAGCCACTCACCTGTTGCCCACTGGCAGCCAGCTGAGAGAAATCCTTGACCATCTTCATTTCTTTGACCCAGTCATAGTTTTCAGGATTATGAAAAACCCTCCCACTTGTTTAACATCCGTTATGCCCTAAACTTCAAAACACAGTCCTGAAGCAGGAAAAATGCTTGGAATGTTTTGCAAGGGAAATGTAATGATGTCCACCTAGGGAACCTTTGGCCCACCAGATGTTTCTGAACTACAGTGGTGCCCCGCAAGACGAATGCCTCGCAAGACGAAAAACTTGCTAGACAAAAGGGTTTTCCATTTTTGCGTTGCTTCGCTAGACGAATTTCCCTATGGGCTTGCTTTGCAAGACGAAAACGTCTTGCGCTTTTTTTTTAAAAGCCGCTTGAAGAGGCACAGTTGCGACGGACCATGCTTCGCAAGACGAAAAACATTGCAAGACGAAAAGACTCGCGGAACGAATTCTTTTCGTCTTGCGAGGCACCACTGTACAATTGTAAGTCAACAACATATGGAGGGCCACAGGTTCCCCATACCTGACCCAGGGAAACAGATTTCACCTGAGAAAATTGCCACCGGTTTCTCTCCTGTTACCCAAAGGGGTGCTGCAGATCTTTGGCCACAATTTAATTCCTTGATATTTATACAAGTCCCCTCTTCTGTTCAGCATTGATGCGGTTGCACTTACTGGTGTAAAAATAATTCATCCTCTGCCACAGTAATGTCCACATCCACCAGACAGCGATCCTACCCTGACTGCACTGGCTGCCAATTAGTTTCCAGGCCCAATTCAAAGTGTTGGTTTTGACCTATAAAGCCTTAAACGGCTCAGGATCACAATACCTGAAGGACTGCCTCTCCCCATATAAACTGTCCTGGACACTGTGTTCATCATCCAAAGCACTTCTTTGTGTGCCTCCTCCATGTGAGGCCCGGAGGGTGATAACATGAGAACGGGCCTTCTCTGTAGTGGCTCCCCATTTGTGAGATGCTCTCCCCAGGGAGATTCGCCTGGCGCCTTCATTATATATTTCTGGGGCCAGGCAAAAATGTTCCTCTTCAACCAGGCCTTGGGCTGATTTATATTCTGCTGCCTTTTAAATGTGTCTGTGGAAAGGGGAGTTATTGTTTTGCTGTTTTGTTTTACTTATTTTCATGTTTCTATCCTCTATTTTACTCTGTGAACTGCTCCGAGATCTTATGATGAAGGGTGGTATATGAATCTAATAAATAACAACAACAATAACCAGTCCATGATAATAATTAATATATGCCTCACCCACAGGTTCATTGTAGTTAATGGCACAGGGGCACCTACTGCCTATTAGTTACAGAACACCAAACATCTGGTACAGAATATCTGCCTTGACAGGTCTTGGGCCTGTTGCATATTAAGATAGCCCAGTGGTTGTCATGGTGACTACAAAGCTCTGAGCTGTTTCCAAGTCTGAGACCGCTTCCATCAGCTCAGAGAGGGATTGGCTAGGCAAAGGGATGATTGGTACTGAGGAAATCTCCGAAGTCTCTCCATGGCCCAATACTAGGCAAAATATTTAATATATGTTGTCTGCCATGCGAGCTACCTGCTGATACAGACTGAATATAATTTAAGCTCCTTGGAGGATTTTCCAGTATCGATTATGAATCACAGCACAGTAACAGCTCAATCCAGCTTAATAAGTATTGAGATGAGCTGAACGGAAAACTCTGGCAAATCCAAAAGTAGCCCCTCTTACAGATTTGACATAGTCTTGGGAATTAAGTAAAAGGGCAAACACATACACATTGCTGGTTTTCTAAAGGTTCCAGTAGAAAGTACCCATCAAATATAATGTTCAAATAATTACAAGTAATTATTTCCTATTGTGGCCTTAAGCAAGTTCATACTTCTTGTGAGATATACAAAAGGTATCTTTTGTAAACTCCTCATTACACAAGTAATTATGTTTACTAACAGAAGAGAGAATTTACAATACAACATATTTCAAACTGCTAGTATAGGGAACACACAAACAATACTTATTTTTCTATATACTGCCATCTATAGACTACATGCAAAATTCTAAGGACCAAAGCTAGACACGATGCTAGATGTGTCTTTGCATTTAATCACAGAACTGAACTGTTGGGAGGGACCCCAAAAGTCATTTCATCCAACCCCTTACAATGAAGGAACTTCAGTTAAAGAATTCCTGACAGATGACCATCCAACGTACGTTTAAAACCTCCAGTAAAGGAGAGTCCACCACCTTCTGAGGTAAGTCCGTTCCACTATCAAACAGCTTTTACTGTCAGAAAGTTCCTCCCAAAGTTTAGTAGGGATCTCCTTTATTACCAGTCAAATCCATTGGTTTGTGTCTTTTGCCTCTGGGGGAGCAGAAAAGAAGCTTGCTCCATCTTCTATGTGTCAGCCTTTCAGGTATTTGAAGATGGCATGCTGATCAGCAGTTCAAGAAACAGAATAGGCGGCTAGCTCTAGTCACACAGATTTGCATGACTGCAGTTTATTTTTATGGGGATGCACACACACTACCCTAGCACTTGTTAGACTGGATCTAGGGTAAACAATTGCAATCTCAGATTATTATTTTTTGCAGGCTAACATCTTTTCTCTTCGATTATTTTACTAATTTAGCATGGATTATTCTAGTGTTTTGTTCTTTAAAAAAAACACAAACAGCATCAATGGGTGTGTCAGATAATTATTAGGACTGTAGCACCAGTTAACACCTTTTCTCCCCTGCAGTCCTGACAAAACCCCTCTTAGCATCCTGGTCAAGTAGACCAATTTTTGCAACCATGATACAACCCAAGGTTTGTGTCACTAGAGCTATAGCAGCATATACATGACTCAGCCAGTGAAACCAAAGCAGCTTGTCATCAGGGAACATCAAAGCCTTTGATCCGAGATATCTCCACAACTGAAGTGATTGGAACATTAGCCTTTGGAAACAAGACTTGATGCTGGGTACAGTTTCATCCTCAATGTATACCTAACAGTGAAGTGCACATTTCAGTTTTTCCTTTTCCATCTGTAAACCTATCTAGTTCCCCACAATCCTCTAGGAAGGAACTTAAGTCAGGAGCCTCAGTTCCTGCTACGCCTTACTGCTATCACTGTGGAAAGTCCATTCCATGGGCAAATAGAAGTCCCCAACTTGAAGTTCCTTGAGCAAAAATTAAAAAGTCCCTGTCCCAGGTCCTTACTTCCATTTGCCGCCTCCTCCTCCATTCATGCCTGAAAAGTTATTCCCACAAATCTAGTCACCTGAAAGAAATCTGGACAGTCTTTTCAAGGAACTGCCAAGAAAACTGGCAGCAATACACACCATTCTGGAAAGACTTTTCAATAAATCCCAAGAGGCAGATTATGGCGCCCTCCACTTATTGCTTTTATAAGTGTATTAATATAGATTTACATTCAACATTGTTAAAGTGCAATAAATGCCCCACTTAAGTATTTAAAATGAACACTGTTTACTTAATATGCTGTGACAGCTTTAGACAGCCATTAAAGCCTTTCATGTAATGAGGAAATTAATTACAGAGTCTACAAAAGATGCCTCAACAGTAGGCATGCTTAGAGGTTATGGAAACTCTGGCAGCTGACAATTTAGGCTTTAAGAATGTTGGAAAGGCTGATCACCAAGGCATAAAAAATACAGTCCAGAGTGAAGAACTCATTCATTGGATTTCAGTGGAAATTTAAGTTTGCAAAGCTTTGGCTTTGTTGCACCCTAAGTCTTGAAAAACTAAGTTTTAGTGCCGCAATAGCTCAGAGATCAGAGGAAAAACTCTGATCCTGCTTTCTCTAACTTGGTGCACCAGATATGGAATGTCCCCCCCGCCCCCCATGTCATATGCATTTTTAAGCCAGGTAAAAACCTATGTGTTAAGACAGGTGTTTCTATGAAATTGGTAGGAATATACAGTGGTACCTCTGGTTACGTACTTAATTTGTTCTGGAGGTCCATTCTTAACCTGAAACTGTTCTTAACCTGAAGCACCACTTTAGCTAATGGGACCTCCCGCCGCCTCGGCGCGATTTCTGTTCTCATCCTGAAGCAAAGTTCTTAACCCAAGGTACTATTTCTGGGTTAGCCGAGTCTGTAACCTGAAGCGTCTGTAACCTGAAGCATCTGTAACCCGAGGTACCACTGTATGTATTTTACATTTGAAGGAATCTTATAAGCCAGGTTCCTTTGACCTTCTGTATTCTGCCGAATGACAACTCCCATCAGCCCCAGCAAGCATGGCCAATGGCCAGGAAAGATGGGAGTTGTAGTTCAGCAACATCTGGAGGGTGAAATGTTCCTCACAGCTGTTATAAGCTTTTATCCAATTTTTGAATGAATGAATGAATGGTGTGTGTGTGTGTGTGTGTGTGTGAGAGAGAGAGAGAGAGAGAGAGAGAGGAAATGGGAGCTGCTATTCATATGGATATTGATCAATGACAGCTTAGTACTAAGGTACCCAGTACAAAGGAGATTCTACATACAGATAGGGATGGGTGGATGGGGTGGAACAGAAGTGTAAAGGGCCATTCATTAATTTACAGGGAGAGACAAGCTTTCTTCAAGCTTGGGTATGAAACCTACTTTTTCTAAACATTCTGGAATGAGGTCTTATTGCTTTATATAGCTGGTTGTTGCTGTTTTAAGCAACAATATTCTTTCATTGTGTTTTTAATTATTGTTGCAAACTGCCTTGATAAGGGGGAGTTTAAAACAAGAACTGTGTGGGAAGATGCTTGAAGCACTCAACCAGGTCGCCATATGGATCCTGCACCTATATGGCTACATTTAAAGAAGCCCCCTATGAAGCTGGCTTAATAATAGGCAAATCAAATCTTAATTCGGTCAAGTAAAAATAAAAAAAATGCAAAGATTTATCTTGAGCGTAAGGCTCAAGTTTAGCACCACAGACTTAGGTGTTCTTTTCTGAATTATAGCACATAATAGAAAGATGAAATGTAGCAAACAATAAAGAAGCAAACCAGCTTCTAGCTTAATCACCAATTTACAATGAAGGGATTTAGCTCAAATAAAATATATTGTGTGCAAAAACGGTTTGCAAATGCTACCACTGTAAAACATGTCCTTGATTCAAGGACTACATTTAAAAATAATTTCCCTAACAATGGTTTGTTTTGTGTGTTCTTGCTTTGGGAAGCAATTTATTTTCATTGAATGTCCCCAAAATATCCCTAATGACCCCTGCAGAACGCTGGACAAATGCCCAGATGGCATAGTTGAAAGAGTTTACCTTTAGCTAATTAAGTCACATTAAAGGTAACTGGAATCCATCAACTTACAAGGCAGCATAAAATAACTGAGAACAAGGTGGAAGGCATAACATTTACATGCCAGTTTCCCCATTAAATTTTCTATTTCCTAGTCAATTGAGGGGAAAAAACACATTTACATGGAGGAAATTCTTCATAGAAACTACTTGGGGCAAGTGTTATTCTGCATTCATTAATGGAGTATATATTCTTTAATATCTATAATATCCTTGCCAGCATACTGTACTTATCAGTGCAAACATTATTGAAAATTTCAAAGACGTTTATAAGGAATGTGTAGTTTCATGCTGAAAGACATCAGTATTATTATCATCAATATACAGGCATACACAGAACAGCACATAACCACATAAAAATATAATCTTAAATACACATTAAAATCTAATGGCGGAGGAAGGTGATGGTGGGGTAGATGCCAAACTGATTCTGCAGAATTGAAGCCACTCCTATTGATAATAGTGCATGGTTGAGTCACATTGAAGATCAGTGTTGCAATAATTTTAAAAGCTGCCATAAAATGAGTCTGAAATACCCAGAACAAAGGGGCAGAAGAAGCAGAATAACTGGAGTCTGGCAAATGTGTTGTGACTTGAAGGCAAGCTCAGTTGGTTAGAGTAGGGTGCTGATAGTGCCAAGGTAGCAGTTTGATCCCCATATGGGACAGCTGCATATTTCTGAATTGCAGGGGGCTGGACTAAATGATCCACAGGGTCTGTTTCAACTCTACAGTTCTATGATTCTAAGCAAGCAACAGAATCAAATGCGCGCACACATAAAGTCTAATGTATACTGGACTAACCCCTTCATGAATCACTGCCTTGCCGTGGCGAAGGGCCTTGAATAACTCAAGAGAAGCTATGAGCTATGCCGTGCAGGGCCACCCAAAAAGGACAGGTCATAGTGGAGAGTTTTGACCAAACGTGATCCACCTGGCGCAGGAACTGGCAAGCCACTCCAGTATCCCTGCCAAGAAAACTCCATGGACAAAGACAACAGGCATATAAAAGTTATGACGCTGGAAGATGAGCCCCTCAGGTCGGAAGGCGTCCAACATGCTACTGAGGAAGAGCGGAGGACAAGTACAAGTAGATTCAGAGCTGATGAAGCGGCTGGGCCAAAGCCGAAAGGACGCTCAATTGCGGATATGCCTGGAAGCAAAAGGAAAGTCCAATGCTTTAAAGAAAAATATTGCATAGGAACCTGGAATGTAAGAACCATGAACCTGGGTAAGTTGGATGTGGTCAAAAATAAGATGGCAAGAAAAATGGACGGGAATGGGCGAATTCAGTTCGGATGAGCATCACATCTACTACTGTGGGAAAGAATCCTGTAAAAGAAATGGAGTGGCCCTCATAGTCAACAAAAGAGTGGCAAAAGCTGTACTGGGATGCAATCTCAAAAATGATAGAGTGATCTCGATACAAATCCAAGGCAGACCTTTCAACATCACATTAATCCAAGTTTATGCACCAACCACTGGTGCTGAAGAAACTGAAATTGACCAATTCTATGAAGACTTACAACACCTTATAGAAATGACACCAAAGAAGGATGTTCTTCTCATTATAGGGGATTGGAATGCTAAAGTGGGGAGCCAAGAGATAAAAGGAACAACTGGCAAGTTTGGCCTTGGAGTTCAAAATGAAGCAGGGCAAAGGCTAATAGAGTTCTGCCAAGAGAACAAGCTGGTCATCACAAACACTCTTTTCCAACAACACAAGAGACGACTCTACACATGGACATCACCAGATGGGCAGCATTGAAATCAAGATTGATTACATTCTCTGCAGCCAAAGATGGAGAAGCTCTATACAGTCAGCAAAAACAAGACCTGGAGCTGACTGTGCCTCAGATCATCAGCTTCTTATAGCAAAATTCAAGCTGAAACTGAGGAAAGTAGGAAAAACCACTGGGCCGGTAAAATACAATCTAAGTCAAATCCCTTATGAATACACAGTGGAAGTGAGGAACAGGTTTAAGGATTTAGATTTGGTGGACAGAGTGCCTGAAGAACTATGGATGGAGGTTCGTAACATTATACAGGAGGCAGCAACTAAAACCATCCCAATGAAAAGGAAATGCAAGAAAGCAAAGTGGCTGTCCAACGAGGCCTTACAAATAGCGGGGGAGAGAAGGCAAGCAAAATGTGAGGGAGATAGTGAAAGATACAGGAAATTGAACGCAGACTTCCAAAAAATAGCAAGGAGAGACAAGAAGGGCTTCTTAAACGAGCAATGCAAAGAAATAGAGGAAAACAATAGAATGGAGAAAACCAGAGATCTGTTCAAGAAAATTGGAGATATGAAAGGAACATTTCGTACAAAGATTACCATAATAAAAGACAAAAGTGGAAAGGACCTAACAGAAGCAGAAGACATGAAGAAGAGATGGCAAGAATACACAGAGGAACTATACCAGAAAGAAATGGATGTCTCGTATACCCCAGGTAGTGTGGTTGCTGACCTTGAGCCAGACATCCTGGAGAGTGAAGTCAAATGGGCCTTAGAAAGCATTGCTAATAACAAGGCCAGTGGAAGTGATGATATTCCAGCTGAACTATTTAAAATTTTAAAAGATGCTGCTGTTAAGGTGCTACACTCAATATGCCAGCAAATTTGGAAAACTCAGCAGTGGCCAGAGGATTGGAGAAGATCAGTCTACATCCCAATCCCAAAGAAGGGCAGTGCCAAAGAATGCTCCAACTACCGCACCATTGCACTCATTTCACACGCTAGCAAGGTTATGCTTAAAATTCTACAAGGCAGGCTTAAGCAGTATGTGGACCAAGAACTCCCAGAAGTGCAAGCTGGATTTAGAAGAGGCAGAGGAACCAGAGACCAAATTGCAAACATGCGATGGATTATAGAGAAAGCTAGAGAGTTCCAGAAAGACATCTACTTCTGCTTCATTGACTATGCAAAAGCCTTTGACTGTGTCGACCACAGCAAACTATGGCAAGTTCTTAAAGAAATGGGAGTGCCTGATCACCTCATCTGTCTCCTGACAAATCTCTATGTGGGACAAGAAGCTACAGTTAGAACTGGATATGGAACAACTGATTGCTTCAAAATTGGAAAAGGAGTACGGCAAGGCTGTATATTGTCTCACTGCTTATCTAACTTATATGCAGAATTCATCATGCGAAAGGCTGGGCTGGATGAATCCCAAGCCGGAATTAAGATTGCTGGAAGAAATATCAACAACCTCAGATATGCAGATGACACAGCATTGATGGCAGAAAGTGAGGATTAAAGAACCTTTTAATGAGGGTGAAAGAGGAGAGCGCAAAATATGGTTTGAAGCTCAATATCAAAAAAACGAAGACCATGGCCACTGGTCCCATCACCTCCTGGCAAATAGAAGGGCAAGAAATGGAGGCAGTGAGAGATTTTACCTTCTTGGGCTCCATGATCACTACAGATGGTGACAGCAGTCACGAAATTAAAAGACGCCTGCTCCTTGGGAGAAAGGCGATGGCAAACCTAGACAGCATCTTAAAAAGTAGAGACATCACCTTACCAACAAAGGTCCATATAGTTAAAGCCATGGTTTTCCCAGTAGTGATGTATGGAAGTGAGAGCTGGACCATAAAGGCTGATCACCGAAGAATTGATGCTTTTGAACTATGGTGCTGAAGGAGACTCTTGAGAGTCCCATGGACTGCAAGAAGATCAAACGTATCCATTCTTAAGGAAATCAGCCCTGAGTGTTCACTGGAAGGACAGATTGTGAAGCTGAGGCTCCAATACTTTGGCCACCTCATGAGAAGAGAAGACTCCCTGGAAAAGACCCTGATGTTGGGAAAGATGGAGGGCAGAAGGAGAAGGGGATGACAGAGGACGAGATAGTTGGACAGTGTTCTCAAAGCTACCAGCATGAGTCTGACCAAACTGCGGGAGGCAGTGGAAGACAGAAGTGCCTGGCGTGCTCTGGTTCATGGGGTCACGAAGAGTCGGACCCGACTAAACGACTGAACAACAAAATACTGGACTAAAGATAACCCAAAGCCAACATCAATTTTGGATACGCACAACTCTTTCAACTCAATTTCAGCCTCGGTGAGGCAATTAAGTACAAATGGGTGACTATCAAATTCTGTTTCTCTCACTTCCTCGTTTTTCCAATCTTAATTCTGCACATTTTCACATCAGTTTGCATTTTTTAAAAAAGCTGAAAATGTGTTGCCGTTTTTGTGTGAATTTCTCCTACCATTCAGATTTCTGTATGCAATTTATCCTAATAGACAGTTTCACAAAGCAATTTTAACTAACAGAATGCATCTTTATGTTATGTTTGTACACATAACTTGGACGGAGAACCACACTGCAAAATTTGGAGAAGTGTGAATTTTGAAGTATGGCTGTATTTCAGTTCATATATTGTTTTGCTCAGTGCAAGTTAGATAATTCCACCCCAATCCCTAGGAGAAACCCAGTTATTCCCTAAGGCTCAAAATTATGTGCAAGCACGAGAGGGTTTTTCCCCACTCTTAAACTTGCCTCTCATTCTATGGACTAGACAACTTACCATCCCATGTGTCCTGTGAATGATAGTGGAAGAATGTGCAACCTTGTACCCAAAACTGTCCCTTACATTTACTTACACACACACACACACAACCTAGAGTCTGGGCTTTTGTTTGATGATCCTACTTAAAGTTTCCTGTGCACCATAATTGCTTTTGTAAATGCTACAAGGTTGTTTCAAAAATCAATAATGTCAGCAGTCATGTTTATATGCAGTGTCATAATATGAAATGCTTTTAGTGGATTCTTGGGACTGTCCATCTGGCTAACCACTTGGTACTTCAACCCAGCTTTTACCTGCTGATGTGTTTCAACTGTACTCTATTGCTACCCATAAAGGTGACCTTTACCAGTATATGAATGGATACTTATTTATTTTGGGAGCACAGAGAGAGCACCAAATGAGACTCTGCATTAAACGGCATCCTAAACTTCCTTTGAAGTATTAAATGCTCCTCGAGTAAAAGCAGCAATCTTTACAAAACTGTACAACTCATGGGTCTCTGAGCAACTTCTAGGACAAAGCAACAAAACAGACATGAAATCTGTCATTAACATAAAAGCTGCTTTGAGAAACAGTAAATGCGTTAACAAAAGTGACATAAAACTACTGTTAGCTTTTTCCAAAGCTAATGCCAAACATCTAAGAAAACCCCTTCAGCTGTTCTAAGGGTGGACTCAGGCAATCCTCCTCTTTAGACCACACAGTGATACTTTCCATAGCTTGGAATTCACATAAAACTGAAAAGGACTGGCATACGTTTGATTTCTACAGCCTTCCTGTATTTAGCAATGACATACTATGGGCTCCTCTGGAGCTGGGTGAGAGGAGGCCTTGTCCAGTTGATTATAGAGAATGGAACCCATCTCATCTAACACCCTGTTTCCAGCATCAACTTACCAGATATCTCCAAAATATTCACAAGCTGAGCCTAAAGGCAGCACCAGTGTTACATCTGGCAGTGCCCTTGACACCATCCCAAGTCTCCGCTTGTTTCTCCCTGTGGCAGCAGCTGGAATGTGACAGTGTGGGTCTTTTTACTATCAGCACCTCAGCAGGAGCAATGGCAGCAGAAAGGTGTAGCAGCAGCAAGCACAGCAATCTAGACAGCCAGTGCTTCTGTTGGCACCTAACACTGAAAAGAATTCCTCCCACAATCTCCGAGGAGCTGATGTAGAGATGCTTTGGGTGGATGCCAGCCAGGCCAAAAGCCAGCAAGTGTCTGGCACTGAGAGAAGCCTCAGGCCCAGGAAGCTTTAGGTAGCAGTCTGTTTGTTGACAGGCCCTCCTGAGGGCTCAGGCCATTGGCAACTGCCCACTGGTGCCAACTTCTGGTGCCAGATCTACATGAAGACACCAGTCCTCTCCCAATTGTTTTAACTGTTTGGCAGAGGAACGGACTACCTCGGAAGATGGTGGACTCTCCTTCACTGGAGGTTTTTAAACAGAGGTTGGGTGGCCATCTGCCTGGGGTTCTTTAGCTGTGATTCCTGCATTGGACTAGATAACTCTTTGAAGTCCCTTCCAATTCTACAATATTTTCAGTATGATTTGCTTCCCAGGATCTAGTGTCTAAGAGGCCAGAACCTGGAAGTTTCCTTTGGCTCGTATGGAGAGGAAGAACCATATGTGCACTGCCTTGAGCTCCTTGGGAGAGAGGTAGGATATAAAAGTAATTTCAAAAAATTAATAAATTGTGTGCTCACCTAATCTCTCAAGAAGGCACACACAGTACAGACACAATGAAAAATGGAGGGATAGTCTCTTGCTTACCTGACCAGGCTGCTCACATGCTGTTTGGTATCTTGCTTGCTGACACAGCTCCTTTACTCTCTCATATTTGGGCAAGTGATTCGATTGCTGGGCATTTTTGCTCGCTTCTTCCTTCTTGCGCAGAAATTTACTTTTTTATATAAAAAAAGAAAAGAAGCAGCACTCTAAGGCATTTATAAGTAGCACACATGAATAAATTGCTTACAGGTATCCTGACAATCAAGCAATATAGAAAATGCCGTGAAATAAATAAGGCAAGCTTTCCCTGTAGCAGTAGCAAATAACAAAAAGACAAGAAAAAGCCAATGTGGTACCTTCCCAGATATTGTTGTACTGCAACTCCCACCAGCCCAACCCAGGATGGGAAATGTTCAGGGATGATGAGAATGGTAGTCTGATAACCTTTGAGAACTATGTGAGCTATGTGCCTTGAGATGAACGCTGTTCTTCAGGCCCAGGGTAAAAACCTGGAAATGGCTTTCATCTGTATCTTTGGGGATTTCTCTGTTTCAGCCAAAGTTATCCCCTTTCATAAGACCTTCTACTGTTAAGAAGATGTGTGGAAGCCCCGGGCAAGCCCTTTCCAGATATAACACCCCCCAAAAGACTATAAGTAGGGAGGACAGCACTGAAGATGTCACCCCTGAAATGATGCATGCACATTAGAACAGCTGAGCAGAGTCCCTACACAGACTGCCATGCACACAAGCCTTTTCCTGTGAAAGATTCTGCATCACAGGAGATGGGAGATACAGCCATACCTCGGGTTAAAGAACGGGTTCCTTCCAGGTTTCGCTGCTCACGCATGTGCGGACGCTCAAAATGACATCATGCACATGCGCAGAAGCAGCGAGTTGCGACCCGTGCACATGCGCAGACGCAGGTTGCGTTCGGCACAGGTTGCAAACAGGGCTCTGGAACGGATCCTGTTCGCAACCAGAGATACCACTGTACTTGCACAGTTGAAACTCCCTTCTTCAGACTTCTCCCCAACCCCACACTCACTGTGGGAATGGGAGAGTGAAGGGGATACAAAGAGTTCAGGAAGCAGAACCACACTCTGGCCATGACACAACTAAGGGGCGGATGCCTGACCAGAGTTATGAAGGCTCCTTCATGCATTCTAATAAACGTGCACAGGTCAAGGGCAGCAGCTTATTGCTCCCATGTACATATTAATGTCCAAAAAGGAACAATGCACGCGCACGCACACACACTCGCAGATGCTCCTCTCTCTATTCCCAAGAAGAGCAGGCTGCTTAAGGCAACTCATCAGTGAGAGGGAGGTTCTCTGGATGTGCTCACACACACAACTGTCTTTATTACTGTTTCATATTATTTCGGGGTTGACCTCAGGCATCAAAAATGCCAAGTCTCAACGTCCGACACATGAACCATGAGTCAGAGGCTGTTGCTGCAGGGCTATGGATCTTGCAAAGACCTCTTGGCATTGGACAAACAGCTAAGAGCAGCAATTAACAGACAAGCTGAAGGAAAGAAAAACAATGGGATCTGGGAAATTGCTGGATGAAGCTGCTTTGAGGTAAGGAATGAGCTTCACAGACTGCAGTGTCAATGGCAGCAAACAAATGGGCCAAGCTACCAGAAAGAAGGAAGCCAGATCTGTGCATTTACACGCAACATTTATTGCTTCGCTGCCCATTAAAAAAAAGTGCAGTTGCCCACCAGGAAGATTTTCCCAGAACTCTCTCAGCCCCAATAATTACCCTCTTTCCACTAGGAATGTATCACGCCAAACTTTGGTTTTCTTGTTTGTTCGAAACCTGAAATCAAAATAATAATATTTACTGTTGGCCTCTATGACTATGTTTGTCTAGGCAATTAAAGGTGAACTATTTATTTTCCCTCCAAACCAACTAGCTGCCCACATGTTCCCACAGTTTTAGAAATGTGTTTTTTTAAAAATAGGTTTAAGCTGGGAAAGCAGGGGCCGACTCCACTACTTTTACCACAATTCGTTTTCTATCTGCTTATTGATTTACTCAGGCATTTGCTACCAGACAGCCTTCAAGAAGGAGCTTTAACTCACCTGTTTCCTGCTTTTTCAAGGTCCAGCAGTTTTAGAATAGATTTGCCATCCATATCGGGAGGGGTGTCAAGTCCTGCAATATCCAAAACTGTTGGAGCAAGGTCAATATTCAGTACTAACTGAGATATTCTGCAAAATTACAAGAAAAGGTCAGAGTTATATTAGGCACGTTGGAAGCAACCTTTCACATCCTTGTAGAATTTGAACGGCAATTACTTCCAGTGTAGTACTTTGATGTCAAACTGTATATAATAGGAGTGAAATCTAAAAGTTCCCCTTCCAGAACTGTGCAATTAGCAGGAACATGCTAATACTGTATCAAGACATTTTTTAAATATGAGTCTAGGTTAAGCAGTGATATAAAGCAGACATTCTTCTCTTGCCAGTAGACTCATCACAAAATCTATATTTATGTAGCCTGCTACGCCACTATGAGTACAATATATCTTCACATGACCCTAATAACTCTTTAGCAGCAAGTCACAAAAGAAGAACTGCACAGGGCTATAATAAAACAATGAAGGAGCTTCATTATACCTTTAGCAAGTGCTTTTTTTCTTTCTCTCTCTCTCTCTCTCTATATATATATGTAAAGGGGAGGGGGTAGGTTTGATCTTCATAGCCAATGCTTTGCAATAATCTTGTTGAAATAAAAACTAGCCACTTAAGAAGGACAATCAAATGTGCTTACAAATATTTTACATTAGGTACAACAGCTGTGCTGCAGACATAGGAGAACGTACACTGATCCCGGCTCTACACTTGGACCACGAATAAAGAAAGGGACGCGGATGTCAAAGTCATATGGCATTGACTTCCCTTTGACCAGTCCAAACTGCCCAATATGGTAACCATGGTCAGCAGTGTAAATAATGTAGGTATTCTCCAGTTCTCCAGTCTCCACTAGCATGTGATATAACTGAAACAGAATAAATAGAAAAGTAAATATGGAAAAAATGCTAAGTCAAATCTATCACACACACAGCAGGCATATACAAGCAAATATATGCAAACAATCTTATACGGTTGCATTTCGGTGTTGAACCAACACCACCAAGGCAGCAACTTTTCATATTGTAGTTTATTAGGGTTTTTGAGATAGCTTGTGGGTTTCACACAATATATGTCCACTGCAAATATCCTGTACAGTGAGTGACCACTGTTGGTTGTAACCATATCTGTCTCAATAGCAGAGGATGGACAAAGGCAGTTGTAAATCATTTGCTACTGAAAAGTCTTCCTCTCGTGTGGTTATGGAGCCACATGGATATGTCTTAGACCATTATTCCTTCTAAGAACACCCAGTATCCTCTACTCAGGATGAGAGGTAGTCATCAAGGCCTCAAGTGAAGATCTTTCCCAGACCTTCCATTAGAGATTTCCTATCCACGAAGATGCCAGGGAACCTTCTACCTGCCTACCATGTGCTGTATCAAAAAGAGAGAACAACATTATAGTGAGAGTTTCACAGAAATGGTGGCTGCAGAATGAATCGCTCCAGAAGATTCAAGCCAGTGGGTTGGATTTGTGGATGCTTCTGCCAATAGATATAGCTCCTCTGGATCCAAACGAATGAGCTCAACCACATGGTATATATCTATATATATTCTCTCCATTTTCTAAATCCAATTCATTCTTTTCCTATCAGAAATGGAATTACTTTTTGCCACATTTAACAATAGAAAATGACTTCTTATGGCGGTCGTGCATGGTTATAGATATGCAATTCAGATATTTGTCCAAGGAACTCTAAGGCAAGTAATATCTGTATCCAAAGCCGCCTTCTCACCATTCCAGAGGAGTAAATCTCCTTTTGAGAAAAGGTCATAGTCAAGTTAAGAAAATAACCTACAGAACACAAATTAAAACGCAGCCTAACTCTGCCAAACTGCTGAAAGATTTCCTGGATAGGGTTGCTTCTTCAGAATTGCTTGTTAGTGTTATAAATAATACCACATCATTCTATGCCATTTCCCCTCGTACAAAGAGCTGCAGAATTCTGGGCAGACATCTCCTTTATGATAGGAAAGTCCTATCTCTCCCTCACCCCCTTTGTTCCTCCCCCTTTCAACTGAGAAGTATGAACCGGGGAAAGAAAGAGGGGGGAGTGCCTCTTTGGGGTTAACACCAATGTGGGAAATACTGTATTCTGGGACAGGGATTCATTATTCTGCTAACTTCTTCTTCTTCTTTCTCCTTTGGCGATCACTCATAGCCAAGTAAGATAGCCTTCCATGAACACAATATTACTAAGGGGCTCATGACAGCAGCAGGATTAAAGAGAGTGGAAGGCTAAAAAATTGTTTTCAAGATTTTCATTTTGCTCACCCTTTCCATGGAGTCATCAACTGACAGCAAAGTTTGAAGTCGTTTGCGCTGCAAGGTATTTGTGAATTCCATGTGGATAGGAAGCATGGGACCTGTATATTGCATGATCCAATGCTTATCCATATTTGGTGCATAGTTGTAACTGGGAGTTCTTAAAAAAAGAGAGAGAAAGAGAGAGATGATAGTTTAGAAGCTTCCAAAAGTTCATTTCTCTTGTTAATACCTGCACGCTTTGCCCGTAAAATGCCTGATTTGATATGATTTGCATGCTTAGCATAACAGGATCTTTGAAAAAAATGTGATAAAAGAAAATACATTTCCATAAATCAAGAGGTAAGATTAAGCAATAGCAACTAAGCAAATCCAGCTGTATACACTGCAGATCTGGGATCTGACCCAGTTACAACTCCAGTATTCTATGCATTAACTCTGAGATGTTTTCTGAAGCCCTTCATCACAATAAGCAGGTGTCTGGGAAAGAATACCCAGATCGCACAAATTTTCATTTTCTTTTAACATGATTAGAAGATGGTGTCATATCCTACAACATACGCAATTGTGCTCCTCACATCTATGCGACTATTGTTCCTGGTTTTTTCTTCTGCAGAAAAAAAACATAGTTCAATGCTGAATAGCATTGAATGTGCTTACATTCCAACATGACACAGTCTTTTTGAACAGAAAGGTTTTGCTTGTACACCACCACCATTTCCTTTACATAGACAGATTTTGTCAGTTCTCTGTAGCATCTTTACCTGCTTTGCTCCTACAACATATTTATCTATTCATTTCTACATTAAATCTGAGGCAGGAGAGGCCCTACATCGAAATGATCTTGAATCTTAGAAAGACAGAGGCCTTAGGGGTGGGTGGTTCTTGTGGTGGGAGATAGATCAACTGCCCAGTGGCGGAGCTTCATGCTCCAGAACTGGGGGCGGAGAGCAGGCGGGAGTGGGGCTGGTGTGCACCCTGGGAGTGGGGCGCACCGCCCACAGGGGCGGGGCACGCATCCTGGGGGTGGAGCATGCAGGCAGGGGGCAGCTGCGATGGCACCCTGCCGGGATTGCATTGCCGGGGGCAGTGCGCTCCTCCCGCACTCCTCTTCCTCCACCAGTGCAACTGCCTAAGCAGGATATGTGAAGGAGCTGCTACCCAGGGTCCAGGCTCTATCTATGATCCAAAAAGAAGTGTTTGCACATGCAGAATGCAAGCCAAATTCTTGACTACGACATTACTCTTATAATTGCTTTCCCAACCTTTAATAAACACATCTGCTCCCTTCATTAAGCCTTCTATGTTTATAACCCAGAGAAATACTTTAGAGACATTGAAAAGAAAAAGAACGGAAGTTCTGCATGAGCTCAGCAGGATGTTGTCCTTATTTTTCACCAAAGAGCAAAGCCACACAACACTGTTGCATCCCAGATTTCAAAAGCAGTTTGCCATGCGGCATGGGGAGGTTGAGGGAGACACTGAAGCTCAGACACCCACAAAGCTTAATGGGGCATCTGGAGCTAGTAAGGGATTTCAACACACCCCTCTAGAGACCAAATTGACCTAATCAGGATTTCATTGACCTGGGACTCATGCATAGGATCATACCCAGCATCAAGCTAAAAATCATTAGCACCACCAGAAAGGTCTGAAGCTGGTTTGTAAGTTATCTGTACTGTGCATTTCTACTTAGAAGCCAGTTCCACTGAGATCAGTCGGTAGTATAGGATTGAAGTCTAAATGAAGTGATTTTAAACTGGGATGCATTTCCCATAAACAACCTACGAGGGCTAAAATGTACACTTGATTGTCCAAAGATCACATTCCACTTTCTATTAGCAGCTTTGAGAAATGATTCATTCTAGATTAAGAAGCACTCCTAGCCTAGTGTCATGAGTGAAAACACCCTCAGAATAGTCTCTTAGGATCAGAAATACAGCCAACGGTATGATTTCACAGCGTTTCCAGAAACATCAAGGGACCAAAACTGAAAGTGATTAGTCCAAGAGGTTTCCATTACAGCAAGCACACGTTTAAATATTCCACGAGAGGCAAAAGACACAATAAGTTTCTCTCCGTGATTAAGCCCTGTCAAATAATGTTAAACTAGATGTAAGAATCTGCTTCAGACCAAATAGCTTAACCAATACAGCACACCGGAATCGGCAGTGATTCTCCAGAGACACTTATGCAGAGGCCTCTCTCAACACAAATACATGTTCCGTTTAAGAGGGAAACAGAATAATTAGCAAGTACCTGCTGTATCGTGGATCTAATGGTGATCCCCAAGGGAAGAAAAAGCAATAACAGTCACATTCCTTATTAGACTCACACACTTGATTTAGGCACTTATGACACCATTACACACCCACACCCACACATCCCTTTTCAAACAATTTCAGGGTATATTTCCCTAGCCAATGGCAATTCTCAAAATAGACTGTAGGCCTTGATCTTGCCTTCTGCAGACAATTTAAGAATGGGATTCTATGCTGAAATCCACTTGTTCTGGCAGAGCCCCACTGACTTAATCAGAGCTGTGCCAACAAAAACTTCACTTAGGATTACAGCCAGAACATACATTACACTGAATAACAATTCTTTGGTGGTTTTTCCTATTGCTTTGCCTTGTTCTTACAGTTTAATGTATGTTGCATGTTTTCACTTGGTTGCCTTTGAAAAATCACCTGCACATCACATAACTAGATGTATTTGCACGTTATACACACTGATAAAATCTTTGTGAAGCTTTTTTTTTTTTAGTCTAAATACACATAAAACTAAATATTTCTCATACATAACATTCCTAACGCGGCAACTTCCTAACATGGAGAATGCATACAATTTTTTAAAATCCCCCTACCCACCCTCAAAAAAGAAGCCCAGTGTCACTTGAGGAGCTAAATTTTACATTCAATCCGCACACCTAGATATGAGAAAGAGCAAATCAAGCACCTTCAGTGAGATCTTTAAAGGAGAAAATGACAGTCACTTCTTGAAGAAGAGACACAAAAAGTGTTGTTGTTGTTTATACTGCTATGTTGATACCTGGTAGGTATGTATTGTTACCAAGAGAAATAATTTATGTTTGCTATGACTTGCAATACTGGCATGCCCTCAGGCAGCACCACGGCCCTGCTCTGTGGTGGGAGCCTCCTAATCCCTCACCGTTTTGACATTCCCATAATATCCCAACATCACAGAATTTAAGCACAAGTTGCTTTGCTTGAAAAAAAAAACAAAGTCTAATTTGTCTCAACATTCAGGACAAAACAAGTTTCCAGAGCTGCCAGACACAAACCTCCTTAAAACACAAGGCTCAGTGGAGACCAAGTATTTGTAACTCTCCTAAGCCTATGATCAGTCCCTCTGTGTTATCCTGCTTTCTCCTGCTCAAACTCCTCTCTCTTTCCTTTTGCAGCACTCAAGGTGACTACAGTGTCTTGCTCACAGTGTCTTGCTTCAGGTCACTGTAGGAAACTTGTTTCTAACCACAGGTTAAACTCTGGTTTGCATTCACCTCCAGGATAAACCTACGCATTCAGTAAGATGAGGGCGCAGAATTCTGAAGCAATAAAGTGAACTATATGAGTGTGCAATTCTGAAATATATTTTTTTTTTTTAAAAAAAGGAGCTTCCTACAAAGTGGAAAAACCCCTATAACATCAAAGAGAAATGATCAACCCGCTCTCTTGTTGTGCCAGTTTCCACGGGCAGGGAGATTTCAAAACGTAATTAGCATTTTAAAAAGTGATTCACAGCTACAACCTAAAACTGTACAATCCATTCTTCCACCTCAGGTGGCACCACTATTGAATGTTAACGGCAGATCGGATGGTGCTCAGCAGCAAATGCTTGCTCATTCTTGCTAAAATAAGTTGTCACACATTAAAATGTACAGTAGGATTAAATGCCAAAGGGTAACTTCTGTTGAACATCATACAGGAAGCTTAAAAGCCTCTGATACCACCCCCTTACACACATGCAGAAGTCCTATGTTCTTCAATCCCTGGCATGTGTAGTTAGTTAAAAGGCTCGGGTAGCGGTTGGTGGGAGACGTTTCCCTGAGACCCTGGATAGCAGCTTCTGCTAGTCAGATTAGACAGCCCTGGCCTAGATGGACAAATAAGCAGCCCTGGTATAAAGGCAGCATCCTAGATACCTAAGAAAGAACATACAATAATAACCAGATGCACAGGGAAGGGGGAGCCTTCCTGCTCTGCACCTGTGAGCTATCGCTACACCAAGGTCACAGAAACTTCTATCAGGCTGGGAAAGGAACCTGGACACTAGTTTCCAGCCAGATAGCTGTATAACGTATCGGCCACTGTCTTCTGAGCTGTAAAGCAATGCACAAACATGCAGAATCCCAGGAGCTGCAGCATGTGAAATGGCTGTCTGTACAATTGCATGGTGCCTTGGAGGCAGACTCACAATATCCATTTGAAGCATATCCAATGCACGCTGATAAAGCACATGACTTCCTCCACAGAATCCTGGGAACCATAGCCCCAGCACCCTTAACAAACTACAGTTCCCGGGAAACCATGAGTTTTAAGTATGCTTTAAATATATACTGTGGATCTGCATGTGCATTTAACCTAGAGACAAAAGGCATCCACCATTCATTTAAACATCTATAATCCTATACAGTGGTGCCTTGGTTCTTGAACTTAATCCATTCCTGAAGTTCGTTCAACTCCTGAAACCATTCGAAAAACAAGGCGCAGCTTCCGATTGGCTGCAGGAGCTTCCTGCACTTAATCAGAAGCTGTGGAAGCCGCGTCGGATATTTGGCTTCTGGAAAACATTCGCAAACCGGAACACTTATTTCTGAGTTTGAGGCATTCAGGAGCCGGTTTGTTTGACAACTAAGCCATTCGGGAACCAAGGTACTACTGTACTCATATTCTTAGATTATAAATTATAATAGAGTGCAATGGTGCTTACTCCAGAAGTGTGTGTAAGTTAGCAGCCTATCTACAGCTCATCTATCTGACGGACCAGGGCAGAAAAATAGGAAGAGAACCTGCAAAATAGCGAAACATTTGGTACATATCACCCTACACAGACGCCTCCGAGGTTCTCCTATAGTCACCAAAGAGGCAGAAACCTCCAACAGACACAACCTCTGCAAAGAAAATCATGAGCTGTCATCCTGACATCTAGCGGCAAGATACACAATTAAGAAAAAGCCCCCCTCATTCAGTCTAAACAGTAATGTCATGTTTTATGCAGGGGCATTTAAGCAGCAGTCAAATCATCAGCATAGTCATGGTGCAATGTTTAACTTACATGTGCTGGGAAGCATTTGGATAGAGCTCAGAGAACTGTGGCGCAGAGTCTTCAGGACCATGGGGAGCCGCGTGACTGATAACCATCATTATAGGTCTATGGGGATACATCCTCTTAGACGTTTTGAAATAGTTAATGCTGTCATTAGTGATCAAATCTGTGAAATAGTCCTGAAACAAACATTCAACACAAAAACAAGAATTGCCAAGTGCGTCGCTTATACCAGACCATATCACAGTGCTTCATTCTGCTAGGGTGAGCTATGAAACAAACGCGATTTCTCTCAGGCTCCAGTTTCAAAAGCTGGGCTAAAGAAGCAGACACAATTCCCAAAGACCAGAATTACAATTCCGTTCCAAAGTCAAGTCTGTGCCCAGATGAACAGCTGTGTTCTGGGAAGGATTAACAAACAGGATAGCAAGGGAGAACGGAGGCAAAAGGTGTCAAGGCAAAGCAAGAACAGAGGAAAGGGTGGATTAAGGCAGTAAATTCAGAGATGAGGAAGGAACTGAACACAGGTCTTTCTGACCCAACCACAATACAATGATTCAGTACTGCAATAATGCACAAACGGAATACACTTTGTCTATTTTATATACAATTTTTTTTAAGGTTATTACTTGCCCTTTTCAAAATGGCCTAGTTCAGATGTAGCCATAGTTTAGTGTGACAAGAACAAGTCACAGTGACTCATACACTCCCCCTTCCTTTGGTGCAGCTGCAAGGAGTTTCCCATTTACCATAGCTTAGTTTGTCCAAACTGACATACAGTGATTGTTAGGCACAGCTGTTTAAACAAATGCTAGCCATAGTCAGAGTAGACTCACTGAAGTAAATGAACGTGACTAACTTAAGATTCACTTCATTTCAATGGACTTACTCTGAGTTGGACTAGCATTGGACACAACCCATAGCTAACAGTAAACAAGTCTGCTGATCTGCATAACAAGCTGTGTTTAATGGGAAAGAGAAAATGCCTCTTTCCAGCCAGAAACCCGGTCAGATGGGCGGTGTATTATTGTTGTTGTTGTTGTTGTTGTTGTTGTTATTATTATTATTATTATTATTATTATTGACAACTGCACCACAGAAAGGAATTGGGGAAGTGCTTGAGACCAAGGCTTGAGGAATATTGCTCTCAACACAATAAACAGTGATTTTGTGGAACTGCCCAAATGCAACCACTGGCTGAAAGCTGTCACTGAAAATGGCAAACCACGCTATGGCAACATGATGAGTTTACGAAAGAAGTGAGATCTGAACCAGGAATATCCACCTAGATCAGGCTTCTTCAACCTTGACCCTCCAGATGTTTTGGGACTACAATTCCCATCATCCCTGACCACTATCTAGCTAGGGATCGTGGGAGTTGTAGGCCAAAAACATCTGGAGGGCAGAGTTTGAGGAAACCTGACCTAGATCATAGCTCAGACTCACAAATCATGCTATCTGTGTTCTTGTTACAATAAGAATCATCCCACTCATTTCTTAGGAGTTCTCCTCCAATTGAAGTTCTCCTCCAATTGCCTTCTCGGGCAGGAGAGCATTATTTGGCCACAGGAGATGGCTCTTTCAGTATTGACACCTTGACTTTAGAATGCCCTCTTAGAGAGGCTTGCCTGGTACCCACACTGCAATCATTTTGGTGCAAGGTTAAAACATTTTAATTCATACTGCCATTTAACATTGTCTAAGCCATCTCATACATAATGGTTTAAATTGCTTATTTGTTTACTCACTTACACACACACACACACACAAACACACACACACACAGTGTTTGCGTGCTGCCCTAGAATCAGAATCAGATGAAGAGCAACTTATAAAATATTTTAAATAATTTTTAAAATGTGCACGAACACATCTAACCATCAGTGAGTCTTCTTTTTAAATTGCATAGTTTAGAGCAGCAGTGCAGCTGCTATTGTCAAAGTAGCCCCTTGCCAACCCCCAACCAACAACAACACCCCTAGCTTAATGGAGAGCCAAGGTAGTAAAGTGAAAATCTGCAAGAAAGAGGAAGGAACAAAAAATGTAAAGATGAAAACTCAATAATTAAGCCACCTGCCAACTCTAAGCATTCAATTTTTGGCCCAACGAATGGGTGTGAGCTCCAGAGAAGAGTTCCAAGACAATGTGTGCAGCTTCAAACACTTCCAGGCATGACTAATCAATCAAACAATGTGGATACAAATTCCTGAACAGCTGCAAAAGCAAACACTGAAAGGAGGCCGAGTGCATTTTGCACAACACTGTTGGGGCAACCCGAACAGCTGTGATCAGTTTCACCCCATTGCAAAGAACCTACAAATTAACTGACCCCACAGAACTCCCCAAATAACTCCTCAAACTCCTAGAAGTTCAAAATATGGTTGAGGAGTGGCTATACAGTATTTAAAGGGGAAATTCACTGAAGGTATTCTACCCCAATTTCCAGCTAACATCTTCTCGCACCTGAAGCTCAACCAGCTTTTTGAGTTCAAGGGTGTTTTAAAAATGCAATAATATTCTTAAAGTATTTAATAACGCATGTACTTCTTTTCTATAGAAAAAAAACCGTGAAGAGTATCAGAGAACACAAATCCTAATTAAATCACATTTAAGTTGAGGGGGGTAGGATCCATTACAAATTCACAGCAGCACTGAATGGGCTTTTCCGTTCTGTGAACGCAGTTACATTTCAAAGGAGTTCTAACCCTACAGATCAGAACACAAGATTTAAGGCCATGGGTGGGCAGAAATCGAGAGACCTTGAACATAACATTAATTCTTCTAGCATGATGAAAAAAAGGGGAGTTTTACAGATAACACCTAATACTATGGAAACATGTCTGTGCAATACCTTTGCATAATCAAAGCCGTGCTTCTCTTTGAGGCCATTGCGACAAATAGTATAGTTATAGAAACGAGAGTTCTTGATTAATCCAACCCACTCTCGCCAGCCAGGAGGGATGTAGCTGCCATTGTATTCATTGAGGTATTTCCCGAAAAAAGCTGTGAAAAGAGAAAGAGGAAATGTAGGTTTGGTCGCACTCCTGGGCATAGATACTTGGTCTTGGTCACACCCAAAATTCATGGATGAACAGATGTGTGTGTGTGTGTGTATATATATATATATATAGGTTTTGGTGTCTTCGGGTGTCTTCCCGTGTAAGAGTCGGGGTGTCTGTGCGACGTTTCGACGAGGTCTCACTCGTCATCTTCAGGCTGGTGCTTTCGGCTTCTTGTTACTGGAACAGAGCAGAATCTGGTGTTTGAGTTCCTATAAATACTGTTGAGGGGTGTGGTGTATAGCCTCCAACGTTTTGGGCAGAGAGGAAGTTCCTAGATTAGTGTGCCTTTTCTTCTTTTGTTCCTTAATTACTTGAGGGATATCTTGGGTGATTTCATGAGTGATATTCTGAATACCACTGGGTGGGTCATTAAGTGTAGATTAGTTGCTAAAGCTTTCGTGTCTTGACCTCTTGAGCTTGTGAAGAGTTTTTCTGAGAAGATGGCTGTGCTGCATTTAGTTGTGCTCTGGCTTGGCTTCGTGTATAGGGGCGAGCTGTGGTTTTCAAAGCAGTTTACAAACAGAAGTACAGTAGAAATACCAGGAAGTGCAGTAGATTGTCAGAATACGTTGATTAATTTACAGAAAACAATTGTTTGTTTTCAAAGCCCACAGTTTAGACACAGCTACAAACCATATGTTTGAAGTATTCTATCTTTAACTACACCTTTGTTAATTTAAGTAAGTGATGGGGGACCTCAGGCCCAGGGACCAAACGGGACCCTTCAGGCCTCTCTATTTATTTTATATTTCTTTATTACATTTTTATACCACCTTAATCTTCCAAGGATCTCAAGGTGGTACACATGGTTCTCTTCCTCCCCATTTCATCCTCACACACGTTCACTTCATCAAATCTGGCCCTCTTTGAAAAAAGTTTGGGCACCCCTGGGCTAAGGGATGGTGCCTGGCCCAAGGTCACCCAGTGCGCTTGATGGTGGAGAGGGGATTTGAACCCACACCTCCCAGGTCCTAGTCCAACACTCTAACCATTACGCCACGTTGCATCTCTACCTGGCACCCAAAACAATCCCCTCTCTTTAGGCCTCAATCCTTAGTAGCCCTACATTGTACCTTCCTTGTGTGCCTGCCTGGAATATATCATTGAATTCTGACAATGCTTCTTGTTTGCCTAGATGGAGGACAGAGATGATTACATGAGTCTACGTAGAAACTAGCCCACTATACAAAGGTAAAAATAATGTTAATTGCTCCGCCCACTTTTGCATCTAGCTCCGCCCACCACAGGCATGTGGCCTTCGGTAGATTGCCCTTCCGGATGAAAAAGCTTCTCCACTCCCGATATAATTCCCTATTAACATAATTCATTATCAGACAGCTAGGTGAGCAGGTGGCCTCAAAATTTAATATTTAGGTAACATGGTCCAGACCTATTAAGGGCACTTTTATAGAGCTAACTGGAACTTTCCAAAGTTACTGCTACAGGTTTCCCAGCTCAGAAGTGTTTAAGAGCAGAAAGAGAGTTCAGCTACTACCAGAGTATTGAGACAGGAATTCCTCATAGCGCTGCTCTTCTAAATGACTTTCCATGCGCAGACACAGTGATTCTCAGATTTCATCCACTTCCCGATTTGCCTAAGTGGCTGCAGCTTTAATTACCATATGGAGGGAAATGAAATAAAACCACCTCGTCTTTTCAAACAGCCATTAATCTGGTGTTAATTCAATGAACCATATTCTTCTAGAGCTAAGCAAACATGGGGACATTTTCCTTCCAAACAGCAGATACCAGATTAGCCTGGGGAAATCCAGGTTCAAAACTGTAAGATCATAAGAAGAGCCTGTTAGATCAGGCCAATGGCCCATCTAGTACAGCGTCCTGTTCTCACACTGGCCAACCAGATGTCTGTGGGAAACCAATGGGCCAAACATGAGCGCAAGAGCATTCACTCCTCCCATGGTTTCCATCAGAAGCAATGCTGTCTCCAATTGTGGAAACAGTGCATAGCCTTCAAAGCTAGCAGTCATTTATAGTCCTCTCCTCCATCCCTACAAAAATCTACCTTATAGCTGAAGATAAAGGAGTGGACCATGTTCACCGCCCTGATTGGACAAAAATAAGTAATACATGCTCCCTTCAGGAGAGGCTGGATTTGTTGTGGACTGAAATCAGGACTTCCTGTCAAGACAAGTGGAGAAAAACTGACCCTAGCATCAAAACAAAATCGTCATCATGATGTGATGGGGTTACCAATATAAATAATTTTTTGAACTAAAACAAAATGCCAAGTACTTAATTGTAAGGACAAAACACCTCTGTTCTTTAAATTCCTGATTATTTCTCTAGCCCTTTTGTACTGCACTTTGATTTCTTTCTATATTCTCATCATATCCAGTACAATAAGAACCTCTTGTTCCTACTATACTGCAAAAGTGGCCAGCTCTGTGGAGACCATGCAGCTGAGGGGCAAGCACTGTGGAAGCTATGCAGCCACCCTCCCAGCACAGGCATTGGTGCCACATATTGAAACATGGCTGGAGTGGGAGAAAGTGGCAGCTAGGCTGGGGCAGTGTGGAACTGATCCATCCATAAGAGGGTGATCTGTAAATATTTTCACAAATAAATAAATGCTGTGCACCAAATCAATGATGATGTAAAGACAGCCATCCTTTTACTTAAATGAAAAAGAAAGTCACTTTCCCACTAGATAGCTTAAAAACAGGTAATAATGCACAGGACAGTGTACGAGTGCCTTGTGAGCAATAGGCCTAAATAGCATCCTGCATTGGACTTTCAAATTTTCCACAATTGTAGTATTCTCTGTTGTTTTCTTCTTCTTTTACACTTGGCTCATTAAAGCAAACAAAACCCTACCTACATGCTCCAACCGGTTGCAACTGTGAAGCTTTTTTCCTTGCTCATGTCTGAAATCTATTCATTGATAGCCACAGGCAACATACATATTTAGAAACAGAAGCAATGAGAATTAGGAAGCCATTTCTGTTTGTATAATTAATAAAATACGAAGTACAGCTGAGTGAATAAAATGTCTCATTAAAAAGTAATACCATTTCAGGGAACATCTTTTCATTATTGTATCTAATGGTGCCCACAGGGATAATAGCAAAGATAAATGTAGATTTTTGCATTTTAATGAGACAGATTTTATCTGCAATACTGGCAGTTTTGCTAACTGTTCCCAGGACACAGTGCCATTGTTTAAGCACATGTAACATACTTTGCCAGCTCAGAATAATGGCAGTCTCTTTGACTATGCCTAATTGAGCTTGTGTAAACAGCAATCCTTCTCAAGGTGAACAATTATTATACTTGATACCCAGACAACTAAGAAGCATTTGGTGACAAATGAGGAATTGGTCAAGGAAGAATTACACTGTGCTTCCTTAAACTTGTTTGCTTACGTTTTCCTAAGCAGCTGATTGAGGAGTCTCAAAGGAAAGCATAAAATAAAATGTCATAGCTCAGTAATATCCTACGTTTAGCAGGGCTGTCCCTATCATTAGGAAGGCACATCAGGTGACAGGGGCCGAGTGGTGATAACTGGTGGTGAGGTGTTTGAGGATAGAGCAGTGTGCCTTGCAGCCTGCACTGTGCTCCCTAAGCTAGCCTGACGTCATGATATGTGGTGGATGACACTGTCCCAGCACCAATGCTGAAAGACTGAACTGCAAGTTTGGGCAATTTCTGTTCTGGAACTAGGTGGAGGCAGGGTCTACCCTGAGTGGAACTTAGTTGGCTACAATCCTAGAGTTTTTAGACATTTTTTGTTTGTTTTAGCCGAGTCATGGTTGTTTTTCCACGTAGTATGTTTCAAACGAAAGCTGACTTTCCAATGTCATTCCATTGTCTGCACACACAAGCCGTCTATGATAATGTGTCTGATTCCCCAGGAGACCCTTTAATTGCAACACTCGTAAACACCGGCCCGCAGTTCTCATAATTGCTTCAATCACAGGCATACTCCTTTGAAACAAGTGCTTGTGTGTTTCTTTTTTAAAGTGACTTGTAGAAGCCACACTATGCCCCCCAAACTCCACAAGTTTGGCTTGCTCCAGCTATTTGCAGGGGGGTGACACAGGGGGATTCCTCTCCCCAGGAACTGCCCGACTAATTTCAATGGAGTTCTTGACGTAAAACCAGAGAACACAATGGGCTCTGGATCAAAACATGTCCATGGGGTCCTGTTGTGGGTTTCCCACAGGATCCGGTTGGCCGCCGGGAGAACAGGAGGCTGGACTAGGTGAGCCGTTAGCCTGATCCAGCACAGTTCTTTTTACGTTCCCATGTTCACAGCAGTGCTCTCCCCTCTTGTGATTCCCAGCAACCAGGTAACAGAGAAAACAGAGCATACCAACAGAACAGAACAAACGCCAACGTCCTTCAAGGAAGAGGCATTCAGTACTTGAGAGACTATTTATGCCAAGTGGAGTTTATATAGCATAGAAACTGAATGCAGCTGTTGCGTGTATGTTAAGTTGAATAACGTAAGTTGGGAGGGAAAGAGTATAATAGAGAAAGAGATGCAGGAGGACTGGGCAGTGCAGAGGAGTTGGTGCTTGTAGTATATCGGCTAAGAGACTGACCTACAAGTCTCTGGTTTGACTCTCTCTTCTGCCATGAATTCAGTAGCTGGCCTTAGGCAAGTCACTCTATCTCAGTTGCCCACCTGCAACCCTTCCATGGTTGGGTTTGCTAAGCATTTTGAACTCTTTTAAGTACTATATGATGCTTGAGTAGACTACTACACCTTTGGTCAATACAAGCTATTTTAGTGTTTCAGTTAAGTAAAAGCAATTATCCATGATCATCTGTGTATATACAGCTGTATGCCTGGTTGAGAGGTAGCCAATGGCTACCTTCCAGATGCTGGCAGTGGCATTGGCTGTGCTGGCAGGCTGGCTGGGGCTGATAGGAACACCTATGCCCAGCTACGACTTTCTGGTAAGCTATGGCCATTCCTGGACCAAGGTAGCCTTACTACAGTGTTCTATGCCCTAGAAATTTTACATCTTGATTACTGTAATAGTACTCTGCATGGAGGATGCATGGAGCATGCGGTTTTGCCAGTTATGGGCCTTTGATGCTGTTTTACACAGTCCCTTGAGACTTCTAATCTATTGGACAGATGATTAGCTGTATTATGTCACGGCTGTTTGGAGCTGATAACCTCGTTCCTGAGATTTTAATAGTATTGTTCTTTCAATAAACAGCTCTGTGACTTTTTCAAAAAATGAAGAACAGCTTAATAATGAAATAACAAATAAAGTAGTCCAACACAATATGGAAGCCACAGGTCCACCCCCTGTGCTTTTAAGTATACAAATATTTTCTCAACAAAAGTTATGGCAGTGAGGACAAAACCAAACTAAAATCTAATAGTATTCTAGTAAGTAGTCCCCTGCATAAGTTGGCCTGCTTCATATATTACAATGGGAACAATCTGTTATATTAATATGTAGTTTGTTTTATAATGGAAGCAATCTGCTATATTAATAAGTGTTCTTCCACACAGGACATCATATGAAGATCCCATAACACTCAGGCCAGTTTAACCCATACAAGCAAAATGTCTTTCAGCCAAAATAAGACTTTTGCTAATGTGTTTACAATTGGCTTGAGCCCCATTGGAGCCGATTTGCAAAGGGCTTCCCACATAGAAGGCATCTGTATGGTATTTCCCCCCCTCAGTGACAGCCATGAAGACAGCATAATGCATGAAACAGATCTCCAGTACAAAGTGAAGTTTTTCTATCATTATAAGTGTTATAAAATAAAAAAGGCTCCATGCATTATTTGTCAACAGTTATTCAGATCTGCCTTGGAAAAGTATTAAACTCCTTGCCGCAGGTAGGAAAAGCATGGAGGGGGAGGAGGAGGAGGAGGAGGAGGAGGAGAAGAAGAAGTGGTGTGTGGACAGCTTCATCCCCACCCCCAGCTCAACAATTCACAGAAATTCCACTGGCAAAGTCAGTACAGTGGTACCTCAGGTTAAGTACTTAATTCGTTCCGGAGGTCCATTCTTAACCTGAAACTGTTCTTAACCTGAAGCACCACTTTAGCTAATGGGGCCTCCTGCTACTGCCACAGAACGATTTCTGTCCTCATCCTGAAGCAAAATTCTTAACCCGAGGTACTATTTCTGGGTTAGTGGAGCCTGTAACCTGAAGTGTATGTAACTTGAAGTGTATGTAACCCGAGGTACCACTGTACAGGAGAACCCTTCTTATACTTTCAAGTTAGGACATTTATTTTAGTCATGATAAAAAACACATGAGGTAGTTCCAGTGCGACTGAGACTTAAACAAGTCAATTTCAGAAAGGGAATCAGACACTGCCGTCCAAAGAAATCTGTTCTGCCTGACCTGTTCACATCTTTCCACTGTTGTTTGTTACTGCCTTAAGAACATAAGAGGTACCTTGAAAGGTCAGACCAAAAGGTTGATATAGACTAGTGGTTCATTTCCAACAATGACCAGCCATATGCTTTTAAAAGCTTCCAGCAATCCATAAACGCAGCAGTCCTCAGAGGTATCCTGCCCCTGAACACAAACCTTTACTGCCTACCATGGCAGGCTGATAGCAGGGATGGGGAACCTGTGGCCTTCTAGATGTAGTTGGACTTCAACGCTCATAAGCCACAGTCAGCATGCCCAATAGTCAGTGATGATGGGAGGTGTAGTTCAACAATATGTGGAGAGCCACGGGTTCCACATCCCTGGTTTAGGTCTCTCTCAAGCACTGCCATCTTCAAATATTGAAAGGGCTGTCACATACAAGGTGGAGCAAGCTTGCTTTCTCCTGCTCTCGAGGGTAGGACCTGAACCAAGGGATTCAAGTTACAAGAAAGAAGATTCTGACTTAACATCAGGAATAACTTTCTGGTGGTTAAGAGCTGTTCGACCGTGAAATGGACTACTTGGAAGGTGGTGGAGAGTCTCCTTCATTGGAGGCTTTTAAGCAGAGGTGGATGACCATCTGTTGTGTGTGCTTTAGTTGAGATTCCAGCATTGCAGGGGATTGGACAAGATGACCGTTAAGGTCCCCTGCAACTCTGCAATTCTATGATTCTATTATTTCAACTCAAACTGCTATGCATAGGTTCTCTCTGGTTTCCCATTTGGGCAGCAACAAGACCCAGCTCTTGTTTCAGCAAGGTTGCTGTGACACATCCCTTCCAACAATTACCCTGATGACGTTTTAAAGAACATCAATAAAAAGCAAGGTTATTTTTTTAATCAAAGATTTTAAAGGGGTGTATGTGTGGAAACTTACCAGTCCTATACCCAGTGTTGTTCAGATACACTGCAAAGGTACGTGGTTCATGCGTTGCTTGCCAGGAAGGAGAAGAACAATTTTCATTGTTGGTATAAACATTGTGGTTGTGAACATATTTTCCTGTCAACATCGAGGAACGAGATGGACAGCACATCGGGGTCGTGACAAATGCATTGACAAAAGTGGCACCTCCATTTTCCATTATCTTCCTGGTTTTATTCATCACTTGCAAAGAACCTAAAAAACAAAAAAGAGCTGTATCAGGAGCTATAGCTTATTGGATATGAACAAACTCAGCTAGTACTCCTGCTGTGGGTTCACACACGTGGCATTACCTTCAAGAGCCATACAGCCATGTGGACCATTCGTCTATAAATTTGCCAAGTTCTATTTTCAACTAAATTAAATGTTTTACTTCACCAAAGATATTTGCCGCTACAAGGGTGCAAGCTGTGGTTGAAGAGGAGGTTTGTTCACAGAGGTTAAAGTTTCATTTTATGAAAACAAGATTTTAGTCTCCTGGAAGATACACAGAATTGGTTCACGCATTGTGGAAAGCCGTAGTTAAAAATAAGCTATGGCTTACTGCGAACAAGCAGCTTATTAATACATACAGTTCTTCTCAATCATAACCTCTTTGCTCCTCCCTTTTCCCAGCTGGAAAAGAACATACATCAGGGTTGGCTTAGCTTTGTGAGCAAATCAACACTCATGGTTTGCTTGGAAAGAAGGAAGCCATGACTGCTGGTTTCAACTAAGAGTTGTTTCTTCCCCTTGGAGGAAATTGTAGGAGTAGGGTGGCCCCCAGCTCCTCACAACACTGGGACATCACATGAGTGATGTTATCCTCTCCATCGCCCTCGCAAGCTGGCACCTCTGACAGTAGACATCCCTATGCCAGTACTAGCTATACCTACTGGAGGGGGAAAGGGAATTCTTGCTAAAATAGCATCCTTTATGAGAACCTTACCCCCCTCCCATCACCCTCGCAAGCTGGTGCCTCTGATCCTAGGACTACTTCTTCTTTGGCAATCACTCGTAGCCAAGTAGGGTTGTCTTCCATGAACACAGTCTTAACAGTGACTCCGTAAGTGACTGTGGAGGCCAGTTCTGGATCCACACATCCTTCCACAGTAGGAACAGAGGTTTCCAGGCAGGAGTTGATCAAGGTGTGGGTTTGCCAAATGTGCCTTCCTCTTAGCACATTTCTCCCTTTCATCCTGAGTTTGAGCATCTTCGAAGTCTATGACACCTTTGGTAAAGGCTGTTCTCCAAATGGAGCTCTCGCAGGCCAGTGTTTCCCAATTGTCAGTGTTTATACGACATTTCTTTTAGATTTGCCTTGAGAAAGTTTGCCCCAAGTAAGTACAACCTATTCTCCAGAACACTGTAGAAATAAAGTAGCATGCAACTGCATTCCTGAGAGGTCTTCTGTTGCAGCAATAATACGTAACATGCATGAAAGATAAACTTCTGTAATAGCCTGTATAGTATCATTGTCCAGCTTATTATAAAGATGTGCGCAAATTGTACGAAATTAGTAGTGTAAAAGTAATAGAATGTTGAATACACATTATGTATGGACGTTGTGCATTATATAGTTTATTCACTAGGTGGCACTTGATATAATCCTATTTGGGTGGAGTCAGGGGTTCCCTATGGCTGTTCTCATTGGATAAAATCAGTTAACTGTTCTTGCCTCATTTCTTAAGTGGCTTCTCCTCTATGCTTCCATGATACAGTACTTCAAATGCTTAAATGCTGTTGGAAAATGGACCATTATTAGCAAAATTAGCTGCTGTTGACAGGCAGCTTCCTTCTTTTCCAAACATGACTTGCCGCACGCAATAACAGAAAGTGTTTCATTTAATCAGAGGTTGCTGAATATTAACATATATTGATTCTGCAATGTACCTCTCAACAAAATGGGAATCAATTATCAAATGCAGCGAGAAAATTGATTCCCCTCCCCCCTTGGAGCACGATTTACAAATCTGTCAAGTAAGTATAATAATGTGAAGGAAAGGCAAATATGCTAAGGATCATTTACAGAGAAGAAAGTGATCTTTAAAAAACAACCAAAGAGGACTGAGTGAAATTATGCAGTAAATTTCAACAGACTTACCCAGCTCCACGTCTTGGTCATCTGTGAGTACAAGGATAATGTTTGGCCTGATATTTTTCCGCTCCTGCTGTACACGTCCTCTGAACCTTGGGGATTTGACAGTAGTACAGTGGCTCCTTAACAGCTCAGTGCCAAGCACAGTCCATATAAATGCAATGCAATAATGATTCATTGTATCTGTCCAATACTGCAGTTAAACCCTCGTGCAAATGCTTCTGTTCCTTAATTTTCAAGCTCTGGATAATGAAAGGGATAAAAAAGGGGGGTGGGGAGAGGAAAGAATGAGAGAGAGAGAGAGAGAGAGAGAGAGAGAAACCTAGTTTAAAGCTCAGCTTGCATTCGATTAAATATACATAAGACAGAACAGAAAACTGTTCTTATAGCTGGATGTTGCTTTTTGAAAATGATACCGATATTTTTCAATGGCAATGCGCTTGGTTTTCCTTCTCCAAGATTTAGTGCTAGCTGTATTTTATGGTTTGCTGCACAGCCATCTTCCAGAGATGCTTCTGTTTTCTTTACAGCTCATTATTTTCTTCTATTATTATTATTATTCCACTTTATCTTGCTCAGGGCAACCCAAAGTGACTTGGGTTATACTAGATGATGCTTGTGGTCCCTTCCAACTCTACAAATCTATTATTCTATGACTTATAACCAAACAACTGATCCAGAAAAAAAGCATTTTGAACCTCTTTCGAAGAAGCCCTCTAAATGTGGTGTTCAAATCCATAACTTCTTCATTCCCTGTTCAGCAGTATGTCTCTTGTGAAGCATGGCTGATATCCTTTCCTGGGAGCATTGAAAGAGAGACGTCACTTAAATCCATCTCTCCTTATATACGGGGTTTCGGTGAGTACATGCCCTAATGGTTGGAAAGGCCCAGGTTTTCTTCAGAAAATCAGCAAAGCTAATCGGCTTGCTTTCTTCCCTTCAATAAACATTACTATGTTTCTTTCATCTCCTTTCCGTTCAAGAGAGGTCCCGTCCCAAGGCACAGAACAGCAGGCCTGTTTTAGTCCAACTCACCTGCACTTCTGAAGCAGAGATAAAGACCTGGCTGCCGGCCGTAATCTCTAACATTATTTGACGCTGCTCTGTTTCTGTTTGCAACTTAACAGAGAGCTCGTATTAAGTGACAGTCCAGATGATCCTACCCAGCACCATGAAAGGCCGTATCCCTGTCCCTCATCAATCAGCAGTGGGACTGAGCACATCATCTATAATGCACGACAACTTGAAGCAAGCGTTTGTCCCCAATTCTCCATTTCCAGATTCGGCTCACTGAGCCTATCAGAACCCCTTTCTCAATGGCTGTCAGTCAAGCAGCCCCACTATTGTAAGCCCTAATGCAACCTCAGGAGGGGTCTCCTTGCTGTGGCAGACTTAAACCCACAACAGAAAATGATTGATGGGCCTTGTGACTAAAAAGGTTAGTCACTTACACTCCAGCATTCTCTGCCCCATTGGCAGAGGCTCCACCAAGCGATGGAAACTCGTGATAATACTAACTGAACATGAAACTTAATTGGCCATATATTTTTATTTTAAAATACAGACAGGGCTTGAAGGCAGACGAGGTGCAAGGAGGCATCCTCCATGGGAAAGTCTGCTTGGAAAAGAGGCGACACCAGCCTTAATGAGAATGGAACGCAACTCATCAGACAATCCGTCCTCCCACACCTGAGACTTCATATTTAGGCATGCAACATTAACTAGTAGGGGATAAATCAGCAGAACTAATTAAATGGAAGCATAGCATAGCAGAGAAGGCAAAAGGGGGTGGGGGTGGTCCCATCACTCATTTCAAAACACAAAGGAGGGATGCAATTCCTTAGGGAGAAATTTGACACAGACCACCAGCAATAAACGTATATATCGTTTAAATGCTGGATTTTTTTCTTTCTTTTCACACCCACTTATTACTTGAAACTTCACAACATATCCTATAAACAGTGTCATGCATCTCACTCCTCGGGAGATAATTGCACCAGGAGAGTGTGAATGTTGTTGTTGTTTTTTTAAAAAGAACGAAACAAAAAACCCCTCCAAGCATCTGTAAGCAAAGAAATCCGGGCTCCATTGTCTGTGCATAAACATTCCAATCTCTGATTGACATCACAGCATAAAGGCAGTATGCTGGAGGATTCTGCATGCTAAGTTAAATGCTATTGCCCTGACTACATAACATTCAGATAAGTAGACTGGAAGTCAGTAATTAGTCTGAGCATGTTCTCTCTACCCTTAAAAATATTTTGGTTTTCAACCATTTGCTCCAACTGGAGTACAGGATTATTGACCATTAAAGTATTTTTTCTGCCTGATAACAGCACTGCCACTTACACATGGTGCAAAAGCTAAACAAAAATTTCTCCTGGGGATCCTCTTTCAAGTGCAGACCTCCAGACTCCTCTCACATAAAGTCAAAAGAGGAGCATGTGGGAGTAGGAAAGAGCAAATGTGTTGCATTTCCTGGATCAGATGCAGTGCCTAGATAATTTTTCCAAATAGCGTTGTACCCAAACAGACCTAGGTTTTCTACAGCCTGGGGCAAGGTGTGCTCTGGCGAGTCCCCTTGTCTATCAGCAAAGTTCGCCAGGATTTATTTGACGGTTGCAGCAAGCTGGATCTAGTCTGCCTTTTAATTTTCCACAATGCCCCCACAAAACAGCATTGCTCTGAAACATTGTGTGCAATTTAGATGGCAGCTGCCCAGACCACATGGACTGCTGGGCTGAAAAATAAATAAATATAGGGCCCCCCAAGTGTGGCGTCAGCCAGTATAAAGCAGGGGTTAGAGTGTTGGAGTAGGACTTGGGAAACCTGTCAAGACCTAGGTTATAAAACCAATCCTACCATTAAAACCATTGGGTGACCCAATCCCTATACTCTATTCCAATTTATGTTAACACTGTTACGGGAATAAAATGGGATAAGCAAGGTGGCAATCAAGCCACCTTTATTTCTCTGGAGAAAAGATGGGGAAGAACAGCAGCTCACTGGAAGAGCATCCACCTTGCATTTAGAAAGTCCCAGGTACAATCCCTAGCATCTCCAGGTAGAGGCGAGAATGTCCCCTGATTGACACCTTGGAAAGCCACTGCAGGTGTGAACAGTACTGAGCTAAATGGCCCTTTGGCCTTATTTAAGTTAAGGCAGCCTCCTATGTTAATATGATATAAATGCAATACATGTGTGTGAGGGGGGAAGAATATATTATATATATGCTCCAAATATATTCTACATGACTAGACACCTCTTGTGCAACCAGGGAACCCAAATAGGTACAGCTCCTGATGATGCAGAGCAGTGCCCAGGTATCATATATCATGTGTACTTCCCTATGCCCTTATGCATTCATTTCCCTATTAATAATCTGAAAAGGGCTTGGAGGGCTCAGCAATCCCAACTACTCACTACATGCATTACCAGGTCCCCCTTGCACAAGCACTTATTTATTCAAAGGCAACCTTTTTAAAAGCTGCCATCCTCTCACTGCCCGGCTTCTAGCTCCTGAAGGAAATGAAGCAACGAAACACCACTGCAAAATCTAGGGCTTCAGTGGGGATACAAGAACGTACTGTAGTGTTTGCGTTGGCTACTTTGCCCTAGTCTACAAGTGTCCTCAGAGACACTGCAATTTGTCTTTGAGAAACAGTCAAAAGCAAGAAAAATTAAAGAGAGGCCTTGTTCTTCACACATGGCAAGTGAACGTAAGGCATTGTGCAGTGTCCAAGGATCAAGAAGAGACTACAAGTTGCCTTTCTTCCATAAGGTAAATGAAAGCATATTGACTGCAAGTGAAAAATAAGCAACTTAGAGAAAGTATAAATATATTTTTGTACAGGCAGGCATGTAATCAGGTCTCCTAGATGGAATCAGAGGAGATGCATTTTGAATGTACCCCTTTCCCATATATATTCTGATCCTACAAGAAATCAGCTTTACAGCAAAAGTTACATGGAGCTATAAAACTGCGAAACCCATTTATCAAAGGAGAACTGCACAAAGAGATTGTTCAGCCTGCTTGACATTCTGTGATCCATTACAGTGTGTATTGTGTTTACAGTGTTTCCGGTTTTTACACCACATGCAAAAGATTGCACTTTATTCAATATGTACGCACGTGGGCATGGTTGGTTTAGGCCAGTGATAACCAAAGTCTAGCCTGGGTGTTACATCTGTATCTCCAAATAACATCATTACAACCTCTCTTCATGTACAGCTTTTGGATCTGGACACACTATTCTCTGAAGTGCTTTACTTTGGAAGGAGCATTGTCTGCGACTTTTGGACTGCTTTCATTCCACTAGGGAAGCACACAGGGAAATTTGTGCTCTAGTACAATCCATTGACAATGCAACAGCTCTAAGGACCAATGTAGACACGGCCATGACATTAGATGCATGTCAACAACTGATGTGTATGTTCTTCCAAAATGTAAATAGCCACTAAGCAGCATCAAGATGTCAGCAGGTGGAGAGAAATAACACTTTCTCCACCACAATCTTGTCAAAAATCCCCGCCTCAAGCTGGGCTGAAAGCCCATGGGAGTTTCCCTTCCAATACAAATAGAAGCTTTTGGCATAAGTGATTAAAAAGCAAAAATCTGGAACACACTAAGAAAAAGACAAACTTCACTTCTTGCACCACAGTTCTGACCCTTCCAATTAACAGCTTACGTGGAGTTAAAATGCTGTGGTGCCATTTAGTCTAAAGTGCCCCAAAACATGACAGCAGGTGCACTGACTTCTAAGTGATGAAGTGATGCTTTATTAAAGCAGATTAACTGTACAGACAGGGACACCGGTGGCACTGTGGGTTAAACCACAGAGCCTAGGACTTGCCGATCAGAAGGTCAGCGGTTCGAATCCCCGCAACGGGGTGAGCTCCCGTTGCTCGGTCCCTGCTCCTGCCAACCTAGCAGTTCGAAAGCACGTCAAAGTGCAAGTAGATAAATAGGTACCGCTCCGGCAGGAAGGTAAACAGCATTTCTGTGTGCTGCTCTGGTTTGCCAGAAGTGGCTTAGTCATGCTGGGCACATGACCCAAAAGCTGTACGCCGGCTCCCTCAGCCAATAAAGCGAGATGAGCGCCGCAACCCCAGAGTCGGTCACGACTGAACCAAATGGTCAGGGGTCCCTTTACCTTTACCTAACTGTACAGACATGGAAAGAGACCAATACAGTACAGAGCTCTTACAAGGCTAAGGGCTAGCAGGAACAAGTCCAATCTAGGAAGCAGGGCCAGGGTTCACAAGCTGAAGATCAGGAACAAGCATTGCAAGACTGCACAGGAGCTGCAAAGTTGTTCCAATAAGTTTTCCCACCTATCCACCAAGCTTTTAAGCAGAGGCTGAGATGCCAAGCTACTCGTGAGAATCCACAGCTGCAAGTTTTAAACACTTTTTGGGCACCAACACTATAGAGCATACTGCAGTATTTGAATGTGGAAGTTATTGGACCTTGTATCCCCAAATCCCAATCCCCATAGGTTAAGAGAAGCTGTAGTTTGTGCACCCAGTGAACCTGGAAAGAGCCACTTTTGACCACAGATGTCACTGAAGACTCAAGATCTTCTAGAGCAGTGTTTCCCAAACGTTTTTGGGCAACGGCACACCTGTTTACCGGAAAAAAATCTCGCGGCACACCACCATTAAAGCCCCGTCCCGTGACGTCAGCGTGCAGCGTCACGCCGGGAGGGACGCACAAAAGTGAACGTTTTTTCCCTTCCCCTTGCCGGGGTGGGAGGAGGCAGCAGAGCGAGGGACTGAGGGACGGTGGCAGCTGAGGCGGCGGCGGCTGTTGTGGTGGTGGCGGCGATAGCGGGCGGAGGAGGAGCCGTCGCCGGGAGTTGCTGCTGCTGCCCGGACATGCCGGCCTCCTCCTCCTCCGCTGTCTCGCGCTCCTCCCTTTTGCGCGCGCTGCCCCGCCGCTCGGCACCACCACCGCGGAGCCGCCCCCGGCTCGACGCGGATCCTCGCCGCCGCCGCCTCTCGCCGCCCGACTCGCCCGCCTCCCTCCCACGGCACACCAGCCGGTGTCTCACGGCACACTAGTGTGCCGCGGAACACCGGTTGGGAAACACTGTTCTAGAGGAACTATGAAAAGTGCAAACCTGATGGAGTAAGACACAACCCACAAATTGCAGATACAGCAACCACCTTTTTACGGTTCATTGGAAAGCCGTAACAATATCAATACCATCATACTTATGCGAAAGGTGAATATGACAAGCATTTTTTGATAATGTTTCCTTACAAGTTGGCTGTGATCTGCCTGCAGAATTGCAATAATTCACTTCCATACTGACCATAAACTAGCAAGAATTAAACAAAGATCAGGCCACTTCCTTTTTGGTGTTAACTTGAGTCTTAAGTGCCAGAAAAAATGGAAAGAAATGCAAAGCAACTTGCATTTTAATAAAACAAACCCTTTCTTGAAAGAGAATCTTGAGTAGTTTTATTTTCCCATCAGAACCAAAATAGTAAGAAGACACGGAAACCCCACACCTTCAATTTAGAGATTAAAATTAGCTCCCACTAGTTAATCAACCAATCCATCTTTAGACGACTAGTGTACCGACCTAATAATTGCCAATGAAAATTTTTGACATTCCTTATGTTGAAAATGCTGGCAAGTTACAAATACAGAAGCTTCAGGCTTGGTGTGCATGTGGTGGTGGTGAAATTCTGATTTATCCTGCTCAATTCACATACATTGTTTCCACTGATCTCCAGTGTATGTATCAGAGAGAGAATGAAATGCCACTGTATTTGAAGAGGTGTACTTTTGAGTTTGGGTAGCCCCTTTAATTAGCAGTCCTGGAAATGTAAGTTTTAGGGTGACCATATGCCCTGTGTTATGTATCTGAAAGAGCGGTCTTTTTGAATGATTATCTAGTCTCAGTCCAAGTTCAAATAGAAAGACAAAAAGAGTTCACCTTGTCACCGAGTTCCTTATTATGGTGAGATGCATTTCACTGAGACCCCTGGGTACAGGGCGGTATATAAATTCAGTAAGAAACAAACAAATAAATTATAATTGAAATTGCAGCGATCATTTCTAAACATGCATATATTCTAAAAATTAGCATTTGCACATTGTTATCACTAAATCTGCATCCTGCTTTATCATCTTTTTTGTTACCCTAGAATCATAGAGCTAGAAGGGATCTCAAGGATTGCCTAGTCCAACTGCCTGCAATACAGGAATATTCAGCTGTATAGGGAATGAACCTGCAACAATGGAATTATCAGCACCAGGCTCTAACCGATGGAGCTATCCAGGCTGACCCTAGTAAGATATATAAGAAGAAGTCACATGAAATTTACTGTAGAATTTTGGTCAAAAACAAATTAAAAGCTAAGGTGAATTTTTCTTCTAAAAGCATATGACAGTTGAAAAATGCTAGGTTTTGCACATACTCAATTTCAGGGTTTTATTAAGAGTCCCTGGAAAAATGTGTTTAAAAGTATGCAACGATAGTTTTCAAACGCTGCACTTATATTGCAGGAAAACAAGCATAACAATCATTTCAGAAAATCAGGGCTAGCAGTCCAGTTTCCTATGGGAAAGCAAGCCTCTCAGCATGGAAAATGCATTTACAGTACAGCAAGTCGAGAACAGCAGGATCTACTGCCTCCTCTTGAAGGTTAATCCATTAATCTTCGTTGTAAAGCACTGGATTTATACTGAATATAAAGAATGCCATTAAATATCTAGGCCTAGCATTTATCTGTCTGATCTACAACATTTTTATCAGTCAATCAGAATTATTTGCTCACCTCTAAATATAATCTGCCTGCAATTATGATGTTTAACCCATGCTGGGGGATAAATTATCATACCCACCAACTATAATTTAGTCTAACTGCAGGCATAAGGATTTGTAACCTCATAAAAAGTACGATGTAATTTAACAAACAAAGTACAATCAGGGGATTTCTGCATAAACTTTTATGCAAGCATACATTCCTGCATAGGCACAAAAATGTAACACACGTTTTAATCCACCATAACCGTTGTGTATATGCTAAGCAGCAACTTAAACTAGTCAAAAACTTCCAATTGTTTTAAAACTGAAGGAAACTTGTTCATTCCATTGGGCTGGTTTTGCCCATGTCTTCATTCCCAACCAGCTCCTGGGAAATATTCAAAGGAGTAAAGAAATTACTTACTCACAAATTTAGGCTTGGATCCAAAGAACCATGAACAGAAGGAGAAAATGAATTAGTGTTGTTCCATGGGCCCAGCAACTACAAGACCGTAGGGGCTGCGTTACAGTATAGGAAACCGAATAAGGAAACTGCAGCCTGCCATGTGTAACTTATTGGACTTGAAAATAAGCTCTTACAAAGGACTTTGCACAAACAGGGAGCTTCCTCTAGATTTGGAATGCTTTTCCTCACACAACATCTTTCACTTGGAAACAGTCCTTCCATGAATAAGAGAGCCTTTCTACTAACAGAAGGGCAAGTACCTTCAGATTAAATCCACAGAATGTGAAGGTGGCAGCCACAGTTTAAGCTAGGCGTAACTTCCATGACACGACAGAAATTCTTTTGCCAATCACTGTGATCATGGGAATTGCTGCAGGCATTCTCCTCCTCACGTGGTGTCATGAACCAGGGCTCCAACTCTTTACTCTCAGGAGAAAAGGCCATAAATACAGAGGACTTAATGGACTGGGAGACAGATTGGCCCTCAGAATCAGCCACCAATTTCTATGCCTCACTGGGTGATCCCTCACCAAAAGAGCCCATGATGCCAGTACATCTCTAGCCTGAAGACTTCCAGAGACAATGGAGTGGAGGCTCCACTCCTCAGAGGCAAGATAGAAGCAGAGGCTCAGTCTAGGTTTGCTGGTTGCTACAGCAGAATGTAAGCCTGTCTTGTCTTCCAGTCTACACTCTACTCAGAGCTATCCAGGGTCCTGCCCACTTTGCTTATTTGCCTTGCCGGACTCTGTCTTGCCTGACTATGCTTATCTGGACCTCCAATCTGCTTTGTTTGAGTGAGCTCAATTGAGGTGACCCCTGCTTTGCCTGCCCCTGCTAATCACCTCAGTTTGTTTGACTTTGCCCTGCCTGGAACTTGATCTGACTATGTTTACTGAATCCTGAACGGAACCAGGTCAATTGGCCCTCCTGGACCCTCCTCTGAAGATCTCACAAGCACCTCTCCCTGTGAGTGGCAGTAAAAACACAACAATAATAAATTATATGACCAACCATTTGCTGGATTTTCTAGATTTCCCCCCTGGGAAAATTGCAATAATTTGTAGTTTGCATCAGGTCCCCTCCTCCTCGAAATGGCCTAGAAAGTGATCTAATTTAGCATGTTTATTTGCATTTAGTGAACAAAGCTACAAATTTAAAACAGCCAAGCTATTTGCAGTTTGGCCTTCATGCATTGTTACTAATGACCTTACAAAATGGCGGGGAAATGTTTGGGGGAAATTGCCCCACACATCACTGCCCAAGAGTAGGTATGACTGGAGCTGGTGATAATCAAAATTACTGTAAGGCGAGGGTCTCTTAAAAAAAAATAAAAGTGTTTAAGTGTTGTTAAGATTATTGCACCTCATCTCCACATTTCCAAAAGACCTAGAAGTACATAATTCTGAACCATGATGACTAAAATTACACCTATAAATCAAATCTGGACTGTACCTTATTTCTGTATGGGAGCAAAGAAATATTCAAAGCGGCTGGATTAAGACCACTCTTCTGTGCCAGTTAGTTTATAGGCCTCATCAAGAGTTTAAGTGTAACAAGCTTTAGGTTTATATTAACCATATGTGACATGAAATAATCCAAGAGAAAGTTCTAATACATCTTTCAGCAGAAAGGAGAGCTTTTACAAACAACTCTGATGTGAGCTTTTAACACACTTTTCCTAACTTTGTTTTCTCGCTGTCCAATTTGCTTTGTTTTAGAGGTTCATATTTCAACTCGCTGAGAATTGCACTTGCCACACAAAAGGATGTTGATATAATTAAGCCAGATGACGTGCCCCACAAGTAAAATCAGCCATTCATGAAAGCTGGTCACCAGAGGCCATTTCAAACAATGCATATTTCAGGGTAATCTAAAGTAATCCCTTCTCTCTGCTGATTTGGTTTCCAGGCAGTCTTAAGAACATGTGTGCTTGCAAACAGGAGGCTTATTAAAACCTGATGTTATATTGGAGATTATTAAGGCAGTGTGCTCGTGATTGAATTCAGTGTCTATTGTCCTTCAAAGCTAAAATATCAGTTATGGATATGCTTATTAAAATGGAGATGTGTCATGATACATTCAGTGGGTGCTTGTTAACTCATTAGGAAAAGTAACCCAGGATTCTAACTTTCAACTTTTTGAAAAAAAAAGTTAGTCTTGGCCCAATTTTAGCAGCTACCAGGAAATACATGACAAAACTCTTCAGATCTTTCCCAGCCATAAACAATGACCTTTGTGTTTACTGGAATTTAGGCTATTTTCACATCCTCTTTATAAACTGCATAGTTTTGCTGGGCCTCTGCTCAGCTGTGTAATACATCATTTAAAAATGGACCATAAAAATTACCTATCTAGAATGACTCAGGAAAGAGTCTCAAGTCAGGATTATCAAAGCTTCAAGAAACATAGACATCATTTTTATATTTGAACCAGAATCTTAGACATTATAAAATGTTGTTATCCTTTTTTTTTTATCCATTTGTCCCCAGAATAGTTCGTAAGTCTCCAAAAGAACAGTTCCATTTTCTATACCTCTATATATTATTTTAAAACTCTCCTGGATCTTTGACGGACCCTAATGGTCCATCAAATTCTTGGAAGAACATTTTTGTGACCTGTAATTGACCTGGTACAACAAACCCAAGAATGCTGCCTCCACAATGCTCGTGATCCTGTGCCAGGAGAAATAGCAGCATTCCAGAATCTGCATACCAGAATAATCAGACCAGGTGAAAAAACATCATGTTGGTCATTTAAAATGCTTCAATAGATACAGCTTGTAAATACAGGTGCAGCTTAACTTACATTTGGGTCTGATCCTGCAAGAACTTAGACAAACAACCACCTAAGATCATTAGCCTGCCCAGAGACATCACAGCTACACACCTGTTTCAATTTAAGCAGTTTGTCAGTGCATGTAAGTTCTTGATCCTAAGGCTTTTGGGGGCTGGAAATAAATGATTAGGATGGAAACCATGCCCTTCCAGCTTCAATGGATTATGCCATCGTTGCCAGCACAAATAGTTGGGATCAGAGTGCCAATCTATAATCTTCAAGCATTAAAAAGGATTACATGCACAAACTATATACCGTATTCTACGCCCTATAGGACGCGCCGGCCCATAGGACGCACTTATTTTTTTGGGGGGGGAGGGGGGAAATAAATGGGGGAAAAAATATCCCCCCCAACAGTCCCGCTCGCTTTCCTGGCTTCGTTTTTAGCCTTGGGGCTGGGGGTCCGGGAGTGAAGGCGAGGTTGCGCAGCTTCCCCATCGCTCTCAGAGCTTGCGAGGCAGGGGGACGGGGGAAGCCCGAGCTTCCCCCAACCCCAGCCCCCAGAACGGGTTGGAGAGTGATGGCGAAGCTGCCCTCCAGAGGGCGCCCCATGCTTCGGGCTGCAGGCTGCTGCCCGCAAGCCTGGAGAGCCCGGCGGCAACTCCCGCCGGGCTTGCAAGGCTTGCGGATGTCTTCCTGAAGCCTGGAGAGCAAGAGGGGTCAGTGCGCACCGATGCCTCTCGCTCTCCAGGCTTCAGCGAAAGCCTGCATTCGCCCCATAAGACGCAGGCACATTTCCCCTTTATTTTTGGAGGGGGAAAAGTGCGTCCTATAGGGCGAAAAATACGGCATTTCAAATATAGTAGGTGTAGGGGGGGGTGTACATGCCTTATCCTAATTCTAACATTTTCAACTCCGCCAAATTTTAGGTAGAAGTCTTTCCCATCCCAGTCCCCGGAAGATCCATTTTAAAAGGTGGTGACAAGGATCCTCTGCAAGCAAAGTAGAGATGCTTTACCACTGAACTAAGCTAATGGTTACATTTTATTAATTTACATTTCTAAAACGTCTGTCTACCCCTTCAACCTTCAAGCAAGTAAGTGCTCAGGGTGGCTTACTAATAAATAAACCACATGCACCAAATAAACCAAAACAGAATAAAAACAAAAGATTTAAACATATGACTTAACCCAATAGTTTTTGTTCTCTACCATATACATCTAATGAAGTTCAGACTATTACGGGTTCTCTATGATATTGATTTCCAGGCCCAATTTTTCTATAATATGGATTGGAAAACTGTTTTAGCACTGGGCGTGGGGGATTGGAAGCTTGAATTGGTTTTATTCTGGATTGTTTTAGTTGATGTTTTAATGTGTTGTAAACTGCTTAGAGATCCCCCCTTAAAATATAAAGCAGTATAGAACTGAAAATATTATTAATAAGTAATAATAATAATCCCACCACAAAAAATGCCTAGACATTCTGTTGTAGCAACTGTAACCTAGGTTTAAGGTGCCATTTGGCAATTAGCTTATATATCTGAGTTTCTAACACTGCTCAAAGCCGATGGCCAATCGGGATAGCCAGCACTGAGTTGCTCAGATCCACCAGTCTAAGCATTAGACTAGGGGTCAGCAACCTTTTTCAGTCGTGGGCCGGTCCACCGTCCCTCAGTCCATGTGTTGGGCTGGACTATATTTTGAAAAATGAAAATGAATGAATTCCTATGCCCCACAAATAACCCAGAGATGCATCTTAAATAAAAGGGCACATTCTACTCATGTAAAAACACACTGATTCCTGGGCCGTATGTGGGCCGGATTTAGAAGACGACTGGGCCTTAGGTTCCCTACCCCTGCATTAGACAGCTTCTTATATATGTTTACCTGCTACAATGGCATTAAAGATTCAGCACATTAGACTGCCTGCTAGCATTTTATGTTAAGACTTAGTGCACTATCATAGCAGCAGATGAACATCATGCCCAAAGCACGCACTGAAAGTTCTCAAATCCCAGCGCCCAAAATGCTCATGGCTTCCTGCCATGTTTTGAACCCATTTACTTTGTTCCTAATTCAGTACATGAACTGGCTTATGCACTTCAAAAATCTTTTGTTTATGTAGTCACATTTGCCATTATCGCAGGCTTTAAAATGCACATACTTCGCATAATGACCATAAACTTAAGATCTGACTTCTTTTAAGATAGATGGAAGGGAAACGAAACATCTTGCCCATCTGACTTAGCCATGGTATTTATTATTATGCTCTATGAAGTATTTTTATATGAGTGACTACAGAAGCAATGTGGTCTATCGCACAGTACACTGCTTGCTAATTATGCATGACATCAATTTTTGAAAGTATTACACACTGACCTCTGAAAGGCTGAATTAATTTTACAATCAGGCTTGGATATCAGATTGCTGAAATGGTATTTAGCTTTTATTACTGCTCTGGCTCTTTATTCTCTGTCTCTCTGAAAGGAAAACAAATTCTCATGGAAAAAGACTCTTCGTCACTCCAAAACAACAGGACTCGGTTGGCATGTAAACGCTCCACCATCATTTTCCACCTGTCAGTCACTGATATAGAACAGATACAGACCAAGCCAAAAGATGCTGTCTGACAAGAAGAGTTTCTAAGGCTGCTTTCCAGAGGGATGCATGCATTTTGTCTAACAACCTTTTTAAAGGGGCTTTTGAATATGGCGCAGACGATAATGAGAAGCAGCCATTTTCATTCAAAACGATACCCCCATCATTTGAATGCAATTAGAATGACTTGGTTGGCATGCATTTTACTGTGCCATGGTACATTGGCAGTCTGGAAAATAAGCACTATCAGCACTCGTTGCCTTTTTTCTGTTACAGAGTGATGTAGCACCTAAGCCACAGGAATCACGTCAGTGCAACACATCCACGAGTGTGAGAGCATGAACATTTAAAAGTATATAATGCAAGCCAGCATGATGCCACATTAAATACACAAACACGGTCAGTGTTCAAGCATCATTCCACTGTACCGGGTACAAACTTATTAACACAGAGCCTCTTCCCTTTCAAAATTGCTTCACATAGATATCTTCCAGACATGACCTACAATTTAGCCTCACCTGCTCCCTCATAGTATGGGCTCGCCATATCTCCTTGGATTCTTCAGCTTTGGTAAAGTGGATGGCATCATGTGTGCTGTCAGTGAAAGGATTTGCACTTGAACAATTGAACCTCCCCCCGCTCCCATGTGCTCCACACCTTCCCCAAATCTTCTCTGGAGGGTCGGGGAAACACCTATAACTGATTAGGGGGACACCAGGGGAGAGAGAGAGAAGAAACTGTCATTGAACAAGTGTCCATTCTTGCTCTGATGCAAAGCATCTATGGGATATTGCCCTGTGCTTCCTCGTCACTCTTGGGCACAGTAATTAAAATAGCTGATTTGTGGTAGTCCTACAACAGTGACCTCCTTTTCTTAAAAACACAAAAGCCATGTAACATGGCAATTCCATTTTGGCTGGTCTTCCAGGAGGCCTATTCTGGAGCAGAGGGCCAGTTTGTATGAAAGAAAAGAGGCAGCAACTGTCAGAGTTTCTTTATTTCACTTTAGACTGTAAAGGGCTGGTGCTAGTGGGTTCTCAAATCATGGAGTGGGAATGAGACTAAAGCATCCCTGCTACTGTTTGCCAGAAGAGGAATTCTGCTGCACTTGGACACCACCAATTCAACTGGTTGAAAAAGGTACTGCACTTGCTGAGCTAGTGACACAAGAGGTCAAATTCTATAGACTCTGGCATCATTGTGATTCATTTATTTTATGCTTTTGGCCCAAAGGCACAGTAATTGGTAAACAGCACATTAAAAACAAAATATACAGTACAGTAAAATAGATGGGTCATTGGTCTGGTCTAGCAGGTTCTTGTCTTAAAACACTTCTAGACACATGTTCCTTAAGAGGACAGGCTCTTTGCCTTCCTCCTCTTCTTAACCTCAAATCCCAACTACAAACCGGAAAACAGGCAGGGCTATTACCAGTTAAGATAAGCTGAAACTCCTACAATTAATCAATTAAATCTGCATTTAAGAAAAAAATACAGCAGTGATTTTAATTTTAAAAATACATCTGGTATCACAGCAATAATTACACCACCTGCAGTTTCTATAAAAAGTTCTATTAAAAATTATATTAGAAGTTAAAACATCTGCTGTTGCCTGATGAATGGAGGCCACTTTTGTAGACAGCCAAACAAAATGCTGTTAATTCATCAGATCAATCAAGTAAACACTGCAGCCCTAAAGGTAACAATGAACTTATTCATGGGGTTGCTGTGAAAACAAACATGATCAGGACTAAACAATTCATTGTGCATTTAAATGATTGCACTATACAAATTACCAGCATCTTATGTCTATGGTAGAGGGTGTGTATGTGTGAGTGTGTGTGTGTCTGTATGAATGAATGAATGAGACAGAAGCATATGTCTCAGCAATGATGCAGTTGGGTAATTTTAGACTTAAGAACAGATAAAGAGCCTGTTGGATCAGGTCTATCTGGGTCCAGCAGTCTGTTTTCACAGTGCCCAACCAGATGCCTATGGGAAGCCTGACAGTGGCATTCTGCCTGCTTGTGACTGAAGGCTCTTATGGAGGGTGGAGGTATAAAGGTTTTTTATTTCACTTACTGCATAATGTAGCCAGTATTGAGTTAGCTCTGCTGCTGGGCTTGGGGAACCTATTTATTCTGCTGACTGGAAACCTGGATATCTGTCCCAAAGTCCTGCCCATATGACAACAGTGTGTGGAAGCACTAGCAATCCAATTATACAAGGTGTGTAGGTGTGTGTGTGTGTTATGAGAGGGAGAGAAATAGACCACTCCACTTACCTATTAGTGGTCCTCTGAAATATTGTTTTTAGAAAGCTAATGGGATGCATGACCTGACTCTAAAGGTGGAGGAAGAGGTAGGAATGAACTTCTGCAGTTCATTAATTTGGCAGTTTGTGCTAAGATATTTATAAAAGCACCAGAGACCATACCCATAGGCTTACAAATCACATTCCCTCTCTCTTTCTCACACACGCTAAAAACCATGACGCCCCTTTCCTTGACTCTTCCTGCCTAGTTTTCAGCTTTTGTAAGCTTTCACAACATAACCATTTCTTGAAACTTCCCTGAATCCCTCTCAGTCTCTCACCCAATTGTATGGCAATGGATACCTCTTCCAATCACTACCCATTCATTTTGGCTCCCAAATTGATCTTTTACCGAGGACTAATTATATTTATAAATAGTCCAGCTTGTGCTTTCATAATGAGCTCAAGGCATTTTAACGCAAGGTACTCAGAGCAATTAAACATTTCATACTACCCTGCTTCCTTCTTCCAACAAGAGGACATTACAGCAGCAACCCAAATCCTTCTGCAATAAGAGGAGCACTTTTAACAACTGAATGTCCCTTGCAGCCTCCTCTGCTTATGATCTCTACTGCCAAGGCAATAAGGCCAGCTTCCTATATGTGAAATTGCTTTCCTTTGTCCCTTGCTGCTGATGTAGTAAAAATAATTGCAGGATTAGGAAGGAAGCAATCTAGCTGTCCAGTGGTTTTTGGTCTTCACTTAATGTCTTTGATGTTTAACCTCCTGCTATAAGTAGGTGTCTTTCAGATAGACAATTAGTCACGTTCTGGCTCTGATAAAGCCAGCGACAGAAATCCCCTATACACCAAGATTTTATTTCTAAGAATGATTTAGCTACGCTAACTGTGTGCTACAAGTTCAGGTGTCAAGCACTTCATATCCCCAGTATCACTGGAGGAAATTAAGCATTTCTAGTTGCTGTAAGCAAAAATAGGAAATTGTCCTCTGAGATACTGTCTTCGGTAAGGAGGCTAAAACACCTCAAATTGTAATTAACTTGACAAAACATTATCTAAAGCATAACAGTTAATCCATGAAAAGTTGGGCTTCATTTTTAACCCAGAACAATCAAGGACTCTACACAGCAAAAGGATTTTTAGAATGCTGTAGTACTTAAAAAGTGCTTGAGAGGAATGCAAATTTAGTCTTAATGATTAACATTCAAACTAATGTTTTTATCCTGTACATGGAAGAATGCACAGTGGTACACAGAGTGGATTCTGCTACTCTGCAGCAACTATGTTTGTCTTGACAATAAAGATAGCTTCCATTTTGCTACACTGGCTGCCATTTGCTACAACATTCTAGCACTTTTCAGACATATTATGGGATGCTCAAAATACCTTCAGGAAGCTGCAAAGATGATAGTCATCCTTAGTGTGCATTTTACCTTCTTCCTTTTCTGCCAAATTCTATACATACTATTTAACAGGTTAGCATGAAACAGCTGGCGTAAACAGACACTGCCGAACAACACCCATCAACAGTGGTTGTAGCCGACACAGTAGCAATGTGAACTGAGGCTCCATTGGCACGACACCGTAGTGCATGTGAAACACTAGTACAACACTTCTTCTCATCCATCATGGCACCTTCAAAAACCATAAGCCAGATCTTAGCACTATTCCGTTGTTTTTACACACATTTTGAGGCTGCACAAAGTAGCCATGACTCTGATGTCAGGTTTGCCAACCAGCTCCTCCTCCTCCTGTCCTGTGTACAATGCAAGTATCTGCAAGGATGGGACTTCTGCACACACAGCTTTGTGTGTGAAAACTTCCATGCAATCTGGAACCCCCTATTGTTCAGGGTTCCAGATCAGATGGAGGCCTTTACATATACAGCCGAACATGCAAATGCCACCTTCCTGCAGTCGTTCCGGCTGCGGCTGCAGGCACCAGCCAGCATGCACAACCAAAGGGGCTTTGCTACTTGGCGTTGCCCTGCTTTCCAGACATGTATTGGTCTGACACTATGAGTAAAAGCTTATGAATAAGGACTGTGTATGCTTCTCTTCTGATAGCAAGCCTGCAATGAAGACTACATTTTTTATTAGATGCAAGGGGAAACCTTATACCCTTGCCAGCTTTCATGGTATTACTGTAAGTACCTTGCAGCCAAAAAGATTGAGCATGCTGATATAAAACTGTAGAAATGATAAATTAAGTAGTGGGGGGGGGAGATCTCCACATTACTGGAGCTTGGAACTATTATTTGTCAGAAATAGTGTTTAGCTCAGAATGCAAAATTGCTATTTTTATGGTGAATGACTGATGCAATAATTGTAATGTTTAAACCTGTTTTTATACCTGTATATTCTACTGTTGCGGGATGAATGGTGGGTAAGAAATATTATAAAATAAGCAAATAACGTTTAGGAGCTGGCATCCCTGTGTCATATTCAGTAGCAAGGAATTCACTGTGGACATCCCTGCCTCCAGGCTTCCCATAAAAAAAAGTTCTGATTCAGGTTTGTTTTGTAGAACATAACCCTGTTAAATAGGTCTGTTTAGAAACCACCCCTTTGCATAACTTGAATGGTTTAATTTTTACAGACAAAACAACCCCAAATTTTAGGAGAACAGAGACAGTCCCGTGATGGCATGGGGCTGAAATATGGCTAAGTGTATATGAATGTTAATGAATCTACATCTAACTTTATTTGGGGGGGGGAGGAGTATATAGTTTCTATATGAGCAAACAATAACATATTAATTCTTTTGTAAAGAGTTGTACACATGATCAGCCATACATATGGAAAACAGTTAACATATCCATTGAAACGTAAAAAAGGTGAAACACCAGTTTAGAAAGAAAGCAAGGGAACACATCACATGATTCTTTCTCCAAAACAAGAGGAAATTGGAGTAGCTGGTGCCTCTAAATATCAATATGCAATGCATTTCTGTATTGTGATACAAGCAGGTTATATTGCACTAGAATAAATGAATATATACGTATTTCTCCCCCTCCTCCTGAATGCCATGCCCTTTTGTGTGTAAACCTCTCTTTCAGAATCCTGGGAAAAAGAAATCAGCAATTATCCTCTCAAAGGTCACTTGGCAACTCAAACACCAAACCTCAGCCCGGCGGCATTGGCTGCTTCAAACTCTGCGCAAGTCAGGCCACAACCATTTTCTCCCCTTCCTGTGACTCGTGTTGGTTTTATTTAATCAGCTTATGAGACCTCCCCGAGTTTTCCTGTGATGCACTATGCTAAACATCAAAAAGGTTTCTCCACCGCTGTTTTGTTTATAAAGGGAAAATAAAAGAATAGCCGTTTAATCATGCTGTGCAACAGCTCCAGTCTGAGCATTTTAAGACCCATAATCCCTTTCCCCCTCAACCCTCCCAGAAGAAAGTGTTAAATTATAAACACATGAGCCCCATTCTGCCCCCATTGAAAAACAGCAGGAAACTCCCGGTTCTTTTCAACAGGAACCTTAAAAGAATTACTGTAATCATGGAACATACAACAAGCCTTGGATTTTTATGATTCAGAAATAACACTTCGGAAGAATGGGAGAGTTTGCTTATGGGACTAGAAGGAGAACTTCCTTAAAACCACCTCGACTACAGACATGATTTGGATCACATGACCAACTACACTTACGCATCTTTGTGAATCAGGAAATGCAAAACTGCAAAGTTATTTTTTGAAACAGAGAGCTACATTAACTAAGTATGCAAGTAGACCACAGCCGTAACATTTTCAGGAAGGGAGTTTGAACAACTGAGGCAAAACATAATGATGAGAGATGAACTCTTAAGGCCTCATCAACAAATTAAAAATGAACGAATTGCCAGGTGATCTGGAACAACTCAAATGTGAAGTGCTGATCTTCATAACAAAAATGTGTAACTTGCCCCTAAAATCAGCTTCCACACCTGATGGCTGGAAAGCTGCCAATGTAACAACAATTTTTTAAGAAGAAATCCAAGTGGTGTTGCAGGAAATTACAAGTGAGTGAGTTTAAAGTTGTTGTTTTTCAGTTGAAGTTGGTCAAAGGCAACATTAAAGATAAATAATCAAGCATATATTCTTCTATATTATAGAATAAGTCTCTACTTAATCAACATCATGGTTTCTGCAAAGTAAGTCCTGTCACACTAAACTTTTTGAGCGATAATAGGCATGTGGATGGGGTGATCTCATAGACAGTAGATACTTGGTGCTTCAAAAAGCTTTTGACAAATTTCCTCACCAAATTATGCTGGAATGGGATAAGAGGATGGGATAAGCTAGAGATCTTTGAAAAACCGCAACATTCAAGAAAAAGAATATAGACTGAAGTCCTACATCCATTTACCTAAGGAGCAAGCCTACTGAACTCAATGGGATTTTACTTCCAGCTGTAGGATTGTGCTGCTCATTTTGCTCAGGGAACTCCAGTACTCGATGTAGATATGATATACAAATTTTAAAAATTTTATTCGAAACACCACACCACTTAATTTTACTGAATTAAGACCATCCCACTAATTTTACAGAAAATTCTGAATTTTACTAAAAAGAGTTCACTCTTCTGCACAGACACAAAATCACCTCTCTTTACATTTTATGATCAATAAGGAACAGACTACTTAGGCAGTTAAAATAAGTTCAATATTCCAGACTGTCTAGTAAAAGGTACATGAATTCCGGGGGGGGGGGGGTGTCCCAGCTCAATGAAGCTACAGACTACACTCTAGTAGAGGTTTCGTAATTCCCTCAGCTGCAAACTTAAGAGGCACACAGCCTCTCTTCTCAGGCAGACACTGCAGCATGCCAGCTTCACTGAATGCATGCTAAAGAGGACCCTCACCCACTCAGACACAGAAGCAGCCTGTCCTTACTTGCACCTTCTAATACCTGAAAACATGTAACCTTTGCTGCTGTTGAATAGTGCTGTCTAGCCCAGAGGCACGTTAAATGAGCTTCCTTCTGATGTACTTTGACACTGCCATTAATCTATAGCTTGTGAATTTAGCAGAACCACATAACCTTTGCGTTGTAACTCCAGACGGTTCATAGAAGACACATTTTAATATTATTTAATATAATTTTAAGAGAAAGAGAAGAAACTGAAAATTGTTTAAGGCTTTTATATAATTCAGTAATTACACCTTGACCTATCATGTAAACCTGTGTTCTTTTTTATGATGATTATGATGATGCATAATTAAAAGATGCCTGCTTCTTGGGAGAAAAGTAATGACAAACCTAGACAGCATCTTAAAAAGCAGAGACATCACCTTGCCAACAAAGGTCCGTATAGTTAAAGCTATGGTTTTCCCAGTAGTGATGTATGGAAGTGAGAGCTGGACCATCAAGAAGGCTGATCGCCGAAGAATTGATGCTTTTGAATTATGGTGCTGGAGGAGAGAGTCCCATGGACTGCAAGAAGATCAAACCTCTCCATTCTTAAGGAAATCAGCCCTGAGTGTTCACTGGAAGGACAGATCCTGAAGCTGAGGCTCCAATACTTTGGCCACCTCATGAGAAGAGAAGACTCCCTGGAAAAGACCCTGATGTTGGGAAAGATGGAGGGCACAAGGAGAAGGGGACGACAGAGGACGAGGTGGTTGGACAGTGTTCTCAAAGCTACCAGCATGAGTTTGACCAAGCTGTGGGAGGCAGTGGAAGACAGAGTGCCTGGTGTGCTCTGGTCCATGGAGTCACGAAGAGTCGGACACGACTAAACAACTAAACAACCACCACCACCTTTGGAAGGGGACTGCACTTTGAGCGGGGGGAGGGGGAGCGGGACAACTGTCAGAGGAAAGGTTCTGTCTTGGGTTTCCACCAACCAAACCCTTTAGTGGTGGTACTGTATTTATTTAATGATGTTGATATCTTCTGGGCAGATTCATAAGGAAGCAGATGTCCTTTTCAGGTACCATTTATAGGTAAGCACCAGCCTCTAGAACTGAGTCTGGAAATAAATAGGAAGACAGTGCAACTGATGTTAGACTGGATAAATGAGGTCTAAAAGCCATATGCTGGACAGCAACCTGTCTGCCGTATTTGCACTGCTGACGTTTCCAAATGTTTTAAAGATTAAAGCAATGCACTATTTGTGTAGCTATCTAATCTAATTTGCCATTGGGGAGCCTGTGCCTAGCATCATACTCTCCAACATGCCGCAGAGGAAAATTGGAGTTCTTGTATTTTGGGGCCGTGTTCCCACGTGAGTCACATGAGAACCTGGAGCCCTGGGTGTATTCCAGGGCTGTGCCTTCGCAGGAGCCAGGTGAGTTGTACGAGAGCATGCCCTGCCCCCCAAACAGGCATCTTTGGGGGCAGCTCTTTTGCAGGAGCCAAAACAGGACATCCAATCAGAAGCCGGGATGGCTTCTGTAATTCTGTGATGTCCCAGAACAGTTGAGGGTTATGGTATTACCCACTCTGCTTCCAGCCATCAAATACCAACAAATAAATTCTGCTCTCTTGTATATAAAAAAATGGTGTTTCCCTGCACTTCATGGTGGCAAATAAAATGTGGAAACAGCACCTACTGGGCTGCACAGAATACATACAGTCAGAGGTGGGCCCTCTGGCTGTTCCTTCTTCGATCAGAGAGACTCTTTTCAGTGGCCTTACACATCTCTTGCCCTCCTTTCCCCAATGAATTATGGATGCCTTCCCCTCCACTAAACACACAATTGGTGCCCAAAATTCAAAAACTGAAATGTTGCAGATGGGATTCAGCAGGAAAATTTAAGGACACTTCCAGTCATTTTGTTCCATTATTCTTACATATCAGGACAATGAACTTGTTGCAGAATTTGAGTGTGATAATAATAATAATAATAATAATAATAATAATAATAATAATAATAATAAATAATAATAATAATAATAATAATAATAATAATAATAATAATAATAATAATAATAATTTATTTCTACCCCGCCCATCTGACTGGGTTTCCCCAGCCACTCTGGGCGGCTTTCAACAGAACATTAAAAGCAGAATAAAGCTTCAAACATAAAAAACTTCTGATGTCTTCTAAAATGCTCAGGATGCTTCAAACTTGCAATTATAATAAAAATGCAGGCAAATTAATCTATTTAGAAAGGCACTTTTAACCACCAATAGGAGTGAGACACAAAGTCCTAAGTCTTTATCTGCTTGATTATGCAGCAGCCTGAAATGGAGCCCCATTCCATCAAATGTATTCTATGCAGAAACTTTAGCATGTGAACATTTAATCCTCTACATCCACTTTGCAATAATCAACATTATTTGCATTCTGGACTTTTAAGTTCCAAGCATCACCAAGTTGGCAGTGTAGGGCTGCATTGTTAGGTTTGATACCGATGTGGTTGATTAGTTTCATTCTGGGTTTGAGCCAGGAAAGGGATTTCATTCTCAGGATTTTTTCCATGTCCCAAATACAAGGCTGTAATCCTAATGATACTATAGGGTTCGCTTCATATTAGACAGCTTGAAATACAACAGCCCACGTTGAGATCACGTTACTGGCAGGAGAAGAATGCAGCTGACTGAAAATACATTCTTCTTGATCACAGATTCAAGGAGAAAAAACACCCTGACCACCTTGCAAAATAAGTTTTAAAAGGAGCATTCTGGGAAAAACATCTGGGTATCTAACTGTTAAGTAACCACAGCAATTCACCATTAAAGCACAATAAGACAACTGATACAGGCTGAACCACAGAAAGAGATTCTGGTAATATGGAACCAGCAACCTAAATACCAGAAGAGGTTTTCGGAATGCTTCCAAGAATCTAATACTTAGATTTACTTGCGGAGAGGCAACGCGGGTATCATTTACAGATACTTCTTCATTATGGCTAGGGGGGAGTTTCACCAAATCAGTGTACTTTCAGGTAACATAAGAGCAAAGATCCATCCACTCCAGTATTCTGTTCTCACAGTGGCCAAGCAGATGTCTATGGGAAGCCTACGAGCGAGAGGTTGAGAACAGCAGCACTCTTCCCATTTGCGATTCTCAACACCTGGCATTCAAATACATACAGGCAATCCTCGTTTTGTGCGGGGATATGTTCCAGACCCGGACGCACATCAGCAAGAGCCCATGTAAATGCTCTGTCCCCATCCCGCCCTTTTAGTGAAGTTTTAGCGTCACTTCCGGGTTCAGCGCTATGCACACATGCGCAATCCTGCATCAAAATTGACTGTTGCCTGTATTGCCTCTGATAGCGGATATAGAACATAGCCTTCAAGGCTATGCCATCAAGGCTAGTAAGCCCTTCCTATTCTCCTTGAATTGGTCTAAATATCTATATTCAGTTTGGTTTCACTTTTAATACTTAATTTGCACTTTGCAGAACAATACTGAAACTAACATTTGTCAGAATTTTTCAATGCAGTTTCCCAACCATGTAATGTGTATATGTAATATGCATTGTCAGGGGTTCAGGAGCAGAGGCACAGGAAAGAGGGAGAGCAGAGAGCGAGGGGGAGGAATCAGAAGGAAATATGAGCGAGGACGGCGGCCCGAGATCTCCGAGTCTTTCCAGTGATTCGGAAGACTCGCAGAAAGGAGCGCCCGTGGCCAGAGCAAGGGGGGGACCCAGGGGGACACCCCGGGAAGGAGGGACCCGAGGGGGCTCAGAGAGCAGCAGTTGGAAATCGGGGCCAGCTTCTCCAATAGGGAGTAGTAGGGAGGAAGGGCGCCAGGTATCGGGATCAGGCGGCTCGCCGCAGGAGGGAGAGCATGAGTCAGGACTGGCCACACCTCCGTCGGGGAGTGAGGAAACGGTCAAGAGGAAGGTGGAAGGTTGGGTGCGCGCGCCAAGTTCAAATACACAGGAAGGCGGCACAGTAAGCAGCCCGGAAAGGGAGCCAGGTCCCAAAGCCCGCCGCAAGGAAGGAGAAGGGTCCGGGGGGTCAGCGTCGGAAGAGTCCAGGAAGGAAGAGACCCAGGGGGGCAGAGGGACCCAGAGAAGAAGGGAAAGACGGAAGAGGTGGAGTAAGGCGAGGGTATTAAGTTGGTGTACAGGAGGCGGAGACTCAGACGGAGCTTCGCCGGTCTAGCTTCTAAGACGTAGAGCTGCACGCTGCGGCTTGAAAATGGAAACTGTAACGCAATAAAGACTTTTATACAATATTGCCGGCTAGCGTGGTCCTCTGTGAGCTGGGACCTGAGAGCAGCCCTGACATGCATAAAATAACATTATGGGGGGAAAGCATCAAGATGCATTCTATTTGAAAACAAAATCTTTCAAAAATGTGCATAATTAGTAGAAATCCACATTGAAATAGCAATGAATTTTCATGAACCTTAAAAAAAACTTTGCAAACTGATGAGGAAATGTGGAGAAGTAGATAGGAAAAACGAGTAACTGAGAGAAATCAAAATCGACCTGTTTGCTCATCCTACTTCAAAGAAAGAGTGAAGTGTTTTGCCAGCTTGCCCACTATACCTCTATACACTTAACAGGTATTTCATTAAACAGCTGTACATGGAATATCTGCTGTCTTGGTGATTTAAGATATGCTCCTTTCAGATAGACTGGGTGAGGCTTTTGCGGGATGCAGCAGATGCACCGTGCCTGCACTAGCACCTTGAGTGAACAAGAGCACTTTATTCTCATTACCCAGAAGATTGTCAGAAAGCATATACCAGCAATATCTGAAGAGTCAAAGGTTCTCCAGATATTGCTGAACCACAGCTCCAGTCAGCCCAGGCAAGCATGGCCAAGGATGATGGGAGTTGCAGTCCAGCAACATATGGAGGGTCAAAAGTTCCCCATACCTGACTTTTACCCAGGGGTGAATGAAGGCGTCTTGACACCAGGGAGGGGCGTCGCTACGTACGACGAATGCACCGTACATAGCAATGCTGCACATGTGCTGTACATAGCAGTTTTCCGGTGGCGCCGCTCCAGCGCCGTATGGACGGTGCCGGGATCCCTCAGTCGCCACTACAGCCGCGAACAGAGGATCCTCCACATGCGGTTGCGGCAGAGCGATGGCTGCTCACGCTGCCGCAAGCCCCCACGGGGTGCCTTCTTGTCACACACCCCCCGACGTGGCACCTGGGGCGCACTACCTGCCCCGCTCCCGGCTGCGACGCCACTGCATTTACCTTTGGTTTTCTAGAAATAAGTACCTGAGGCATTAGTTGAAGAGAAACTAGACAGAAGATTTAAAAAGAGGTTCAACCACCAAGTTACCATGCTATAAGATGACCTGCTGTTTCAAAGAAGCATGTGATGGCATGTTCATTTTTATTAAGCTTCTCAGTTATGTGATTTATATATTTGGATTCATGTTTCTTTCAAGGATTTAGGTATCCGAGTATTAAATATATAAACACATCACACCAAACACTTTTCATTAAACCACACATTTTAATCTCTTTAATAGAGTCATCCTTTCAACAACTTCTTTAGTATTGTATTTGGGACTGCACTTTATCCTGCCTGTGTGGGTCCCTGCAGGTCTAACCCTGCAAAAAGCTGGTTTGGCCACAACCCAACACAGGAGTTTGGTGTGTGCCAAGTTTGTGAAAATCATTTAGCTAGTTTAGATGTTTATATTCCCATTTACTGATTCACCACAGTACACTGATTCCTTAGTTGAATAAGGTACTTAATGTTTGACAGGATGGAAATAAACAATAGTAAATATTCTCGTGTCTAATTATTAACTGTCAGGTGATGCAGCTCATGACAATTGTATTTCCCCTCGTTTTTGGTCTAATTAATTAACCTGTGTAATGTTTGATTTTGGTGCCCTTTGAAGATTTGCTGCAGCCAACATGTCTGCAAATTTTCACAGCATTGAAATAAAGTCAGTTATGTGATATGATCAGCAAAAGGGAGGCAGGAAGAGTTTCTACTGTATGGCAATTTATACACCATATATCAACCTTCGCCGCCTAGTTTTTACCAGATACTTTAGACTACATCTCTCATAAACCCCATCCAGCATCGGCAATAGTCAGTGACCATGGACGCTGTAGTCCAAAAATCTGGAAGGCAGCCATTTGAGATGGTGCTACATACTTCCACCACAGCTCTCATTGCAGTGAAGTGCAAAAATGGCTTATATACAGACATGCACCAGAACGTGGGACAATTTTATGTATATCTGACTGAAAGGAATTAACTATGGGTATACAACACCTACTTCTAGATGTTTATTTCCAATACATATCCAATTTACTCCTGAAGTTCCTAATCCAGCAATCATATGTATATAGAAGCCTGCTTGGGTCTATGCAACTCCTTCACAGAATCAGGATGCTTTAAATATTTGCAGTATACAACCAACATTATAAAAACCAACCCTTTCCCTCTATTGACAATTTCATGTCATCACTCAATCCAGATTAACAGTGCAATCCTATAAATGTCGGAGATTAAGTCTCACTGAGTTCAATGGGCTTCTTCCCAGATAAGTATGGGATTGTAGCCTAAAACAAATAAGAAGAGACAACTCAGTTACTGAAGTTATTATTCTGATATAGAGAGTAAGAAATTTTGGCTTTATAATTTTTATGCTTGTTCCAAACCAGTGGTTCTCCTTCCAGAAGCATATTAAAATGTCCACTGTAAAATAGACATGTGGCACACGGTGGAAGGTGCCTGTGTTCCCTTACCCTGCTGTTGCAAGAATTTGCTCATAGTGATTATATCTTTTAAAAAATTGTATCCAATCAAACTCTGCTGGGAGTTCATATTTTTCCGCCACTGTATTACTGCCAAGCACACTGCAGCTAATAAATTTTGGATCAACTTTGTGTAAGAACAAATAACTATTTGCATTGTTTTATTAACACAGCATTAACCATCCCCCCCTAAACACTAGAGCAGCTCCAAAAGGTGGAAATTTATACCTGAATCCTTTCCAACACAGACCATTTCATATGTATGAGCAAATTTTATAGGAGGCAAAGGCGAACAAATTAAATTTTCTTTAGAAAAAGATCTGTTTAACATTAAGACATAGAACAAGCTATTAGGAGTTCTAGAAATAATGGCCAGTAATTTGGCCTAGATCAAGTAGCACTTCCCATCTTTTTAACGTAAAACGTCTTCACATCTAGTTTCCTTCAATAACAATTGATAAAGTTGAGGTTCTTGTCCCTTGCCAAGATGTTCTACATATCCTAATAACTTTTTTTTAAGTGACCCAATCACTTGCAAATATTTCCCCTCATAATTCCCTTTTGTTCCATATGTTCCAGTGATGAAAAGCTAAACATCTTGAAGCCCTTTGCTGTATTATGTCCAGAGCAAATTAAGACAGCATTCATCTGAAAACCCTATAAGCCCCACTTTTATTGAGGAAAAAAGCTGTCCTTGATATAAAGATTATTTTAGGAAACAATAAGTGCATTGGAAACCAGGCTAATGGAGATCATAGAATCATAGAATCATAGAGTTGGAAGAGACCACAAGGGCCATCGAGTCCAACCCCCTGCCAAGCAGGAAACACCATCAGAGCACTCCTGACATATGGTTGTCAAGCCTCTGCTTAAAGACCTCCAAAGTAGGAGACTCCACCACACTCCTTGGCAGCAAATTCCACTGTCGAACAGCTCTTACTGTCAGGAAGTTCTTCCTAATGTTTAGGTGGAATCTTCTTTCTTGTAGTTTGGATCCATTGCTCCGTGTCCGCTTCTCTGGAGCAGCAGAAAACAACCTTTCTCCCTCCTCTATGTGACATCCTCTTATATATTTGAACATGGCTATCATATCACCCCTTAACCTCCTCTTCTCCAGGCTAAACATGCCCAGCTCCCTTAGCCGTTCCTCATAAGGCATCGTTTCCAGGCCTTTGACCATTTTGGTTGCCCTCCTCTGGACACGTTCCAGTTTGTCAGTGTCCTTCTTGAATTGTGGTGCCCAGAACTGGACACAGTACTCCAGGTGTGGTCTGACCAGAGCAGAATACAGTGGCACTATTACTTCCCTTGATCTAGATGCTATACTCCTATTGATGCAGCCCAGAATTGCATTGGCTTTTTTAGCTGCCGCGTCACACTGTTGGCTCATGTCAAGTTTGTGGTCAACCAAGACTCCTAGATCCTTTTCACATGTACTGTTCTCAAGCCAGGTGTCACCCATCTTGTATTTGTGCCTCTCATTTTTTTTGCCCAAGTGCAATACTTTACATTTCTCCCTGTTAAAATTCATCTTGTTTGTTTTTGCCCAGTTCTCTAATCTGTCAAGGTCGTTTTGAAGTGTGATCCTGTCCTCTGGGGTGTTAGCCACCCCTCCCAGTTTGGTGTCATCTGCAAATTTGATCAGGATGCCCTTGAGTCCATCATCCAAGTCGTTGATAAAGATGTTGAATAAGACCGGGCCCAAGACAGAACCCTGTGGCACCCCACTAGTCACTCTTCTCCAGGATGAAGAGGAACCATTGATGAGCACCCTTTGGGTTCGGTCAGTCAGCCAGTTACAAATCCACTGAGTGGTAGCATAGTCAAGACCGCATGTTACCAGCTTCTTTACAAGAATATCATGGGGATGTTCCGGAACTTTCTACCAAGTGCCTCAAATCTCATGATGGAGTTCATAATCAGATGTCTATGAAAGCATAGCTCTCTTTGCGGTTTTAGCCATACATGTCTACTCATAATGTGACTTACTCTCACATAAGCATGTATAGGATTGCAGTCATAGTAATCCACAAAACAGCTTTGAGTGGCATGGGGAGCATTTCCTACCATTCAGATTTCAGCCCACACTGGTGTCATGACACAAATGGTGTTGAAACTTTAGTAGCATTGCTATTTCCCCTGCCACCAATACCATACTAAAAGCCTAAGCATGGAAGAACCAACACTACAGCTTTTCCTCATGCCAGCTCTGCTCCAGGCTCAGAGGTCCCCCCAGGACGGGCTTCTCACATAGGGAATAAGGCCATAGGAAAGAACAAAGTAAGGCAGTAGCATCAGTGACAATGGAAATTAAGAATATTGGTTAAGCTGCCTGAGAGTTCTTTTAAACAAGATCTGGGTTTTGCAAGTATCTATTAATATAAACCAGAATTTACAAAGATACCAAACAAATATATCGAACCTAGGAGTGAGGATGGTGGATCTCATCAATAAGAATGAATTTTCAAGGGGATTCTGGTGTTCCCAAGATGGAGAAGAAACCATGTTTACACCCACCTTTAAGCAGCAAATAAAAATTTAATTTTGATTAAATGCAACATAAACAAATATGGGATGCAACAGTCCCCATCCTTGCCTTAATCTCCTCTTCCTCCTCCTCATTATTTTTTCAGATTTATAAACTGGTTCACAACATAAAGCCATCGAAGCAGTGTACACAACAAAAACAGAAGAAAACACACAAATGCAAGCTCTAAACAACAAAATCAGTTCAACGAACTCTAAAAACGAGTAAACCATCCATACAAACAAAAGCTGTTCATCAGATATGAAGTTGATGTTCCATAAACAGCTGGGTTATGCTTCAGGAAAAATCTTAAACAAAAATCCTCTGTAGGATAAATTTCATGAATTTGCCCACTTATTCTGCTACTTCACATATCAGCAGCTTCCATGGATTGACCTTTGACCGAATTCACGTCATGAGGACTTCATGCATGTATATTCTCATCTTCCGCCAGAACATTTCAGAAGTTCAAGACCCTGGAGATTTTAGCAAAACGTATTAAAAAGCCTATGAAGTATAACGGAAACGTTACTTAAAGCAAGTCTGGGACTAGTAAAAAGAAAGCTCAGCCACTCCAATAAGTGGTGAGTCGGCAGTCCCAGGAGATATACAGAATGAAGCCAGAGATAGCTGGAAGTCAGATGTCTTGGAAGATTTATTTATTTATTGGCTATAATGGATTGCCAAAAGCGTGCATTTCATTATCAGCATCTCTACTGAAGAACAAGACCACAGATTTCCTGAAGCTACACATCTGGGGTAGACACACACCAACATTTATATGAGGAGTGAATAAACTTTTTCAGACAGAAGGAAGTGTTCCCTCGGGGGCAACCTTTTAGAGGCCGCATGCTGGTGCTGGACAGGGCCAGAGGCAAAAGTAGTCAGAGTAAAGGATGTGAACCCTTCCATTATACACATATTCCAGGCACAGAGAAGGCAGGATTTTCTTCAGCCTTGCCAAGCCACATCTTTTCATCCTCTATCCAGACAAGCAAGGAGAATGAGTACAGCTCAAGGACACTTCCCAGCGAAGCAAAAGCACTTGGAGAGAGTGAAGAGTGGGGCTAGGAAGGGTTGTTTCCTTGGGAGAAAGTGTGGCCTGGAGAGTCAAGGGCCAAATGGAGAGACTTGGAGAAGGCATAGTTGACCCCAAGTCAGACGCTCCACATCCTTGCTATATACTGATACAGTGGGACCTCAGGCTAAGTACTTAATTCGTTCCGGAGGTCCTTACTTGACCTGAAACTGTTCTTAACCTGAAGCACCACTTTAGCTAATGGGGCCTCCTGCTGCTGCCGTGCCGCCGGAACACGATTTCTGTTCTCATCCTGAAGCAAAGTTCTTAACCTGAAGCACTATTTCTGGGTTAGCGAAGTCTGTAACCTGAAGCGTATGTAACCTGAAGCATATATATCCTGAGGTACTGTACTGTATACTGATCTTTTGTATACATTTGACATCCAAAGTGCAGCTTGAAACCGTGAGTGCCCTACATGAAAAAAATGCACAAAACAGGGTTTGCAGTTCTGCTCCCTAGAGCATAGACTCTGGCCCCACTACTACCTAGGCCTCATAGGCTTAGCGGCTGTCCAGTTAGTAGGGTTTTGTGCTTCAGAGGTTGACAGCTCTAGATCTCTGTGCTCACTCTCGATTCAGGTATTCTGACCTCCCCAAGTTCTACTTAAGACTCTCTTGCAAGGTACAGTAAGGCCACTGATTTACATGGCTAATTCATAATGGAGACTTACTGTCTTATAGAGTATGGTACCCCCTAGGAGGAAGTCCATTAGCAGCAGAGTCGAGAAGATGAAACTTGTCTGTGAGGACACAACAGATCCCATGTGAATCAGCTCATAAATTATTATAAAAACTAGCGTAGCTGAAATATACCTGCAGTATATAACCTCACACCTCTCCCCCCACAAAAAGGTTGCAACCGTCAAGGCACTTATCTCTGAACTGTTGATCCAAATAGAAATCATTTACTGCATAATTTCCATTGTGCAATGTTGCATTTTTGGAGATGTCTGTGCTTTATGTGTGTACATTGGGGGGGGGGGGAGAGATACAGCTAGCATTTAAAGAGTCATTTGCTCAATAGTGTAGATCTCTCCCTTCATTAACTTTATGAAAACAACATACAGTGGTGCCTCGCAAGACGAAATTAATCCGTTCCGCGAGTCTCTTCGTCTTGCGTTTTTTTCGTCTTGCAAAGCACGGCTATTAGTGGCTTAGTGGCTATTAACGGCTTAGCGGCTTAGTGGCTATTAACGGCTTAGCGGCTTAGTGGCTATTAACGGCTTAGCGGCTTTAAGAAAAAGGAAACAAACTTGCAAGAACTCGCAAGACGTTTCGTCTTGCGAAGCAAGCCCATAGGGAAATTCGTCTTGCGGAACGCCTCAAAAAACGGAAAACTCTTTCGTCTTGCGCGTTTTTCGTCTTGCGCGGCATTCGTCTTGCAAGGTACCACTGTACAAATCTGAGACACCCAGGAAGTAAGTGGTGTCACTTTCTCAGTATGAACTGATGGAGGGTAATGAGCTCAAAATTGCATCTTCCTCTGCACAACGGTATCAGTATTTCTCTGTCACTGCCTTGTATTTCTGGCAAATTAGTTGTTTTCTCCACCAAGCAGGCAAGTTATGGTCCCATGGTTAGAAAAGGATGCTAACGAATGATGGTTTAAGTTTATGGCTAAAAATACTTGAAACCTGCATTATCAAATCTTCCCAGAAGCACACATACACACAATGCAACTTGCAAACTGGCAACTTCATAGTCACCACCTGCACTCTAAACATAGAATCTCGTCTCACAGCCAGATAAAAAAATAGTATATTCAAAAAGCAGGATAAGGAACAATTCAACAAGAAAACCGCTGTCCATATGAGCAGCAGGAGTGGAGCGGCTAATAATAAAGTACAAATTGTGAAGTTCCTGGTTTTGCCATGTTCTTAGGCTTTCGGTCTCAGGAGACAATGGAGAAGTGCACCTTTGGGGATGAGGTTGGGATGTTGCAGCGCCTGCTGTGGCTGTGGAGACCGATACGGGAGAGACATGTTTTGTTACAGCTGGGGCAGATGAAGGCATCCAGTTGTGTTGCTGTAGATGCACTTTCTCCCAGCAGTCATTTCTCCTCTGGTCACCACTATGGATACACAACTTGACCGCCTGCCTCCAGGCACTGTGGTCGTCTGAAAGGGATTCCCACATGGTGGGGTTGATGTTGTCAGCCTTCGTGTCATGTTTGCAGACATATTTGTAACACACAGCTGGTCTGTGGTGCCAGAAGCCAGCTCCCTGTAGCCAACTCCTTGGGGATCCTGCCATCTTCCATTCTGTGGACATGACCAAACCAGCGTAGATGTCGCTGAGGCAGGAGTGCGAACATGCTGGGAATGTGGGCTTCGGAGAGCACATCTTTGTTTGGAATTCTGCCCTGTGCCCCAAATCCTCCTGCGCCCCAAATCTAATCCTCCTGCTGCAGTGCATGTGGAAGGCACTGAGGCATAGCTCCTGGCAGTTGTAAGTTGCCCACAACTCTTTTTACTAGTCTCAGACTTACATTAAGTAATGTTTGTGTTATACTTCATAGGCTTTTAAATACATTTTGCTAAAATGTCCAAGGTTTAGAACCTTTGAAATGTCTTGAAGAGTGCCACATTGGCTACCGCTGTGTTAAAGTATGTATGCAAGAACACTGAAACACACAGTGCTTTGGGAACGCTAAACGACTTGTTTTGGATTGCATTTTTTAATAAAAAAGTAGATGTTCTTTTATTTTTCCAATGAGGCTTTAAACTTTCTTCCGAAATTGGAAACATGCTTCCTTCAGTTTGTATTCATTTATATTAATTAAGACTGCCGCTTTTATGTTCATGCAATAATAGTGGAACATTTGCAATGTATTTCTAAACAGTTAGATACAAATTAATGCAATGGTGGTGGTAGCCTTAAGCAAATTTCTTAATAAACAGTTGCTATTTAGTGTTGAATAAGTGGCTTAAGAGGGTAATTAGAGACATGTTTAGGAGTCTTAATTTAATGAACTGCACCACAAATACGTCTCCAAGCATAAGCATGGGCTTTTTTCCAAGCATTGTTTAAACTCTTACAGATACTGAAGCTATCATAAAAAGGAATACAATACAGAAGTATTCCAAATTGGAACAAATGCATTTTACTTACACTATGATAACATTCCATTAGCATCCCACAATTATTGGTTGCCACTGTTTTACTGTGGAATGTTTTACCGAACAGGAAGAAATGGATTACTTAAAACACACACACACAACACACACCCTGAGTGGCATCTTGGGCCACCCAAGACTGAGGATGTTTAAAGACAATGTGTTCTTTCCCTTATTCTTCAAAGATGGACAAAGCAGTTTGCAGACTAGTAGCAGTCTCTCCCCCCCCAAAGACCACTCAGATATGTTGTTCTAATTATTCTTCATAAGTACACAAATTCCTAAGAAATGTAGAATCTATTACCTTTTCTTAATTTCACATGCAACAATACTGTAAGGATACTTGAGGAACTCAGTCTTTGGAAACAGCAAAGTATGGCAAACCTGTGGCCCTTGAGATGTTAATGAACTACAACTCCCATAATCTCTGACAACCAACAATTCTGCCTGGGGCATATGGGAGTTGGGAGTCCATCAACACCTGAAAGGCCACTCAGGTTCCCCTGTTACCATATGCTTTTCACAGGTAAGTTCTCACTCCAGTAGCTAAGCAAACTTTTGAGTTACAAAATCTGTGAGATTACCCATAAGGAACATAGGGTTGTACCCAGTGCTAGACATACACAGAGCAAACATAGCTAACTTTGGTCCATTAATTTAAGTTGGTCTACTCTGAGTAAAAGTTAGTGGGATGCAACCGGTAACCTGACAGGTATCGTGTGGATAATAGGAATCTAATTATTTGAGAGAAAGTTCATTAAAAAAAACCTTACAGTGCAACACTAGCCTTGTCTACTCAGAAACAAGTCCTACTGAATGCAGTTTATGTCCAGATAAGTGGGATTAGGATTTCAGCCTTAATTTACTTTTAAAATATCAAGCAATATTTATATAACAAGATATGCTATGAGAGCACAGAACATATGCAAAAAACTCAGTACTGAGAGTTGCAATAAGCAAAACCACATTTTCAAAGCTATCTAAGGATTCTTAAGGAGCTATCCGTTCTTATCAAAATGATTGCTCTGACTATGTCCCAAAGGAGAAGGGAACAAGCCAAGATGATAAGGGGTCAATGCGTTAAAGGCCTCCTTATTTTTTTCTGAATTCTAAATATTTATACTCATACAAGTCAGTAATATTTTTTAAACAATAGCTTGGATCATCACTCTTAAATAATGAGCTATTCCAGCTCTAGTTTCATCATCTACATGTCAGTATTTCATAAACTGTGAGTTTCCACTAAGGCTCAATACAAAACAATTGACTTTAGGTCAGGTTTGAATTCCCTACCTGTGACCCCTGATAGTGTAACTGCTTTGAAGCTGCCAAAATGTTTTCACTACATGTTCATCTTCTCATGTTAGCCAACAAGGTTAACAATACTAGCTTAACCAAAGTTCCTCCCCCTTAAAAAGACTCTTCTGGAGACAGACAGCAATAAAGCAACTAAAATGCAGATGAGCCAGTAAGTAAAATAATAATTAGAAAACACTGAGCTAAGAGGAAACAGCTAGCAGAAAAGGGGGTGGGGAGAGAAAGCTTAATATCAGAGTGAATATAGCAATCCAATTATAAAGCAAATATTACCAGGCAGGCTATATAAGCAACATGAATTTGCAAAGATTATTTTAAACTAAGTGAAATTATGTTTGAATCACTAGAGCAGAGACCTAGGAGATCAGAGCTAATCTATTTTTCTCTAATATCCATGACTCCCTCCCTCCTGTCCTATACAAAAGGACTTGATCCCCATCTCTAATGTGAAGATCAGAACTTAGCTATCCATGAGATTTTGCATTTTGTCGACTACTGCACCATGGTTCTTGGAAGAGTGTGTGTGTGTGTGTGTGTGTGTGTGATTTAAATGTGTATTTTGAGAAAAAAGGGGTTTCCCATCCTTCAAAATGTTATTGTCTCTTGTTAAGCCACAAGTAAGACTCCTGTCCCCAGTTCTTGTGCACACACATTCTGTGGTACATACTGTTATCTTTGTATATTTTTACACTTACCAAGGCTGCAATCCTAAATCTGCTTATCTGAAAGCCCCATGGAATTCAATAGACAGCCTTTTGAGTAGGCACGGTTAAGGTTGCACATTAGAAGTATTCATCACATATATCACACTCGCACACACCCCTCTCTGGTTGTGTAGAAGTAAAAACCTGAATGTAGAATCTGTGTCCTTGCGTACGTCCCATTTTTAGGGAAGACTTCATCACCCACACTGTAGGTTGCTGCCTGTTCCCCAGGTCAAGATGCACTGCAAAAATGATGGCATCGTGGAAACTAAGGAGAACGCCGATTCTCAACTTGTTGCTTTCCCTCCCTTTAGCTTGCATTGGAATCTAAATTGTCTCTGGTTAGTCCCTTGAAAAAGCTGGTTTGCTTACCTTGTCTGCAGTTTGAAAGAAAGGAACTGTAAAACATGAGTCCAGATGTGGATGCCCAGCTGTTGGAAGAAGCAAATAGTGAGTAAATATGTGCTCTTTTTTAAAAAAAATGTTTTTTAACTCCACTTTTTAAAGCATTATAGGACAGCTTTATTTATTTGCACATTAAATTATTTAAACATAAAAGGGTATGGAAACATTTGCAATGCAAGACAGAGAGAATGCTGGGATGTGAACATGGGAAGTCAGGGTCAATGTCCACCTTATGCATGAACTCATTAGATGTCTACAGGCCATTTATTTCAAAGCAGTCATAAACCACTTAATATATATTTTAAAATAAATAAATTTCTTAAGTGGTGAGCCTCAGACAGGTGCATTTCCCAGTCCTACCCGGAGATGTCAGGAACTCAACCTGACTTCTCCTGCGAGTAAAACAGTTGCTCAGTCACTGTGCTGCCGAAACTGCAACCCCGCACCAGATCTTGACCATCATCACAAAGTGTGTGCCAAGCTACATAAATAATGGCATCTGCATAATGCTTACTACAGAATTATAGTAGCGACATGCTGACCAAATCAGAGTATTTCTTCTTTTAAAAACCCAGTGGGACAGTCATGGCATTTAGCCCTTGCAAGCTGTTATGGACAGCATTTCTTAAGGCACAAGGCTTGCAGATTGGCAGGAATAATGTCATTCCCTCCCAGTGAAAAACTATAAAGGAACTGAAATCTTGTATTTGTAACAAAACCCAGTCACAAAATATTCTCAACTGGACCTTTTTACTCCAATGTGGCACATCAAAGCAAGAAGCACATAGATAACATTAACATATTTACTGTGAGGTGCTTTTGACTATGGAAAAGGACTAGAGATTTATAGAACAATTATGAAATATTTGGCCATAAAATCCAGACTGCAGAAATGTGAGGCTAGTCGGAATTTGAGTGGCTCCTATTTAGGCTAAATAGGCAGGTTAAGTAAAATGATGATAAATGTGTAGATATTATGCAGAAGCCTTATCACATATTGTTTCATTGTAAGTATCTGGTATGCTTAGAAATCTTTCAGAGAAAGTTTCTAGGAAATGAGCCAAGTATAACTTAGTATGGAGCATAACAAGAAGGGGAGTTTGGGAGTGCCTTGAGATAAGATCTTTATAACAGAGAAGTCAAAGCTTTTAAGGGAATAAATTATTTAATGACTTTGAATTTGATATAAAAGTTTGACTGAGAGCCTATTGGATGAAGAGACTTTATTCCACAGGTCAGAATAATGCAAGAGGACCACACAGCACAAGAGCTCTGGTTTTTTTCACATCTACCAAAGAAAACAACAACAAAACTTTCCAAGCCTTTTTAACCTTTGCTTGATTTTTATTTATTTATTTAAAATAATTTCTACCTCACTTTTTGCCCCGAAAGGCTGGTTCCAGATGAAAAAACACTAGAATAAAATTAAAATATTGAGATAAAAGAAATACAGTATCTCAATCAGTATTCAGTAGGGCTGTTAGGGTCAGGTGTGTTTTTTTGGTGTGTGTTTTTTTTAAACCCTCTTCACAACAGGAGTTGAAGGCAAATTAAAAGAACGTTTATGCCATCCAAAGAAATGGGGAATGTTAAGTTGTGGGTGAACATATCAGACGACACAGCGATTCTTCAAAGAGCTCTTGTTTATTCACAGGCCAGAACAGAACTGAGCTGAAGGGTTCAGTCAGCCTGCTTATATAGAGCTCCAGTACAACGTAACTGTAAGAATTTTCTAAAACTATCCAATCACTGAACGTCACTTTTGATTCCTTATTTGCATAACTATCTACAGTATCCCCCTGCTGGCCCAGGGTGAGAACTTCAGTACATAACAGGGAAAATAAAACCTCTTTTGGAAAGGAGCTGGACAATCTGGTGCTGCTGCCAAAACGAGCTGTTCTAATGTCCCCCAACCAAGCACATTAGTGAAGATGGTGGAACATGGAACAGATCTTCAGATGCTTAATACTGTACAGTGAATATACAGATCCATGCGGGAAGAGAGGGTGTTTCAGAAAGCCTGGCCCCAAAGCCATTTAGGGCTCTTTAGGTATCAAATACCACTTTGAACTGTGAACTGAAATTAATCGGAACCAGAGCTAATGAAAAAGAACTGATATAATATATGCATCCTAAGCAGTGAACACCAAAGCTACACTAGACGCTACATTTTTAATAGCTCTTTGTAACACTCTTCAAGGACAGCCCCAAACAGAGTGCATTGCAGTAGTCCAACCTAGATCTAACCAGGAGTGATACAACAGCCAGAACGACATGACCCAAACCTACTATTCAAAAAGCACTTGAGTCTTGTCTGGATTAAACTTCAGTTTATTAGCTCACATTCAGTCCATTGAGCCCAGACAACAGTTCAGGATTACCACAGCACAATATAGATAGTGAGACAGACAGACAGACAGACAGACAGACAGATAGATATGGGTATCGCCTGTATATTGATGACACCCAACTCCCAATCATCAGATGACTCTTGTGTCAGTGGTTTCATGCAGACAATAAAAAAGTTTGGGGACAAAACAGAACCCCATGGAACCACATAAGCCAAAAAGAACTAATGTTCATGATATTTGGACTCTTTGCCCTGTGGTCACTTCAACATGACCATACTGAAGCTTAGTTCCCTACAAGCTAGCACAGAGATTTATTCCCATTGCTGATATGGCAATGGAACTGCTCTCATTTCTAAGCAGACTGAACTACTTGGACTGTTGGTAGGGAAAGACTGTCAACTATCCATAAGAGATGCATTACTGCACACTCATGTGGTACAGGAATACAGTGGTACCTCGGGTTACATACGCTTCAGGTTACAGACTCCGCTAACCCAGAAATAGTACCTCGGGTTAAGAACTTTGCTTCAGGATTAGAAAAGAAATCGTGCTCCGGCAGTGCAGCAGCAGCAGGAGGCGGCCCCATTAGTTAAAGTGGTGCTTCAGGTTAAGAACAGTTTCAGGTTAAGCACGGACCTCTGGAACGAATTAAGTACTTAACCCGAGGTACCACTGTAGAGCTAACAGTTGCGAAAAGAACCTGAGGGCACTGGCTCTGCCCACAGACACCAGCTGCAAAAGATAACGCACAGGGCTTTAATCCACCCACCCTTTTTGTGGTGTGAAACAAGGACTCCCCACCCCCGCCACTTCATGACGACTCTTCCTGGTTCAGACCAAGTACCCATCTAGCTCAACATCCTGCTTCCTCTAGTAGCCAAGCAAACACTTCCAGGATCGCAACAAGTAAAGCTTGTAGGTGGGTCCACCATCCCTTTCGAGAGATGTACAAAGCTCTGTGAGCATGGAAACCTCACTGGTATAGGCATGATTAATGTAGGGTTGGGCTAATTCATTTTTAGAAAGGGTGTAGGAGACAGTGGTCTTCACTATGTCTTGTACTAACTGCTTCAGAGCGGTACAGAGTGGAGACTTTGCCAGGATCGGCATACCTCAGTGCAACAACAAAATGTCAGAGTGCGCCTTGAACTACAGAGGTCGTATTGGAAAGGCTGTAATAAAGCCAGTGCAGACTCTCTGCATTACTACTGCTTTTCCAGTCCCAACAAGAAGCAAATCTTATCAGTTGCAGCCTTAAACAGCCTTTGCTACAAAAAAAGCAAGCTGTCTGTCCATAAGGACCGAGATAACAGGAGCAGGACTTCACCTGTGACAGGAAGACCCTGAAATAGTGCACATTGTCATTGGAAACTGAACCAGAACCATAATCTTAATTCTTCCACAGACTCTGCAAAATGACCATTTCTCTCTACTGTAATAGCTTTCATTAAATAAAAAAATTCCTTCCAGTAGCACCTTAGAGACCAACTAAGTTTGTTATTGGATTGGTATGAGCTTTCGTGTGCATGCACACTTCTTCAAATGATCTTCAGGTATCTGAAGAAGTGTGCATGCACACGAAAGCTCATACTAATAACAAACTTAGTTGGTCTCTAAGTTGCTACTGGAAGGAATTTTTTTATTTTGTTTCGACTATGGCAGACCAACAAGGCTACCTACCTGTAGCTTTCATTAAGTGCAAGCAATTGTCAGAACTGGCCATAGTTTTTTTAGGCTGAGAAATCATGAGCAAATATGTCAGTTGCAATCCTACATTCACTTACCTAAGAGTATCACTGAACTCAATGGGACTTATTCTTGAATAGACTGGCATAGGCGCTTTCCTGAAAAACCTGCGTAGATGTCCTTCCAACTGTGTGATCTTGCTTAGACCATCTACTTCAGCCCTCACCAACAATGTACCTGCCAGATGTTTTGGACTACAAACCCCATCGGTCCAAGCCAGCACAGTCATAGGAGTGACAACACTGTTTTCATAATGTACATTTAGTACTTTTAAAAATTCACCATGCACAATCTAAAACAGGCATAGGCAAACTCGGCCCTCCAGATGTTTTGGGACTACAATTCCCATCATCCCTGACCACTGGTCCTGTTAGCTAGGGATCATGGGAGTTGTAGTCCCAAAACATCTGGAGGGCAGAGTTTGCCTAAGCCTGATCTAAAACAACCAGTTGCAGAACTATGATGACCAATGACAACAAGGGAGGGCAATAGCCCCAGAGCAATAAAGGTTCTAGGAAGGCACACATAAGATTTATGGACCCAATGAAGTATCCATTTTAGCTTCTTCAGGGTTGGGGGAATGTAATAAATATAGCTACACAAAAGACCATGGTGCCTAATGAATGCTATGCGTGTATTAAAAGCCGTTTAACCAAATAATCTCCCTCTGAAGAAAGGCTTCAAAGCCCAAGTTTTGCTGGGACATTGAACCAATTAAGTAAATCTTGTGTGCACTTCCTAGAACACTCTGTGCAACTTTGGCAACACATGGCATCATCTGGAAGTCACTGTCCCCTTCTCGTTTCTGAAAAATGGCTGGGAATCATCACACATAGATGCTAGCAGCACAGCTACTGTTTGATTTCCAAGCCTTGTGGGAACCTCCCTCCAGTGTTACGTGCTTTGGATGATTGGTGCTGGAATGGTTCTGTCACGTTAAAGCTGCCCCCTTTCATTTTAAGGATGTGTCTTTGGCATTGTTATAGCTGACCTGAACCACTTGAGCAGCCACCATACAAGCAACTAAATAGACAGATGGAGGCGATTATGTGGTCAGAGATCGCCATAGTGCCAATGAAGTGTAAGATTTGTTGGGTGTGGTTTCCTCCACCCTCTGTTTTTCCATTCCTGCTCCCACCCTGAATGGCCTGGATGGGACTTGCAACAATACACAGGATTTTTGGAAACTGGAGGGCATGGATGGAGAATCTGTGGCCTGCCATACATTGATGAACTCCAACTCCCATCAGCTCCAGCCACCACAGCCAAAGGTCAGGGATAATAGGATCTATAGTCCACCGACATCTGGGGGACCACAGGTTTCCCATCCCTGTAAGAGAGACTTAAGCCTTTTTCACACATTATGAAGAAGGCTCCACATGATTAAGGGGAACGTCTGAAGAAGGAAAGTCTATGCCTGTAGGCTTCCTCACTTCATGCATGGTTATGGTTGGGGTGAGGCATTGGGAGTTCTTAATGTTAGGAGCTTGGCCAGTGGTACAATCCCATTTCCTCTTCATCCTTCACATACTCAGCCAGCAGAGCATGAGACTCTTAATCTCAGAGTCATGGGTTTGAGCCCCACACTGGGCAAAAGATTCCTGCATTTGCAGGAGATTAGCCTAGACGGCCTTTGTGGTCTCTACAATAGCTCAACAATTCTGTGATTCTATGAAAACATGAAGATGGCTTCACTGTAACAGCATACTAAAGACAGAAATCCTCAACTGGAAAAATCTAAAATAGATTTATTAAAAGCTTCCAACAACTCTGTGCCTTGTTATACCTAAATAAATTCCACTGTAATCTTCATGGTTACATCTTAACAATTTGCTTTTCATGGCCACTGGAAGCAGAAATCTTCATTTCTCTTTTTTGTGACATCACCATCCTCCGGTTTGGGACTGACTTGTCTCCAAGTTCTCTAGTCAACTAGGAGAGGTGACAATGATGGAAGAGGAGCTAATTGTGTTTTGGACAGTAGGACTTCTATCTTGATCAGTATTCCAGGCTTTAATTCCACTCTAATATCAGGCATTCCTCATTTATTTTTAATTTGGGGTGAAGGAACCCCACAGGGTGATCACACATTAAGGTTACAATCCTATACACATGTATTTGGGAGTTATAATCTTGCTGAACTCACTAGGGATTACTTCCAAGTAAACATAAAATATGTAAGGGACAGTTCACTTGGCGCTTACTGCATTTTGCACTTAATGACTCCATGGAGGCCAAACATGTCAGCCAAGCTTATATAGCCTTGATTTCCATGACTTAGTTTAAAAAAAAAGTATGACTGACAGTTCTGAATTAGTCATCTCTTAAATAGCTCCAATAATCCATGATCCCATAAAAAAATGCTGAAGAAAAGAGTAATCATCCAGCCCTATAAAGATTAGAGATTTGAAGCCACCTGCAGATATACTGGTGGGAAACAAAGTCATTTCCTGCCAGTAGAGCAGCAGATAACATTGGCGTAAATAAAAAAATAGCTCCTGGACGCAAGTGGATGTCAAACAAGCTGTGGAAGAATGAGCAAAGACTCTTTAAAAAAACAAAAAGACTGGCTTTACCCATAACATCCAAACTTATTGTGTCCAAATCAAACCTCAAAAATATTCAAGCTGATACAAGTCCTATAGAAACCAACTGAAATTTGACCCTGAAAGCACTCACTGGCTGATGTGTTATCATTTCTCCCATGCATTCACACATATTACTGCTAGGCCCTTTCTCTCTGTTATACTAATAAGAGGAACCAGTATATGAAGAAGAGATGGTGGTAACCGCTGATATTCTCTGAACATTAACGTCACGTCTTCAAGGATTCCTTTGAAGAAGATCGTAGTATTCAGATTAAGATAGCAGCAGTGCAGACCTAAGACATTTTGGAACCTAATAGCATCCTATCTCCCCAAACTACTCCATACTGGTCATGGCACCCCAAAGTCTTTCCACTTATTTTAGCACTTGAGACAGAAAAGCTCTCCTGCTCCCTGGAAGTAAAAATAAAATCAATAATAAATTAAATAACCAACAACTTATTTCATAAAATTTACACACCATTTGATTTGGGGGTTGTTGTTTTTTTTACAAAGCAATTTATAAAAACTTGCGTACCATTTTGTTGATGTCTACCATTAGGTTGAGACAGCCAAAATCAGGTGGATGCCACAGTCGAATGGTAGGGCTGGCTCTGAATAGCAGAAGCCATTCAGCATTAGTGCCCATCCCCCCCCCCAATTAATATGACATTGTTGCTGCAAAATTCTAGGATGCTGTGATATAGCCCCTAACCATCACAGGAGTATCCTTAGTTTGGATATTGGATGTAAAAACTTGTGGAAACACAGGAACTGCCTTTTTGTGTTAAGAGCCTCACAAATCACCAGGCAATCAGGTCTGTAGCCCTGTAAGAAGTATAAACCCATCCATCTTCAAATGGAAAAATCCTTGGATGTCAAAGGGTCTTCCTTATATTTTCAAACTCACAACCAGAACTCCAGCTTCATATGGTTGTAATAAGCCATACCTATACACATAAACACTGTATCATTTTTTAAAATTAAAACAAAAAAACTTGATATGCCTAGGCAGCTCTATGACTCTGTATTATCAATGCTCAAAGCCTTGATAATAAACCATCCAAAATCCTTTGCAATAGATGACCTAGCCAGAAGAGTATTTGAAAATCATTCAAAAATCATTCTTTCCATAGATGCCTAACTTCCTGTAAGAGTGGTGGTTTATAATGCCTTCCATATTTGGAAATGCTGTCCCGCACCATCTCAGCATGTTTCACAATCTGTTTTCATGAGTCCTTGCCCAGAATGAAAACCCACAAAGTTCTTTAACTGGGATCCCGATATCTGCTATTATTTCAAAGTACGGAGAGATGCAAGCCCATTTTCTCTCAAGTTTTCCCAGGATGAGCATGGCAACAAGCGTAATAAGAAAAGACAACATTCTGCGACAATCACAAAATCTGCTCCTTTTCTCTATTTATCTATTCAGATATATTCCATGCTGTCAGGGGTTCAGGAGCAGAGGCACAGGAAAGAGGGAGAGCAGAGAGCGAGGGGGAGGAATCAGAAGGAAATATGAGCGAGGACGGCGGCCCGAGATCTCCGAGTCTTTCCAGTGATTCGGAAGACTCGCAGAAAGGAGCGCCCGTGGCCAGAGCAAGGGGGGGACTCAGGGGGACACCCCAGGAAGGAGGGACCCGAGGGGACTCAGAGAGCAGCAGTTGGAAATCGGGGCCAGCTTCCCCAATAGGGAGCAGTAGGGAGGAAGGGTGCCAGGTATCGGGATCAGGCGGCTCGCCGCAGGAGGGAGAGCATGAGTCAGGACTGGCCACACCTCCGTCGGGGAGTGAGGAAACGGTCAAGAGGAAGGTGGAAGGTTGGGCGCGCGCGCCAAGTTCAAATACACAGGAAGGCGGCACAGTAAGCAGCCCGGAAAGGGAGCCGGGTCCCAAAGCCCGCCGCAAGGAAGGAGAAGGGTCCGGGGGGTCAGCGTCGGAAGAGTCCAGGAAGGAAGAGACCCAGGGGGGCAGAGGGACCCAGAGAAGAAGGGAAAGACGGAAGAGGTGGAGTAAGGCGAGGGTATTAAGTTGGTGTACAGGAGGCGGAGACTCAGACGGAGCTTCGCCGGTCTAGCTTCTAAGACGTAGAGCTGCACGCTGCGGCTTGAAAATGGAAACTGTAACGCAATAAAGACTTTTATACAATATTGCCGGCTAGCGTGGTCCTCTGTGAGCTGGGACCTGAGAGCAGCTCTGACACATGCTGTTTTGAAAGATGCACAGTTATACATTGTTAGCAAGATTTACATAAACCAGCCACAGCTCAAATCAAAATGCTGCAGAGCTGAGCAGGCTCACCTTACCTGGACTATGAATTGCCAGAAAGAGTAACCCCCTGCCAAGTAATAAACTAACACACAATTAAGCCAATCTACATCAAAGCATGTTCAGCCTCTAGCAAGTCACTGCATTCCTTGCCAGAATAAAAATGAACTGGGTTAAAGCAAATAATGTTGCACAGTTCAGTGAAATTACATTTCTGTCTCTTGAGTGCAGGTGACAAAGGCATCCCGGGCACACAAGTAAAACCCAATCTTTGATCCTTTAGTTCTGCTCTTTCTGACCACAATGGTGATGCCTGCCACCATCACACATTTATATTCCAACCCTTTCTCTTAAGGGATTTGTCCCCAGGGAAGGGCTGTAGCTCAGAGGTCGAGCCCTGCAGGCAGCAGGTCTTGGGTTCAACCCCTGGCCTCTCCAGGCAAGGGCTGGGAGAGTTTCCCTGCCTGAAGCCCTTTAGAAAAGCTGCCAGCCAGTTTAGACATCACTGAGCTAGGTGGGACTAACTGTCTGACTGCGTTCAAGGCAGCTTCCTATGTTCCAGAGATTAATGTTGAGCTGCAGGAACACAACAGGAAAGTCTCCAAGGACAGTTCATAGCTGCGCTCACAAGGAGAGTCCAAAAATGCAGGCAGCTGTGTTGATTCACAGAGAACAACTATACTGACAACCCGGATGAGCCATGCGGCATGACAGCACTCTTGCGCATAGTTACGCAGGAGTAAACTCCCTTGAACTCAGAGGAAGTTACCCCCAAGTGCAGGGGTCAGCAACCTTTTTCAGCCGTGGGCCAGGCCACTGTCCCTCAGACCTTGTGGGGGCCGGACTATATTTTGAAAAAAAGTATGAACGAATTCCTATGCCCCACAAGTAACCCAGAGATGCATTTTAAAGAAAAGCACACATTCTACTTATGTAAAAACACCAGGCAGGTCCCACAAATAACCCAGAGATGCAATTTAAATAAAAGGACGCATTCTACTCATGTAAAAACACGCTGATTCCCAGACTGTCCACGGGCTGGACTGAGAAGGCGATTGGGCCGCATCCAGCCCCCAGGCCTTAGGTTGCCTACCCCTGCCCAAGTGCAGAGGTTTGAGTTGTTAAACACAGAGCTTTAACAAAAGATCTTCCACCAGATGAAATGCAGCATTTAGCTTTCTGTTAGTAACATAAACCATCATATCTTAAAAGGAATCACTACTATTTAAACTGCTTATGTGAAGTAGAAACCCTGCCAAGAGAAAGAAGCACAAGGCCTCTGCTTGAATATTTTCTTCATTCCCCATGTAATTAGTTTTATTGTGAAAACTATTAGCCACTCTTTGTTGTAAAAAAAGAAGAAGGCTATCATAGAAGGATACATTTACACAATATCATCACATTCCAATGACTTATAAAACAGGCGGGGCAAAGATGTCAACAGCCATATTAATAATGGTACCATAAAACAAGGAGGCTCAGAAGGAAAGGAATGGCCGGGGGCACCACCACCTTTCCCTCTATATGTTAATTTGTGACCAACTAAAACTTGAAAGCCTCATTATCACCTCATCCACATGCCAGAGCAAGGTGTTCCAGCAAGATGGTGGCATTTTGCTCCTCCTCTGAAGCTACACTTGCCTGCTCTCCTTTTCCAGCTCCACTACACCACTTTTCACAACAACCTTGCGAGGCATCTCCAGGTAAGGTTGGGAAAGACCCTGTCTGAAACCCTGGAAAGCTGCTTTCACGCAGGACTGAGCCAGAGCCACCAAACTTTCTGACTTGGTACAAGGCAGGCTGCTATAAACTATAATTCTAGGTTAGCTTGACAAATAACAACTTGGCCAGAGCTACTTAGTGGTCTTCATAGCTGAGCAGTGAGTCCTGTTCCAAGTCTAACACTCTACCCATTACACCACATTGGCTTGTGACTCGTCTGGTATGTTCTGCATTCCATAAAGAAGACACACACAGAGAGAGAGAGAGAGAGAGAGAGAGAGAGAGAGAGAGAATGGAGGCAAAAATGCCTATTCCACCCAAATTGGAAGATTGTCCTGCATAGCGGCAGACCTGTCAGCCGCAGGGCTTCACCACACCCCCCAGAAACTTTTTCTCTCCCCCCCTTGTTCTTCAGATAATCTCCCTGTGCAACATCCTAAACTCTGAACAGTTTTACAGCTGTCGAGTCGCTAATGGGAACTTCATCTGTGTGTACCCAGCACAAGTGCTGTCAGGAAGAAACCAAATGTCAACCTGAGGTATGCAGCAGTAGCCATAAATATTCCTTTGAACATTTACCATCTGGAACAGTAGATTCTGCTTCGACAGAGAGCTTGGACTAGCCGGAGGGCATTGTCTTTTCTTTTTAAAGATAGTCCCCCGTCAGGTCAAGTGATGCGAGAACAGAATTTAGATCCCTGCTCAGTTTCTCTCCCTCCACCTTTTGGCACCCAGAAGTTTTCAAGGATATTAAAGTCACTAAGCTTGCAATCCTTCCTCACAAATTCTATCCAACTCAGCAGGGACCTACTTCTGGAGTAAATATGCACAGAATCAGGTGGTAGGTCAGTTACCTAAAATGCAGCTCCACAGCAGGAAGCAATTAGACTGACACCACTTTGCGTGTTTATATTCTTGACACCACACCGCTGCACCTTGCCTTGTACCATATTGTATATCTTTGTGGAGACAAGGTGGCTTACAGAACAAGCCTCACCAGCCACATTTCTCCAGATATGAAAGGGCAGCTGGAGCTGTTCAGCTCATGGAAGTTTTAACCCCCATTTGCAAGCGTTCTCTTTTTCTGCCTTTAAAAATATCTGGGAAAGTTTCCCACCTCTCCTTAGGAGCTTTGCGTGGAAGGGGGTGGAGAGAGAGAAAATCAAAACACTCCCATTTTAGTCATTTCATTTAGCTAATTAGCAGTTTGCCAATACCCTTATTTGATACTGCTGGAGGGGTTATTTGGGGGAAAACGATGCTTTCTTGGAGAGGGTGTATAATCAGTAAGCCAGCCAAGCAGACGGGGGGAATGCTAAATGTATGCATTTAACTTGAAAAGTTTTAGGAGTGATGTTATCCGAAGCACGCATCCTCCATCATAACCCCCCTACATTCCTCAGATCTTATTCCAGAAAGGATTAGGCATAGTATCACTTAGAGAATCTCTCACCTGGAAAGGTTGAGGGCATAGCAAAACTCCCCCCACAGCCACCCACCCATGGGAGAGAATAACTTCTCGCAATTCTTACATTCCAACAAGGGATGCAAGAGTTATTGCCTATGCATATTTATTTATTTCAAGGCTAAACGCTGTTATTTGGTCACAGATTAACACAAACAAAACAAAACCGGATGCCTCGAAATATATAAGAAACAGAGAGTCAACCATATCTAACCAACAAACTGAACATTCTACTTAAGCTGGCAAGTAACCTGTGCCAAAGGAGCCCAGAGAGCAGTTACAGGTCCCGATCCTCCATTTAACAAGGAAATCCCATTGAGTTCAATGAGTTTACTCCCAAAGCAAGGGGGCATAACCACTTTAAAGCCAGGAATCCTTCTAAGCAGCAATCCCCACATGTGGGGGTAGGAGACATGTTGGCGAAATCAGTTTCGAGGGGTAGCCCTGAAAGTCGTCGCATTAAATGCAGATTAAGGACCATTTATTTGCCCAAGTCTCTGCATCTTGTTCCTTCCCTGCAGATTTGTTTTAAAAAGGAAAAAAGAAAAGCCCCTTTCAATTTAATTAACACTTCGGAGAGGCTGTTTAGAATCTATAAATAAATACAGCTAGACTTTAATGATCCGTTATGGTGATGCTACTTAGTTTTCAGCGAGTCGTAAAACTTTCACAAATAGACCTGCAAATGAATTACATCCATCTGCTCCGCGCAGCTGCGAGGGCAGCTCCTCATCTCCACAGTGCTGGGCTGCTGCTCTCAGCTTGCTGTTGCTGCTGCTGCTGCTGCTCGCCCTCCTCCCACCATCACCACCCTGGAAATCCAGCAGGCAGCTTTGCCAAGTCATCGACATACCCCAACCCAGCCCAGCCCTGCATTTGCCAAAAAGGAGCCCGTCCCGGGAAAAACAAAACAAAAACCAACTACACCGGAGACCTCTCCAAAAGAAGAACCTGACTTGCCTCTCTGAACCGGCCAAAGCACAAATTCCGCCCCGCTGTCTTTCTTGGCACCCGGTTCCCGAAGATAGCCGAGTTGCGTGCGGGCGCTTTCCAAGGAGAACACGGCCAAACTTTTTTGTTGTCTTTTTTTTGTACTTGAATGATCTACTACTACTGGCAGTGGTGGTGGGGAGAGATGTAAGACCCTGGCATCGCTCTAGGGCGCAACTAAAGCTTCTTTAGCATCAGAAATCTGGGGAGGGGAGGGGGGTCGAAAGCGTGCACGTGGGTGCGTAAAAGACACTCCCCCGCCGCAGTCCATCCCGTCCCTCACCCCACCTTCCCCGCCGACCAGAGGCTGCTGCTGCTGCAACACCACCTTCTCGAGCGTGACCTCAAAGTGCATCCAGAGTGTCAGGTCTACGAGGGAAGGCAGGCATCAAGCTCTGCCCGCTGTTATCTGTCAGCTATACAATAGGAGCATTGATAAGACGGCCGCGACCGGCTTGGACCAAGTGCGCCGGGCAAGCATTCCATTCAAAAGCAGAGGAGGGAGAGAGAGAGAGAGAGAAGGGTGGCTGGGAAGAGAAAGGGAATCCTCCGGTGACTTTTGTCCCTTTTACCTGGACGATCTTCCCCTTCCTGCGTAAAAAGGGACTCTCTTCCGCGCTGCCCCCCCCCCCCGAGGTAAGAGCGCGCCCGCGCGCCAAGGCGCCACCTCTCTGGCTGCTTCCTTTGCGCAGCCGGAGGAGACCACCCCGCTCCGCCTGGGCCGCCCTCGGCTCGCCTAATCCCCACTCGAACGCGATGACACACACTAACCCCAACCATCTGTTGAAACACGTCCTCAAGCCCTCGGCGCGCCGCTGTGTCAAGACCGCGGGGGCTGCCCGAACCAATCGCCGGCGCGGGGTGGCTCCGGAGGAAGCGCCGGCGAGGCAGCAGCGACGAAGACGGCGACGACGCGAGGCTCCAGGTCGGAGCGCGCACTTAAGCCCGGTAACCTGAGAGTTGCCGACAGAAAAAGGGCGGCTATTAAGAAATCCAGCAGCCGCAAGAGCAGGAGGCGAGGGGCGGGGTCAGCGGGGAAGGTAGAGGGGAGGGGAGGCCTCTTCGCCTCCGCCCCCTATTCTGGCTGGGGGGGGGGGAGAGGGTGGCTTTGCAGGGGGAGGGCGGTCTTTAGCGCGCCTCCCAACTCCTTGCATTCCCAAAGGACCCTCAGCTGTGAGTGAGACGCACGGGAGAGAAATGCTAGGGGGGGGGGGCACCAAAGAAAAGCACATGGCAAGCCTGTTGGGAATCTCCAAAAGAAAGCAAAAAAAGCCTTCCTCCTCAGCTAGAGGAAGAGATCAAAAGCTCCCGCTGGAGAACCTGAGCAAGTGCTAATGTGCGGGTCGTTTGCGCCGAAAGTGGAGCAATTCGCATCTTGAAATCCTAACGCCACCTCGGGATGGTCTGGAGAGAGAGGAGAAACTGCGAGAAGAGTCGGGCTCTTTCTGATGCTAAGGGAGGCTTTGTCCTCTTTACGCGGGTGTAGATCCGCTGAGCTGCAGGCATTTCTCCAGCGCGGATCTCTGCATGTCTGGGTCCGCTGCCTGTACAAACAAGTGGATTGTCTTTCAAGCCAAGGCGCAGCAGTGACCGAGGGGCAAAGCAGGGCGCCAGCAGAAGGGTTGCATCTGTGTAAATGCCCACATTCCCAGGGGGCAGTTTATGCCCAAGAAGCCCCAGCCCACTGAGCGAGAGTGCAATCCGATGCAGAACCAGCCTATTCGGAAGCCCCATTGAATTCAATAGGATTTAACACCCCCGTAAAAGTGTGCAAAGTTATTCACAAGTAAACATGCAAGAGTTCATGCTTCACTTAAGCAAGTTATCTCATTTAAACAACAACACACAATTGGCCAAATGAGGTTTCTTGTATGATTCTCCTCACTCTTGATCAGGTCAGAAAATCTCTCTGAATTAGAGAGATGATTTAGCCGAGATAATTTTCCATTTAGGAGTGGCTTCTATCAATACAATTTTACATCTGTCTGAGCTTTCCTACCTCTGTGACATCTGTCTTGTTTGTAAAGTGGACCTAATCATTAGGAGGGTGATACGAAGGCAAAGGAAATACATTCTGTAACTAATAAAAAACCCCACAAAATCCTTATTTGCATGTTCTGTCAAATAAGCAAGTGTGGAAAGAAGAAGGGAAAGAAGTCTTTTGAGTCTTTAAAGATTCATTCTAAAGTGTCTGACTTGACACTTCGTTAAATCTGCATTTCACATGAGGACAGATGTTGGATTTCTTTGAACTGGGAAAGGAAATTCTAAAAAGAGAACTGTCATTAAAAGTGCAAAGCTCTAAACTGTAGAAAGACTTGCAAATATGATCTGTTTTAAGCGATGAGTTAAAAGAAAATGATCTGAAAGCCCAGAAACACTTATTCAGTTTGCTTCGTTTTTTGAAATCAATACATGTTAACGGAAGATATGTTAGACGCACATTTCATAATAAAACATTAATTAAGAGAGGTATGTTTTTGTGCCCAGTTGGTAAATGGGGAAAATAAATAGTTCCTCATTTCATTTGCTTCAAGTTCTTCCTAGAAGTGATTATATGGTGTCTGTTTCAGCTTATTAAACTACAACCGCTTTCACAGATGCTGGTATTCACCACAATACAATTCCCTAATCTTCTCAATCCAGGTAAACAAGGAGCAGGACAATATTTTCAATGATGGTAAGTGGCAAGGCCAGCTTAACCTATTATCCCTTGGGTATCATAAGAATTTAAATAGTGCCAATTAATGTTACAGGGCAAACTTTGTTTTCTCTCTCTCTTCCCGCCCCCCCCCTTTATTTCTTTCCCTACCAGACTGTGGTCTTGAAAGTCTCTGGATAACCTTGTCCATTTGGAAATCCCTGGAGGCATTCTGAGAGCTACAGTAGTTTGTTTTACATTCTCTTTGACTGTTCTCTGAGTACTAAGTAAAACCTAAGAATCTGAAAAAGGACAGATGTAACAGTTTCATCCCTACCGTTTCAGTAACACCACATCAGAAGTGCATACTATTTGGAGACATGGGAAATCCAAAATATTGCAAACAGCTGTTAGAAAAGATAGCCAGTACTGAATTAAGCAACAGAGACAGAACAGGTGAAAAAAGTTTACTGTTGCTTTGCATACTGAAGCACTTCAAATATGTTTTTTTTTTACGAACAGATGGTCAGCAGTTTGAGGACAGAGAAATGAAATTGTTGTGAGTTGTCCGCAGCCAAGGGACAGGGTGTAATACAAACAGTGATGATGTAAATACAATTAAATGGTAATATTAGTAAAGTGGAAATATTGTTTCTAAATTTGCTGTGGCACGTACACACTGACTATGTTTAAGTCCTCCCCCCCATGCTGATTTTCCCTTGCTAGACTAAGGAGTCCCTAATTTTGTTAGTTTTTAATGGCAATATAAATCCAAACGTGTCCATGCAAGCATTAATGAAATACTGTACTAGCAAGCTGACCGTCGAAGGGTAGCAGTGTATATGGGTATGTGCTTTAGGAATGAATGAGACCGTGCATAATAAGTGGTCTTATTCTTCACCACCATGTTTGCTGCCTGTGACCCTTAATATTGGTCAAGGTGATTATTTTATGCTGCATTGCATTGGATACAGCATTTTTCTTCATACACTGCCCTCTTCCTCCACACTAGTCCCACAACTTCCTCCCAAATCTCCCCAATATTTTCAGCAGAATCTATTCATATATTCAGATGCAAGTCCTAACTGGGAAAGGGAAGAGAAAACACATTTCCAGGAAGTTCAAGGATCCTTCATGAAGGTCGGAAAAGCAGGAACACATCTACCCGGCACAATGGAACTTCTCTTTGTACGTAAGAGAGATTTTAGAAGATATGGGTGCATATTACTAGATCATTGATAAATAATCCTCAAGTCCCAGTGATCTAAATCAATCACAAAATAAATAAAAAAAATCCTTCCAGTAGCACCTTAGACACCAACTAAGTTTGTTATTGGTATGAGCTTTCGTGTGCATGCACACTTCTACAGATACTTCAGATACTTCAGACCAACATGGCTACCTAAAGGGAAAGGGAAAGGGACCCCTGACCCTTAGGTCCAGTCGCGGACGACTCTGGGGTTGCGGTGCTCATCTCGCTTTGCTGGCCAAGGGAGCCAGGGTACAGCTTCCAGGTCATGTGGCCAGCATGACTAAGCCGCTTCTGGCGAACCAGAGCAGCGCACGGAAACACCGTTTACCTTCCTGCCGGAGCGGTACCTATTTATCTACTTGCACTTTGACGTACTTTCGAGCTGCTAGGTTGACAGGAGCAGGGACCGAGCAACGGGAGCTCACTCCATTGCAGGGATTCGAACTGCCGACCTCCTGGTTGGCAGGCCCTAGGTTTAGTGGTTACCTACCTATAACTAAATCAATCACTTCTATGTTCATCATTCTCTTATATTCTCTATTCAATTCTCTTATTTATAGCACCCCCTGAAGGCACTTCAGTAAACAAGGTCCTATATTATATGGATGGGAAAGCTGATATACACAGAATTTTGTAAATCTGTTGGGTTTTTTTAAAGAAAGAATCAATTTTTCTTAAGAATTAAATTAGAAACATTCAGTTCCACAAAGGAACTGTAACATTTAATGTTACAGTTTCTGTAACATTTAAGCTGTTCTAATGAATGCCATTTTGGGAGAATTTAGGAGAATTTCAATTTCCCAGATGCTGTTGTACATTTTTTTAAAAACTACACATCTCTTATAATCTGTAATAACCCCATCCCACTCCCTGCTTGCTGACTTCTTGCCCATTCCTCTCATGCTTTAGTTGATTAGGTAAAGGTAAAGGTACCCCTGCCCATACAGGCCAGTCGTGTCCGACTCTAGGGTTGCGTGCTCATCTCACTCTAGAGGCCGTTAGCCGGCGCCGTCCAAAGACACTTCCGGGTCACGTGGCCAGCGTGACGAAGCTGCAGCTGGCGAGCCAGCACCAGCGCAGCACACGGAAACATCGTTTACCTTCCCGCTATAAAGCGGTACCTATTTATCTACTTGCACTTAAGAGTGCTTTCGAACTGCTAGGTGGGCAGGAGCTGGGACCGAACAACGGGAGCTCACCCCGCCGCGGGGATTCGAACCGCCGACCATACGATCAGCAAGTCCCAGGCACTGAGGTTTTACCCACAGAGTTCAGTAATCAACTAAAGCATGAGAGAAAGTGTCAGTTTCCCTTAAATTTAGGAAGAGTCATGGATCTATTTAAATCAGTTTAAATGGAGTCCTTCCATTGCCGATTGTGTGTGAATACTGCATCTTTGCATGCTCTTGCATTTACTATAGAAGAAGAAGAAGAAGAAGAGTTTGGATTTGATATCCCGCCTTTCACTCCCCTTCAGGAGTCTCAAAGCGGCTAACATTCTCCTTTCCTTTCCTCCCCCACAACAAACACTCTGTGAGGTGAGTGGGGCTGAGAGACTTCACAGAAGTGTGACTGGCCCAAGGTCACCCAGCAGCTGCATGTGGAGGAGCGGAGACACGAACCCGGTTTCCCAGATTACGTGACTACCGCTCTTAACCACTACACCACACTGGCTCTAGAACCAGGATTGCCCCTACCATTAAAGCAGTTGCCTCAGGTGGGAAAGGCTGCAAGGTGATGAGTGGTGGTGAGAATTTAGAGCACAGAGTTCACCTAAGGTAGCCCAAAGTCTTAGGACAGTGGTTCTCGAAGGATGTGACATGCCACACTGGCCATTCAAGGAAATATTAAACATTTCAGTGTAATATAGTATAGTATTAATATTGTTTTATTTATTTGCAAAATATGGATATATATATTTTCAAAATCTTTTCTGTTTGTTTTCCAGTGCATTTCTTATCAATAAAACGTTTAGTGTGGTGTAAGCAAATTTTTATTCTGAAAATATGGCCAAGAGTGAAAAGGTTTGAGAACCATTGTCTTAGGGCGACCCTGTATGGAACATAACTCAGCTTTCCAGGCCTGAAAAAGAGCTCTGAGAATCTTGAAAGGTTGTTTGATCTCTCAACACATATTTGCACATTGTATCCAAACGAACGTTGGGTTTTCTCCTGTGAAGCTCGTATGAGGAATTGTTTTAGCAGTCTGCTCTGCTCAAACTACCCACCATAAATGTTAAAAGGAAAATGGAAATCCTAGCTAGGTCAGAATGACCTTGTTGAGATAAGATTTAGAACCAAATAAATAATGTGCTGCTGAAAAGAAAATCAGACATGCAAGATTCATTGTTGGCAAATTCAGTGTTGTAAAATGCTCACTTTTATTCTCGTTCCCACAGTTAACATCTTACAGTAACCAACAGGTCTCTGTAAGAAAGTGTGTTAAGCGTCCCTCATTTTGGTTCACTTCCTGTATTCTGTATTCTGATTAGTTTGCACAAAGTTTGCAGGGAGGCTATACTGAATCCACTGTTTACTGAGCATTCCCTCTGATTTGTTTACTGGGACATTAGAGGAGTCACATAAAGTTGGCTTGTTGCACAACAGCACCAAGATTGACTAATTGCGCAACCTGAATTTGGCAGTATACCATAGAATCCTAACCACAAAATACCAACTGTCTGGATGTGCCCTTGATCTGAAATGAATATCCTACTTTCCCCTCCTCTTCCTTGCACCAACGTAGGAACAACTGCAGATGCTGTTTCAAATCTATCTATTTAGCTATTCTTCCTTTAGTTTTCCTTATTAATAAGTATGTCCTATGACCCACAGCTGCAAATGGTGCTGAGGTCTACAATGTTGAAACAAGTCTCAGAATAAAAACAAGTGAGGAGGTCAACAGGTCATAATAAATGGCATTGACCACAAGCCTTTAGATATCACAGTTTCCAGCTACATACAGCCTGGCGAGAAGGTTAAAGGGGAACTGCAATGGTTGTCAATCCTATTTTTGTCTTTCGCCTTAAGCATCATCTATCAACAACACATGTGTTTTTTAGTTGCTTCAAGCTTTCTGCCCTGCATAGGGAATTTCTTGTAGTGGTTCAGGGCCCAGGGCAAGGTCTGAAGGCGCAGGACACAGCAACTAAGCAGGTGTATGCCACTGTCTGGATCAGACACACCATTTGCAACTCTTTGTACACTGCTTTGAGGTCCTGGAAGTAAACGGTTGGATATGAATATAGCAATTAAGTTGGCTTCTTAGTATGCCTATGCAATCCAAAACGAACAGGAATTTTATCTCCCACTCCCAAGAGAAAGTGCTGAAGTGTCAGGTAAGAATATGAAATGTCAAGTAACAAGCTTGTTCTGTACATGTCTACTCAGAAGTAAGCACCACTGCATTCATTAGGGCCTACTCCCACATTGATGTATACAGGATTGCAGCCTTCCAGAGCATAGTGCTATACATGTTTACTCAGAGGTAAGTCCCACTGTATGCCTTGGGGCTTAGTACTTTGGGCTGCAATCCTAATAACGTCTACTCAGAAGTAAGTCCTATGGAATTCAGTGGGGCTTTCTCTTAGGTTTGGATTTTTCCTTGGGGTTTACTCCCGATGCCTTTCTCATGAATAAGCATGGCTGCAAGACAGCCAAGATTTAGGGTGATAATTCTTCTCCTAGGTGAGCTACTTTCCTGACTGTGTACAGGTACTGTGAAACAGGCAGAACAGCTAGAACACAAGTAAATGTAGTGTTCTATGAAAAACGCGTAAGAGCAAATTATTAGGCCTACTTTGTGGCAGTGAAGATGACAAAGCGATCCCATTTCTCTGCTGCCATTGTGTCCACAGGTAACCCTCCAGCAAAGCTAAATGGTTACTTAAATCAGACAAAAAGACTGGAGGTGATAGAATACTGATAGAAGACCTTTGCAGCGTGTTTTACCAGTAAAGTGGTTCATATTTGTTCTGCACTTGACTGTGCTATTAATACAGTTTCCGTGAAGATGTCCAGAGCACTGTCTAGTCATACTGCTTGGGATAAATTTTAGTGAGGATGTGGGGATATACATTGGAAGGGTTTCAGTCAACCACCTGTATACTTGACCCTTGACCCATATGACTCAATGCCATGTAAGTATGGAGCCCTAAAGCATTTGAGGCTCAAATACTTGACTGAAGGAGGGCTTTCCCTATATCAAGCTACACTAGACTTAGGCTGCAATCCTAGGCACACATACCTTTATGTATTTTTTACATTTATGTTCCACCTTTCCTCCTCTTAGGTCAGGCTAAGAGATAGTGACTGGCCTAAAGTCATTCTGTGGGCTTCATGGCTAAGTGGGGATTTGAACCCTGGTTTGCCAGTCCTAGGCCAAACCACTACACCACACTGGAATATGCCCCACTGAATAAAATTAGGATTTATTTCTGAGTAAACATTGTGCTCTTATAATATGCATTTCCCCCTTAGTGCACCAAGTTTCAGATTCTCCAGGATCCCCTGCCTGCCAGCTTTCTAGTTTTAAGTATGAAGTTAACTTTATTCAAGCTAAAAATCAGGGAGTAAGCCATACAAAACATGGCAAAACATGTGCCCTGTAGAACAGTCATTTTAAGAGTGTTAAATGTGAACAAACTAAAAGCAACTGATCAGAATTAAATCGCTTCCTTTAGCCAGATCTCGCCATCTTCATTCCTTCCCAGCTCAGCCTGACACAAACCTGGCTCTGAACTGGAACAGAGAGATATGAGAAATCCACAAACCTCCACATAAATTTCTCTTATCAACATTCAGCTTCAACATTTTTCCCTTGAGCTCGTTTCTATTATTACACGGAGCTGAGGTACCACTTTCCTAAGAAAACAGTAACAAGGGCAACATGTCTCTGGACAGAGAGCGTGGGAATGCATAGAGTTTAATATACCAGCTCATTTCCCTCTTCATCCAATAGCAGCGAGAGGAAATGAACACTATTCATGATGACAACTGATCGCTTAAATCGCTAAAACAGTTTAGGAAGGTGATGCAAGTAATGCAATCCTTTGCATGTTGACTGAGAAGCAAGTCTGGTTTACGGCCACGGAGCTTCCTCCCAAGTAAGTGTGCTTAGAATCGCAGCCATAGGACCCAACCAGGCATGCACTAAAATGTTGTGCATCTTGTTTATCCTTAACTAATTATAAGGGTGGAGCAGCAGAGTTCTCACTGTTAAGGCAACCTGTAAAGGAGGCTTATCTCTTTACTCCCCAAGCAAGATTGGAATGGAAATCAGTCTTTTCCACCCACCTATAATAACTAGGCGCCTTAGGGGGGAAAGTCTCCACTGGCACCAGTAAGGGACTTCCCAACCTACCCAAGGCTAAGCCAGGCAGGGGTCCCCAATCTCCATTCCAAATCTTAGTGGAGGAATGAAGAGATAAGCCTCTCCTTCCGGCATGCTGCCTTCAGAGTGAAAAATGGTCTCTCCCACCCCTGTAATTAGCTAGGGGAAAACAAGGCACAGCAGCTGCTTGCTAAACATTCAAGTGCATGTCTAGCTTAGCTCTCCAAGTGCCATCTGCGATAACCCATCATATGGGGCATAATGGCCAACTGGAAATCTATACCCTGGGCAGAAGTGTCTGCATATCCCATGTTTGCTTGTTTTAATCAACTGGCAGCCCGAGGGGCAGCTGCTTTGCATGCTGGGAAAGTGGTGCTTTGGGAGAAGGCTTTAAATAATGTCCTCCTTTGCTCTGATTTAAATTATCTGTGTGGCTTCAGGAGGGAGGGAGAAATATGATTCAAACCAGGGAAAGGGAGGGACAGATTAAACATCCTCTCTCAAACTGCCATTTCCCTGGTCTTCAAACAGCCCCATAGGACTGCTCCTTTGTTTCTGTTTTAAATGGGAGATTGCAATCATGGTTTTCCTATTATTATTTTTTTAAAAGGAGGGGGGATGAAAATGTACATGGTGGGTGGCTGCGTGCTTGTCTTCCTCACTCCTCCCCCCACCTTGTGCATGGGTGTAGCCAGGATTTATTTTGGGAGGGGCAGGCTTTATGTTTGGGGGTGGACAGAACCGAGTTATCTGTGACACAATTGGTCAGTTAAGTATTTTTATGTACATGATTTGGGAGGGCAGCTGTCCCCATCTCCCCCAGCTAAGCCTTGTGCAAAATGATATAAAGCAAGGAAAGAGAACCTCACATATAAGCAAAAGACAATGTGTGATTAACTGCATTCTTATATGCATGTATGCATGTGTCCTCTGAAATAAACCTATAAAAGAACTTGCTTCCAGGAAAAAGCTAACCTGGAACCAAGCCCTGCTGAACACAGTAGGACTTACTTCTGAGTAACCATTATACAGCATTGTGCACTGCAACGGTGTAATCCTTACATGCATTTACCTGGGAAGAAGCCCTACTGATGCATAGTAACATGACACAGTAGTGTAGCTTTTCTGATTCTGCCAGTGCACTAACTAAAAGCATTAGAGGTATGAACTTTCCAATTTGTCTGTGAAGACAGGGTAAACGAACATAAGAAAGGTCTGCTGCCGCAGATCAAACTGACAGTGGCCAGTGAGGCAGCTGTGAATAGCTGACAGTCGGGCAGGAAGGCAAGGTCACCCACTGAGCTTCATGGCTGAGTGAGGACTGAACCCAAGTCTCCCAGCTCATAGTCCAACAATCTAACCACTACACAACACTGGGTTTAGTCTCGTTGAGGCCTGATTCTGCTCATGCTAAACCTCTGAAATCAATGGAATTTATTCCCATATATAGGACTGTAGCCTTGGATAGGGCTGTTTTTCTTCTTTTGGCAACATATTCTTCTTCTTCTGGCCCTGTTTTTTGACTGTGTCAAAGGCATTAAGCTTGACATAATTCTGACAGACAATGAGGTTCTTGTAATGAATTGTTTCCTGTCCCCCAGATACATATGAAACCTATATTCCACACAGAGATTTTAAATCAGCAGTGCCTTCCCACAAGACATGACCACATATCAGGCTGCTATTCAAGCATTTTTAGTCATTGCTTAAAAGATAGAAGGATTCAGTGGACTTACACAATGGCTTTTCCATCATTACATAATAGGGTTGCTTTCTTTTTCCAGTACCTTAAGAGCACCTAGGGAGAGAAATTTAGTGGACGTTTTAGGCCACTGAAAGCAAAAATCCCATACATGTCTAGTCAGAGGTAAACCTCATTGAATTCAATGTTATATACTCCCAGGTAACTGGGGGGTTGTAGCCTACATTTCTACACAACCGTCTGCCAATATAAGCAAAAAGGAAGCCTTAATTGTGGTTTGTAAGTCTACAACAGGGTGGATTTTTAAAGTCACCTAACAGTGAAATCCACACAGAGGGCTTTTGCCCAGAATTCTGGGCCAAATAGAACTATCAAGGTAAGGGGGGAAAACCCCCTGTATCAGATATAAAGTAATTTTGCACCTCTTGATTATTTCAGCCTGAGACACAAAACACTGCAAACAGCTTTCCCAAAGCATTTTCTGAAATCTAGGCCCTGCTAGGGGCAAACGTGCTAAGGCTGACCCTTTGAACTGTCCATTCTTTGTGGGCAAAAGTAGCACAATGCCACTACTACACACGGCTCTATTGCAATGCATCTCCAAATGAAAGATCTGCGAGAAGCAGATGGGAAGCAGCCGCATGAATGCACTCACTGATCCAGTAACTCTGTTAAAACAATGTTAAATATGCTTTCTTAATAAAATGATTGGGGGTGGGGGGTTCTTTTAAGTATACAGAAGACTTCTGATGAGCGTGGAAACTTTTAATATATATTAAAAAAATGTTGGCAAGTGTAACTTCAGTGAACTGAAGAAAGAATTTTGACAAGTCAAAGACTTTTCTTTAAAAAATGAAAATCAACTCACTGCCAGCATTATTTCTCCGGTGGCTGGAGGCTGGGATACCCTCACTTTCTCCACGTAAAAGTGTAGAAATTTATAAGTGATTTTATGCAGGTTCTACAGGCTCCAATGCATGCTGGGTGGATATGGTGGGTGGAGATTCTGGTGGTTATAGTCCCAAACATCTGGAAGGAGCCAGGTGGGCGAAGGCTAGCATAGAGCCAGTTCTGGAGTGGGGCCCCAAGTGCCTTTGCCAGGGTGTGAAAGTCCCCACGGGTCCTAGAAAGAGGTAGCCCCACTCACAAGATCACACTGAATGATTTTCATGGAAAGAGCCCAAACTTTGGCTTTTCCCATCAAATTGCTGCAGTGATTGGTGACACTGCACCAGGCAGAAGTCTTCCCTGTGCAGGAAGACCCAAAGTATTTTTTAAGGTGAAAGGTGAAAATGTTAAATTCAAAAGGGATCCCCCCACTGCACTGAAAAGCAACAATTCATGAAGATCTTGAAGATCACATTTCAGGACTAAGTTTCTACCTTGCCTCAGCTCAGCCTCTCTCTCCACTGCCTAGTTCTGGTCCCAGTGCCCAGTAAGCAGAAGACACAGTAGTGTCAAGTTGCTGGGTCCTAGAACTGCTCCACCTCCTCCTTATTTATCTACCTTGACTACAACAGCAGCCTTTTGCCACCGCCTCCTCCATTTTATTTCTATAGTCAAGATAACACTGCTATTTAATGTGTTTAAAATGTGAAAATGCACGTGTTCAAACTGACTATTTATTTTTTATCAGGACTGACAAATAATCTTGCCCTATTACACAAAGAATATAGAAGCAGTTCTAAAGTATGGACTGGTGGGGAGAAAGGAAATACAGTATGATAAATGTTAATTGTGTGGGACGCGGGTGGCGCTGTGGGTTAAACCACTGAACCTAGGGCTTGCCAATCAGAAGGTCGGCGGTTCGAATCCCTGCAATGGGGTGAGCTCCCATTGCTCGGTCCCTGCTCCTGCCAACCTAGCAGTTCAAAAGCACGTCAAAGTGCAAGTAGATAAATAGGTACCGCTCCGGCGGGAAGGTAAACGGCGTTTCCGTGCACTGCTCTGGTTCGCCAGAAGCGGCTTAGTCATGCTGGCCACATGACCCGGAAGCTGTATGCCGGCTCCCTCGGCCAATAAAGCGAGATGAGCGCTGCAACCCCAGAGTCACCCATGACTGGACCTTATGGTCAGGGGTCCCTTTACCTTAACCTTAAATGTTAATTGTATGCTCCACAACTTAAGTAATATGGCCATCTCAAGATCCATTCCTTCCCTAAGACCTTTAAGTCCAAGATCTAAAACCACCTGGTTGCACCAATGCATGTGAGGAGCCAGCAGTTCCTAGGCAGGTGGGTAGGGTGTTATTGTTCTGGGGCTGGTGTATCTTTTTGTCCAGACTTTCCTTGACCCATAAACTTATATCCAAACTTATATCCATAAACTTAAAAATAATTGCTTTACTCATTTTATGATGCCTCTTTATTCTTATGAGACTGTTTTATGACTTTTGTGGTGCCTGTTTTTTTGTATACTGCTTGGAGATTTTCAAATATTAAGCAGCTTAGAAATGTTTTTCAAGAAATAAAAACAAATGTCTCTGCCTTCCCTCCTCAGCCAGTGTGGTGTAGTGGTTAAGAGCGGTAGTCTCGTAATCTGGGGAACCGGGTTCGCGTCTCCGCTGCTCCACATGCAGCTGCTGGGTGACCTTGGGCCAGTCACACTTCTTTGAAGTCTCTCAGCCCCACTCACCTCACAGAGTGTTTGTTGTGGGGGAGGAAGGGAAAGGAGAATGTTAGCCGCTTTGAGACTCCTTAAAAGGGAGTGAAAGGCGGGATATCAAATCCAAACTCTTCTTCTTCTTCTTCTTCTTCTCTACTGCACCACATCTCTCTTATTCAAAATCAAGAAGCCAATTTTATAATGTATTGATTCAGGCTGGTAAATTCAAAAAATGTTAGCTATGGGGAACTCTACCAAAGTTTTGTATCTTTTCTTTTCTTCTCTCTCTGTTTTTTGAAGTTAATTCATCATTTATTAGGCAGACAACACAAATTATCACTTTGATTTCTGACTCTGCGCTTGTGCCTTCAGCACCTTGACAACAATAATCTGTTCCCCAATAAGGAATGTTTGTTTGATTCTGTCACGAACGCATTTAGCACACATGGAACCACCATAGGCTCTGCTAACATGCTTCTTTGTTTTTGACAACCTCTTAAGAACTTTAGGGCGAACAGCACGAAGTCTTCCTGAGCACACGCCACATGCAGACTTTGGTGGCTTGCCAACTTTCTTGGTGTACAATCCTGTTACCTGATGTTTGGGATAGTCTGGTCTTGTTAGAGACTGTGTTGTAGGACCATCACGTCTCCATGCTCCACTCCAGCCCCTATAACTACAGATGGAAATCTTTCCCAGAACACAGCCTTTCAATTTAATTCATTTAATCCCAATGGCACTTTCTGGTGACAAGTGTTTTGTCACATTGTGTGACAAACACGCCTTACAAAGTCCCCACCCACAACATGGGAAATTATAATATTCTGTGAACAAGAATGCTAACAAATGCCTTAGCAGCAGTGGCAGTAAGGCTAGTGAGGAAAAGCACCAATAGATTAGCCATCCCACATCAACCATTATATCATCGTCTTAACACAAGGCATTTAGGGGTCCTGTATCAACAGCTCTTCAAACCTTCCACTAGCAATGGGCAGTGTAATTCTATACATGTCTACTCAGAAGTTACTTCCATTGAATTCCATGAGGTTTACTCCCAAAAAGGTGGACGTAAGATTGTACAAGTGCTCAATCCTGTCCTTGGCACAGGAGGGGAGTTATGCCTAAAGTGTGTGTGCCATACACTGGGCCCAGGATTAATCTAGGCCTAGGTTCAAATGCCATGCAGCCATCTTGTCCCAACCACAGGATTAAACTGTATATTGAAAAAGGAAGGCTATTGCGCTGCTTAGCTATCCCACGTGGCTGATAAAGGAAGACGAACTGGTCATAAAATACATTCCTTATCTGAAATTGTTCCAAACTCTACATTATAAAAGATTTGGAGCTGATGCCATTCCATGGGTGATATCCAGTCATAGTCCCTTTTGAGCCCTGAGGGTTGCATTTCCTAATGGGAATTGCATAACAGTGAAGGGTGCGTCCACATGTAAAAATGGACAAGGCAAATAGGTGTGACTCTTACCTTTCTACAATAGATTACATTCCAGCCATGTAAAAATCACACACACTTCCAGGCAAGCATTCCTCCCAGGCAAAAGTAATCAAGGAGGTTTGGCCTGAGAAGACTCCCAGGGCTGAGGAACCCCACAGTCAGAGTGGAGCCATTGAAATCAATGGACTTACATATGCGTGGCATGGACCCGGACCCCAAGCATCCCCAGAATAAAACACACGAAAACAAGTATATTGAGTTAATGGGATAAATAAGGCCACAACATTATTGGTTACAGATGTGAGCGGTATTGGCTTAGGCAATTGGGTGAAGCAAGACTATAACCTGACTCCTGCATGCCCGCAGGAAGTCTCTTTGAAGGGTTAACCACTGGAAGGAGGGAGCCCTCTAATATACATCAAATGAGGGCCCCCCCCCGGGTCACCGTTAGGGATGTGTCTTGGCCCTAGCCCATGCCCAGGCTTCGGAGAGCAACCACACCCCCAGATCCCTTTAACAGGATACCCTTACCGTGGAGGGGCAGGCAGAGGCAACAACCTTCCCTCCCATAAAAGGCTTACCCAATGCCTAACCTCACAAAGGTGTGACGATTGCTACTAAAGGACCCCTGACCATTAGGTCCAATCATGACCGACTCTGGGGTTGCGGCGCTCATCTCGCTTTATTGGCCGAGGGAGCCAGCGTACAGCTTCCGGGTCATGTGGCCAGCATGACTAAGCCGCTTCTGGCGAACCAGAGAAGCGCATGGAAACGCGGTTTACCTTCCCGCCGGAGCGGTACCTACTTATCTACTTGCACTTTGACGTGCTTTCGAACTGCTAGGTTGGCAGGAGCAGGGACTGAGCAACAGGAGCTCACCCCATGATGGGGATTTGAACCGCCAACCTTCTGGCCGGCAAGTCCTAGGCTCTGTGGTTTAACCCACAGCACCACCCGCGTCCCGATTGCTACAAGGTAGGTGAAAACCACGTGGCTAGAGCCAATTATGCCGTGGAAAAATTCCTACCCAGCCCAGACAACCAGGCAACCGACATAAGTCATAGCAAGGTCATAGTCGAACCATGAAAAAGATGGTGGGTGGACTGGGAGATCTGATGACTGATAGCAGAAAAGGTTGTGCTAAAGCAGACACGGCCAGGGACCCTGCTGACGTGGGCAGCTTACCTCCGCCCACTCTAGGGTCGCTATGGAGACCAGGTTCCCTCCCGCAAAGCAGCCCCTCCCTAATGGGGAGCTGACTAGTCATATTCATTTATTTCAATACACCTTCTCTGCCCATGATTTAGTGGGATGCCACCTCATGTCTCTTTCCTTGTTTCCCTCATAATGTCAAATACAAAAATGTGTAATACGATTCTTAAATTGTCCATCTGTCCCTGGGAAGATGCATCCCACATTATTTGCATTAGACTGTTGCAGGGTTGATAATGTAGAGGGCACTGCCTCTTATAATGGTGTGTCTCTTACAACATCTACTTTTACCCTTAGGGATATTTATTAGCATATCCCTCAATTAAAGTGTGAACCTCTGTTTGAAGCATTATAAAATCAACAAAATATCCGTCTATTAAATGTTGTTAGTTGGTGCTGTTTGCAAAGAAAGGAGGACTGTAGATGCTTCCAGACTCAGACCCTCTTTTGGAAAGCACAGCCTAAAGTGGCTAGAAGAAACTCTTTCTTATGCTAAAGAGTCCTTGTTAGTTTAAGGGAACAAAAGCTTTGATTATAAGAGTAAATACACATGAAAATACAGAGTCAGTGGCTTGTTCTGAATAACTTGCATCAGTGCAGGTTTCCAAATAAAGATTTAATTGCATCCACTTGCAGCAATTATAATATCAAAGCCATGGACTTTAAAACACACACACACACACACACACACACACACACAAACACACACAAACACACACACACACACACACACACACACACCAGAGGGTTCTCATACTCAATGACTGTTTTGCAGTGGGTTTTGAAAACAGCCTAAATGCAGTTATAATGAGCAAGCTCTTCAAAGCAGTTTAAAGAAGAGTAACACAGCAGTCTGTGGTTTGAGAAATCAAACTTGAAACAAAGTCATAGCCTTCTTATCATCTGTATTTTGCTCATGTGAATATCTGGGCGAGGGGGAATGGAATGCCTCAGATAAACATGTGCCTTCAAATGTGGGCAAAAAGTGTTTTTCACATTGAGATCCAAGCCTCGGTGCTTAAAAATGACTGGATAGCAGGAGTAAATGGCGCAAATTTAATCTATTTCAAAAAAGATTATAAATTAATGAGGAAGGGTAAGATTTGCATCAAAACAAAACAAAGCAATAGTCTTCATTCTCTCATCATTTATTCCCCTCCCCCTCCCACAAATCTTTGTAAGTGAATTGTGGCAAAAATATATGTATCTAAAAATCATAACTCACATTGAGCTTTGCTGTTGTTTGGCCAAATATGAGGCAAGGTTTGGTGACTGCCTTGGGTGGCAGGATCCACAGGGGCAGCAACAACTGCAGTGTGCTCCTTGGAAGCTGGATTACACCAATGCTATGAGTGCCGCAACCGCAGCGTCGTCCGTGACTGGACCTAATGGTCAGGTGTCCCTTTACCTTACCTCTACATCGGCCTCTTGGTGAATAGGAGGCACTGCTGCTCACCTTCCCCTCTTGTTCCCAATGTATTTCCCCCTTGTTCCTCAATAAGATGTTCATTCACCCCTTCTTCCCAGGCAGGGTAGGAGGGATGCTGCCATTTTGTGGTTCTCCTCATTTGCCAAAATGTCTTGGGCTGGTCCTGGTTGTAAAACCACAGTACTGAATGGTACATGCCTATATGTGTAGCCAAGTGTTTAGAACTAGTGCTTTTCCTGATTTGTCTTACATGAGATTATTCCTGAAAAGGGGCTGGAAATGTGTCCCAAATAGATAACCTTCTGTCAAAATTCAGTTTTAACTTTAAATATCAAAAAGCATCTGTCATTCTCAGCTTTGCTTGTTAATCGCTGCCTCTCATAACTGAACTCTGGGGATAGTGTAAAATTGTTTATTTGAGGAGGATAATATAGTTTAATCACCCTCTTATGGTGAGTATTTGGTGATATATATTCATTGTGTAATCAGTGCTCCAATTAAAATCCTCCAGTAATGACGGCTAATTTAATACACACACATGAAGGACTCAAGGAAACTGGGGAATTAGAACAGTGTTTCCCAACCTTGGGCCTCCAGCTGTTTTTGAACTACAATTCCCATCATCCCTGACCAATGGTCTTGGTAGCTAGGGATGATGGGAGTTGTAGTCCAAAAACAGCTGGAGGCCCAAGGTTGGGAAACACTGAATTAGAAAATAGAGACCAAAAAGGTAGTAGTCAAGGGGGACACAAGAGCATAAAACACCATGATTCTAAAGCAGAATTTGCTGTTAGTGTTTTGATATGGGTGGTTTTTATTTTATTGGGCATTTTTATATTGAAAGGTGGAAGCACTTTGAATGAATACAGTTTCCCCATGCTGAGGGGAATGTTGAAAACATATACAGTCCATACCTTGGGTTACAGATGCTTCAGGTTGCGTTTTTTCGGGTTGCAGACCGCCGAAACCTGGAAGTACCGGAATGGGTTATATCCAGGTTTCGGTGGTTGTGCATGCGCAGAAGCGCTAAACTGCGCTTTGCGCATGTGCAGAAGCACCGAATTGTAACCTGCGTGTGCGCAGACGCACCACTGCGGGTTGCGAACGTGCATCCCACACGGATCACGTTCGCAACCCGAGCATCCACTGTATTCTTCTTAATATCAGGGCTGGCCTAGGACATTTTGTGGCATGAGGTAAAGAACAATGTGGCATCCTTGTCTATTCCATGTATGAAAGTCAACTGGAATATCAGCTGAATCTTATGTCACTACTGATGATGGGTCAGTGTCTTCTACTGCACCTGAGGACCGCAGGCTAGCTTAGAGGGGTTCAGGGCAGGCTCTATGGCACATGCAGCTTTATTCTCCCTTGCCACTGCTCCCAGCCTCTTCCACCAGAGACAGCTGCCTCACTATGCCTAATGGTAGAGATGGCCCTGAACGCCATAAATCCACTCGAGTCTACCATTTAGATATGTCCTCTAAATGCTGTCTTGAAGGTAATATATTCACTAAGGGATTCTTCACTAAGGGAGCCCCAGATCAGTCCCAGGTTCACTAGGTGGTGTTAGGTAAATGTCTAACACACTCAGCACTAAACTGCAGTCCTATGCACAGGGGCGCCCACTTATAAAAAATATTGGGGGGTGGCCACCCCCTCCTACCAACGTCACCTTAGCCGAACCCAGAAAAAAAGCCCCGCTCCGGCGGCAGGAACTCCCGTCCCCTCCATTCTCCCCTCACCCCGGTCCCTCACCGGCGACGAATACGCCGTTCCTCGGCCCCGCGGCTCCATTCCTTTCTAAAGTCCCACCGCTGGGGGTCTTCCTCTGACTGACCGACCTGCCCGCCCCTTCTCAGGAGCTCCCGGTCACTTTGGGAGGCGCGCGCCGGAGTCCCCTGCGCGGTTTTTGGCAAGGTGCCTAATAATTTTCTTAAATTATTGGGGGGGCAGAGCCCCCCCAAATGAATTTTTGAGGGGGCTCGGGCCCCCTCAGGCCCCATGGAGTCGGCGCCTATGCCTATGCACACTTAGGAGTCAGTTCAGTTGAACTTTGATTTCTTAAAGAAGTAAGGAAATTGGGAACTGGATAAAATAAATCTAACTCACACATCTTTGAGACATTGGATGCAACCGCTGACTTCAAAAGAGCCTGTTCCCAACCACAAGTTGGTTTCCTATCAACTTCAGCCTCTAATCCTTCTACATTCACCAAGCTGGTGACTTTAGGCAAGTGACTATCTCTCAGCCTATTCTGCTTCACATTATAGTTGTGAGGCTAAAGGGGAAGAGGTGTTTTGACTGTACCCCCCTCTTCTTCTTCTTCTTCTTCTTCTTCTTCTTCTTCTTCTTCTTCTACTACTACTACTACTACTAGATGTTTACAGAAAACCTATTGTCTATGATTCAGATATTACAAAGATGTTGATCAGTTTTCCTCTTACACTTACGATCCAAATAGGAAAAAAATATTTTTGGAAGCTGCCCCCAAAATGAATAGGAGCAAATTCAGGAGGGTAAAATGTTAAATTGTCCAATCTACATATTGATTTAATCTCTTCCAGGCTTCTCACCCATATTTAAAAGCTTCTCTTAATTGTTCCCTGCCTTCTGCCTGAACAGATAAAGAAAAGCCTGCACACCTGTCTTTTTCTGATTACTAAATAACTTAATCAAAGAGAAACTATAGTAATCGGGCATTTAAATATACTTGCACATAATTAACTGAAGATCCTTATTTAACACATGTAATCACTTTCCACTTATTCTAACAGCAAAATTTCTATATTGGGTTTCCAAACCCATGTTTGAGCACCAAATTCAATGTTTTGCATAATTCACCTCTAAAGGCAAAATGTTTAATTTAATACTCTTGAATAGAAACTAAGGGCCAAACTACATATAATGATTAAAAAATAAATAAAAATAAAACTAATTGCAGGCTTTATGTGAGAAGGGATTGAATCATACTGGAATGACAGTGCGTAGGAGGCAAACCCCCACAAGCCCCACAAACCTCCTCAAACCACAGGAAGTGACAGGTTTAGTGTCATGTCAAATATGGCTCTTAAGTATTACTAATGGATGCAACATTTTAATACAACATATCATTCCCAAAAGGAAAGGTTGCAACATTTGGGACTTCTTAGTTTAGAGAAAAGGTAAGTAAGAAGTGATAAGTTTATAAAATTATGCATGGCATAGAGAAAGTGCTTAGGGTAAAAGTTTTTATGACACTAGAAATCTTGGATTGGATGCTGGGCTCAAAGCATTTCACAAAAATCACAAAATAATCACAAAAAAGCATTTAAAAACAACATTTCAATCGCTGTAATATCACACACAGCAGCATATAAATAAAGCACGCAGCACCTACAAATTCATAAAAAAGAATTGATATAATTCAATAAAGTCATAATAATCTTCTCCCTTTGCTGCTGCCTTTTTGTTAGAGTAGAGGGACGCACAGTTGCCCACCTCGTCCAATTTCACAGGTAGGGAAAACTGAGGCTGCTCTGACCCTGACGCTCCCCCCCCCCGGCAACCTGCGATGGCTCTGGCCAAGTCTTCTCTGCACCCCTGGCCTCCCCCCTCTGCTCTGATCATGAGCCCCATCAGCCTCTCTGGTCCCTTTTGCCCCTCCCTCACCTCCCAATGATTTCAGTCTCCGCTGGAGAGTCTATTTGGTGTTGCAAACACCTATGACACAGCTCAGAATTCCTCCCTGCTCTCTGGAAAATATTTTTTGTCAAGGGAGCTGTGGGGTAGGGGGGGGGAAAGAAACGAAAGATCAGTTGTGCAAGTTGTCTTCCACTCATACAGCCACTGGACAGAACTAGAGATGGGGGAGAAATTCACTTCACTTCACATTTAAAGCTGAATTTATCAAATCAAAACTTTCTGAAACAACATGAGAACCAAAACACAGCCATCAAAATTTACACTTATCTGAAATTTGCTATATAGTTCTCCAACCAAGGAATGTTTATAAAAATGTATATATTGGGGGAAATTGCTTGCAAAAATATGCAGATTAACACTAAAATGCTGGAGAATTTTCAGGGGGGTTTAAAAGAGATTTTACAATTTGCTGTAGAAATGTGGAGAACCAAATTAAAAATGGGGAAAAGCAGAAATTGAGGCAGCCAAAACAGACAGATCTCTCCATTCCTAGATAGAAACATCACACTATATCACAGTGGCTCTCAATCTTCTAACTAATGGCCATTGCTAAGCCTCACAAACTTCAGCCAACAGAGCGCAGGCCAATATTTGCCTTTTGTATTTGTATTATATTATGGAACAATTGTAGCAACACTACTTCAAACTGTTCAATGAGGATGCCAATTACGTATAAGGAAAACCTGGGAATTGGCTTGGAAATGGTTTCTTCGAAGAAATAGGCATGTCAAAACAGCAAGAATAGCTTCAGTAGCAGAACAGAGGAGCAGCAATTCAGGATTACTATTAGTATCGCTAGCTCTGAAAGTCACAGAGCTAAATACTGATCACACTAAAAAGTCATTCTAATCAGTTTGGATGTGAATGTCCAGTTTAATCAATGCAAACAAGACTAAAAATGTCCACTAGTTTCTAGAAAAACTTGCCTACCGGTTAAAATTTTCATGAATGAAATGAGATGTTGAATATTGTATTGAAGTCTAATTAAAGCATTCCACACACATGCACACACCCCCAAGTGTGCAGGCCATAACAAAAAAAATGACTTCACTATATCTGGCTGTAGAACCAAGAACTGCCTACAAAGTTTACAGCCACCATTTGCACAGAGAATTTGTTTCCTGCCCCTTTAAAATGACACCTCCTTTCTCCTTGTCAATTTAACACATCTCCCTGACATTCAAAAGTGGTGGCCCACATTTCCCCACCATTGTAAGAGCCCTTCGCTCTTCGAGCTCCCACATCCTTGCATGCTGTAACCTTTGCCCTTTCGGCTGACCAGAGCCAAAATGCTACCTTTAGAAAACTAATGTACCAGAGAGAATGGAAGTATGTGCGATGGAAGCATGCGAATGCCGAGATGCCCCTCTCCAGTTCATTTTGCTTCTAACTAAAACCTTTTTTTTAATCTGGAGTGGTTTTTGTCAGCTTTGAAGGAGTGCAGAAAACTTTGCAACTCAACCCTCTCTGCCAGGTGGAACACAAAACCACTTAGCGCCACAACTTTTTAAAAACTGGGTCTTTCTAGAATGACATCTCTGATGGAAAAATAGTATTGCAACAACAACAAAAAAGCACTTTACATCACCAATAGTTTCCGGGTAGCTCCTCGCAGTTCCCTGGGAATGGCTTTTCTGTCAACCTTCTGACATGAGAGCTTCACCTTCTTTTTGATCCCAGAAGTGCACCCATGTGGAAATGATTGAGAGTGACGTCACACATTCAGCATTATGATTTAAATTGAGGATTGAGGAGCAGCAGAAAGGAGGGGGGATTTTGCCTATGGTGGGGTGGACATCCCTTGCCGTCAGAGACAACCGTCGATCCTCACTTCTAAGAGCAAAGCAAATTCTGAACATTTACAGAGAGATTTGCATGCCTAGTTCATTTGGGCAAAAGCTATAAAAATCAAAGCTGTGTGTGTGAGCATAAAAGTAGCACATCGTTCCAGTGAATGGTTCTTCACTGAACCCATGTGTTTCACTGCAGAGCTTCATGAGCTGGATGGAACAGATCAGTATATTTTTTTATTGATGTTATTTTTGCATGTGTTCATTCATAAGTCTGCTCCATCCCATTTCAACATGAATCTGTAATTTAAAAACAAAACATGCACCAAAAACCCATGCTTAAATATGTATTGAAATACATATTTTATTACAAATTACTAAACATTGGATTTTGGTACATTTATTTTGAACTGAAAATTGCATTGCAAAATTCAGAGATGTGTGGAATCAAAAGGATAATTAGGTTCCAGTTCACACATTAGTCCAGGATCAAGTCAGATCTCATCAGAAATTGAATCCCCCCCCATCCTTTCATTTGAACGGCAACTCATCAGGCCTTAGCTCCAAAATAGCTGAATAATAGTGAACTTTTTTTCTTTGTTTAAAACATGTTTATCCCACATGTCAATAAAATATTTTCAGGGTGTTTTAAAACATACCTTAAAAACACGAATAAAAATAGTCACGCATGCAAAAAACAGCATTTTCCAGTACTACAGCAAAATACTAAAACCCAAGTTAAAAACTTCATCAATACCTTGCACCTGCAAATCATCAAGTTTGGCACCAGGCAAACTAACAAGGGGAAGAATTCCATAGTTCAGGGGCCACCACTGAAATGGCCCTCTCCCTATGTGCCACTTCCAAGGGTAGTCTGGTGGGTGCTGACAAGAGAATGGGCCTTCTCTGTAGTAGCCCCCCCCGGTGCAATTATGGCATGTTCTCCATACAGAGGCCCACCTGGCACCAACATTTTCATCATTTCAGCACCAAGCAAATATGGGCAGCACCAATGATATTATACTGCATTGTTAAATCTGCTTTTAGTTCATATCTGTAATTTTATTGCATTTTTTGGCTTGCTTATAAATCTCTCTGAGATTTCTTAGACGGAAGGAATACACAAATTAATGAACCTATAAATTTAAACCTATGTTCTTACATTATTTTCCAAACAAAGTGCAGTCCTAATGGTGGTCTGCAGCATTGCTGTGTGTTTATAAGAGAGGCAAAGCGAAGAAGAAGAAGAAGAAGAAGAAGAAGAAGAAGAAGAAGAAGAAGAAGAAGAAGAACAACAACAACAGCAGCAGCAGCAGCAGCAACAGGGCTCCTGAGCCCCATTTCTATGTAGGCAGGTTTTTCAGAGACTTACCTTCTCCAGAGAACAACCAGAACGTAACAAATGTTCAAAATCAATCACATGTGAAAATCTTGGCTTCAATAATACATATAGCAATATATTTCATATAGTATATTTTTCAAAGGTAGTATATCTTTGCAGAAAATGCTTTGAAGATTTATATAAAAATGGTTTTACTTCCAAATCAACTTACCTTAATGAAAGATTTTTAGAGGAATATGAACAAGGGAGGTTTTTCTTCTTCTTCTTCCAGTTGGTTGCCATATTTAGCCTGAAGGAAATAGAGAAGGATTTTTTTTTTTAAAGAAGCTAGTGTAAGTAGTTACCATCAGGTCCATGCTGAGCTTCTCTGAGGCCCAGGGCAGGAATCTTGTTAGAAGAAAGTTATAAACCCAAACAAAAAAGCAGCCTTGCCTTGTCGGGGGGGGGGGGGGCTGACCAGTTCAGCCCTCCAAGACCTGGGACAAGTGTGCCTTGCTTCCCCCTGCCACCCCTGCATGGGCCATACCTATAATATTTCATCTAGAAAAGGGACAGGGAATCTGTAGTCCTTCAGATTTAGCGGGACTACAGCTCCAATCTTCCATGATCATTAGCCATTTTGGTTGGGGCTGATGGGAGTTGGAGAGTTTCTTCTCTTTTACTAACTACAGTGGTACCTTGGGTTAAGTACTTAATTCATTCCAGAGGTCTGTTCTTAACCTGAAACTGTTCTTAACCTGAAGCACCACTTTAGCTAATGGGGCCTCCTGCTGCCGCTGCACCGCCGGAGCACAATTTCTGTTCTCATCCTGAAGCAAAGTTCTTAACCTGAAGCATTATTTCTGGGTTAGCGGAGTCTGTAACCTGAAGCGTATGTAACCTGAAGCGTATGTAAACTGAGGTACCACTGTACTTGTTGGTAAAATAGATCACTCCTTTTTAGGCTTTACTTCCTTCCTGCTTCTTGTCCAAGTATAGTCACTATCAGTATAAGAAAGCACGTGATAGTGTTAACTTCTTGGCTCCATTTTTGGTAACACATGAAACCTGCACTTGGAATGGCTTTGTTTGTTGTGAGTAAAGTATACATACATTGTCGCCGACCATGAATCTATACCACATGCTGAATGATCAGTGCAGTGACCCATAAAGCAGATAATAAGAGATGGGCTGTCTAAGACAGGGGTGGGAAACCCATGCCCATCCAGATGTTGCTAGACTACAACTTCCATCATCCCTGACCTTGTTGGCTGGAGATGCTGAGAGCTGGAATTCAACAACATCTGGAGAGTCACATATTCCCTGCACCTAACTAAAGAGCAGCCCTCCTGGCTCACACCAAAAGCCTGTTTAGTTGGGCATCAGTGACCAACCAGATGCCTATGGGAAGCCCACAAGCAGAGAATGTACACAACAGCCATCTCCCAAGTTCTTCCCCAGTGACTGGCATCTGTTTAAAGACATGTTGCCTCATACCCTGGAGAAGTGTACAGCCATTGTAAGTAGTAGTTATGGATAGCCTTACCCTCCACAAATTTGTGGAATCCTCTTTTAAAGCCATCTTGTTTTGTGGCTATCTTCTCATCTTAGTGGTGAATAGGTAAAGGTAAAGGGACCCCTGACCATTAGGTCCAGTTGTGACTGACTCTGGGGTTGCAGCGCTCATCTTGCTTTACTGGCCGAGGGAGCCGGAATATAGCTTCCGGGTCATGTGGCTAGCATGACTAAGCCGCTTCTGGCGAACCAGAGCAGCGCACGGAAATGCCGTTTACCTTCCCACTGGAGAGGTACCTATTTATCTACTTGCACTTTGACATGCTTTCAAACTGCTAGGTTGGCAGGAGCAGAGACCGAGCAACAGGAGCTCACCCCGTTATGGGGATTCGAACTGCCGACCTTCTGATCGGCAAGTCCTAGGCTCTGTGGCTTAACCCACAGCGCCACCCGCATTCCTCTTAGTGGTGAATGCCACAGTTTAAATATGTGATGTGGGAAGAAGCACTTCCTATGGTCTGACACAAATTTCTACCACTCAGCTTCAGTGAATGACCCCAGGTTCTGATATTATGCATAATTTTCTCCATCATGTCCTCCCTTACTCAGCATTTTTTTAAAAAAACAAAACTCTGTAACCTTTCTAAGTAAAGGAGTTGTTCCAGCTCCCTGATCATTTTGGTTTCCTCTTCTGCCCCTTTTCGAGCTCGGAAATATCCTTTGTGAGATGTAGAAACCAGAACTGTACACTGTATTCTAGCTGAAGTCATGCCATAGATTTGTATCAAGCCATTACGATACTGGCAGATTTCCCTCTCATTCCTTCCTAATGATTCATAACACGGAATTCACCTTTTTCACAGCTGCTATATGCCGGGTCAACATTTTCACTGAGCTATCCACCATGATCCAAATATCCCTTTTCTAGACAGTCACCACCAGTTCAGACCCCGTCGGTGTCTACATTTTTATCTACTATAGACCATTTTCAAACATTCCTAATTTTGGTACAGTAATTATCTACCCATAAGTCAAAAACTACTACTGTGCTACCATCTGAGCCCAAAACATAAAGACCCTTTAGTTTTATCAACACAGTGCAATTTAAACATAAAACACAGATAAGTAACATTGATCTAGTCATTGGGTCTTTTATATGCATATAAAATATTTATCAAAGACCATCCCATCGTTTTAATGATTATGTGTCATCAGTTTTATGTATCTGTTAATTGAATTGATTCTACTACTCAATTGCACTACATAAAATGTAATTGGGTGGCAGAAATTCCAGCTATGTTTAACGGCATGGAGAAGCAATATAATAATTGCTAATCCAGCTTTATATGAATTAAAGCAAAGAATAGGTCATAAAAATAATAGGGCAGATCCATTAGCTTTACTAGAGCTAGAATAATATGCACCAGTTAGGGATTTCCCTTGGGCCATAAATTCTGGTAGCTTATTATTCTGTATTTAAGCATACTTCAAATTTCAATGCGTAATAAGGTTGACTAAAGTAGCAGCAATGAAATGGGTGTTTTTGGGACAACTCACACAACCGCATTTACTATATAATAATTGCCAATAAACTCATTACAGCTCAGTTATAGGGTGTAAGTATCACAACTAATCTGTCACAGACATGTCCTGTAAATACAGTGGAGGTAGTATTTGTCAATGGGGGAAGACTGGCTAAAGTAATTTTTAATCTCACAAATTACCACTTTAGCTGGCTTTATCTAAATTGGTGAGTTGTGCTCCAATATATTCTTCATGATATTGCATCTCACATTAACCTGAAAATATGTGGATTCACATAGGAACTTAGGTGGTAGAGGATGGAATTCCTGTGCTTATTTAATTACTTCTAATACATAATACATCTATCGTGTGAATGGAAGCTATTGAATGGAGAACCACTGCCCCATGGAAGCATGGAAAAATGATGCACTCCAGGATCTTTGGCTTGAAAGTTGATGCAAATTATGAAGGTGACCTAAGACCAAAAGCCTGATACCACTAACAAGAGTTATGAGCAATTAACAGGCAACAGAAATGTCATGCTCAGCATGGCAGCTGAATAGCTTTCTTAGAAAGGGAAGCTGCTATGGAGGCCAAGCAATGCATATTTGCTCTCCAGTGATTTGACTCACAGGCCCACAGCCCTTTCTTCTCCCCATTAAGCAACAGAGGAGGGGTGAAAATATCCATAGTTATGTGGCAGTTTGTTGTTGGCAGGTTCCTGATATCCATATTACAGTAACCCATACATGGGGTTGGTGCTGTGGTCTAAACCACTGAGCCTCTTGGGCTTGCTGATCAGAAGGTTGGCGGTACAAATCCCTGTGATGGGGTGAGTTCCGGCTGCTCTGTCCCAGCTTCTGCCAACCTAGCAGCTCAAAAGCACCGCAATGCAAGTAGGTACCACTGCGGTGGGAAGGTAAACAGCGTTTCTGTGCTCTCTGGTTTCCCTCACGGTGTTCCGTTGCGCCAGAAGCGGTTTAGACATGCTGGCCACATGACCTAGAAAGCTGTCTGTGGACAAACGCCAGCTCCCTTGGCCTGAAAGCACGATGAGCACCGTAACCACATAGTCGCCTTTGACTGGACTTAACCGCCATGGGGTCCTTTACCTTCACTTTACCTAACCCTTATGCATTGTGAACATGGCTGCCTTTTAGATGTTGCAGTCATGGTGGGAATGGTTTTTCTGTAGATTTGTCCCATGGTGCTGCTGTTGAGTTTACATTCTTATGACCACATGGGTGGGGCAAATAGCATAGGTCCTCCTTATCAATGGATCACAACCATCCGTACAAGATGTGGATACTGCCCACGTTGCCTCCACACACACACACACCACAATCAAATTTAAAATAACATACATCTTATGAGTGTGGGTCACACATGTTAGAAATACACAGATATACACTACAATTATGGCTTAAATGCCTGGACAATAGAAATCAGTAGCTCAAATGGTCAAGAGAAATTGATAATTGGAATCATCTGGACTTCTCTTTCACCTACAAAGATATAAATATAGCACACTATAATATTGCAGTGCATCTACATGCTGTAATGTGATGTGGCATAAACGTTCTAACATTAAGAGTTTCTTTGTCCACATCAGCCTGCTATCAAAGCATCTGGAACAATACAAGTAAAACAACACAAAGATTTATAAACTAATAAATCACAGATTGTAAAGTGCCCGGGCATCACAAATGACTGCTAGTAAAAATGTTATATCCCCTCTCTACCCACAGCCGCATATGTTCTGTATTTGTAACTCTCTTTTTAACAAAGGAACCAATATAAAATGTTTTAGGGATTTTTTTTTTTTAAGAATTGATGCATTTTTTGGTATTCTGTTCATCTGTAAAGCTTGGTTATCTTAATGACGATGGGCCCCAAGTGCAGAAAAGCAAAGCAAAACCTATGAAATACTGGAAACTTTAAACTATTGTATTTTTAATTGCAGTGTGTTAAACCAATTGGTCTGATGAATCAGGCAGATGGTTCATAAAACTGAGGTACCATATTCGCTGGAAATGATGCTTCCAACTGAAAGTCAACGTGCTTAGTGATGGAGAGGAATTTTGTTATTCATCTGTATGTAGCCTAGCTACTCTGATAACAGACTAAATTGTTTCACACTGCAACCCTAACCATGTCTACTGAGAAATAAGTCCTGTTGAATTCAATCAGGCTTTTCGCCAGGTCAATGGGCTTAGGATTGCAGCTTTACTTGTCACACTACTGTGTATGTCTCTTAGATGACAAATGGAAAGTGTGCCAGGTATCTTTATTATGAAACCTGCTAATATATATGCTTGCAACCAATACATAAATATAGAAGAAAGTTGTTAACCTTCAGCTGAAAGTCACATAACTTATTTTTCTGTTGAAATTCCAATGCACTGATTTTTGTCTTAATGTTTGGTAAACTATTATCATTGTTGGGTGGTATCTAAATCATAAGCATAGCAGAACCACTGAAATAGACTTAGGTTAGTCATGACTAACTTAATTTATGTTATTAACAACCATGACAACAATAAAAGCACGTGTTCTAGAAGCATTACTAATAAGGAAATGCAACGCTGTTTAAACTTATGTAAAGGGTTTACCCTAGTCAAGTGGCATTTTGAACTTCATTTTTTTTGAAGAGCTGACTGCCCTCTCATGCCATATAACAACTGTTTTTTTTTTAATTTTAATTTTCAAAAAACCCTCCTCCATTTGAAAAGCAGTTTGCTATGAGGTCACAAGAAAAACAAAATCCAACCTTAGGCTCATGGAGTGAATTTCTCTGGCTCTTGGCCAGCTTCAGATTTTCTGCAGCTGGTTATTCAAAATTCTACTAACAAGATTTATGAAATTAGGTTGGGCACTAATAAGCTGTGCCACAACCTAATGCAAAAACCATTTCTTCCATCCTGGCTATATTGCTGGGCACACCATCGCAGAAGACACTTCAGCAATTTTAACATTACTGGGCATGTTCATGCTCAGATAGCAATGCAAGTATCACCACCTGTCTTCGGCACCTCAAAAAAGCACTCACCACCCTGAATGCCAATAGGCCAACAGCCCAGGCAAAACAAGGGAATATCATCTGTTCAGAATCAACCTTGGGGATGTTGGACTGTCTTCAAACATTGCTGATGGAAAGCAACAACAACCTCATTCATTGTTCCATCCAATGTAAGCATAGCAAATTATTCATCCATACACCTATTCTATGCATGTTTACCCAAAAATAAGCTTCACTGAACTTTGTAAAGCTTACTTCCAACAAACAGCACATATAATTGCAGCCTCGGTCATATTTCTCTCAGAACTATCCAATACCAAACAGAGAATGATGTGGTAGAATCTGAGCTGCACCACTTCAGTCTGCAGAGAGGGTCACTTTTAAAAATGCTCTCCCATGTTCCTCGCAAGAAGCAAACCAGAACATCAAGGTTATAAAGAAGTTCTTTCTCTGGTGTGCAAGTTTACTACAGGGAGCTTTTAATATGATGAACCAATAACAGGTACGACTTTATAAAGTGGTGCACACTCCAGAATGTATCCACTTCAGATTGAGTTCTTTCATTACTTCTTTGATGTGGAAAAATCTGCAGTGAGTAACCTTGTATGTGGTGTTGCTCAGGAATTCTAAGAAACCAGAAAATCATGACAGTTTTGAAAGCCTCAGTCTGCCATCTTGAATAAAAATATATCCAAACATAGACAAACACCTGCTCCTGAACCACCATGAACGATGTCATAAAAGGTATCCAAAATGCACAGAGAACTAACCAGGATATGCAGTAGATGCTGCTTCTCTCTGAACCATCAAAATATTCTGAGAAGTGAGAGAGAAGATATAGCCCAACCTGTTTCCAGCATCAACCCAGCAGAAACTGGATGAATGGCTGGCAGTGGAAGAAGAGAAACCACAGAATGATTCCCCCCTACAGCACTACAGTAATCCCCGTGCCACCAGAGTAACATAATAACCCACCAAGAGAGTACTAATTTATCTTGAACAATGGGTAGATCAGCAGTGGTTCAGTCATATTTCTGGGTCAGCATAACTTTTCTCATTTTGGTGTTCAGGTCCTGGAGGAGAGCTGCAAGATCTTTGCACAGATTAAGGCATCACGTTTGACAATTCCAGGCATTCAACAGTAACCATAGTGTTGTTGCTGCTGTTGTTGTTCCTGTTGATGGCAGGAACAATCAGGAAAAAATGTTGCAGCTTTAAGTTCCATGAAGGCAATATTGTCCCTATCTTTCCATACCAAAGAGAGAGAGAAAGAACAAAGACTATATAATTTTAGCTCTGGAAACTCACTTTTCAGCATCAAATGGCCTCTTCAACTGCTATAAAACCCTGGCTTCTAGACAAAAAAGTGTGCATTTCCTTATTTCCAAAGGCTAGGAATTTAAATGGAAAATATCCTAAGGGGCTTTAGTGTATTTCTATACTTTCTTTCTTTCTTTCCTTTTCTTTTTTTTATAAAAAAATTAAAGTTCTCTCTGCACATAAAGTTTACTACCTTATTGTGCATAACTTTGGCATTTTGCTTTTCACTTTGACAGAGAGCCAGAATTGGATTAGGGGATCATTGTTGCAGACCAAAAGATGCAGAGCTTGAAGAGGCTAACCTTCCATTGTTCCATGATGTTAGCCCAATTAGTCGAAATAAAAGCAGGAATTGGGACAAACAGAGATTTGCCAATATGAATATACAGGCAGGGCTATTACATATGGCCAAGTTTCATCTACGGTTTAGCTAGAGACACAGAGAAAGTGCTTATCCTGGGGGATAAAAACTCAGAAGATAAAATGAAGAAATTTTCAAAAGCATTCCAAGTGTTCGTACTGAATGGATTCAATAAAACTTCTCTTTGAATCCTTTATCTTGTTAATTTAAATGGGAGCAACTGCTGGTAGCTTGTTCCATATTTATTTATTTATTTAGCCTGACTGCTGATCAGCCGTGCATCACAGCACTAAGGGACCTTCCAGACATTTAGTTGCTGTTCATTTGATCAGGATTGGGACCATAATGCCATGGAGAAGGGAGGATCAACATTTTCCCCATGCTGTTTTCCCAGTGAAAATCACCCACCTGAAGCTGCTATTTACTGAGAGACTGTGGTGGGTGGGGAGCTGCATATCAAAATGTGTAAATTCTTGTGGATATATTCTTTCTTTTAAAAACCATATAGTAATGTAGAAATGGAATGGAACAGCCCTAAGTGAATGTGTGCCAAAGTAACACAGACCAGAAATAGGCTGATTCTGCTCTATGGCTAGTTACCACCCAACCTCAGAGCTTCAGGGCTAAATGTTTGGTTGCACGGTCATGCACCTGAATGAGGGCTGAAGCCAGTAAACAGATTGAGCAAGTGATAAAGTTCTGGGCTATTTCCAATATTTTCACAGCGTTTTGACTACACTGGATGTTACCACCGAAGCTTCAGAGGTATAACCAAGAGTTATCAGAGAAACAGGTCTGGAAGCGATCCAGGAGGTCATCTGATCTAACCTCCCTGTCCAGGATGCAGGATCCCTGCAGGATTCAATTATGTTTTATAATTTTATGGCTCCACCCATGATCAATACGTAATAACTTGTGTTATTAGGCTCTGTTTTTTTACAGCGGTTATGTCATGTTTTGCTGGGACAACATGGTGTATAAATCAGTGTTTCCCAACCGGTGTTCCGCGGCACACTAGTGTGCCGCGAGATGTTGCCTGGTGTGCCGCGAGATGTTGCCTGGAGGGAGGCGGGCGAGTCCAAAAAAGGTTGGGAAACACTGCTCTAACACACGCCAGCCGGAGTCTGCCTCCGCGTTGCATGAGCTTCCTCTACGTTGTAGAACGCAGAGTTCTTATTTTGGGAAGGTTTGAGGGGTCGGACTAAGCGGGTTGGGGGCTGGTCTGGGCTTCCGCTCCCTCCCCTCCCCACGGAGTGTACCTGCGGTGCAAGGAGGCGCTCTGAGCCACTGCTCTGGGAAAGGAAGGAGGGCGAGGCGGCCTGGCCAAGTGCAGGGGAGACCCGTAGTGGGGAGCAGGGGGAGGAGGAGGCACCGAGGAATGGAGGCGGGGGAGACTCCCTCGCTTTGCAGAAACTGCAAAAAACGAGGCAGGAATTGGGTTTGTTTTTGTAGCTCAGGACGTGCTTCGCTTCTGGTGTGCCTAAGGCGGCCGCCCCAATTATCCCCTAGCCCGTCTTTCCAGGTGCTGCCCCCCCTCCACAAAGGGCCATAGAACTGTAGAGTTGGCAGGGGTCCTAAGGGTCATCTAGTCTTAAGTTTCTCTTTCAAAAAGGAAACGTGGGTTAAAGCGGCGACGCCGCCCCCCACTCACTTTCCTGCTCTGGCTTCCCTAACAGTTTTCCGAGTTGCGTCACTGGATCCAGCCCCCTTTTCCACAGGTGACACGGGGCTGGAGGGAGGGAAAGAGGGCTTTACGTCGCGCACAAAGGCAGCCTCCTAGAAGCGCTCTGGGCCGGCGCCGTTTCGCCGAAGGACCCCCACCCTCAGCTCCTTCAGAAAGGACTGGAGCGGAATAGCCCTTTCTCTTCTTCCCCAACCCTTGTCGTTGGAGGAGTCCCTCAGTCCCTCGCTTTGCTGCCTCCTCCCCCCCCCACCCCCAAAGCTTGGAGGTTCCCCGGCAAGGGGGAGGGGAAAAAATTGAAACTTACACTTTCGTGCGTCCCTCCCGGCGTGACGCTGCGCGCTGACGTCACGGGGCTGTAATGGTGGTGTGCCTCGAGATTTTTTTCATCAAACAAGTGTGCCTTTGCCCAAAAAAGGTTGGGAAACACTGGTATAAATTGACGCTGCTGCCTAGTATGTATTTATTATATATTATGTATTGTATATTATATATTATGCAATTATTATGAATTGCATTTCTATAACTGTTGTAAACTACCTTGTGATCTATTGAAAACGAGTAGTATATTAATTAGAAAATGAATGAATGAATCAATGAATAAACTACAGAACCTCTGACATATGCCTGTTCAGCTTTTGCTTACAAACCTCCAGCAAAGGAGTGCCTATCACCTCTTGAGGCAGTCTGTTCCATGGTTGAACAGCTCTTATCATTAGGAAGATTCTCCTAATGTTCAGCCAAAATCAGTTCAGGAATCATCACTTACTAAAGAAATGGTTGTTTGAATGCACTTTGTTACAGAACTGTAAGAAACAGAATATGTAGCACGTTAAAAGTGCAACTCCAGGGACAGTCAATATGATGCCCTCCAGATATTGTTGGACTTCAACTCCCATCAGCCCTATAAAACATAGCCAATGGCTAAGGATGATGGGAGTTGTAGTCTAGCAACATCTGAAGGCCACGATGAAGGCTACCCCTATTTTTACTCCTATAATACTGCCATAAACTATGTCATCAAAAGCACTTTATATATTGTTCCATGAAAGGCAAATAATAATAATAAAATGCTAACAAACACTTGGAAACTATTGTCTTTCTCTTAGCTTCTTAGCTACTTAGCTGTATGTAAGTAGATTTTTACACCAATTACCTAGATTTCTTAAATCTCTTGTTTGGTATTTCCACCAAGAATACAGAACTGGCCAAAAACTGGCATTGTTGTTGAAACGTCTCTAGCAACTAAATTCTGAAATCATGTGTTTAAAGTTCCAATTAGGAAACTTAAACAACAACACAAAATGAGTTTATGGTGTTTTTAAAGGTAAAGGTACTGGTTAAGGTAAAGGTACTGTTAAGTCCAGTCGCGAACAACTCTGGGGTTGCGGCGCTCATCTCACTTTACAGGCGGAGGGAGCTGCCGTTTGTCCGCAGACAGCTTCCAGGTCATGTGGCCAGCATGACTAAGCTGCTTCTGGCGAACCAGAGCAGCGCACGGAAATGCTGCTTACCTTCCCACTGGAGCAGTACCTATTTATCTACTTGCACTTTGACGTACTTTTGAACTGCTAGGTGGGCAGGAACAGGGACTAAGCAACGGGAGCTCACCCTGTTGCGGGGATTCGAACTGCCAACCTTCTGATTGGCAAGCCCTAGGCTCTGTGGTTTAGACCACAGCACCACATGCTCAAACGTTTCAATTCTGTATCCTTAAGCTTTCTGTATTCAAAAGAAAAGAGAACAGGTACCATAGTCTGCAACATCAATTCACATCACAGAGGTGGTACTTGATTTCTTTAAACAATATTATTGAAGGTTTATTCACAAATAAGAGGGTAGCTTCTTTAAAATTTAAATAATAATGTAAATCTTCTGCTGCGGCCAGGGAATTGTTTCTTCAAGTAAAGATGTAATTCATATGATAATCTGTCATCATCTGGCAGAGTGCCCTTTCTAACAGAACTTTAATGCTATCTTGATCTCTTCTAGCATAATTGGCCTCTCCAAATCATTCTCTTTCCTCCTTTCTGGAAAAAGAGACTCTCAGGTTTTGTTTCCCTTAACCCTTTCATTATGACATATTGTTTATTCTTTCAGTATCTGTCCAAAATGCCTGAGAGCTTTGAGTAATCCATGCCAAGGGATCTATGTCGGCCAAAATCCAAGAAACTGAATCTACAGAACTTGGAAGCTAAATAAAATATCCACTGGTCTTCCAAACTTCCTGTCAGAAATTAATTTTCCCTCACATGAATAGCCCACAATGTGTATAAAATATGCATTGTGGGATTCATGTGAGAAATTTTCAGAAGCACAATTTAGAATTATCTGAAACAATTTGCTCGGTCACTGTTGGAAATGATTAAAAAGAGAAGGGCCATAACCCAGTAGTAAAACATCTGCATTACATTGAATGACACTTGTCTGAGACCCTGGAGAGCCACTGCCAGTCAGCATAGACCAGGGGTCTGCAACCCGCGGCTCCGGAGCCACATGTGGCTCTTTTACACCTTTGCTGCGGCTCCGGGGCGGATACTAGCGAGGGGAGGAGGCGCATCGTGCGCCCCGACACTCCCCATTGTGGCGGGCGCTGTACTGGCTGTGACGTCGCATGGGGGCAGTGCGTGCGTTAGTCACGCACTGTCCCGACGTCACCTTCCCGCCCGCCACATTGTAAGGGGCATGTATGCTGGTCACTGCATTGAAAGGGGGCATGTACACTGGGTCACTGTTTTGAAGGGGAGTGAAGAATACACACACAAAAAAAGGTAACTTGTTAATTTAATGTTTATTTCTATGAGGAGGATTAATTCTGAGGGGTCAAACAAAGAAATAATAAAAAAGTGACAAAAAAGTTTTTTTTATAATTATGAGTTTTGCGGCTCCCAGTTTTTTTTTCTTCGGAAACGGGTCCAAGTGGCTCTTTTTGTCTTAAAGGTTGCAGACCCCTGGCATAGACAGTATTGGGCTAGATGGACCAGTGATCTGACTCATCACAAGGAAGCTATTTATTTTGCATACAAATTCCCATTAAGATCACATCATATCATTTAGCCATGCAACCATTTCCACCTCTCTCTCCCCATGCTTCCCATGAAGGTAGATACTTGGTGTGTTCAACTGGATATGCTTAGAGAATCTTCCTTGTGATCAGAAACTCTGCAGTGTCAGGATTGGTGATCACAGGGAGGTTTCGAAGCATATTCAATTGAACACATGGAAAATCCCTCTTTAGGAATCGATGTGAGGTGATAGAACCCTGGCAAGCCTGGACTGGGCGACCCCATGCCTCTTCATCCACACATGTTCTTTTAATATCTGGAGAGGACTAAAGCCACTGAACATACTTTGCCAACATGTTCAACCCTGGTTAGACTCTCAAGGAAAGTAGTAAACAAAGTGCAAGCTCGACATGAGTTCTGTCTGCATTTGGAGACATATCTTATATTTGTGAAAAAAGCAGACATTGGGCCCTTCAATATGTATCATTTGTTGTGGGGGGAGAGACTGCTGTGTCATATAGTTTGGCTCTGAAAGAAGCCCTGTTTATCCCCCATGCTATAAAGCTGCTAAATTCCACATACATTCTAAAGAGTCTGCAAATTTATGGTCCCATTCCATTACAGAGGTTTCAAAATAATTTTGATTCCATATTCTAGGGTTTGCTTTGTGTACACCTTGAAATGGGGCCCTATTATTTCCTTACAGTTTTATTTCTCCTACTCTTCAGACACTGCATGATTAATCAGTGACTGGTTTTTTGTTTTTGTTTTTTTGTTTCCTTTGTTTAACTGTCACTGTTGTAATAATCCTTTTTTCCAGCAAACTTATTTTTTGTAGCAAAGAAGGCACAATAAATTATTTTCATGTTTTCCTTCTTGGGGGAAAATTCTTCAAACTTTTTAATTGAGAAAATCTTACTTAGTTCTCCATAAATCACAAGTGATTTAAGAAGATGTAATCCATCAGAATTATAATCCCTTGACTTTTTGTTTATTATCATGGCAACAGCAAGTATTATTGCAAATTGCCTTCTTTGCAGTTTGAAATGAAAAGGTAGGATTTAAGTATATTGAAATAGTCATGCTAGGTTAGCTGCTGTGACTTCTGTAATAATATTGAGATCCAAACGACTCTTGAACATCTTTTCAAACCATGCAGATGGGTCCTGCTTATTAAGCAATTTGCAGGGTGGGCGGGTGCTTGTTCTTTAAGTGGTATCACATTCAAGCCCTTTCTCAATATGGGATTAAGTGGAGTTAATCTTCAAGTATGGAAATGTTCTGTTCAGTATTGCTTTTGCTCACCACCATCTACCACAGTTTGGTCAGATGAATAACTGGATTCTCTTGTGTTTTTAGAAGCCAGGATATCCAACATGGAATGTGCAGCAGTGGCTGGTGCCCATTCCGACTGGTAGGGCAGAAGGTAGGGAGATTAACAGGAGACAAAGCCGGAGCCAGTGAAAAGCTGGTTGTAACTGGCTGAGGGCAGATTGAGGTTGGTCGGGCAGTGCCTATTAGCCCTTATTAACTAGACTCCATGTGGAATGTATTAATAATAATAATAATAATAATAATAATAATAATAATTTATTTATACCCCACCCTTCCCTGTTTAAAAACTGGGCTCAGGACAGCTAACATCAAATATAAAACACTGATTAAAATGTGACTTAAAAACAGCATAAAACAGCATAGAGTACAACATAAAATGCAGCATCAATATCAGTAAATTTCAAAAATTCAAAAATTTAGGGGTCTTTTTTTGGGGGGGAAACCCAGACATTAGACATCGAATGATCATCAGGGCTAACTGGCCATCAGGGCTAACTGGCTCCTCCACATGCAGCTGCTGGGTGACCTTGGGCCAGTCACACTTCTGTGAAGTCTCTCAGCCCCACTCACCTCACAGAGTGTTTGTTGTGGGGGAGGAAGGGAAAGGAGAATGTTAGCCGCTTTGAGACTCCTGAAGGGGAGTGAAAGGCGGGATATCAAATCCAAACTCTTCTTCTTCTTCTTCTTCTTCCTACTAGGGCCAGCAAAGAGGTGTGTGAATAAGAATTTAAATGTGGGGTCCCAGAAAGAGCTTCTTCATAGAAGAGGAAAGGGAAAAGGGAATAGAGAATCGAGGATCAGGCTAATTCAAATTGAAGGCCAGGCAGAATAGCTCTGTCTTACAGGGGCTGCGGAAGAAGATCAAGTCCTGCAGGGTCCTAGTCTCGTGGGACAGAGCATTCCACCAGCCCTAGCCCTGGTGGAGGATAGTCTGGCTTCCTTAGGGCCTGGGACCTTCAAGCTATTATTATTCATGGATCTTAGGGTCCCTGCGGGACATACTGTTGTGATACTGCCAGGGAGACAAAGGCCATCATGCCCCCACGCCATCTCCGGATGATCCATCAATCTCCCGTAGAAATGCAGTATCAGTCAATTAGTGACACAAGCCTCAGAAACAGCTCCCACATTCCAAGGACTTGTGCACGCCCTTTGCAGAGTTTGCACAACGAAAGATGCACTCAGGAGAGCATTATTTACAACTTTATTCAGCATTGGTCAGAACAAAGAAAAAACATGACTTCCTGCTTCGATGTCCAGGCGCAGAGAGAGGGGGAAAAAAAGCTATATACAAAAACAGAAACATCCTGTGAACAGGAAATACGCAGGCTGTGACACAACAACCTGCTCCCTTCTTAAGGTGGAACGGAAATATCCTAACACATACCAGGAGAGGCGGTCCCATAAGTACGAGGGTCCTAGGCCACATAGGGCTTTAAAGGTCAAAACCAGCACCTTAAACCTGACCCTGTACTCCACCGGGAGCCAGTGCAGCTGGTCGAGCACTGGGTAAATATGCTCCCATGGCAAGGACCCCATGAGGAGCCTCGCTGCAGCATTCTGCACCCGCAGAACGGAATTTACTGAGAATTCTGCTATAAACATGGACAATACTATATCAGATGTGAAATATGTTGCAGGTACTTATACTGCAGCAGTTGATATTGATAGGTATAGATCCATCTCCAAATGCAAGGAGATATTTGGCAAACTTTCTGTTTTAATTGACTTTCATATTTTACTTACCTAAAACTGGCCAAAGTGTGCTGCTTTTCTTTGTTGCCTGACTGAAGAAATAGGGTACCTGATGATAGTTTCTGGAAATCTGCATTGCATACATGCTTTTTCTGCAAAAGAAATAGATGATTTCATTACATTTGGGGGAAACCTGTATCAGTGGCCAGAGAACACTTTCTAAAGTCATTGATGCTTCCTTTTTGTATCTCTTTTTGCTTCGTCACTGTTGGTGTTGAAAGATACTAGATTATATTCAAACGTTGTGCAAACAGAAGGCAGACGGACAACCAATTTTTCCCTTCTCCCTGCATTCCCCTCCCCAAAAAACATTCCAAATGGTTGAACATTGTGGGCTGCATTGAAGGAGGCTACTGAGAGATGGCTGAATTGTCCAAAATTTGGTGGAGGAACCTTGTGTGAGAGGAAGGAAAAGATCAGTTGCACAGGTTGCTTTCCTCTTTTGCAACCATTGGATTAAGTCATACACAAAGTAGATACACTGAAATAAAAAAGACTTAAGTTACTCTTGACCAATTGAAGCCCACTGATTTCAGTCTGTCTATTAAGAATATGATTCAGTCAGATACCATCAGTATGTTTTTGCATCTAATAAGAGAAAACAAGAAATTTATTGTGTACAGTTCTTCCTCCTTTTACTTCTATTTGAAATTTCAGCAATACATTTCACTCCTTGTACAGATAACATGCATTACAGACGTTGATAAACAAAAGGTTTTCCATCCTTCTTGGTGCATCCAAAAAAATGCATATGCTTTACTATCACTGTAATCTGCATGAATGAATTTCTCAATTATATTCAATTGTTCTAGATTTTGTCTTGCTTTCATAGACAGTTCAGACACTTGTACTATTTCTTCTCCAATAGTTGGAACCAATTTTGTAGAATGGGTAATGCCATTTCTATTTCCAAGATTTATTTATTAGGAGTATTTTGTTGATGAATCTTGACTCATGTTAACATTGACTCATGTTAATTCCCTCAAGTGGCACAATGGGTCAGTGCCACTGGCTGCTAACCAAAGGTTGGTGGTTCAAGCCCATCCAAGGACAGCTTTGGGCAGGATTCCTGAATTGCAGGGGTTGGACTAGATGCCCTTTGGGGTCCCTTCCAATGCTAAAATTCTTTGATTCTTATTTGTGCTGTTCCTAAAGCCAGCTCTTCATCATTTTGTATAAAAACCATTTGCTGTTCCATTGTCAAAAATTGTGGATTTTTTTATTACTACAATTTTTATTGGTGTTTTAAAGAAACAATTTGCAAATACTATCATTCAAACAGCTTGATATCACCCTTTACCCAATCCCAATGAGGTGTAATTTATTAATGTATGTTACATAGGTTTAGTCTTATTAAGATTGCATTTCACGAATTATCACTGGGCTGTATCTGATACAACCCATTGTTTTTCATTTAAAATGAATATTAAGTAAACATAAATTAAAGGTTCCATTGGCGTATGTGCAGGAAGCCTGACTACAGTATGAGATTTGTAATGTAAATCACATTCAACTATAATCTTGAATTAATGTACATTGCTATTTCATTATAATTGTCTGGCTTAGATGTAATGCTAAATTATAAGTCAGTGTTATGACAGTCACAACTAGCCTTAGCTTCACTTACGGTACCTTGCCTTCACTTTCTTCTTAGCATAAGCAGAGAGGAGATTGGAAGCTTCCACTGAGCCAGTGTGGTGTAGTGGTTAAGAGCGGTAGTCACGTAATCTGGGAAACTGGGTTCGTGTCTCCGCTCCTCCACATGCAGCTGCTGGGTGACCTTGGGCTAGTCACACTTCTCTGAAGTCTCTCAGCCTCACTCACCTCACAGAGTGTTTGTTGTGGGGGAGGAAGGGTCCTGAAGGGGAGTGAAAGGCGGGATATCAAATCCAAACTCCTCCTCCTCCTCCTCTTCTTCTTCTTCTTCTTCTTCTTCTTCTTCTTCTTCTTCTTCTCTTGAACAAACAACTTACTACATGTCAAGTTAGAAAACAATAGTTTATTCTACTTGCAGTTCAAATTAACCAAAAAGAGACCATGGTTTCTGAAGAAACCTTTTCCCAACTTCACATGTAATGGGAACTGCAGCTTATTCAAGACTGGAAGTGGAAACTACCGATTTGCTCCCCACTCAAGCACATGATGGGACGCGGGTGGCGCTGTGGGTAAAACCTCAGTGTCTAGGACTTGCCGATCGCATAGTCGGCGGTTCGAATCCCTGTGGTGGGGTGCGCTCCCGTCGTTCGGTCCCAGCGCCTGCCAACCTAGCAGTTCGAAAGCACCCCCGGGTGCAAGTAGATAAATAGGGACCGCTTACCAGCGGGAAGGTAAACGGCATTCCGTGCGCTGCGCTGGCTCGCCAGATGCAGCTTGTCACGCTGGCCACGTGACCCGGAAGTGTCTGCGGACAGCGCTGGCTCCCGGCCTATAGAGTGAGATGAGCGCACAACCCTAGAGTCTGGCAAGACTGGCCCGCACGGGCAGGGGTACCTTTTACAAGCACAAAAGAGACGCTTCACCATGGCTTGTTCTCATAGCATTAAACCACAGTTTAGTGTTACACCTGAGCTGGGCCATGGTTAGACTTCATCTTCTAGTTTTACTGCAAAATGTGCACATTCAATGCCCCTTGTAAAGTACTGAATACAGTGCCTGAAAACATTTCAAAATATAAGTGGGCCTGAAAACTATTTCAATAAATTCAGGTTGCAAGGACTTATAAATTTATTATCTGAATCCACACATTCCCCCTGTATATTTTTAATGGTTTTGTTTCCAGTATGTTCACATGCAGGGCAACCGCTTTACTAATAGAAGAAGCTATGCTATTTGATCCTACACAAAAACAGCAGCAAAATTAACTTCATCGACAGGCTCTGCCAACTATGCCACCCCAGTTTCTCCCTGTACATTCAAATGTAGAAATCAAATCCACAGTGGTTACCAGAATGATCCAGAATTCAATCTCTCCCTTCCCCAAATAAGGACATGAAGAAATCCAGGAAGCTCATAAAAAGAATGCGAACGTCTCCAACAACTACAGTTAATATATGGAGAGCGATAGTTTCCATAGCTCAGACAGTTACTTGCTTTTAATCATACACGCACTAGAAATAAGTTGCATGCTGCAAGGCCAGGGTTTGGAGAAAGGGTTCAAAGGTATAAAGCAGAAAAGCATTTCCCCTCCCCCAACTTTGGCCACAGTCACTTGAAGCAATAAAGAACGAGAAAAGCATTCTTGAAACAGCCAGTTGCTTCTAATGAGGAAACGCATAGTGAGCAATTACCAGTTTGCAATCACTGTGAGCTTTACTCTCTTCGCTTTAGTCTCCTTTAAAAGGCATCTCCCTCCCCCTTCTTCTTTTTTTGCACCTGGCACTTCAGTGAAATGGCAGCTGAAAGAGGACACTGCAACATGCTGATAATAGGGCTGCTCCCCTGCCTCCAGGACCAAGTAGCCATTTCAATGGCTGCAGATGTTAAAGGAAGAATTGTCACTGCTAGGTACCATTCTTCCTTTGGTAATTCTAGGGTCCTTGTAGTAGTCAACAGCCTGAGCTCTTTTAAATGCACACCACACAGCCTCCATTTTAAAAGGTCTCAAGGAAGCTTTGATAGCTTCTGCTTCAGGTTTCCTCCAAAGAGTGTGAAAATAATGCTAGAACAGAAGCTTCATATGTTAGTATATTTGTTTACATTAAAGGCATTCTTCAAATGGAGAGTTTTCCTCAAGGCTTTATGTATGAAGAGATCTACCTCGTCAGATGTGTAGCTTGCTGAATTCCAAAACAGAAAACCCCCCTGCTAAAACTGGTTCTCATTAAATGTGTTAAATGGGAGCACTGAAAGGTAGCTGAAAATCAGGTGCATTTAATAAAACTATTTCCATTGGCACACATCTGGTCCCATGTGATTTCAAGTTAGCCAGTGCTGCAAGTTTATCATCTATATTACTGATGGTTAAATGTTACTTCAGTCCAATAAAAATAGGCATCACTTACCATTTTTATCAAATGTTGTTTCAGTATATCCATGGCTAGATTCATTAGCTAAACGTGAGAGGCAAACACAATGCACTTATTACATTTATGGTACCATGAAGAACGATTTAATGCCAGTTGATCAGATAAGGCTCCAGAGAGGCAGAGAGCTGTTTGAAAGGAAACTTGTAGTGCAATATTTACTTAAGGCTGTTCATTCACATTGTGGAACAGAGGCATCCTTTTTTCAAAAATTTGACAAGTTTTTGTAAGTGTGATTAGCTTACGTGTTACATGTTCAGAATCACCACACGTTTCAGTTCCTGAGACTGATTGTTATCTAAGAATCTTTTTACAAGCTTCCAGGGCAGAATAACTCTCCCCCGCCCCCACATCTGAACCCAGGCTATTCAAACCCACGAAAGTTAGTGGTTTAGCATTTGCAATGCATGCTTAGAATCACAGCTTCAATCCTGACATCTCCATTTAAAAGCTCTCAGGTAGCAGGACTGGGGAAGACCCCTGCCTGGGCCCCTGGAGAACTGCTGCCTGTCAAAGGTGCCAAGGTAGATAGACTAGCTGTCTGACACAGTAAATGACAGCTTTGCAGTATATTCTTCCATTTTTAATATACTGTTTTACTTACAATATGGTGACTGTGTGTATACCATACACCTTTTTCTGTCTGGGATAAAAGTTTATTTATACATGCGAGAGAGGACTTTGCATTCTTCTTTCTCTTTTTTGTTTTGCTTTGTTTAGATTAGTTTCTTTTTTATTGTGTTATGAAAAGTCTTAATAAAATTTCATTTAAAAAAGGATTCAGACTGGGATTCAGTGGATTCTTGGCCAGTTCAGCTCAGCCCTGAACTACCCCACTGCTTCCTGGAAAGCTCCATTTGGGTGCTTCTACTGACTATTGAAAGGGATGCGGGTGGCACTGTGGGTAAAAACCACAGAGCCTAGGGCTTGCCGATCAGAAGGTCAGCGGTTCGAATCCCCGCAACGGGGTGAGCTCCCGTTGCTCGGTCCCTGCTCCTGCCAACCTAGCAGTTCGAAAGCACGAAGTGCAAGTAAATAAATAGGTAGCGCTTTTGCGGGAAGGTAAACGGCGTTTCCATGCGCTGCTCTGGTTCGCCAGAGGCGGCTTAGTCATGCTGGCCACATGACTCGGAAGCTGTACGCCGGCTCCCTCGGCCAATAAAGCGAGATGAACGCCGCAACCCCAGAGTCCGCCACGACTGTACCTAATGGTCAGGGGTCCCTTTACCTTTACTGACTATTGAATCTGGGGAATCTTGCCAGTGACACTTCTGCCTGTTCACTTCTTCACCAGGTGGAAGGGGAGCTCTGTGTCAGTAGAGTGACACTGGCATCACTCTGCACAGTGGCAAGCGGGAGGTTAATGGAAGCTGTCAGGCAGTGTGGAGGGACACCTCTGTCCAGTCAACATCCAACCAGCCAGAGCATAGTGTCCTGAGACCAGAGAACACTGTCCTTCTGTTCTGTGGTTGGAGCTGTATCTTCTCTTGGCTTCTATGGGCATGTATAATAAAGGAGTCCTCATAATAATGAAGTCTAAAATTCGGTTCAGTTTTGTTTGTTTGTAATAGTAGCGGGAAACAACATTCAAGTAGGAGAAAAGTAGTATGACACAGCCCCTCTCCTCGCTCAAATGAGTCCTGAGCAATGCAACCCATCAAGAAATAAAAGATATCTTAAACCATCAAATTAATAAAACTGGATGCTCTTTTGACATGAGGTCCCTCAGTAAGGAAAGAAACCTTCTTGGCACGGTAGAGGTGTGGTAAGAAATACTTTGGAAAACTTTAAAAATCACATCCAAACCAAAAGGGGAAACATCAAACAAAGCACATGAATCATAATCAAGCCACGAAAATGTTGAGTTGCATAGCTCTCCACCTGCCAAAGAGAGGAATCTACCCAGAGGAAATCAATCCCATTAACATTCCCATGAACAAAGTTTGTAAGTTTTGTCCAATATATATTTTTTTAACTAATAATGCTGAAAATGAAAAAGGATTTTCTTACACATAAATTATTTTGCAGGGTAATGCTGCATTTGGATTACATGGTGGGCTTCTTCCTCAGATTCTTTCTCTATGCCTCACTGGGTAGCAGAAGATCACTATACCAGAACCAAGCCCCCATACCTTTTCAGATCCATAGGAAGATCGTTCCATTTCCCTGATGTTTAAAAGTTTTTATTTCTTCTAGGCTAGCCAGGGCTTATGCTGGGCAAAGCAAACTGCACCTGATTAAGATTTTTGTCCTGTACTTGGAATTGGTAGGGTGCTAATGGCCATGTGCTGGCTGCAGTCAACTGGGGAGAGAAGAGAACAGGGAAATCACAGAACCATAAAGAGACCTGTCTTTGGGGGAGTGCTTTTTTGCCAAGGGTGAAAGGGAGAAGTGCTGACTGCTAAAGCACATGGCTTGTGGGAAGACAGCGTGTTTAAATTGTCCCGTGCAAAGGACTGCTGGCTACTGATGGAGGTTGTGTATGTAAAGGAGGAGTCAGAAAACTGTACGGCAGTTCCTACAGTTGCCAAGGCTTGAGCTGCTGAAAGTGTGAAGGAGGCAGCTACAAAACAGGGATATCTACTGTGGCGAATGCAGGAAATGCAACAGGGAAGATGGTGCAATGGGAAAGCAGTTGCCACGATGCTTGATGTATATGAGAACAAAGGAATTAGGAAAGAAAGAAAGAAAGAAAGAAAGAAAGAAAGAAAGAAAGAAAGAAAGAAGTACAAGTGAAAGAAAGAGTACAAGTACCTCAGGTTAAGTACTTAATTCATTCCGGAGGTCCGTTCTTAACCTGAAACTGTTCTTAACCTGAAGCACCACTTCAGCTAATGGGGCCTCCTGCTGCCGCCGTGCCGCCGGAGCACAATTTCTGTTCTCATCCTGAAGCGAAGTTCTTAACCCGAGGTACTATTTCTGGGTTAGCGGAGTCTGTAACCTGAAGCATATGTAACCTGAAGGGTGTGTAACCCAAGGTACCACTGTACATGGGTGTCAAGTGCTGTATGGACGTTATCAAGTGCTGCACTTGCTTGTGTCCCACAGGCAGCTGTTTGGCCACTGGGAGAATGGGATACTGGACTAGATGGGTCATTGGCCTGATCCAGTAGGTTTTTCTCATGTTCTTAAGTCCTGACTTCAGGGGAGATCAGCATATTTGTCTTACGGCTCTTTCTCAGGGAAGATTTTGTTACACCCAGGGCCATACTAGATAAGCCAGTGTAAAGATGTGGAATTTCCCCAATCATATAGAAAGAGGTGGCCATTTCAGCAGTAGTTTACTGCCCAACTGAATACAATGCTAAGAAATTCAAGAGGGGCACTTTTCTGACCACTAGCACAAGCCTCTTTGTACAACTTTTAAAGACATGATTGACTGTTCTCCAAACTGTGGACTATAATTGTATTCAAAGTATATTTAAATTGAATGCTGGGGTGGTTGAAAAGCAGCTTCATGCTGAAAGTTGTAACAGTGATTGCAGCTGATGCATTACATATAAAGTTTATACACCTGTTGGATGTACTTATTATCCAAACATGAAGGATGATTCATCTATTTACATTTTCAGAAATATGTTTTTGTTTTTTTTAAAAAAAGCCAGAACACAATGTAAAAGTTTGGCTCTATTACAAACTCTTTTCTCCCTTGCATTACCATAGAAAATTTCAAAGTAAACTATTTAAAATTGGTAACTCCCTTGGGTTTATGAAATTACAGGCTGACTTTCCAAAGGGCATTTTAAATGAAACAAATACACACTATAGTACTTTTGTGTTGCCAATCTAAACACTGGTTGCCAAGTGTTAGAGATACTTCCTGTTGCAACTGGAACAAATTAATCATAGAGAATGAAATGACAACGAACGCTTCCCCTTTTGACACAACCTCCCTGGACTTGGCTTCACTCCCCCATAGATGGGTGATTCATACTGCATTTTTTAAAAAAATAGAGCCGGGTGGCCAAACTGGAGGTGAAAACTTCAATGGAAAAAGTTACGTCTACATTGGACTTTGTTTGCCACGTTAAAGAGTTTCCATCTGAATAAGCTTTGGAGGTTTTCAAAAATTGTTACAAATATTGCTGTTTCGTGGTGTAAAATGGATTACAGATCTGCATGGTTTTCTCCCAACCTATAAAATGTATCCTTGTATCTCTTAGGAGTAGGCACTGGTTCGGACCCCACGTCAGTCCGACACACTTTTGAAAAAGGGCCACGTTGATCTGAGGTGATTTGCAGGCAGTCTGAGCTGGCTCAGGTCCACCCAAGTCTACATTATTTCCCCTCCCTATCCACTTTTGGGAATTAAATAAAACAAAACCATTGTTCCACCAGCACAAGGATTTTTGCTTGCCAGACTGAATAATCTCCCCTCCCTCCACATGCTGTTCTGGGGGAGGGGTCCTCCCAATTCTCTAGAGCCTATCTGGGAAGAGAGGAGAAAGCTCTGTTGCACTAGTGCAGGCACCCCCAAACTTGGCCCTCCAGCTGTTTTGGGACTACAATTCCCATCATCCCTGACCACTGGTCCTGTTAGCTAGGGATGATGGGAGTTGTAGTCCCAAAACAGCTGGAGGGCCAGGTTTGGGGGTGCTTGCACTAGCAGAACTCATCACACTGGCTCACACTAATGCAACCACTTAGGTGAATCCAGCTCAAAACAACCTTTTCTTTTTGATAGAAGTGAATGATATTTGCAGGCCTTGTAGTAGCCCGCTTGGAGTGGATAGAGTTGGCCAAGTTACAGGCAAATGCATCCAGAGAATTTTATGCTGGGCATCTTTAAAATTCACTAAAAAAAGAAGAAGAAATGTCTTCAACATTTGTGGTTGGGGGAAAAGGTAGTAAAACAAGTGCTGTAAGAAATGCATTCAACCAGTGTTAAATCTGCTTAGCATCGAAGTATTTCACTATCCACCATGCATTCTTGTACATCTTCATATATATTTTTGCAAATGGGAACAATTGTTCTAGAAAAGACATAACTTGAACTATTTTTCTTCCTGCATTTTGCGGCATAGGCAGCTGAGAGGCATGAATACAAAAATAAACATTTGCTTCTTGCTTAGCATTTCTTAGCCTTCTTCATGTGACTATCCATCTTCTTAAAATGACACTAATTGTAAAACTGGCAGTGTGCAGTGGTCCTTGAATGGTGCTGCACCAGCAAACAAAAAGCATCTTCAGAAAGTTGTGAGCGCTCTAGCTGCCAAAACTGTATTGCTTCATACGAGCGTTTAACTTGGAACAGCAGTAGCAAAAATCTGAAAATAGTAGCAGTCCTAAAATACCAGCATTCACTAACATTTTATAATAAGAATTTCACTGTTAAGGGACAATGTGAGCTTCAATCTTAAGTGTCTATTATCAAACAAACTGAGTTACCTAATCTGTATAGACAGTAGACCAAACAAAGCTGAGAAGTTTCTATGGAGATAGGAATTGACGAGGAAGTATTATTTCTTTTGACTCATCTTGTCTTCTAGATCTTATATGAGGCCGTGACAATTATTTATTTTTATTAGTAGCATGGCTTAGACAAGTTGCAAAACAGAGATATGCTTGAACTGTACAAATCAAATATTCCAAAGGAAAATCCACTATTTTAGTTCTAAAATTCCAAATGAGGCTGTTATTTACTGTATTAGATGTGCATTTTCTCCCTTCACTGTCCAATGAACAAGAATTCTAAACACATATATGTAGCAGAATTTTAGAACTACATTTCTTAAATATGAGAGCTGTGTTTTGTGTGGTTCAAAACACTACAGATAGCCAACCAAGTAATCTAAGTCATACACATTCTAAAGTCCTTATAATATTGAAATCTCTCTTGGCGAAAAAGAGGGATTAATAGGCGGAGAAAGTTTCTGATTGCTTTTTTTTTTTTTTACTAATTGGTGAAAGGAAAGGAAAATGAAATTAAATTCTGCTTTTTAAAAGTTCTCATATATTTCTGATAAAAATTATGCCATTTGTGCATCAGATTCTTTTGTCAGAAAAATTATATTCTATGTGAAGTAAAATTAAGTTCAGTCTCCTAAAAACAGTCCTAAGAATAAAAGAAATAAAATAGGTTGTGTCAATTTTTTATATATAGATTTACAGGCTGTGCTGCACCATCTCATTTAAACACATTGTTTGCTTATCCTTCACCACACTTCCGCCTCAGCAACATCATGACAATTACCCAAGGCTGGTGAGTGGTCTATCTCTCAACACCACCTTCCATCATTTCCCAACATTCCAACAGATTGGCTTCACAAGCATGTTTAGATCCTGTGGACTCTAACCTTCCCTTAAGGTTCGTTAGTGGTAGCCCTTTCAGCAGAGCACAAATGTGAAATAATGAGGAGCTGCAGAGGTGCAAATACTAAACCAGGCTGTAAAATATTTATTTAGTTTGCATTGTGCACAGACTCCATAGCAGGGATGTGGAATCTGGGTGGCCCTTGACATGTTGTTTTTGGACTACAAGTCCCTCCACCCTGGTGCGCCCCTGATCAATTGAGGCTGATGGGAGTTGGAGTTCAACAACATACAGAGAGCCACATTCTTTCCATCCCTGTTCTATATACTAGTTGTTGTTTAGTCATTTAGTTGTGTCCGACTCTTCGTGACCCCATGGACCAGAGCACACCAGGCACTTCTGTCTTCCACTGCCTCCCGCAGTTTGGTCAAATTCATGCTGGGAGCTTCAAGAACACTGTCCAACCATCTCGCCCTCTGTTGTCCCCTTCTCCTTGGGCCCTCCATCTTTCCCAACATCAGAGTCTTTTCCAGGGAGTCTTCTCTTCTCATGAGGTGGCCAAAGTATTGGAGCCTCAACTTCAGGATCTGTCCTTCCAGTGAGCACTCAGGGCTGATTTCCTTCAGAATGGATAGGTTTGATCTTCTTGCAGTCCATGGGACTCTCAAGAGTCTCCTCCAGCACCATATTTCAAAAGCATCAATTCTTCGGTGATCAGCCTTCTTTATGGTCCAGCTCTCACTTCCATACATCACTACTGGGAAAACCATAGCTTTTACTATACGGACCTTTGTTGGCAAGGTGATGTCTCTACTTTTTAAGATGCTGTCTAGGTTTGTCATTGCTTTTCTCCCAAGAAGCAGGCGTCTTTTAATTTCGTGGCTGCTGTCACCATCTGCAGTGATCATGGAGCCCAAGAAAGTAAAATCTCTCACTGCCTCCATTTCTTCCTCTTCTATTTGCCAGGAGGTGATGGGACCAGTGGCCATGACCTTCGGGGGTTTTTTTTTGGTGTGTTTTTTTGATGTTGAGCTTCAGACCATATTTTGCGCTCTCTTCTTTCACCCTCAATAAAAGGTTCTTTAATTCCTCCTCACTTTCTGCCATCAAGGTTGTGTCATCTACATATCTGAGGTTGTTGATATTTCTTCCGGCAATCTTAATTCCAGCTAGGGATTCATCCAGCCCAGCCTTTCGCATGATGAATTCTGCATATAAGTTAAATAAGCAGGGGGACAATATACAGCCTTGTCGTACTCCTTTCCCAATTTTGAACCAATCAGTTGTTCCATATCCAGTTCTAACTGTAGCTTCTTGTCCCACGTAGAGATTTCTCAGGAGACAGATGAGGTGATCAGGCACTCCCATTTCTTTAAGAACTTGCCATAGTTTGCTGTGGTCGACACAGTCAAAGGCTTTTGCATAGTCAACGAAGCAGTAGTAGATGTCTTTCTGGAACTCTCTAGTTTTCTCCATAATCCAGCGAATGTTTGCAATTTGGTCTCTGGTTCCTCTGCCTCTTCTAAATCCAGCTTGCACTTCTGGGAGTTCTCGGTCCGCATACTGCTTGAGCATTCCTTGTAGAATTTTAAGCATAACCTTGCTAGCCTGTGAAATGAGTGCAATTGTACGGTAGTTGGAGCACAACTATAGACTATATCTATATACTAGAGCCCATTCTTAATTCTTAGAGTCAACCTATACAGAACATTGTGTGAATACGATTAATGTGCACATTTTTGTTATGTAAATTAGTAGGGGGTGTGCTTTGTGCTGGGACCAAATAACGAGGGGAGATTTTATCTCCTCCTGAACTGAAACACATTATCAGCAAAGTGTTCTAAAATGGGTTAGTGTCCCTACATAGTCTTATGTCACTGTCTTTCTGACCCCTCTACTTTCCTGTACACTTTATAGCTATGATATGCTATGCTTCTCTGTGCTTCTTTCCTCGTGGTCCATGGACTTTCAAAGAAGTGAGGCTGCCTCAATTACGCCTGTGAACACTAAAGAGCTCTGGATGATCTTTTTCTTGTTAAAGTGAAGTAGTGGCAGATAAATTTTTTTAAGCGAAAAGCTTCACTTAACTTTTTTTTTTTTAAAGCACCCCCCGCTCTGCTTAGAAATCAAATCCTCTAGTGGTTACAAATTTCATCTGTTCCTGCCAAAAAAGGGGGGGGGGCTATAGCCATTTTTAGTTTCTCCATAAGAGTGAATGGAGAAAAGTAGCTTTGTTTCACATAGAACAGTACTGAACCACCTGAATCACAAAGGAAAGTAGACAGAATGCAAAGCAACTCATGAACAGACTGGAATGTTTTAAAAACACATATACAAATCAAAGGTGATTCTTGCATCCCACAGATGCCACTAGTAAATTGCAGGTATGCAGAAGCCTGAACTGCCTCAGGACCAGGGGAGGGAGAATTGAACTCTCTTTCTCTGTCATGGCCCTCTTGACAAAAGCCACATCTTCAAAACTTTTATTTTAAGGGAAGCCTCCATTGGTATCAATGTACGTTTATCAATAATTTGTTTTATCTTGGATTTATATTCTGGTTTGTAGGGAGCGCTTAAGCCAGTTTCCACAGCCACAGGAAGCTATGAATCAGAAAGGATTGAATTTGGGGATGAAATAGAAGTGAGAGAGAAGGACAGGGAAGAAGGAGCATATTCGGACATGGCTTGTTTCTGGTGCTACAAACCATAGTTCATTGGTCCACAACTGTTATATCTGAAGTAGTCCTGTAAATGAGTGCATGATTACACACACACACACACACACACACACACACACACACACACATTAATATAAGCAGACAAGCTCCCCAAAGGCCCAGTGTGTTTTGTGCTACATATAATTCTTTATAAGGGAATCCAGAATTACCAAACAAACAAGGTTTACAATTGTAAGGCTACAATCCCATACAGATTTAACTCGGAGTGAGCTACATTTAATTCAGTGGGGCTTATTTCTGGATAACACAGAAAACTGATTTATAGCTATAAAATTCAAACCATGCCATACTTTGCTACATTTGTAATAAAAAGCATATTTATCTTACATTGAAACACCAGCAATAAAATGAATAAACACACAGGGGGCTTATGTTTGGGGGGGGAAATCTCTCCTAAAGCCAAAATCGCATCAGACACATTGGGTACAATGGCAAGTGGGACTGCCAAAGTCTTTTTTCCCAGGTGCCTGCCCCCTTTTAATTTTTTTGAATTATTTTGCCAAAGGCGTAAGTCTGAATGTGCACAAGTTAAATGTGTGTATTCACAAATCTATAAAGCAAGGAAACATTAACTCCCATCTGGAAATGTCATAAATTTTTACTGGTTGTAACATCTCATTTAAGACAAGCAATTTTAGAGAGAAACAGAGTATTTATCTAACAGAAAGCAAACCTTGAAATGTGTACATTGACTATTTCTATAAGTTTCGACATACGTAATCTCTTAAAGTTAGGAATAGATAAGACATGATCTAACAAAAAATGTGCACTTTAAAGCCCAGCTCATTTCAAAGGAAGAGACTTAGACACATATTTAACTCTCTGTTGAGATCAACTGCATTTAAGATTGCTTAATGGTGGATCATGTCCTTGGTGGTTCTAATTTTTCCAACCTATATTCCAAAGTTTAAAGGCAAATGTAACTAAAAACATTAGAAAAAACTGGCCAACAAAGTAGATATCACACTTGGATATTACACTTGGGGGATGACTTACTGTGCATTAAGCTTTGAATAAACAGGAGCTTTTATTTTGTCAAGGTCTATTCTTTTAAAGCTGTAAATCAAACATGAAAATACAAGAAAAGCTACCTAGAAAAAACTAAATGTTATAAGCACAGACTTGCGAAACTCTTGAGGTTTGTGAGAGGTGCCCACACAAATTCCTCTCTCAGTGTGAATGGTCTATCTGTGCAGCACTGCTGGGCAAAATGGGCCTCTCAAAATTCTCTGCGCTATTTGTGGGCTTTGAAATTGGTAATTTTGCCAAATATTCTGGGACTACTACCAAGGTGTCACTATTTGGGGGGAATCTCCTCTACCTGTGTACTATTCTGGGCTTTCACCTGACCCTTTAGAGCAGGGGTCAGCAACCTTTTTCAGCTATGGGCCGGTCCACAGTCCCTCAGACCATGTGGTGGGCAGGACTATATTTTGGAAAAAGAAACAGAAAAAACAGAACAAATTCCTATGCCCCACAAATAGCCCAGAGATGCATTTTAAATAAAAGGACACATTCTACCCATGGAAAAACACGCTGATTTGCGGACTGTCCGAGGGCCACATTTAGAAGGCAGTTGGGCTGCATCCGGCCCCCGGGCCGTAGGTTGCCTACCCCTGCTTCAGAGTAGTTCTGGGGAGACACAGGGGCACACGAGAGGGGAGGAGAGAGAGGAAAGTCCTGTTTTGCTAGCAGGAATCCTTCTGTTGACTTCTGCTAGTGCACTGGGATAATTGAAACAGGTCCTAGGAGTCTTATTGCTATGTGTAAAAAAACAAGGTTTCAAGTTTTCCATGCTTTCCAGTTATTCTTAATTCAAACGGAACAAACTGCTGGGTACTGAGACTTGACAACAGTAAAAGATCTCCCACTTTTGCACTCAGTAGGAAACAAACCTCTTAATAACAAATGAAATGTTTATGAGTTGTAGTTAGGACTGTAAAAAATGAAAATGAACAATTTAATTGAAAAAATCTAGACACCATGGAGTCAGTATGTTAAGAAGTTCATATTTATGGCAATTGTGGTGATATACATGCATTTTAAGTTACAAATTCCCACCAGGGCTGACATTATTTCAGCCAGTTAAGAGGAAAACAGTCATTAGAGGGAAGGAATCGCAGCCTTTTCTTGCACTGAGATCATTACCAACACATTCAATACATAATTAACATCCTTTCCCATATTTACATAAAAATATTTCCCCTTTCCCTGTCTTTTACTTTATGCTATTGATGTGGCAGGCAGAAGGCTGCAAGTTAAGCTCAAAAGTTAAGGGCTGTTATTTTAGTTTACAATAGCGACAGGAATTCAAAATAGTCGTTGCCTTACTTCAAACACACTTCTCAAAGTCAGCATGATGAGTTGCACTGAGAAAAGAGTTTGCATAATGTGAAAGGATTCAGAACACAAAGAGAGAAGCAGTCAGGAAAACAGGAAGCAGGATCTAATGTCAAAGGGAGTAAATGGGAAACGAGTAGATTCTGGGCTAGAGAGAAACAAGCACCCTAAACAGCAGACAGGTAATGGCATTTGGGGATTAGAAGGGTTCTACCTCAGTGGGTAGCGCTGTGGGTTAAACCAGTGGCGTAGCGTGGGTTGTCAGCACCCGGGGCAAGGCAAGTAATTTGCGCCCCCTAACCGTGGATTTGCGCACCCTAACCCTAACCCCCAGATGTTGCGCCCGGTGCGGCCGGCCCCCCCTGCACCCCCCACGCTACGCCACTGGGTTAAACCACAGAGCCTAGGACTTGCTGATCAGAAGGTTGGCGGTTCGAATCCCCGCGACAGGGTGAGCTCCCGTTGTTCGGTCCCTGCTCCTGCCAACTTAGCAGTTTGAAAGCATGACAAAGTGCAAGAAGATAAATAAGTACTGCTCCAGCAGGAAGGTAAACACCACTTCCGTGCGCTGCTCTGGTTCGCCAGAAGCAGCTTAGTCATGCTGGCCACATGACCCAGAAGCTGTACACTGGCTTCCTCAGCCAATAAAGTGAGATGAGCGCCGCAACCCCATAGTTGGTCACGACTGGACCTAATGGTCAGGGGTCCCTTTACCTTTACCTCAGTGGCACATATCCTGCATCTTCAGCCAAGGTTGGGAAAGACCTCTGCCTGAATTCTGTGGAGTCATAGACAATCAGTGTTAAGAATACCAAATGGTTTGATTTGGAATAAGGTTGCGTCTTATACAGCAGCAGCAGCAGCAGCAGCAGCAGCAGCAGCAGCAGCAGCAGCAGTGCATCTAGTGGACGTGGAGCTGAGGAGACACCTTCCCAACATAGTGTTTCAGCTGCTGGACATAGTTGGGATATGGCAACACTGAAGTTGTGAGTACACAGTCTCACAGACAGGACTGCCACTGTCAATCTGGCACTCCCATCGGGGCACTTGGACAGTCCTGACCTCACCCTCTGCCCCAACCCCATCCAGGTAAGCAGCGACATCAGTATTGGGAGGGTGAATCCACACCACTGCAGTTCCTACTAGAGGAGCCTAAGACACAAGTGTCAGACATACATCTTTCCTAGGCAAGCTGCTGGAGCAAAGGTGGGGAGGCTTTTTCAGTCTCATGGCCACATTCCCTTGTGGGCAAACTTCCGAGGGCCACCTACCAGTGGTAGGGGTGGACAGGGCCAATGGCCAAAATGAACACAGCAGCAGATGCCTCAGACTTTTGTATAGTAGCCTATGCAAAAGTCAAAGGTCTGGATTTCACTGATACATTCCACTCATGGAAGACAGAGCAAGGACTTCCATTGGCACAATGCACATTTCCTCCTCTCTTCCCCCAATGTACCCTCACACCTCCCCCAAATCCACTCAGGAGGGTCCAAATCCATTCCCAGAACAGTGCACAGGGGGAGGAGAGGGGAGATCATTCTGCTAGGCAAGCAGAAATACTTTCACTGATGGAACGATCTTATTAGTAGCGCTACATTAAGTTCTTACTGGGACGCAGGTGGCGCTGTGCTCTAAACCACTGAGCCTAGGGCTTGCCGATCAGAAGGTTGGCGGTTCAAATCCCCGTGATGGGGTGTGCTCCCGTTGCTCAGTCCCAGCTCCTAGCAGTTCTAAAGCACGTCAAAGTGCAAGTAGATAAACAGGTACCACTCCGGCAGGAAGGTAAACGGCATTTCCGTGCGCTGCTCTGGTGTTGCATGAAGCAGCTTAGTCATGCTGGCCACATGACCCAGAAAAACTGTCTGCGGACAAACGTCGGCTCCCTCGGCCAGTAAAGCAAGATGAGGGCCGCAACCTCAGAGTTGTTCGCGACTGGACTTAACTGTCAGGGGTCCTTTACCTGTACCTTTACCTTAAATTCTTAGTGCTACATTAAATTCTACTCACCAACTTACAGCCACCCAGCCACAGCCACCCACCCTATCTCTCTATCACCCAGGTAAGCAAGAGGCATTATCACAGCTCAGGGGCGCACTTCAGCCAGGCAGATGCTACCAAGGTGTAGAGCAGGGATGTTCAAGATGTGACCTGGGGAGAGGAGTTGTAGTTTTTAGAGGTGACCTGGCCTAGGGAGAGTCTTAACCCCTTTGCCTGAGGTTGCCCATCCTTGCCCTAGGGTAGTGGTGTCCAAACTTTTTTCAAAGAGGGCCAGTTTTGATGAAGTGAAGGGCCGTGAGGGCCGACCAAAGGGCCAACCAAAGTTGTTGACCTTTTTAAAGGTTTTTTAAGGATTTTACCCCAGGAAATAAACTGCCACATGGCCCGGATTAAACCAACCAGCAGGCTGGATTAAGCCGCCGAAACAGAGTTTGGACACGGTAAACAGAGAATTTGAAGAGGGAGCCCAGCCAAGAGAAACATTAAGTCATGCTCAGCAAATCACCACCTCATGCATGTTGGCTTCAAGGACCAGTGACTGCAAACTTTCAAATATCCAGGCAAACTCTGGACCAATCGCTTATCATTTATATACTTTCAGATGACTGGTGTCCATTATCTCAAGAAATATAATCCAGCAGTGGAAAGGAACTGCAAGATACCAGTGTTTTAAAGCTAGGCTCAGCTTCTTCTCCTACATTACATTAATTCACATAAGTTATAAGAAATGAGATCAAAGTTAAGCACATTACCCTGCTGCAAACATTGCAGAAGAGGAGACAGACAGATAGGGACAGTTCATCGGGAATGCCAGTCCATTTGCAAAATGAATGCTTTGGAGTTAGTCACAAGGAGTGAGAGAGGCTTAAGAATTCAAAGCAGTTCTAGAGGCTTGTAACCCTAATGGCCACGATGGAATCTCTCCCTTAAACCACATGCTGCTATCTAGCATTTCCACTTAGTCTTAGCTGCAAGATCAAGAAGTGATCTCTACCATTTCCCCACCACTACACAGGCCCTAACTCTTTGTTTGCATATGCACTGAACAAAAATGAACTGCATTTTCTAACCTGCCCTTCCCTGCCTCTCTGGTATCCACCCCAAATAATTTACTCTCTTAAACCAAGAAAACAAGCTTCTTTATCTGGCTTTCAATTTTCATTTTATAGGATTCTACATCTCAGGAGATCAAAAGAATCTTAGGAACCATATAATTTAAGGCTGCACATTTTGCCAAAAATCTGTTCTTGTAAGAAAACCAGCTCTCTGCCATTTGCTCTGAGTGCCTTACCTTCTTAAGACACCTATAATTTCCACCTTAACTTCTGATATGGAAGTTTGAAGCTACAATTTACGCTGATAATTACCCACAGTTTCCTACTAGCATTGACTTGTTCCAGATTATTAAAATGCAATATGTGGGTGTAGAAAATGACGGACAAAGCATTTGCTCCCTTCTTTCTCTGTACACCAGCTCCCCAATATTGACAGATCATTGAACTGCTTCTTCCTAAATGTCTGGTTTATAAGAAGCTTTTGGTTTGCATCTTGTGACATCCTTGCTCCCAACAAATTTAGCTTCACTCAAACTAACAACAGTCCCTCTGAAGGCACAGCTCACTTTTACAGCCAGTCACTCCCCGGTATGAAATAATCTCTGACCATATGGTAAATTGGCAGAAAGCCATGAGGTTTACATGCCAAGGAGGGGCCCCAGGGCAAGGCAAGGGACTTGGCACAGCAAGAATCACAACCTACTCCTGGGATCTCAACACAGTGGCCATGGGCACCACAGCACTATCAGAAGCTCCTTTGTTACCCTCCAAGGCCATCTGCCCCTCTCAGGGTTTTTGGAGGGAGTTGTGTATTTTTTTAGAGTTGTTGCCTCCATTTCTGCTATGGGGTGTGTTTGTAGGCAATTCACCTGTCTTTGTTATTTTTGGAAGGAATTCTAAGCTTTGCCAGTTTTTCTTCTTTGAAAGTATTTTGTGGTGCATAATACAGCTTCTCAGCCTTCCAAATGATGCGCCTCCAGGCCCCCAAAGGTGGAAGACATTAGACTTTCTCCAATGAGGGCTGAAGGCGAACGGAGGGCTTTTAGGCCTTTGCCTCCAGTCCACCTCCCTGCCTCCTTTGTTGGAGCAGTAAAAGGTAAAGGGACCCCGACTTAAGTCCAGTCACAGACAACTCTGGGGTTGCGGTGCTCATCTCGATTTTCTGGCCGAGGAAGCCAGCGTTTTGTCCGCAGACAGCTTCCTGGTCATGTGGCCAGCATGACTAAGCCGCTTCTGGCGAACCAGAGCACACACGGAAACGCTGTTTACCTTCCCACTGGAGCTGTACCTATTTATCTACTTGCACTTGATGTGCTTTCGCACTGCTAGGTTGGCAGGAGCAGGGACTGAACAACGGGAGCTCACTCCGTCGCGGGGATTCGAACCACTGACCTTCTGATCAGCAAGTCCTAGGCTCTGTGGTTTAGACCACAGTGAGCAGTAGAGAGTCCTAAAGAGCCAACACCATTGGTTGTCCTTTGCTCACTGGCATCCTGCCTAGTGTCACTGGACTGGCAAGACAGTGTTGGAAGTACTCAGCTCCTTGAAACCAGGAGGGCTTATGCTAGCTCAACAGGGCTTGCCCTCCCTAATCCCCCCCCCCGAAATGCTTGCACTGATGGTAAAGTAAAGGTAAAGGGACCCCTGACAATTAGGTCAAGTTGTGGCCGACTCTGCCAACTTAGCAGTTTCATCTCGCTTTATTGGCTGAGGGAGCCGGCGTACAGCTTCCGGGTCATGTGGCCAGCATGACTAAGCCGCTTCTGGTGAATCAGAGCAGTGCATGGAAACCCCATTTACCTTCCCACCGGAATGGTACCTATTTATCTACTTGCACTTTGACGTGCTTTTGAACTGCTAGGTTGGCAGGAGCAGGGACTGAGCAACGGGAGCACAAAGAAATAAATGAAACAGACAGGCGCACAAACCTAATGCCATTTCCCTGCTACTAGAAACAATGCTGAGTTTTAATTTATTAGTACTAAGGAAGCATTGGGTTTCTGCCAGTAGTAGGCTTGCTTCCTATAAATCTCTTAATGCCATGTTTTCAATGCCAGCATGATTGTCTTTTCACCGTGTTCCAGCAGAAAATATCATATGCTGCCAAATCATCCTATACAATTAGGGGATTTATGAGGTGCTAAGGCAGCCCATAGGCAACACATTCAAACAAAAGAAAACCAACTTGACTACTTTCTAGCTTCTCCTCAGAGGAAATTGTCAACATGGTATGCATTTGTTATTCCAAGTTAAAGAAGTTCCATACTTTCTAAGAGAAACTAGCTGGATATTCTGGGGTAAATATTTAACACATGTTTATGAACCATGGATACCTCACAGACAACATGATCCACAATTCATTTTAACTGTATCAGCTGGGATTAAGCCAGGTTAGTCCCATTAAGATCAGAGGAATGAAGTCTGCAATTCTAAATGAACATATCATGAAATTCCATTGAAAACAGTGTTACTTTTAAGTAACATGGTTAGGATTGCTATGAAGGAGTATTTAATTCATAGTATTTAGCACAACAGACCCCAACAGAGAGACTGCAGGGAGATATTCATCAAGCAAGACAATGGCACGTCTAAACTGCCAAAACTAATTGCAAGATAATAAGTGGGAAAGCACTGTTGGACATTATGAACCTACAAAGAAGGAAGTGATGCAACACTGCCAACAGGAAGTGGTTCATCCATCTCTGTAGCAGATACAGTTTCAGTAGGTATTTTTTTGTAGGGGATCCTTCTGTATTAAAGAGTGGAACAGATATTGGAAACTAAGCAAATTTGGATTTAGATTCCAAATCCTTTGTATAAGATGATGCCCAAAAGACATATGAGTGCTCCTGAGACACAACACTTCACCTTAACTGAGTAGCATAACAAGTTGCCTGCTCCTAATTAATATGTGGTACAAACATGGGTAAAAGGTAAAGATAAATGACCCCAGGATGGTAAAGTCCAGTCAAAGGCAACCATGGGTTGTGGCACTTATCTTGCTTCAGGCTGAGGAGCCGGCGTTTGTCCATAGACAGTTTTCTGGGACATGTGGCCAGCATGACTAAACTGCTTCTGGCACAATGGGACACTGTGATGGAAGCCAGAGCCCATGGAAATGCCATTTACCTTCTTGCCACAGTGGTACCTATTTATCAACTTGCACTGGTATGCTTTCGAATGGCTAGGTTGGCAGAAGCTGGGACAGAGCAGCAGGAGCTCACCTTGTCACACAGATTTGAACCGCCAACCTTCCAATTGGCAAGCCCAAGAGGCTCAGTGGCTTAGACCACAGCACCGCCCACTCCTTACAAACATAAGGAACATCTAAGGGGGCACTAAACTATGACCCTCCAGATGCTGTTGCATTCCAACTCCAATCAACCCCTCAAGAGGCATGGCCAATAGTCAGGGATGATGGGAGTTGCTCTCCAATAGATTCTAGAAGGCCATGGGCTGGCCAGCCTTAATCTAAATGAAGAGTTTCAATGGCCATTCCTAAATTCTGCAGTACACAGTGAGAAATGCCATAGTACACAGTAAACTAATCACTGCATTGTCTTTTCACTCTATATCACAAAAGGGGATCAGCCCAGTATCTGCATCAGTGATGGCAATACCAGTTTTCCATGACGAAAGGATGGTGTGTGAGGAAATATGCTTCTTTCGGGGATGCTCCCACTCACTTCTTAAGTTTCCAGTCTGGCACTAAAGCTCGATACTAATAATCCAGTAATCTACTCTTTAAGCGCACAATACTTAGCACTCCAAAATATAGTATGTGTTCCAAATTAGAACATTTTTCATATGGAGACCATATTGGGTTCCTGCTTAAAGAAGGTAGTTTTTCACTCTTTGCCTGTTCTACCTGCTATAAAATGGATAAAAGGCCCTTAATAATTGCTAGCCGTAATTAGAGAGCAGTAGGCTTGGAAAGACTCCAGTGGAATTACTGACTTTACTTTTCCAAGACGTTTTGGAACAAATGGACATAAAAATGTAGATAACTAGACACTTCCTAGCAAGAGAAGTTTTCTGGTGGAGTGAGTTTATGATGGGTAAGAGGATCTGTTGCACCATACTAAGCCAACTTCTGCTGAAGTACAAATATGACAGAGCAGAATTTATAAATAAGAGCAGCCAGTTTTATAGCTTTGCCACAACATTTTTCCTAAAGAAATATCTCTAGGAGAAATGAACTACAGATGTCTTACTTTATAGTCTTTCTAAGAGAAGGATAGGGGCAATGTGTTTCAATATTTGTGCAATAATGTGGCAATCAAATGAAACCACGGATGATTGCAATAATACTGTACAAAAGTGTTATGCTATTCCAAATCATAAAAGGGCTGCATATGCACCCTACAAATTCCTCTGAGCCTTACACCTCCCCACCCCCCAGCAAAAAATAATGATATATGTGTTTAAAGTTAAAAGGGTTATTAAGAATCAGATATGACTCAACTGGGCACAGACACACAAAGGTACAGAGATATGTAGAGGAGCAACGATGAGGTCTAGACACAGTATAATCCTATACATGTTTACTCAGAAGTTAAAGGGGTTTACTCCCTGGCAAGTGCATATAGGATTGCAAATGTAGTCCTTTCTTTTTCTTTCTCCAAACAGTGTCCATTAGGAATCTTCTAATAGTCAAAGGAATACACTGAGTACTTCATGAAGCTTTGAACGTGAAGTATGGTAATCATTGTACCTTTTTTCTTCTATAACGCGTGGAAAATAAAGCAACCATAGCCTGATTTGTATGAAATCTGACATTTTCAACCAGCCCAGATTGAATGTTCATGTGGTGAACTGATCTTCTTAGGGATCCATCAAGAGCCCAGATCACTCCTAAGCTTCTGATGCTATATAGCTGTATGCAAAACATTACACAGCTCATTCTGCATTCTCTATGCTTTCAGTTTGTATTAAGCCACTTAGACAAATGTTTCATCATGCACATTTAATCTGGCCAGTTAGTTGACTGGAAAAAATAATGCATCTAAGCATATGCAGAGTGTCTCTCTCTCATCAAACTCACATCCACCCACATGCTTCTTGGCCATAGCTTCCAGGCATACTTATACCCTGACATTGAATTTGCAATCTGCACTGCAATCTGTAAGCCATCTACTTCTGCATCTTAATTTCCATATATATATATATATATATATATATATATATATATGCACATAAATACACAATATGAATCAGAGAGAGCAATAGTAAAGGAACAAAAAGGAAGTACAGTATAACAATGGAAACTTGTAGTACACACAGGAATGCATACCCAATAAAATATGTGAAATTACATTTTCCTGCACTTTATTATACCAGTATGTTATAAACACACTCCACTTTCTAAAAAATGGTCATACAGTTATCTGCATGCTCTGGCTTTAGTTAAATCAGTCATATTTGCCATAGCCCACACTCTAATTATCTAGTCTTTGAACGAATAGGCCCTTATTCCTCCCACCCAATTATGACATATGGTTACTTGAGCAGTGGTTAATAAATGCTATCTGCAATATCCTAATTTCAGTTACTTTATTAACATGGCTGCAAAAAATTACAAGATTTTTACAGTATTCAGAGTAGCCTTATGTCTTACTGCACAGAGGACATAATAGAGGACAGCACTGTATTTGAAGGGCTGCCAAACCCTAATCGAATTTGAAGGCAAAGAAGTATAAGAAGAGGCGGCAGAGGTCTTGAAGTTGCCCACTAACACGTAGCACCTAAGAAGACAGCAGGCTGGGCAGGCACGCAGGTCACTTGCCCAATGTCTTCCTCCCCATGACGGGGAGATGTGTAATATGTATATTTATGTTTTAAGTATAACAATTATGTCTAAATTTGCAACTATGTTAGCATTTACAAATTGTATACGAATCTGTATCATCTTTCTGGTAATAAGTAGCCTCCCCAGTGGTGGACCTTGGGGCCTCAAATTTCAGTGGCACTCTGTGCAGCACAAAAAATCAGCACCCCCTGCCTATCACACTCCATTCTAATGGTTATGGCGTCCCCAAGGCTCTGCTCTGCCCCTAGTGTGAATGAATCAGTCACGCTCCCCTAAATCTACCTCTGGCCTCCCTATCCAATATATACATGGATACAACATCTGTACCTTCTCTGTGTACAGTGGTACCTCTGGTTAAGAATTTAATTCGTTCCAGAGGTCCGTTCTTAACCTGAAACTGTTTTTAACCTGAAGCACCACTTTAGCTAATGGGGCCTCCCGCTGCCGCTGCTGCGTAATTTCTGTTCTCATCCTGAAGCAAAGTTCTTAACCTGAGGTACTATTTCTGGGTTAGCGGAGTCTGTAACCTGAAGCTTCTGTAACCCGAGGTACCACTGTACATGGAAACAACCAGAGAGGAAGATGAAACATCTCAGGGCCACATTTGTTGAAGACTTCATTGAGTATGAAAGGGTTCCAGTTTGCTAAAATGCTCTGCAGACATTTCAAACAGCTGCTGAGGTCCATAGCAATTCCATTAGTTTAGGATTAACATGCACATTCTTTGAACATTACAAAGCTCTTAAATGCTGATGTGCTTTCTGTGATAGCAAGAGTAGAGAAATATAACTGGAAATCTGGGTGCATTTATTTAAATAAATTACAGCAAGTTTCCTGTCTTGCTCTGGTACTTTTGAAGATATGGCTTGCTTGGGGGTGAGCAGGGGGTGAGAGAGGGAGAATATCATTTTAGATTAATCATACAATAATAACCTGTACTTGAAATTCGTTATTTACTGTTTTGTTTGTGATGAAAACGGTAACATTTCTTTCCAGAAGTAGTAACTGGAAATAGAAGACTATTCAAGTGTTGTTGGTAACATTTCATTTTATTAGGGCACAGAAGATATCTGTGCATAGTATTTGAATGGATCATATCATCACTGATATGATATGTGAGGGTGGGACTTAAGTCTATACAGACAAACTTGGGAGAAAGAGACTAATGCAAAATGGTCAATCCCCAAAGCAATCCTGTCCCTACCACCCCCAGGAACACATATATTGCAATAGCCACTTCACGCTAATGCAGTGATTAATATAAGCAGGCATTAACCATTCCGTATTGTTATGTTTTAATTTAATCACATGCTGGTGACTTTGAATTTAAGGGAAAAGGGCACAACTAAGATAGCAATGGTCTTTCAATAATTAACACTGTGAGTTATTAAAGGGCCTAGAGATATTATCCTTCCATAGCTGCACTATTGCCCACCCCAGTTTGGAAACTGCCAAGTGACCAAGTGCCAATTTTTTAAAAAGCCAAAAAACGTCCACCCCAGCCAGAAAAAATAACGCCATGTGCTCATGCAGCAGTGCTTTCAATGACCATCCTGCCAGCTAGGCAAACAAACAGAGCCAAAGCCAACAGAAATAAAACAATAATATAATCAGTCATGGAGGGAGATGTAGAAACTTTTCAAGCTCCCTCTGCGTTGGTAAGTACATGCAGCGAAGGGGACTGAAACAGGACATCACTGCTTTCTTTCGGTTCTTGACTTGAGCAGATAAGAGGTCACTTTGAGACAACCTGTCCACTGAAAATTTGTTTACACGAGGTTTGTGGGAAGGTTATAGACAACAGCATCTATTTAATGAGCATTCATTCCAATTTGTTCGCAGTGGGCTTATGTAACACCGTGTCAAGGAAGTGCTATCCAACACTTTCTAGTGCATTTTTGTATCACTTTTCTTACTGCAGAAAGTATGACTGGGAGGCAAAGAGCGCCAAATTAACTTTAATGGTGCAACCAGTGGCAGAGGAAGGGGCGGGTGCCATTTCTGAGGGGGGTAACAAGAAGACACCCCACGGGAGACTCACCCCGCCACACCAGCACGGCGGCGCGAGCTGCTACCATAGCGCCACAGCGGCGTGTGAAGCATCCCTCTGCTGCCACTGCAGCCGCGGGTGGAGGATCCCACCAACGTCCGTATGGTGCTCAAGTAGTGGTGCCGGCAAACCGCCAGCAGTGCACGTGCGGTGCCGCTACATACGACCCATTCGCGTGCCCCGTACATAGCGGCACCACACATGCGTCGTATGTGCAGCGCATGCGCTGCTGGGCGGTTTGTCCCGCCTCCAACACCCTGCACTGGGTGCTGGTTAGCTTTCCTTTGCCCCTGGGTGCAACCTCAATTTGCTAGTTTTTGCTTGAATCCCAGCCACAAAATGACAACAGTCTGGAAGCGCCCCAGGAGTACAAATAGGTGAAGTGGAAGAATTCATGGACATGGGATGTGGATCATGTAAGAGGGAGATTTTGGATTCTGCTTACTGGTCTGAATTCCACATCTTTAAGGCATCATTTGCACATATATATGGGAAACTCTTGTAGGTTCCCCTATCCATGATCTGTAACCTTCACGGATCCCCCTGACCTAGAATGTAACAGTTATGAGGTCAGCATGAATGATCCAATGCCTCTTCCACATATTCATTTGCTATTTAGCAGCTTGCAGAGTTCGTTGCCATCATCTTTCAATCACAACAAAACCAGAAGGGCAGAAGAATAAAAAATTAACAATTTAAAATCCAAAAGTTAAAAACAAGCTGCTCAGTGGTGGAATGACCTAACCTATCCTTATATTCTTGTGCGTTAAAAATGCATGGAAACAAAGCCCGTCAGTGCCGAACAGTTTGTATGAAAAAGCAATAGAATGGCTGAAATTATTGGCAAACATTCCTGTGAAAAGGGGAAATAACTCTTTCTCCTTGATCTGCTGGCCACAAACCCTTCATACCATAATAAACAAAAGCAACCATCTCATTTCTTTTAACACCCTTGCTGGCAAAGGCAAACATGAAGCCTTTTCACATAAGGACAACCGTATGATTTCTGCATTCCATTTCACACATTCAGCCGGGAGGATGCTGCAGCACTGTGATGCAATACTGTACAGCCACACTGGGAAAGTAAGCCGCTTCTGGCGAAACCAGAAACCACCACACAGAAATGCTGTTTACCTTCCCACAGGAGTGGTACCTATTTATCTACTTGCACTTTGATGTGCTTTCAAACTGCTAGGTGGGCAGGAGCAGGGACGGAGCAATGAGAGCTCATCCTGCCGCGGAGATTCGAACTGCCGACCTTCCAATCGGCAAGCCCTAGGCTCAGTGGTTTAGACCACAGCACCACCCACGTCCTGCTTCAATAAATGAAATGGGACTTAAATGGAGTTAAATATCGTACTTGGAAGTGATTATGAGGACAGAACATTCACTATAGATGAGTTCATTATCTAGATAAAACAAAACTACGCCCAGAGAAACTTCAGTGTGCAGCACAAAACACAGAATTATATATTGACATTTACAATCTGCAGTATTATAATTTTTTAAAATTCATCCCTGCCTCGAAAATAATATTAATTTACATAAAACTTTTCATAGCTGAGTAGCCCACAAGGCTAGTCTTGAGGTTAAAACAGCATAACTATTTGCTCACTTCAAAGTAAGGTTGTTTAGTTTTATTAATCACTGGAAAAGAAGAAAAATGGAGATCACCCCCCAAAAATGGAGAGGAGAGGGACCTCAGGAAACAGTTTAATTAAATTAGTGAAAATACATTTGGGGTATAAAACTCTTGGGGGAACACAAGCAGCTCTTTTATAATTATTTCACAAAATGCTGCCTCTGGTGCTGTCTGTTAGATCCTCCTCAAATAGTATTGTTTGATTCAAACTATCAGTATTTTAGAGGGACGCAGGTGGCACTGTGGTCTAAACCACAGAGCCTAGGGCTTGCCGATCAGAAGGTCGGTGGTTCGAATCCCTGTGACGGAGTGAGCTCCTGTTGCTTGATCCCAGCTCCTGCTCACCTAGCAGTTCGAAAATGTGTCAAAGTGCAAGCAGATAAATAGGTACCACTCTGGTGGGAAGGTAAACGGTGTTTCCATGCGCTGCTCTGGTTCACCAGAAGTGGCTTAGTCATGCTGGCCACACGACCCGGAAGCTGTCTGAGGACAAACGCCGGCTCCTTCGGCCTATAGAGCGAGATGAGCGCGCAACCCCAGAGTCGTCCACGACTGGACCTAACGGTTAGGGGTACCTTTACCTTTATGAATATTTTGCTTACATCTAACCTAATAAAATAATAAGAGCCTGCTGGATCAGGTCAATAGCTCATCCTGTTCTCCCAGGAGCCACCTGCCAGCCCACCTTGGCCCCAATGGCAGCAGCATTTTTTTAAAGGAAAAATACAGCAGGACTTTCAAAATGGAATAAACCGGCTGGGAAGCTAGGAAAGAAACCCAAGACAAATTTGTTGATGAATAGGTCTCATGGCATTAGCCCAGCCATCTTTCTGCACCAAAGGACACTGTGCGATCCCATCCGCTGGATGTCAGAATAACTTCATTACCAACAACTCAGGATGTGCTTTGGCAAGGGGAAGGCTGACTTTATTAAAATGTTTCAAAATTTGCTGCTATGTTTTCCCTTTTTTAGAACGGTGGTGCTTTGTTGCATAGCATTACACTGTAGCTTCGTTTAATCTTGGTAGTTTCTCAATTTCATCATTTTATATATATCGTATTTTTTTTTACTTTGCAATCTTCATATGGACTGTCATATTAAGTGGTATATAAATATATTGAATCAATGAATACACACTAGGTAGAGGCATATGGTGTTGGTGAAGTGGGATTCTCCAAGAGTAGAAGTAATGGCTGGAGCAGTGTCATTCATAGGGTCATTTTTTTAAAAAGTAGCCTAAGTCTGGAGAATGTTTTTCACCAAAGCTTTCTTGATTGGGCAGGAAATGAGCCAATAGTTCTGGGAAATGCTATTAGATGAAACTTTTTATGCAGGAAAAACTATTTGTAACCCCTTTAGGGAAAAGAAAATTAAAGTTAATTGCCAAAATGATGGTGTGCTCTTAATTTTGCTATTACCGTATAAGCAGTGGCTGGCTGAAGAGGTAATTTCTACTGAGCATGTCCCTGAGTGATTTCAGATGTTGCATACTTTTGTTTATTAAACGAGCATTCCAGTTAACTCCCATCAACAAAACAGAAGGCAACAAAACAACTGTAGAAAGGAACACCAGCACAGGAACTCTGAAGACACTCCCACAGTTTTGGCAATGTCACTTTCACCCATCAATCACACCCTGTCTAAAAAAAAAAAGCACTGGGTACACCAGGTAAAAGAATCTATCCAAAGATATTAGTTCCTTCTTAATGATGTGCTGCAATAGCTAACTCCCACAACTCACACAAAGAGAGAACCCAGGAAGTCTTAACTACTACTACTACTACTACTACTACTAATAATAATAATAATAATAATAATAATTTATTTTTGTACCTCGCCCATCTGACTGGGTCGCTCCAGCTACCCTGGGCAGCTTTCAACAAAATATACAAAGACACAACAGAACATCACACATTAAAAAGTTCCCGATACAGGGGTGACTTCAGATGTCTATGGAATGTCGTATGATTATTTATCTCTTTAACATCTGACAGGAGGGCAGGCACCACTACTGAGAAGGACCTCTGCCTGGTTCTCTGTAACCTCGCTAACGAATGCTAATTAATGGGTGCTAAACAAGGCCATCCAAAGGAAAAGGAAAGGAAAAGGATCTAGCCATCCAAAAGATACCAAAGAAAACCCTAACTATCGCCCTGTACCATTTCCTTGGCAAGTTTTATTTCTTGCATACTTTTACAGATCCTTCTTCCAGATCTTTCTCGCAGGACCTCAGATGGAACCTCACAACCTTGAAACACATTGCAGGTGTCATGAAGGCAGGGAAAGCAGATAACAAGCCTATTACTCCATGCTAATCTTGACTTAACTAAGAAAGATGGCTTCCCTTTTTTTGTAGATCTTTATGACTACAAATCAGATCTGTGAGCTGAACAATGTGCCACATTACTACACCAGAAGGTGTCTATTTCTCTTTCACTTTAACCCAGCTGCTTGTGTGATCATAAGACGGGAAGATTCTTTCTCCATTCATCCATATTATTTTACCACTTTGTAGCTTTTACATGTCTTGCAAAAATAAGCACTGCTAATAATCAAAGGAATATCAAAGTAAAACGTGAGTCATTGTCTCATTTTATTATTATGAAGTAGTTCTTAAACAATTCTACTGGGAAGTATCTTATACACGTGTTATTATTAGGTCTGAGAATGGCCTAAAATTTCTGTTGATAATTTTCTATGAAATTGAAGGGGAGGGAATACTGTTATCTCCTTTTTGTCCTTTCCCTACAAAGTGCACTAAACAAGCAAATCCCGCTGCTCTCAAAGAGAAATTATCATTAGTCACTTGAAAATATTTTGAAATAGCTTTACAATATATGTACATATTATGTCTCCATTAATGTGAGAGCACTAATGTGTGCGCCAAGCTTCTATTTTTACTGCTTTATTCAGAACTGGAAATGCACCTGGTGCTAGAATGTTCCCACATGTCCAGTTACAAATGAGTGCTAAAAATATGCTAATTTGTGTTAGAAGATGTGGGAGCCTTTTCTACCTACGCACTGTTGCTGCGCTTCACCAATCCGGTTCAGTTCATTTCATCAGTCAATACAGAATATCCGTGTTCAATGCTTTCTATGAAATATGCAGAGGGAGAGAATTTCTCTACTAAATGAAAATCTCGTTTCTTTCACCAAAAAAATTACCAGGAAACATGACATTGAGGGACTAGGCTAATCAGCCCCCTGCACTGATAATATCCTGCTTGGTTATTTTCATCCCATAAAACAAATTGCTCCTGCGCAGGCCAATTTGCACTGGTGAGGTTTTGACTGTGACTCAGCATTCATTAAAAGAAATATAATTAGCTACAGTTGCTGGAGTTTAGTGTGCAGACATCTGTAGGTTACAGACATTAACTAAGAGATTATTAGCCAATTACGATGTCAGGAAAAATATGTTGCAGCTAATTTAGTCAGCTATTTTAAAACGTGGCTCTGAATAGGTGTATTTTGAAGTATCAAAAAGCCTTAAAATAGGTACGGTGTCCTGCATTCGCTATTAGAAGTAAACGAGAAGCTGTTTGTTATCCCTGGATTTGAGGGTTGGTGCCTATTTCATATGCTCAGTTCATTCAGGCAACCAATGTCACCACCTTGTGATGACTTGTAAATAGCCGCACAGTCATGCTGGTGTGGAACTGGGTCATCTGAATGTGTGCAAAGGAAGAGGAAACAGGGATGATTCTAGAGGGAAGCCAGGAATAGTGATGGTTCCTTTCAGAAAACCCATGTGTCTGAAATGAAAAGTAGCAAAAGCATGAGACACTTAGGGTTGTGGGTTTGAGCCCCATGTTGGGCACAAGATTCCTGCAATGCAGAGGGCTGGACTAGATGACCCTCGTGGTCTCTTCCAATTCTACAATTCTGTGGTTCTAGGAGTCTAAGATCATTGGTCCTTCTAGCTCAGTGCTGTCTACAATACAGGAATATCTCCAGGATTTCAGATAGGAGCTTTCCCCAACTCTACCTGAAGATGCCAGCGACCGAGCCTGGGATCTTCTCTATGCAAAACATGTGCTTTTTACCAATGAGCTACAGCAGGGGTGTCTAACTCAAATTCATCGGGGGCCGCATCAGCAGTTTGGTCACCCTCAAAGGGCCGGTTGTATCTGTAGGACTTACAGTACAGGAGAGAAGGGTTCAGGCAGCTCTTGGATCTGTCACATCACAGGATGGCATGCGCTCAATATAAAAACAAGTGGAGGTTTCCTGAATGCATGTAAAGTGGAGGTTTCCTGTGTAGAACGGCCGGCGCCGCTAGAGGGCAGACATTCTCTGGCTTGTAGGCTGCCGCGCATGCGCTGAAAAGGCGGCTTTTTTGTTGTGTCCAAAAAAAAAGCGAGAATAAAAGGTGAAGGCTGGTGGCCAGCGGCGGCTACACGGGCCACATGACGAGGTCTGGCGGGCCGAATTCGGCCCGCGGGCCTTGTGTTTGACACCCGTGAGCTACAGCCCTTTCCCAACTGTCAAAAATAAATAAATCACTGTATATATATAATGTCTGGGTTTGCTTGCAGTTGGTTTTAATGTTGTTGTTTTTAAAACAATCAATCAATCAATATCAATCAAACAAACAAACAAACAATATTTTGGGGAGAACCATATCTCAGTTCAGTCCTTGGCATATTTACCTAATGCCCTAAGCTATTAGGTAAGCAGTTGATGGGGGGGGGGGCACACGACTCTGCCAGGGATTCTGGAGAGCTGCTCCCAATCAGAATAGACCAGGTGTTGTTGGACTACAGTTCCAATCATCCTTGAGCATTGGCATGCTGACTAGGCCTGATTAGATTTGTAGCCCAATGTCATCTAGAGGGCACCAAGCCTGGAGTAGGCAGCATTGTACACCTGCAAGGGATCCCCATTTAATGGTAGATGGTAGAAGCAGCTTTGTACATAGGGAACCTCTGTTCCCCAGATGTTGCTGGATTACAGCTCGCAGCATCCCTGACCACTGGGCATGTGGTTGGGGTGGGTACGTTGGGATTTGGAGTCTGACAGTATCTGAAGGGTACCACATTGGCTGTACCTAGAGTAGACACTCACACCTAGCTTAAAGGAATGTGTGCAGGGAATGAAAAGACCCAGTTCCTGCCAAGTCAGAGGGGAGGTTCCTGGGAATGAATCAAGGCTGGGTGTGGTGAGATAAAGCCAAGGCAAAGCGGGAGAGGGTGGAGATATAAAAGGCTGTTGCTTAGGTTCTCACTGTCTGCATCTGGTAAAAGTCTTAAGATGGAGCATGGAGATGGAGGAAACCCACACATTGCTTGCATGCTATTTTGTGCTGTTTTGGTCGGCCTAATAAAGCTATTGCCCCAATATGTATCTTGGAATTTATTTATTTTTTTGGACCAACGTGACTAAGTTGACTTTTTATGGCAATCCTGTAACCCCCATTACAGTTAAGGGGTTGCAAAATAATGTTTATCTGGCATTATATTAATTGTGAGATATAGTTATATCAATTACAGCATATATAAAAATGGAAGCCACATATTGACACTTGTTAAAAGAGACTGACACTTTCCAAAACAAAGCTAAAGAGGATTAAAATGCTATATTCATGTACTGGAATGTCTTTTTCCCATGGTAAAGAAAAACACTTTACTATGTCACTAAAAGGACAAATTATAATCAGTCTGTCACATATAATTGACAATTTTCAATGCTTGAACAGCAGGAGGGCAAGGCGTGTATTTCAAACATTGCTACTAATGGAAGTACACAGCTCTCAATTACCATGCTGGATCAATGTCCTGCTTGAAGCTGGTAGCAGGACAGATCACCATTAAAGCATGGCGCACTGGAACCAAAACATTGCCCAATTGGTTTTGGTCTTGAAACTGCTAATTACTTAAACATGCATGGAAAGCCAGTCTGTGTAGCACAGAAGGCTCAGGCCCAAGCTAACAGATGTACAATATGGCAACTGCAAACGAGCACATAAAAACCCCCAACCCTTAAGACCTGATTTGCCCTCTGAGCATCAAAGTGCTGGTTCATCATTATTCTACACACAAAAGACACAAAAATGTATAGAACCAGGGTTGGCACCAGGAGATGACTTAGTTGGGCATTTGCCATGGCCCGGTTCCCAGCAAAGAGCCCACTACTGATCCCTGGGGCCTCCTATAACAGAGGGGGAAACAAAAGGTTTTATACAAGTCTATTTTTCATTAAATAGCAAATAAATACACTTGCAAAGCGAATGTAATGGATGAATAATGCTTCTCATATATAATGGCTCTCTGCAATGGATAGCTGGAACAGTGTAATTGAAGGTGCTTTTATGCTGCCCAAAGAAAGGCATCTAAAAAGAACCAAAGTCGTTATCACATATTACTTGAGGAGGTGAGAAAGAAAATGCAGAGGACAGTCAAAGCTAATTCTTACTAGCAATACTACAAAGAGAACAGGCTTTGTTATGAAGATTGTATTATGTGCTTGACAGTAAAGGTTTTAGCAGTATGGAAGTAAAGGCAGAAGCATGGGCCTTAATAGATCATCCATTAATTGTGGTTCTGTTATTATTATTCTTAATTAAATTTGTAAACCACCCTTCATCCAAACAACCCAGGGCAGTTCACAACCGAAAAATACAGAATGAGAATATAAAATTATGGAAAGGAACTGAAAAATAGTATTTAACACAATGTCAAATAGAGCATATTCTGTTTTCAATAACATCACTTCCAGCCTGTAAATATGCCTTGACTCTCAGAGATAAGGTAAAATCTTCACAGCGAGTTCTTTCTGGAAGATTGCCCCATTTGATATTTTCCCCATAAACAGACAAGTAATGATGAAGAAGTGACCTCTAGAAAGGACTACTGTTACCATGTAGGATGCTGCTCCCAAGGAGCTAACAGTGATTTGGTTCCATCACACCAGTCTTGTGTGATTTGCACAGTCAAGTAGATTCTGGGTTTAGTTCAAGCTGTTGGTATAAGTTTTAGATAGCCTGGTTGGGACCTCAGGATTTAGGAACCTAACCTGTAAAGCTCTTAATAGCTTGTGATCTAGGTACATCAAGAACCACTGTCTTCCATATGTTTCTCTCCACATGCCCCAATTATAATCTGAGGTCCTGCTCCAGCTCTCGTGACACCACCACCACAATCATCATTAAAAAATTAAATTTCTTTACTGTCCTTCACCTGACAATCACAGGTAGGTTTACAGTATAACCTCTTGAGGGCGAAGCTGGTGTCAACCAGGGTTAGGGATGTTTTTCTGCTAGGGTGTCCACCTCATGGAATGTCCTACCACGTGAGGTATGCCAGATTCCTTCATTATATTGGGCCTGAAGTATCACTTGAAGGCACATAAGGCCACTACCTTGCTGAAGTTAAGCAGGTCTGCTCGGTACCTGAATGGATGATGGCCTAGGAAGAAGAATAATTTTTACGCTCTCCTTCTCAATGCCTGTTTCCTTGGCCCATGGTTAGCTAACATAGTGTCCTCCAGATGTTCTTCAGTTCCCAACTCCTATCAGTCCAAGGCATCATGGCCAATGGCCAGGGATGAGAGTTGTACCTCTGAGCTAGGTGGACCAATAGTCTGACTCTGGTATGAGGCAGTTTCCTATGTTCCCCCTATAGTCAGGGAGTCATCCCTACATGTAGAATCCCACTCCAGGTCTGATTCTTCTTCCATTTTGGCCACCTCAGGGTGCTCACAAGCAATGCATGCAGCCGCCTCTGTGGTTTCTATAGAATCTGTTGCTGCCTAAAAATTAGGAGCCAAACAGAAAAGTCATATTTAACACCAGTTTTGAAAAAGAAAAAGAACAGCAATAACTGCTCATTACCCCAGTGCCTCCATCCAGAAGTCTTACCGCTCCTCCTTAGCCTACATATTTTGACAACTACACTTCATTAATCACAGACAGCTATGAAAATTTCAGCCTCCTCAATTCTCAGTGGGATCATGTAGATTCATTAGCTAGTGTCTAAAAACAGATTGAAAGACGCAAATTAATATAAATAGCAAACAGAGCTAGGTTAAAATAGGTCATTTTTAAAGAAATAAATAAATCTTCCTTTGCACGAATGATTTAGTTGCTTGTTTTCCAAAGGGGGGGGGGAGAGATTTTCACCTCACTTCTCAAAACCTTTGCTTGCAAGTAACATGATTGTCTCGATGGTTTTTAAAATTCTAAACCAGTGCTCAAGATCCCAACCATTCTTTTCATTTTGGAACTATATGGTGAACGAACACAAACGGATCCATACATGCATTGCATTATGTCAAGCAGTAAATGACATCATACAATTTTATTGCCAAAGGACAATGTGCAGAATATTTACATTTCTCTCTTATGGCCCAAGCTGGTTATGGAATGTGTGGTCAAATTGCTATGACAGCACAACACTGCAAAACATGAAATTGCACCACAATGGAAAGCAATTATACCAGTGCAAATGATTAAGCAACTTGCCATCTGACTGCATGGAAGAAAACCCTGGGACAATGGTTCAACCTTACATAAAAGTGATTCCAAATAAACAAAGTATTTTAAAAAACTCGTTTAAACATAAATATAGAGTTTACCTCATTAGACTGCATTATTCTGGGAATAAATTTGTGTTAAGGGTAGGGAGCTAGTGGTTCTCCAGATGTTGTTGAACTCCAGATCTCATCAGTCTCAGCCAGCATGGTTAGTGGCCAATGATGTTGGGAGTTGCAATTCAACAGCATTTGGAGAGCCACAAATTCTTCACGCTTCATTTCTATTCTCGTAATTTCTTCCAATGGTAACAATGGGTAGTACTAAACTGATGCATACTTTTTGGACTAAATTATATTGCTTAAATTTGTCTTAGTAGTAACTTACCCCATAAATGTGGTTGGATTGTAGTGTGGTGTTAAAGATCTAGAGGCCTACGTAATGCGACTGAAGTAGTATTATTATTATTACTATTAACAAAAAGTATATACTACCTGATTATAAAAACACACACCCTCTAAGCAGTTTACCAAAAAAATAACCATTAAAATTTTGTGTGTTTGTGTGTGTGTGTGTGTGTGTGTGTGTGTAAGAGCTGCCCTACACAATCAACAGAATCACACAGTAGAGAATATCTGAGGCTGTAACCCATCAGATTGTAGTTGAAGAATTGCTACTGCATCAGGAAACGGACTTGGAACCCTTTGCCCCTCAGTGCTCTAGTTTGTTATTTGCAGGAAGTGACCCTTCTGAACCCATCTGTCTCCACCCTTAAGTGAAGTCATATAGTTCAGGAAAGATTCTACCATGCGAATTTGCTGAATATGTAGCTTTTCTTAAAATCCTACAAATTCAGACAACAGGTAAGGTGACAAATCCACCAGGGGTTGTTATTTCAGAGAAATGACCTTTCATTTGAACACGATGAGGAACAAGTAGTGAGATTCTACATCTTAGAATACTGTTACAATGTGGGTGTTGGTGGAACTCTGTTCTGGTTACTTCGTGTGTGACATATCCCAACATCTGAATAAATCACCACTCTCACACAAGAAAATGTCTTCACAGTAACTTCAGCATCTTTTCTCTAACTCAGCAAGCAAATATACTTTTCTGGTGAGTGAGATGCTAGAACTATTTTTGAATGACTGTTCATTGGTCCTATCTAGTGATTTCTTTCCATACCAGACTTGTTTTATTTGTAAAATTGTTTATTTATCAAAATGCAGTCTTCAACGTTGATGTTTTTCCTCTCATACAGTTCTCCTTCATTTCAAAATATGCTAATTAAAGAAAAAGATTTTACAACTCCTCTTCTAAACCTTTTTACAAGGTTAGACTGACCAACAAAAATAGATATGCTATCTCTATTGCCTTCTTCAAAGTTTTCATTCCCTGAACAAGACTTGCATGAATGAAAGCTACAACATAAATCAGGAAGATACTTGACCCAATTGTGTTAGTCAGTTTCACAGTGGGGTATATAAGAGTTCTCTATCAGACAGGATTAGAGGTGTCTGCTAGTGTAATTTTAAACCTTTAAAAATGAAGCAATCATCTCTTTCAATTATCAAGCTTTTAATTTTGGAAGGAAGGATGTGGATATGATATGGAATTTAGATGTTTTAACATTTGTCCCATCTGTTCAGGGAAAGACTGGCTCACTTTGAGAGGTATTGTTGAACTCACAGAGGCTGCCACAGTTTCTTCTGTGTGTATGCTAAAGTTGTTTTTCACATAATTTTCACGGAAGACTCCAGAAGTCACCAGCAGCATACTGCTACGCACATGACATGCTTGCCAAATCAAAGCATGATTCCTGATTTGACAGCAGTGTATATACCTTCCATGGACAGCTCAGACAAGGGCACAACCCATAATATCACTCCTTTCCCATTCCTGATGATCATCTAAGTGATTTTCCCCATTCTTTGCAGGTGACCAGAACTCTGATGTCACCAAAATTTGGATTTGGTTTGCCACCAGAGCTATTTGCACATGTTTGCATAGTGATTTGGGAATTGTCAAACCAGCTAGCATACGCACGGACAAAAAGGAACAGCTAGTGCTGAGTTTATCTATTTTTTGGCACCAGCTGAAGAGCATTGTCTTCTGGTAGGCATTTCAGGTGTAATATACGGTGCGTGCAGTGACAGTGGAGAGCTGTTCAAACAGCCAACTGTTTTAACAGTGTGTTGTGTTTTATTCCCCCCCCCATAAAATATATACACTACTTAATTGGGGGGGAAACCCCCAAAGCAGTTTTACAAACAAATAAAACAATACAATAAAATTAAAAATCGCAACCATACTTTCAAACATACAAAAGCTAAAATACTAAAACCGACTAAAAATACCTCAACTTTCTAAACTTCTCTTAGAATTTGTTTATTTTTAAAGATCAGTCTTGATGAAAGTTGGAATATAAATTATGAAAATAATAATAATTTTTTTTAAAAATTGTTTTATTGTATAAATTGACCCTAAGGGTGCATCTTAAATTGAGGATTGGATACTGATTGGTCTGCTTGTAGGCAGCATTTTAATTCCTATACAGAAATGCCTTGTGGCTAGAAATTCTGTAAGATGTGAAAGATCCCTATGATATCACAACTCTGCTTCTGAAAAGGAAGGGACAAATTCTGTATCCAATTGATAACCATACAGGAGTGATTATTCTTTGAATTATAGACATATGTTCAATCAAATATCAAGCTTAGTATATCAATAAAATTATTTTTAAAATATATAAAATATAGTGGTTTCATGATTCTGTGTCATGGGAATTCATAATGCAAAACTTTCCTCCCGTGTTAAGCATCAAATGTTTAATGAGCATTTCACAAGTATCTTCTCATTGTAGATGGCTGAGAAAGAATTTTATGGGAAGAGAATCCATTTGATCTTCTTATATGTATTCTGTATATGCTATTATGAATAACATATTATCTTTTGATGTAAATATCCAGATGTGATCCTTATGGAGCCCTGCACAATTATTTAAATATGCCACTAAATTATTTCCATTGAACTAATGGGGTGAATGTGGGCTGTAATTAACTATATATTTAATATGAAATTCATTTAGGCATTTTAGAACCCAAATGCAAACAGAAACAAAAACAAGGGAAACAGTTTTTAACCTTACAGTTTTGAGCAAGCTGCTGGAATGTGGTAGATTCTGAATTCCAGGTAGTTTGGATGATGCTTTTTATTTCAATCTGGCTTCAAGTTGGGTTTTGGAAAAGAAACGGTCTCAGTCACACTGGTGGATGTACTCATTAGGCAAAATCCGTTAAGAGCTCCTGGACCATATCTGCAACCCCTTCCCCTGAAGGAATACCAGCCGACCACCAATATGCCAAGCTATAGAGCCCAAACAGGAAAGTGGACGGAGTTGTGCTTACGACCAAAGGCAACAGTGGCTGGTGCCCAGTGGAACCAGTAGAGCAGAAGGCAGGGAACCAGATCCAAAGAAAGGCAGAGCTAGCTAACTCAAGTTCTGTCCCCATCCTCCTCCCTGCTAAATTGCAAGGGCAACAATGAGACAAAGGGGGAGAAAGCTGAAAGAGGCAGTGCCATAACTTTATGACCACTGCTCCATAGCAATTGTGTCATACAATTCCATTCACCATATAGATGTGTTTATGAAGCATTTCCGTATCCTTCTGCTGTGCTAAGGAAGAATTTCATGAAACAGTGGGTATATCCGGAATCACTGTTCACTACGTCTGTTTGCGGACCACTTCGGCAGCGTTGGACGTCATAAAACAAAGATTTTCACTAGATAAGAATCTGACCCATTGCTTCTTTCAGAGACTTGCATAGTCTACAAAGACTTTCAGAGACTTATAAGACTTATGTTTATGTTTTCAAGAGAATCCATCAAGAGGGCATATTTTGTGATTTTCAGAGATTTATGGATTATATAAAGAGTTTATATTGACATGCATTGCTGTACTTGGTCAACGTGTTGCCTTGTATATTACTGATAACAACACAGGGGTTTAATTGTTTGGACTGGTTGCAAGACAGGCAGGAGGGGACATACTGAAGTTGCTAGGGGCAGTGCCCCATGAAACCTAATGGTCCAACCTCAACTGACAAAAGGTAGGGCTTTCAGAGATATGGCTTCACCCTATCTACATTTTCACTGTGGCCCTCAAAAATTAAATGTGGAGCACTTTGAGAATGCACCCTGCTAAATATTCCAACAATATCCCAACTAGCCAGTACTAGAGGGATAAGACCAATGGGATTGATCTGAGGACAGGATTGTTTATCACAAAGGGATGTATTTTAGAACATTTTAATACACTGTACACATTTTTATGTTTTTTTAAACAAAAAACTGGCAATGCTATTAGCAATCTCTGCAGCTTTTTCACTGCTTTGCAAGTGCATCTAACTTGACTTAGGACTACGGTGAAAGGACAGAAACAATTGCTGTTCTAATTGCAGTAAAAACAAACAAGACCCTGCCTAAGTTCATATGAAGTACTGCTATGTGCAACTTTGCACATCTTCACAGCTAACTGGAGAAACTTTCATGCAAATATAAAGTAAGTATTATCATGTGGATTTGAGTCACTCTGCAGGGAAGACAAAGTCTACACACTCATTAGCTAGCACATTCCTTTCCCCCTGGTCTATTTTTAAAATAGTATTTAATAGTTTAAAATACTGACTTCTCCCATTTGCAAAAATATGCTAAAAACCATCTTAAGACTTGAAATATTCCCAATTTTAGCTATTGCAAGCCACACCTGATGAACACAGCAAAATTAAGTTTCAGCAATTCATGACTTGAGCACTTTTATGACTTGATACACTTTTGCCATGGTATTTTTGTAGCAACTGCAAGACTGTCAACTTAAATGCTTTCTCTCCTTCTCTCTCTGGGTGCTTCCCCACAACAATTTATTGTAGACTTGATGCTGTTTGCACATGAAAGATTTTTGCAGCATTCACACAGTGTCGTCATCAAAACGCTATTCCACATTTCTGGAATCTAGAAGCACCTGTTTCTTAAAGGAAGCTGTGCAAATGTCATCCCAATATGTGGACAAACTGAAGTCAGCCAAGTCAGCTCATAAGGCCATACATTTGGCCTTAAAAAAAACCATTCCTTCTCCCAAAGAATCTTGGGAATGTAATTTGCTCAGGGTGCTAGGAATGGCAGTTTTACAAAGGGTAAACTACGGTTCTCCAGGTGCTTTGGGAAAAGTCTTGTAATTTAAATGTATGATGTGTAGATAGCCTAACTAAGTGCTTCTACACTCTCCCACATGTGTGAATGAAACAAATGAATGCCTGGCATAAAAAAAAGCCTTATTGTGCACTTTGACTTATTTGCTTCCCTCCACGGTTGACTAAACAGTAAACTATTCCGTGTTCTTCATAATGTTCAATACTGTCTCCAATAAATCACATATAACAATATTACGGTTACAAACCTAAACACGCTCACTGGATTGACATTTCCGTGGAACACAAACCCATCATTCACAAGTGATTGCAACAACTACAATAGACACAGCGCAATATTTAAACAAAAACAAAACAGACACAGCGTAGAAATTCTAGGGACCTGGTTTCTTGATAATTTAGTACTACTTAGAACTGCTAGACTTGATAAAATTCTCATGCATATATAAGAATCAACAGCTTCTGGTATGAGAGGTTTGAAAGCTCGTATGCAAACCTACAAGAATGAAGGCTTGCTCAATAAAGCACTAACTTGGGAGCCAACTGTTGTTGGCAGCAGAGCTCGCTGTGGCCGGCACATCTGAGCCAAGAGCATAAGAAGACTACTGGATTGGATGCTTGGGAAGGAAGCAGGTTGTGGTAGCTCTATTCGGGTGTTAGTCTTCTGAATTAAATCAACATGCAAGGGATAAAAGTGAGGGTTCTCACTCCAGCACCTCTTGGCCCCCATCCACTACCCACATGTTGGAGACTTACCATATGCAGCAGGAAGCCTACTTGTGGAGGCTACCTGTGAAACACAGAATCTTAAATTTTCAGGGTTCTCCTATAGCACACAGGGAGACAACAGGCAAGCTCTCCTCCAGACAGTCACCCTCCAGCTCATGGAGATCAGCAGGAATTGCAGCAGAGGAGCAGAATTAGAGGGCTTTCCCCCACTCTTCTGCCACACATGTGTTGATTTAACACAGAACATGAACATCTGAATAGGGTTTGTGTCTGTGCTAGATTACATGCCAATCTATTCATGATGCTAAATTAATAGTCTGGTCCTGGATTATTATTATTTAATTGTGAATAATAGTCATTATATTGACCACAGTTGATGGTGGTGGTTCTTTCTTAAACACTTCATTTCCACGCTGCAGCCTCACTGCCCACCTCTTCAACCTGATATTTGCTTTGAGAGGGAGGCTACATTGCACTGACCCCAATGGCAGTTTTCCATTCAATGCAGTTAGTGACTAGGAAGGGACCTTTCATCAGGACCACAGTGTTGGAGGAGGAAAGAAAACAAACAAACAAACAAACAAACAAACAAACAAACAAACCCTGCCACCCCAATCCTGGTAGTATTTAAAGTTTTAAAGTCAAATATATAGTTTGACCTTAAGTTTACAGAACAGCAGATACATTAGGGCCAGTTTCTACTGGAAATTGCACAAGATATTATATTTTCTGCACTCTCTGCTCACAGCAGGCATAGAGATCCATTTTCAGCCTAATAATAATAATAATAATAATAATAATAATTTATTATTTATACCCCACCCATCTTGCTGGGCTTCCCCAGCTACTCTGGGCGGCTTCCAAAAAAAATATTAAAATACTGTGATACATCAAACATTAAAAGCTTCCCTAAACAGGGCTGCCTTCAGATGTCTTCTAAAAGTCTGGTAGTTGTTGTTCTCTTTGACATCTGGTGGGAGGGCGTTCCACAGGGAGGGCGCCACTACCGAGAAGGCCCTCTGCCTGGTTCTCTGTAACTTGGCTTCTCACAGTGAGGGAACTGCCAGAAGGCCCTCAGCGGTGGACCTCAGTGTCCGGGCAGAATGATGGGGGTGGAGACGCTCCTTCAGATATACTGGACTGAGGCCGTTTAGGGCTTTAAAGGTCAGCACCAACACTTTGAATTGTGCAGAATATTCCAGAAGCCATATGACATTTGTAGGTAGGGCTGGAGACAAAACCAGGTAGAGCAATGTGTGCCGCTATTACCTTTGTATGGTTTATACCAGGGGTTGTCAACCTGGTCCCTACCGCCCACTAGTGAGCATTTCAGGATTCTAGGTGGGTGGTAGGGGGTTCTATGGCACAAGCTGAATCCTCCTTCCATCGAGCACTGATGGGCAGTAAGGAAATTTTACCATCAAGAAAGATGCATTAGTAGGTGGTAGGTATAAAAAGGTTGACTACCTCTGGTTTATACCCACAGATCTCTCCCTCAAGGCAAGCAAGAAGGATCATCATACTTCCAGCAAGGGGAAATAACTTGAGGATGGTGTGAGGAATGTCACTCAAAAAGGAGCATGACCTGAAGAGAGTTCTGAGGACTGGATAGAGCAGCCCACCCCTCTACAGTGGCATAAAAAAAGACTCCTTTCATATGGAGACCAGATCTTGCTTGCAGAAGATCCTGGCTCAAACTGGGATATCGGGGAGAGAGAATCTTACTAAACACTTGCGGTTTTCATACTCTAAACTGCAGCAGCAAGCTAGAAACAAGCAACACTGTAATGTCCTGCTACTGCTCCTCTGTGCATTTATATTCTATTTAGGTACCAGACATTTTGGATCAAGTAGAGAGCAGTTTTTGTTTCACCAAGCATGAATTTATAGTTTCATGTTTTTCAGTCTTGGTTAATAACGTTCCAGGCCAATTAGCAACCATATGTCTGCCATGACTTTTGGAGTGATAACTTTCCGATAGCTTGCAGTGCTATGTACACAGATTGCAAAACAGCCATCCAGACTGTCCTGGTTCATGAGCTAAATCAAACCATTGGCTTCATGTCTAAGACTTAATTCAAAACAAAAACAAAGCTTAAGTACCGTATTTTTCTGTGTATTAGATTTTTTTAAATTATAAAACAATGCTAAAAAGTGGGGCTTGTCTTATACACTGATAGTGCAGAGAATGGTGGCAGCTGTGAGCAGGAGATTGTCATCAGCAATTGGGTGGGTGATTGGTGGTTGTGGCAAGGCCTGCTAATGATTGGCTGCTGCTGCAACAATTGGGCGGGTGATTTGTTGCTGCGGCAAGGCCCACTGGCAATATGCTGCAGCTGTAATTTGTCATGTGATTGGCGCCTGCTGGTGGCGAGCGGACAGCCGATTGGTTTCTTCTGTGATTGGCAGCAGCAATCCTGCAGGTGAGTAATTTTTGGCAACTCCCCCCCTAAAAACTCAACAACTCTGGGCAATCTCCCCCCATTTACTTAAATAGGGGTCATCTTATACATGGGGGCGTGTTGTACACAAAAAAATACAGTATATATGACTTCATTTGCACACATCTGTCCTTGGTCTCCCTCTGCTTCTGTATGAAGCCTTTTGGGGCAGAGACCTGTCTTTTGCTTGGTTTACTCTGTAAATCCAATGTGACACCAATGTGTTGTTTAAATAATGCATTTGGCATTTGCAGCAGCAACAGCACCATAAATATGTGTGTGTTGGATGCATCCCTGATTTTATTCATTTCAAGATCACCCTGAGCATTTTGGATGCAGGAAGGCAATAAAATGTTCCCAGTACTTAATTAATCATGGACCCTTTCCAGTTTTGAGGATGAATGACTCATGGCCAATTTCTAAAACAGAAGGGTGCCGGGTCTGGAAACCACGCACTCTGACCAAGGAATCCAAAACTCTGACCAAGGAAAAATGCCTGAAGCTATTTGTCACAAGCCCCATGGCTATGGCCTGGTACCTAGAACAGGTAATGGAGCCAACTCCAGCTCAGTTGTGGCTTAGTTTAAGCTGCCCAAGCAATGTACAGGGACATGTATATCTATAGCACTAGAGATCAACCATTTATATGACTGTAATGCTATGCACATTTACTTGGGAGTATAAGATGTCAGGAGGTCAACATGACTTACTTACAAATACATAATTGCTTCAGAATTGGAGCCAAACCATATTAAATGCAAGAAACTAAACTGAACTGGTTTGTGAATCTCAAAAAAGAACACGTGTGCCCTTTCTGCAAGTTACCCTAAAGATGTTAGACTCATAATTTCCCCTCAGAGTAAATTTAATGTAGCTATAGAGATCATGACAATTTACACAAGACTCCTGTTCTAGAAGCAGCATTAGAAAACATGCACAGCTTTATGTGCAAACACTGGTGCTTTATGCTAGTGGGAGGCTGGTGGCATTGGAGGAGAGTGCATAAAAAGGGTTTATCCATGAAAGTGGATTTCTGCCCACAAAATTCAATCCATCCGGGATGCATAGCTTTAAAAAGCCCACAAAAATGGTTGCATGATTCAATTGTCATCAAAAATAAATAATTTGATGGCACGATTGTACCTCCAAACCCACCATTAGGAATAGTGAGTCTTTGAAGCTATATCTATGATGCTTTTAAAATGCTTGTCTTTATCCTTTGTAGGCATTTCTGGTGAGCAGGGCTTGCTATTTTTCTTCTTAACAAAAGGAATGTAAGCCCAAAGCCACTGATAAACTCATGAGGAATCTGCAAAAGGCCACCATCTGTTAAATCCTCTTCAGTCATCAAAGAAAAAGGCCTTGCTGAACAATTCTGCCACATAGGATTGAAGTGACTTAAAGAACAACCTGAAAAAGGCAGTCAGTACCATGATTCATTTTAAAGTGTAACAGACACATAATTAACACTTCCCCTGTTTTTCTTTCTTCCTTTTTCTAAATGTGAACTAATATTGGAAGTTGTGGATCCAGAAATCTCATGGGGGAAATCTACTGGGCATCACCATATCAGACATATTCGATTTAGAACATCTGTTCTCCACAATGCTATGCATTCAAAACTGTTTTCGTGTGGGTGTGTGGGTGTGTGTGTGTGTGTGTGTTTAAATAAAAAGCTTAGATCAAACTATGAAATCCATGGAGAGCACTGAGTTTACAATGGACAATGCAGCAAGGTCACGAGCTCCAGGACCACAGATAGCTCCAAGTGAGCAACATTGGGAGCAGAGAGAAGCATTTGAAGCCTTCCAAGATCCACCACCTTGTGGAGAACTTCAAAGCAGTTTAAAGGGTCATCCAACTAGTCTGAAGACGGGCACTCTTCCTCCATTCCTTAGTCTCCCTCCTGGCATGCTCCCTGCACCACTGGACCAGGTATGTGTGATGGAAGGCACCAGGTATCTCAGGCTCAGGGAAAGATGCCTGGGATCTGGACTTACAGGTCCTGGTGGTCCAGAAAGTTATTCTGGTGTCTCACGTCCCACAACCCAAGGCACAATGGTTTCCTGTTCTCCTGTTGTCAAGCTCAGAGCCTTGAACTTGATCTGGCTCCTTAGCTGATGCTTCTACAGTGTCTGACTCTGTGTCTGGATTAAAGGGTAATGACATTTACCTTTACCTAGCCTTTCTGCTGCTCTTCTCCTCTCCTTGAAAACAATGCTGTCTGGTAAGCAGCAGACTATGGAGGAGGGTGGCAGGTATTACAAATTTGCTTCTCCTTGCTTCATTGTTCTCACTACCTTCAGTCTCTCCAGTTAACGACCAAAATTCACACAAATTTCAATCACTTAATGGTATATGTTGAATTAATCATGGCAAGTAAATGTCCAAACCAAGTATCCTGTTAAGCACACCTGACATTTATGAGCAAACCTCACAAACCACCCACAGCCTTTAGCCACTGACCCAATTTCATTGTCATTCCTTTCAACAGCAAATGCTGTCTTTTACCAGAACAGGCTGGAAGTTATCCAAAACGGTAAAGATATCAACCTTAGCTCCAAAAGCTGCATTGACATGATGGCCAGCTTGCCAAGACCTTTTAATTTTTCCAGGCTTTTCAACATCTTCAGTCCTTCTCCCGTCCTGCCCCCAATCATGGCCTTTTCACACCTGGCAATATTGATTTATATTGCAAGCATTATTTATTTATTTATTGGTTGGTTGGTTGGTTGGTGGTATTTATATACCACCCATCACAAACATTTATCCCACAACACTTTGCAATGCAGTTTAAAATCCAAAGCACAACAATAAAAGAAGAAGAGTTTGGATTTGATATCCCGCTCTATCACTACCCCAAGGAGTCTCAAAGCAGCTAACGTTCTCCTTTCCCTTCCTTCCCCACAACAAACACTCTGTGAAGTGAGTGGGACTGAGAGACTTCAAGAAGTGTGACTGGCCCAAGGTCACTCAGCAGCTGCATGTGGAGGAGCGGAGACGCGAACCTGGTTTCCCAGATTACAAGACCTACCGCTCTTAATCACTACACCACACTGGCTCTCAACAATAAAAGATAATAATGCCAACATTAAAGCAATTCCAGAACAATTAAGCTAACTCAACCTGCTTAAACACACACACACACACACACACACACACAAAATTGTTCCAACAAGTGGTTAAAACAGTGGTGGATATTTTCTTTCCCCCCAGCCCCAAACCAGCATTCCCTCATGGACAAGGTTCCAGGGGTGTGTGCCAGGGGTGGACAGAGCCATAGGGTGGAGCAAGGGATTTGAATCTTACCTTCTGGCCACACAAAGGTCAGGCAGCCCTACACACACACACACCTTCATCCAGGCAAGCAAGAGGCACAAAGACAGTTCAAGCACACATTCTAGTTAGGGGGAAACACTCAAGGAGAACACTGAAGAGGACTAATGAAGGGTGTGCCCTGGGAGAGGGGATGGTAGCCTGCTGAGAGCCGGAGAGCTGGATAGAGTGGCCTGGGATACCACACTGGTCCCCACCCCTTGGTCCCCATCTCTTGAAAGAAACATTCTTCTATTTTCCTTGTAGAAGATGGCCCTAACTATCTGCAGTGTCTGTATTTGTATAAAAAATAACTTTAAATGTGTTGGTAGGTTTAAGTCTTTTAAGTAGTTTTTAAATTAGTCAATAAACATAATGTAACTGCTAACTGACTAAACAATAGAGGCCTGATGAGAACATTACAGTGGTACCTTGGGTTAAGTTCTTAATTCATTCCGGAGGTCTGTTCTTAACCTGAAACTGTTCTTAACCTGAAGCACCACTTTAGCTAATGGGGCCTCCTGCTGCTGCCACACCGCCGGAGCACGATTTCTGTTCTCATCCTGAAGCAAAGTTCTTAACCCGAAGTACTATTTCTGGGTTAGCGGAGTCTGTAACCTGAAGCATATGTAACCCAGGTACCACTGTAGTCAGTTTACTTGCACATTTAACCAATAAATTAGTTAGATGTTAACATAAATGTGAAGCTTAATCAGATATCTTCTGAAATTGTCCACTGTGGTATGAGGGGTCTAGTGCTGAGCCCTTGCTTTTAATGTACATATGCACATCTCTACATTCCCACATTATTTTTACTATTTCCCAAACAGAATCTAACAGGATCTAACTAACCTAATCTATTTAATTTAGAAACAAAGTAGGTTTTCATTAACTTTCCTCAAAATGTCACCTCCATGTGCATATGGTGACGTCCATTTCCATTAGACAGTAAATGTATTAATCAATCACGAGCTGGATGATTAATCATCTCTAAATCCTTAATAGGTTGACAGGCCTAATTAATATTGTAGTCAGAAAGTGAGAATGGTGCAAGGTTCCAAGGCTGAAGTCTTCCTCAAGTACCAGACATAACTGCCATTAAATTAAATTGAAGCCAGACAAAGTCACAGCCACTGTTATGGCAGCTTTTGAATGAAGTGCTTTAATAGCAGCTTGTATTATACGCAAGACAAAAAGACACACATATGTACTCAGATGAATATTGGGCTATGGAGAAATAAGAATGTACATGAATCCCAATGTTCCTTATAAAGATGTGTGCAGCATCATTAAAGCCATCATTAAGGACAGATAATGCCTTTGTCCAGACTTCAGATTTTTTGTTCAGGCTTTGTTCAGGCTTCAGATTTTACCTGAAATAGCTCTCTGGGTGTTTAAAAGAAGGTCTAGTCAGGAAATAGAATTAGTGATTATTTGCAAATTTCAATAGCTGGTAAATAGCTTTTCCTCTAGCCTGGTGCAAGTGATGTCTAGGAAGTTTTCTTATCTATAATCCTTTGTGCATGAATTAAATAAGAAATTCCATTTGAAACTCATCAAAGGGGAAATCTCAGTCAAATTATTATGGGGGGAAGGCACTTAGGAGGGCAGTGTTTTCAAAATGAGGGCCATCTTCTTAAGTTCTCAAATTACACAAAGGATATTTGTGGGTGTCTTCTCTTTCATTCTACAAATCATTCCATCAGTGGTCTGAACTCTGCAGCCTTCCTGGGAACCCTTAGTTCAATTAAAGCACAAGGGAAGTCATCATGAAGTGACTGCTCCCACAGGCCTTCAGGTCAGGAAGCTTGGGCAGCCAGGGAGGCTGCAACATGCTGGAAAATGTTTAGTGGAAAGCAACATGCATGCACACTTCTGCCACCTTTCAGCAACAAGGTAAGCTCAAAAACCTAAAATCACCAAAACCCTGAAGAGATTCTACAGTGTCCTGAAAACTGCCCTCCCTGAACTTCTTTCTAAAGAGTAGATTTTTTTTGAGAAATTGGAATATATATTTCTGCAAAGCACTAGTATAGATGGCCTTCCCCAGGACCAAATATTGAAGAGCTCTCTTCACTCATGAGAGTTCAGTGCAACCATGAGCCAAGGACCCTGATTCCTGTTTACTTTCTGTTGCCATTTGAACACAAAACACAACCTCTCCTATGGTTGCTAATCTAGTCTCATTTGTTCCAATCTCATTCATTTCTATGACATTTGCTTTTTCTTTTTTGGTTTAGCACTTTTATTACTTGGAGTCTGACCCTTCTTTTAACCTGTGAAATCCAAGGATACATTATACACCCATATGGAAGTCAGAACATTAGAAAAGCCAGCTGTAGACAAAATATAATATGCTGAAACATAGGTCCACGCAAGAGGCTCCAACTTGTCAGAACCCTGCTTTTTTCTATATGCTTGAAAAGTTTCCTGGAACAATAAGGAGTTGCACATGACTCCTGGGGAATCATAATACAAGACAGACAGATGCTTTTCTTGCCAGCTCCACCCATTCCCAGTTTAGCTATCACGTTCTGCCTATTTGAGTCCTTTTAGGAAGTCAATGGTGATAATGACAGAATAAACATGGCACACCCATTGGCTTATTATGTGCATTCATTTCCTGAAGCAATTGAAGACAAAAAGGCACATAGTGACAAATAAAGGCACGGTGATAAATAAAGGGAAGTCTTCCAGGAGAAGAATGAGAGGGACATGTGGAAAAGAGAGAAGTTCTCTCTTGTACAATCTCTCCCCTCCTCCCCTAGGTTCAATATAACTTTCGGAACAAAAATGAATAGTGACAGGAAAATAACACAACATCTTTGGGGATCAGGAGCATATATGAGAAGCAGGTTTTATTGAGCCACAGATGTGGAAAGTGCAAGGGTCTCACAAGCCCATTCAGAGTGGAACACATTTATGAGGCAAGGCCTGGGTGGGTTTGAGTCTTTATTGTTTCTATTTGCTTCAGGCAGAAAATAATGAACATTCACTTATTTGTCCAGTCTTCATAGCACCAATGCCAGGAATTGCCCACGAGGTGCCCTCCGGGTGCTGATGGACTAGGTTCAGTGTTCTTGTACTAGCCTACAAAGCTCTGAGCAACTCAGGATGCCTTAAGGACTGCTTTAGCCTGAATGCGGCCCCATTTTAAACACATATGTAGACATTCCTGCTGGTTCAGGCTTTCCCTCAAACAGATATGGGGAGGAAGAGGATACCTCTTAGGAAGAAGGGAGGGAGAGGCATGGCATTGTAGCAATGGTCCGGGAACACATCAGCAATCCTTGATCTTTCTCATGAATGGGCTGATCTTTAAATACTTGTTACGATTTGAAGGATGATATTCATGACTTAAAGCTGAAGTGGGAACCAGCCCCAGTTGATATTCTAGCTTGCCAAACTCTCAAAGCCCACTATAGTCTCTCAGAGAAAGCATTAGAAGTAACAAAAGCTTGTGTAGCCATGACTTCTGTAGACAAAACCATACTGAAAATATCTTTCTACCTAGAAGCTTTGTAAAGCTTTGAGGTTCAGTTCCACACCTCAAGACATGCTCTTATATTCACAAGAGTGTCTTTCCGTCTCTGTAATTAAAACATTAAATGTGGCATGGGAATTATTAATAACTAAGATAGTTATAGCAACAGCATAAAATAAATTTTGACTTTGCTTTCATTGAAGCCAATGGGAGGCTTGCCATTGACTTCAAAGAGGGTATGTTTGGGTTCTGTTGTCTGGAGACTGAAGGAAATGAATCCTTTGATTTCCCAAAAACCACAGAAGACAGACATCTTTAGTAACAGTTCAGTATATGGAACCAAGCTCTGTCCATGGTTTAACCTGCAGAGTCCACACAAGTCATAGGAGTAGAGGCTGAGTCATGTAATGGTAAGAAGAATTTATACTAACTGCCACTCTTTTAGATTCAGTGCAGATAATCACTCATTGGCAAGTCAAGTAGACAACCGTTCCAATGGAATAAATTTTAAATACAGCAAAGCTAAACTTCAATGGAAGTTTATAATAAATAGAACAAATGTTAGGCTTATTTCAGAGAGATGACTCATAAATTTAAGCAGTCCGCAAATGGGAACATCAGGAAGAGCCCATGGCGATGCATCTAAAGGCTAAAGAGAACAGTTCAGAGGAAGGGAATAGTTGGGTTTTAGGGTGAAACTGGCATCAATGGATATCAAATCATTTATTATCATATCTAGTGTTCTGATAATATATGTACTAGAGACATGCTTGTATTTACTTCATGACAGATTAGAGCATTGTCTACTGCCCTACACCTGTTCTGACTTCCCCCCAATTGAGAAATTCGCTGCATTTACAAAGGCACCCTAGACCCAAGAATGAACTCATGACCTGGTGGAGCTGAATTAAGACAAGACAGATATTGGATCATGCATGGATCATCCCTTAATTTTGCAGAGGAGCTTGCACTGACCTTGATGGTCAGTGCAGTCACATCCACACTCACTATCAGACTCATATATACACTACCTTTCTAAAATATGGGAGAAGGACAAGGCTACAAACATCAAACAGCCAAGACAGAAACATATAGGCATTTTTACTCTTATGGGGAACCCCACTGCTTTTACTGAATTCCTGCCTGTTCAAATACTACCCCACTCACTTAAAACAGGCATGAGGAATCTGTGACCCTCAAAATGACTCCCTTAACCCTGGACAGACTGTTTGGGTTGGGGATGATGGGAGCTGGAGTCCAGCAACATTTGGAGCCCCAGATAAAAGATAAGGGCAGTCCATATTTACAATAGGAACCTGTGAATTATCATCTGATTTATAGCCTGAACCATGGCAAGAGCTGACCCAGGTATTAGAGTGTGTGCCTGCATTAAGTGGCTATGTGTATGTGTCTGACAGAAATTTTGTGACAGGTCCTACCTCCACTCCACCAGATTAAAGGGGTGCCCAGCACCACTGAGTTCTATTGCGTAAGGATGCTGTGGGTGACCAGGAGTGGTTGATGGCGCTAATATAAAGGCCTCAGGCTTCATCACATTGTTGCCTGCATATTCTTCATCTCTGGGTGCCCCTTGTCTTCTTTACGCTCTTTTTTCAAAACCAGCTCACTGTACGGTTGAGCATTGGTCTGAGTCCCTAATTTAAAATTCCTCCTCTTTTTATGGTGTTGATATTGGGTACATTACTCTCAGTACTTATCCCTAAAATGGTATACACTTTCAAAGGGGGTAGGCCAACTAGCCATTACAGCAGAAATGGAAAAAAGACAGAAAGTCTAGTAGCACAATTATTGTATTATATTGTATTATTGTATAAGCTTCAGGCATTACCAAGACAAACGCATCTGATGAGATGGACTCTTGCCCAGAAAGCTTATGTCACAATACTTTTTTTAAAAAGTCTTTAAGGTGATAGTACTGTTCCTTTTGTTCCTTTGCTAAAATTGTACTGCGACCTACTTTATAGGGTTGAAGTGAGGATAACAGACTATAAAACACTTGGGCAAATTTAAAATGCTATTACAAAAAGTCGGAAGCTGCCGAGGATGGTTCAGATGAGACTGCAGTGTGCAGAGCGTGTATGTAATATGGGAGGATGGATCACATTGACAACCGCTGCCTCCCACCCCACCCCCAGGCAAGCCTGTCCTAGCAGGCAGCCACACATTGAATTTGCTGTGGACCTACAACGTAGGTCTGAATATCTTGGTTGTGTCTCAGATCACTTTGTTTCCTAGGACTGGGCTTTCCATGATTCCAAACTGCCCCTCCCAACCCAAAATCAATCAGGGATAGACAGGCTGAAGATCCTTATTCATCAGCATAACATTTATAGCCACCCCACCTTTCCTACAAGGAACTGAAGGTAGCATTCATGGGTCTCCATTGCCCCATGTTAGGCGCTATCTGTATAACAGCAGTGCTTACATGTCCAGACTATGTATTTGCAAGGAAGGATTGGGAGAAAACCAAAATGACTTGGCCAGACCACCATGACCTCTCACTGACTACACCACAATCAGCTCTCATGGGTCATGGCCCCTTACCATCTTAGTAGCCCACCAGGTCTAATGGACAGCACCCATTACTGCATTATTCATTTCTCCCCTTATTTGCCTTCACTGGATATGCTCCCACCACTCTCACCTGGCAGTTCTGGAAGTCCCAGAAGATGGGAGTGAAAGGATGGGTCCAGGCCATGCTACAGCCCCCCCCCCCCCGCTTTCTTATCTCTTTATCCAGCAAATTGTCAGAGTGGTAGTCAGACTGAAAAACAAGACGAAGGGAGACTACTTTGCTCAATGCATGTTCCCCTTTCTGTCGTTTGCTGCTAGCACCGCTACCTGCTTTCCTCTCTCCTTCTCATTCCACATCCCCCTGCCCCAGAGTTCAGCCTAATGGTTCTCAGCTACCTTGGCAATCGCTAGGGCTGCCTGGGAACAGTGCAAACCATGCATGAACTGAACCTGAGAAAGAATCGCTGGAGATTTTATAAAGAAAAATAGCACAAAATAACTCGTGTGTCCAACTTCTCCATTTGCAAAGAAGAAATGCAGGGGATAAAGCATATTTATATATGAGTAAAACTAACAACATGAGACGGGAAATAATTCTACTAGATCTTCTTCTGTTGGTTCCCATTATTAAGGCAGAGTTTATACAAAGTTTAGAGTATTAAATGCTATTTTCCTTAGAACAGTGGGATTTTGACACCTAACATCTATACGCTTAAGTGAAATCTAGCTTTGCCAGTACTGGCAAGCTAATGCTTTTAGATTTAGGCATGTAATCCATTTATGTGCTTTCAGCACATGTTTGTGCTGGTTATTTGGCTCTGAAACATAGATCTGGACTGTGTGTCTTACTGGTTTCAGCACTGCAGAAATCTATATCCTACAAAAAGTCAGCATACAGTTGAGAGAAATTTTAAAGCCCTATTGAAATGAATATGATTCAAGCTATGGCTTCCTAAAGTCCCATTGATTTCAGTAGGCACTACTTGCTTATTCTGAATCTGGAATCAGAAACATTAGGAAGGTGATGACATCTTTTAAGTTTAAAAAAAAATCCTGCTGATGTTATGCTCTTTCTTGGAACAGAAAGAGAACAGCATTTTATTTTATTTTTAACAGTTTTACAAACTGTGCTTTAGATAATAATATTGCTAACGTTTGCATATGGTTTGTACATAGGCATAGAATTGGGGAATGTCTATGATCCACTGAGATATTTCAGCCTTTTGAGGAGCAAGAAAACCTCAAGCATCTGTTTCCCAAATGCATATAGCCATGCAGTAGTAGAATTTTTGCAGGCTGCTTTCTGTATCTGATTTTCTTCTCAAATAGAAGCCTTTCATCAAGAAATGCCACTTCATCGGGGGCATTGGAAACAGATGAGAAATCAAATGGTTGATGCACTCCTCCCATGCTGTGACTTCTTCCTTACTGAAAGCCTATCATTCCAGCAGCTCTGAAGCAGTGCGTTGAGGACATCTCTACTCCCACATCTCAAATCATTCATGGTTCCTGTTGGATGGCATATGCCAAGGGAAGGTCCTTCCTGCTGGCTAGCATGCAGCTGCCACGTATTCTATAAGGCATTTAGGATCACTGCTTTCTAATTTGTGCATTAATTGCTTACCTGCTATCAATTAGGTGCACATATGTCAATTACGCTTATAATTTGCCAAATTTCAAACTGCCTCAGAATTTCTTTTACTTCCAACTTCAAAGCCTTCTCTCTCTTTTAAAGACTTGCAGCAACAACTAATTACATCAAACCCTTGCTTCTAGTTTCTTTCAACATTAGTGAGACGTGATTTGATTATCATTCATATCAATGGAAAGCAACCAAGACGTTAACCTGAAGCCTCCATCCATGTAGCTTGCAAAGCCCTTGAACTTTCAGCACCTTTTGATTAAACCTGCTGCCAAATGTATTTATTGCTATCATCTGCTAAAGTTGGATCTCCCTGAAGTTTTCAGGCACCACCTATTGTATGTCTATGAACATTTGGTTTGGCAAATCATTAATTTGTTGTAGACTGTTTTGTTCCAGTCTGGTTTAACCTTTGTACTTTCAGCCTGCAAGCCCAAACATAAATACTTGGAAATGTGTTCCATAAGAGGACAAATAAGAACTAGGTGCCAGATATCCAATTCTTCATCTATATGTATTAACATACCTTCAGGAACTTTTCCCTCTGTCCCTTTACCCCAGTGTTCTAATCTTTGAACTTTCCCCCACTAAATAACAAAACTGAGGCTATCTCAATTACTTCTGATAATTCTAAATCACCTTCATATTAATCCTAAACAAAGTAACATGGTAAATCCAAACCTCTATTGAGATTTTACCTGTGCTAAATGTGAATATGGTGAACAAACTGAGCCATTTCATTTGTGATAAAGCAGTATTTTGAAGAACACAAAATCTGAGAATACTTCATTACTAATTGAAATAGTGTAACAATTTTAGTTGGTGTCTGATACACAGCTGTCAAATAAACAACAAAATACAAGATGATCTGAAGCAGTTTCTAAAGCAGAACACATCTCCTTTACTGTTCTGAGTTTCTAACTAGCATGAAAACTATCAAGGAAGACTCACAAGCAAGAAGACTCAGAAGCAAGAAGAGCACAAATTATCCACATCAGAGGTCTGTTTCCATTCAGTTATCAATTTTGTGTGGGCATGTAGCTACATTTGCTGATATAAAACCTCAATTGGTTTAAAGGTTCAAGCATCACATGTACTTATCTAAACTTCTAAGGTCTGGAAATCTCACATTATCAGTTTCTCTCATGATTTCCAGTACTTCCTTGTAAAGGTTTGGCTGAAACAGTGTCACCATGATGATTAAGTGGGTTCAGAGTGAGATACAGATGTAGGATGTAGGCTCTTAATAGACTTCAAGGGGATCAGGAGCAGAATGGATTGTAGTAACATCAAAAAAGTAGATAAAGCACTCTTTAATTCTGGATGGTGAAAGCATCAGTTGTAGAAAAGCTCAGCACTGACGAAGATGCTGTATCACTCTCAAGACTTTGCAAACGTTTGCCTCTCAGCTAATCAGCTAATAATGAAATCTGTTGCCATAAGATCAAAGTGAAGTTTAACAGGAGTATGTAGTTTGTTTATAAGAATGGGGGGGTGTCCAAAAACATTTTTCTGTTCATCAAATAGGTATGTCAGTTCATTCTACAACAATATTTTAATGTAGTTGCTTGTGGCTTTTCATACAACGGATACACTTTACCATAATTACACTCGGTGTCAGTTATTGAACAAATACATGCAGTTTAATATGAACAGAATGCTAAAGAAAACACTGTGTTCATACTGAATTTCTATTGCACCCATAAAAGTTGACCAATTACGATGGAAGCTCACAATAGACTAAGAAGATACGATGACAACATTCATCTGTTTATCTCTTTGTTTCTACACAATGTGGGCCCTGACTGGGCACACATCCATTCTGCTTATGGTCTCCTAGCCTTCCCTCTGCTTTGCTTGTTCTCAGTGTTTGATATGGAATGTTTGGTATGGAAGGACATTCAAACATGTAGCAACCCCTACGCAATCTGAAGCAGTGTAATCTAGGAGAGATTTGGACTATGTGATAGTTTAGCTATTCAAAGCCAGGCAAGTGACAGCTCATAATGAACGTGGCTTGGCTGTCAATCTAGTTCAGGGGAACTACTTTCCTGGGCGGAACTTCCCAAAAGTAATGGAATGCCCAAGAGGAGCCCAAGATGAAACCTTAAAGGCTGCTTACTTAGAAAAATGTCTTTGTGTGTGTGTGTGTGGAATTTGGGTGCTAAGTGTCAGTGAACTTTCAAGAATTATGTTTACCTTTTTGGAAAGGGCCTGGGGCTAGTCTACCTGGAAGGACCTCTAAAGGGACTTAGTAGAATAGAAAGCAAACTGTCAGAAAGGTTTGAAGGTACTCTTCTTTATATGAGAGAAGTGAGGCATAGTGGAGTATTTTATCTATCAGTCAGAGGATGACACAGTGCAGGCCACACAGATTATATGGTTCTCAGTAGATGAGACCTAAACATATGGCATTTCACAGAGCCTGCTGATGGAGGACCCAAAAGAGTGCTGTGTAATAATGAGTCAAAGTGAAGGCAAGCAGCTGCATTTTACTCACAATGAAATTTGAATGACTGGGGACAGTGGGATCACATTTTATTTTTGGCCAGTTTCATCAGCCTCCTAAGTAAAGCCACATGAAGGAAATCTACTCTCTTTCTGTCTGTTTTCTGGCTGGAAGCCTTTCAAAGGAAGCTGGTATCTTATTTTCCCACCCACACCTCCACAGGCAATATTCCACAGCTTAGATAGCGTCACGGGAGCAAGAACTGATATTGTGCATTTTCCAAAAAGTGTACAGAAAGTATTAACTAATGTATTTTGTGCATAGGTTTCTGGATAGTTTGTTAGGTACTTATGGTTATTAGGTTCTCTGTCTCTTTCAGTATTTTGGTCAATTATAAGGAAGTATGTTTAGTTAAGATTAATGTGAGTAAATTTGTCTAATCTCTCTAATCTAAATTTGTCTAATCTCTCTGGGAAAGACTTCAAAATAACAAAAATGACAAAGTATGATGCTTCAATACATGTGTATCTAATAAAAGAAAACCCTGAGCAGGATCGTGCATTTTGCTTTAAACCACACACCCAATGAAATTCCTTAAATGAAATTGCAAATTGCAGTTAGCATCAATTTGAACTCAATTATATTTGCTGTTTAAAAATCACACCATTCCTGGGGCAAGGTTACAATGTAATTCATTCTGTTTTATTTGCAGTGAACTTTGATATTTCACAGATTTTAGGAACAGTGAGGTCCTGCTAGTTCAGTGGATTTCCACTTTCATAATGGGGCTTTCTCCTCTCATCTGCAGACCCCCTGCTCTGGAGTAAATTGGAAAGGGCAGAGGGGTCTGCAGTGGGGAGAAGGGGAAGTCACATCATGTCCCCTGGTCTGAGATAGCATCTTGCTCAGTAATTAAGCTTCACATCTAGTATATAATTGCCAATCATTCCCCCACCCCCAGATAATCTGTATTCAAACATTCCTTGATATTTAATATACTATTCAGATTAAAATCAATCTTTTAGGCAAGGGAAATACTTTTGGGTAGGCAGCTCCATTATATAGGAGTGAGTCTCTTCAAAGTCACACAACCTAGTAAGATAATGGATTTCACCTTAGCATCCAAAATGGACACTAAGCTCAAAATCTTCATGTATGAGAAATGTTTCCCATTCAACAGCATAGATTGGATTGCCAAGTAAATCCCAGTAGTTTCAAAAGAAGAGAGTTAAGAACATGCTAAGCATCTGCATTAAAATCAACAGGGCTTTGTAGGGTCAACTATGTCTGCCTTATACCTGATAGATTGATGAAAAGAAAGATAGACAGATAGATAGGGTTCTTATGCTGGCTGAGCTCTTACTGTTACTATATGTAAGTTTGATTTTGTGCTGGTTGTTAAAATTTGAACATGGTTTTATATTGTATAGTATTTGAGCTTGGGTTGTATTTTATATAAGTTGTAAGCCACTTTGCAGACCATAGTTCTCAAAAAGAGAACCCAGGATAGATCAGATGGATTCATGAACTAGAGAAATTCAGACCAGAATACCACAGTTCTGGGGTGGCTAACACGTGGCTCTCCAGCTGAGTCTTCACCAATCTGGTACCCTCCAGATGTTTGGGGCTACAACTTCCACAAGCCCCAGCTATGTTGGTGAAGTCTGCTCCAGATGTCGTTGGACCTAAAGCTCCCACCATCTCTGACCATTAGCCATGCTGACTGAGGCTGATGGCAGCTGGAACTCAACATCAGGAGTCACAGATTAGCCACCCATGTCATAGGAGAGAGGCATGAGAAAGTGCAAGTGGGATCCACTGTGTATCCTGAAGTAATCTAGAAGCCCTTGTTGTTCTCTGAACCAAAATGGTAAGGAAAAGGCAGGAGAGGTGGAATGGAGTTTCAGGAAAGTGATGCTTGGGAGAAAAAGAGATTACATTGAGAGTTGAGGAAAGGGACAGGGACCACAGCTAGGTGCTGTAACTACAGAAGGACCCATCTTCAGAACTCACACAATAAAAAAGGATGTTTGTGTGCATTATTTCCCTTCAAACATTTGTCTGTAAACCTAGGACAGCATCTCCCCACCACCACCACCACCACCACTTATTTGCTGCGAGGTGTTACTGATATAGAATTTGATAACGTTTTCTTTGAAGTTTGCGCATATACAAAAAGCAGGAAACTGTAATGCCACATGTAGGCAGGAACTGTGGTGCCAAGTCTCGCTCCCAATATATCATGCTGTGACTGGGGAAAGGGTGGGGAGTATTCATTTCCTTTCTCTGCTCATGGGAAAAGAAAACAGTCAAAGCCACAAGTAAGTGAACGGAGGCATACTTCAATCTTTAATGTCTCTTTTAATGGCTTGTTGCCTCAGTCCTAGAGCTTGGCTGGTAAGACTGAGTGGTTAACAAACTGAAGCCATGGGTTTGTCCACCCTGGTTTGGAGCCGCTCATCTTCCAAGACAATCTGGGCTACAACTAAGCTGATGGTCTTGTTGTTTAACATTTTCCAGTGAGCATGGCAGGTGACAAACTGGGATTGTGGTGACACATATGATTATTGTCTTCCCTTTTTGTGGTTGAAAGTCTATAATTGCTCTCCTCGCTCTCTCTTGGACAGTAAAATGGTTAATGTCTTAAGCAGGAGTAGGCAATGTAATGCTCTCCAGATGTTGGGGACAACAACTTTCAGCATCTCCTACCATTGGCCATGCTGGTTGAGGCCGATGGGAATTGTAGTCCACAACATCTGGAATACACCACATCACCAACCCTGGACTCTTTAGGATACAGTCATACCTCAGGTTGAAGTAGCTTCAAGTTAAGTATTTTCGGGTTGCGCTCCGTGGTGACCCGGAAGAAACGGAGCACGTTACTTCCGGGTTTCACTGCTCACGCATGCGCAGACACTCAAAATGACATTGTATACATGCGCGGAAGTGGCGAAACGTGACCTGTGCACGTGCAGACACACAGTCGTGTCTTACGTTTACTTCAGGATGCGAATGGGGCTCTGGAACAGATCCCATTCGTATCCAGAGGTACCACTGTACAGTATTTGGTATGGAGGACCTTGTCTTGCAATTCCTGCTACATCAGCCAATGCTGTACAACGGAAAAGGGCTCAGAGGTCTGGGCATGCATGGTTTATAGTAGCTCAGCAGGCTTGGCCTCTGCCTCAGCCCGTAAAGTTCCTGGTTCAAGTTCTAGAGTCCCTGACAGTGGCTGAATTTTGCCAAGTATTTCTATTTTACATGGAAAATAAAACGATTAAATAAGTGACAGTTAAATAACTTTTACATTTTCACAGTGCTGTACATATGTTAACTGCAGCAATTAAAGATGATGAACAAATGCAATGTGGAAAATATTAACTGCCATAGGAAACAACATTTCATCAGTCCCATGATAAAACACTCTGCTTTGCAATATCATCATCCTTTGGAGCCAAGATACCAAAGTGTTATGAAGACACCGTTTTAATGAAGGTTGCTGTAATAGAGATTAATGCAGTGTGGGTTTATGAGTCACATCAAAAAGGATGTTATACAAGAGAGCTATAAAAGGATGAGTATAATGAAAAAGATCATTTTTTCTTCTTAAGCTGTCCTGAGCACACTAACCTGTGGTTAATCTCAGCGCTAGGCCATTAAAATTTACTTCATCTACAACACTAATTTTCAAACACGTCTGGCAAACTGCAGTTTCTTCAAAGGACTGAGGTGGTTTTCAGAATTAAAAATCTCAGCAGCATTCTACTCCTAAGGCAGATATGAATGGGCTACTGAGAGGAAAATTCAGGCTTTCCCTATGCAGACACCTTTGCCAATAAGTGGATAGTCCAGTGGAATTTCCTGCTTGGCAGGGGGTTGGACTCGATGGCCCTTGTGGTCTCTTCCAACTCTATGATTCTATGATTCTATGAATTTCCAATATCACACTTGACAGCAGAGTCCCATCGCCATCAACAAATGGAGAATGATGGGTAGCACCTATAGACATATGTGGCCTACCCTTGGGGTTGCTATTTACTGGTAGATTATGTAGCCATCTTCAGACCTTCTCCATGCAATGGGTGGGTGGGTTTGCTATTAAGTTATGTATTCTGTGTTTTTATTTTGTGTTTTTATGTTGTACGCTGCCCTGTGATCTTCAGATGAAGGCCAGTATAGAAATGTAATAAATGAGGAGGAGGAGTGGAAGAACACTGCTGGCTGTGCCCTGGTGTTGCACGCACTGCTGGTCTTGCCACTTGGAAGTTTGTGAATTTAGCATGACGACATCTACCAGGGCTGCACATTGGATTCAGATAAATCCTGGGGCTAATGGGGCCTCCCACTGCCACTGTACCGCCGCCACACGATTTCTGTTCTCATCCTGAAGTAAAGTTCTTAACCTGAGGTACTATTTCTGGGTTAGCGGAGTCTGTAACCTGAAGCATCTGTAACTTGAGGTACCACTGTATATCCTTAAAAAAAATCCCAACAGAGCAGGCCAACTGAAATCAATGTACCTAACTTAGTCATTTTCATCCATTTCAATGGGTCTACTGAGCGTAACATAGCTGAATACAACCCTTTGTTTTCAGACTCTGAGCAGAATTACTCAGCCTATGAAGTGCCTAAGGCCCAGACAAACTGTTTTCCAAAGCACCAAATCAGGGCCTGAACTATATATTGTGGTCGGTGCAAATCTCTAGCACCTAAACGTATACAGCTGCACGTGAGCAGGAACTCCACGCAATCAGGATCCTCCATCGTGTCATCTCACTTCTCCTTCTCCAGCTGTTTGGTGTATACACAAATAAAGTTTGAAAAGGGTATCTATCTGATAGGAATTCACACTAGATCTAATAAATAACTTTTCTTGGCACATGAGGTGAAGAAGTTGTTGAGGTATGACTGTGGCCTATTGTTGCAACTGCAACAATCAGATCTGAACAACATTACCAGAATGGTGCTAATGGTTACTCACTGTTCAGACACAAATATGTACATATGCATGCAGTTCTCCTAATTTGTTTACTTGGAATAAGATCGATTTATTACAATGGAATTGGCTTTTCAGTGTGGCTAAAATCATTTAGCTCAAGAAACAAAAAACTTTCAGCAACAATTTGAAAAGCTTTAAAACTGTAGCAGATCAAGGCAACTTGAGGGGAATATATGACATGCTTTTGTGTTACATGTGATAGTTACTTGAATTTTTACTATGTTAGAAATCAGTCAGCAAAAGCAACACCAGCTGCTGGGGGTACATTTTAGTCATGGCATTTCTCTGGTATGGTTGTGCAATTACACAGACTACTAACCCCATGGAGGCTAATCAATGTTTCAACATTATCTAAGAAATCTCAAAGTGCAGAAATTGACTACTTTCAAGAGTGACAGAGCTATTTTGAACTTAGGATTTATTATAATGTAGAATACTCCATTCTCAGCATTTCAATTTTATCTGCCTCTAATTTAACAATGTCTGCCATTGTTTATGAATTGTGCATTTGTCCTCACTACTATCTGCTTTGATGTTGTGTCAAGTCTACCAGATGAATTTCACTGCTGAGAATCCATTACAAATGTTCAGAAGGATAGTGGATTGCCTCAATACGGCAACAAAAAACACCACTTTGATATATCACTCTTACTTAGTTTTGAAGTAGCTTTGAAGCCCTTGGCCATTTCCTGAATCGACTCAGGAGACCTTAGTACAGTCACCAGGATGGTCAATAGAGAACGCAAACCCAAGAATACTTTATCAGCTATTATTGGCTGGAAACACAAGGTTTATTATTAGAAAGAATGACACACTAGGCTTATTATACCAGCATGCCTCACATTCTCATTCTATTTTAAAAGGTTTTTTAAAGTTCTAGACTCTAGCAAAATTTCAATCAATTATGCAAGTCTAACACTTGTATTGGTGAAGAGCCTGGTGATAAGAAATTTATTTGTCTGTGTATAGGAATAACTCCTTAACCATGACCCAGAGGGCTGAATTCAAAAGAAAGGATACTATTAGTCCAATTCTGTGCATAGATGGGCAATTAATTGGCAAAAGCTATGTGTCATTGTTTTGTTACTAAAACTTCCCTATGCAGAGTATGTTCTCAGGATATAGAACTACATTTTCCACACACAATATTCTCATACAAGCTCTGTATGCAGAAGGGCTCTCCATCATTGCCAGTGGGTGCTCCGATAGCATGGCAATGTAATTTTCTGAAAGGACTACAATGCTTTGATTACGCTCTTGATTTCACAAGTTGATCAGCAACCATGTGCCATCTCATCAACACTATCTCTTGTCCTGCTAAGTCTACCTCATAGGTGCCAACTCCCTGGGGTCCTGAGTGCTTGAACACCCACAAAATTCCCCATGAAGGGGCCAGGCACCAGCAAATTTCAGTGCCAGGGCCATGTACACTACATGGCACCCACGACGCCATGCACCCACGGTTGCAGGGCCAAGTTTGCACTCCTGGTCTGTCACATTCATTATCACAACAAGGCACCTCTGATCACCTCATACTTGAGTAAACTCTGAAAGTTATTAAGTCCATGTTAATTTACTCCAGTTGCTAAACTGCATTTCCATTCTTACCATGGGGTTGTATCCACTGCTGCTCTTCTGCCTGCACAACAGACTTCCGCTTTGCAATTCTCTTCCCTCCTCTTCCCTTCTTGCAGCCCCAGAAGGATGGGGGCACCTCGAGAGCTGATTTTGGGGGTGCACAGCGGGAGGTAAGCAAGGTAAACGCTGCACCGCACAAGCACCACTCCACTCATACAGCACTGGATGCAACCCCATAGCCCCTTTCATAAGTCCATCTCCATATGTTCAGTGAGTACATGATATGGGAGCAAAATAATATTTGCTAGCCACACACCCCATAGCAATAAGGGTGGCTGGAAAGGGGCCAGCGTACATTCAAATGCCTCTGAATGTAGAGCTGGTGCACATGAACAGAACCAGAGGAGGCTGGTTTGTTAGGGCAAATGGAGGCACTGCCCTTAACCAGCCCCACCTGCCTGCCATCTTACTTACATCCAACCCGACGGCAGGCACAGGCTGTCACCTTCCCCCTACTCATTCTTAGTGCTGCTTTTTTGGAACCCAGCAGGGAAGATGATATGGTCAATACTATATTCAGTTGGCTCTGCCTGTCATTGGGCTGTGTCTCCAGCTGTGATTAGGTTTGAATCCACCTGTTGTTAGCACCTCTGCCTTCCACCTTGCCAGTCCCAATTGGCACCAGCCAACACTGAGTTGAACCCTAGTTAACTGGGGTTCTTTCCCTCTTATGTGTATGAGCCCTATGGGCACGCATCTTATATCTGCTTATGTGTAGGCTGCTTTCACATTAGCAATGAGGGAAGTTTTTAATGTTTGATGTTTTATTCCGTTTTGAATCTGTTGGGAGCCTTCCAGAGTGGCTGGGGAAATCCAGCTGGATGGGCGGGGTATAAATAATAAATTACTACTACTACTACTACTACTACTACTACTACTACCACCATCATCATTAGAATCCTGCCAGAAATCATGGTCAGACAGCCTAGTTGTGCATGACAAGTGGATGCACATATTCACTAGATGTGTGAGTAACTTTTTCTGAAGGACACATTCATTCTTTCTGAAAAGTTCTGCAACCCGGCAGTTTACAACCTATATCAGATCAAATATATTGAAAAGAAACTGTGTGTACTTTTAGGAACATTAGACATTGCCTTAGTTCAGAACTGCCTGCAGCAACAGGCAGTGGACCTCTTTCAGACAGGAGTCCTTTCCAGTCCTACCTGGAGATGTTGAGGAGTGAACCTGGGACCTTCTATAGGAAAACCATATATGCTTCCCCACTTTGTACAGAATAATATAATTTGGGGGATAGAATTCTTCCTTATTCGTCTCACAATTTGTTGAAGCCTAGGAAAATACAGTTTACTATGTGATGACATTTGTCCCCAACACTCACCTAAGGTTTTTGTGAAAGGCCACCATGCACTACTAAACCACAAGTTACTTTCACTTGAAATTTGCTAGACAAAGAGGTGCTTTTTCTACCTCACATATGGGCCTGTGAACTAGCCTGTGTGCTTCTTTACTGGAAAGCTTCTTCTGGCTAAACCAAAATGCTAACATCTGGCCTATATTCTGAGTCTATTTTTGATGGATGGGTGGGTGGATGGAGACAACTTTTCTTGCCCAATGGAATTATTCTTTCAGAAGTACATTTTGCTACTTCCGATAATTAAATTAAGTGTTCTGTTGACTCTCACTTTAGGAATGTTGCTAGTCACAGAATGTTTGATCTATGTTATCATCTGTTGACCTTTCTGGAATTTTATGATGTAAACTAGTTTCCTGAAACAAATAGAAGAAAAGCATTTTTGGACTATTACTTTTTTTCCTTCTTCAAACAATTAATATAACCAACCAAATCTAAAACAGTTGTTTGACATGCATATTAAACCAATTTTAAGTAAAACCCTATGTCTGGCTAATTCTCCATCATGTTATGTATTTAGAGTGGGGTCGCCAATGTGGTGCCTTCCATTTATTTATGGGCACAAACTCCCATAATCCCTGATGTTGGCCATGCTGGCTGAAGATGATGAGCCTAACATCATCTGGAGGGTACCATGTTGGCTACCCCTTATTCTTAGTGGATGGATTTATGTATTGCAAGCATAAAATCCAACATTAAATCCATAGCATTTCTAATTAAAAGATCTCAGGCAAAAGTGATGGAAAAGGTCCTGGAGAGGTGCTGTAGTGGAAGTACAGATGGAATAGTGTACTCCATATAAGACAGCTTCACATGCACACATTTGTTTCTAAAGTGAGCAATTGTTACTGAGAATTAAGACATTTGTTCATTTTATTACCAAAACTGAATGGTTAATTTACCCATCACTGTGAGTTTAGGATGAAATCCGCAACACACTTATTTAATAACAAAGTCAGTGGGACCACACAGAAGTAAATAGGTTGCAGGTTGCAGATTTAGATATTTTGGCTGAAATCCTAATAGTTTTTTAATGTAATGCAAACCATTTTAGGATGGGGATATTAATGTTTTGGCCAATGTGTTGGTGTCTTCCTTTGGAGAGACTTGAGAAATGGATTCACTTCAGACAATGTGTTCAAATGATGGTGATGTAACAGGAAGACCTCTGTGCAGGTATATATGAGAAAACCTATGTTCAAAAGTAGTGAAATTTTCAGAAAGAATGGAGATTCTACAGCAGTTATGAAGCAAGGCAAAAAAGAACGGAAATGTCTTGAATAAAAACCATGCACAGAGCCAAGCATTAATAGCACTGAATGCAGTTCCTTTATGGATTGTCTTATGAAATCCCTTAACAATTAGAGGGGACTGTTGATCATTCTTACACATCTGAGGAACCAATCTTGGGTACATCATGATCCTTACATGCTTCAAGTTACATTACTTGTTAATACGATCCGTGCTACCCAACAGGAGCTAGCTGTACCCAAATAATGAGCATATCGTTGCCTTGCTTACACTGTTCTAATAGCCATTGACCTTTTGAGAAATACTCTAAGCCCATTATTGCTAATACATCATGCCAAAAAAAGTATTTCTATAAGAGCCCAAAGTATAGAAACTGGGGCAACATACGTATGTACACATGGAATAACTGCCATGTCAAAAGGAATAGCTAACTGGCATCACATTGCACTCTGTGAGGCTCTTTAAATGGAATAAATTACAATGTGTTTTCTGAAGATATGCCCAGTTTTGAGCAAACAAAAAGAACAGCAGCCTTAAAACTCTTACCTGCCAAACAGAGTTTGATGGAAAACAGGCCTGGAGGAATCCTCCCAATATCTGAGCCAAAATATTAAAGCACAGAGATAAAAGATGTCCCATTTTACTGTAAAATGTCAGCCAGTTCTTGCTTTAGACCATGGATACTGAAGATTAGTTATAAACAGAGGCCCTGATCCAACAACAGTAATATTCTCTCTCTCTCTCTCTTTCACACACACACACACACACACACACACACACACACACACACACACAGCACTCCCAAAAGAAGAAGTTCTCACTCAATCCTCAGTGTTGCAAATTTGAAAGTAATCTGCTGGGTCAGGAAGGATACATTCCTTGTCTTCCTGCCATCCCCCCCCCCCCGTTCTTCTTAAATGATGTGTGTTCCTTATCCTCCTGCTTTTATTAACACTCATCTAAAAGGTGGTCTGCAGTATTGACTGCTTGGCTTCTCTGACAGCTCTCAGTGCTTCCAAGGCAGAGTCAGTAATTCCATGAGCGCAGCAGTTACCAGGCCGGCACAGCTTGCTGCAGCCCTTGGGATTTCCTCAAGCAGCAGAAGTTCATTCTGCAGCGATTGTAGCCACCATACATTCAGGTTCACCCTGTAAACCTAAGAATAGTATTCTTATGTTTTGAGATCAGGCATAGGAATACAATACGGACCACACAGCACCAATTCCAGATCTTTCTATGAAAGGAATAACTTTTTAAAAATTCAAGTAAACATTGTAAATTGGTGTGTAGGATTTTATAATATTTATATGCACTGGTTGTTTTGTTTTTGTTTTTTTTTTAAAAAATCCCAATTCTTTATCTTATTTAGGAATATTAGCGAGCTGGATTTTCCCCCCAGCAAGATGACCACATTGTTAGTGCAAGAGCTTTCCCATCATGCAATAATGCAGTTGAAACAGATCACGATACCTTGTAAAAAGCATGGCTGTAGGGCAAGGTGTACGTCACGGTTAAAAATTGGCCACTGTTTCTTTAATACAAAAGGTACTGAGTCAGCATGAGTCAGCGGCCTACAATGAATTGGCAAAGCCTGCATGTCTCATGCAACCTTTTACCTACATATGCCTGTATATATAGAGTGGTCATTGATTGTGTAGGGTTGGGTTGGTTGGTTGGTTGGTTGGATGGTAGAACGTTGGCTGAGTTTGGTGTGTGTAAAAGCTGCCGGTTGTGGTTGGAGAAGACTTTTTTTAAGAATAAAAGCAGCATTCTGCAAAGTACTCTTTCTCAACTACTCTTTGTGCCAACTAGGGTCTGAGGACCAGGCAAAGAAGGTGTTTTTTCAAACACTGACAGTGCATAGTGGTTAGAGTATCAGACTGGGATTGGGCAGTCAGGTTCAAATACTGTCAGGGACTGGCTGGATGAGGAGGAGTGGTGGAAGCTGCCTGACAAAGAGCCCCCCAGGGAAAGGATTTGGATCCCGGATCCTGGTGGTGGGAAACCGGCCACAGCCCAGAGGAGAGGTTGATCTGGGAAGTACTGGAGGCAGGGAGCTTGAAGGATGGTGAAGAGGAGGAAACAGGCAGTGAAGGTGGGGTTACAAGTCAGTCTGGGCTTCATCTAGACAGGAGCAACCCTTAGAAGTCTCCTTGTGTTCTTTGCTTGGCTTCCTTAATGAAACCAAGTGCTTAACTCTCTTTCTCTGCTCAGCGACTGACCAGTTCTCCTTGTCGGCTCCTTGACAATCCCCACTCAGCCATAAAGCACCATTTTTGAACTTGAGCCAGTCACTATATCTCAGCCTAAACTACCTCACTGGAGTGTTGTGAAGGTAACAAGTGACTTAAACTCTTGAGAGGAATGAAATAAATAAGTGTTACAGAAGTGGTTGAAATGCAATTTAGCACAAGTGGGCTCAATGTCTGTTTCCGCAATGGGGCCTCTGCCCGCTCTCTTTCCTCCTAGCAGCCCCCTGCATGCTGCCAAAAGCTGCTCTGGAAGATTGAGAGACCTGAAATTCAACAAGAAAATGACTGAAATCCAAAAAGAACTATTCTACTGGAAAGCTGGATTTAATAAAAGAAATCCTGTGGTGAAGTAGAAGTACTAATTACAGATTAATATATGTAATCCAGGTTATGATGAGTTTAGAATTAGAGCATAAAAAGAGGTGTCAGTAAGACAAGTGAACAAGTTTGCTCAAATAAGGCTTAAGATGCAATGTAAATTTTACTGATATAAAGAAGTTCTTAGGATTTATGCATAGGCACAGAAGGGTTTCTTCTTATATAGTTTGCTGAGCACCCCAAGCATATTAAGTGCAGTTTGTATTTTAAAAAAATGAATCACTGTCTAATGCAGTGGTGAGAAACCTTTGACCCTTCAGATAGTGTCGTGCTACAATTGTCATGACTCCCATAGTGCCTTTGGGCTCAGGCTTGGGATGTCAAACTCTGGGAGGAGATGATGTGGAATGGGAGGAGGAGACTGGAGCAGATGGAAGAGCTTCCCTTGCCCCAAACACAACTGGCTCCAGTGCTGAGACAGGAGTCCCAGCTCTCTCTCTCCTCTGGAGGAGCAAGTAGTGTCAAGAGTCCAAGCAGCTGCCTGGGGTTGTTAGCATCTGTCTGCCTTGGGAGACAATGGAGGAGAGCATCTTTGGGAGTGAAGTCAAACTGCTGGAGAGTTACAGTTACTGTGGCTATAGAGACCTATGAGAGAGACATGTTTTGTTCCAGCTGGAGCAGATGAAGGCATCCTGTTGTGCTGCTACAGCTGCACCATGGCATTTCTTCTTTCTGCTCTCCTTCCAGCAGTCATTTCTCTTCTGCTTACTGCTGTGGATACACAACCTGACTGTCTCCAGGCACTGCAGTCGTCTGCAAGAGATTCCCACAGGGCAGAGTTCATGTTGCCAGCCTGCGTGTCACTTTTGCAATGCAAAGTTGGTCTGTCAATGAGCCTAGTGCCTGAAGCCCCATGGATGGGGATCCTGCTACCTTCCATTCTGTACACATGACCAAGCCAGCGTGGACGTCATTAAGACAGGAGTGTGAACTTACTGGGAATGTGAGCGTGGAAGAGCACATATTTGTTTCAGACTCTGTCCTGTCATGTAATGCCCAAAATCTCCCTGACACAGCGCGTATGGAAGGTATTGAAGCATCACTCCTGGTGGTTTTCAGTTGCCATGACTCACTTCCATAAAGCAGCATGCTCAACACACAAGCCTAGTAGACCTTCATCTTGGTTGGTTAGTATTGCAGCGAGCTGAATGCTCTGACACAGCTTTAGCAAGCAGTCATTGGCACATCGTTTGGCAATCCTCTTCCATGATCCATTCTCAGTGCAGTAAGTGTCTTTTCACAAGGTGCACACTTGTAGTTCACAAGAGCCTTGTGCTTCACTGTGATAACATGCTCCACATCCTTTATGCCGGCCTCATATCAATTTGGAATCTGTTGCTCTCTTTTGTCAAAGGAGGACATAGCTGTGTTGTAAGTTGCCTCTTCGATATAGTTCCACAAGTTTCAACACTGCTCCTGGGGCAGTTCAGTGGAGCTTGTTTGATGGAATTGGAGAAGCATTCACACAGCTCAGATATGACTGTTCTGGCAGTGATGATTCAATGTCACATTTTCTGCTTTGTTCTTTGGGCCCTCTTTGGCTGGAAATGGATCTTGCTTGTTATCAGGGAGTGATCCGTTTCACAACCAGCACTGTGGTAGCTCCATGCAACATAAACACAGTACAGTGCCAATTGTCTGGTGATTCCCCTCAGTTCAAATTGGGGTCATGGATGAGGGAAGAGAGTCTTTAACTATCTGCCACCACATGGGTGTTGCATCTTACCCAACCTTATCCACCACTAGCTCATGGGACAGTTTCCAAAGACCAGTGTGAGCACAGAAGAGCACATCAGAATCAGCCCTCTAAGAACTTACTTCCTTGGGTACTGAAACACAGAAAAAACCCTGATACATACCGGTACATATATATTGCTTGAGTGAATGCCAAGTGAGTACAGAAAAAATAACAAACTAGAATTTATTTTTGTTTTCTAAATACATTGGTATCTCGGGTTACATACGCTTCAGGTTACAGACTCTGCTAACCCAGAAATAGTACCTCGGGTTAAGAACTTTGCTTCAGGATGAGAACAGAAATCATGCTCTGGCGGTGTGGCAGCAGCAGCAGCTGGAGGCCCCATTAGCTAAAGTGGTGCTTCAGGTTAAGAACAGTTTCAGGTTAAGAACGGACCTCCGGAACGAATTAAGTACTTAACCCGAGGTACCACTGTATATTTCTCTGACTCAGGAATGGGAACTTGTGGTGCATCAGATGTTGTTTCACTACAACTCCCATCATCCCTTACCATTGATCTTGTTGGCTGAGGCTAATGGGAATGTGAAGGATACAGGCTCCCCACCTGTGCTCTTCATTATTGTAATGAGGACTTGTAAGACCTAGTTGTTTTGCATATAGTACCAAATTGCACTATACACCAGACCCCCTCATTATTGCCAAGTACTAGAAACAACTCTGTAAAACTCTTGACTAGAAGAGAGTCATAAAGATTTCTGAAGCCATTCCACTAGGTTTTCACCTTCTGAGGAGTGACATCATCCAGTTTGGCTGATCTGGCTTAAACATAATCACAAATTTCACAGGTCAGGCAAGTAAAGCAAGGTGATGGCATTTTTAATGTGTGTGCTTTCTTGGTTTATGACTGAAGGTAGGTGGGCAGCTGCTATTTCAGGGGCTCATCTGTCCATCTGGAGTTCTTTGTACTACTATGAAACTAAATGAGAACATTGTAAACTCCCCCTTGCACTAGAAATATAAATATTTTCTTCTCTGGGAAAGACTGCTGCCTAGTGTAACAGGAAGTGATCTAATATTTCATTTATTGGTCTAATATTGCTGAAAGGTTTGATTTTAAATTGGATTGTCAGCAAATTCACTAGGCATGGGGTGTTAGGAATGAGGAGGAAGGGCACAGACTTTCTTTCCCATATTGTTCACACATAAAAAGTTCATAAGTAGGACAGAATTATTGTTCAGTGAGGTTCTTTGATATAGGTTGGGGTGCGCTCCAGAGGTAGTTGAATTACAACTTCCATTTGTCCCAGCCAGCATGAAGGGGGCACGAAGAAGCATAGTCAGTTGTCAGTGAAGTTCACTCTTTATTCAAGGAAATGGCATGCAACTCAGCAGCACTTTCCAGCAGGTAATGCCCCATAGATCAGTAGCCAGGACTGAGGGCCTTCCACCCCTTCTAAGGCTCCTCCTCTCCTGGAAGTTTCCCAAGTAGCCTCAAACTGTGTCTTCACACCTCTGGCCTCCGTTTGGCTCTCCTCACTATCCTGCATGTTGTGGGAGACCAGGGGTGAGAGGAGCTTGTCGCAGGCAGAGATTCTTCCAGGGATTCTTCAGCAGTCTCTTGACCCTTCTCCTCTACTTCAGCCTCAGAGTCTGAACTGCTACCTGTCACAGGTTCTTCCTGCTCACTAAACCCTGTTGTTCATTCAGTATCTAGCACTTCCTCCCAATCTCCCCCCCCCATGACCTCTCTTTTGTGCCCCACCACCAATTCCTGGACTATGAGACTTCCTCTCTGGGATTTCCCTTGGGGGTTCCCCGGCTGGCACCTCCCACCACTCATCGTCCAGCCAGTCCTTGACAGCTGTAGTCCAAAAATATATGAAGGGTGACCCCATTGGCTATCCTGGCGATAGGTGTTGAGGACATTTTAAGACTCGGAGCGCCTGAAGAAAAATGAATTTTGGTTCAGTCAAGACTTTGTGTCACCAAATCTGTAAACATAGAACATTTTCCACAGATGAATCTCTGCTAAAAAGTTCATGGAAAATATAGTCTACATTTAGTAGGACGGTTACCATAATGCCATAACATATAATAATAAGTATATAACACTGACAGTTCAACAGTAAGCAGGAAATTTAAAATATATCCAAAATTCTGAGAGAACATAAAAAGGATAAATGGACAATTCTTAATATTTTCAATATCCAATCCCAACCCATGCAGACACGCTTTAAAAACCTGTATGTCCTTTATGTCTGGAGACAGGTCATGTATTCATAGCAGTGACCAAGGAGGAATGGCCACTAGGAAGAGTGCAGAGAGAAGCAGCACTGTGGTGTACCTGTAGCAGCAAAACCAGATGCCTTCATCTGCCTGAACTGCAACTACAGTGGTGCCTCACAAGATGAAATTAATCCGTTCCGCGAGTCTCTTCGTCTTGCAGTTTTTTTGTTTTGTGAAGCACGGCTATTAGCGGCTTAGCGGCTATTAGCGGCTTAGCGGCTTAGCGGCTATTAACTGCTTAGCGGCTTAGCGGCTTTAAGAAAAAGGAAACAAACTCGCAAGAACTCGCAAGACGTTTCGTCTTGCGAAGCAAGCCCATAGGGAAATTCGTCTTGTGGAACGACTCAAAAAACGGAAAACTCTTTCGTCTTGCGCGTTTTTCGTCTTGCGAGGCATTCGTCTTGCGAGGTACCACTGTAAACATGTCTATCCTGTATCGGTCTCTACAGCCACAACAGGTGCTGTCACTCTCCAATGGTTTGACTTCACCACCAAATGCACACTCTTCCAATGTCTCCCGAGAAAGACGGATGCCAACAATCCAACAATGTCCTTCATGTAAGAACTACACTGCTTTTTCGGGCAATGCCCTCCTCTCATTCCCACCACCTTCACAGTCACGTCTGGTGGGGACATAGGAGAGAACTGATTTTTAGGAACCGGCTCCTTTGAAGGAAAGAACTCTTAACAGTGTGCTATACTGTTTTTTCCCCCTCCTTCTGCATTTTAGTAAATACTATATTAAAAAAAACCTGTTTTGATTCCATAGGTAATTTAATTAACTTTTAACAATAAAATTCTCTATGCTTTAGTTACGTGTGTTTTATCTGTATTTGCTTTAACTTTTGTGAGCTTCCTTGATTTCTGGGGGAAAGGTGGGATATAAATAAAAAATAAAATAAAATAAAAGCTCTTGGTTAAAAGTGGGTTCAGCTTAAGAAATCAAGTAGCACCATAAAAGGTTTCCACTTCTGGTCTCACCGCCCCCCCCTCAAATGTATTAATCTGACAGCTATTTCAACCATCACTAAATTTAACTTGCTAATTTTCTAATTTACAAAATATGTTCAAAATAAAATTAGACATTTCCCCCGATAGGCAGGATATTAATGCTTCCTCTTGCATTGGGAGGAAGCAGCTATTTTTCCATCTTTGAATGTTCTTAGAAAGTTTACTTCAAAACCTCCGGGGACTCTGCTCATCTTCTAATTGCCTCTCCACGCCCAAGCATCTGGATGTACGAAGCGCTATTTACCAGCTCTCCCAAGCCTTCTCTTCCCCTGCCCCCCCAAACACATGTTAAATGTTTTGCTATCTCTAAAGATTCAGTGGAAACAAAAACAAAAACCTTCATATTTGAGAGGCAAACTGTGCAGCCTAGGAAGACAGTTTATACAGAAAGGCAGTGCTGTGCAAAAGTATGGAAAGTGTCCTTAATATGCTTTTCTTACCAGTCTTGTACAAGCTGGATGAAGAGCCAAACACACAAACTGGGGCTGCACACATATAGCCACAGGGTGGTATTCAACTAAGCTTTACTCAGAATAAAAGGTAAAGGGACACCTGACCATTAGGTCTAGTCATGGCCGACTCTGGGGTTGCGGCGCTCATCTTGCTTTATTGGCCGAGGGAGCTGGCGTACAGCTTCCGGGTCATGTGGCCAGCATGACTAAGCTACTTCTGGTGAACTAGAGCAGTGCACGGAAACGCCGTTTACCTTCCCGCCGGAGCAGTACCTATTAAACTACTTGACCTTTGACGTGCTTTCGAACTGCTAGGTTGGCAGGAGCAGGGACCGAGCAATGGGAGCTCACCCCGTTGCGGGGATTTGAACCGCTGACCTTCTGATCAGCAAGTCCTAGGCTCTGTGGTTTAACCCACAGCGCCACCTGCGTCCCATTACTCAGAATAGACCCATTGAACTTAATGACCATGACTAAGTTGGACCTATTACTTTCAATAGGTCTACTCTCTTAGTCTAACCTACCTCACAGGTCTGTTGTGAGGATGAAATGGGGAGGAGGAGAACCATGTACCCCACCTTGAGATCTTTGGGAGATAAAGGTGGCCTATGAACAAATAAATGTACTTTCCCCATGAAATACATTTGGATTTACTGTGAACTATCTTGTCATGATGGCACATTCCCTAGGATTTGCAACAATATTCAGGCATGAAATTGCAAACTGACATATCCTTAATATTATCGCCTTGGCCACTTTGCTTCAGTGATTCAGTTCTGTGCATGCAATGAAGCCCACAATTCACTGTAGTTCACTTAACTTGACCAAGTATATTTTAAAGTTCATATTACATAGGAAGAGTATCATGACAGAGACAGTAGATGAAGTTGCTTCTCTCTGATCTGCTTTCCACATTGCTTTTGGATGGAGAAAAGACACACTCAGGTAACTTTTCCTTCATATTTTTTGTACTGTAGACCTCTGCCCTGAAAGAAATGTCACAAGGTAAGACTGTCAGGAGAAACAATTTCATTGGGTCTTCAGGATGTGGTCAATAAAAAGAGCCTGATTCATACATTGCCTGAGTTCCATGGAAGGTTCCCTATGATCAGGTTCCACTGCAGTCTGGTAATATCTATAGAACTGAACCATTTGAAGTTGCCAAATTATGCAGCATCTTAAATTATGCAATTATGCCAGCATCAATTGTCCCTGGGAGCTGAACAAATAACATAAGCCGCCTGCCCTGAACTACATCAAAATTAAAGTGAGAATCAAATGCCATTGGCGTGATGAATTAGTAGCATCAAGAGTTCATTAAAATGATAATTCTTAATAGAAAATAAAACACTTGAAGCTCACTCAGATCTGAGAAGAGAATCAATTTTATGAGCATCCTTCCATGCATCAACAATTATAAAATAGATTCTCTCAGATATCACATGGAAAATAAAATTTTCATGGTGGGAGTGGAGTGGAAACCACAGAAAAAAAGAAAGAGGTTATGGGTACTGCCACTTCTAATGGCAAGCCTTGTCCCTAAGTAATAGATAGTATCTCCTCTCTGGAGAAATTTGGTGAACTGGTTCCTCAGTCCCCCCATTTCTGACAGATAGGCTGACGAATTTTGAGATGCCATTTACACACAGCTCTAACTAGAACATCGAGCTGTTCCATATTTATATCCTTGAATAACTCACGCATCTGTGCCAATGATTCGCTAACTTGTTATTTGGCATTGTATACTCTGCTTTCCATCATCTTTCAAACAAACTTGTGGTATATTACGCTTAAAATCCTAAAACAAACTTTTGATTTTCTTCACGGAGCTTGTTTCTTCTTACAAAACCTGTGATTTCATTCTTTGCTAATATCGGTTAAACCCATGCTTCATTCAAGTATTTATTTAGGATCCCTTACCAGATGTGCTTCTTTGGGCACATGGGACAAATTTATATTCATGTGCTTCTCTGATATGATTCATGCCAAGTTTCAGTCCAATCCAACTTTCTTTAAAAATAATAATAAACCTTTCCCTAGGTGCCTTGGGTCATGTAGTTACAATGTAACTATATAATGTGCAATAAACCCTATGCTAAAATAAATAACCCAATTTTAAATAGTAAAACGGCCACAAAACTGAAGTCTATCTGAAAACTATAGCCCACAAAGTAAACATTGCTGAGGTCTGATCACTGAAAAATAGCCATGAAATTTTTTACACACATTTAGAACAATCTGCACGTGCAGTGAAAGGGCTATTACTGTGTTGCTGGATCCCCAAGAGGCAATTTAGTGTAAAGGCAACATTATTACATCAGTACAAGAAAGCTTAACCTTGAACTACCCTCACGACATTTTCCATCCCCACCCTTTAATAAGGTCTTGCAGCCAAAACCCCATCTCAGATCTTTGTCCATTTCTGATCGTATAGAAAGCAAAACACATTTCTTGCGATTTCACAGTGGCCTCATTCACAGTCTGGCTTACCATGAGATGCAAACCAAGCCAGTGTGAGTCCATGTTCATAGAAAATGCCTTCTTTCTGTGAATTCAATTCCAGATTGAGGCATATATGTGAGCCGCCCACTGATTTGTCTTCTGATGCAGCTAAATCACTCACACCATGAGACTTGGTTCCATTTATGCTGACTATGGCCTTATGTCTCAGTATGGGATATTGCTATGAAGTAGTGCTATTTTCTACAGACGTATGCCCATTATAAATACGCTGCTGTCCCTCAGTGGGTGGTGTGGGGTTCTGGTTCATATTTCCTCTAGTAGTGGTATTAGGGTATGGTTGGTAGGTACATGATACTACCACTTTGCTGAAGCTAAGCAGGTGTATGTCTGGGTCAGTGCCTGAATAAGGAACCGTGAGAGAGAGAGAGAGAGAGAGAGAGAGAGAGACTCCTAATGAGTGAACTTGGATATGTATCTATAAAGTATATGCTCTTCTCATTTTGATGTTCCTGGGGCCCATGAGATCACCCTTAATCTTTTTAATAACCAGAAACTAACTTGAGCAGTTTGTCCCACGTTGGGCAAAGATTCCTGAATAGCAGAGGGCAGAACCAGATGACCGCCAGAGTTCTTTTCAATTCTGCGATTCTATGGTCTTTGTAAAAGTGGACAGACAAAAGCTCTGCCTTGATTCCTTGAGGTACACAATGACAGTCTTTTCAGAACCCTGTAAAATGCTTTGTTGCACTTTCTGAATTGGCCACTAGCTAATATACCACCATAGGTTGGTAATGCTTTGCTCATAATCTGGCATGTGTACATGATTAGAGCTCCTAGAATCAGGTGAATCTGAAAGCAGGCACAGAATGTTTGTTAGGGTGCCATACATTGATTAAAACACTTTGGGGTTTTTTATTGTAATTTTATGCTGCTTTGACAAAGTCTGCCCCAATACTTTTGCTGCCTGAGACAAAGGACATGATGTACACCCACGTACATCCATTCCACTTACAGAATCCAACCACATTGGAATTTGAATACAGTAGGCCCGCAACTCCACATTCCAGGAAGAGCACATAGGCAAAATTGTGCATAGTCAACCAAATTGGTCACAGCGGCGGTTGGGATTGCCAAAGTTTCCCCCCAGATGCCGTCCCCTTTCTTTTCTTCTCTTTTGGCCAAGCGTGCAAAGCTGAATGTGCACAAGTTACATATGCCCAAGTTGTGAGTCTACTGTATTACATAAATATTGGTGATGGGAAGCAACCTCCACTGTACTTGAGGGTAGCTAGCTCGCTTTGGAGGTACAGAGCTAGTTAGCTTTAAACAGTAGTGATTGCTGCCATCTCCTCACATCTGCCACCTGAGGCACTTGCTTTACTCTGCCTGACAGAACCAGTCCTGGCTTTGAGTCCCTTGAAGAACAAGCAGGATATAAATGTCATACATACATACATACATACCCTCAATCTGCACTATACAATTAAACAATATCATACCACTTTAAATAGTCATGACTTCTCCCAAGGAATCAGGGGATTTGTGCTAAGAATTATCAGGATACCCCTATTCCCCCTCAGAAAGCTACAACTTCCACCAGATTTCCCTGGGAAGAGAGATTAACTACTAAACCACTCTGAGGACTCTAGGTCCCTGAGAAGAGCAGGGTTCTCTAACCAACTCTTAAAAATCACATTCCACACAACATTCACAGCAGGAATGGACAAGACGTTGCATTTTCCCTGGTACAAAATACAGTTGATTCCTAGCCCAGTATCAGCATCCAGCATAGTGGGACATTTCCCAATAGCCATGTACCCCAGCAGGACACACCAACACCAATTGCTATTTGGGCTTTGGAGCAGCAGCACAGACTCGCCCCTCCCTGGTTCACTTGCACACAGGCTGACTCAGTCGTGGTATTAGGAGTATGATGGTCAAGCAGCTGCTTAGGTAACAACCCATTACAACATTACCAAGTAACCCCTCTCGCGAGCAAAGGGAAGGCTGGCAGCAGAAGAAGTGCTGTTTTGGGTAGGGGCAGTGTAAGGGAGCCCGCCCGGGGCCACCCAAAATCTGGAATCAGACCCAATTCATTTACTGCTGAAAAAAGGTGATACCTTTGCAACAGAAGTGCAAAAACCTGAGAGTAACCACCAGCACTCTGTGTAACAACTGGGTAATAACTGCACTTTTATTGAATTAAAACAAAACCTGATTGACCCATATGCCAATAAAGTAATCACAGACTGTGCCAAAACACTTTAACTTTATGTCAAGTCTGATATAAGCATTTCAAAGCATGATATAGCCCATTTTCCCCACCAGGTTACAGAACCAGCCCTTGAGCCTATAGGGACCAGATGTGAATAGGGGCATTTGTTTAAACTCTTAAAATGTGACAGACAGCATTGAGTGAAAGAGAGAGAGGGGGGGAAAAACAGCTCCTAAAATACGTGTTCTTTTTCACCTTGTAAATACTCCATTTAACATTCATTGCTCTCTTTTAAAAAACACATTTATATTTAGCTTTCTGCTATTGCCATGAAATGAATAGATAAATCATATCTAGACATCCATTCCAGAATCCAACATCAACATGAATGGTCCTGTGCAAACCAGCGCTAAAATGTGCAGCAGGACAGGCTAGAGAGCACCCAAGGTGTCAGACACTGAGGACACAGCAAAATTAAATAAATGTAAATGTAAAAAATAATTATAAAGTGCATGCTGGGGGAGAGTAGTACACCAAAAAAAGCAAATAAGAGAAAAAGAGAGGTGAAGGCCCCAAACAGCTGATGCATATACTGACTGCGCATAACAACCTACAGTCTTCAAGCAAATACCAAGTGGAAGCTTTTGACAACATTTGTTTTCTTAAATGGCAATTCCGTTTATTTATTTTAACATAAATAGCAATGACTCAGCATCTGCAATTTGTTTCATTAGCACTTGGCTTGAGCAGACTGTCATCATTTGAATACAAAATCCAAACATGTGCATAACTTTCCCCCATCAAAACCTTACCAAAGCTTCATATATTTTGCCTGCCTGTATATTATTTTTCATGGCAAAAAGCCCCCAAAGTGACAGAGTGTTGCTGATATAGGATCTCCCATTAAAGAACAGGAAATCAGAGGCACAGAAAGGCAATTTGGCAGCTGTGGCACAGCGAATGCGGCACTCTCCTAGATACCAGATGTGTGACAAAAACATTCGCAGCATTCTGAGCCTTTCTGAAGAAAACGTTGTACCCACAATTACTTAATCTTAAGAACTCCCCTCCATAATTCTTCCAGTATCCTCACAAAAATTCTCTTTGCGTCCCTTCAAAATGCATTTCACATCCAGGGATGGGAGAGTAAATGGATTTATTTAGCATTCAAGGGCAAATTTACCTAATTCTCACTTTTCAAAACCATACGTGAAGCAAAATATGGGCAGCCTTCAGCATTTGCACTTCTCCGAATTTTGCAAAGCAGGTCTCCAGCCAAATAATGTGTACACAAATGCATAGACTGAGATAAAGTGTGCATAAAAATGCATATATTACTGAAAATAACATACAACAATGCATTAGGGAAATTATGAATATTAGGGAAAATGTGCTTTGCAAAAATGTGTATAGTAGTCAAAATAAAAATCTGTATATCAGAAGAAATGCATGTTAGAATGCTGATGGAATTTTGTAAGGACTTTATTATTTACAAAAATGGCAAAGTGATGATGATAATGATTGGAAAAATGAGAAACTAAGAGAACGAAACTGACAGATTCTCCCACCCCATCACACTGTCGTCTACCACTCCTCATGCTCCAGGTAGTTCTCTCTCAAAGAAATGTCATATTGTTAAAGCGTGTTCTCCCTAACAGAGAGCACGTGTTGCGGTTGGGGGAACAAGCCACCCTGAAGTGACTAGGCAGATTTGGCAAGGAACCCAAGCCTTAAGGGTTAAAATTGGGTTGCTGGGGATTTTTGATTGTTGCCAATTTTGGAGGAGGGGTCACAGGCTTTAAATACAGGGGCCAGACGTTGGTGCTTTCTCTTGGCTGTTTTGCACCGGATCACCCGCCCTCCCTCCCTTTTATTAGGGTGGTTTTTCTTGCTCGCTTGACCTTGCTATGCCTGTCATGGGGTCGTCCGCCTTGGAGCGGGGGCCTGGTAGGAATTTTGCCATCTGGCTGATTGGCTGGTGCCATTTGGTTTTTGCCTACTGCGTAGCAAATCGTCACAACTTGTAAGGTTGGCGGTTAGGCATTGGTTAAATTGGTGCTTGGAGGGGTAAGTGCCTATCCCTCCAAATGGTGCGGAAAGGGAATTCCGTTAAAGGAATCCAGGGGCTTGCCATTCTTTTCGTCCTTGTCCCTGGAATTGGACTTGGGCCGTGCAAGCCCCACCGGAACATGAGGGTGAGAAGTGATGGACTGATGCCCAGCTTCATTTTCTCACCCAATACTTGTTTCCCATGCTGGCTTTCGCTGGAATCCGGAAGTCAGTTCTGTCCCTGGGCATGGACAGATAGTCATAACCAATTTTTTGTATTTTGAATAAAGTTGTGGCCAAAATTATGCCAAAAACCTTAAACAAAAATTAATGTGTGATGTGTGACTTTTTTGGCGGGGGGTGGCGTTGTGGGACTCAACACGCAAACTATTTTACAAAGCATTGATGGGATTCTTCTGTTATGAGTCCACTACAGAGGACTTATGATGAATGATTATGTTTGCACCGATCAGTTTTTATCTGAATCAAACAGAACCCTATTATAATGCACAGTATGCAGCTAATTTCTGGTCCCTGAATGTTCTCTTCTAGGTGTAATTTATTTACGGTATTGCCAAGTCATCTTGTAACTGTGTTATGCCTTCAGGGTCGCACAGAATCGTGGAAACTATAGGACAAGACAACCCTTAGAATACAACAAGTGTGCAGAAGCCTCCCATTGTAAGGTAGGGGTTCTGGGGAGAGGCTAATCCATTTAAACAGGTTCATGAAAGCCTCTCCCCAATTAACTATGCCCCACCTGGCTGGAATTCCACCTAGCCTTTGGCTCATCCTTCTAGCCTTCTCCAGCCCAGGTACCCGCCAGGTGGAGTTGGACTACAATTCCCATCAGCACTAGCCAGCATGACCCAGGTTCAAGGGTGATCGGAGCAGTAGTTCAAAATATATGCAGCGCTCCAGGACATGGAAGGCTGACATATGGTAAGCAAGAAGGTATAATGAATTAAATACATATCCTCCCCCTGTTTACCGTTGCTTCCATTTCGCTCCCCTTCCTCTTTTGTGAACCCCGAGTCAAATTTTAGAATGCAAAGATTAACAAAATAGATATCAGAAAGAAACTGTCAGTAAGGCAGATCATTCACACTCACGTTTTCCTGATTGAAATGGTTAGAAATAGCAGGACATGACAAATTCCACAAATGCAACACTTAGAGGCAGTCCCTTTTTCAATGGTACAATAAATGAATAAAAGTTCGAAGGTCTTAAATGTGTAAAAATGAAGAGTGCAAGCCAATTCTCAATATATGGCAGGTAGCAGAAAGGCCCCTCCAATGCCAGGTGCTCTGAAGTCCAGAGTCAGTTACCAGGTTTGCATTCATATTTATTTATGGCCTTATTACAGATTACAATAACAAAGTATTAAAATGCAAAATCCATATATACATTTACTAGTAAAGTAATAAAAGGTCTGCTTCTTTCACCAGGAGTCGGCTACAAAGCTTTCTCCCTACTGCACTCTCTTTATTCTGGCATGTGTCCAGAAGGGCAGCAAACTCCAGCTTCCATAAAGAAAAATGAACATAATGCACATTTCACTGTAAGCTAACTTTTCCCATCGTTCCTTTGGTGAAAGCACATCTTAACTCACACCTATGACAGGTGGCAGCCCCTTTCTATGGTTTTGCTGAACACCAGCTGTTTGCAGAAACAATGCTGTGCAAAGCTTCAAGATACTGAATGGACCAAAAAAAAAGCTTATAGTACAGAACTCCTACGATATTCTCATAATACGGGACACACCTCACATTTAAAGCCCACAACTCCCCCCCCAAAAAAAAATTAAATAAATCCTGGGAACTCCAATTTGTTAAGAGTACTAGGAATTGTAGTACCATGTAGGGTAAACTTCAGTTCCCAGGATTCATTGGGGGAAGTCATGTGCTTTAAGTGTGTGGGGTGCATGCTGCCTTGGTCCCATTGAGCTCAGTGGGGCTTATTTCTTAGTAGAACGCCACAATAATTAATCTGCTGGAACTTATCTAGGCACCACTACCAAGAAGGCACTGTTCTCTGCACTTCAGCCCAATGAAGCATATGGAGTAGGACCTCCTGGCACCTAGCAGGCTCATATGAAAGGAAACAGCTCTCAAGCTACGCAGATTCTTACCTGAACCATTCAAATTTATCAGCCATTGGTGCTTGTCATGGCCGTTCAATCCTCTTGTCACTCTCTGAAATGAAATGTGATGAAAACATCTGTAGTGTGACATTTTATTTATTTTTCCATTTCTCCCCACATCTTTTCAACGGCTATGCTGATTATGCACAGATATCAGAATCTCAGTTAAACATTTCAAGTCTTGAACACAAGCTGTTTGCTTTAAGACATACATTGAAGTTGATATATTTTTAAAGCAGAACAAAAACATTTAGCTGTTGTATTGCTGATGCCTGGAAACAATACCACTTAAAGGAAATGAGTTTCTTGTTTTTGTTTCTTTCTTTAAAAAAAATTAATGTTTTAAATTTTCATTAAAATTCACATTTCTTGTACAAATTCCAAAACCAAACTGAATCTATTCCAAATAAATATTAGCCACCTTGTTATTTTAACCTTAAATTATCCACAAGACTTGACATGACACCAGATGTAAAGCATTTGCTTGCTTTCAATTTTAATTAATCCAGTGATTCAGCCAGTTTGAATCTGCATGTGGCAGAGAAACCTTCCCACACCTGATCTCCTTCTGATGTCCTAGACTACAACTCCTATCAGCACCAGCCAGCATGAGCAATGGTCAGGGATGATGGAAGTTGTAGTCCAAAACATCTGGAGATTAGGGAAGCCTTTCTATGTTCCATTGCCATTCAAAGGTCAACACATCACCAGTTCAATACTACCATCTCCGAAGGCACACAGAAAGTATATCTTGTGATGATGAAAAAATGCCAAAGCCTCAAGCTAACCATTTTCCAAAAGTCACATCAACATCAGAGTGCCTTCAGACACCTAATCTCTAGGTTAGATTACTGCAATGTGTTATACATGGGGCTGCCTCTGAAGACAGTTCAGAAACTTCAGTTGGTGCAGAATTCAGAGGTTTCTCACTATCAGAGCGGTAGCTGGGGGTTCTTGCACCCCTGGCAGAACCCCCCAGATTGCGCCCCCTAGCCACAGACAAATATGCTCTTCTTTCCGCCTCTCCTCCAACCCCCCCCCCCCCATTCAATTCACCCTCTATTTAAAACAATTCCTTATGAGACAATAATAGATACTTATATTTATGGACATATTTTTTTAGCCGATTTTGCACCCCCACATTGCCTGCGCCCCTGGCAGGGATCCACCTCGCCACCCGCTAGCTATAGTCCTGCTCACCGTGGCAAGATGGTTTGAGCACTGATCCTGGCCTGACTGCACTGGCTGCCAAAGTAGTTTACAGACTCAATCCAAAATGCCAGTTCTTTCTTGTCTGGATTGGGGTTAGGCAACAGATTATTTTTCCTCAATATATATATTGTGTAAAATTATCTTAAGGAAGTATTGATAACCCCTCAAGCATTTCATGAATATGGACCGTCACCTAATCGTCAATGGTAACATGCACTGAAATAACTCAGCAATTCTGAGCAACTACCAAATTACTCACAGGATTATCAACATTCCCTTATTATTACTGACTACCTCCATACTTCAAGCATCAACTATTAACACAGTATTTTATATTTGCATTTTTAAATATACCATCTGCACTGAGGGCTTGGGATTATTAAAATAAACAAAACTGTTTGTTTGGAGGCTGTCAGCCACGGCTTCATAATGTGCCCCTTGCAGCTGCAATGCTGTCAGTGTCACAGAGCTAGTAGAAGGCATTGAGGTAGCTATGTTCCTTAATGCTCAATTCTACAAGCACATGCTTCCAGGGCAGTGCTCCTTTATCTCTGGCACACATAGTATGCATTTTCTTCTGAAAGTGGGGAGGTCTAGGGATGGCACATGTGAAAAATAAACGCACTTTTCCTGTCCTCAGCATGAGTAATGCTGACACTTAGACCAGCTGTAATAGGTTACTTCATCACTTAACTTCATCTAAAAAAAGAAGCTCCTGAAAATCAGTGCACAAGCAATACATATGGCACTGAGCCAACATTTATTCAGGAAGCCAGTTCAGATTATTACTATGTCACCATCACACAATGCCGTTCAGTCAAGTGTGATGTGCCCCTGCAGAAAAAAAATCCAAGTTGCCTCTGAGATACGGAGCAGTGCAATAAAACTATGGAGAAGCTGAGGAGGGATTGATGTGATTATGTTTCATCTCTCCCCTCCTATAGAGGTTCAGATTTCCAAAGGTTACAAGTTCAAGTAAACAAACTCTGAAGGGGAAGCTTTCGTCTATTTCTTTCTTTAAACACAACCAGCATAGATGTAACTCACTTATTTTGCATTATTTCAAGGGTTTATCTCAGTTTGCAAACCTTACAGAAATTGAAACACATCAGTTCTGTGGAACTACAGGGGGGAAAAATCTTAAAATATAAAAATTAAATTAGAAGGATTACAGGACTGGTTGGATACAGTAAGTTAACAACTTTGTACCTGACTTACTCATAAGGGCATGTTTAGGTCTGTCTAATGATGCACCAATGCAAAGATTAATGGACGGGAGATTACAGTCAAAATTGTTTTGCTAGTTGTGTTGAACCAAATTTTGAGTGAGTTGACTATTTCAATTGCATTCTTATCTTTTCCAATATTTGACAAACAGCGAATGTCATTTTTGTACGTCTCCTTTTCTGACAGTGTGACAATGATATTTCATGAACTACCATAAAGTTCAAAGAAGTTTATCCTCCATGCTAAAACATTTTAGAAAATGGGAAGTGCTTCATTTTTATTAGCATCAAGGTATAGTTACATTGTTTCCCAAAATATGTGCATTTATACACACATTTCCCTCTAATATAATGTGGGTTACTCAACAAAGATTTTATGTTTGTTGCAAATTTGAAGCTTGCCAGGTATTAATCAGGACGCTGAGCATATTTATCCTCATCTCATGCCTGTGAGCTTCATAACTGAACAAGAATTTAAAACCAGGCCTCCCCAGTACAAGTCTGCTATGTTACATTCCTTGTCTGTTGACCTGATAGAGGTATCTTTGCAGCTCACTGTCAACATCACAATCAGAATTGTCCTTCGCTCATTTACAGATGTTCAACAACCTTGGGAAAATACCATGTTTAAAAGGACTTTGGAGTTCTAAAATGTACCTTATGATTAAGCATTGCTGTATGCTTCAGCGCCAAAAGGGTGATCAGTCCATACAAGGAATCATACACAACGTCTATGCTAACTTTTTAAACTGTTCTATTAAGTCTTATTAAAATGTCAAAAACATGAATTACAACTTTATGGCTAAGCTTGTTAACCTCAAGGGGTAATGTGATCCTACTGTAAATCAGTTCTCAGGAATAACAAATTCTAGAAATGGCAAGGGCAGAAGAGAGAAGGCAGGACGCTTCTGCTCTCTCTGAATTTTACACTTTAGCTGCAGGCTCGATTTTCCTGTCCCTGACATAGATATGAATAGGAAGTTGCATTAATGACTGAAGAATGCATCTTAAATGCAGAAGACCTTGATGCTGAATCTTAAACTTGAGTTTGGCATATTTTGATGACCCACATGAGACACTATAAATCCCTGGTTCTTAGGAGGCAATACACATATTTCCAAATTTTACAGGGCTCGAGGAAGAACAAATATTTAAACAAGAACAACATTTGGGACCATTTGGGGGCAGCCTGACTATTAGCTACACGGACAGTTTTGTCTCAGACAACGTAGTGTTCCTGCTACAGCAATACAGTCAGCAGGGTTCCTGCAGGGCTTTCTAGTGGCAGCTACGCCAGAATGCCTCTCTTCTCTGCGAGGGATTCAATGCTTGCATGCTGTCTGCAAGGTGCTTAGTGCCTATTCTAGAAAGCCTCTTGCTGAGGACCGCTTCCTCAGAGTGAGGCATTCTGGGTGAGGTAGCCTCATCGATTGCCACAGCAAATACTGTCTGAAGTTCAGCAAAGCAGCAAGAGCACTGCAGCACTCTTTCAACAGCATCTCACACCCAGCACCTCACTCTGTAAGGGCCTTACATTTCTCAGGGTCCTTCATCAGGGTGAGGCATTGTTGGGCAAGGGGCCTTGGAGAGTTTCAGCACACCCGCAATTCCACTGCTGATACACCAGCATAAACAGAGGAGTGAGATTAGGTGCACTGGTGGCAGAAAGTGGCGCCTCTGATGGGCAGCAGAATGACTTGCGCAGGTCCTGGGACCACCCTATTCTAAAACACCTTGTTAACAATTTGGTCCCAACCTCTTGAGTTTTCCTGGATCTTTTAGCTTTGGAACTGCACACATCTAGAGCATCTACCAGTCCTATCAGATGCTGCAACATCATCTGTCTGCTAGTACAACTCCACTTGGTCACTGTCTCCAGAAACCATGCCCGGTTCAGATGATGGAGTGCAGGCTTACAGGATAGGCCTTTGGAAGGCTTCAAAGAAACCAGATATAATTAACTAAATAAAACACATTTGCAACAACTTAGTTGAAAATTTATTCAGCTGGGGAGATCTGGGTCATTCGAAAACACCTCAGCAATTTTTTATTTACAAATGAACCCTATTGTCAAAGTACCATTTATAACCTCCTGTTCAGGGAGTTTGAGCTAATGTCTCTGATGTGACAACACAGGGAGAATGCACTAAAACACAGGGGAGAATTCAGTTCATTTCCAACAGCACCCTGATTTGGCTCAAAAAATCCACCTCACATTTTATGGTTCATTTATATTTGCTGGAGCTACAACACAACTGTTACTTGAGTGATCCCTACAGGAAATTTATAAACAACAGGCACACATCACCAAATCTGCAGTGCGTATGCACTGGCAAATCACAGCCAAGGAAGATTTCTTGGTGTGAACCCTTTAGTATACTCAGACATGTCTGTATTCTTCATACTTTATAACTTGACAGCAAGAACCAGCAACAAACACAATTGCTACAGAAATAACTTAAATGGGTCTAAGTTGTACCCTTCATTCAGTCTTGGCTGGGTTTAACTTTATATAACAAGTGTTTTTTCAGCAAAAAAGAATTAAATATATCTGCTCTAATTTTTTTGTTAAGAAAGGGCTGGTATTATTTTTGCATACTCTACTCTAGACAGTTCATCTCTCTTGGAGCCTATGACCCTTAATCCCAGTTCCATATGTGATATACCGTACTTACAGAATGGGGGAGAAAAATGTGGTGTGGCTACAGATGGTGAAATGTGTTAGTCTGTATATTGAGAATGGCACTTCATGCTTCTGATGAAGTGGAATCTAATCCAGGGCTCTCCCCAAACCTTTTGGACCTTCAGGCATTTCTCAAAATTTGAGAAACTATTATAGTCACCACTAGATATGGCTGTTATAGGGGGTCTGACTAGTTTCAAAAGACAAGTTGACCAAGAAACTGAGTAAGAGGCACAGACTGGGTCCGAGTCCTAAATGCCAAACCTCATGGCACAACAAGGTGCCCAGAAGGAAGATTGGTGGCGGTGGGGTGTGTGTGTGTGCGCGCTGAGTATCGCCAGACACACCCACCCTTCCAAAAAATTAAAGCTCCCACACACAAATACCTTCAAGCAACCCTACCCACAAACTCAGCCAGGCAACAGCCACATCCTCTGAACACACACAATTACAACAGGCAACCAGTGCTCCCACCGTCCCCCCAAGAATGTTTCTTTTTCTTCCCACCTCACAATCTGTTTGTGATACAGAAAACTATACTGGGGGAGAGTGTTGCTTCCCCAAGAGGAAAAGATCTCATGGGTCATGCCTCAACATGTGTGTGTGTTTAAGTAACATTTGGACCTTGATCATATTTTTTGAATGATTAGGTATATAATTGATTTTATTGTTTGTTAATAAATTGTCTATGTGTTTTATTTTGGTCAACAGTGCCCTTTTTGATTGGAAATAGGAGGTAGGTAATTACTGATTAATTGATCCATCCGCCATATGCTCATATAAAAATCAATGAGAATGTGTGTGTTTTAAAGTGAATGTATCACCATCTGGAACGACTGTCCGCCTATTTGATGTAACGCTTTTCAAAGGGAAAACTGGATGGAATAAAATTATTATTCAATCAATTTAAACTGGATTTTATTACAACCAGCTGACTATATAGTATGCTGCCTTGAAGTTAGCATTTGTTACTTAAATAGTTTATTGCCGGGGCTGATCCAAGTCTTCTAGGGTACATTTTTGGCACAAAAAGGGGTCTTGAGGAAAGTTGAGAAGTGTTCTGAAAGACCCTCCAACCTTACCTTTTCAACAATGGTTGACTGCAGCTCACTTGCCTGATCAGCACGTGAGCACGCTCTCTTTCATCCCAGTAACAGTGATGTCATCAAGAAGCCAGTGAGATTTTGTTATGTGATGACATCGCCGAGGGCAAACAATGTTGGTGAAGCACAGCTCCCTTACAGGTAATCAGCTACCTTTACAATCTCACTGCATAGCCAAATTGAATTGTGTGTGTAACCATGTCAGGGTAGTGCAACAGAGAGGAAATATCATTTCTTGACACTGGAGGTAGAGTGGAGGAGGGGATCAGCATTGGATTTAGGGTGGTGGGGACAGTTTCCCCACACAGGACACCAAGCTAAGGGGGAGCAAAATTGAGAAGATCCATAACTGAGAAGATCCATGTTGTGATACCCAATTTTGGGCTTGCTCAGGGCACCATATTACCAAAGATAATTTACCCTATTTATTACACTGCATAATATTTGCTATTTGTAATCAACAGCATTAGTCCATTGAAACAGTATTCTAACTGCACAAACACACTCTTTGGAATCTTTTGAACAATTGCCTTTCTGGGATCCCTGATCTGACTTGCCTTAGCTGACACTATAGTTTAACTTTGGGGAGAGGTAATATCACCTCTGTTCAGCTCATTATTACATAGCAACTGCACACTCCTATCATTTTTATACAGTTCAATCTTGTATGTATCAGTTTATGTCATGGTTATTTTAAGAAACTTGCAGTGCAAATGTGTGTAATATACCTATGAGCATATCTATGAGCATAATATGTGAGAATAAAAAATTTTTAGCCTGCTTCTTGTCAGGATCAAGGCGTAAGATGGAAATTAGGGGGTGGTGGAGATTCGCTTGACTTGCTTTTTTTTTTTTTTTTTAAAAAGAAAATTCCATTCCTCTTTTATGAAACTTGAACCAGGCTTAGGAAACTGACGAATTGGTACAGCCTGGATTCAACCCAGTGCCATCAAATTATGGCTGTTGGGTCCCAGGTCACTCCATCCCCTCTCTGCTCTGCACTTTCAGCAGGTAGAATGGAGAGTTGTTTGCAAGAGGTGTGATACTGGCTTCGCTGCACAAGCAGAGACCAATGGAGAAGTTTTGGGTCTTGTTCAAGGAGACCTCAGCTCCATGCTACCTTGTCCCACCCCAGTGTGGTGGGTTTGGATTGCAGCCTAAGCTACCTTTCACTGCAGGACTCAATCCACTGATGTTTACTGTTTTTCAAAAGCACAGATCTAAAATTAATTTTTTCAAAGCTGGTAGATAAATTCATCAACACCGACTTAGCCAAACTTGTCCAATAAGCAAGAGGCAACTGACTTTTTGTATCTTTGAAATGAGGAGACTTTGCCAATGTTATTTAGATAATTGAACAAACATTTACTCTTTGCAAAGGCAATGTTACAACAGGGTGGGAGGGGGGAGTGCAAAATATTACACCTTCTAGAGTTTTAACGTTTTCATGCCTTCTATGAAACGTGCAAGAACAGCAAACGTGAAAGGTGTCTATGGTTTGGTAGTAAACCAAATCAAACATCTTCATGGATGATTTGCCATCTGATATGCAGAGTCAAATGTATATATACATATTGGCATGATTTTGTTTATGGGGCTTGCTGTATGCCAGCTGTTAAACTGAGGAGTAGGCAAAAAATGGGGAAAGCCAGTATTATTAACCCAGTTCTTCACCTCTCTGCTGCTGCTTCATTTATTTACTTTCAGCCAGGAAAGATGCTGGCCTAGAAGGCTTAATCAAAATATTTATCCAACAGAGTACACATAGCACAGCCAGGGCTTTAAAATGCAGTCCGCATTTGCATTCATTTGACTCTTTTCTTTCAGGTTTGCCTTTCTGCTTTTAATCCTACTGTACCCACACGCCATTAAAAGGGAGATGTGACAACAAATTTGTGGGACTGAAACTGCAACAAACTTTTATTAAATATACCTAAAAGATCTGCAAACAGGCAACATCTACAATGGGAACAAAATTCAACTTTCGGATCTGGGAGTGGGATCCAAATTGGGAATGGGATCCAAATTAGGAGCAGTTTTGGTAGGATCATCATTTTTACCATTGCTAATCTTTCTGGGACGGTAAAATGGGTTTTCTCCATTTTTTTCAAATTTAGAAGAATTATCTGACATACAGAGGGATAGTTTTGTGCCACGGCAAGTTTCAAACCCAGCAGATCCATTCCATCAACACGGGGCTTGTGGAATGATGAACTGATCCCGGGACCCAATGCCATGCAAACCCTTGTCCTGCCTGCTGCTGTCAATAAAGATGTGGCCTGATTTTATCCAATGACCATTGCACAGTCTGGTTATTTTGCTGCTTTCACGAGTCACATAATGTGCCTGCCTGGGCAATAAAGTCTGTAATTTTTCCCAGCTTGAAATCAGCTCTTGACATTTCTGCAATTTATATATCCGCATAAGAGCATAAGATGAACCTGGTGGATCAGGGTGCACTGTGACAATAAGTTTACACAGCAACATTTGGCAGGGCACCAGCAATTTACTTATCTGTGCTTTAATAAAACACGAAAGCATGATAAATAAGTGAACATCCAGAATGTTATATTGACCAACACTTCTGTACTGAACACATTTACCTCCAAGTCATTCCCACTGTTTTGAATTAATCAAACTTCTTAGAACGCTAATAAGCACTGAATCAGAAACTATGTACTGTACAAGTGAATCTCTTTATGTAAATAGCCTCTTTTGAATACTGGACTGCAAGTGTGTTTGCAGTTATATAGACAGTCAAAGCCAGTATTATGCTATGTTGACCATGCCTTGAAAAGTATGCCACTGTGCCGCCACCTCCCAGACTTTAATACCATTTAATTTACAGTTTGCTTCAATTATTTCCTAGTTATTTAAATTATTATCTTTAACATGTTGGAGCATTATTTCTGGCTTCCAACGTCTGGTTGAAGAATTAAACTTCAGACAAAATAAATGATATTTTCCATATAGCTATGTCAATGAAGGGGTTTAACAAGGCAGACTTAAAATATGATTGTGGGTTCTGACGATTTCTTTCTTGGTGGGGAGTTATGAATGTTGTGTTATCATTTCAAAATGTTACTTGTGGGAAGGGAATGCGAAAGCTTGCCAAGAACTACATTATGTCAGCTGCCATGCTCTATAAACTTATTACACACACCTTACACAAACAAACTCTGGCGAGCTAATTGTCCAGAACAAAAACACTTGAAGAAGGGGAGGGGGAGATTCAAAATGATTAATTGCATTTTTTATAACACTTCACCAATCTATTTCCAATATCGCAATGCCTAGCTGGCTCTTCATAAGGTTCTCTGAACGATTAAGATATTTTTGTTAGCTCCAAAGAGACTAATTCTTCTATAAAGTCATGCCATAATGTATGCTTTTTACTAACCACATTGTAAACTATGAGGCAACTTGGCAGAAGAGAGGTATATGTTGTATACAGAGATTATGACAGGTGCAACAGCCAATAAAAGCAAACAAGGATATTTTATGAATTTCTCAATTAAAACAGAAAAGAAAGATTATGCAGTTGCACTAAGCCTAAGCAAGTGCAACTGAAGTGCTCATTTCTTGCTGTTCTGATTACTCCTGCTCATTCTTCCCTCCTGTTACTTCGTCATGTCCCCTGTCGTGACTTTTAGATATATGCACAATGCTGGTGCTATATATAATATATAATTGTGGTGAGTCTCCAACAATTTTAGGGTTTAATCAGCGTCAGACAACCTCCTCGCAGCAGAGCCATTGAGATGGACAGACATGACTAAGTTAGGTCAATTGATATATGTGGCTCCACTCTGAGTGTAAGTTGAATACAACTCTTAGTACAGGCATACCTTGTCTTATTGAGCTTTGCTGTATTGTGCTTCACAGATACTGTGTCCCCCCCACCCAAAACAAAACTGAATGACTGGAGGAGCTGCTGCTGCTGAATTGGAGACGGGGCTGCAGGAGCCTGTCCCGGCCACGCTCAGATGATGGTTAGCATTTTTTTGGCAATTAAGTATTTTTTCAATTAAAGTATGTACATTGCTTTTTAAAACAATGTACTTTTACATGCACTGGGAAACAAAAAATATTGTGTGACTTGCTTTCTTGTGCTATTCACTTAATTTCAGTGGTCTAGGACCGCACCCACAATATCTCTGAGGTATGCCTGTGTAACTTAGTTGAATACAGCTCTTAGTTCTTTCAATGGCAACCCCAAACAGAGCACACTCCATTAATTCAGGGGGGTAGATGTTTACTTTTAAGGCATATGTCACAGTACTCCACCAAAGACCTTCCTCTTTGAACAAGGCTTTCAAGTAGAGATCTTTCCTAGTCTGGATCTGCATTGGAATTGTTTTTTTAGATGTTTGACTCGTTTTATTGCTTGTGTATTTGCTACTCTGGACATTTAATGGAAAGGAATAGCCATAGCTGGTGCACCTGTCTCAGATGGGCAAAGGTAGTCTTGGCTACTGTCACCACCTGAGCATCCAAATGCAGGGCCAAAGCCAGGAGCATGCACACAGACACATGTGTATGTTTGTGTGTGTGTTGATTGAGTTTTCAAAAACAACTGCGTATAAACAAGACAAGCAATAAAGAAAAAAATAACAACAAATCTATGGAGCACATTATTGCAGTTGGCGCAGCCTGTCCTTGGCTCTGGCTCCCCCTGCTGTTGGACTCCATGCCTTCTGCCCTACCAGTCCCAATGGACACCATCTGCTGCCTGGCTGGAATGTATCCTTGATGATGTTTCATGTCATGGGAGCCAACTCCTAGGAGGCGTGGGAGCTTTAGCCCCCATAGTAAAATATTTGAGGGAGCTGGGCCCCCACAAAGGTGATGGGCATTCCCATTCAAATGGTATGTGTGTGCACTGGACCATGTGATCAATTATGCAGGGCGGGGCTTACCTGGGCTCCCACAATATTTTATTCAAGTTGGCACCAGTGCCGCTTGCTTACCAGGATGGAGAAGAGAGAGTGTGTGTAAAAACTAGGTGAATTTTTGTTGCTCTGTCCACATTTGCCTCTAGTCCTTCCCACCAATGACCTGTGGCCCCTGGGGGGGGTTGCCTAAAAGGGAATGTGCCCCTCAGGGTGATTGTTGTTGTTGTTGTTGTTGTTGCTGTTCCTAATGTAGCTGTGCTTTATGTATTTGTTTTCCTTCCTCCTCTTCTGGGCAGCTTCCAATAGAATATAAAAACCCAACTAAAAATCAAGCATTAAAAACTTCCCAACACAGGGCTGCCTTTGCACCCTTGCCACAGAGCCAGGAAAGTCATTGCTAGCCAGGGTGGACAGTTGTTTCATTTGCTGGACTGTAAAGCACTTTCTTATAGCTTTTATTATGAATTATTTTCCATAAAGTCAAATTGCACAGTAGTAGCAGTGCATGTGCAGAGCAGCTGTTTCCTTTTTACAAACCCACAATGGGTTGTGCCTGCACATGTATCCACTAGATATCCTGCCAGTGCATTTTGCCAATTGTTTGGGGTTCCTTTTTTCAGTCAGCAGAGTCACCCAGAAAAGTCTTCCAGAGTCTCCTTTCTCGGTTCAGCTCATCTGTTGGTGAACTCCCATGTGGGAATAAACAGCTCACCCATTTCAGTTCTTCTAAAAGTATTTATTGTAGACTTAATACTGCAGTTTATATAACTTATTACTGGTCTAAGGAAAATAGAATCATAGAGTTGGAATAGACCACAAGGGCCATCGAGTCCAACCCCCTGCCAAGCAGGAAACACCATCAGAGCACTCCTAACATATGGTTGTCAAGCCTCTGCTTAAAGACCTCCAAAGGAGGAGACTCCACCACACTCCTTGGCAGCAAATTCCACTGTCGAACAGCTCTTACTGTCAGGAAGTTCTTCCTAATGTTTAGGTGGAATCTTCTTTCTTGTAGTTTGGATCCATTGCTCCATGTCCGCTTCTCTGGAGCAGCAGAAAACAACCTTTCTCCCTCTCTTCTCCATCCTTTTATATATTTGAACATGGCTATCATATCACCCCTTAACCTCCTCTTCTCCAGGCTAAACATGCCCAGCTCCCTTAGCCGTTCCTCATAAGGCATCGTTTCCAGGCCTTTGACCATTTTGGTTGCCCTCCTCTGGACATTTGCCCTCCTCCAGTCTGCCGGGACTTCGCGTGTTCTCCAGGAATTCTCAAAGATGACTGCCAGTGGTTCTGAGATCACATCTGCCAGTTCTTTTAATACTCTTGGATGCAGTTCATCTGGCCCTGGAAATAGAACTATATACAGAGAAACATTCTACCTCACGGCTCTTTGACCATCTGGCCAGAGTAACAGCCGCCATATCACACAACCAGTCTCTTTCCTCCAGAACCTGCCTTATAAAGAAGCCTGTTGCTAAGGGAAGACCTGTTGCTAGGGACAAACTTGTTGCTACGGGCGAAACTTTTCAAGGTTCAGTTTAAGTGTCTGTTTTCAGTACATTAACATATCTGTGTGATCAGATGCAGGTTAATTATTTCTGCAGCATCCGCTTTCCTCAAAACTTAAAATGATATAATTTGAGAAGAATTGAAAATGGGAAGAAACAAAGCAGACCTCTTTAAAACTTTAATGGTAGGGATATTTTTCAGTATGCTCATAAGAGCCTGTATTCCTGCCTGGACCCTAAGATCATATTCAGAAGCCCTTGCCAAATGAGGTGCGGTGGGTGGCTACTGGAGACAGGGCCTTTTCAGTGGTGGTACCTGCCTGTAGAAGGTCCTCCTTGAGTGTCCTGCCTGGTGCTAACGTGGTAATCTTTTCTGCACCTGGTGAAGAGCTTTTGATTTCCCCAGGCTTTATAGTTTTAAAATGGTATCTGTGTCTTTTAAGGCTTTGGGCACTACTGGGCTTATTCTGATAAATTTATTTTATGTTTATATTGCACTTTTATTTTTACTGTATTATATATATATGCAACAAAAAATTGAACAGCTTCCAGAGCACTTACTGTTAAATGGGCAGTATAAAATGCTGCAAGTAAATAAATAAAGAGTTCTACTGGATCACACCACAGAGCCACCTAATCTAGCCTACCATCTTGTTTGACACAGTAACCAACCAGATGGCTCCTATATACATTCAGGTAAGACAGGAAGGAAGATACCCTCTTGTTTTCCTCCCCAGCAGCCGGGATGCAACACACTGTATTCACAAGAGATGATGCCAGTCATCCTGCTAGAATGGACATGTTTTTGTAAATGTTCGAAAACCATGCATATAGCTTTGTGTACTAAGTTTTTCTGTCATGGGTGGGGAACTTGTGGTCCTTCAGCTGTTGTTCGACATCAGTTCCCATCAGCCCCAACCAGCACAGGAATGATGGGAGTTGTAGTACAACAAATATATGACCACAGTTCCTCATTCATCCCTGTTTTACATGGTGTCAAGAAGTCTTGTCCTTGCTGCTCTCTTCTAGTCTGAGGCTCCACTCTGCTGCTTCCCAAGCTAGCGTGTTTCCCCTGTGCATATTGCAATGTTTCTTAAAGGGACATCACCACAGTTAAGTGTTGAGTCTAAATGAAGACCTTCATGTAGACATTGAGTAAAGAACGCATTAGGCAATGGATGGTCAGAGCCATGTAATGATTCTTGGATTGTAAGTAGCAACATACTCAGAAGGAAATAAGATATTGATTTACATTTTTAATAGGCACTTTTTTCCAGGTTGAACACACATTCTTAGAAAAACACATCTCAAACAGCTTAGCTGCAGCTGATGCTGCCTATGAATGGTCCTCTCATGTGGTTTCTGAGTAAGTGTATCCTTGGTAGTATATTTGTTCCAGTGGTAAATAAAATCTCAATTCAGCAACCAAGTGGTTTACCAATAGAATAAGTGTGGATATCCAACTTTAAAGTAAAACATTCTTGGTGTTAAAGCATAGCCACATTACAAACCTCGGAAGACTGAAAACCCCAATGATTTTTCCAATTGGAATTCCATCTTAATGTGAAACTCATGGAATATAAAATAGACTTGATTCTGTGACATCTGAGTCTGAGCACTGGATGTGAGATGCTTGTGTTTCTGCAAACTAGCGTTAGTTCAAACATCATGAATCTCCTCACATCTTCAGTATATCTGTGATTTGTTAACTGTGAATATTAGGTGGAGTTGTGCACATTTTGCGAAGCATAACATATTAAATGGAACCATGCAGTGGAAAAATAGAATGGCACTTTGATATCCCATTTTGTTCCACCTAGCATTGCAGGCCAACATTCCTCTTCTCTTTCTGTTTATTTCCCATGGAGAAGTACAAGTGGGAGATCTGAAGGAACCGGACTTAGAAGCAACTTGAAGTATGTGCATCTGCAAAAGGGGGCCGGTATATTATATTATGTAGGATCGCACTAGCAAATATAGAACAGCTCAGCTGTAAGAACAGTAGAAATAGAAGTGGACAAAAACTTACGTTATAAAAAGGGACCAAAGGCTAGGGATGTGTGGCTCTGTGTGTATCGTGAATGATGGGGCTTATTGATGTTTCAGGGTGGTCTTTGAAGTAAACTAATTGCACCATTAACAGGACATGTCAAGGTAGATCAGGGAGGATCCGACCTTCCAAGTAGCTCCGCCTCCTTGGTTTTTCCATAAAACCAAAAGCGCTTCCTCTCCCTGCCCTTTTCTTTTCTGAGAAACTAAACCAATATGACTGGAAAAACAACCAGAGACAGAAGGAGGTGTGAAATAGAAAGGAATTTGGGAGAGGCGAGATCTTTCTATTTTCCTACTCCAATGGTTTTGAGATAATTTGTGGGAGAGCAACAGTGCCTATCTTTCTTAAATTTGTCAGGCTTCGCTCCCTTAGAAGGGGCAGTCCCCCCTGTCATTTGCATCCAGTTTTGGCAGAAAGCAAAAAGAAGCTCAAGACATTTTCTTTTTAAAAACAGATAAACTTTAAAAATTCCTTACATGAAAAAAACCCCAGGACAGTTCTGCCTTAAATTTGGTAGACTGAAGTCCACTCGGGGGGGACTCCTTTGCCTGAAAATTTCATACACATGTGAAACAAGAAAGCCCACAAACAGGACAAAAGCACAGCACTCTCCACTCCTGCAGTTTCCAGCAACTGGTATTCAGAAGCATACAGCCTCCAACCATGAAGGCAGAGCGTAGTCATCGTGACTGGTAAGGTAAAGGTAAAGGGACCCCTGACCATTAGGTCCAGTCGTGGCTGACTCTGGGGTTGCGGCACTCATCTCGCTTTATTGGCCGAGGGAGCTGGTGTACAGCTTCCAGGTCATGTGGCCAGCATGACTAAGCTGCTTCTGGCGAACCAGAGCAGCACACGGAAATGCCGTTTACCTTCCTGCTGGAGCGGTACCTATTTATCTACTTGCACTTTGACTTGCTTTCAAACTGCTAGGTTGGCAGGAGCAGGGACCGAGCAATGGGAGCTCACCCCGTCACGGGGATTCGAACTGCTGACCTTCTGATCGGCAAGTCCTAGGCTCTGTGGTTTAACCCACAGCACCACCCGCGCCCATCATGACTGGTAGTCACTGATAACTGTTACCGCCATGAATTTGTCCAATCCCATTTTAAATGCAAAAATAAATTTATTTTTTGAAAAGAAAAAGCCATCCACATTGGTGGCAATCACTGCCTCCTGTGAGACAAATTCCGTAGTTTAGCTGTGTGAAGAAGTACAGCAGGGTTGAGGTGCATTCTCTAATAGGAACCTGTTTGCTTCAGTAGTGGCTTGTTGGGCAGCCAGAGACAAGGAAGATGGGCTAGCATTCCAACACAAGGTTGGGCTGAGGACAATTCCTGCCAATTTAGTTAGCTATAAAAGCCAGGCAGCTATTTTAATCAAGAGAACAATCCACGAGGTTTCTGCAGGTTTGATATATTAATTACCACTGAGTCCCAAGGCTAGCCATAAATCCTCTTTGCAACTGAATCATACATTTAGATGGTACTAATGGCAAAGCAGGGGTGTGTGTGTGTGTGTGTGTGTGTGTGTGTGTGTGTGTGTGTGTTGGCAATTCAAGCTACTGAAGCAAAGATTCCAAATGTCCAATCTTCCCAATTAAAAGCATTAGTTTATGTTTGCACTCCACCACTTTTAAGAACCTATGGCTGCTCAGAACAAACTCTTGCACTATACTATGTAACCCAAAAGGAGCCACTTCATACAGTGCTCACTCCAGGACATCTGGAGATATTTGGTTGGAAGCCTGCTTTTATGCTTACATGCGCTCTACAAAAATGTGCCTGCTCCATGGACATCTTTTCTCTGAGACGGATCCATTTCTTATAGTTCTGAATACAAAGAGGCAAATTTGAATGCATGTGTATGATTCCCAAGAAAGTAACATGAGAAGAAGCCCTCATACGAACTTAAAAAAGGAAAGTAAATGGTGTGGCAGAAAGCAAACCTTTTAACATAAATATAATATCAGTGTGCTTATTTAGAGATGGCAAGAAGGTGGACTTCACATGCCAGAGTGCAAAGCCAGCAAAAGGCAGCTGCAGCTGCTGTTCATTGGTGAAGACACATGTTATGTAAAATTGCAGATGTGGTTTACTCTTTGCAATGCAAGCAGGATAGGAGCTCAATTCAGAACAAAAGAAACCCAACATTGCATGTGTGAATTAGAAAAAGGGGGATGAGAAGATAATTTGAGTATCTTCTGTAACAAATCAACATATTTTACTTAGGAGTAACCCCGGCTTGACCACAACTGGATTTACCAAGGAAATCAGCCCTGAGTGCTCACTGGAAGGACAGATCGTGAAGCTGAGGCTCCAATACTTTGGCCACCTCATGAGAAGAGAAGACTCCCTGGAAAAGACCCTGATGTTGGGAAAGATGGAGGGCACAAGGAGAAGGGGACGACAGAGGACAAGATGGTTGGATAGTGTTCTCGAAGCTACCAGCATGAGTCTGACCAAAGTGCGGGAGGCAGTGGAAGACAGGAGTGCCTGGCGTTCTCTGGTCCATAGGGTCACAAAGAGTCGGGCACGACTAAACGACTAAACAACAACAACAACAACAACAAACATGTATAGGGGTTGCACTGTAAAACCATCATTCCTCCTTCTCTAATGGCAACAAATCATGTAGTTGTCTGAAATCAGGCCTTGATAATCTAATGGAAAACTAACATCTAACTACAAATTTGAACACCGTATTTGTATGCATTTTTATGCAATGAAGCATTTGATAATAAGAGGCAACCCCCAATTTGCACAGGGGTTGGGTTCTGGGTCAACATGCATGACAGCAGTGGAATGCGCACAAGCCTGCTGCGCCCCATTAAGCCCCATTCTATCCCCTTTTCCAGGCACTTCCGGGTCACCACAATGCGCAGGGTCACAAGCATGGGTCAATTGGACATGTGTAAATTGGCCTGTATACAATATTTTCCTGAATATTATTTCCCCAAAACATGACAACAATAGAAATTCACTCAGTCAACAAACCTCTGTCAAAGTGTGGAAGAGCCAGAAGCAACTGTTAAGAAAGAACACAGAAACACAATATCCTGTTCACTGTTGTTTTACACTTAACGCATTGTCTGTATTTTTGGTTTGTTGTGAACATGTTTACACAGAGCTATAAAAGTCGGAATTAACAATTTAGTGAAACACAGAGATGAATGTCCTATTGGGTGCAGGTGGGTTAGAGGCAAGCTTTTTGTTTATAATACTATGATTCATCCCGTTCAAAGACACTAAAACCACAAACTCCTGTGTGCAACATTTTCGCATCCTGTATATAATCCCTACAGGAAGAATGGCGACATAGTTTACAAAACCTTTTCTTATTCATCCCTTCTAAACTTCCTGAGTTCTACTTTATTAAAGATTATCAACTTCAAATGAACTCTTTTAAGTGACACTAGACACATTATTCCCTCAAAATGTAAAAGGATGAGGCAAATAACGTTGTCCTCTGACATTTCATAGGGACACTCCTGTGTATAATGACTCTGGTGAGACTGGAGTGAGTCATGGCCTAACGGACAATGGTAGGTCAGAGTTACATCATCAAAAAACAGATGTCCTCAATAGACTGTGTTCAGGGCAGTCTTAAGCATATCTGGTGCCAGGGTGCAAAGATCCCTCCGGCGCCCCCACCATTCCCAGAGTTGACCTTTTTTTAGGGCTGGAGGAGGCAGGCAGTGGCTGGAGGTGGCTCCTCTGGCGGGGAAAAGGCGGACGCAGCGCCTCCTGGCTCAGCTGGCCGCTTCGTGCCGCAGTGGCCATGGCAGGCAGCACACCAAGCGATGCCAAACAAGCGAGGGTGCTTGCACTGCTCCTGCCAAACGTTGGCTTGGATTTTTCCCTTTTAGCCTTCTGGCACCCCACAGAATTCGGCGCCTGCAGGCTAAAAGGGAAAAAAACCGAGCCGATGCTCAGCGGGAGTGGTCACACACCCTCGCTCACTCAGCGCATGTGTTCGGTATTCCACGGACTCTCGCCTGGCGCCCTCCAGAATTTGGTGCCCGGGTGCCCCGCGCCACTAGCCTCAATGGGTAAGATGGGCCTGACTGTGTTCATCTGATATGTAATGGATATGTAGTGAATTCCAGAAGCACAAGAAGAGGTAGGGATTTTCTCAGGGCTCTTGAAGGATAAGAAAAAAATAACCATTGGCAATTAGTAATGAGGGAGAAATGTGATTCAGCACACTTTTAAAGACGAACTTTCCTCATTCACAATTTCCAAAACAACAGTTGAACTGAAACACAGCCACAAAATAATCTGAATTTTATAGTGGAGTTCTCCATGTATATACTGGAGTAAAGCGTTCAAAAAAATGTATATATGTGTGAAACTAACATGCATCACTTTAGGGGAAATTGTTCTGTAAAAATATGCCTATTGGCCAAAATGCATACAAATATGTATATTAGGAGAACTTTGCACTAAAATGCTGGCAATTTTTTAAGAGGACTTTTAAAGGGGGGGAATCACAAAATGATGTGAAAATTGAATTTAAGACTGGGGAAAATGAGAACTAGAGACAACCTGAAATTAACAGATTTGCCCATTCCTATGATAGCCCTAGATTCTGAGGCCACCAAGCTGGTCTGCAGAGCAAATTTATGTTGCAGGAAGGAACTGTCTACGTTTCCTGCAATTTTTTTTTAAAAATATGGTTTTTTAAAATATAGTTCCATAGACAACTGCTCTTAAACTGTATTACCTTTTTGACAGCTATTTGTGTGGTATTTTGTTCCCACTTAGTGCTGGAGGCATGCCAAAATTACTGACTTCATTGGTGTGGCATTCAGGAAATGGGAAATGGGAATAATGCGACATAACAAGTGCCGATAAAATGCTGTTTTCTGTCAGCATTTTCTTATTGCATTAATAAATGAATATGTGATATTAAAGCATTATGCAGAATTTCAGTGTGCTATTGTTTTAATCTTTCCTCACCAAAAAAACACACCTTGCAGAGTGATATAGAAGCCACACATTTTGAGTTGTTTTCAACTAACTTTTACTCAGAGAAGATTCACTGAAATGAATGATCATGACTAACTTAAGTCCATTAATTTTAAGGTGTCTATTCTGAGTAAACATTGAACATTTTATTCTGTGAACCGCCCTGAGACCTGCAGGTATATGGCGGTATATAAATTCAAGAAAAAATAATAAAATAATAATATAACCCTGTTTCTAACTAATAAGGCAGCTTTGTAAGACCATACAGAAACAATATACATTTGCCACTTTGAACAAATTGACTTCTGGTATGGGAAAACATAAAGCAGTCCAAGTGAATAGGGTTAGGAACAATTCCCTTTGCTGGTGGTTGTTTTAAGACAGGAATGAATGGCACAAATGGACTCATCAGACTCAATGGCAGCTACCTGATTTTACTGCATGCAAGTGGTATTCCTTTAAAAATCATTGCATGTGTAGCCCTCAGATTTCATCATACAACTTTGTCTCTAAGAAATATAAATTCTGCATTATGATGATAATTAGTATGTCCTAGCTGGGAGGAAAATACTATTTGTAAAAACCTAAAGAACAAATTTCTAATTAATTGTCATCAGCACAGAGCAGCTTCCTATATTACAGTCTCACTAAGTTTAATCTGTGTTGAAAAAGTTGGTATCAACAGTGGAATCCCTTTTAAATGCTAATGATCATGAGTTCCTCTATGACACAAGCACAAATATCAGTCAGATGAGTAGTTTGCTATAGCTTAAGATGCTTGGCTTGCAACATTTGGATAAACAGAAGAAAAGCCTTTCTTTTACTGAGTCCGTATTTTCTATAGATCAAAGCTCATTTGCCCTTTAATAAGGTCCAGTCGAGGAATTAAAGGAAGGCTCAGACTTTATGTGTCAGACTTCCAGAACACAATTAGGAATGAAACAAAAGGAGCTTATATTGCTGCCTGTAGGCTAGAATGTTCTGTTTTACAAGCCAAGATGAAACACATGTCCGATGGTAAAACCCAGCCTTTCGATCAGGATAATCACGAAAAAATGTAAGAGAACCTGACAGAACAAAGTGTTTAATAGTCATGGCTGCAGAAAATGACTAAACATTGATTTTAAATTACAGTAGACCTGACATTTTAACAAGAAAGAAATTAAATTGCCTTCACCTCATAGTTTTAAAGAGTTTCCACACTGTAAAGCCACAAATTGTTCTAGCCTATGGAAGACTAAGGGGACACAGGTGGCGCTGTGAGTTAAACCACAGAGCCTAGGGCTTGCCGATCAGAAGGTCGGCGGTTCAAATCCCCGTGTTCAAATCCCAGCTCCTGCCAACCTAGCAGTTTGAAAGCACGTCAAAGTGCAAGTTTACCTTCCAGTGGGAAGGTAAACGGCGTTTCCATGTGCTGCTCTGGTTTCAGTATTCCATTGTGCCAGAAGCAACTTAGTCATGCTGGTCACATGACCGAGAAAAACTGTCTGCGGACGAAGTCGGCTCCCTTGGCCAGTAAAGTGAGATGAGCACCGCAACCCCAGAGTCGTCCGCGACTGGACCTAATGGTCAGGGGTCCCTTTATTTTTACCTTTATGGAATAATAGGGTGGAAATAGACCTTGCTAACATTTCCAAAAAATTGTATATTCCAGCTGTATCTTAGCCGCAGTAGAGCAGCCATTGTGTATGGTTAACATTCATAGCATTAACAACACATTTGATTTGAATTCTCAGTTTGCTCAGGTATTAAATACATTTTTTTACTCTGTCCTTTGGGTTATCTCTGTATTACTGAATTGTGCTTTGGAAATGCAAAATTAAATTACTTACAAGTTACAGAGTCTGAAGTTATGAAAACCTGCCCTATTGTGCATTCCATATGATATTGTGATAATATGCTCATGCAGTTTTTCAGGTTAGTTTTCAGGTTTCCCCCATCTTCTTACACTTCTTACATCTTCTGTCTCCACACATACCGTAGATAGATAGATCTCCACTGCCAAGACCATGTACACACTATATTTAAAACACACATATCTCAACAATCCTGAGATGTGCAGTTCATTAAGGCTTCTGTATGTTCTAGCTCTGTGATCTGTAAACTACAGTTCCCAGAATTCTTTGGGTAGCGTGCAAATGTGCTTTGGGTTGGCAGCAGCAGTCATAGATAGGCGAATATTTCAAAGTCGGTTCATTCTTTCACAAAGTTCTGTTTCCAAGTATGCTTCAATGTTCAAAATTAACCCTGTCTTATTTAAAACTATGCTGCAAAAGTCAATAAATTGATCATTTTAAACTAAGCCCCAACCAAATATCCAGTAAGCCTTTTCTTTGCATCTATTAAAATGCTATTAAAATATACTGCCAACTAAAATTTATAATAGGCAGAGTTTCCCTGTAACATTTTAAAAATGTTTTTCCTATATATCTGAGACTTTTCTGAACCCATATTAATTTACTTACTACTTTAAATCACTTTAGCCCACACTTTTAGATGATTGGAAATATTTATTAGTATTTTAAGGTTAAGGTGCTTAGTTACATCATTGCAGAGTCAGATTTATAACAGCCAATGAAGTCATCCTTACTGCTTCTCATAACTTTTTTCTTCACTTAATGTGCTAATATCCCATTATTTCTGTTTTCCAATTACACATGTAGCTTATGGACCAGTAACCTTTATCTGAAGTGCCATATTTTTAATTTATAATAACCACAAAAAAATGTTCTGTAATGATCTTGTGATTAATAGGGCAGAATTTAAGATGTATTTCAGCTGTAGCAGGCTAAGAAATAGCATTAAAAGGGCCAGCATTTTGCTAATTGCTCCATAATATTTTTGTAGATGATAACACTAAATCCAGTGTCTGGCTTTCACATTCATACTAAATGTCATTTTGTAAAAATGCAGTATCTGTAGCAACATCATATTGTCGCAGGATGGTTTTTCTAATGCATATAACTTGGCATTCTCTGGCTACTCTCATAATATGTTATTATTTAAAGGTATCTGTAAAGTACAGAGGAACCGTGTGAAGTGTGTAATTCATTCATTTTGTCTACTGAGTATATGTATGACAACCATATATGTGTATCAACATTTATGAAAGGGACTACGGTTAAGCTTTTTTCCAGAGGGATGGTCATGCCAGTCTGTTGTATCTAAACCAACAAAGAGCCCTATGGCACCTTGAAGATTAACAAATATATTACGGCACAAGCTTCTGTGAGCTATAGTCCACTACATCAGATGCATGCAGTGGTAGCCTGAATCACAAATATAATCCTAGAGCAGGTTGGGAAATTAGAACCTAGGACTCCCTATCAGATATCCATGTATCGTCTGGCTCGAGCTCCCAACCTTGTGGATTACCTTACATCAAAGGGCTAGTTGCAGCATAGCACCTGACTCTCTTATATTATCCAACTCAACCAGGCATAGGCAAACTCAGCCCTCCAGATGTTTTAGGACTACAGTTCCCATCATTCCTGACCACTGGTCCTGTTAGCTAGGGATGATGGGAGTTGTAGTCCCAAAACATCTGGAGGGCTGAGTTAGCCTATGCCTGAACTCAACAGTCAACCAATTGCCCCTGCTAGTCTTCTAGCATGTCCCCTGGTTCAGAATATTCAGTGGGTGGGCCATGGAATGCTTCTTCTGTTTATGCAGTGAGAGATCCCCTTCTAAGCTCCATCCAACTCATTGGTAAAACAGGGGACAGGTGCAGAAGTGATCGTGGGCTCCAACAAATTAAAACACAAATATGAGCCTCCTGTAAGTTTCTTCACTTCCAGAACTGTTGCGGTAACCCTTATAGAATCAAATCTCAACTTTCCTACTCCAATACAGGAGCAAACTCTTGCTGCTCTAGTCTTTGCAGTGTTTTAATTGAGAGGTAGACTTGAAATCTTGGACTAAGAAAACGCAATTGAAGAATAAGTGACATATCCACATTGGAACAGGAAGTGTTTAGAAATTTCAGGATCTCATTAGCATCAGAATCTCATCAAGCATTAACTATCTATTTAAGGCAGTGTACAGTCATAGCAACGAGGCTGGTCTGTGTGAATCTGTGATTTGGGTTTCCTGCACAACACAGATATTTATCAGGCAGGCGCTTTCCGCCCATAGATCATTCTAGAGTTAATAGAATCTGAAGGATTCCCTCCCAATCCCACACACTGTGTTCTCTCTTTAGTGGATTTTAAAAGACCAAAAGGCAAAAGATTATTTATCCTACTCCTTAATTGCATTTATTATACAAATCACAAGGGATGTCTTAAAGTGAATAGATAATTCATGGCTTAATATCCTGAAAACATAAAAGGGAAAGGATTCAGCCTTAATAATGGGGAGAATGCAGGAAAAAGTGAATGTGAAACACATAGCCTCATTACTGAGTGAGAAGCAGAGGCTAATTAACAACTAATAGCAATTAGCCATATGACCAATGTTTTAGCCCCCTTCAGAGGTATCGCTGAATCATCATGTTGTGTGAGCAGGGAGCATGTGAACTAGCCCCACCCCCGCCATCACACAAACTGGCTTGCTCCGCCTCTGACAAAAATGTAATACCCTCCAACATTTCTCAGATGAAAATAGGGACATTTTCTGACCCTCCATTCCCCTCCCCTCCCCCAGCCATTCCTAACAGAAGGAGGGTGAATTCCTCCACCACTTCACCAATGGGACACAGCATGCACCCTCTTCATCCACCATCCTGAAAAAACCTTAATCCTGATTTGATTTTATTCTATTCTTTGGTAGATTTACAAAAAGAAAAGCACACACCAATAAATAAATAGTAGAAAGGAGCAAGAGTAGATGTTGAGATGCAAAGTAATTTTTTTTAAATTAAAAACAGTGAAGTTCCTTGTGATGCCCTCTGCTAGCCCTTTCTTCCTGCCCAGAGCAGCTCTGCCCTCTGCCTACCCCTTTAAGCTGGTGTGTCATGAAGAAGAAGAAGAAGAAGAAGAAGAGGAGGAGGAGGAGGAGGAGGAGGAGGAGGAGGAGGAGGAGGAGGAGGAGGAGTTTGGATTTGATATCCCTCTTTATCACTACCCTAAGGAGTCTCAAAATGGCTAACATTCTCCTTTCCCTTCCTCCCCCACAACAAGCACTCTGTGAGGTGAGTGGGGCTGAGAGACTTCAGAGAAGTGTGACTAGCCCAAGGTCACCCAGCAGCTGCATGTGGAGGAGCGGGGAAGCAAACCCGGTTCCCCAGATTACGAGACTACCGCTCTTAACCACTACACCACACTGGCAGGGCTGGGTCACAGTGGTGTCAGCATCTCCTCCTCCTCACTTACTCTTCAGCAGCTGCTACAAGCCGCCCAAGGGAGAAGGCCAGAAGCAGCAGCCATGGAGATGCAACAGGATGCTCCCTCACCACCCCCGCTGTCGCTTGGGACAGGCACATGCTCATCCTCCTCCCTAAGCTTGGCGGCGGCAGCACTGGCAGGGGAAATAGGGACATTCTGGGATCAAATCAGAAGCCGGGATGGCTTTTTGTAAATTTGGGACTGTCCCTGGAAAAGTGAGACACTTGGAGTGTATGTAATGTTCACAACAGTTATACAGTAGATGCAAGTGCTGGAGGTGGGGCAAGACAGAGCATGTGATGTTGGAAAGGGGGCTAGACATTATATAATTCATCCCTATAATTCATCAGTAAGATTTCTGAAGAGGGCTTTAGATGCCAACCAACATCATAGAATAGATTGGAACCTAGCTGCATGAGATCTTATCCTAGATTTTATTTCAGCACTTCAATGATCAACCAGGTATTTGGGGGAAGACCTCTTAAGAAAAAAGGGAAGAACAATGTGGTATGTGGCACATGTGTACACCTTTCACAGTTACTAAGACTATCATGGCTACTTGATATAGAACAAAAAGAAAATATCCCCAAGTATTACTGCAGTCTTTCTCAGAGAAAGGCAGGGAGAATAGCAAAGGTCAAGGATGGGTTGGGAAAAATATGACATGGTATGATCAGACTACTGCGGGAAAATGTTGTGCAATGTTTTTAGAGTCATGTTTGCATTACTTTCGGACATTCCACTGGTTTTCTTTAGTCACTTTATTTTCAACGCTGATGAAGTCTTCCCAGAAGTGACAGTGGTTGGGTGGGTTTTTCTACCCTTCAAATGTATCCAGTTATAACCATTCTTGCCAGTGACCACACTTTCCATTTTGTTTTGCAGGAAAATGAGATTTACGATTAAATTTGGTTTTTCCAAATGCTCATTGTCTGACAGACTGTAAACTGAACAAAATGTGTACTTAAAAGAAGGTGGAAGGAAGAACATTTTGACGTATTTTTCACTGAAGACCACAGCTTGTTTAGAAGCCCGGTCACATTTCTCATTTTGGTTGACATTTTTATTTGGATTTATAGTCTGTCTTAATGAAAAGGCTTAGCTTGGGTTAACAAAAAATTCCTTCGACCATTTCTGCTCAGAACAACATTGTGAAGTAGTTTGTGGTTATTTCATTGTGAGACATACACAACCTGGTTTTCACAATAAAATCTTAGCCTAAGCACAATCTCTGTGACCAGCACATGTCCTGTTGCATCAGCAGGCTGAAGACCATAAAGTAGAAGGAGATGGTGGAAGAAACCTGTGAACATCAAAATGAGGGTGTAGAATAACAATTCTAAAGTTTTTGTGCAGTGTCATAAAACTTGACCATGATTCCTGTCAGATCATTGCAGTTCTTCATAAGAATTTGGCTAGTTTGGAAAATCTAAGATTTGTGGCCAATAGTTTAAAATGGAACAATGACATTAGATTGAAGAGAAGGGGGATTGGGAAATATGGGCAAATCTGAAGTTGTTATTGTTGGGCCGAGTTACTGTGGTGAGGATGAGGGTTGCTGTGTTGCCGGGGATATTGCTTTTGTTTCAAACAGTGCAAGTTTTGGATGGGATAGATTGTTTCAGGAGGTGGCAGAGGGATGTTTCTAGATTTGTTTGGCAGGGCAGGAAGCCTCGAGTAAAAATTAAGATATTGACGGATGCCAAAGAAGGAGGTGGACCTGCCCTGCCAGACCCCTAAACTTCGTTGTGAATCATCTGCTTTTTGCTGGCTGAGAGAATGGCTGCTTCTTGAAAGCACTGAAGTGTTGGATAATGGCAGGTGAAGTTGATGGACTATATGGAAATGGCGGAAAAGACTGGCAAGATCTGAGACCAGGGAGAATAGTCGGTGGAAGAAGACGGGGAAAAGTTTAAAGACTATTTATAGAAATATTGTAAAATTAATGAATGTTAGAAGAATGTTGGAATGAAGTTATATGGCTTTAGTAGAAATGTTATAAGGAATTAAGTATAAATAGATTAATAGAGTATTAAAGGAAAAATAAGGTTAAAATGTGTTAAGATAATTATATGATAGAAAACAGGGGAAGATGGAAAGGAATTGCTGAAATAATTAATAGAAGTGGAATACAAAAAGGGAGGTGTGAGGAGGCCGTGGAAATATGTGAAAGAAAGATAAGACATTGAAAGATAAGATTCTTTTTTGATGTGTTTTTAAATTGTTTTTGTTTTGTCTTGTTAATTTTTATGTAGTGTTTTTGTATAGTAATGTACTGTTTTTTCTTTTTTGTAAGTGTTTAAATTGTTGTAAAAGTAATAAATATTATTTTAAAAAAATGGAACAATGAGCATTCTGATTAAATTACTTGGATACAGGACTTTTACCCCTTTGGTTCCTAAGTTTGCTTTCTGATCTAAGTGCTAAGACTGCTCACTATGCGCTATTCTTCTAAACCAAATAGAAGGGCAGAGCCCGTTCTAGTTACTGTGGAGCAGCGGTGCCTCAATGTCCTCTTAGAATCATAGAATCATAGAGTTGGAAGAGACCACAAGGGCCATCGAGTCCAACCCCCTGCCAAGCAGGAAACACCATCAGAGCACTCCTGACATATGGTTGTCAAGCCTCTGCTTAAAGACCTCCAAAGTAGGAGACTCCACCACACTCCTTGGCAGCAAATTCCACTGTCGAACAGCTCTTACTGTCAGGAAGTTCTTCCTAATGTTTAGGTGGAATCTTCTTTCTTGTAGTACTCTTTTTAGGCTTCTGGCTGGCCACAATGGGAAACAGGATGGCGAGGACAGACCTTTAGTCTGATTCAGCAGGCTATTCACAGTAGCTATGTTCACACACTTGGCCAAAACATTGGACAGATAAGTCTTCCAAGGACACAGGTAGGGACAGGCAAATCTGTCAATTTCAGGTTCTCCCCGTTTTTCATTTTTTCCAATGTTAAGTTCAATTCTTCACATTTCCACATTTGTTTGCATTTTTTAAAAAGAAATTCACCTGGAAATTCATCAGCATTTAGTGTGAATTTCTCTCATATGCCCGCTCATTGACATTTCAGTCCGCAACAAATTGATTATCTTAACATTTAGGATTACAGTGCAGATTTTGAAAAGATTATGGACAGGGGAATGTAGTGTTATAATAAAAATATTAGAATAACTACCCACACAACAGTGCAACACAGAAAATAAATACGGTAACACCCTCCAAAAAAAGGTATGTCTGTTGTGAAATGTTTCAGCTGAGCTGAGCTGAGCTTCTAAAGAAAATTCCAGATATTTCCAATTGCCTCCTTGTGTTTACAGTATTAGAGACCACATAATTCCAGCACCCTTCTGTTGTGGAAGGTAATACAGTAGCATATTTAGTGTATGACAAACTGCAGTTGAGATAAACATCAACTCCCTCCAATGAGAAGAAGGAAATAGGTTTATATGTTTAACTTAGATTGCTTTTAGACAACCTGTTTATTGAGTATTCATCCTGATTTGTTTGCAAAGAGATTAGATGATGACGGCTGTTTAATGAGCATTCATTCATATTTGTTTGCAGAGAAGTTAGACAATGGGCTTGTCAACATTTGAGCATTATTTAGCTATTAAGCCACTTTACCCCCATTCAAATTAGATCAGAGTAGTCCATACCCACAGGTACTTGAATCTGTATAAGAGGAGAAACTTCAGTCTCCCCCATTTATATCAGTAGGCATTCTCTTTTGTGCTTGTCCCCACCTTCTAATTTGTTTATTCTATTATGCCAATTTAGCACCAACAGGGCATGCAGAGAGATTGCTGCACACATACTGTTGGGCCATAGTAAATTTGCTTGTGCAGTTTCCTGGTTTTGGGCAAATCTGAGGAATCAAATGAAAGATAGGAAATGTTACAAGCATAGCCAGAAAAGAAAGCACTGAATAAGATGTGGGCATGGAAAGGGAAATAGCAGAAAGTGACAATTGATCCATGCACCCCAAAACACCAACAAAATTATCTGAAACTCAAATGGAGAAATTTGGAGCCTGGTTTCCCTGAAATTGCCACCAAATTGGAGAAATCAGACTTGTCAGGCAAAGCACTGAGATTTATGTTGTTTGAGGGCAACGTTGTGTGGACTACACAAATTAAATGGGGACTCAAAACACTTGCAAGCACACAGTAAACTCTGGTGTGGACAACCCCATTGTTGCATCAAGCCAGCGTTAACCCACACTTTCCAGTGCATTTTCTTATCACTCTCCTTATCACAAAAAGTACATTCTTCAGGGGAAGAGGGTTTGTTAAAATCAATTTTAATTACACAACCTGAATTTGCTGGTATGTGTTTGAATCCCATACAGCAACAGTCTGGAAATGTCCACAGCCTTAAGAATTGATTTCAGGATACACATTCCTCTGTCAGAAATCATTATTTAGATATAAGAAGTCTTCTCTCTTCTGAGTTATACATAATGACCAAAAGGAAATTGCCTTTCTTGTTTTCTTGGGGGGAAAGGACATATTTTAATGATGCTTCAGGTACAACTTGTTCCCTCCTAGAGTGGGAGAGCTTAGCCCCTCATAGCTTTATGGTTCTTTTTCTTTTTCATCAATTGGAAATCTTAAAAAACAAAAATCAGTATCTTCCATTGCATAGCTAGGTTTGCAAAGCAAGCATAATAAGCATAAAACACCCCCACCCCATTCATGCCACTGATTTCCAAGCAGCGTAAGGGAAAAACAAACACACGCTCATGGCATGGTAGGATTCTGCTACGTAAAATTGGGTTTAAATTGCTAGCTAAACACCATTGCAAGGATCAAAAGCAGCCTCAACAGTAACAGCAGCTCTGTTATTTTGAAATTTCCTTGCTTGTAAACTTCAGACAAAACCTCTTTTTGTTTATTGATCTGAACATTTTAACAGGAAACAGGAGTTCAGGCACTAAAAAGCAACTTTTTCCTCCCCCAACATAAATTTTGCCATTGTGCGGTGATTGACAGCCATCCCACTGTCTATAAACAATCCACAAACCTCCCAAATTGACCATTCAGACCCTGTGCCCAACATTTAAACACTGAGCAGTTTTGCGCTCAATAAAATTCCTTCTCATTTCACCCTGGGTTGCCATGTCTCTTCAAACACAGACAGAAAAGCAGTGCTCTGTGTCCGACAGATTTTAATTTTCAGTCCTCATCCGTTCGTACAATGTAGACACAGTCAAACAAACCCTACCCACAGCCTAGCAACGTGTGGTTTAAACAGTCTATGTGTATGAGCTGCGGGGATGAAGGCCTGGACCTGTTCACACATGAATAAAGAAGATTAAGATTTCCTTTCAAAGACGTGAAGCTTTTTGACAGCCAGTGTCAACAGTGCTGTCTGCCTCTCAATGTGAAACAGTCTTCTATCACAGGTTCCCACAGGGAGGTCCTGCTTATTAGCATGCTTTACACTTCCATTCCTTGTCAGTGTTTAATTTAAGAATAAGGGTGCAAAGTTTTGCAAACTCTTACTTACCCACAAAGAAAGGATAACTTACTAGAAACACTGAAAGGAAATATCAGCTAATACGAACACCTACTGAGTGTATTCTTAGTAGAGGATAATATGAGGGTAGAGAAAGAGGCAGGAGAATGATGGATACAGCAGTGGTTTTTATTACCTAAACTACACCCCCAACTTTAATGATTAAAGCAAATCCTTTCCTGCAGGGCTGGCTCTGTGAAGCACCAGTGATACAGGCAACCAGATCCTAAACGCAATTGTCTGTGTTTATTAAATGTGGTCAGCAGTGCAGACAAGACTGTATATCTTACTGCATATACTGCTGTGGCACAGCTAGTCCATGACATATACTAACAAAGAAACGGACAGGATTCAACCCCCCTGCCCTCCTCTTTCTCCCATGCAGAGGCACAAGGCGCTGCCGTGTATACTTAGGAAAATCTTCCTTAGTGGTATCAGCCCCTTGTACAATATGAGGTGCGGTTCTGAAGTTTTCTGGACTGGAGAACTTTCAGAGGTCGCAAATGACTGCCACTTGAATTAATAGAGGACCCAAGGAAAGTCCCAAGAATGAGTGGAATATATGACTTATTACAAAACAGAGAAAAAACAGGGAAGTTGCTGTGCAAGTAAAAAGTTGACTAGACTGTTCAAACTAGACTGACAACCTACAGGTTAACATCAGAAGGTGGTAGAGAAAGAAGGATCCTAATACCAAATATGGGGAGGGGAATGCAATATTCGCTGAACAGGCATGTGTGGGGCTAAGTTAGGTTACAGAGATTAGAAAAATAAGCAGTGCTGGCAACGAGCGGCGTGGCCAACTTGCCTGAGGATTAGGGAAACCGAAAGCTTGAAGCAGAGAACAGAAGAGAAGAAAAGAAACAGAGCACAGATGTTCCTTCTCCTAGATCTGAGGCGGGAAATGAAACTTCTTTTCAAGGGAAGAGGCTTGTAGGTTGTCTTGAGGTGCCAGGCCTCCAGGGTGATGATCTGTAATGGGAACTGGGGTGTGGGGGTAGTGGAGCCCTACAGGTCCTCTGAACCCTTAAGTCAGGGTTGGGCAACCTGTAGACCTCCACATGTTGTTGGACTCCAGCTTTCATCATCCCCAGCCACCCCTGCCTTAAGCAGCAGAAGAGTTCCTGAGATAGAGACTTGAAGGGGAGGTTGATGAGCCTTTGTCATCCCTTAGGTCACTTAATAAGCCATGTACAAAATTGCATAAACTGAAAGGAGGAAGGGAACACTGGGGGTGACAAGATAGGAAGGGGGAGCCAACCTGACTAGAGATGGGGCAGTTTCGAGTGGAGCGGTCTAGGTAAGTAGGGAATCCACAAGAATTTAACACTGAGGCTTTGGAAAGATAATCCTTGAATTTGGTCACCTAGGCAAGTTGTTTAGCTACGACAAAGGGGGAGAAAGGTTCTGTATTTGGGGGGGGGGTCTAACCTTTGTGCCAGAAAATTGAGGTTTCTTGCCATACATTATGAGATAAGTGCAAAGGGATGTGGTGTGCAGATATCTATTGGAGGTGTCTAAGCTTGTTATGCCCAGGAGTGTTTATGTGTCTGCTGGTCATTAAAGTTCTTCAGGAATGCCCTTTCTTTCCTTAGGGCTCTATGTGGATCAAACAAGGACGTGCCAGGGATGACTTAATTATGTTAGATGTCAGGTAGAAAGATAAGGGTATTGGCACATTATGGACCTTTCACATTGGCTTCCATAGCCAATGAGAATCCCTCAGTGACCAATTTAGGTCAACAAATACAAAACCAGATATTGGTCCTACATGCCCAAACTTTGCACCCTTTCCCAGGGAATGCAGACATTCATTGAGCCAAGATTCTAATGGTTGTACAGAAACCATTACCTTTGTTACCAAGAATTCAGAACCAACTCATTTGCATCTGGAATTTGCGTTTAGGTCTTAGAGGCTAGGTCAGGGGTCGGCAAACTTTTTCAGCACGGGGCTGGGTCCACTGTCCCTCAGACCTTGAGGGGGGGGCGGACTATATTTTGAAGGGAAAAAATGAACAAATTCCTATGCGCCACAAATAACCCAGAGATGCATTTTAAATAAAAGCACACATTCTACTCATTTAAAAACACCAGGCAGGCCCCACAAATAACCCAGAATGTATTTTAAATAAAAAGACACATTCTACTCGTGTAAAAACACGCTGATTCCCGGACCATCCACAGGCCAGATTGAGAAGGCGATTGGGCCGGATCCAGCCCCCGGGCCTTAGTTTGCCTTCTCCTGGGCTAGGTAGAAGATACGATGCCTTGGCAGGGTTGAGCACTGCCATCACCCTTTTAGGGAATGAAGGATAGAATTCATCCTATCGTGAGGACGGGGCAATCTTCCATTGGTATCCCTCATGCATCATCAATAAATATATTTATTTCAAGTTTTCAGGAAAGCTTCAGCTTGAAGTTGTTTTTGTTCCCTTGTTGCAAAAGCTGCCTGCTAACTAACAGAATATTCACTAAATAGGATGAAGGAAAAATTTGAATTATCTATGCTTGCTAGAAGCAAACAAGATAAGGAAGGCTAATTAGGATTACATGGCTCAAAATAGAGAGCTTCAAAGAACTTAAAGTGGAGCTAAATGCTGTTGTCTTAGAAATAAAATACCTCAGGGATATGTAATAGATAACTGCCTAATTGAACATACTGAATTGTACAATAGGTGATTTCATAATCTGAGTAGGATCATTGACTGAAATCAATAAAGTAACATTGAAGTTTAAAGCTGAAATCCTAAAAGTAAGTTTCACAGGTTTCAACAGACATTTCTTCTGACTAAAAGTATACAGGATTGCACTGTAAATTGTAGTGATTAAATTCATGAAAAGAAAAGATTCTGGTTTGTTTTCTGTTCTTCAAATTAAAAGATTAGATTTTTGCAAAATTAGGATACGATGAGTCAATATTTATTTCTGTCACACAAATATGTGATTGTGCACACTAGAGTTATAATTTATAACATATTTGGTTAAGGTCACAAAGATTCATATTTGCTTAGCGGAAATAAATGTCATCTCGAGTTTTAATCTCCTAATGTTAAGTTTGTCTAGACATCCAGAGAGAAAAAAGTGAGTAAGTCAGAGCAAAGAGATAAATAAATAGAGAGGATGTACAAATACAACAGACATATCTGGATTTTATTCTCTTCAGTGTTATTTATAGGTATTCATTTCAGGCAGAACATTACATTCTAGCTGTGTTTGTGGCAGGCCTATAAATAAAGTGACATTTAAATCATGAAAGCAAAGTGCAAAGAAACCTGCTACTTTATTGTTATTACTATGAGGGGGTAAATGATCATGTAAATAGCAAAACATAGAGGGAAGTACTTTCTTAAAAATATATGTGATTTTTATTACTTTCCTTTTAATTGTGTTTTTACAAATCTGAAATTAAATCTGTAGCACACCCTTTTGAAGAAAAATGTGACCACACGTATCTTCCTGCAGTTTTGGTTTTACATGGCTACAATTGCTAAGTCCAAATTAGAGGGGGGAAACCCAAAGTAATGTTTGGAAATGTTTGACCAAACTGAGGGAGGCACTGGAAGACAGGAGTGCCGGGCATGCTCTGGTCCATGGAGTCACAAAGAGTTGGACATGACTAAACAACAACAATATTTGGAAGGCTAGAAATGCTTAACAAAAAGAAACAGGTAGAAAGTATATTTTAGGATGACTAGCACATGGTAATGGCAATGTGCTGTACATGGGGCTACCTTTGAAGGTGACCCAGAAACTACAATTAATCCAGAATGTGGCTGCTAGATTGGTGACTAGGAGCAACTGCTAGGACCATATCACACCAGTCCTAAAAGACCTACATTGGCTTCCAGTACGTTTCTGAGGACAATTCAATATGTTGCTGCTGACCTTTAAAGCCCTAAACAGCTTCAGCCCTGTGTACCTGAAGAAGCATCTCCACTCCCATTGTTCAGCCTGGACACTGAGGTCCAGCTCTGAGGGCATTCTGGTGGTTCCTTCACTGCAAGAAGTGAAGTTACGCGGAACAAGGCAGAGGGCCTTCTTGGTAGTGGCACCCATCCACCCTGTGGAACACCCTCCCATCAGATGTCAAAGAGATAACCAACTATACATCCTTCCATAGGCATCTGAAGCCAGCCCTGTATTGGAAATCTTTTAGTGTCAGATGTATTGTATGTTCCTGAGCCCGGCTTGGCTGGGGAGGGCAGGATACAAATAAAATTTTATTATTATTATATTCTGTTGGAAGCCGCCCAGAGTGGCTGGGACAACTCAGATAGGTGGGGTACAAGTAATAAATTATTATTACTATTATGATTATGATCTAGGATCACTACAATTAAAATAACCCCAAATGATGGTCAGTTCATACAATTGCCTACCCAAAAATGTGTAGCAGAACACATACAAGGTGTGGGCATATTATATAAGTACTCCAATTCAACAAAGTGCTCCGTGCCCTTTTAAACAGCTAATATCCCACTGACAAGCTGTTCCTTCTCTCCCATTCACTATCAGCTAACCCACAGAATTTTCAGCTGCTCGAAAGTGCTCCCCCAGTGGTTGGGTCAGAGAGGGCAACTATGTGTGCAGCAGATGTTTGAGCATGTGGTTGGCTTCTAAATGGCGCCCTCTGTTTGTGAAGAGCTTCGAAATAAAATAAATAAGCATCACAAATAAAAGCGTTCTGCCCGAACACAGAGGTCCAGCGCCGAGGACCTTCTGGCGGTTCCCTCGCTACGAGAAACCAAGTTACAGGGAACCAGGCAGAGGGCCTTCTCGGTAGTGGCACCCACCCTGTGGAGCGCCCTCCCATCAGATGTCAAAGAGAAAAATAACTACCAAACTTTTAGAAGACATCTGAAGGCAGCCCTGTTTAGGGAAGCTTTTAATGTTTATTAGTTAATGGATTTTAGGTTATTGTGTTTTAGTGTATTTTAATTGGAAGCTGCCCAGAGTGGCTGGGGAAACCCAGCCAGATGGGCGGGGTATAAATAATAAATAATAATAATAATAATAATTATTATTATTATTATTATTATTATTATAAAATAGTGCTCCTAACTAGATCAGGCTGGACATGTAACTATAACAATGGTGTGGGAAACTGCCCCCAGTCCCCATGACTCCATTATCCCTTCATTCACAAATTATGTTATACACATGGGGGCTGGGAGAGGAGTCGCAGATACAGGGAAGGGAATTCAAGATAGCACCTCCTGGCCTCCCCACTGCACTGGCCTGTGACCGTTGAATAGACTTTGTGGACCGGCTCTACATACACATAAAGCTTACCTTGCCTGTGTGCTCCATATACACACTCCTGTGCCGTGGAACATACAGTTCCCCAGACAGGCAAATATACAGCCTGCTGTGTCCTCCATGGTGGCTGGGAACAAGGTCTATTCTATGTGCTTAGGTCAGAATAAGAGAAGCAGGTGCAAATTGCTCAACAGGCATTCTGTAAACATGACATGTGGCATGAACAGGAGAGAAAACACCACTTTTTTCAGCTAAGGCCTTGTTAAATGTTAAGGTTTTCTTGAGAGAAAAACATTTTGCCAAAGAAAATACTTTTAATGAAGCACTCAGCGTGGAAAGGTAGCGAGGCTTTAAAGGCTTTAAAGGCTGAATCTTCAGAGACCTACAAGTTAGCAAAATGACTCCCATATGTAATCTCTCTGAACTAAAAAGAAAACTGTTCTGACCGCATGAATAACTCTACTTAAATGTGAGCATCACTCAATTCTGATGGCATAGGCAAAGCTGATCTACTTTTATCTCCTTCAGACTGTTTCAAGACTGAGATTAGGGATGGGTGGACCCTGTATTTTCCAATCCCCAAATAATCTGGATCTGCTGCTTTTGCCAGAATCGCACTGCATATCTGGAAATAGGTGTTTTCATTCTGTATTTTGAGGTCAACAAGTTTTTAGAGGACAGAGAAATTCTTGAGCTCCCCTGCTCACTTTTTCAACACCTGTTCACTACTTGTTTACCTAGTAACCTGTTGATTTAGTGCCTTCATGAGAATGTGATCCTTAAACATCAGCTATCCGGTACTGAATATAACATAATAGCACTACTTAGCAAATTGGGTCTGGAACATGTCATAAAGCAAATTCAGAATGAGGACATGCTACAGTGATCAACCTTGCCCTCCCTTGAAGAAGTGGACACTCCCAGTACCTTTCAAGATGCCCACCTGAATAATCGCAGAACAAAATTTGTGCTTTTCTTGGATGCTGAAAGTTTTTGCTAAATGTGCCCTGATTTGGCTCAATTCTGGAAATAATCCAGTTGTTCATTATCATTTCCAAACCGGGAGCCCCTCACTAGGCTCATACTACTACAGCTTCCACTACCAAATCAAAGGTGGTTGGTGGTGGCAGCGATGGTGTGCTGGATTTCCCAATGTCACTACTCTATTACGTCATTTAGCAATGTCTGGCACACCATGAGGTTTCCATCCAAACGGAGAGAGAAGGGCTTATCCATCTTCCACCTGATCAGGGGTGACAGCGATGTTGGCAGATTGCATAGGCCTAGGCTGTCAATGTCAGTCATCACTACTACTGCTCCCACCATGTTGGCACTAGTCCCAGGTCTGGCAAGCCAAGATAGGTCTATGATGCCATCAGCCTACATCAGTAAACTAGGTCTCAACCAAGGAAACATAAGGAGACATTCTGGACCTTTTCCAGACCATTTCTGTACTTCAAGCACACTCCCTATGAGTTCTTCCAGAGTCTTTATGGGTGGTCTTCAGAATCCCTTGCCAAAATCCTCTCCCCCTTTTTCTTCCCTTTTTACAAAATCCCTAAATATGAGTATTTAAACCTACATCTTTAATAATACAGTGAGAAATCTACATCCAAATTTGAGGATTCATGAGTCTGCCTAGTGTTGTAAATGCCACATTCATATGACAAGATTAGGTGGGCACAAATGTTGCAGTTCTTCCAAACGGAAACTTCATTATCATTATTAAATAATCTTATTAATATGCTATGGAGAACAATAGGATATGCACAGGAAATGATGTACTGGTACTTACAAATAGCTTTCTAGTTGTGGTTTTGGCTATCAATAGGAATGGGTCAAAATTCAAGATTGATGGCTGGCATGATTTCAACTAAGGAAGAATGTCATATAGTGGGGGGGTATTGAAACTGGTCTTAAAGTGTTGAGTTGAATTGTAAATGAGTGGGATCTGTTATTTGGTAGCAAGTGTTAATGTTTACATTATTATTATAATCTTATATTGGATATTGGGGAGTATGGGGTGTTAGGGGAGGGGTAGTACCTCTGGTGGTAGACATGTTGTGCTTCTTCTGGGGTAGTTTGTTCACCTTTGGTCCCCATCCTGCACTCAGCTCTCCCCTGTGGCTCCTAGAAACTGTCAGCAGCCAGGCCTCAGTAAATGGCTTTGACTAGCTGGATAAACCAGGTGAGAGTAGCCAATGGGTCAACTCTTGGTGAGTTAGGGACTTCCCCTGTGAAGACAGGCTCCGGTGGATTGAGCAGTGGAATGAGTGGGTCCAAGGAGAAAGAAGATGGTCTCTGCATGTGCTGTAGAAGAAAGTGAGGGAGAGATAGGACCATCAACCTAGGAAGGTAGCCCATCTACGAGAAGGAAAACTCTGCACAGTTCAGAGGTAGGGGATGTCAGGAAAAAGCAGCAATGCGAGAGCGAGCTGCAGGTGTCTGGAATGCAAAACAGGATGTTGATGTTTGGGACTGTACTATTGGAACAAAGGGGCAGTCTATTCACTGTACTGAGCACCGGATGTTAGCTCAGTGTGTCATCTGACCTGTACTGGAAGTACAGGGGTGGAGTTTATTCACTCTACTGTTGGAGACTGGAGAGTGCAGACGTGTTTCTCTGTACTGCTGCAATCACAGAAATAAAGACATGTAAATAGATTTATGTCTGCTCTTTCCCCTCCCTGAGGGAAGCAGGGAGGAGGGAGGAGAGGTGTGTCCCTCTCACGCTGAGTGGGATCGCCGATAGTGACCTCGCCTGTATCCTGCCGGGAGACGCAGACGGGGAGGTCAACAAGGATCTCAAGCCGAATGCCTGGAGTGTGGCCAGTTACCTCTAACTGCGGCCTGAGAATCCGACATCGGATGCCTGATACAGCAGATCTTTCAGCACAGCTGATGGAATGAGCCCTGCTTCTGATAGAATGGCTGCCCCCAGGTGACACTTGAGGGACAGGAAGCCTGGCTTCCAACTAGAGAATGACTTGCCAGGGGACCTGTTTTTACTTTCCATCAAAGCTTTATGGAAGGATAGCAAAAATATAAATCAGAACCTGATCTATGCTTTTTCTGTCTTGCAGCAGCAACTTTCAGGGCCTCTGGTTCCAAGAGTAGCTTGAGAACCATGACTAGCTGGAAATGGTTCCTGTCCACATCCTGAATCAAGCTCTGCCCTCAGCAGCTCTTCCCTGACTCGCTTGGAACGCTGGTTGGTGGACAGGCACAGGAACTGACAGGCAACCTTCACCAGGTGCTACAACACCTGGCTGTGGACTGTCCAGTGATGGTTATTGACTGAGCAATAAGGACTGGAGATTAGAGATTAGCATGCTATGACTCAACGATAAATCAAGACAGAACTTGTGGCTGCTTCTACAAGGTGTGATGACGTTCCTGAAAAGGGGACTGGGTTTTTGTGACCATTGTTGTTGTTTAGTCGCATAGTCGTGTCTGACTCTTCGTGACCCCATGGACCAGAGCATGCCAGGCACTCCTGTCTTCCACTGTCTCCCACAGTTTGGTCAGACTCATGTTAGTAGCTTCGAGAACACTGTCCAACCATCTCGTCCTCTGTCGTCCCCTTCTCCTTGTGCCCTCAATCTTTCCCAACATCAGGGTCTTTTCCAGGGTGTCTTCTCTTCTCATGAGGTGGCTAAAGTATTGGAGCCTCAGCTTCACGATCTGTCCTTCCAGTGAGCACTCAGTGCTAATTTCCTTAAGAATGGATGCGTTTGATCTTCTTGCAGTCCATGGGACTCTCAAGAGTCTCCTCCAGCACCATAATTCAAAAGCACCAATTCTTCGGCGATCAGCCTTCTTTATGGTCCAGCTCTCACTTCCATACATCACTACTGGGAAAACCATGGCTTTAACTATACGGACCTTTGTTGGCAAGGTGATGTCTTGTGACCATTACTGTAATTGTTAAATGCTCAGAGTCCTGAAGATTGTTGTAACTCATTCTGAAACCATTCTGAAAGCCTTGATTCATCTTCCAAATCCAGTGTCAAACAAGAAAGCAGAGAGAAATTGTGGGCACATGAACGGGGAGCTTAATTTCTGAACATGATATGTAAGGCTGTACAAAGCCTTTACTGCTTAGATGGTGGGGAACTTGAGGCCTGTGTCTTCTATGCTCTCTAGAGCATGAGTGAAATTGTAAGTGGCTCAACCTATCTCTTAAATTAAAGCGATTTTGATCTTAGTATATATACTGTTAGGAAGTAGAGAAGTTCTCCATAACTACATCATGGTTAAGGAATTACCTTCCTTGGAGTCATGCCAAAGCCCAATTATCTTCTACTGGAAACTGTACAAAAACTTTGTGGTATTGAATAGTTTTAGTTATTTATATTTTGGCATTATTATATTCTACCTAAATTAACTGTTCTGTACCCTCTAGGTAGGCTGACCTATATTAAGAAATGTTTCAGATTACAAATATTCTAACCCCATACCAGAAAACTCCAGAATGTTTTGCTCTATTTAAGATGTGCCTGAGTTATTCTTAAGGCAACTGAGCTGCAATGGAGGAAAGTATGGGCCGGTTTTTAAAACTTCCTGACCATTAACGTATGTTGTGTGCTCAAAAGCTTGTCCTGCTCCATCAACATGGTGAATTTTGAGCTACAATCCAGTACACATTTAAATGTGCAGTTGTATAAACTGAGAATTATACACGCTTATCGGGAAGTAAGTGCGACTGAACTCGGGTTGTTTTTTTGAGTGGACTTATGCCCTTGTCCTGTTAGGCCACTTTCTAGAGTTTGTAGGGCAGCAGTTGAAGAAGGAGCAAAAAGGGTTTTCTTGTGTGTGTGTGTGTGTGTGTGTGTTTCGCGCGCAGTTATACCCATCTTTTAGATTTAGGGGAGCTAATCTCAAACGTTTGTTGGGGGAGACCTAGGTTTTTTTTTGTGGGGGAAGTTATTTGTCCTGTCTTCAAGCTTTTTATGATGGAGGACCTCTGTAGCCACCCCCAACAACACGATCTCATGATGGAAGGGGAGGGAACAGCTGCAGTCGCCTGCGATTCCTGCGCAATGTTTGCAATCTTGCCAAAGGTTGCAGGCAGCTTTACCTGCAGCAATTGCATGTTGATTGCCCTTTTAAAAGACAAAGTCCAGCAACTGGAGGAACGTGTAGCTACGCTCCAAAGAATTAGAGAGCTGGAGCTCTTCTTGGAAGCAACAGAGCACACCGTCCCCACCAAGGAGGAGACAGGGGACTCCCCTGAGAAGGAGGCTTGTTCACCAACACAGGAGCCAGATATATGGAGAAACGTGACTCAAAGAAGTAGGAGGCCCAGGGTTCACTCTGATTGTTTAGAAATACACAATCGCTTTGAGGTCCTCTCCCCTAGCATGGAAGACGAAGAGCAGACTCCATTTGAGGATCTCTCCCTCATTACAGTCGATCAGGTATATGAAGACGAGCAGCAAAGTCAGTCCTCAGGGAATGTGCAGGTGACCTTGGAACGGACAGCTCACGGAAGAACCCCGACCAAACCCAAGAGGAGGCGTGTAGTGGTGATAGGGGATTCCCTACTGAGGGGAACAGAAGCAGTGATCTGTGGGCCTGACAAGATGTCTCGGGAAGTGTGCTGTCTCCCCGGGGCTAAGATCCAAGATGTAACTGAACGACTGCAAGGAATCATAAAACCCACTGACGAATACCCCTTCCTCTTGGTTCATGTGGGAACCAATGACACTGCAAGCAATAGCCTCCAGAAGATCAAAAGAGACTACGAGGCTCTCGGCAGGAAATTGAAGCAACTAAATGCACAAATTGTCATCTCGTCTGTCCTCCCAGTTGAACGACGTGGCCCAGGGAGAGAGGGGAAAATAGTGGAAGTGAACAGCTGGCTTCGCAAATGGTGTAAACAGGAACAGTTTGGATTCTTAGATCACGGTCTGCAGTTTCTTGAAGATGGACTTCTGGCAAGTGATGGGCTGCACCTCACAACGGTTGGGAGAAATGTTTTTGCCAAAAATCTCAGAAACCTCATCAGGAGGGCTTTAAACTGACTAATGTGGGGGAGGGAGACAGTGCTCCTGAAGGTAGGAGTCTATCAATTAATGAAGATGATCATCCGAATGTCATAGACCAAATGGAGCAAACAGCACGCGGACCTAGTGGTGGGAGGAAAAAATCCTTAAATAAGAGACACGGGGGAATGATTAATGGACTTCAATGTCTCTACACTAATGCGCAAAGCATGGGAAATAAACAAGATGAGCTTGAGCTCTTGGTACAGCAAACTAAATATGACATAATAGGCATCACTGAAACCTGGTGGGATAAGTCCCACGATTGGAATGTAATAATGGGGGGATACAATCTATTTCAGAGAAACAGACCAGACAAGAAAGGAGGAGGAGTGGCGTTATATGTCAGGGATGTGTATACCTGTGAAGAGATCCAAGATTTAGAACCTCAAAGCCAAAGTGAGAGCATTTGGGTCAAAATTAAGGGAGAGAAGAATAACAGAGACCTCATTGTGGGAGTTTACTATAGATCCCCAAGCCAAACGGAGGACATAGATGATGCCTTCCTGGAACAGATGGCCAAGCATGCAAAAGGAAGGGAGATAGTAGCAATGGGGGACTTCAATTACCCGGATATTTGTTGGACGTCAAACTCAGCCAAGAGCATAAGGTCAAACAGATTCCTCACTGGCCTTGCAGACAACTTCATTGTCCAGAAAGTGGGAGAAGCAACAAGAGGAACAGCCATTTTAGATCTGGTCCTAACCAATGTTGATGACCTGGTTAGTGGGGTAGATGTGGAAGGATCATTAGGCGCGAGTGATCATGCTCTTCTGAAGTTTACTATACAGCGGAAAGGAGCAGCCAAGCATACTAGGACTCAATTTCTTGACTTTAAGAAAGCCGACTTCATAAAACTTAGGGAAGTGCTGGGTGAGATCCCATGGACAGCAATACTAAAAGGAAAGGGAGTTCATGATGGCTGGGAGTTTGTTAAGAGGGAGATAGTAAAAGCACAACGACAGGCAATACCAATGAGACGGAAACGTGGAAGGTGCCTAAAGAAGCCAGGGTGGCTATCTAAAGAACTTTTAACTGAATTAAGATTAAAAAAGGATGTGTACAAAAAATGGAAAAGGGGGGAAACCACCAAAGAGGAATTCAAACAAATAGCCAGCACGTGTAGACACAAAGTCAGAAAAGCTAAAGCACAGAATGAACTCAGGCTTGCTAGAGAGGTTAAAAGCAACAAAAAAGGCTTTTATGGGTATGTTCGTAGCAAAAGGAAGAACAAAGAAACAGTGGGGTCACTCAGAGGAGAAGATGGTGAAATGCAAACAGGGGACACAGAAAGGGCTGAACTCCTCAATGCCTTCTTTGCCTCAGTCTTCTCCGATAAAGAAAACAATGCCCGACCTGAAGAATTTGGAGCAAATGATTCAGCAAAGGAAACACAGCCCAGAATAACTAAGGAGATAGTACAAGAATATTTGGCTAGTTTAGATGTATTCAAGTCTCCAGGGCCAGATGAACTGCATCCAAGAGTATTAAAAGAACTGGCAGATGTGATCTCAGAACCACTGGCAGTCATCTTTGAGAATTCCTGGAGAACAGGCGAAGTCCCGGCAGACTGGAGGAGGGCGAATGTTGTCCCTATTTTCAAAAAGGGGAAAAGAGAGGACACAAATAATTACCGCCCAGTCAGTCTGACATCAATACCAGGGAAGATTCTGGAACAGATCATTAAGCAAACAGTCTGTGAGCACCTAGAAAGGAATGCTGTGATCACCAATAGTCAGCATGGATTTCTGAAAAATAAGTCATGTCAGACTAACCTGATCTCGTTTTTTGACAGAATTACAAGCCTGGTAGATGAAGGGAACGCAGTGGATGTAGCCTACCTTGATTTCAGCAAGGCATTTGACAAGGTGCCCCATGATATTCTTGTAAAGAAGCTGGTAAAATGCGGTCTTGACTATGCTACCACTCAGTGGATTTGTAACTGGCTGACTGCCCGAACCCAAAGGGTGCTCATCAATGGTTCCTCTTCATCCTGGAGAAGAGTGACTAGTGGGGTGCCACAGGGTTCTGTCTTGGGCCCGGTCTTATTCAACATCTTTATCAACGACTTGGATGATGGACTCAAGGGCATCCTGATCAAATTTGCAGATGACACCAAACTGGGAGGGGTGGCTAACACCCCAGAGGACAGGATCACACTTCAAAACGACCTTGACAGATTAGAGAACTGGGCCAAAACAAACAAGATGAATTTTAACAGGGAGAAATGTAAAGTATTGCACTTGGGCAAAAAAAATGAGAGGCACAAATACAAGATGGGTGACACCTGGCTTGAGAGCAGTACATGTGAAAAGGATCTAGGAGTCTTGGTTGACCACAAACTTGACATGAGCCAACAGTGTGACGCGGCAGCTAAAAAAGCCAATGCAATTCTGGGCTGCATCAATAGGAGTATAGCATCTAGATCAAGGGAAGTAATAGTGCCACTGTATTCTGCTCTGGTCAGACCACACCTGGAGTACTGTGTCCAGTTCTGGGCACCACAATTCAAGAAGGACACTGACAAACTGGAACGTGTCCAGAGGAGGGCAACCAAAATGGTCAAAGGCCTGGAAAAGATGCCTTATGAGGAACGGCTAAGGGAGCTGGGCATGTTTAGCCTGGAGAAGAGGAGGTTAAGGGGTGATATGATAGCCATGTTCAAATATATAAAAGGATGTCACATAGAGGAGGGAGAAAGGTTGTTTTCTGCTGCTCCAGAGAAGCGGACACGGAGCAATGGATCCAAACTACAAGAAAGAAGATTCCACCTAAACATTCGGAAGAACTTCCTGACAGTAAGAGCTGTTCGACAGTGGAATTTGCTGCCAAGGAGTGTGGTGGAGTCTCCTACTTTGGAGGTCTTTAAGCAGAGGCTTGACAACCATATGTCAGGAGTGCTCTGATGGTGTTTCCTGCTTGGCAGGGGGTTGGACTCGATGGCCCTTGTGGTCTCTTCCAACTCTATGATTCTATGATTCTATGATTCTATGATTCTATGATTCTAGTTACACTGATGAGCCAACAATGTCTCATTTCACAACACTTTATTTTCATGGATTAGATAGCTATTTACCACTAAGGGGTCTGGAGCTAAACTTGCGGTGTAGTACTAAGTGAGACTGAAAGTGACCATGGATGCAGGCAAGAGCTCCAGCAATGTTGATTTCATCATGCTATGAATGCAGTCTTCCCTGTACAAGCAAGCATAGTCCCACAAAATTTACATTGCCTAATTTCCTGTAGCAACGCTATGATTTCATCAACTCTCTTTACAAAGTTCCTGAAATGAAAGAGGATTCATAGGCTGGTGACAGAACTTTCACATGAGATGATCCAACACCTGAATCAATGCATCTGCAAATAGTTAACAACATTCAGTCTGAAGCCTTGTTCCCAGTTTTTAATGTCATGTGTAGCCATTCCAAGGTTCCCTTCGCCTTAATGTGCCTGACTTCAAACATAGCTTACTTTGGCAGCTCTAAAACATCTGCTCAGAATAGTGTGGGAATGCTTTAAACTAAGGTTCCAAAAATTATGTTTAGTTCAGATTTAATAAGGAAATCATTTATGTTGGTGAAATAATACTCAGACATTGGAAACACATTTCATGAAGATCAACAATTACATTATGGAAATTATTTACTTACTGCATTGTCCCCATGTCTGCACAAATATGTTTTATAATAAAGTATAGATTTAGTGCATAATAAACATGCCTAACACAACTGGTTCTGCAATGAACCACTTATTGGCATTTTATAGTAATACACTTGAGAAGTATTAACGAATGGAAATATAAACAACTGTGAATGCTTTGAATTTATTCATGATTTTGAAAGCTTACTGCAGAACTGTAGTGGCATTCTCTACCATTCATTCCATCATTTGGCAACTGGACCCAAACATCTGGATAGTGCCTAGCACTGTGTATGTCCCATGCCAAACCACCAGAGGGCTCAGATCTCTGCTCCACTGAATAAACAAGTTCTCACACCCATAACATGGGTAAAGAACGTGGTAAAGAAGTGATAGACTTAAGATATGCCAGCTTTGGATGAATCCTGATTCCATTCCAAAGCTGCTCATAAAACATGTTTGTGCTGTTTTCTTAATATTCCCAAAATAGAATGTGAATGTAACAATGAGAAATGCTGAACTGCAACGTCTTTTTTTACTTGTTGTCGGTTGAGTAGGTTAGCACATGCTGACAGCGCTAAATTAACTAAAATGAGAGATGTTAAACCTGAATTATCTAAAAGCCATTCCCTGACCTTCATGCTTTTATCAAAGCTAATCACTGGGGGAAGACAGGAAGGTGGTGGTGTGACCTCCTGTTTCACTTTCAATACATCAACAGCTTTAGACACTCTCAGACTTCTGTCATGGCTCTGGAGTCGGATTACTCATCTTCAGGGGCAAAGGGCAAGGACGCTGAAGCAGAAGTGGAAGGGCATGCAGGGCCACCCAATAAGCACTCTCGGATGGGCCTCTAGGGCCAATGCACACACCCCACTCAGATGCTCTGCTGCCATCTTCTGGCTTGGAGAGCTCCACTGCAGAAGACCCAGGAAGACATGAGGCTCGCCTGCTCCATCACAGTCCAGAAGATTACTGGGCCCTTGCCTCTTGCTAGAACCACACAGGTGGTTCTAACAATTAGGTGGCTCCTGTTACTACTGCTCAGCTCCTACTTGTTCTTTATTGGAGTAGCTTCAGAGCTCTGTGTTCCACAGAGAGCAGTTTGAGCCTTTGTCTTAACTCTTGTGTGAACCCTGCCTGAACCTTCTTTGTATCCAGTGGCATAGCGTGGGTTCTCAGCACCCGGGGCAAGGCAAGTAATTTGCGCCCCCTAACCCGGGGCAAGGCAAGTAATTTGTGCCCCCTAACCCGTGGATTTTAGCACTCAAGCCTCTTCCACCGCCCCCCAGATGTTGCGCCAGGTGCAGCAGGCCCCCCTGCACCCCCCACGCTACGCCACTGCTCCCACCACAAGTCTTCAGGACAGCCATCCGAAGGCTGGCGCGGGGAGAAGGTCTCTCCGCCCCACCGGCAGGCTTCGGAGCAGCCTTCCGAAGGCTGGCGCGGGGAGAAGGTCTCTCCGCCCCACCGCCAGGCTTCGGAGCAGCCTTCCGAAGGCTGGCGGCGGGAGGAGGTCTCTCCGCCCCACCGCCAGCCTTCGGAGGAGGTCCGAGGACAGTGGGGTTCCTGCTTCCTCGAGGAGGGCCGGCCAAACGCGCCCACCAAAATGTTGCGCCCGGTGCGGCCGGCACCCCTGGCACCCCCCACGCTACGCCACTGTTTGTATCCTGTCTGAGGCTCATCCCACCTTGTCTTGCTGCAGAACTGCTACATTAGGACCTAGTGCTGCAGGGCCTGTAGAAAGAGATTGCACTGTGTGTGTGTGTGTGTGTGTGTGTGTGTGTCCGTCCAGTTCACCTGAACTGAACAGCTGCTATATATCCTCTGACCATCTGCGGTAGTAGTACAACAGAGCAGCAAAATTAGCTCAGCAGTGTCCTTTGGTTATAGGTTGAAGTGTTGTTGCAGAGAATGAGGCCCTGGGCTGTTTTATCAACAACTTTGGTCCAAAACATTTAGCACCACAGATAACTAGAAATCATGTTCACAGGCTTGCAGCAGAGCAGAAAACATATGCTCAGGGAACAAGGAACTGTTAGGCTCAGACAGAATGGCAGAATGCTACCTTGATTATTTCCATCATACATCAAACTATGTTCCTGTGTGATGGAGCATGAAAGTTGGGGTTATCTCTTACCACCAAAAACTAACACAACTTTATGCAAAAAGGAAGAAAGACATCGATTTTCAAATTAATGTTATCTAGGATGTTGCTCATAATGCTGAATAAATGATAAATATTATGCACAATTTGAGCCCTCCCGATTTTCATGCATTTCTACCTTTTAGGTGGCACTGTGGGTTAAACCACAGAGCCTAGGACTTGCCGATCAGAATGTCGGCGGTTCGAATCCCCTCGATGGGGTGAGCTCCCGTTGCTCAGTCCCTGCTCCTGCCAACCTAGCAGTTCGAAAGCACGTCAAAGTGCAAGTAGATAAATAGGTACCACTCCGGCAGGAAGGTAAACGGCGTTTCCGTGTGCTGCTCTGGTTCGCCAGAAGCAGCTTAGTCATGCTGGCCACATGGCCCGGAAGCTGTCTGCGGACAAACGCCAGCTCCTTCAGCCAGTAAAGCGAGATGAGCACCGCAACCCCAGAGTTGGTCACGACTGGACCTAATGGTCAGGGGTCCCTTTACCTATAATCATAAATGAGTAAAATAATAATAATCTGGGCCGCTATCTAATTTTTATCATATTGTTATGGCAAGTATTAATCCATTCTTTTCAAAGCTGCTTGCTTGCCTGCCCAGGATGATCAGTTGCTGTTTCTTCAAGGGAAGGGAAGGACAGTTACTCTCAAGGGATATGTTGCCACCTGCAAAAGAGTCTACTTGTATCTAATATGATCTGCTTTTATATTGGCAAATAAAGCAAATATACTGTTGGCCTTTGGAGCACAAACTCTGTAGCATTTGCCCTGGAACTTCCAACTCCTTGGAAGTGGAGAGCATATAGCAGTACTGTTGACACCATTGATTTGAGTAAATACAGTTGTACTTCGGAAGTCGAACAGAGTCCGTTCCGACTTCCAAAACGCAGCTTCTCATAGGCTGCAGGAACTTTCTGCAGTGAATTGGAAGCCGTGGAAGCCCCATTTGGCTTCCAAAAGAATGTTCGGAAACCGAAACACTCACTTCCAGTTTTTGGGAGCCGGAACGTTCGACTCCCAAGGCGTTTGGGAGCAGAGGCACGACTTATATTGTTCTGTAGAGTTCTGCATGACAATTTTCTGCCTCAGGTTTTGTTTGTGAAAGTTATTTTGATGATGCATAGTGGCTGGAGAAGATAATTCACCCACTTTCATTATTTCTTTACTGTAAAACCTGTAGTTAAAAAGGACCCATTTCATTTTGTACTAGATATCTATCTCTGTGTCTGCCATGTGATGTACTATGACACAGAACGTGAGCTCACACCTGCATTGCTGCCACTCAACAACTGCTACATGAAGTGATGACTTGTACATGTGAAACAGTCACCTCGCATAAAACACCACCCACAGAGGTTTTCATATCAGCTGTCCTTTCCTCGGGCAAAGAACTTGGTTGTAATCAGTCCCAAGATGCTTTCCTAAAAGACATGTACGCTGTGAAAAGTGCTGTTTGCAAGCAACAAGTAGGTGGTACACTCACAATGGACATCTGAAGCAGATGTTTCTGTTTAAAAGGTCAGCAGGTCTAGAGTCCAATAGTAGAAGTGAATATTTCAACTGCTCTGCACTCGGTTTCCCCACACACTAGCAGGCAGACATCATGTCACACGCTGATTTTTATCACCTCTGTGTGCCTATTCGGTATACTTTAGTCATTCACAAGCTTTCTGAGTTTCACCCAGAAAGCTGATGTCATTTTTCCACAGTTTATGGGAGAAAGGCCTGAAATTTCAGACAGCAAAATTATAATGGGTTTATACTTCCCCTGTATCAAGATACAGCAACCCCTTTGAAAAGCTAACACTGTCCCAGTCATTCCTAAATGACCTGCTGCAGCAAACCGTAAGTGCTTATGATGGGGAGGGCTGGAAGGCTACAGCTGCATGACAATAATGTTGTTGTTGTTGTTGTTTAGTCGTTTAGTCGTGTCCGACTCTTCGTGACCCCATGGACCAGAGCACGCCAGGCACTTCTGTCCTCCACTGCCTCCCGCAGTTTGATCAAACTCATGCTAGTGGCTTCAAGAACACCATCCAACCATCTCATTCTCTGTCGTCCCCTTCTCCTTGTGCCCTCCATCTTTCCCAACATCAGGGTCTTTTCCAGGGAGTCCTCTCTTCTCATGAGGTGGCCAAAGTATTGGAGCCTCAGCTTCACGATCTGTCCTTCCAGTGAGCACTCAGGGCTGATTTCCTTCAGTATGGAGAGGTTTGATCTTCTTGCAGTCCATGGGACTCTCAAGAGTCTCCTCCAGCACCATAATTCAAAAGCATCAATTCTTCGGCGATCAGCCTTCTTTATGGTCCAGCTCTCACTTCCATACATCACTACTGGGAAAACCATGGCTTTTACTATACGGACCTTTGTTGGCAAGGTGATGTCTCTGCTTTTTAAGATGTTGTCTAGGCTTGCCATCGCCTTTCTCCCAAGGAGCAGGCGTCTTTTAATTTCGTGACTGCTGTCACCATCTGCACTGATCATGGAGCCCAAGAAAGTAAAATTTCTCACTGCCTCCATTTCTTCCCCATCTATTTGCCAGGTCGGAAGGTGTCCAACATGCTACTGGGGAAGAGCGGAGGACAAGTACAAGTAGATCCAGAGCTGATGAAGCGGCTGGGCCAAAGCCGAAAGGACGCTCAGTTGCGGATATGCATGGAAGCGAAAGGAAAGTCCAATGCTGTAAAGAAAAATATTGCATAGGAACCTGGAATGTAAGAACCATGAACCTGGGTAAGTTGGATGTGGTCAAAAATGAGATGGCAAGAATAAATATTGACATCCTGGGCATCAGTGAGCTAAAATGGACGGGAATGGGCGAATTCAGTTCGGATGACTACCATATCTACTACTGTGGGCAAGAAACCCGTAAGAGAAATGGAGTGGCCCTCATAGTCAACAAAAGAGTGGCGAAAGCTGTACTGGGATGCAGTCTCAAAAAATGATAGAATGATCTCGATACGAATCCAAGGCAGACCTTTTAACATCACAGTAATCCAAGTTTATGCACCAACTACTGGTGCTGAAGAAACTGAAATTGACCAGTTCTATGAAGACTTACAAAACCTTATCGAAGTGACACCAAAGAAGGATGTTCTGCTCATTATAGGGGATTGGAATGCTAAAGTAGGGAATCAAGAGATAAAAGGAACAACTGGCAAGTTTGGCCTTGGAGATCAAAACGAAGCAGGGCAAAGGCTAATAGAGTTCTGTCAAGAGAACAAGCTGGTCATCACAAACACGCTTTTCCAACAACACAAGAGACGACTCTACACATGGACATCCCCAGATGGGCAACATCGAAATCAGATTGATTATATTCTCTGCAGCCAAAGATGGAGAAGCTCTATACAGTCAGCAAAAACAAGACCTGGAGCTGACTGTGGCTCAGATCATCAGCTCCTTATAGCAAAATTCAAGCTTAAACTGAAGAAAGTAGGAAAAACCACTGGACAGGTAAGATACAATCTAAACCAAATCCCTTATGAATACACAGTGGAAGTGAGGAACAGGTTTAAGGATTTAGATTTGCTGGACAGAGTGCCTGAAGAACTATGGATGGAGGCTCGCAACATTATACAGGAGGCAGCAACTAAAACCATCCCAATGAAAAAGAAATGCAAGAAAGCAAAGTGGCTGTCCAACGAGGCCTTACAAATAGCGGGGGAGAGAAGGCAAGCAAAATGCGAGGGAGATAGTGAAAGATACAGGAAATTGAATGCAGATTTCCAAAGAACAGCAAGGAGAGACAAGAAGGCCTTCTTAAACGAGCAATGCAAAGAAATAGAGGAAAGCAACAGAATGGGAAGAACCAGAGATCTGTTCAAGAAAATCGGAAATATGAAAGGAACATTTCGTACAAAGATTACCATAATAAAGGACAAAAGTGGTAAAGATCTAACTGAAGCAGAAGACATCAAGAAGAGGTGGCAAGAATACACAGAGGAATTATACCAGAAAGATATGGATGTCTCGTACACCCCAGGTAGTGTGGTTGCTGACCTTGAGCCAGACATCCTGGAGAGTGAAGTCAAATGGGCCTTAGAAAGCACTGCAAATAACAAGGCCAGTGGAAGTGATGGTATTCCAGCTGAACTGTTTAAAATTTTAAAAGATGATGCTGTTAAGGTGCTACACTCAATATGCCAGCAAGTTTGGAAAACTCAGCAGTGGCCAGAGGATTGGAGAAGATCAGTCTACATTCCAATCCCAAAGAAAGGCAGTGCCAAAGAATGCTCCAACTACCGCACAATTGCACTCATTTCACATGCTAGCAAGGTTATGCTTAAAATTCTACAAGGAAGGCTCAAGCAGTATGTGGACCGAGAACTCCCAGAAGTGCAAGCTGGATTTAGAAGAGGCAGAGGAACCAGAGACCAAATTGCAAACATGCGCTGGATTATGGAGAAAGCTAGAGAGTTCCAGAAAGACATCTACTTCTGCTTCATTGACTATGCAAAAGCCTTTGACTGTGTTGACCACAGCAAACTATGGCAAGTTCTTAAAGAAATGGGAGTGCCTGATCACCTCATCTGTCTCCTGCGAAATCTCTATGTGGGACAAGAAGCTACAGTTAGAACTGGATATGGAACAACTGATTGGTTCCAAATTGGGAAAGGAGTACGGCAAGGCTGTATACTGTCTCCCTGCTTATTTAACTTATATGCAGAATTCATCATGCGAAAGGCTGGGCTGGATGAATCCCAAGCCGGAATTAAGATTGCCGGAAGAAATATCAACAACCTCAGATATGCAGATGACACAACCTTGATGGCAGAAAGTGAAGAGGAATTAAAGAACCTTTTAATGAGGGTGAAAGAGGAGAGCGCAAAATATGGTCTGAAGCTCAACATCAAAAAAACGAAGATCATGGCCACTGGGCCCATCACCTCCTGGCAAATAGATGACAATAATGTAAGTGCTCAAATGAAAAAAAAAAATGAACATTGGTGTTACAGTAACAGAATCATGCCTTTCTCTGAAGTGAAGTGACGCTGGTAGCTAGTAGAACAGCTTTTCCATGGTGGCCTTCAGAGAGGCTCAAATGCTGTCTACTTAGTTATCATTTTGATACTGAACAAATAACTTTTTTTTTCTTTCTCAGGTCTTTTACGTCAGTTTTACTCTCTCTTAAATTCGTTTTAGTCTGCTTTTTTGTTTCTTTTGAGTTTTATGCTGCATCATATCTGTATCATTCTAGTGTCCAAAGTTTCAAATTTTACACTAACCCACCTCAGAACATTTTGTAAGAGTTTAGCCTTCAAAAGCTGTACATAAACAACTTTCTTTTAAAAAAAACACAAGCAGTAAAGATAGGATTTTTTAAAGTACCTTATAAATTGTCCATGTTCAACAAGTTTGTGTAAATAATTTTAACATTTGAATTGGCACTTTCTTTTTTCCACAAATGCCTTTGAAGATGGGCTGTCTGAGAGAAGGTATCTACTTCTTACATTCTTATGTACAAACATAGTGGCTGGATTTACCTAACAAGCCTTGTTAAGGCTTCACAAGGACTTGCTCTGTGTGGCTTTCTCCTCTGAATAGCATCTGGTGATGTGTTTTCCTTTGTGTCACTGATCAGCTGGCCTGCAACCTTTGGGCTCAACTGTGTCTTTACCTGATCACACATGATGTCAGGTGCAGTATACGTGTGGCTTGGGTAAAATGGTCTAGCACAGAGCTTTCCAAACTGTCACAACGTGTTAGTGTGTCGGCTGCAGTGTGTAGGTGTGTCGCGTGAACGCTCCCTGCCCTCCTGCAAAGGGGTTAGTTTAACCTCTTGCTAGTAAAACTGAATGTCACAAAATGATGCACATCTAAAAAGTGTGCCACCAACATGAAAAGTTTGGAAAGCTCTGGTTTAGCAGGACAAATGGTGAAGTCTGGCAGGCCTAATTAAACCTGTGGGTCAGAAGTTCCCCACTAATTGGTGTACTAGGCTACCAAAAATACAAATGCTTTAAATGCAACAGAGCGACATATAGCAAAAATGTTGCTTACAGTATAGAAATATGCAGTGTGTTGGTTTATTTGTGCTCTTTTCCCTTGTAGTTGCAATTAGAGTTTTGGTTCCCACATGGTATTCCCAGCACAAATCTATTGAGTTGACGCTACAGTTTTCTGTTCATGATATATGATATTGAAGAACAAATCAGAAAGAAAAACTACAATGTAGTTTCTACAGTCATTACAGACACAGGAAATATAAATTAATAGCATTTGGCTTTTTTCCTAACAAAACATTTGGCTAAGACAGATAATAACGTTATGAAAGTCAGCGATTTTATTGTAACCAGATCTCCCAACTGCAGAAGAAAGACTCTGTTAAGCTCCAAGACCACAATCCTAAATATATGGCAAATCTTACGATCCCATAGGAGTAAATGAGACTTCACTGGAGTAAGTATTCAAATGAGACTGGATGTGAGAAACAAATACTTTGGCTAACCTATGGGCTCACTATATGAACCACCTTATTTTGGGTGGCCTTCATTGTCCGTTTCACACGACAATTATGCATATAGTGAACATCTTCAGGCTTAAATTGTGATCTCACCCACTGTCCCCACCCCATCAAAAGTTTAAAGAGCCTGTGAATGCAGATTAGCTCTCTGTAATGAGGAAACCTGCACAAATTTTCATAGGCTCTTTTCAGACCTTCAGCTCAACATGCAGAGAGGTATTGAGGATAGCAAATGATTCTGCTTCTCTTTCCACACATTCAGGGAAACGGCTATTAAGACTGCCCATGGAAAAGCAGTTTACAGCATCATTGTATCACATAAAATATGATAAAAGCACTCTGAGCAAAACATCATCAACAACAAAAGAGTGGAGTAAGCTATTCATAATGCTTTTGAATTATGGTGCTGGAGGAGACTCTTGAGAGTCCCATGGACTGCAAGAAGATCAAACCTATCCATTCTTAATGATATCAGCCCTGAGTTCTCACTGGAAGGACAGATCCTGAAGCTGAGGCTCCAATACTTTGGCCACCTCATGAGAAGAGAAGACTCCCTGGAAAAGACCCTGATGTTGGGAAAGATTGAGGGCACAAGGAGAAGGGGACGACAGAGGACAAGATGGTTGGATAGTGTTCTCGAAGCTACCAGCATGAGTTTGACCAAACTGCGGGAGGCAGTGGAAGACAGGAGTGCCTGGCGTGCTCTGGTCCATGGGGTCACGAAGAGTCGGACACAACTAAATGACTAAACAACAACAACAAGCTATTCAAAACAAGCCATCCAGAAACCAGCCTCTCCATTAGATCATCGGTCTGTTATCTATGCAAACCTTTCCTCAATCTGCAGGCCATGGTAAATTTGGGAAGCTTGCTTCAGAGATGCCCCAAAGCCACTATGGATGGCCATAAACACCTTTTCTAGGTACAGAAGAACATTTGAGCTCTTCCCCAAATTTACAGGAGATTTTTTCTTTGGATAACATCTACCGTAACTTGGTTACAGCAAATAACAGGTGGGACTCCGGAATAAGGAATTAACTAGTTATCTGTTTAATCTTCCATGCATTTAAGAGAAAATGGTTTATTTTGGCAGACAAAGGAAAATAAAATACTGACACGTAAGTCCACAGCATTAAGGCCACCCAAGATTAGTAATTTTATGCTGGTATTGCATTTTCTATTAATTTAATACTATCTAAGATACAAAGATGAGTTAAGAAGCATTCAAAATCCTGCAGCAATCCTATTTCAGCATTCTAGATGGTTTAAAGTTAATCATTAAAATCCAATAAAACACATGTGAGACAGAAAATAATCATGATAAGTAATGCTGGCAACATTTCAGAATCTTTTTCTTACAGTCTATTAATAAATAAATTCTAGAGTTTAAAGCTAACGAGTCCTGAATTTCAATAAAACTGTGTGGTCCTATATTGGAAAATCCACGTCTGGCATCCTGACCACGAAGTTTACATAAGCTTTCTGGCAACATCAGTGTAACATCCCTACAATGCTAGTGTGGTTCAACAACTGCTGTATTTGAGATGTTCCATCCCTGCAAATTATTTGCCAATCCAGTAAATCTTAGGACTGAGTTACATATTTCTTACAGACCGTTACTACAGAATCTGTAAGCAGAGCAGTGGAAGGATCATACATGTTATAAAACTTAATCCCTTGTTAAGGACAAGCATCTTAAGACAGCATCTTAAAAAGCAGAGACATTACCTTGGCAATAAAGGTCCGTATAGTAAAAGCTATGGTTTTCCCAGTAGTGATATATGGAAGTGAGAGCTGGACCATAAAGAAGGCTGATTGCCGAAGAATTGATGCTTTTGAATTATGGTGCTGGAGGAGACTCTTGAGAGTCCCATGGACTGCAAGAAGATCAAACCTATCCATTCTGAAGGAAATCAGCCCTGAGTTCTCACTGGAAGGACAGATCCTGAAGCTGAGGCTCCAATACTTTGGCCACCTCATGAGAAGAGAAGACTCCCTGGAAAAGACCCTGGTGTTGGGAAAGATTAAGGGCACAAGGAGAAGGGGATGACAGAGGGCGAGATGGTTGGACAGTGTTCTCGAAGCTACCAGCATGAGTTTGATCAAACTGCGGGAGGCAGTGGAAGACAGGAGTGTCTGGCGTACTCTGGTCCATGGGGTCACGAAGAGTCAGACACGCCTAAACGACTAAACAACAACAACAACAACAAGTGTCTTTGACATATGGGGTGCCTCAAAGTTCTATCTTGTCTGTCATGCCCTTCAAACATCTATATCAAGCTGATGGGGAAGAGCATGCAGAAATTGGTGCTGCTCCTTCATGACCACCTCCCCTACAGGGAAGCACCTGGTGAAAGAGCAGGAGTCTGCACCTGCACCTGCAGGACCAAATGCTCTGCTTATCAGTGAATCATGGGCCACCTTCCCTACAGAGAAGAACCCTCACAAAGAAGCAGCAACCTGCACCCCGTAGGGTGGAACTGCCTGCTTACCAGCTGGTAAGCAGAGGATTCCATCCTGTGTGGTGCTGATCTTCGGTAAGCACCTTCCTTGCAGGGAAGGCCCTTGTGAAAGACCACTACCATGCATGGTGCTGCTCCAGGGGGCAGGGCATTGGATGGGTGGGTGGGCAGGCAGGAAAGCCATGCACACCCCACACCCAAGTTCTCATCCAAGCTCTCATCCCTGCATCCAAAGGCATTCACCCATGCCTTCTCCTTGGAAGGCACAGCTAGTCAAGTAGGTCTCCCTTTCACAGAGTCTCCTTTCCATGCAAGACCCACCTGTCCTTCCTGCCTGGCACCCCATCCCCTTACCTGACCTCCTGTCAGGTGAGTCACTGCTGCTTCCCAGGAGGAAGAGGGGCACCACTGGGACAGTTAGCAGGTCAGTGCAGTGCTAACCCCTTTGCCTTCAACCTTGAGTTAGTCTAATATACTCCAACCAAATGTTTGCTTTAAAAAGTTATCATTTATGGATAGTCCACCACATCTATTTCAGTGCTCTGCCAGTGCCACCCATTCTTTCAGGAGTCACTGTTTGAGACCCTTCTTTCATGAATTGTACAATGTCACGACCCTACTGCTGTTCACGAGCAGTAGACACATTTGTATACTAAGTGCTGAAAAGAGAAAACACCTCTCCCATCTGCAGCGTCAAGAAGTTAAGTGTCTTGGCAGCTGTCTAGTAAGTCTGGCCCAGTTATAATAACCTGCTGCAAACATGTACTAAGTGGCATGAAAATGACCATTATAGGCCCCGGGGAGCTTGTAAGTTTGCTGATATTCACAGAATTTCCAGTGCATATATTAAATTTCTCCTCCTTGCCTGCCCTCAATATTATAGCCAACCTAAATAAAATAAAATAAAATTCTCAAAACCCTAAAGGGAATTCCCAGCAAGATGAACAATTCCATACACTTATGTACATATATAACCACTAAGAACTGAAGGTCATCAGATAATGTTGGGCTGCGATGACATGCGACTCAATTACTCTTAAAGCACAGCAAAACTTTGAGAGCAAACTTCTTTATCTCAACTATCATTCAAAGACTTTCCCACAGTTTTCTGCACCGAAAACGAACCATCAGAGAGTTCACAGATGTTTCACAGACATTTAAGTTCATTGCCAAGGTCAGCATTTCTGTTTCACATCATATTGAGGAAGGTGGTGCATATATTGCTTTTCTATATGCTCAAGTGATGCAAGGGACTTATATCAGGAATGGCAGAGTTTGTGAAACTGGTAAGTGTCAAGTCAAAGTTGATCAAAATTGCCTTGCCTGTCTCATAAGAGCAGTGAAGGGAGTGTCAGTTTTTCCCCTGTGACAGAGTCACATTCAGATGTGTCACATTTATGTTGAACAAATATACTTTTGTGCGATAAGTTTTGCAAGGGTTTGTAAGATCTGCCAAACTATTTAATTTCTTTCTTATGAATGTCACATGGTGACAACTAAGGATTTGAGCGTGCTTGTTACTTAGCTATGCTGGAGGAAAGATAAGGTGTTAAAAACCTTCCTAAACCCTCCATGGGCAATTACAAAAGGGGTAATGAAAAAGATGGGAAGGGAAATTTTATCCAGGGCTTAGCTCCTGCAGAAATAAATTTCTCCTTCAGTGATTTCTGTATTATGTACATATAACAGGCAGATAGCTATCCTGATGTTAGAATATCAAACAAGAATTCTCTTACCTCCTGCCTCCATTAGTGTTCCTGGGAGAAGTTCTTGTTTCCATCCAATCTTCACAAGGGGAAGATGCTCAAGATGCCAGATCATCTGACAGCATGATCTGGAAGACAGTAATCAAAGCTCTTCTTCATCTGACGCTGTTGCAAACTGCAAGTTGGAGTCCATGTAACACCCATCTACTGGGTTCTTTTGGAGCCATAGACTTTCCCAGATTCTCATAATCCAAGTTAGTTGAAATCAGACTGGAGTTAATGGTTCCTCCCATCCCTGCAAATAATTAAACTGCATTATTGTATTATTTAACACACACACAAACATGGAGGACAACATACAGGTTGTATTGTCAAGCAGGGAATGGCTAATCTGACAGAATACATTGGAAAGTTTGATATATTGCTAGGAAGCACCAAAAGAGAGTAATGAGACAGCTCATTGCAGCATTGTTATTTTTATTATTCATTAAATTTCTATACCTCCCTTCATTCAAGGATCACAGGGTGGTTTACAGTAATAAAAGCACAAAAATACACACCATAGTAACAAACAAAAACAATAACCCTGTCACACACAATTTAAAAGGCCATAGGTGGTTTAATTATCCAAATACCTGGGAGAAGAGGACTGTTTTTGTTGGCACCTAAAGATATGCCCCTTTCCACAGGCGTATAATGATAAGGTGGGTGTTGAATGGCAGTGAGATAGCAAAATACAGTCAGTGATAATTTCAGCTTAAATGTATGCTCAATAAGCATTTTACACAGTAACAGGTTGGTGGTAATTAAGCACATAGGAATTTGTTTTGGATGCAAGACACCATAATTCTTGGGTTTGGCAAAAGTTAGAAATAATGAAGGCTTGACTAAACTATGCCAAACACGGTAACCTCTGGATGCAGTTTAGGCCAATGAGCCAGACCAGTTTGGCAGAACTAGCTGATCATGATGGCCAGACATTAACCCATCAAGGAACCCATTAACAGGGCAGAGAACATAAAGGTTTAGGATTTCAGTCTGGATGATGTAGGCTGGAGGAAATAGTTTTCTAGCAAAATAAATGTCTGGGCTGAAAGGAAAAACTCCAGCAGTGGCAAGAAAACAAAGGGTGTTTATTGCTAGCAATAATGGCTCAGAGGCATCACTCTCCAAAAGCTGAGCAAGCCCAAAAGGTGCTAATATACATAGCTGTTACCTGTTAAAGCAATACATTATGCATATGTATTCCTCCCATCTAAAGTTACAACACAATACTAATTATACCATGTATGGTCTTTCCTTCATTACCTGTTCATTGGGCAAGAAAACAAAGGACTCTCTCTTGTCTAATGTAGACACTTAAGAATGTTGTTTACAACCTTGGGAGTAAAGCTGCTCCTAGCACAAGACAGGACAAGGCCTCTAGCCTGGCTAGTTAGCTGAGCTTATAGGTCTCTATACGCATCAGTTTCACTGGGTTAGCAGCAAGAGGGAGAGGAAGGGGAGCAGAACACCATGTGAGCTGACTGTGACAGTCTATAACAAAGAGACACAGAGCATGGGTGACTTCTCTGCTTTTAGACTCAAGCCTGCTGCACCTATGGGAAAAGCAACTGACCCTCTGTACAGGATGTAATGCTGGGATTCTTTCCCATCTGGACTCAGGTTGTACATATATGTAAATAAACCATATATCATAAGAACACCACAGGCTCTTCTGTGGCTTGTTTTTCCAAAAGGAAAATGACCCTGGGTTTAGAACGTGTGGGACCCATGGAATCTCGAACTGCTGCGGAGATTGGGGAGGCATCTAACATTATAGAGGAAGAGACCATTGGTCCATATAGCTTGGCATTGTCTATACAAAGTTCCTTGCGGTTGCTCTCCAGCGTTTACGGCAACCGTTTCTCCCAGCCCTGCCTGGAGATGCCAGGGAAACTGGGATCCTCTTCATCCAAAGCAAATACAGTGGTACCTCAGGTTAAGTACTTAATTCATTCTGGAGGTCCGTTCTTAACCTGAAACTGTTCTTAACCTGAAGCACCACTTTAGCTAATGGGGCCTCCTGCTGCCGCCGTGCCACCGGAGCACGATTTCTGTTCTTATCCTGAAGCAAAGTTCTTAACTATTTCTGGGTTAGCGGAGTGTGTAACCTGAAGCATATGTAACCTGAGGTACCACTGTACTCTACCAATGAGCATTTTCTGTTTCCCTGAGACAGCTGTCTCTTAAGTTCCAACAGTGCAATCCTGTGTACATTTCTATGCAGAAGCAAGCCCCTTTAAGTTCAGTGGGGCCTACATGAACGTATGTACAGTGGTACCTCAGGTTACATACGCTTCAGGTTATAGACTCCGCTAACCCAGAAATTAGGTTAAGAACTTTGCTTCAGGATGAGAACAGACATCGTGCTCTGGCGGCATGGCGGCAGCAGGAGGCCCCATTAGCTAAAGTGGTGCTTCAGGTTAAGAACAGTTTCAGGTTAAGAACAGACCTCCGAAACGAATTAAGTACGTAACCAGAGGTGCCACTGTATAGGATTGCAGATTAAGGTATACTGTGAAGGCAACTAATGAAATACACAAGTTTGTGTTGTGGTTCTTCGGCAATAGGGGAGTACCACCTTAGCCAGTGTTTGTTCTAGTTTATAAAGGTGTAGTTTGAGAAGGAAAAAGAAAAGGGCTTTCCTGATATCCAGTGTCCAAGAACCCCTGAAAGCCAACCCTGATTGTTATCATGGCTACTAGTAGCTGCTCATAGCCTTATTCTACGTGCCTACTAAAAAAGATGTCGAAGGATTCTGCTTTGGAGCCGAAAATCCCTGAGACAGTCCCAATTCCCGTCACCTCCAAGGTAGAGTATTTGGGTATGTGGGTCTTTAATTAGATTTCCTCCAGCCATGATGATGTAATGCAAGCCGCAGAATTGTCAGCAATGAAGTGTGCACAGACTGAAAGGCAACAGTGTACATGACATCATTATAATAAATTAACAGCAACATAAACCAAACCATGCCAGTTTATGAAATGAATGAATGACAGGGCTCTTATTTTTGTAGCTCCCGGACTCGTTTCTAATTTACAGCTAATTTTTAAAGATGGTTATTAAACTTCAGCAACATGTCTAGCCATACTTCTAAGCACGTTAGTGCAGACATTTCACGCAAATTAACTGAACAATTCCAATAACAATTTTAGCGAAGGGATTAAATGTTGCTTTCAGTAATGGAACAGTGCACTGTTTTGTAGCTGCCTGGTGTAACAGGTTTAACAAAGAAGAACTCTCAATACTGTGGTACATTTTCAGGGCCAGTCCAGCCATTGGGGAGAGAGGTTGCTATCTCAGGCAGCTGAATCCAAGTGTCATGAAAGGGCAGTACCTTCTACCTTATCTCTCTTGGCCTGCTTTTCAGCAGGCAGTAAAAACATTTATTAGTCAGGGTTTGCAATGCTTGGATAACTTTATATAAGGGCATACTATAGAGGATGACTCTCAACTTTTGTGACTTGTGATGTTTTAGATGGTTCTGCATTTCAAGACGTCTAGCTTTTGCTTTTTAATGAGTTATATTGTGTGATTTTCGTAAGCCACTTAATACTTTGATATGTAGCTTGCCCACTTCGGTTTTTTTAAAAACTTTTTAACTTTGAATTTTATTGACACTTTAAATGCATATTTTATGTTCTTTGTACACCACTTAGAGGTTTTATTTACAATTGAGCGGTAAACAAATCCTGTCAAATAAATTCAAAGTGCTGTTAAAGTGCTACCTGCTTTTAGTATCTTTCTTATTTATTCATTTTTGCAGGTGTCTTTTTTTAAAAAACAGCTTCCATTTTGTTATATGTTTTAATGAAGCTGTGTCTTATAATTCTTAAGTATATAAATATTAATAAATAAACTGACATAATAAAATAAATATAAATATAAAATAAAATAAACTGGCATCATTTTAGGAGAAGTATTGGGTATAGTGAAGTGTGGGAGGGTTCAAGGACGACCTGAGCATAGCTGTCAACATTTCCCTTTTTTTTAAAGGGAAATTTCCTTATTCTGAATAGGATTCCTCGCAAGAAAAGGGAAAAGTTGACAGCTATGGACCCGAGGCCTAGATTCAGCTCAAAATGACATTGCAGCAACAGGAACAAAACTGGCAATCAGGGGCACTTGGCCCAGTACAGTATATAGACCTTAAGCCAGTCTAGGCAAAACACACACCCTGCCTGTGAAAGGTCGCCTTAACGCTGCAATTAGTGAATCACAGCACTGGCCCAATCTCAGCAGGGATTGGTTGCCTGCCAGCTACTAACAATGTCATTGGAGGGTTTTAGAATCCGCTCTGTCTTTTGTTATGCAGATGAAGCTCCCGAGCTCCAGGCCTCGACCTGCATTGAATGTTATGCGTACATAACATACAGAAATGCTTTAAACATGAGTAAATAAATTATATTGTTGAAATATACAAGTGGGATAAAGGTGTCTAGAAAAACATACTTACCTACCTAGCCATCAGAACATGCTGACAAAATTTGATTTTTGTCATCGTAATAAGGGCTTAGGTTTTCTTTACAGTGATGGGCATGATTTAAAAGTTTTCCCCCAATGGAATTAGTGGTTCTCCGGATTTCATGAACGCTGTAACCATCCAGAAGGGAGATCCATGCTCAAATGCAGGCCTCTACCTGTAGATTCCCATGTTAGACCAAGTCACAGTACAGAATATTAGAATCACAGAACTGTAGAATTGGAGGATCGTCTAGTCCAACCCCTGGAATGCAGGAATATTTTTGCCCAAGGTGGGGCTGGAACACACAACTCTGTGATTAAGAGTCCCTTGCTTTTCTTTTCTTTTTTTCACATTTGACAGGAAATATCTTTAATATCAGAAGTCTACAGAAACACTTTGTTAAGCAGCCACAAATCTTCTACATAACAGATGTATCCTGATGGCAACTCTTAAATTCTCCCAGAATTACCACAGAGCTAGTTGCATTCACTTTCATATCACACGTGCAGAGCTGCATGTTTACTCAAACTGAACACTCAGGTTTTCATCAGCTATGCACGAGGACGACACAGGCTTATATTAACATTTATTTCAATTTGCTGAAGAGTTTATGAGCCACACAATGGTCTCTACCATGCAAGAAGTCAAAGAGTTCCTCTGTACACTTCTCCTCTGTATGGGACTTGGATGACACTCGAGCATTACACTCCTCTAAATGTTCCCGAGCTTTCACACATTTCTCAATCTGTTCACAATGCTCCCGTAGAGTAGTTAAAGGATCCACAAGCTCTTTTTCCTCCTCCTCCTCCTCGGGGTCCCCGCTCCGGCCCTCCAGCGCCTTCTCATCCTGCCACCCCATCGCCGCAAATCTCCCTCAAGCCTGGCTCCCGAGTCCCTTGCTTTTCCAACTGAGCTATCCCCCTGCACATTTCCCCATATATTGCATGTATATCCATCTCTAGGTGACGGGCTGAACGTGGAACGATATATGTGGATCAAGTTCTGCACTTGCTGTTGGAACTGAATCCACGTTAGCATTGTATGCTGTGGAAACAGCTAGTGTTGTGTAGTGGTTAGAGAGTCTGCCTGGAGTTCAAATCCCCATTCAGACATGAAGCTCACTTGTGTGATCTTGGGCATACAGTGGTACCTTTGGGTTAAGTAGTTAATTCGTTCTGGAGGTCTGTACGCAACCTGAAACTGTTCTTAACCTGAAGCACCACTTTAGCTAATGGGGCCTCCCACTGCTGCCGAGCCACCGGAGCACAATTTCTGTTCTCATCCTGAAGCAAAGTTCTTAACCTGAAGCACTATTTCTGGGTTAGCAGAGTCTGTAACCTGAAGCGTATGTAACCCGAGGTACCACTGTAACAAGAACACAAGAGCCTGCTGCATAAGGTCCATGGCCCATCTAGTTCATCATCCTGTTCTCACAATGGTCCATCAGCAGCCTATAGGAAACTCACAAGCAGAACCCAAGCACAATCTCACTCTTCCTTCCTGTGGTTTCCCTCAAGTGGCATTCAGAAGCATTAGTGCTTCTGACTGCGAAGGCACAGCATAGCCATCCTGGCTGGCATTACGCTGCATGAATTTGACTACCCCTTTTTTTGAAGCCATCCAAGTTGGTGACCCTCACTGCCTCCTTTTATTCTTTTTCTCTGTCGAACCCACCTCAAGAGGCTTGTTGTGAAGATAAAATGGTTGGAGGGAGAACCACGTTAATATTTCACAGGGAGAAAATTATATGTTAGACATTGCAGAAGCAAAATAGTAAAGTTATTAGTTAAGCCTGTTGATTACAGCTCCCCTTCTCTCCAGGCCAAGCCTAGTCAACCAAGAGGAATAACATTTTGTTTTAAGATGCCAAGTGCCAACAAGTTTCTCTACTCACTCCTTTATAACTTTATGAATATCACAGTTTAATTACTTAGTGCTCTTGCCAAGTTTTCCTTCCCTGTGTCAGTTTGCAAAACAACAAAACGAGGGGGGAAATAGGATGGTTTGCGAAATGCAGCTACTGTCTGTTCTATATTTTTAAGTAAACTTGTGCCAAAAAAAGAAAGTCAAGCAGAGCCAGAAAGTCTGTATGAAATCATTTATTACCCTGCAAAATATGTACTGAAGAGAAATTAAGTCCTGAACTTTCACTAATCTGTAATGTGGCTCCCTACATGAACAAATTTATTGTTCATGGGCCAGCACTCAAAATGTAATTAATTCCAATTTATAAAATATGCTTTGATCATAATTATTACATATATTAATGCATCATAACCATTTCTTTAGGGAAGTAAGTCATCCACCACTTCTGTTTCTTCCTAAGTGAGGTTTTAGGTGAGCAGGTTGTTGGGAGGGGGGTGGGCGTTGGAGGGAATCAGGTAGCGTCCAAGTTGGGATGGTGTGACTTTGCAAGTGTGAACATGGAAGGCCATAAATCTTCAGCAGCTCAGATCAGGCATTCCCTGCCTTTACCACTGATGAAATTCAGATCTCCAAGGGGTTAAAGCCAGAAAGCCTGGTTTCAATCCACCATTATAAGGCAGGAAAAACGTGGATCGCACTAAAGATGATGAGATCAGCCTTCTAAATGCTTTCATGTACTGCGCAACATTAAATATTCTAACTATTGTGGTTTTTAAAGATATAAATTTAATGTGTCTGCCTTGGCTTTGAAAGTAACATAGGAGCTTGTTGCAGTTCTGGCGGGTGGAGACAAAATGCTAACACAGCAGCAGAAGGGGGGGACTACACACACACACACACACACACACATACTTTGCAGCCTGATCCTAGCCATACTTGGTCAGAGATAAATCCAACTGAGTTCAATGGAGCTTACTTCTTTGGGGTGCAATGCTCTACTGATATGCTTTGGTGGAAGACCCACTGTATTGGTGGAATGTCAGGTATGCTGCCGCCATGACAGATAGGCTGGTAAAATATTCTGCCAGTGAAGGCATGTCAGGGGATTGGCTGCCCAAGGGCAGAATCAACAATGGGACATGAGCAACACACCAATGCTATATCATTTGATCCCATTAAATCCACAGCTGTGCCCACATTAGTGGCACAACTTTACATCAACGGAACAATTTTACCTCCCACTGGCTTCCATGAGTAGAGGGGAAATAAAAAAAAAATAACCACTCTCACATTGACTGTCAACCCTATGTCACCAGGGCAGAGCATGGGATGTGGTGTAACTCAGCACCCAATCACAGCACACCACTGCTAGTATATAAACCACAGAGAGAGCAGACATTTGATGACAGGGCCCACAGCACGAGGCTGCAACTTCCTTGACTCTTGACATTCACCTTTAGATCTCACAAGGATTGAAATGGAGAAAGTGTGCTTTGCACACAACAGCCTGTTCTGAGAATGCACACGGGGACTTGAGCCTTGCTAACTGTTCTCTGCCTAGAACAGGCATGGCCAAACTTGGCCTTCCAGCTGTTTTGGGACTACAACTCCCATCATCCCTAGCTAACAGGACCAGTAGTCAGGGATGATGGGAATTGTAGTCCCAAAACAGCTGGAGGGCCACGTTTGGCCATGCCTGGACTAGAACATCTCTGTGGAACTCCACACACAAATCTGTAGCTTCAAACTCTTCCTCTTCCTCCTGGAAGAGCTCCCAGCTCCATTCCTTTCCCATTGCAAGCACCAAGAAAGGTTCCCAGTAGAAATGGGAACCTGGGCTTGTCTGAGCTATATTACTCTTATCACTGTCCCATCCTTGCCTGCAACAGCAAGGTTCTGCACGCAGAGAGTGCACTCATCCTCACATGCAGGTAAGCTGTGTAGTAAGGGGGTATAAGATTGCAGCCCATTTAACTTAAAAATTAAAAATTAGTAATATATGATACATTTAAAAAGTTTTTTAAAAGTACTTTATATTACCATAAGGTAAAGGGACCCCTGACCATTAGGTCCATTTGCAGACAACTCTGTGGTTGCGGTGCTCATCTCGCTTTATTGGCTGAGGGAGCAGGCGTACAGCTTCCAGGTCATGTGGCCAGTATGACTAAGCCACATGAACCAGAGCAGTGCACGGAAACAATGTTTACCTTTCCGCCAGGGAGGTACCTATTTATCTACTTGCACTTTGACATGCTTTTGAACTGCTAGGTTGGCAGGAGCAGGCACTGAGCAATGGGAGCTCACCCCGTCATGGGGATTCGAACCGCCGACCTTCTGATCGGCAAGCCCTAGGCTCAGTGGTTTAGACCACAGCGCCACCCGCGTCCAATATTACCATAAAGGCAGTTCAAATAGCCATCAAGTTGCAAGTATGACTGATGGCAAACTTTTCAGCACCCGCTAAAAAAAATAATGGCTTCCTCACTTGGGTCTTTGGTATAAGCAATTCATTAAGTATTGTTGATTGGTCACCCGCTGCACTGTAGTTTGTGTGATACTTCCATTAATGTTTGCATTTGCTGTTTTAAATTTTACTGTTTTGATGCCTGGTAAACCACTCTGGGACCATATCAAATGAAAAGTGGGTTAGAAATTGGTGAATGAATGAATGAATGAATGAATGAATGGAATGAATGAATACAGGAAATAATGCATTCCAAATTCCCAGTTCTGCGTTGTTGTTTCCTCCTTGGCATTTCACACAACTTAGGCGAATTCCTACAACCTTGGTTTTATCTCACTTGTTTCAATGCTGGTCTCCAAAAGTAGGTGGTGATCTCTAAAATTCATTTAAAATAGGCAGTGTTCACTTTTGAAAAACAAGAAAGGGAACAACCACAGACCTGTTGAACTAATCTTTCCTTTAACTATGAGACTTTGAATCTAACAAAGAAATTCTGCATCTAATTGGGTGGGAAATCAAATGGGAATATATGACTTTGCTTCTGTCTTGACAAGAGAAGAATCAATTTCGAGGGTGTGCATAAGAAATAGTTTGGAACAATTAACACTGCCTGACTTCACATGTTCCATTGACAGTGCTTAAAACCAAGGAGCCAGACTTTATAATCTGTTTGCTGAACAGATGAGAGTATAATGTCGGTATTATTTTAATTACTATAAAGACAAGAATTAACTGGAAAGTGTTAAAAAGCCATGTCTGGCTGTGACGATAGCATATGTTAATGCCTTTTCATTTTGGAAAGTGGGGGGTCTCTGCAATATTTTCTGTATTCAGATGGAATGTCTCCTTTTTTCAAGCTATCTGAAGGGTATTTCAAATTCTGGATTCTGCTTGAAATCTATTCCTGCTCCAACCCCCTGTGATTCTGTCATTTGTTCTACCAAGGAAAAGCAGGAGGCCCTAAGTGAACTGATCAAGGTATAAACTGACTGATATATTTAATTTTGACGTGTTGGGACTATTGGAATTTATCTCAAACTTTACCAGGCCATGTTTAAGCTTTTAGGGCCAATAAACATTAAAGCTATCCTCAAAAGCAGTGGTTTATCTGCTTGGCTTTGAGATTTATGTAGGCAGTGGCTTGGTACTTGAATCATGAGATATAAAAATTAGGTTTTCTATTTGTATTGGATAAGATTACTTTCTTGAAGAAAGACAAAATAGAGGGTGACCTCCTCAGAAACGTCTACTAAAGTTGAAGAAAAACATACAGCATACAGATATCCCTTGATTTTTAAATGCCTGAAATATATTTTACTTGCACATCTTCAAGTACTGTTCACACACGCACAGTTTGCTATATACAGTTCTGTACACCACCACATGGACAAGTATTAATATGAACCTGCGGACATGTACAGCAGAGCGGTAGGAACTACAACTCTCCCCAACCCTGACCAAGACCTGTTGTTTCTGTGCCACTTCCAAAGACAGCTTCATGTACAGTACTATACACTGGAGAAGTCTAATCAGGAAGTTACCAGCGCACAAACAAATGAAGCCAAGTTATCCCCATCCAGATGTCAAAGTGGCAGGACACCAAGGAAAGGGAAGAGGATTCTGGTGAGGGGTGTACTGGGACAAGCTGAAAATGAAGGAGAGGTTGGGGACTCAGCAGGTACTCACATCAGAGAACGTCAATGGGACAGCTGATGTTTCACAGGAGCCAGAGGTGGACCCATCGCCAGAACCAGAGGTGCCCCAGTCTCCAAACACAGTGAGCTCTGAGGCATCAGGAACAGCAGGAAGTGCGCTCTAAGAGGCTGAGGCAGGCAAAAGAACACAGCCCAGCTTACTAGTTGACCAGGTGAAGATCATGAGGCTCGTTAGGACTGTGAGGAAGTCTGTGGCCACTCAGTTTGATTAAGTTCAGGGCAGGTGAAGGTCACATGATTTGTTAAGTGGAGAGACACAGCTACTCAGCTGAAGCAAGCTCAGGTGTGTCAAACAAGATTGGGAGGGGGAAAGGGGAAGCAAGGCAGAGACTCAGTCTGCTCAGCTTTCACTATTGCTTGACCACAGCTTGGCTATAGACTACAATTTTGGAACTGACCCTAGGATTCCAACCTTCTGCAGAGGTTGGAATCTGGCCTTACAGTTTGACTTCAAACCTTTCTCATTGCATTGGACCTGACCTGTATTTGACCATTGGACTGTGGGTGTTTTCTCTAGTGTTGCCCTTGGGGCTGTGTGCACAATCAGAACTTACCTCAGAGTCTGCTGGGGTTGAGGACACCTGATGAGCCACCAGATGAAAGTAACAGAAGCCACTTCATGTAATTTGTGACTCCACTGACCATTTGGAATTCAAGAGTACCCCCAAGATTCATACCTGCCCCTTCATGGAGTGTGTGGAGAATTCATTTAGAACAAGGTGCTTTCCTTTCACCTGCACAGAGGAACCACCCACAACAATTGAGTTATGGTTTTCTGGCTCTAATCCAGTCCATTGATGAGGACAGTCATATGAAATTCAAGAGTACATGTTTTGGTAAAGAAGAAGCAAAGCTGAGGCTTATGTGTGCCTTTATTTTATTTCAAGCTGAAAAAAGATCCACAGGATGCCTCGTTCACCTAATGTAGTCCCTGGCAGGTCCATTGACCACAGTGAGAGCTGAAAATCTCTACCCCACAGGAAAAACCTTGCCTCCGTTTCTCGTCCTGAATGCAGTATGCCAGCAAAGCTTTGATGTCAGGAATGGAGTCAGATGCAGATCAGCACTAAAGTAATAAGTCACCGATGCCAGTGAAGTTAACTCTTTATTCAAATAAACCAAAATACAGTTCAGGCGTAGTGGTCTCAGCAAGCCTTTCCGGTAGGTTGATGACATAGTTGTGAGGACTAAAGATCCCTGCCTTCTCATCCCTAAGGATCCTCCTCTCCTGGATGTCTCCCGCGCAGTCTCAAAACTACATCTGAGCACAACCAACCTCTGTTCTGCTCTTTCCATTTCTATGTGTGTTCTTAGAGACTTGGGCGGGGAGGGAGGAGAGTTGCAGCAGGAGGGGGATTCTTCAGCAGACTCTGGTCTTGGTCACCTTCCCCTCCAGCCTCTGCTTCAGCCTCAGAGTCAATCTGAACTGCTCTCTGCCACAGCCTCTTCCTGATCACTAAACCCTGTCACCTCCTGCTGCTGACACCGCCTCTTCCCAGTCTGCTGCTTCTCCCTCTGACCACTCGTCACCATCCCACCACCAGTCCCTCAGCTGGTGCTTTCCACCACTCCTCTGCATCCAGCCAGGCCATTTGGACGAGGTGGTTGCTCTGTTATGGAATCTCCCTACCATCACCACAGAGTTGCTCTCTAACAGAGCCAGCACTGTGCAAGTTATACTGGAAGTTGGCCTGCTTTAGCCCTATAACCAAATTAAACAATTAAAATACTTTAGTAATATTTTACGAAGAGGCTTTTAAACAAGATTTTCTTCATGCTACCAGCCAAAGCATGTTTCAAGCAACATGGGGTCAAAACAAGGCTCCATCTCTTATAAGTCAATATCACACAATGAGGTTTGAGAACCCAGAGCTCTGTCCTAAAGGACTCCAGAATGATTTAATTATCAGTCCTTTTCATGATCCATCAATATGCCATACTGCAGCATCGCCGGTCTTAGTGAAGCCCCCTGGGAACAAGGTTTACCACTCCGTGTGTGACTGCCATGGATTTTGAACAAAGTAGGGGGTGAGAAGTGCCATATGGTGAATATTAAATGGAGGTTTCTGGGCCATAAATCAAATACAGTGTTTGTTGTCATCGCTAGAGTTATGCAACGGCTTTTTTGCAAGGGTCAGAGGCTGCTGCTTGTGTTGTTTCTCCACTGGCCTGAATCATCAGCTCATTTCTCAGCCTCTCATACAAAAATGCAAAGGGGGAAAAAAATCAATGGTAGAGAATGCCAGATGAATGATTTTATCATGCTACTTGTCTGCAAAATCCACTGTCATCCCATATGGACCCTTTCAAGATTTCTTTCAAAAGCCTTAGGACTGGCCAAAATTCTAGACAAAGTATTTACTCGGCAGAGAAAACTGTTTATTTCAATTTATGTTCTTGCATGAACACTACTGAATTGCATAAGCCCATCCTCATCAGAAATGCATGGTTCGTCCCTCAGATCTGCTGCTCGCCCCCAACTCCACCCCACCCCACTTTTCAGCTTAAGCATGTATGTCAATGTTGGGAGACATTTGGGCTCTGTGGGCAAGATCCTTATCAGGCAACACATGAAACTGCACCAGTGGACGGGCCTTGCTCCAGAAAATTCAAAATGAATAATCTACGTATATTTATCCACCTATCAAATATATACACATGCACGGTCACACACTAAACATCTATGAACCACTTACTTGGAAGTCAATTGTATTCTTTCAGAATAAGCAGCCTGTGAACTGCAAGTCAGTATAATCTTATATGCTGAGCATACATATTATTGTCTTTTAGCAGGGTGAAGTATTTGCAGGGTCCATCTTTTCTTGATTTTTTTTTTTTTAATGATGTGATGGGAATTCTTTTTCTCTCTTTTCTACAGTTATCCCTCAATTATTCCACCCACACAGAGCAGCTAATGGCTGAATCCTTCCGGTGTAGATTTTACGGCATCACCTTTGATATCCTTTGGGGGCTTAAAAGTCTTGTTACACAATGGATTTAGAGAAACTGTTTGCAACAGGAACTGATCAGGTCTACCACAAAAACCTCATTACTTGAAAGCTTTCAAAAGGGTGACACATCTTGTAATAAAATGTGGAAATGAGCTACCTTTGCATGAACCTGCCAAAAAGCAATTACATGCTTGCATTACCACAATTAAGCATTTATCTTATCCTCTAATTGCAGATAAATGCTCCAAACCAAACCCATGACCAAAAAATGGGAAGGAAACGTTCTAAAATGTGAGGTGTGCTAGCGGTCCCGATCTTCTGTGATTTGCTTGGATATTTGGTATTCGTTATGTACATGAATAATTTGGTGGTTCGAGAACAGACCAGATATTTAAGCAAAGACACATTTTTGGATTTGGGGGTAAACTCATCCAGCTCAACCATTAAGCATAGTGAAGATCCGCCCACCCATGAAAAGGCATATTTCCTCACACACACACAAAAAGTATTTGGAACAGCACTCAGGGCCAAGATAGGATGAAAGAAAGTAATTACTATATTAACTTTCTCTCCACTATATCGAGTGCTTCCCCCCAATTAATATTTGTGTTACAATGTACACAGAGGGTAGTCATGTGTGTTCACCCAATGTATGTTGAGCTGCCTTCCATGAGATGCCCTGAGAATTTGTGATGTATGTGGCAGTGAAGGAATGCAGCACATAAGGAGTTGTCTTCTTTGACCTGTGATGGGAGTCCACACTTTTAAAGTTTCACATGTGATTTCACAAAAAGCACTTGTTTACACAAGCTGCTTCTGTGCTTGACTTTAACACAATGACTAATCGGGGGAAGAGGGTTGCCGTATGTCTCATGGATCATAATTCAGACATTAGCATCCCTACTGAGGCATCTGTGGGGCTATATGACAGGATATAACCCCCCCCCATAGAGGAACACTAGTATCTATCTATCTATTATTATTAGTAGTAGTATTAGCATTAGTATTAAAATTTGTATTCCACCCTATACCCGTAGATCTCAGGGAGGTTCACAACAATTAGATCCCTGCTGGATCAGACAAAACAACCATAGTCTATCATCCTGTTCTTACCATGGCCAACCAACTGCATTTCCCACTTATGGTCCACAGGAACTGGTATCCAGAAGCATATTACACGTAGATTGCAACCACATTACAATGCTTACGTTTGCTTTAACTGTTTCTGATTAATAATAAATTATTATTATTATTATTATTATTATTATTATTATTATTATTATTTATTATTTATACCCCACCCATCTGGCTGCGTTTCCCCAGCCACTCTGGGCAGCTCCCAACAGAATATTAAAAACACAATAAAACATCAGACATTAAAAACTTCCTTAAACAGGGCTGCCTTCAGGTGTCTTCTAAAAGTCGGATAGTTCTTTATTTCCTTGACATCTGATGGGAGGGCGTTCCACAGGGCGGGCACCGCTACCGAGAAGGCCCTCTGCCTGGTTCCATGTAACCTCACTTCAGGGAACCGCAGTGAGGGAACCACCAGAAGGCCCTTGGAGCTGGACTTCAGAACAGTGGGGGTGGAGACGCTCCTTCAGGTATACTGGAGGAGGAATATATTTGGAGTTGTAAATTGTTGTAACCCTCCCTAGGACCTGATGAAAGGCAGGAATTTAATTAATTTGTTGTTGTTGTTGTGCTGGAAACTGATATACAGGGTGAACCTATTTTTCTACCATATAACACACCTGTCCCATTAACCTGGGCTGGATAACAGAAGGAAAGAACGTGGCCTTAAAGGAGCTGTGTGAAATGGCCCAAGGCATGCAAAGCTTTCCCCAAATGGATAGTAATTGCTCCTTCAACCGCTTGAGGCCAGAAAGATATAGGGTGGTATCCAATTAATATACCTACCATAGTACTCATCAGTACACCATAGTACTGTTTGTGAATTTTAATGGGTCTAATAGAATATACTGTTCTATTATTAAGTATAGCTCCACATGTATTTAAAAAAAACCAGGACAAGAGACAATGCCTCGCTGCTTTACCACTTAATGAAAAAAATACATGATATATGGACCTTAGTTCTTGCTATAATCTGCTTTGGGAAGGAAAATTACATCACCCTCCGAATAACCCTAAACCGTGAATAGGAAATTATGGCTGAGACTGATGCTAATATATTTCCCAAAGTACTTATATGTTCAGATGCTCCAGGCAATTCCCTCAGCTGTTTTCAACAACAAGACAAGGGTGAGGGAAGGGGATTTAAATTAGATGAGCTGTTTGTCCAGCTGCACTCCTATCGCAGATAACCATGCTCTGGATACTATAAAGCGGCGTCACTCAAGGGAATAGCAACAAGGAACAGCTCTGGAATTTGAGCAAAGGGCCTATACCTGTTAAAACTGAAATTGTGAGCACTTAGGTGTTGGATTACACACATCAACAGGAAGAGAATGATGACCGCAGGCACTTTGGGAGAGATCTGGCGTGTGTGTATACCAGGCCCCAAGGAGCATTCTTTGGCAACGTTTTGAAATTAACTCATGAATTCCTCATGTACTCTAGATGCAGTTGTGATGACTGAAGGGAAGAGGCATGATAAGACATTTACCTTATCCGTCATTCCTTCTAATATGTGATAGGTACACATTTTAAAACAAGCATCCTAGAAACTAGAGGAAATTATCACCTGCTGTCATTCAGGGTGATTAGGAATGACATCCTTTTCCATTATAACCTGCAAGGGTGACTTGACATACACAATGTCTTCCTTTTCCTTAAGGGTAAGGCTGAGTGATATATGTGGTTTCAGAAGTATTTTGTGTAGTCTTTGACTTCCTCTTAGGATCATTGTTTTCGTGTTTCTAGCCCCTCTGGTTGCAGAAATCCATTTACCTGAGAATCAAAAACAAACAAGCAAATAGAAAGGTGGCCAAATTCAAGGTGTTCTTGAAAGAAGCATTACATACTATGAGACAGGCATCCAGCTCTCAGTGGAAAAGCTGTAAGAAAGATCAAAAGAAGATCAAAACCCTCCTTTTGGTTTCCTTCAGCAGCTCAGGGGAGGCTTGGGAGCTGTGGGCGGGCGCTGCGCCATTGCCCCGCGCTCCCAGGCTGCTTCCTGGGAGGGAAGGGAGCCATAAGGTCATGAATATAAGCCATACTTTAACTTTTCACAGTCAAAATTTGGAAAAATTGAGGCTTATATTTGGGCCAATACAGTACATCCATTGGCATCAGTAAAAATGTGGAAAGGTCAAGAGTGCAGCAGGAAGCATCTTAATGATCTGGAAAGGCGTTACTGTCTCTACCAGTATACAGTATTGTATTTTTTAAAAGCCATAAAGCCCATTTACAATGCAATCCCCAAGGAAACTCACCCGGTGCCCATATTGCTATACTTTTTTCATCCTCAACAACATTTTTTAATTCACTCAGGCATTTAAATTTAGTTGCCTGCTATAAAGGTATCTCAATATTTTATCTGCTGCTGGTAGTTTGGTTGCAATCGGTTGCATTGTATGCTTGTCCTAGGTAGTTAATTTGCCTTCAGATGTTGTGGGCTACAATTCGCATAAGCCTCAGCCGGCATGACCAACAACCAGGAATTATGGGAGTTGCAGTCCAATGACATTGGGGGGGGGGGCGCACACCATGTTGGCTTCCCCTAATTTATGCTGTTGTAAACCACCTTGGAATCTAGATAAAATAAATATGTTTTATTTGAATGCTCTCTCCATGATTACTAGGTCTCAGAATGAAAACAGAAATGAAACAAAAAGCTCATATTCTCAGTATATTTGTGATAGGAATTTCATTTTATTTCTTCAATAATCTGACAATGTATATCTATTGTAACAGCAGGCAACTTTATTATGTGGTTATGGCTGAGAAACAGAAGGCACTAAACCAAACCCATGCTTAACAGAATAAATAGCTTAAATTAATGCACCAACTGCAGTCATTCTGACAGCTCTTTCATTTGAAATCTTCGCAGAAATGTCATACCCAGATCCAGAATAGTCAACGTGTTTCACACACATACACATATAGTCAAATGCTTAAGCCATTTAGGATATGAGTAAAGAATATCATTTAATAAACTAGTATATTTCATTTGTGCATGCTGCATTCCACATTATTTCACTTAGTAGTCTCTTTATTTTGTAAAAGATTTAATTAGAACTCAGTAAAAGCAATGTGAAACTGCTGATTCTTAATAGTTAGGCTTGTGTGAGTACACATGCACACAAACACGTGTAAAAATACACACACGTGCCCCACACCCCATTCATTCCTTTCTATTGTCTCAGCAAATTTCTACTGTGGTTATGAGTGAAAAGCCAACCATCCGTGACATTTGAATGTTATATATACATATCGGCAGATGTGGCTAAATACTTTAAAAGTTTATTGATTTAAAAATGAGGAAAGTTTAGAAAAATATAAGGAGTAGAAAACCTTAGTCAAGTTATATGCATAAAATCTTTTAAGGAAAACTTTCTTTTCATCAGGCAAAGTTTTATATATCAAATTAAGAGGGGTATAAATAAAATACATTATATTATGGACTATGTATTAAAAAGTGACTGTTAACCATCTTTACCTAAGGCCATTGTCCAATAAGATAGATGTGAGGTTAGTGCATTTTAGCATACACACATTAAAATAATTCCACTTACGTTCTGTTGAATTTATAAAAATAAGCTTTTATTATACACAATCAGTGAAAAGAACTTTTCACTTGCAGGTTATATAATTATGAGAAACCATTCTTTATTACTTCCACCGATTTTGTTCACAAACCTGGAAGACAATAAAAGAAAGAATAGTTAGAAACAACATACTTGAAAAGAAACATGAGAAAATTAATGTGAGCATCTTTTGTAAGGGTATTCTTACTGGTAATGAGTAGTGAGAACATGAAATACATAAATATAGCTTAAATGAAGTTACACACAGTGATAAGGGATTAGTGCCACTTTAAGAAATGTATTGCACAGGAAGATGTTCCAACCCTGATCAATAACTCTCATGATAAAGCAAGGATCTTCATGGCCGGAACCTGGACAGTATGGAAGTCAGGTCAAATTTGCATGTGGCGGGAACAAGCAATCCTTATGTGCTTCTGTAAATCTAAAGTAAACAGAAGTTTATGTTTTAAGGATTAGAACAGGAATAGGGCAATTGTGGCTCTTCAGATGATGATGAATTTCAACTCCCAACAGCCCTAGCCAGCACAGCCAGTCATGAGGGATGATGGGAGTTTATGTTTGATTATTATTATTATTAACATTTCTATACTGACCTTCATTTGAGGATCATAGGGCAGTTTGCAATATAAAAACAAATACAATACAAAAACAGTAACTCTTCTCTCACACACTTAAGCAGGCCATATTTTGTTTAATTAGCCAAAGACCTGGGAGAAGAGGGCAAGATGTTTTCCACCCTGGGCTTGAAGGCTGAGTGGGCATATGTGCCAGTGAGGGTGGTTTTATATGTTATGGAAAGAGTGACTACAAACCCAATGATGGATAGAAGGAAGATGGGCATGATTTGTCGTTCAATATTCACTTGTTGACTGCCATGCTATTTCAAGTGCCAAAGTTAACAAAACAATTTTAAAAGTAATAATGTATGAACAGTGCAGGTTTACTGAAAACTGGCATCTCGTTTGGCTTTGTATTTCTGACACAATCACTTTTATTAAGACTAAGACTTCAAAAATGAGTGATGCAATAATCACTATGTTTTAGACTTATCTCTGCATATTCCTTTTCTGTTGCGTTTATAAATGAGGTTCACAAATGATTTAAAATTTCACAGTATACAGGAAAGTGTAATCTCTCCTGAATGCTCGGAATACCATTGTGAATGTTTATTTGAATGTAAGAGAGTCCTTTTAAGTCTAAATGACAAGTTAAACATTTATATCCAGTATGGTTTATCTTGGCATTTCCTATGAAGGATATTCAGTGTTGGAATCAGGATAAATTAGGAATCCCCCTATCTTAGCTCTAAAATGGAAAGTCTTGTTTGCATTCACAATTTCACTGCACATTTAGATAAAATAGTTCAGTTAATTTGCTTTTAGCTATATTTGTTTAAATGTAAAAGCACTTATCACCTAACTTTTTATTGCATAGGTTACCAAAACTGAATGATTACACTGCTTATTTGGAGAGCTTGGCAGTTACAATACCAATGTTGAATGGCCCCAAACCTGAAAACATACCTTTAACAACTTCTATGTTCAGGTTATGCTGACAGTTTGTACAGTCCTGCTAAGAAAACCACCCTGCACTTGAAAAGTCTGCAGCTGTGATTTCTCCCTTTCACAAATGCCATTTATTTCACAGCGGAGCTAAAACTTACAGTTCCACTCCCTCCCCAAATAAATACAAATAAAATAATTGCAACTCAGAATACTTTTTAGGCAATTTTGTGAACTTTTGCAACAATGTCTATTTATTTACTTTGTCTTCCACTCTTCCCTCAATGATAAAACTGCATAGCCAATCTGATTTGTTATGTCGCATTGCTAAGCAATCTCATTCACATATTTTCCCTCATTATGTAGTATCAGCCAATTGACAAACGCAGGAAGGAGGAAGCAGAGGGAAGGGAATGACACCAAAGAAGCAACAGCAATTGCAATTGCAGAGTATTTAAGGCATCTCTAATTCCACCTCACTTGTTTTCATAAGTAACGCAAAAAAGTTTATCACAACAAATCATGACAATTACATGATGGAAACAATTTGCGATTTATGGCTGTATTTCAAGCATTAAAATCTTAAGGACCAATTAACATGATACATGCCAAGATTCATGTTCTTGTTTTTACTGCAAATAAGTTTGTGGTGAAACAATACTTTGATGGCTTCAAAATGAGTAGGTCAGCCACTGGCCCTTAATGAGTTGAATCAAGGGACATTTGTGTGCACGTGTCAGAAATGAGAAGAGGTCAATTTTCAGGTGGAGATGTAGTATAGCTATTCATCATTTTATCACATGCCCATTCCAATGGGCCAAACCACATCTCAATATGCACAAAGGTCCTTAATCAAAACACACCTGAAGTCCATATGTATCTGTCTACTGACAAGGACAAGAAATGATGTCCTCAATGAATAGAGTAAAAAAAACCCCAACCCTAAATTTGGTATATCCACACTAATTCAGTTTAACTTAAATTTCCTGACTTAAATTTGTAGTTCACAAAAGGGTCCACAGCTCTGAATTTCATACTAAAATAACAATAAAATTTTGAAATGCCAGCCTGGTTCATGCTATATGATCTGTGGTCCCCGTTCTGGCAGGAATCCCAGAATTAGGTATGCAAAAATACACCACTGCTAATTATAACAAATAAATGAATCTGAATCTGAAAACTCTGAATTCTTTTGAGCAAAAGCTTTCTGGTTTACATATCACGCTCATTTGATAAACCTTCCTATTTTGTTTTCCCAATGATGCAGATGGTGTTTTAGACTTCTCTGTGAAACACTGAACAAAACGAATACTGAATTATTTAAACTAGTAAAAAAGTAGGATTTTCAGTTCCACTTGTTCCATTCAAAGCTTCCTATCATTGGACCATACACACTGACCTGGGAGCAGTGCTTTTTTTGGAGGGGGTACTCAAGGATACACAGTACCAGCACCTTTTTTTTGTTGTAAGTTCCATCAAACTTAATGGGGTATACTTCTAACGAGATATGCATCAGATTGCGCACAGTAAATTTCCCAGTACAACTTTCATTAAATAATGCTGTGATAAATGAAGTTCTTTCATCTCAGCTGGTCAGATGATTAAAAACTATCTATAAAAAGCATTAGACTACTGTGATACTCTCTTTACAAATACCTGTGCAGCTGGCGTAATTTTCTTTCACTGTCCAAAATTAGCTTTACACCTGGGCAGTTATTATCTTGAAGAAGTTGAAGAATGTAGTAAATATTAGCTGCATGTAATTTATTAAAAGCTGCGTCAAAGGACACCTGTTGTTGTTGTGAAGATTAATTCTACAGCTCTTCTGCTCACAGTCATAAATTATGAAGTTTCATTCCTCTTGGCACTAAATCAAGCACAGAGTGTCCATGAAGATTTCTAATGCATTAACTTTCCTCACAAACACCCAAATTAAATTAGGCTGGTCTTTACATGGTTGGGCCTTTTACCTGCACTGAGCACTGGGAATTGGCACTGTAAACGATGCCAGGCCTTTTACTGGCTCTCTGCTTTACAGACATTTCAACACCTGGGTGTTGGCAGCCTGTTGGCAGCCTGCATTTTCCAGGAGTTGCCCTTCGCTTGTGAGATTGGCTACAGCAACTACATTCCAAAACCAGATGGTTGCCATTACCCCATATAATTATTTTTTAAAGACTTATTCCTTTAACCAATTTACCAGTCTCAGATGTCACATACAGTACAATATTGCTTAGATCAAACATTTTTGTTCTCCTCCAATGGTTAAAATAGTACAAAGAACAACCTACTTCATGCAGCAAAAGATAGGTAACTATGAAAGTTGATATATGGGTTTAAATCAAGATGCTAGTCTGTTGCGCCCTTAGAATATCTGCAAGAAGGTAGCTATTATTTTAATTACAGAGTTTTGACACCTCTCTGCCTTGCATGTTACAGGTTTAAGCTAAAGTAAACAGTTTTTACTCATGAAAGCAAAAAGCAGATTTTTAAGTTACAACTCAGCGGGCTGAACTAATTTAGTAACATGGTGCTGGTAGTTGCGTTAGTAACATGAATGCTAGTTCTCTCTCAAAAGCCGAAATTAATTTGTTGCCTTATTATTGTCTCTATTTGACTTTAACATCTGTTAATATAACGTGTAGATTTATTCCAAGAATTCACAATGAAACAAATAAGAATTTTAGATACATACTGAGCAACAAAATGAGCTGATGCAAAGTTGTAATTCCTAGATGTGAAAATTAAAAGGTTCAGGAGATTTTCCTTTATTTTAAACTAAATCTAAAATAAAATCTAGACCAGTTTCACGTGGCTTTTCTTCCAGACATGTCCAGTGACTACAGGAATATCATATGGTGATATCTGGGGATGGGTGTTAGCTTCACAAAACTATAGGAATTCATTCTTTTCAGGTGGTGGTTGACAGTGTCTGCCTGCCAGTAATGTGGTTATGAAGTAATTTTAATCTGTTCTGATACTTTAACTTTTCAATGTTCTAAAGTAAGGTTGTAGTTTTTGTGATTTTATTATCTTATCTTTTTGTAAACCACTTAGAGGTTTCTACAATCAAGCTACAATTATTGATGAAATAAACTGATTTATGGAATTGGTTTCCACTCCCCCTGCAGCCCTGCACACTCCACAAATCTGCTCTGAATTTTGGGGATTGTGCTAGGCTACAGAGAAGAGAAAAAAAGGGAAGTCCTGCTGGGTAAACTGATGGTTGATAAATAGATAGATAGACAGATCGGCAAACAAACAAAGAAGAGAAGAAGATTTTGGCTTTATCACTACCCTAAAGAGTCTCAAAGCGGCTAGCATTCTCCTTTCTCTTCCTCCCCCACAACAAACACTCTGTGAGGTGAGTGAGGCTGAGAGACTTCAAAGAAGTGTGACTAGCCCAAGGTCACCCATCAGCTGCAAGTGGAGGAGCAGAGACACAAACCCGGTTCACCAGATTACGAGACTACCGCTCTTAACCACTACACCACACTGGCTCCCACATTTTGTACCCCGTCTATCTGACTGGGTTGCTCCATCCACTCTCAGCAGCTAACTACCTAGTGATGATCCAAATGGTGTGAAATCAACCCTGGAAAGAAAATGTACATCTGTGGCATGTATTCTAATATAGAGATTATTCTAACTGTAGGCTGGATTGAAAGGTTCCTTTGATTTCAGAGGAAAACATTCTCCATCAGGAAGTAGTTTGACCTAACTTAATGTCTGAAATGTACAGCATGACATTCTGAAATGATGTGAACATGCAAGTCCTAACAGATCACACATGTAAATGTTCTCTGGATAGTTCTGTGAGTCGAATAGGACTCTATCTAATGTAGTAATCCATTGCACATCTCATAAAAGTAACAATGGAAACTCCTTTCCAGGTAACTTCATTGTGTATGGACTCAAATAGCACTTTGTGAGCATCAGATTTTGGGTCTGGCCTGGCCTCTTGGGCAACATGTACATGAAGGGCAAAATAACTCACCATCAGAAATAAGGTAAATATTATTTAGAGCTTGATGTTCTAAATTTACAAGTTACGATTAAAAATATATATATTGTGGTTGTCATATTGATGTAAACAAGTAACAGCTCAAAAGGGTTTTCCTCCCAAATGGTTTCCCAAAATAGGCGTCCTATTGGAAAGACCCAGTTCTCTGAGTGCATGTTCTGGAAGTTGGGCAATAGGGGCAGTACAGGATTCCTATTGGTGTACCGACCTCCCCGCTGCACCAAGGATTCCCTGCCCGAGCTGCTTCAGGTCGTGGCGGATGTCCTCCTGGAGACACCTAGTTTGGTTGTCCTAGGGGATTTTAACATCCATGCCGACACGACCTTACAAGGGGCCGCTAGGGACTTCGTGGAAAGCATGGCCTCCATGGGGCTGTCCCTGAATAAGTCTGGCCCAACTCATAGCCATGGGCATGCCTTAGACCTGGTATTCACCTCTAGTGACGTGGGTGATCTGACACTAAGTAAAAATGAAACAAAAGAAGTGCCATGGTCAGATCACTTCCTGGTGCAACTGGACTTCTCCGCGACCCTTCCCCTCTGCAGGGAGGCGGGATCGATTCAGATGGTCCGCCCCCGCCACTTAATGGATCCAAATGGTTTCCAGAGAGTGGTAGGGGATGTTTTATCCCATGTTGATGGCCTTTCAGCTGATTCCCTGGTGGTCCGCTGGAATGTGGAGTTAACCAGGGCTATTGACTGTTTGGCTCCAAAGCGCCCTCTCCGATTGCATGGAGCCCGGACAGCCCCGTGGTTTTCCACGGATCTGAGGGCAATGAAACAATCGTTGAGACGGCTAGAGCACCGGTGGTGGATAACCCTTTCTGAATCTGACCGGACACGGGTTAGAGCTCAATGTTGAGCCTACCAAGTGGCGACAGCGACGGCGAAGAAGACTTTCTTCACCGCCTCTATTGCATCTGCGGAAAACAGCAGCAGGAGACTCTTTCAGGTGGTTCGCAATTTAGCGGAACCACCTGCTCCATCAGGGCCCAGTAGGGGCCACATGATCTCCTGCAATGACTTTGCAAAGTTTTTTGCAGATAAAGTCGCTCAGATTCGAGAAGAGGTAGACTCCACCGTGGGAGCAGGGCTGGGGCGGGAGAGTGCTAGAGTCCTGTCTAGTCAAGTTGTGTGGGATCAATTCCAATCTGTTACCCCCGAGGATGTGGACAGGCTGCTTGGACGAGTGAAACCAACCACTTGTCTCCTTGTTCCTTGCCCATCCTGGCTTATAAAAGCTAGCCGGGAAGGACTGGGCGATGGGCTTCGTGGGGTGGTGAATGCTTCCCTCCGTGAGGGAGCCTTCCCAGACTTGCTGAAAGAGGCGGTTATTAAACCGCTTCTTAAAAAACCATCTTTAGATGCGGCCACGATAGCCAACTATCGCCCAGTCTCAAATTCTTGGGCAAGGTGATTGAGCGAGTGGTTGCTGAACAACTCCAGGCACGCCTGGAAGAAGCGGACCATTTGGATCCCTTCCAGTTGGGATTCAGGCCTCATCATGGGACTGAAACTGCCTTGGTCGCACTGGTTGATGATCTCCGGCGGGCTAGGGACAAAGGTGAGAGCTGTTTCCTGGTTCTCAGCGGCATTTGATACCATCGACCATAACATCCTTCTGGACCATCTTGAGGGGCTGGGAGCTGGGGGCACTGTTATACAGTGGTTCCGCTCCTTCCTCCTGGGCCATGTTCAGAAAGTGGTGGGGGGGGGATGAGTGTTCAGACCCCTGGGCCCTCACTTGTGGGGTGCCTCAGGGTTCTGTCCTCTCCCCCATGCTTTTCAACATCTACATGAAGCCGCTGGGAGAGATCATCAGGGGATTTGGGCTGGGTGTTCATCAGTATGCGGATGATACCCAGCTCTACCTCTCTTTCAAATCAGAACCAGTGAAGGCAGTGAAGGTCCTGTGTGAGTGCCTGGAGGCGGTTGGAGGTTGGATGGCGGCTAACAGATTGAGGTTGAATCCTGACAAGACAGAAGTACTGTTTTGGGGGGACAGGAGGCGGGCAGGTGTGGAGGATTCCCTGGTCCTGAATGGGGTAACTGTGCCCCTGAAGGACCAGGTGCACAGCCTGGGAGTCATTTTGGACTCACAGCTGTCCATGGAGGCACAGGTCAAATCTGTTTCCAGGGCAGCTGTTTACCAGCTCCATCTGGTACGCAGGCTGAGACCCTATCTGCTTGCGGACTGCCTCGCCAGAGTGGTGCATGCTCTGGTTATCTCCCGCTTGGATTACTGCAATGCGCTCTACGTGGGGCTACCTTTGAAGGTGACCCGGAAACTACAACTAATCCAGAACGTGGCAGCTAGACTGGTGACTGGGAGCGGCCGCAGAGACCGCATAACACCAGTCTTGAAAGACCTACATTGGCTCCCAGTACGTTTCCGAGCACAATTCAAAGTGTTGGTGCTGACCTTTAAAGCCCTAAACGGCCTTGGTCCAGTATATCTGAAGGAGCGTCTCCACCCCCATCGTTCTACCCGGACACTGAGGTCCAGCACCAAGGGCCTTCTGGCAGTTCCCTCACTGCGAGAAGCCAAGTTACAGGGAACCAGGCAGAGGGCCTTCTCGGTAGTGGCGCCTTCCCTGTGGAACACCCTCCCACTAGATGTCAAAGAGAACAACAACTACCAGGCTTTTAGAAGACATCTGAAGGCAGCCCTGTTTCGGGAAGCTTTTAATGTTTGATGTATTATAGTATTTTAATATTCTTTTGGAAGCCGCCCAGAGTGGCTGGGGAAGCCCAGCCAGATGGGCGGGGTATAAATAAATTATTAATTATTACTATTATTATTATTATTATTATTATTATTATTATTATTATTATTATTATCAATTTCTCCACAAGTCCGATTTTTCTTACTTCAATATGTCTTGTTTAAATGGTTTCAGTTCTACTCACAAGCACCTGGTTAAACAGCCTGCTACAGTGTAGCCATAAAATCTAAAATAGTTTAGGAAATGACACACATTTTCACCCTGGCAGATTACAAACTACTGTGATTTTTTAAAAAAACAACTGTCAGAGCAATTCACATTTCCAGCAAGATTATTTATGTTTACTTGCCACCATATATAATTTGTTGTAGCCTCAGCAAATGGAGGGAAACTAGCAGACACTACCACAACACTCATTCAACAGAGATTTTGGCTTGGCACAACTTTTTTTATCCCGGGTCTCTGCATGTAGCACACACTGATAAGAGATGACTTAACATGTTAAGGTTTGTAGTATGGTAAGCAGAGAGGATAACCTACACGAACTTTCAGCCCTACAGTAATATAGCTGAGTTCCCATCAATAAAATCCACCGTTCTTCACTCCTGTAGGCAAATAAAAACTAAACCTGTCAGAAATAAAAAGTAATTTGCAGAGGACATATTTTGTGAAAATATGGTGCCTACTCCAAGCTGCCAACAACTTATATCAAACAAGGAGCAACCTCTTACGTTTATCTAGATCTGCCTCCACTCCTTCGCTTTCGTTATCGCTTGGTAAAATCCAAGGCTGGTGAGCAAGTTGAAGTTGTAAGAATTCATCCTGTAACAAAAATAACAGATGGAGCAGGTATAAGAATTAGGGCTGCAATGTTTCTTTCAATTATACACAAACAGATAAAAAAAAATTAAAGTCCTTCAAGAAAATTCAAAAAGTCATCCTGATTAATTGGGTATAATTTTAGAAAGGGTCTCTTTCTGCCCTTTCTGTGTTGTACTTGTCAATCCCAGGAGTTATGTGCTAGAACAGAGGCTCAGAGCTGAGTGTGCTGTAAGCACTGTGAGTTCTAGGCTCCTTGGAAGAGTCAACTTCACAAGGAAAAAAGCTGATGGCTTCAGTCCCCAAACCAAGGCCTAGACATCACACTACTTCTTCCAAGGAAGCTGGAAAGTTGCAATTCTGTGGATTTTTTGGGAAGAGGTTCTATTGAAGTCAGCGAAGTTAACAAATAGCCAGAAACCGATGATTTTATGCACATGCAAATTTAACCAATCCCAAACTCAGTTGATTAATCTATGATTTCCTTAATCGTGTGACAATTCTAGCAAAACTGACAAATAGAAGGATTGTCTCTGTGTAGAAAAGTAGCAAATAAATGAATCTTGATATACAATGAACAGATGTAAGCTGTAATAAAATCCAGACTTCTTGCAGCAAAATAACCCCCTATTTTTAAATTGCTTGCAGATCAGGGAGGACATGATTTCACACAGAGAGGCATTGATGTAATTTTAACACAGGATTCATAGGAGAATGGCTTCCTGGACACTTTTGTTTGGAAGTATGTTGTTTGGGCTGCTGTTGCTGTGCTGGGAATTAGCCAACAAGTGAAACCCAGTACATAAGAAAGTTTATTGTGCTGAATAAATATTTGGTCAATAAAAAAGGGTAGTGATGTTTTGAGACTCACAAGGTTCTTCTTTGGAGAAGCCACAAGACAGAGGGTCAGTGTGATCTGCATTTGAAAAGGCAAAGGGCCCAGCTCCACATGACATTTGTCACATAGCAGTTTCTTTTGTAGTTGTGCATTTACTTTTTCTTGCACAAATAACCAGCACAGGAAGTCCTGAGCCAGTAAAGCGAGATGAGCGCCGCAACCCCAGAGTCGGTCACGACTGGACCTAATGGTCAGGGGTCCCTTTACCTTTAACCCACTGTAGAAAAGCTGTTTATAAAGCATCTTGTCGGGAAGGGCCATACAGTCTGACAGTCTCCCTGTCCCTCCCAAACATCAAGATAAGAGCTATCGCAGACTCCAAGAAATACTGTCCCAAAGAGATTCAGCATTCAGTTGTCACACTTCATAAAAGGCTGAGGGAAACACTGAGAATCTGATCCTCAAACCTATTTGTCTCAATTGGGACTCCACTTGTAGAAAGGTCTGGAGATCTAAAATACTAAATGTGCATATAAGTGCATGTAGGAAAGGATTTAAAAACTTGATTTATTCATTCTGTAGCAATAATAAAAACATTTATCTACGTTACATTGCTTGGTTTGATTTTGAAATGAGCTAGTAATACAACACACCTGCACATTTGCTACAGCATATTTATTCCCTGCCAACAGAAATGCAGGCATGTGTACAAGAACTAAGATCATCAAGCAACTTATAATTCTTTCAGACAGAACTCTGAAACTAAAATTTTGCACTTTTTACAAAAAGAACTTCACAGATGACATGTTAACCATTGCCAAATTCTTTAAGCATCGCTCTTTGCCTGTTTAGAAAAAAATGCCTGCTTATAACATGGTCTCTCTGTAAGGATAGGAAGAGCTTTAAAGAATATCACTTACTAGAAATGGGACAGAAAATGTTCTAGCATTCATTCTTCAAACATTGCACATTTTAATAATTTGGCCATTAAAAAAACCACAGATCTGACATTGAATTACTAAGCAAATTATGACAGATTCATGGACTGCTGAGGATAAAACTCCTTTACTGAAGCTTCACACCTACCTGAAGCAATTAAATAAAATGCGTCCCAGCCATATTCAATCTTTTGTGGGTTATTGGTGCCATAGCACAATATCCCAGTCTCATACAATGGATGGGAAGGGACAGGTTTATTTCCTTACAACACAAATGGTACCTGAGATCCACAGATGGTACCTGAGATCCACAGACACACTGGATCTCACAAAACAAAATTCTCTGTGGAATTCTACTTGTGAGCAAAAAGGAGGTATGTGAATCCTCCTTGCAATTTGCTTTCCAAATATGAAATATAAATCTCAACTTTTTCTTTTAGGAGTGTTAACACCACTCTGAACATGCAACATTTGCCATTAACTCTTGTCATAACATGAAAAGAGTCTGCTCAACTAGGACAGTGGTCCATTGAATTCAGCATCTTGTTCTCATAGTGGCTAACCTGAAGCCTATGGAAGCAGATTTTGCTATCTTCCCTTTCCACACACACTCCAGCTCCTAGTGCCACGTCCCACAGTTACTTCAAAAAAATACCCCAACCCACTGGAGCAGATTTTCAGGGAGTAAGAGGGCTAAAGAAAGAAATCTGCAAAATTTGCCTTCCTTCAATAGAAGCCGCTGGCAAGAGATAGAGAAATAAATACATGCACGCTTATGCACATGTGTGTTCACACAGACTAGATATATAATTAAAGCAATTTGAACACCACTATGAACAAGTAGGTGTTGGATCTATTCTCAAACATTATATGATAATATATGGGCAATATACGAATAGTCAACTGATTTCAATAGGTCAGCTCTGAGTATGACTTACCTGGATATATACAGGATTCTGATTCACTGACAATTTTTGCTTTCAAATATATAACTTACTTCGGACAAACTGCTTCTTTGAGTGACGTTTCCTAGAGTGTCTCCGCTTGTTTCTAGGAGCCCTGAGGGAGTGGTGATGGTCCTCCCAAGTTGGTTCTTTGATATTAAAGACCGGCTTCTCTGCATACTAACGACTCCTTCCTTGTTTCCTTGGTTGCTAGGGGAAAGAGGATTTTGCAACAAAGCATTTGGGGCTGCAGGTCTGTTTGCTGGAGCTGGGAGCACAGAAGACCTGTTGGTCTGTGTACTGGTAGACTGAGGCCTACTGTTTGTGACACTTGAGACCTGCAGCCTATTGTTGCTGGATAATGGTGGTGATTTGTTTCTTTGAAGCTGGAGCTGAATATCTTTCCCAGTCAGACTTGGCACTTGAGGTCCTGAATCCTGGCTTGGTGGAACTTTAAAATTTCCTTGGTGATCTAGTGCAACTAAATTAGTTTGTTGGCTACTGGTAATCCGCAATAGTCTTCCTTCTTCCCAGAGCGCAAGGTCCTTTGCGATGTCTGCACAGGCACAAAAGTAACACAATATAACAAGAACTGAAATCCCTGTATCTTATTGATCATCATGTTTATTCAAACTTGAGGATATAGTTTATTTCTTTCTCTAATACTAGGGAACTTGGATTCATATCAGCAAGGGAATTACTAAGCAGTTTCTGGCAAGCCACTTTCTTGGACTCATTCCTCACAATCATTTCTGATAGAGAAACCTCTACAAGCAGATGTCATATTCTGCCAGGGAAAAAGTTGGATATAACTATAATAATAATAATAATAATAATAATAATAATAATAATAATAATAATATTCTGATGGTAATCTAAGCAATCTGGTCTGGAATAGGACTCTACTGCAGTACATTCTGCCACAACCCACATGATGGGTTGCAGTATCACTACGCAGGAGAGAATTCATAAAAATTACCATCTTGAAATTTTACAGACATCAGCATATCCCTAAAGAATCTCTTTTTTGTCATGATGTGGTGAGTGCCAGACTTCTCTAAATTCCTAGGTCCAGTAAAAAAGGTAAAGGTACCCCTGCCCGTACGGGCAAGTCTTGACAGACTCTAGGGTTGTGCGCTCATCTCACTCTAGAGGCCGGCAGCCAGCGCTGTCCGCAGACACTTCCGGGTCACTTGGCCAGCGTGACGAAGCTGCTCCGGCGAACCGGCACCAGAGCAGCACACGGAAATGCCGTTTACCTTCCTGCTAGTAAGCGGTCCCTATTTATCTACTTGCACCCGGGGGTGCTTTCGAACTGCTAGGTTGGCAGGCGCTGGGACCGAGCAACGGGAGCGCACCCCGCCGCGGGGATTCGAACCGCCGACCATGCGATCGGCAAGTCCTAGGCGCTGAGGCTTTACCCACAGCGCCACCCGCGTCCTAGGTCCAGTAGGTGTTAGAATTTAATCAAGGCTTGGGGAGTTAAACTGAATGCTAGACCCCTAATCCCTGGATTTAGCTTCCTGTGTTCAGGAGATCACCTGGGAGATAGGCCTTTACGAGAACAAAGGAAAGCCAGACTGAAAATGGGTGAGACCCCTCCTCCTGCTCTGAGATACTTAGAAGAACTAAAGCCAGAGTTTGGTGTAGAGTTGGATGTGATGTGACCTGGAGAAAAAAAGGTTGCAGGCTGGTAAAGACAGCAAGCTGGAGGGAGGGTCAGAGCACAATGATGGATTTCTGTTTGAATCCATCAGTGGTTTAATGGACAGCTTTGTTTAATTTAATAAAAAGGTAAGAACAGGTATTGCTATTGCTGCTATACTATTAACATAATTGAGTGGAGAAAATGATGCCATCAATTATTATTTTAAAAAATGATTTTGCATGCATTAAGCTTTTTCTTTTAAAAATAATAATAACAATACATATCACTTCACTTCACAATTTGGAGACTACCTGTTTAAATTGTCTGGGTCAATAGATGACAATGCGAATGCCATAACTTAAACCAAATGTGGAATGAGCTCTCTCACAATTAAATTAACCTGTGTTTTTGCAAATGACTGGGTTCATTGACTTATCTACGGTGAATAAGAAGGTATGTTGGAAAACTGATATATGCTGTTTATGTTTCAATGAGAGTTCAATGAACATCATAACTTTTGGCCCAAGATGCTATCTAAAAAAACTGATTGGTTCTGCTGATAAGCAAAGCATTTCAATCATTTCTCCACAGCTAATTTAAAGATTTCCACTACAAAATGGTTTTCATTTATTTAGCATAGAATATATATGTTGATTTTGAACATCAGCTTTTCCCAGCGGAAGAAAGGAAATATTTCAAAAGAGAATATAGTGCCACCAAATATTTCGATGTATTTGGCATATTAATTTATTTAAGAAAGTTCTCATTTGTGGCACATAAATTGAAATAGAGACAGACATAGAATATTAAATGGGACTATGAAAGGTCTGTGCAGGTAATAAGTCTGGGAAGTTGATGGAGGCCTCACAATCAACCAGAGCCTAGCACTTGGTGATCTGAAGGACATCTACTTATTTACCTATCTACCTTTCTGGACTTGATTTCTAGAGGTAGCAGTTGGTGGGACGCCACTGTTCTCCCAGCTTCCATAGATAACATGATTCTGACGCTTACTGGGAGGGGAAAGGTGTGGGGAGCTTGGCATTGCACAGATATGATGGCAAGAGCAGCAAACTGGCTCCACCACACTGCACAGCTCAGAGCTCCCCTTGCCTCCCCATACAACGTGGGCCTGTAGCAGGCTGTGTTTGAAAGCCAGGAGAGCAGCAGCAACAGCAGCACCTCCACTGGCCACTACTGGTTACTAAGGTAATGTCTAAACAGCAGAGTTTTCCACCCTGAATATCTTGATGGGCAGAAGCAGGGGCATAGCTGTCAACCTTCCCTTTTTTGGTGGGAAATTCCCTTATTTCAGAACCGTTTCCCACTGCTTCCAGCTGCTATCCTGGATTGTTAGATATCCCATAGACTGTCCCCGGAACAGGTGAGGCTGCTGATGCCTTATTTTCGAGGCTGCTGATCCCTTATTTTCAAATCTGAAAGTTGACAGCTATGAGCAGGGGGTAAATGGTAGTGGTAGGTGACACAGACATAGGGGAGCAGCATCACTAATTAAACCTCATCCTTATATGGTGAACACTGGGGTGAAGTGACGCTGAGCAATAAAATTGAACGGGCCAACAAAGATGTGTTCAAATAACCCAATAAATCTTGGATGCTTCTAGCTACTAGGCAGCTATCCCCCAGATCTGTGCCCTGCGGAGCACTTGAAGTAATAGTGGGTCCCCACCCTTCTGCCAACTTATATATCCTCCCCTGATGGATTGCGCGCCTGCAACCTGAGACTTCTCCTGCATGGAGGTGTGCCTCCTGCCCACACACTTGGGAGCCCCCCCCCAGTACCAGACATCATGCTATTAACAGATTATTTCAACGTGTGTTTTCGCCCCATGCAAAAAGCACCCATAGCTCAGTGGCAAGAGCTTTGCAAGCAGAATGTCCCAGGTTCAATCCTCAGCATCTCCAGGTAGGGCTGACAAGGACTCCTGCATGAAACCCTGAAGAGCAGCTGCCATTCAAAACTGAGCTAGATGAACCAATGGTCTGACTTGGTATAAGGCAGCTTCTGGTGTTCCTGTCCAAAGTGTTGTGTTTAGAACTGGGATAAAGTCTGACTGTGGAAACTAAGGATGAAGAACTGGGATCAGTTCTCTTCTGGACCTTGGTGATACCGGATAATGGAAGACCATCTTTGAACAAGAAAATTCCACTTGCCCTGTTTCCTTGACAGTCAGAGTTTCTTTCCTTTATGGACCTAATCTTGTGACCCCTTCACTGTGACTATTCTCCATTAGAAGAAGAAGAAGAAGAAGAAGAAGAAGAAGAGGAGGAGGAGGAGGAGGAGTTTGGATTTGATATCCCGCTTTATCACTACCATAAGGAGTTTCAAAGCGGCTAACATTCTCCTTTCCCTTCCTCCCCCACAACAAACACTCTGTGAGGTGAGTGAGGCTGAGAGACTCCAGAGAAGTGTGACTGGCCCAAGGTCACCCAGCAGCTGCATGTGGAGGAGCGGGGAAGCGAACCCGGTTCCCCAGATTACGAGTCTACCGCTCTTAACCACTACACCACACTTGCAGTAATTACTGCAAGACCAAGCACCTAAGGATTATCCTTCAGATTGCAGGTACAATGTGATGGCTTCAGAGGATAATATTTCCTTCATACTTTGAGTTTTCTGGAGCCATTTGGGAAGATTTATACAGTGCTGTTTTAGCAGTAATAACAATAATTCACTAACACTGAATGTTACTGAGCTATGGAAACAAATGTGTAAGGAAGCTGTCCAGATATATTTTGATTATGATCTACAGGCAAGCCTCGATGTCTGTCTTAAAATGAGTATTGTTGACTCAAAGTACCACAGTAACGAAGACTGGGAAAAGAAAAACCACCCCTGTTAACACCTTATTGTTCAATCCATTAAAATCTGTCCTGAAATTTCTTCCCCAAGCAAATGCTAGGGTTTTATGCCACTATACCTACCAGCAAGGTGTTTTTCCATGGTTTGAAGTTCTTTTGCAGCCAATGAATCTTTCAATAGCTTCTGGCTTTGGGAGTCTCCACTGCTGGAACTCATAATGTCTAGATCCCAAACAGGTTGATTCTGGCATGATAAAAAAAAAACCAGGGAAAATGCTAAAATGTTTTTGTATACTTATTAAAAAAGGTAGTTACCAAACATCAAAACGGCACGTTCTTTTCATTACATAATTGAGACAGTCTGGTACTGCTTACCTCTATAGAGACTGGCACAAAATATGGCAGCATACTGGGCCGAAATTTGAAATGGTTTATACTCTCTGTGATCCCACTGACTTCAGTGAGAGTGCATTTAGTTTAAGTCAACATCAACTTGGCCTCAGTATCTATATAATTCATCACCTCTGGGGACAAAACAGCATTTCTAGTGCTGTTGTATCATTGCAACAAAATATAAAAATAAAATATTCCTTTCAGAAGGAACTAGTCGTGATGCCCTTACTGTACTTTGGGAGGACTGTTGGCAACGAAAGCATTTGTGCTGTCATTTGGTTATTGAACACTGCAGTGCTCAGAATTACTTATATTTTTTTGGACGCTAACTTTTAGAAGTTGTTTCATGAGAAACCCTGAAGTAAACTTGGTAGTTTCTTTTTACATTCAGAGAAGCTAACAAAAAACATATGACCAAATGTGGAATACCGTTAAAACAACAAGCATGTAGGTTAATTAAAGTAGAAATTAGCTATCCATTAGAGCACAATTTATTTTATTTATTACATTCATATCTTTCACTCTCTTCAAAGATCTTGAGGAAGTGTACATGGTGTCCCATCCATTTTATTCTCAAAACAATCTTCTATGGTAGTTCTGGCTGAAAAGTGTCTGACCAGCCCCCATGGTCACATGGCCACGTAGAATTTGAACCTTGGTTCACAGATCTGTTAATATATTTTCTGAGTTCCTAAGAAATGTGTTCATAACAAATGAACACGATACCATGAAATTATATGCCTATACATAAACCACAATTTTTTTTCTTATAGAACCCCAAAGCCTTTTGTTTAGCCATAAACACATAAGCTGCTGTGTTTATGCAAAAACATTTAAACTGTGAAGCTCCACGTTAGCACAGGAAAGAAAATCTGGCTGCATTTAAATATCACATCAATCAACTTTATAAAAGCGGCTGGAGATTATATCTGGTGTATTTCCTTACTAATGCAGAATTTGGAATGAGAGTGTTCCAACTAACTTTGAGGTCCAGTGCCGAGGGCCTTCTGGCGGTTCCCTTACTGCGAGAAGCTAAGTTACAGGGAACCAGACAGAGGGCCTTCTTGGTAGTGGCACCCGCCCTGTGGAACGCCCTCCCACCAGAGGTCAAAGATAAAAACAACTACCAGAGTTTTAGAAGACATCTGAAGGCAGCCCTGTTTAGGGAAGCTTTTATTGCTTGACAGACTATTGTGCAGTGGTACCCCTGCTTAAGTACTTAATTCGTTCCGGAGGTCCGTACTTAACCTGAAATCATTCTTAACCTGAAGCAGCACTTTAGCTAATGGGGCCTCCTGCTGCTGCCACGCCGCCGGAGCACGATTTCTGTTCTCATCCTGAAGCAAAGTTCTTAACCTGAAGCACTATTTCTGGGTTAGCGGAGTCTGTAACGTGAAGCACATGTAACCTGAAGCGTATGTAATGCGAGGTACCACTGTATTTTAATATTTTGTTGGAAGCCGCCCAGAGTGGCTTGGGAAACCCAGCCAGATGGGCAGGGTATAAATATATTATTATTATTATTATTATTATTATTATTATTATTCCTACAGCAGAATAGGTTTAATTTTGAAAAGCTCTATTTTTGTCCCATTTAGCATTCAGTCTCAAATCATGAAATCATGTAAACAGAAAAGCTAAAAACATACCCACACATGTACAACCCTGTGTGTTTCATATACTTTGTTAGACTCTTGTATCTGCAAACACATGTTGTCATTACAATTTCAGATGCTTAACTAGGTCAACTGACATCTGGTGAGGGAAAGTGTTCCCTAAGATGAAGTGGGGCACATATCTGGGTCCATCGACATGTCTGAAAGCGGTGCCATCTTTACTCCCAACCAATTGGCTTGGTACAGGAAACTAGTAAGACATTGGTTTCTGTCCGATAATTTTGTGTGTCAGCATCCAAACCTACAACCAAGGAGTACATTATCCTTTTCAAGTGTTTTGCTAGCAGCAGCGGCTCACAAGGGGTCAGTGGCATTATCCTGGCAGCACTGCACTCATTGGCCTAGCAGCAGTGGTTCATGAGGAGGCAGCAGCAGTGGCATCTTCACCCTACCAGCCACCCCTGGATCCATTCTGCTGTAAGGCAATATCCTGACCAGGCAGGCATCTCACAGGTACAGCCTATTTCTTTGTTGCTATTCTCCTCTGGAAGCTGTGTCCCCATGGGGACCAAAGAACATTTAGTGGCCCTAGTGTTCCTTCTTACTGCTTCCCACCATGAATGAAAGGGCCCCTTCCTGCAAAGGCTACACTCTGCCCAAACAGTGAGCAAATGTCTATCACCCCTCTTTTAAGATGGGGCACTGCAGAACTTTCCAGATTCTGTTCCTTGTGGCACCCTCTCAGCGCTTGCCCAACTAGAACAAATAGCCAAGTGACATCTCAAACCTAAAAGTGTGAGCGAAGGTAGCGGCTGCAGCTTCCCTCAAACCCCTGAAGGTTAGGAACTGGCTTTGGGCAGAGAGGTAAGAAGCAGATGCACAAGTGGCATGTGTATCTGCTTTTCACACCTGCTGTGCAATATCCAAGGTGGAACTCACACACAATCCCGGCAGTCAGATATGGAAATCATAAGTGCATCTGCTACTGATGCACGTCTGCATTACATCAGAAACGCAACAGATACACAAGTCACTCATGGATTCAGGGGCGAAGCAAGGTGGGTGCAACCCGCAAAAGCTCCCTCAACTCTGGACCCAAACCCTGGAATCCTCAAAAAACCTCAACAACTTTGGCCAACCCTCCCATAAAAACAACTCAACAACTTTGGTCCAACAACTCCTGGCAATGACAATGGGTAGATCACAGGCAGCCTTTTTATACTGTGGGTAGATCGCAGTCGCTTGGGAGTCCAACTAGATTTCAATGGGGGAGCGGGGTTGACAAGAAATTTTCCACTCCGGGTACCACCTGACCTTGCTACGCCACTGCATGGATCTGCTTCTTGCAAATGACTGCAGTCTCTCTAAAGACTGGTTTAGAAAGCTATGCAGCAGCCTAGGACTTTGTGAAGTTCTGTCACTCCTTCTAGCTTCTAAGCCTATCTGCTCACCCTCTGAGTTGTCAGTGCAGCTAGAAACACTGGTTGTGAGCATAAAAGGCTTCTTTAACTTTCCTTCCCTGCATTATAGCAGTTTCCTCCACAGATCAGGTAGACTAGGCAGAGCACAATCATTAGTAGGTGCCAGACCACTTAAAAACTGACTCCACAGTGACATCGGGTGGTCAGACTGAGGCTCTCCAGCCTCTGCTGATAATAACGTTGAAGCCAATGAATAAATAATACACTAAATGGCTTGGAGAAACGGTACTGATGGTAGTCAGTTAGGTTTCCTTCCTCTGAAATATTGTCCCGTCTGCAAATGGTGAAATTCCAGAGATGGGAACATGTCAAACAAACTTCTTGGGGAATCAATCAATGAAGAGATACTAGTTCTTGAAAGATTTCAACGAATATGTGATACACTTAAGACACACGTGATAGCTCTATGTTACTGCCTTATGTATATATGTATATATGTGTACTCTGTGAAACGAACACATGTTTCTGCTTCCTACCTCATAAATATGGCCTGTAATACCATAGCTGATAAGATTATTCAAGCTTGTCATTAGTTTTCTGAATGCTTGGGCATGACTGATGACATTTAGCACAGCACACAGCTACAGGAAAACGGTAGCAGTTATTTGTCTGCTTTCTCAATAAAGTTTTGATGTTTGAAAAAACAAAACCTTTAATGGCGGACAAGACCATCAATGGCTACTAGCCATAATGTCTATGTAAGCATTAACCCTACGGTCTTCCTACCTGAGCTTTACCTAGTGCCCCTAATCCACAAATCCTCCCCAGTAGGGGAGACAACAAATATGTCAACAGACTTCCCAGCTGCCATATAAGCTTCAAGCATGACTCTTGATCTTGCTGCCATAAATGCACATTGAACAGAAACACTTATGAGTTCTGTTTGGGTAGCCAGTTGTGGTTATTGCATTCTTCCCTGACAAGGCGAGTATACAGGGCAGAGTCAAAATGGCACTTATTCTCATATTATGCATGGTTTTTCTTGGTGCAAAGATCATCACATTTATTTTCTTGAATTAAAGGCCATAGCCCCACATAGCTCTAATTGATCACTACAGCCCTGCTGCTTTCCAGAGACTCTGACACCAAAACCAACAATTGGCAGATGAACTAAGAGAAACAAAACGTAGCTGGGCGTACAGGCAAACTCAGAATCACAGAATTGTATAGCTGGGAGGGAGCCTGAGGGCCACCTTCTTCCACGATGTCTTGTACTTGCCATACACCTCAGAATTTTGGAAATCTTTCCCACGAAGTGTGCTTTAATTATACTGAGATGCTACATCAGGTATTCTGGAAATCTGTGGGAAGTTTAATATGTTGGGAAGCTTTCCAGCTCTGGCTCCTGCTGCCAGATAAGCCTGCGAACTTGGAAATGGATGGGCAGCAGGTCTAAGCAAGCACTGGCTGAGGGCCTCCTCTCACTGCGAGAAGCAAAGTTACAGGGAACCAGGCAGAGGGCCTTCTCGGTAGTGGCTCCTGCCCTGTGGAACGCCCTCCCATCAGATGTCAAAGGAATAAATAACTATCTGACGTTTAGAAGACATCTGAAGGCAGCCCTGTTTAGGGAAGTTTTTAAATGACTGATGTTTTAATGTATTTTTAATCTGCTGTTGGAAGCCGCCCAGATGAGCAAGGTATAAATAATAAATTACTGTATTTTTCGCTCTATAAGACGCACCTAGTTTTTGGAGGAGGAAAGTAAGAAAAAAAATATTCTGAATCTCAGAAGCCAGAACAAGAGGGATCACTGCGCAGCGAAAGCAGCGATCCCTCTTGCTGTTCTGGCTTCTGGGATAGCATTCCCTCCATAAGACGCACACACATTTCCCCTTACTTTTTAGGAGGGAAAAGGTGAGTCTTACAGAGCAAAAAATACAGTATTATCATCATCATGTGTGGACTCTGCCAAGCTGCTCAGGCCCTGGGCATTTCTGACCTTGCTTATATTGTGTTTTCAAAGAGTCCTTTCTCACTTGTTTATAATTCTCTTGGATATTATTGCTATTATTTGCTTTAGTTAGTGAAGCAACATATAGGCCAACCTATACGCGGCACCATATCAACAAAATACCCCAAGATGTGGTGGTGAGATTTTATACTACTTACCTAGAAATTCTGTTTGCTGTGGTGTTTTTATTTTCTTTTAAAATGTTAATAAAATTCCAATATATAAATCTAGGGCACTTTCTTTCTTAATATTTGAACTAGAGCAGCATGGCCCTACAGCTTTAAGGTGGTTTTTGTATCTCAGGCAATGACTTAGTCAAACACAGTTAATATTAAACTCAAGTACACATTGGCAGTTCTTTTTTAATTGTGACCTTGATATTACTGGCATTTTTATTTCATTGTAATGACCTTTGGCTATACACAATAAAACTGTGACTGGCTGAATCATGACAATTTTCAGACAAAGGAAATTATTAAAGCGTTCTTGTTCATGTTACTTTTGGAACTGGATTTCGGCTACTCTTACCTAAGATTGAACTGAGGCAAGGCCCCAGATATCGCAGCAGTGGAAAACTGTTCTCAAGCAATATATCTAAGATGTATCTGCCAGCAGCTGAGGTCAGCCACATGTCAGTTTAAAAGTTTCCCCCCATGTCTTCATTATTTTTTTCACTTACATTATATTTATTTTTGTCTTTACTCAAGTTACTACAGATAAATTCTTCCTGGCATGAACATTAACAGAAAGAAAAGACCCAAATTCAATCATTACTTATCTGGTTCTTTACATTTTTGGAAAATACTGTAAGAGTGTAGGAAAAAGGAAACATGCCTGAATATCAGCGTATTCAGAAACAAGGTCAACCATCACTTGTGTCTAGTTTCAGCACTGCATCTGACCAGACACAAGTGATTTTTTGCTCTCCCATTTAGGAAATATACAAAACTGAAACACATTAAAACTATGACAAATCTCAGGGCCAAAATTTGCATGACTGATGAGGTTTCTTCAAAGGTGTGCTCAATTAAACAGCACAAGAGATTTCAGTTTTAGTATACCCAAAAGCAAATTGAATGATACTGGTTTTGTTCACTAAAGTAGGTTGTTCCTCAATCAATACATTTCCTTTTATTTTAATGGCTCTTTATTGTAACAAATGCTAGCTATAGCTGAGTTGACTAGTCCTTATTCCCCCAGGACCATAACATAAACTTGGATCTGCCAAGTTGGGGAATCTAATGGAGTTGTTCTGGCTTACAAAGTTGTGTTCCCACTAATCTATGCCCCATTGGCTTCATCTGGTTTTCTAGAACTGGAGTTTTGTCACTCAGTACTTCTACACCAGAAAGCAACTTCTAGTTCAAGAATAGTCAACTAGGTTCTTTTAACAGTTACTATATCCTAAAGAAAAACCTGATCACTGGGCTAGTCACTCTTTTAAATAGTGACGTTGCACTCATCTTTTCTGAGTGATTGTTAATCTTGAAGGCTTAACCTGCTTTCTGGAAACAGAGGTGTTCTACAGCAAGAGGCTGCAGAAAATTCATGGAAGGGCCTAAGCTCTGTTTCTTCATTTTTCCTGTAGTTATATTTTATGTAATTTAACTACTGTACATAAAAGCTAATGCAAACCATTGATGGTGCACAGACCGGCATTAACACAGTAGAATCCTGTGAGATTATGGAGGAGCTAGTCTGCTTGCTCCAGCTCACACTGAAACAATAAACTATGGTTTATTGCTGCAGGAATGAGATTCACATGCCTAGACTGCTAACATAAGGTTAGCAATGCCAGCTGGGACAATTGAGAAGGCTGACTAGACACACAGAACTAGATTCAGCACTAATCCTTTGGGGGCAGGACTATCAAAACTATTAGCAACAGCCATCTGTTAGGTGTTGCACACATGGTTCCAAATCAAGTACCACAAGTCACTGCATAGATACTGAGTTCTAGAATGTGAAAACAGCACCATTTGGAGACAGATATTCCAACGTTTTTGCAGCGTAGTGCTTTTTATATGAGAACAAATAACACATTCTGCACTTTCTGGGGATGATTTTATTCTTAGAACTTCTCTCCCGATGACATTTTAGAGGTGCATAAGCATGCTTTTCATTTCTCAGACAAGGCTAATGTGAAGCTTGCAATGACCAATGTCAGGCTGAAAATAACAATTCAGGAAAACAACTAAAAAAGGAGCCAAGATGAAATGTATTTCAGTGATACTGACGCCAGTAAAATCTGGAGATTGCTATTTAGTAATCAGCTCCTGTCAAAATTACATACAAATTAATTTGGCTGAACTTTTTATTTTTCCAGTTTCAGTTTCAACTTTATGAAATGATTCAATGTCAAAAAAAGAATGGACAAAAAGCAGTTGAACAATCTTCATCTTCTCAAGATGAAATGGAAATATTTGTCACAGACTTCAGAACATGGTTAAACATTTCCGTGTTCCTGTGAATCTGTCTCTCTCATTAATCCTGCCTGAGGAGGATATAAGAAGACTGATAACTTTCCAAGCAACTAATGAAATACTCTGCATGCAGGGTAATTCACGTCATTCATTTTCCTCCTAGAGTTCACCAACTGTTCAATCTTTTTGCTCCATGAGCTTTTTTCAGGCACATGTTGCAAACGAGTCAACCTTTTTCATGTAATCTAAAAATAATAATCCTCCTCAGAGCTTTGTTGCAATATTGACAGCTATTTTTAATCCCTATGTCCAACATTAAGGTCCGTTCTACTTGAAATGCCATGTAATTGAAATTACAAGCTTTCTGCTCTGTATAGCAGGCAGCATGCCAGCACATTTTTACGCCAAAATCATACTGAGCTAGTCCTTCCCAAACCATGATTCATGCTGATGCGGACAGGAAAAACCTACACAAATGGCTGCATGTAGTAAGACAGACAGAAGCAATGCTTTTTTTTTTTTTTAAGAATTGGTAATTCTGAGATTGAAAATCTTACGTTATTGCTGAAGATAGCAAAGGTTCAAATACAGTGCTGATTTTCATAAAGAGTGGCCCTTTTACTAATAGTGTTATAAACATTTAAGATGTTGTTGTTTAGTCGTTTAGTCGTGTCCGACTCTTCGTGACCCCATGGACCAGAGCACGCCAGGCACTTCTGTCCTCCACTGCCTCCCGCAGTTTGATCAAACTCATGCTAGTAGCTTCAAGAACACCATCCAACCATCTCATTCTCTGTCGTCCCCTTCTCCTTGTGCCCTCCATCTTTCCCAACATCAGGGTCTTTTCCAGGGAGTCTTCTCTTCTCATGAGGTGGCCAAAGTATTGGAGCCTCAGCTTCACAATCTGTCCTTCCAGTGAGCACTCAGGGCTGATTTCCTTCAGAATGGAGAGGTTTGATCTTCTTGCAGTCCATGGGACTCTCAATAGTCTCCTCCAGCACCATAATTCAAAAGCATCAATTCTTCGGCGATCAGCCTTCTTTATGGTCCAGCTCTCACTTCCATACATCACTACTGGGAAAACCATGGCTTTTACTATACGGACCTTTGTTGGCAAGGTGATGTCTCTGCTTTTTAAGATGTTTTCTAGGTTTGCCATCGCCTTTCTCCCAAGGAGCAGGAGAAAGGCGATGGCAAACCTAGAAAACATCTTAAAAAAAGCAGAGACATCACCTTGCCAACAAAGGTCCGTATTTAAACATTTAAGATAGAAAGTTACATATACACTCGCTATTTGGTAAAGAAACAAAGGCCAGGAATCTAAATAAGAAGTCTTCAGGTCTGTAGTTTTTTTGGGTTGCCTTAGAGGCATCAGCAAAGCCAATGAACACTTATCATAGCTTCCTTTGCAAATCCTCATGACACAAAGGCAAATTATATGGTAGAATCATCTAAAAAGATGTATGTGGTAAATGGTCTGCTTTGGTGAAAGACATTTTGGTGAAACGTAATTATTTGCTCTTTATTTCCCATTGCAAATAGTCACTACATTTCCAATTAGCACCACTTCTCTGATTGTCCTATTCTCTGCCCTCTCCAAAGCCACAAAGAACACAACCGGTTTTCATCTCCCCTCATCCTAAATCTTCATTTTTCCTCAGCTGAGTTTCAAGCAGGCATGATATTCAAAACAATGGAAACTTTAGGAAAAAGAAAAACTATCAAGAGATAAATTGATATTGAATTGCTTTGTAATGACAGGAAAACACATTATATGTTGTCTTGTAGATGCCACTAGCCTATTTGAAAACCCAGGATGACCCCTTCAACTCTTGACTTCCAGAATTTACAGGATCATTGCACTGCTGAAATCAGCACTTGGCTGAGACTGTACTCTGTGTTCTTTCCAGATGTGAATGTCTGCGGCTGAAGAAATATGAAAGGCTAGAACATAAAAATTTTATCCCAAGATGCTGGGGGGGGGGGACGTATTGGTTTGATGTTTTGGAGAAGGTTTTAAAGTAGGTTACTTCACAGATAACCTCCTTATTCATACATTAGCCACCTAAGCTAAAAGCAGATATAGAAAACAAAAGCGCATGCATCAAATTACAAATAAAACATAAAAAATAGTACAACTGGTAAACTTAAGGACAATGAGCTATTTATGTGCCAACAAGGAAAAGACAGTGAAGATAAAATTCTTTGTATGTATAAAGGAAGGAACAGTGCTATCCGGAAAAAGAAATAATAATGGAACTTTGAAACTGTGGGCCAAAACAGACAAATCATGGGAGTTTCATAAATTGGATATCCCAACACTTACATTTCATTTCAGAGGTCCCTAGGAGCATCCCTTAACCAGACTGGAGATGCAGCACTGGAAGAAGGGAGAATATAATTTCTCTACCTATGTCAGGGGTGTCAAACTCAAATTCATCGGTGGCCGCATCAGCAGTTTGGTCACCCTCAAAGGGCCGGTTGTATCTGTAGGACTATGTGTCCACTCTTTATTATCATAAATTATTGTCACTGCATTCAATTATTACTGTTTTTTGTAATAATGTAAGTAATAACTAGCTCTGAAAGCAGAAACATAGTCAGAATAATGACAAGTAGATATTCAAATGTACAATTATTGTACAATTTATCCTCTAGTATAAATTGTAGAGGATCCTCAACAGGGTCCCTTCCAACTCTACAATACTGTACTATAATTCTAGGTGAAAGGAGCCAAAAGGGCAAAATCGCTTTCCAAAGGTGTCTTTCCACGTGAGAAAAGATTTAAAGTGAGGCAGGAAATAGTTAAGCAGGGAGATGTGGAGAGGTGGGAGAGGGCGGAGAAAGAGAGTGGGGGGGGGGAGTCGCCCTGTTAATTTGTTCGCAACTTCAAAAACACAGCCCATTACTTAAGAAAAGAAACCCATGAGGTTTTTTTAGGTTACGTATGCCAAACCGGTTGAGCTTTTTTAAGGGAGGGTTGCTGTGCCTGGAAGAGCGGAACAGGGGTGAGGACGAACCCGGGCACCGCAAAATCAGCCAAGGGAGTGCGAACGCAGCAACGAAAAGCAGACCGCCAGGGTCCTAGCACCTCCACAACGGTCAGATACATGGAGATTCTTTTTATAGAAAAATAAATTCTCTGGCTTGTAAGCTGCCGCGCATGCGCTGAAGAGGCGGCTTTCTTGTGTCAAAAAAACCCACAAGAATAAAAGGTGAAGGCTGGCAGCCGCCGCCGGCTACAAGGGCCACATGACGAGGTCTGGCGGGTCGGATTCGGCCCGCGGGCCTTGTGTTTGACACCCATGACCTATGTCATTTCTCTGCTCTGAATTGGCACCTAACAGCAGAAGATACAGAGATTTCCACAGTTTGACTAATAGTAATGGGGTGGGTGATTTAGATCAGGGAAATGACATATGGCAGGGAAAGGGTTTCTGTTTGCCGCTCCCATTTAATTTGAGAATTCTCCCATGGCTGCTTGTTGAACCGAAAACAGTGGGAATCTGATCATAGTTCTCCTGCATCTCATCTATTTTGGTCTGGTAACGAAAAATTGAAAACATAAACTTAAGTAACAATGTGAGTTGGGCAGAAGAATAGGAGTTAGAAGTAAATTAAGAGTTATGAACCAAAAGCCTTGGAGATTATTTATTTAATTGGAGCATTTTTACCCTGCTCTTCATCCAAAATGGCTCTCAGCACAGCTTATTAAAATCAGGAGTGAGGCATATCGTATATATTCCACAAGTGACAAATGCCCCATTTTCTTTTTAACCGATGCGGAACAATATGCTTTGGACTCAAATTTTGCACTGCATTGCAAAATAACCTTGACTGAAGTAGCATCGTTCATGGATAAAAGTTCGCAAGCGCTTAAACTGTTCCGTGATGTTAACAAGTGTGAGGAGGTTATGCTGTTATATAAACTCATTTTAAGAAATGAATGTCAGTACATTTATTTGATTTAGTTTCTGAAAATCAAGGGAGGCTGAAATGAGTACAAGATGTGCCATTAAGACTTGCTTTCTTGGTTGTAATAAAACACCTTATGAAAAACAGTACCTATTTTGGTGGAGAACAAGCCACTGCACACCCTTGCACAAGCCAACAAAAATAGATTATACGATTTAGTTTGACAGAGAACACTATCATAGCTATACTTACATCACAATATAGTATTAAAAATATAGCATATGATCCAGCCAGTTCAGAATTTTTAAGGTGGATTCATTTCAGTTGCAAAGCAGATGCCTAACACACCTCCTATTACAGGTTTTTAAAGTGCTCACCTTTGTCTTGATTCTGCCAATATATCTTTAAAATTACATATTAAAAATTAACTTTAAAAATCCTAAGCTCTTGCAAAACTGGAAGTACATGTTTATACATAAACACTGACAGTTATACATGCTGAATATTCTGATTGACTCTGAAAACTTGAACCGACTAATTGGTTAAATGTGATTCATATTCTAGTCCAGCGCTCAGGGAATGTGATACGCAAAACCTCCAGTATTCCCTTCAGTTTCATGCCAAATGTATTCAAGTTAATCTAGAAAAACTGAGGGTTTGTTTGTATTTATTTACAGAATTTGTGTTCATAAAACTGAAGACAGCATATATACGGTCCTTATTCTTACCTGCTCTGCTGCTTGGAGTACATTCTCCAATTCATCACTGCTTTCCATTGAAATTTCTGCTCCAGGCACTGATGCTGTTTTAAAAGATGGGGGGGGGGACAATAAAGAATAATGAACAACATTTTTTATTATTGTGCCCTTCCCGCACACCAACTGCAGCTGTGGAGATGAGATCAGAAGCATCTGCTTCTGGGTTTAAACTAATCATAGCTCCCCATTACGTTTGAACTCAGGGTAGTGTGGCTAGTTTATGTTTAGTGAAAAGACCAGTATCGTACATTATGGTTTGAAGCTAGCTTGTTTCAATCAACTGAAGCTAAGCCAACCACATTGATTCCAAGTGCTGATATCACAAGGAACTCTGGTTTGTTTAATACTGGAAATGAAAGGTCCGATCTCCCTTTTGCAGCCATGCCAGGAGAGGGGAGGAAAGAGTACACAAAATAAAGAGTATCCTATTGTAATAAACCTCAGCACCAGCTGATCTAGGCTTGGCATGGCTTAGTTAAAACTGGGTTGCCAAAGAAGTCTCCTCTGATAATGAAAGCTTCTTTAAATAACTTCATAGCCGTGTAAGTGATTTCTTGACTTCTCATCTAAGAAACAATTTACAGTAGCATTGAAGGTGGCAGCAGGGCACCAGCAGTGCCATCCCAATGGCCACAATGCATTGACCCAGACAGAGAAGGGATGGGGAGGGAGCTCTGAGTTGTTGGTAGCATCATCCTCGTTCTGGCAAATGCAGCTCTGCTGCTGAATATTTGGGCAAATACCATTGATTTGTGTCAGTTGACCCAGAATCTGCATTTGCTAACCTTTGCGTATATTTGTAACTTGCATGAACCAATCATTCATTGCTCAACATGGAAAAGTGGCAAATTTCCAATAAAATATCAGACGACAGAACAGCGTTGTGAATGCAAGGTTTACTACAATATGGAAGACATTAGGGCTTCAAAACTTTTTAAAGGATGTGATAAACACTTATCCCACCACATCACAGTGAGCATAGTGTTCATTCATAATGAAAAAAGGTTGTGGGAAAGTCATTTTACAGACCTTTCTGTATCACGCATAGTTATTTTAACACAGCCTATATATTGCCATCCATGCATTGCCTTATTAACTGGGGCCAGTTTGCTTTGTTTTGCCACACGATGAGCAACTAGCTTTGCTCAGGAGTGATAACACTGTTAATCCAGAAATAATTGCTATTGTCAGAAAATACTGTTGTACTGACTTATGTTCTGATGAAGCAATTATTATCTATGAGCAGCAGACTGAAACCATGGAATCCAGAACTAATGATTATGCAAGTATTTATATATATCTACATATAATTTTAATCAAAAAAACTGACCCACTGGCTGTGTTTTACATTAAACACGTGGACCAACAAATGTTTGCAATAACTAGCATTAACTATTGGCATAATATATTATGCAGATATATATTGCAAGTCATAGTTCACATGGTAATATACTGGACCACAAAATTTGTTGACTGGACGCAACATTAATTTTAATGTTAAATTACGAAAGGTGAAACAACACCTTGAATATTCATATTACCTGACACAGAGTCTGTATCATGGCCATTACATCCTGGTCCAGTGTTACTCCAAGTTCGACTCTGATTCAGATTATCAAAAAGTCACTTAACTCTGTACCCCTTTCTATACCATCTGGGCCTGAGGAAGTCTTCCCCCATCATCCGAAGACTCCCCTGTAACTTCTCCTGTTCCATAGCTATCTAGGAAAATGTGACCTCAGAATAAGTTAGAGGCTTTCTAAGGATTGCATGACAGCTCTGCTAGCGGAGAGGAGGCACTGGAAGGGAAAGCCTCACGAGCCTTCTTAAGTTTCCGGATAACCCTGATCCTTTGCTGAGGAAACATCACCATAATGGTTTTTGTTATTGTTACTAATAATAATAATTCCCTGCCATTCACCAGCAGGTCCCAGGGCAGGTTACAACAATTTAAAATTCTGTATGAAGAACATTTAAAACAATTAAAGTAACAGGAATATTGTGAATCCTGGAAACACACGTCTCAGTGTCAGGGCAACACATATCTCAGGGTAAAGAGATGCATCCTCAGTGTTTACTAAAAGCTGCTTAGTGAGTAGCACCTTTGTGGGGAGAGAATTCCATAGCTTATGAGTTATGGGCAGCTCCATGTACAGCTCATTGCAACAATCCAATCTGGGATTACCAGAGGATGGAGTACTGTGGTCAAGTCATCTCTGCCCAAGAGGAGACGTATCTGAACAGCTCCAGTTGAAACTGGAAAGAGGCAGGCCTATTCTTCCAAACCTTAGTCAGTAGGGTTCACTGGGAGCTGCCCAGGGTCCCGCCTTGCCTTTGCCCAGGCCAGCACTTCCCCCACAAGCCCCCAGAATACCAGTTTAAATGTTCTAAACTTCATGAAACTCCCATCCCCCATAACACTCATTTAGTTGTGAGCTCTATAGGGATATTCCTTACACTGAATCAGATCAGCAGCTATCAGGATTTCAGATAAGGTTCTTTCCCAATCCTACCTGGAGAGGCTAGAGGCTGAAGCTGGAACTTTTGCATGCAAAGCAGATGGTCTGCTCCTACTGAGCTTCGGCACTTCCCAGTTCTGGATTTTTAGCTAATTCATAAAGAACAAACTGCCACAGGAGAGGTATTTTGAGTGTAATCACATTGTGCCTGCTAACCAAGTTATACATCATTATCCAAACAGCAGAGATAAGCACTTTAATTCTGCAAAGCCTCAGCATTGTGCTGTTGTCTTCAAAAAGCAGAGTTGCATCAGCGTTTTCCACACAGTGTTAAGTCTAATCTCCAACAGGGAGTGGAGTGTGAAGAGTAGTGAGAGCAAAGAAAACAAACTTAAATAGTAAGGAACAGGGTCTGATCAGCTAAATTTCTTTCCACACATTACTGTAATTTGGTAACTGAAAAAGGAATTTACCTCCCACCAAAAGTGGTCTTAAAAAGTTTCCCAGCAGATATTCTTGAATGTGTTTTTATCAGTATGTATTGAGTCGTTCAGATTATTCCATGCGAGGTAGCATAGCTCTTTCAAGAACTTACCGACAGATTGTGGCACTTCTTGCTCAAGAGTCTGAGACGCAACAGATACATCCTCTGTTCTTTCTGCCAAGTTATCTCCTTGCAGTCTAGGATGATTGAAATGGAAACAATTTTGAAGTTATATGGAACATTCCACTGATTAATGCACAAGACAACTGGACAGCTGCCAGCTTGCACTGCTAAGCACCACTAGGAGGCTGATGCCCTTACAAAAGTGTTGAAAGATCCTGGGCTGGAGGCTGCTGGCTGATAATTTAGTGCCTTACACAGCTGCTAATGGTGCCCAACATGGGCTGTTGACTCTTTGGCTTGTATCTGCAGTGGATACTATTATTTCATTTATTAAATTTATATACCACCCTTCATCCAAGGATCTGAGGTATGAACTGGACCTGTATGCAGCTGGGGCAGCACTCTCCATACCTCCAGTAAGGGCTCTGGGTCCTCTTTCTCTCACACAGGTGCTCTGTAGTGGAAGCTAGTAGCCACACAGTGAAACCTCTCAAAAGCCACCATTGAGTCTATACCTTGCCATGTAATTCATTGAAAACATTAGTTGTACAAAGTATATCTTTTAAAACATTAATTAATATTCCTATCAAAAATACGTATTTGATACTAGCTAGCAATTTCTTTCTAAGGACTTTGGGAGGGTTTTTTGTTTTGTTTTTGATAAGTGATAACTTATCAAAACTGCTCCATCAACAGCTGCTATGGAAATGGCTGGTGTGACTGAGCTCCATTCACAGTCCACCAGGGGTTAGCAGTGGGATGACAGCTTTGTTTGGGAGCTGGGCGAGAGGCTCTGCCTCTTACCAAAGCTGGCCCAAGTATACCAACCACTGTTAGTCTCCTGTGTCTCCTACCTGGAGCTGATTCAAGTTCTAGAAAAGCATTGCAGATAAAGGTTCTCTTTAACCTCTCCAAGGTAAGCGCTGACTAAGCTCTGTTCATTTCCATCTTCATGACTGCTGCACTGATCAAGGCTGGTACAATGGGTTGATTAACGTATTTGTTCAGTCACAATGATTTTGCTAAACCATTTCTGAGACTAAACTAACATTCCCCAATTCCCCATGGCTTACTGGCTGGGATGTTCCAAGCTAAGTTTTAGGTAGCAAACACTTGGTGTATGAATGCAGATTCATGCTGATGGAAGATTGGAGAGCTGGACTGGATGAGCTTCTGATTTGCAAAGTGGTAAAATATCACACATTTAGACCACATAGAAAAGAGAACTTAAGTAGAAAAGATTTCTTAGCCACAATTTTGAAAAGCTTTGTTCACAGTCACAGTATTTTCTAAGACTCAGTAATTACTGAAGTTAGCTGAGCAATAGCAAGCCTGTAGCTTCTTCTTGTTTTGCTTTCTCTCTATATATATATATATATTCATATATTCTTGGCATCCGTTCTTTCCCCTTTTTTAAAAAAAGTTGTGCTTTCTATAAATATAGCTGTTAATTACAAATGAAATTCATAGCCTTTAAAAAAATGTATAATGTATTTCAGGAACGCCGGAAATATCCAAGCTCATAGGTGGGCTTCTCTCTACAGTGCCAAATTACTTGGCAGGAATTTCAGTAATATAGAATAAGAAAGATTGATCAAAGACAAATACGCCTTGTTCCCCACCCTGCATGTAATGGAAAAGAGGACATAGAAGACACATATCTACACTGGATGGGTGCAGATACTAACTAAAATCAGGCCCGGTGACACCCAGAAACATGGATTCGGCAGCTGCTGAGGGCCACAGTCACCTTCTTCCAGTCTCCTCTTCCCCAGATGTGAGTTTTTGTTTCCTCAATTTGTGCCACAACTGGCACTGGCACATCCTTGGATGTCCAAGACTGAACATTCTATCTTTCCTCCTAAGCCTGATCCCCTTGTACACTTTATTTATCCACAGGCAATGTTATTATCCACCCTCCTGAACATGCACAGAACCTTGGCTTTATCTTTGCCTTGGCAAATTTCTGTTCTCTGGACTAGATTGTCTCACTTTGGCTTCTTCTAGGGAAGGGCAAGGCTGTCAGTTAAGGTTTCTCTGAGTTGCTTTCTCTCAGTAAAGCAACCAAGTTGTAAAAGCAACCAAAGAAGATTAGATGAATTCATGAAGATTTACCACATTATTTTAATGTTTGTATGCATTACTTGGCTGGAGAACTGTATTGCAAAATTCAGAGAAGTGTGAATTTCAAAAGCTAGTAGTGTTTTAGTTCTTGTATTGCTTTGGAAAGTGTGAATTAGACAGGTTTGCCTCTCAATGCCAGGTGAAGAGAATTTCTCCCCTGCCCTAGTCTCTTCACACCTATCCAGGACTCAGCTGCTAAAATAATTTGTTGCTGGACCCGCATTGCTCCACCATGCAAGCATGGAACTAGTGGAAAACGAGCATTTTAAACCCCAGTATGATGTTCCACCTTAAATCCCTACGCTGGCTTCCTAAATCCAACACAAGCTCCTTGCCCTTACCTTCAAAACCATTCATAGCCTTGCATCCACCTGGTACACCCACACTTATATCCTGACATTTCCCTGCCTGTGATCTTCATTATTCCAGCTCTAAGCACCTGCTTCTAGCTCCCACCATTTCACCCTTGCTGTACTGTATGCCTGGAACTACCTCCTCAGGATAAGAGATTTCACCTCTCCTGCTTCATTCTTTCTCAAAACCTACTTTTCAGTGAAGCCTATGGCTAGTTCCCATGCTCTACTGTAATTCTATTTGGGCACATGTCTCTTAAACAGTTGCATATTGCTCCTCTTCTTACTCCTTCCTCCATTTTCCTCATCAGCAATCAGACTGATGAGTGCTATACCAGCTACTTCTTCTGAGGCTTCTTCAAAGGTAGACCCACATATTATGCATTGCAAAAATCTAACCTGGAGATTACCAGAACACAGACAACAATAGGTAGGCTACTATCTGGGGCCATCAGTTGAAGTTGACAGAAGGCACTCAATGCCACTGGGGCGACTTATGTCTCAATTGACAGTAATGGATCCAGAAGGACCCGCAAGTGACATACATGCTCCTGGCAAGATAAAAATGTAAAATGAATAACTGAATCCTTATCTATGTCACACAGGTGGTATCAAGGCCACATTTTCTTTCCAGTTTTAAACAGGGTTTTAGGCGAACAACAAGTATATAAAAGTGTATCATATTACTTGTTTTACTTTCTGCAGCCACTCCTAAAAATGTTCATGAAATGAATCAGAGTTGGAAACTGACAATTGTTTTGTGGAATTAACTATAGGCTTTCTTTTTTGTGTTCTTTCTGATAAAACCTCATCCATTTCACTCTTCTGATAACTTTTAATATAGAAGACTATCTGGGAACTGTAAGCAATTACTCATTACAGCCTGAAGCTCTAGGGAAGTCAGTTGCTAATTCTACAGCAGATTATCACAATATGAAAGAATGTTCATTTAAAGTTTGGCAATAGTTTCCACATCTTGCAGAGTTTTAGAAATGTGAGACACGATCCATCTGGAACATCTACATAACTTCTTTTTTCCCATTGCCCATAATCATAAAACATAAATATGTTACCATAGCCTGAATTTCATTTTGCATTTCCTGAAATTGTTTTCAATGAGCTGAGCTCATTCCTGTACATATTCAGTGATTACTAAAAACAACAAGCACTTTTGATTCATCAATGAAGAAGCACAACACATGAGTCTAGTGATGCCCCAATGCGTGCAGTCCTTTGAGTTGAAATACGAATTTCTGTGATTTAAAATTCTCATCTTCAGGTATTTCCAAGTCTGGCTCAGGTTTTAATTTGAGCCAGAGAAGAATGTCTCCTTCCACCACCTCTCTGCTCCTCTCCCCTGCCCTATAGCAATGTCTCAAGCATTAGGATCTCAGGAACATGTAATTTTCCTAATGCACCAGTTACTGCTCCCTTCTCCTCGTCCTCCTCTTTAGTTACCTTATTGCATCTATTCATCTTTACTTTCTCATCCCATCCCCATTGCTGCCTCAAATTCCCTGCTGTCCCTTACATCTCAAGATAACAAGCAAAAAAACCAACTAAGTGGCTTCCTTGATTTTGCTGCAGATCAGGGTAGCCATGGGAAAGGTTTGGCCATGGCGGGACCATCACAAAACACTTTTGTCAACAACCATACTATCCTTTCTAAGACTCCACTCTCTTTACTCCTACCAGTGCTAGTCACAGATCAGTCACCATTTGAGCATTGGAACCTACTAAGTATACCAAAAGGTGTTTCTTTCCCCTGCTAGCTCACCCCACTGCACTGAATGCTTCTTCAGAGGGTTTCCCTACCTTCAGGACAGGTCCTTTGGAGAATATGCAGAGCTCAGATTGGTGAGAGAAAGGGAGAGAGACTTGCTTTGCATGCGGAGTGCCAAGCTCAATAGCCCTACAGATCCTGGGCTACATCTATGTGAATGTATATCATACATGAAGGGTGAAAATAGACATTATACATGGAAGTAGTCTGAATGCTCATTCTCTGCCCTAAAAGCAAATCCCTCAGAATTTCAAGAATGGAGTTTGAAACTATTTCTACCACCCTTCAAATTTATGCCTATCTTATTTTAGTTTTGTTAATGCAACGTGATGGCCCAAGACTAGGCTCCCCATGCTGTCAGAGAAGGGAGCCAATGACAAAGGGTGTGGAAGACTAAGTTTAGGAGCCATCTGAGGAGAAAGCCTCCAATGCAACCCGCCTATAGGATGCTCCCACGGAAGGGAAGCTCCAATGGTGATGTAGCCATCCACTCTGCATGGGGATGTAATCTTACTTCCCTCCTGTGACTCAAAAGACTCATTCCCTTGGAAGTGTCCACTCCACCGCTGTAAGGCATTCACCTTCCTGTGGGACTATTTGAGGCCATAGTTGATTCTAGACTACAGTATTAGTGGCGCAATATTTCAAGCACTGTTTCCTTAAATTGCATCCAGTTTAACCTTGAAACCAGCTGCCACACTGTGCTGTCCATGGTCCTGACCACCACAGTCTATCCTGGACTCTTGCTGCAAACTTCTGTAGGCTCCAGCCTATAATAGGACGCTTAGATTAACCTAATACAAAACTACCTGAGAGTAAGCCTCATTGAACTGAACAGGGCTTACTTCTGAACAGACATATATGGGATTGTGCTGCTAAGCACATATTTAGGGAATGCTCAGCCATGCAAGAACTGTATTGGGCAAATGAACCAGGAGTCACCTAGATTTTGGAAGATATACATATGTGTTGGTTTAGTTTTGGAAGTCTGATTTTTCACATTATACTGGGTTTTAAAATATACATTCCCCACTAATTTATTTAGAAAAAGGATCATCTATTATTTACAGACCACTTACTATAGTAAATGGTGCTATAGGCCACATACTATAGCAATAGCCACAAATAAAACTTTAAGGCCTCAATATTATCTTAATATGAAATACAATGGTACCCTGGTTCTCGAATTTAATCTGTTCTGGGAGTCCATTTGACTCCCGAAACGGTTCAAAAACCAAAGCGCAGCTTCCGATTGGCTGCAGGAGCTTCCTGCACTCAGTCAGAAGTTGTGGAAGCCACGTTGGGCATTCGGCTTCTGAAAAACATTTGCAAACCGGAACACTCACTTCCGGGTTTGTGGCATTCGGGAGCCGATTTGTTTGGGAGCCAAGCCGTTCGACTACCAACCTGTACTAACCTTTCTAGGTTTCAGGTGTAGGTACAAAATTTCCACTGAAGACTAAAGATTCTCTTTCATTTGATAGGTTATTCAGCCTAACAAATGTCACTGTTACAAAATATTGTGTCAGCAATCCTGTAAACGTTTACCTTTGAGTTAAATGAAAATACTTATAAGTAGACATGCATAGGGTTTTACAGCACATTACACTTTTTTCTGTGATTAATAAAGATAGATAAACTTGGAATTACCCTTCTAGAAACAAAACAAAACAAAACAAAACAAAACCACCTGTGGCATAAAATGACTTAGAAATGCACTGAATTTTGGCATGGGTGTATTTTCTACCCGAGCTAATGTTAGCAGACTCGGTTAATAAAAACAACAACAAACAACCAACAAACTATCGCTTTTCCACAGAAAAACAGTCAGAGACAGGCCACCAAAGAGCACTGGAGTCAGATAATACAAAGCTTACTTGCTACAGGCAAATATAAAGCCTGGTTAAGGAATTAAGGTTTTGCTGTTGTTGTTTGAAAATAAGTTTCATTTTCTATTTTAGATACAAAAGAAAAATCTCAGCTTCCTCTGAAACATACCACTAGTGAAAAGTAAACAAAATCTTACTGGAAGCCCTTTATAAATTGCTTCTGATACAAACCAGTGACAGTTGTAATCTGCTATTAAAACAAGCCAATAATAGTAGACTGCTTCTTAGCATTCCAAGCCAGAAAAGTGGGGGCAGATAGAAAACAGCATTTGTATGAGACACATCTCTTCTTTCCCACTGCATCTTTATAAAACCGTGCGGAGGAAGTATCCATACAGTCTTCTCCTGTTTTCCCCTCCATCCAATAGCTAGCATTAGCATTAGAATTAATGACCTGTGTAATGGAACTATTCAACCTTTTCTTAAATTTAGCCTGTGTCTGACCTGACATGCCTGATGAAAAAATATATCAACATTGCCTTAAAATTCCAAAAGGAACATTTTTTTTTCTTTCTAAACTGTTTATTATCCTTCTAAATTACTGCACACACATGGAGCAGATTCATTTTCTGTTGCTCCAGCAGCTAAGACCTGTACCAAGGGGTTCATATTACAAAAGAGGGGATTTCAGCTCAACCTTAGGAAGAGCTTCCTGTCAGTAGAATGCTCAGGAGTGGAAAAGACTGCTGCAGAAGGTGCTGAACTCACCTTCAGTAGAGTTTTTTAAGCCACAGGAATGATTGTCACCTATTAGGGATGCTATAGCAGTGGAACTGGACTTTTGAGTCCCTTCCAACTCAATGATTACACAATCGAATAGCCCTTTGCTTGGTAAGCAATTTCTCTTTAATTGAGACAATAAAGAAGTTTATTGGAAACTTCTTATATGATTTATTAATTTATATACCATTTCATACCAAAATAGTCTTCTGTTTACAAGAAAACTGAAATAAACAATTGCACAAGCATTAAAATATAAACATCCATAATTAAGATTGCTGTACCATGTATAGATCTAAAACATGGGAATGGGTTAAATTTCTGAGCAGCTCACAGCCATGACTAGTGATGGGAACTACAATTTCCAGGGTGCAATATAAGGCACAAAAAGCTTGCATATGCTAACGTAAGCCAGAAGAGAACTTTTGAAAGCAGATGACTGGTTTCCTCTAAATATTCAATGAAGTAAATAACGTAAACACCAAGCCAATTCCACACTGAGCCAAATTACAGCAAAGAAACCCATGTAACTGCAGTGGAGCAAATTCCTGTTTGTGCCACTACAGTAACCAAATCAATACTGCCAAACTGTAAAGACGCACTGCTAAAAACTGATGCAACACCTGTGTAAACATGCCTCACTTCAAAACTTGTGTTGCTTCCTGAGTTTTACATCCTTTGTTATTGAAAATATAACTCATTCAAAACTGTATCCTCTTCAGTTTCATTATATGAATGAGCTGGAGATGTTTCCAAGTTAATATATTTACCAATACACCTGCTTGCCCAAATTTGTTTGCAATTTGTTTTAAACTGTTTTTAATGCTGGATGTCAAATTGTTGGGACCTTATGGCAAAGGATGGCTTTACAGATGATGATGATGGTTTTTAGTACTTAAAAATTTATTTAAGGGCACCTATGCTATCAATTTTGTTTCCAAATCCCTACAACATTTCAATGTATCAGACTAAAATGTTTTAATACCTGAGGAAATGTCATACATTGAAATTTTCAGGAGGAAACCTTTTCTGCGAGGGTTTTTTCTTGCATTTTCAAAAGCTATTAAATGTGGTTGCTGAAGAGTTGTAACCCACCCTGGGACCATAGGGTGAAGGTGATAAGTGAAATTACTACTACTACGTATTAGATTCTGCTTCAGAAACAGATGCATTGCTTATAAATGGAAGAGAGGGGAAATACTGCCTTGAAAATTTCCCCATTTTATCTATGAAGTTCTAATGTTATAGATTGTACATTTGCACAATACACAGTGCATTAAGCCACAGTCCCATACATAGTTGGTCAATGTTAAAGCATGGTTGTGGTTTAAAAGCACGAAACTAAAAAATACCAAATAGTTAAGGGAACAAGCATTTTGATACTTTCTTTACAAAATTAGGCAAACAGGTTTCTTGGATTGTCCTCTTAGCAATAATTGCATGTGTCAAAGCAAACAGAAAACACTTGCAGACATTTGTTTTTTAAAGTACTAAAACAACTTTAAGACAGACTCAGTAGGAATATATAATCTCTTAATAGATTATGCAACAGAAGGACAATTAAGGCTGCAGTTATTCCTCCTTTTCCTTCACATAGAGAGCAATTCCTTTTGACAGACCCTATAACTCTTTAACAGAGAATGTTTTGATTATCACATCATCTTTTTTTCAATGTTGTTTCTGGATTTACTCAGTGGGAAAATGTGGTCAACTAGGGAAATTCTATGCCCCACGAGATTTTGGTTAAGCTGGAACATAAATCTCCTGTCTTATGTTGTTTGTTTCCCATGACAAAGCTAGGGTTTTGGAAATAATGAGACTTAGCCATTTCTTTCAAAAGGGGAAATTCACAGGGAGTTCACCATGAAATTGATTTAGCAGCATGGGATTCAAAACGATAGTAGTTCTTCGTTTATTGCACACATTTTTCATTTAGGCACAATTCAGTAAATAGTTAGCACTACTGAAACCAAACGGGATATAAGTGTGAGTAACTGTGTGCTTATAGCTTTACAGTCTACCCTACATTTGATTGAAAATGTGTTCACTAAATTTGATGTACAGTTAGGATTAAGGCCATACAGGCGAATCCTCTAGTTGTTTTTTCAGAAGTATGCTCCACAGAAGTCAACAGGACATTTTTTCAGAGAAGGAGGTATTAACAAACCTTTTATTCACTTCATAATCCACTGAACTCATGAATTCCTCCACATTTTCATGTCACCAGGAGGCTTCCAATAAAGATTTAGGTGACATTTAGCCATCTATTATGAAGCCAAGGTACAAGTGATGGAAATTATACATGCACCAGGGTGTGCTGCTACAAAGATTGCATGGGAAATTATACAGCATGCTAGCTATCTCAAGAATTTTGTTGTGATTGGATACATCTCATTTCCATAACATGTTTAGTGTTGTTGATTTTTTAACGTGTGATTTATCTAGTTCCAGGTCCAAGTATTTTCAAAGCTTACCAACAAACTTGGCATACATATGGTAGTCTTCTTATAATTTCATTCAGATCCTATAATTTGTGACAGTGTGTGATCTATTTATTTTGAAATTACACGTAACTCATTCTTTTGTATAAAGTTGCAAGCAGAAATTGTCATATTTTTGTGGGTTCAAAAAAAAGTGTTTCATTCCCAAGTATCTTTTGGCAAGAGCTGCAAGAAAGAGATTTGCCACAGTGAGAATGCAAGTCAAATTCATTAAAAAATCCCCTAACGTCTTGTAACCCACCTTGAGAATGTTGGATGCGATACACAACTCGACCCATCAAAATTAATAAAACTAACATAGTCATGTTCATTAATTTCAGTGGATCTTCTCTGAGTAAAACCAACAGACAACCTTGCTTAGCACTTTATAAATACTCCAAAAATGTAAACAAAAAATCTGCTCCATGTCTTTTTTTATAGTTATAGGTAATCCATGGTCATGATATATGGAAATTCTCTCACCTGGTTGCAGAACTTACATTAAGATTTATCTGTGAATTGTTATTTATAACCTGCCCTTCCTCTATACAGATACAAGGATGAGATATAGCATATAAAAATACGCAATGGAATCATAGAATTGAAAGGGACCCTGGGGATCATCTAGTCCAACCCCCTGCAATGGAGGAATATGCAGCTGTCCCATACAGGGATCGAACCTGTATCCTTGGTGTTATCAGCACCATGCTCTAACCAACTGAGGTATCACACTATAATAAAACCATAAAATTCATATAAACCAATAGGAGCAGCTGAAAACACAGGATAGGCTAACCCAAATAACCACTGAGAACACCTGGGCAAAACAAGTATGTCTTAACTTAATAAAAATATCAGCATCTTCCACAGTTTTGAGGCGGGGACAGTCCACAAGTAGGGTGCCACTGTAAAGAAAGCTTTCTCTTGTGACACCACAAAGAGCAGATCACCCAATGGTGGATCATGGAGAAGACACTCATTCAACAAACTTAAGGCACAGGCAGGATGATAGCGGGAATCCTTCGGATATTTGAGTCCCATGACATTGTGTCATGTTCTTTTACACTGTAGACTGCATTCAACAGATATCCCTCATCTGTTAAGGTCATCTGATGACCTAAACAGGCCATATGGATCTCAGGGCACTGCATTACTCAAAGAGTCAGTGATTATAGAACAGAAGGTAAAAAAGGGACCCCTGACCATTAGATCCAGTCATGGCCGACTCTAGGGTTACGGCGCTCATCTCGCTTTATTGGCCGAGGGAGCCAGAGTACAGCTTCTGGGCCATGTTGCCAGCATGACTAAGCCGCTTCTGGCGAACCAGAGCAGCGCACGGAAATGCCGTTTACCTTCCCGCCAGAGTGGTACCTATTTATCTACAGTACTTGCACTATGACGTGCTTTTGAACTGCTAGGTTGGCAGGAGCAGGGACTGAGCAACGGGAGCTCACCCCGTCGCGGGGATTCGAACCGCTGACCTTCTGATCAGCAAGTCCTAGGCTCTGTGGTTTAACCCACAGCGCCACCCGCATCCCAAGAACAGAAGGTACTTCAAGCCATATCAGATAATTACACCTAGCAATTGCCACCTAACAGTAGCATCATACACGTACTGCCACTGTGCAATGGGATGGTGAGTATATATTGTATGATCCCCCCCCCAAAAAAAAAGGTTTATAATCAGAGCAAGTACTCATTCAGTTATAAATCCTGCTTCTTCTGCAGTCAGGTCCTTCACCCACACTGTAAAAAGGACAAATCAGGGCATTTAATCAGGGCAAATTCTGGGGCAGCAGTCAAGGCTAGAAAAAGCTCAGAGTTTAACATATAGATAATTCTGTCATCTGAGGGCAGTCAGGTTTTGTCATGCTATTAGGTTGTTTGGGCAGATGAGGCTTAGCATTTTGTTCCATTTGATTTAGCAAAAGACTGACAGAATAGTCTTCTGGTGTAATCAAGAGAGGACTAAGTATCAGCGGTGACAGCTATGGGTCAGGGATGTAAAACCGCATCTTGATTTATATTGCAGGGTTTAAATCTTAAATGGTGGGGAAGATTTCTCTAACAATGACAACACTACATTATGATTCTACACGCGAGGGCATGGGGGTATTTCTGGAAGTGTTATTCAATCAGTATCTCCAAGCAGGCATCCGTCAAAAAGTGGCAGCCTCAAATCAAAGAGGATGAAGTTTAAAAATAGGACTGGAACATGCTCAAATTTCATCCTGATGCCATCACAGGTTCCCTTTATTTAAAGGTATTTAACTTTATCTGTAGTACCACAATAGAATAGCCAGCAACTGTCCCACACACACACACACACCCTCCCGCAAATAATGTTCTTGCTAATCACCTAAGTGATTGAGTTTGGCTAGTTTTGTCAGGTGAATTTCCTTTTCAAAAAAACGAGTCTTCATTAAAAAAAAATAATCAAAGGGCTCGCAGTTATTATTGCCTTCTTAGCTGATTTGGCTGCTTTGCTTTTTTTGCTCTCATACTGTAGATGGGGGGGGGGAAAAGTTCCAAAGCCAGAAAGATTCCATATTGATTAGGTTCCTTCCAGAAAGATAGGATTATGAAGTGTTAAAAGGCAACTGTATGAAACTCCCCCCAAACACGCATGCAACTGAATCTTAATTTACACAGGTGCATTTTGAAGCTATAAATACCCTGGATCATCTTTGAAAAGCCACAGAAATTCAGGTAACTAATCAAATTCAGAGAAAGAAAACTGAAAATAGTTCCAAGCTGTGACATAAAGCTGATAAGTATGTGAAACAATTTGGTACATTGTTGGTGTGAATGGTGTCATGTGCAAAAGTAACTTGAGCAATAGTGTTCAAATCCACAAATCAAGTCAAGTGGTAGACAGAAAAATGTGTTAATAGTCCATGCTAAGAGGGAAAGATCTCTGGCTATTCAACCCCAACTCCTCCTTATGAACTTGCCAAGTCCTAAGACCTGATAAAGATTCCACTCAAGATTTAATTTTAATTAAGAAAGCCTCCTCTTTCAACAAAACACCAGACACCACTGTTTCTCAAAGCTGGAGCCAGCAGCTGTGGCTTTTCCTGTGTCTAGAATTTAGGATTCTTGAATTAATTTCTAATATCACTGCAAGTCAGGGATAAAAAGAACAGTTCCTCGATCCAACTTTAAGATAAAAACATGTATCCTGTCCTTTCTTTTAGATAGCTGGGCGAAATTGTTGCAAATTCCAATATGCAATAAGCATTTGCCCCCGGGGAAGCACAAAGAAAGAAACAAAAATCTTATTATTTACCTGGCACACCTAGCACAGATGTTCAAGGTGACCTTGGCTTGTGGTTCAGCTGTATGTGTACTTCGGGTTTGGTTAAATTTGCTCCCAGAAGAAATGACACTGGTTACCCCTTCCATTCTTAAATCATCAAGATCCTCTGCAAATTAAAAAAAAGAAGCAAGTATATCACTAAGTAAATATTTGCAGCAACATATTTGTTTTAGAAACATATAAATTGCAGATTCAGCCATGAAGCTTACTGGGTGACCTTGGGCCAGTGACTTTCTCTCTGTACCAAAAACCTCACAGGGTTGTTGCAAGGATAAAACGGAGGAGTAACCGTGCACACTGCCTTGAGATCTTTCCAGAGAAGGTGAGAGGAAAAGGTAATAAAGTAAAAATAAATTTTAAATTCCCATTCACCATTCATTTGTCAGCCTGTTGTGAAATATAATTATTTAACGGGAGGCAAGGATCAGGTTGGCAGGGAATCTTTAAAACCACAAGCATGGAATGCCCTCCACCCACCCACCAGTCAAAGCCAGGGTAAGCAATAATGCAGATATATGTGGGTGAAGGAAATAACGTAATGTATGGACAGTAATGAAAATATGTATGTGGGGGTTGTCACAAAGGCACTCAACTCCTACATGCATACATGCTGGTAGATGATTCTTAGGGGTATAAGGCATTTGAAGGGCTCTCTGCCAGGTTAAAGGTTGCAGATACTCCAAGTATTCTTCTGTCTTTCCCTCCTTTGTATTTATCTTCCTGTCCAGGCAACATTCCAGAGGACAGAAGCTAGTAGAGGGCAAGGCCAGAAGCAAAAGTGGATGGAACAGCAAATGCTAATTTACTCACACATCCTTTGCCAAGGCAAGCAAGAAGCTTTAACAGAGTTAAATGATACATTCAAGACAAGCAAGAACTTAAGGAGGCTGCAAAGCAGGGCAGGGGTGAGGTGTGACCTGGGGACAGCCCAGGTGGAGAAGCCTATTGGCAAAACCTATTGGTGTTTCGCAACTTTCCGACTAGTTGCAGGACCTTAGCCAGACCTAGCAGAGTAAACGCAGAATCCACGGAAGGAATTGGCAACTTGGCTGCAGACAGGATAGACGAAGCAGGAATCAGGAACTTGTAGTTAGGTGTTTATTATATACAGTGGATTATTTACAGGAACAGAACACGGATCTTTTGCTAGCTCTCTCTGACACGACTCACAACTCCTACACTGACACACAGAACTCTGAACTCCAAACTCTGAACACTGAACTAACACATTCCAGTTAGTAGGCCATTAATTATCACTCCCTTGAAAGAGCTTGACCAAGCGTGGAGCTGTATCCATGCCTCTGTTATCACCATTTGGTTGCTGGGGGACTGAGGTTCCCTATCCCTGATCTAGCACATCCTAACAAAGCATTATAGGAGGAAAAGGTATACACTCAGAAGGGTATGTAGATCTGTGCAATATTATTTTTAGAGACATGATTTTGGGGTTGGCAAAAAGCATGCCTGTTTTGTAAATTATACTGGTTTCTGAAAAACCAGCCAAAGTTCACAGGATATTGTTTGTCATATGTTTCTTCAATAAAACTCCACTGTAAACACATTTGTGCTTGCTTTGTGTGTAGGAGGTAAAGGGGGAATCTGTGTGTCATATTCAACTACCATATTTTAAGAAATTGTTGCCGGTAAACAAACACTGAATTCATTACCGCTGGCATATTGTTGAGGTAGCCAGGTTTTTTTTTCAGACACATGGCTATATAGTGTAGCTGTTTATATAGCGTTAAATCAAATTTTGGCCTAGCCTTGAATGCCTCGCTCGTATTTCTTTATGTCTTCATAGTTTACTCAACTAGTTTCTTGTTGCGTCAACTTTTGCTAGTTTGCCAAAAGTCTGCTGATGCATGCCATTTCCACTCTAAAAATAGTAGGGTAGGGCAAATCATGAAATTAATCAAACAGTAACCATCTGTAACATCAACAGTAATTTATACTGAACAATACTGAGGATTGTTTTAAATGATTTCATGCTATTAACTTAGAGGAGTTATATAGAGGTGAACTTTATAAATCTTAAACTAATATTTTAAGGTAGTCCAAGCCTAGGAGCCATAGGGTTGCCTTAGATAAGCTCAATAACTTAAATATGCATACAGGGGTCTTTTTTGGGGGGGGGGACCCGGGGGAGTGAGGAGGACATAACTGAACAGTAGATTCCTATGCCTCATCACAAATGGCTTTTGAAAATGTTTTCTGTTTTGAAAGTGGTTTGTTATGTTGCATGGTGTGATTGTGCTCAAGAAAGGTAAGTTAATAACCTCCTTGGGCACACAGAATTACTTGTGCAGTTTGCTAGATCTCGGCCACTATGTTGCTGGTCGTTTTAAATATCACAGAACCTTTCAGAAGGACCAAATTGAAAATAAGAAAATGCCTTTATGAAGAAAATAGAAATGGATATACAGTGGAGCCTCGAAATACGTCTAGCTGAGCTTTTCATACATGTTAATATTAATTCAGGCGGGCAATAAATTGCATATTGCACCCTAAGAACCATTACATCTGTGTATGTTTTGGTCTAGCCACTGGCCTGCTTTGCACTAAGCCAGATTCTTCAGTCTTTTTCTACTGTAGTAAAAAATACTGGCTTAGTATGTCATCCAAACCCAGACTCGTGGTTAAACTTTCTCAGTGCTAACCACAAGCAGTAACTAGGAAAAAAACTTTGGTTGCAGCTCATGGTTAGCCTGTAGGGAAGTTAACCACAAGACTGGATTCACAGAATACACTAAACCAAACTTGGACTTAGCTGAACACATTGCAAAACAAATAGGACCAGGGAGGAGCAAAATAGCTTATCATGACATATAAACAAGGCCAATGAATTAATTCTGTCTCTTCATTTTTTAAAGCAAAAGCTAACTTGGCTAATTTACAAGCTTACGTCAAGGTCATCCTAGCAAATTCAAAGGATGAATAAACCATTTATGTATTGGAAAGATGCATAGATTTGTTTCATGACTGTGAGGGGCAAATGTCAAGGAAATGTGCCAAGAACACAGGTGCAGATATATCCATGTAGTTAGTAAGACTTAATTTATGAATCAGGATGAGCTCTGTATATTTTTGGATCTGCCTGCTGTGAACTGACTAAATAAAATGTTAAACTTAAAAGGAACGAGGACAAGAATATTAAAATGAAACTTTACAATTATCAGTGTGTAGTAGCATCAAGGAAACAGATACTTAAAGGGAGCTTATTTGTCCATTTTTACAGAACTATCAATAACATTAACAGCTGCAATTCTACTGTGATTAATAACTATATAAACACATACAGCCCCACATGACAAAATCATGATTTAAACTATTTCTGTTCACACAGACAAGCTAGTTTTACAAAGTAAATTTGAATTTGAATATTTAATTTCATTGTATATTTATTCTTTGTTTTTGCAATGCACTTCTACACTTTTGAATATACTTTTTGTTCTGATGCACTCCAATTTTTGAGAAAAGTTAAATAGTTAATAAACTGGAAAAATTATATTAAAAAAGAAAAGTAAAGTAAGTGTGCTGAAAGATACACATTCTGGTTATTCCTCCCAGGCTTGGAAGTGTTTTTGTTTAAATAATCCAACACAGCTTTTTGTTCAAGGAGCTATATTTTATATTTCTTGCACAGAACTCATTTTTAGTAAGATCCTTTTCACACATTTAAGTTTGGTTAAGATTACTGGATCCATAAAGAAAATACATTAGTGCCCTCAAGTGGCAACAACCAAATGCTGGAAATTATGCTTCTATAACAAAATGTTAGCCTATAATAGTATTTAGACACTTGATTCAGTATACAATATTTCAAAATAAGAATAGTGAACAACAGCCAATATAAATAAATAAACAAGGATGCAAGTGTCACATTTACCTGGGAGAAGGGACGCGGGTGGCGCTGTGGGCTAAAGCCTCAGCGCCTAGGGCTTGCCGATCGAAAGGTCGGCGGTTCGAATCCCCGCGGCGGGGTGCGCTCCCGCTGTTCGGTCCCAGCGCCTGCCCACCTAGCAGTTCGAAAGCACCCCCGGGTGCAAGTAGATAAATAGGTACCGCTTACCAGCGGGAAGGTAAACGGCGTTCCGTGTGCGGCTCTAGCTCGCCAGAGCAGCGATGTCACGCTGGCCACGTGACCCGGAAGTGTCCCCGGACAGCGCTGGCCCCCGGCCAATAAATGTGAGATGGGCGCACAAACCCCACAGTCTGTCAAGACTGGCCCGTTCGGGCAGGGGTACCTTTACCTTTAAGAAACATTGAACCAGCTTACTTTGCTGTAGACATGTGTAGGGTTGCTGCCTATTTCCCCAGGACAGTTAAGGAACAAAAGTTGCTACTGATCTTAATATTTCTAAAGGACACAGTGTCTTTACAGGTTAACATACAGGTCACTTGCTATAAAGAAAAGACAAATATATTGCAAGGTATGAGCAACCTATAACCATCAAAATTATTTAATCCTCATTCTCTGAAAAATATTACAATAGAAGAAACCTTCTGAAAAGCTGATAAATTCCTGTAATTATTCTGAAAGCATAACCATAGGGGAGACTAAAGTCACCACCAGTGGACTCACTAGAGACAAGCACAGCTGTTGCATTTCTTTAGAGAAACTATAATGTTTCTTTATCATTCGGGGAACCATTTTAGTATTATTGTGATGTTTCCATTCAGCCTTCCATGCATTGTTGAAAACCAAGAGAAAGGGGCACAATAGTGGGCTTAGATGTCATGGAAGAAAAGACCTTTTTAGCCTATGCTACAGAAGACAATAACAGCAACTTCTGTGGGGTGGCTTCCTCCCCAGAATAATAATAATTAAAAAAACACACCACTGGGTTAATTTGTGATCTTTTTGTAGTTCTTCCCACAGCAATTGCCCCTTCTACGCACTAATCTGTGGAATAGTATGTTCAGAGTGAAAGAACCCCCACCTAATTCACTGTAGAATGACAAGTTCCCTGTTTGCTGGACAGAGATAGTGACCAGATCAGCTGCTGGAAGCCCTTTGCCTGCCTCAGTGGACTACTGAGCAGGAGGTGGATGGGAAACCACAAGCAATTGTATTAGAACAGTGGTTGGTGGCACAGATCCCCCTGGACTCTTTGGGGGGGGGGTAGAGAAAGAAGTATCACAGAGCTGACAGGTGGGGAGGATCTGTGAGATCACCTCCTGGATCTCTGAAGATGTGCAGGTGCACACCTAGGGAAAGAACCTGGGAGATTCACCTTCTAAAACTGTAGCCCCGAACACTGAGCAAAGGAGAAACTGCAAGACAGTGCCACAGTGAAAGGAACCACTATGGTCAAACATGCCTCATTCCTGTGCACAATTGCAGTGGCAAACTGGAGAGTCCCCCTGGGCAAGCCACAGAAAAAGCCAGACCTAACTATCAGAAGAGGAGGAAAACCACCAAAGCAACATTCCTCTCTGAGCTGTGTCAATTCACTGGTTTGATCAGGGAACAATAATTGCTTTTTAAATGCCTCCTAGTTTAAGGATCAAGGAATTTGGGATCAGCAGAGTACTCTCTCATGATTCCAAAGGGTTGTTAGACAAGCTGAACAACAAAAGGAGTTTTGGGGCTAAATGTGGCCGCGTCTGCTGAGGGACAAAATGGCAGTCCCACCCACTTTTGTGCAGCTGTGGAACCCGTCTGCTCCAGCCAAGTCTCAGCTGTGGCCCAAGGAAGCAGAGGATGAACCCCAGCCTCTGCAAATCCACCCCACAAAGGCTGCTTGCCAAATGCTTCCCACAAAACAACAGAAGCACTGACTAAGACAAATGTCAGAAGCAAGGACAAGTAGCAGAGGAAAAGATAAGTTGAGAACGGAGGAAATTATATTCCAAAATGTACATGCTCCCTAGTGCCACGCGGGGTTGAAAAGTTGTTGAACTTACAGGCTAAGTGAGCACCCAAGTGTCTTTGACTGCAGACAGGCTTGGACTGGAGGGCAGGATGACGCCTCCCCCTGGAAAACCGGTGAAAGGTTTTCTGGAAACTTCCTGTCAGATCCAGTGGGAGGAGTCATCTCTGTGACCAACTGTATGCCATTGGCAACAGGCATGCTGCCAATGTGAATTATCTCAGTAAAACTTCACTGTACCAGAACTGGACTACTCGGAATTCAATCTAACTCAAGAATGCGAAGGGCATTTTTAATCCAATTTGTATTCTGGAAAATGGGCTCCATTTCTTTTCAGGGATTAGTCCCAAATGCAACCTTCATAAGCATTTTGAAATAGGGCTTACTTTAGAAATGTAAATATATCAGAACCAACTACAGCCAAAACTCCCATTAAGGTAACTGAAAACTCTGTTTCCAGCATTATTATAGAGTCTGCCTTACTAAAACAGTGATCCTCAAAGTGCTACACTGGCACAAGCCCCATTCATTTCTATAAAGCTTCTGCTTCAGTGAGAATTTTCAGAAGTGGCAGCAGATTGTCTGCTGTGATTTATAGCTGCCAGGTCTTAACCATTCACTGTGGAATTAGAGAAACATCTGCGGTGTGTTGAGCTTGGGGAAAATGAGGATATTTTCTGTTCTGTTCAGTGGAAATTTACTCTTTGTTGCTACACTCCAATAGAGAGGACAGCATCTGGATTTTAAACCACCTGGGCGAGCACCATGCTACCTCTGGGCTCCGTATTATGCACAGCACCTAGCACTGTTGGTACATGATAAATCAATGCGGTGATAATCAATGCATGTTTAGCCTGGAGAAGAGGAGGTTAAGGGGGTGATATGATAGCCATGTTCAAATATATAAAAGGATGTCACATAGAGGAGGGAGAAAGGTTGTTTTCTGCTGCTCCAGAGACGCAGACACGGAGCAATGGATCCAAACTACAAGAAAGAAGATTCCACCTAAACATTAGGAAGAACTTCCTGACAGTAAGAGCTGGGTTAGTGGGTAGGAAGAACAGGTAGCAAAATGCCCGGAAAAGACAAGGTGGTGATGGTTTGGCAAAGGATTTATGGGCAAAATGGGGTTTTTAAAGGATTTTTAAGAGTCTTAATCCAGACATATGGAACAGAATGGCAGAAAACACATGTGAAAGTCAGAAATAAAGGTGGCCAACAGCAGATGAGTATGAACAAAGAACAGATAGATTTTTGGTATAAGACTTGCTGCTGTCCTTTGTGGAGGGTGGGGTGGGGGAGGGGAGGGTCATAGAGCCCACAGCTGTCCTCGGGGGGGGGGGGCAGTGGGATCAGGTTGAGATAGCTGGTGCTTCTCTGGTCAGATACTGTTCTATCTCCAGCTTCCCCTTTTGGGGGGGAGGTGTGGGACAAGTAATGCATTACTACCTAACAGACATAACTAGAAAATATTAGACTTACACACCGTGCCATTCTGACTTGAGGCTGGCAGTATTCCTGTGCTTTTAACAGGTGCTTATAGCAGAAATCCAGAAGGGGAAACCTTTTCATCAGATCTGGAATGGATTTTGGAATTTTAGCCCGCCGCCCCCCCCCCACTGCCTTTTTTGTATGTTGTGATGGAAATAGTCTGATCCTAGATACACAACAACTCAGTTTATAGTAATTCATGAATAGTAATAATAAGCAGAGTCTTGTTACCTTTAACCATATTTTGCTAAAAATACAGATTTTCAGTAGTGAACGCCAGTTCTAATAATCTAATTTAAATACTGAGTTTGCTAGTTCAACATTCATATTCACATGAACTCCTGAATATCTGATTATGTTGCAGCTTTACAACTCCCTCTTCCCTCGGGCCACTTGCTCTTGAATATAATAGGCTGTTTTTTCTAATTAGGCTTATCTCCGTGGATTTTGTGCCAGAATAGGCCAAATTGCTAATGTGCGGCAAAATCCTATACAATTTCGCTTAGAAGTAAGTCCTTCTGTTCTGAGATCCGTGGGATTTACTTCTAGATAAATGCTTGCAGGACCACAACCTTACAGCACAACTCTGTACACATTTGCCAGAAGTAAAGCCCAGTGTGTTCAAGAAGCTTACCTTTTTTAAAAGTGTATGTAGATAACAGCCTTAACCTCTTTTTATGTATCCTTTCTACATAAGAGTACAAAACACTTATTAAGTTGGAGGAACTGGACATAGAGGAATCAATGAAGTGATCAATCTCTCAAAAGGGCAATGATTCTGATTACAGCTTACTTGGTTAACCGTAAAATTGTATTCTGTATAAACACAAACCATTCATTCATTCATTCATTTACTCCTGTCATTCCTTCAGTAACTTCAGTTTAGTTCTCTCCTCGCCCACTCCTACCCCCCCCCCTTAGAGCAACCTTTGTGAGGTAGGGATAGACTGAGAGAAACTGACTAACCCAACGTCACCCAGTGGGTTTAAATGGCTGAATGATAATTTGAATACAGTGGTACCTCAGGTTAAGTACTTAATTCGTTCCGGAGGTCCATACTTAACTTGAAACTGTTCTTAACCTGAAGCACCACTTTAGCTAATGAGGCCTCCTGCTGCCGCCGCGCCGCCGGAGCCCAATTTCTGTTCTCATCCTGAAGCAAAGTTCTTAACCTGAAGCACTATTTCTGGGTTAGCGGAGTCTGTAACCTGAAGCGTATGTAACCTGAGGTACCACTGTACAGATCTGCCCTATTCTAGTCTAACACTCTAAAAATCTAATCACTGTGGCATACAGGCTCCAACAACAGTATATGAGAAGGGGGAAAGGCCTTAAAAAAACAAAAAAGACTTCAGTTTGTGGTCTAAACTAGCAGCTTCCACATTACACAGAAAAAAAGGACTTAACAGATGTCTCACATTAAATCTGGCATCAATGTGCCACAAATACAGCAATTACTAAAACTCATTATAATGTGCTAATTAAAACCATGGCATAAATAACCTTGAATATATCTTCTGAACATATTTAAAATGCACACTTCCAACAAATAAGCTAAAATAAAAGAGGGGATAGTGAGAAACCCAAACTATTGTTTTAAAGGAATATTACCAATACTTAAAAAAAAAGAACAGCATTAAAGAAATGGGAAGGTACCATAGCTCAGTGACAAAGCACGTGTGTTTGCATGCAGATGGATCAGATTCAATTGTCAACCATCTCTAAATAAAGAGGATAAGGTAGGAGGTGATACAAGAGACATCTACTGAGACTTTGGAAAGTTGCTGCAAATCAGAGAAGATTGGCAGTCTTCAACGTTTTCAGGTTTAGGACCCACTTTTAATTCAAACATGCTTTTGGGTCTTTCTTAATCTATTACCATATATCTGCACGGTGCTAGTGCTCCTGTTGTGACCCACTTTGGATCAGGCCATGACTCACTAGTGATCTCCACTAGTGGAGCAGACAATACTGGGATAGAAGAACAGTAAGTCTTAGTATAATGCAATTTCCTGCACTTCTAAGAGATTCTTCAGCTATGGCTACATACTTTGTTCACTAATTTGTATAATCTAATGTTATTAAAAAATTGTGCGAGACTTTCCAGTTAAACTGTATAAATGAAACCACAGGGGGAGGAATGCGCATTGATTTAACCAAATACATATTGTTATAATATTGCCTTTAGGAAGACTAACAGAGCACCATATTATTTTAGCAGCAGCCAAGGCTAGGCAAGCAGCTGACAGCGTGGAAACAAATCATTTGAACGAGTAAGGGAAGGGCTAAAATTAGTGCGACGTTGTAGGGAAATGGGTGACTTCCTAATGATGGAAGGCAGCACAGTTAGTAACGACAGAGGTGAAAGAAGGAAAATAAAGTCCAGCTCTGGATTCTTTTTTGGGTTACTTTGCTTAAGTCTATCCTTTCGGCCCATATATTTATTTGAAATAGCCCCAACATTTAAAAAATGAATGTTATGACATCATCTAAAGAACCTGAGGGCAATAATTTCCTGTCTTGTTTTTTGGGGGGATTTTTCCAAGAACACAAAGCATGTAGTCATGTCCCCATATGTGATACAGCCTTATGAAGAAAGTCATAAGGTGACACTGGATTTTGCGCAATAGGTGTCAACCACATACTACAGGAGGGGCAGAGTAAATGCAGCAATGGCAAAACCACATTTGAACTTGCTCCGTGAGTGAATTAAGCTTTTAAATTACCCAGCAGTTCCATAGCATCATCTTCATTGTCAATATCTTCTTCTGTTACTGATGGAACTGTGCTTTGTACAGAATCAAACGAATCCTGGGAGAGCATGGCAGCGAGTAGCTTCTTATGTTGCTGCTGCTGGTGTTTCAATCCTTTAGTCTTTGGTTCCATCTTTAAACTAGAAGAAAAAGAATTGCCTCTTTGATTTGTCAGTCTCTCCATGAGAGCACCTGGGGGTGTCCATTGACATCTTGGGAGAATTCATAATTTTATCTTACTAAAACAATTTACCGTGACCAACACAAGATAATACATATGAAGGAGCTGACTTGCAGGCAGGCTGCTATGTCCACATAGCTGGGAACCACAAGCATAATTCCAATCCATAATTTCATATTTATTCCATATTTATTATTATTATTATTATTATTATTATTATTAATTTATATGCCACCCATCTGACTGGGCTGCCCCAGACACTCTGGGCAGCTTCTCCAAATGTTCTTGAACTACAGCTCCCATCGTTCCCAACCCTTGGCTAGGAATGATAGGAGTTGTAGTCCAATAACATATGGGGACTCAATGTTGAGAAAGGCTGATTTAAAATGTTTCAGGAATGCAAACCCATGTTAGCAGATAAAATAGAAAAAGTAAAACATAGCTTCAGTCTATTTCATTCTTGCATCATCACACAACTCTTCTTTAAGAAACTATTTGTGGTCATATATTCATTTTGCCCTAAATATAGTCTTAGGAGGCCAGCTATTTACTACTCTTCACCAGAACCTAATATTTGCACCTTCAGCAGATACCACTATGCTAATACAAAGTTTCAGCCACATTCAAACCATAGCAAATGACAACCCACTGAGGCAGAGAAGGTTCAGCACATCCAAATTGTTGTACACAGTATTCCTAAGGAGTTAATAAAATGAACATTCACATTTTTCACTGCAGCTGTGTCTTCAACAGCCCTTCAGCTCCCACTCCTGACAAACCACCAAATTGCCTTTTAAGCTCTCAATAATGTACTGTTAAAATTGATGTAAAAACATTCTCCATCACATTTAACATTTAAAATGATCTGACAATGTTAATAAATTAGCACTTTATTAGTGCTTGAAAGAAAGATTATTTGCAAGGAGTAGAGTTACTAAACTCAAGGCTAAATAATTAAGTTGAATTAAATAACCATCTAATCAGATGGTATTATATGTTGGAATCATGTAAACACTGTAATTAATACTTTAATAATTAATTAAATTGAATTAACTCCTGGAAACAGATCTGTTACTCTGAGATGACATGCATTTAATCAGTTGCTATACAAAGACACCTGTGCAGGTCTAAATAGGTACCTGATTTGAACTATATGTAGATAATATTGCTATTTTGGTTCTTCTACAGAATTCCAAACAAAAGACGTAAGGTGAAATATTTTACTGACCTAATTTTAGTGCATGTGGCAAACTGCCTTACATAGAGCTCATTATAAAACGTAAGTTTTATTGACCCTCATGCAACCCGCCATTTCATGCAGATGCTAGTCTAATTTATGTAGCTAGAGAGGCTAAACTCAGGTTGTTTTATTAAGATAACCAATAAGGGGACAATTTTAGATGTTTGGGTTTTCGGTAAGAGCAGCAAAGTTTACCTTCCTCCAGGACTGCTGCTATCTTCGCTATCCCATTGTTCCATTTTGCTTCTTGGTATTGGAGGCTGCAGCATTTCGGCAGCCAATGGGTCTGCATCGTTCTCTTCGCGGCCAACCCATTCTCCAACAACACGGGGCCGTAAAAGGGGAGCATTAAAGGCTGCTGCGTCCTAGATAGGGAAAATGATACTTTAGCTGCTTTCTTATTTTCATTCTCTCCCTGGAACGTTTATATAATGCTTAATGGCAATCATCTCTTATTGATACACATCAAGCTCAATAAATACAATGGAGGAAAAATAGTTTAAAACTAACTATAAAAAATCGTCAGTAGGCACTGAAAGTTCAACAGCAAGGGAGACTGTCTGATCTTAGCTGAAATATTAAATGCAAGCTTAGAATAACAGAGTTACACTGGACTCTTCTAATGCCCCCGGAAGAAAGAAAAGATTGTCTATGACGTATGTATATATATATATATATATATATATATATATATGCGCATCACTAAATATCTGCTTTCATACCAAAGCATTTTATGTTTATAGAACTGATTTTGTTTGAATATATTTAAAATGAAATTTCAAAACATGTGCAAATGTTTTCTTACTAATGCAGTGTTCAAAAACCCCATTGTTCTCTAGGCACGTTTTGCGACAGAGAATTTCATTAGCGCAAGCAGTTTCTGAGCTCTGGGCACAGCACTGCACGTAAGATTTCAGATTAAAACTGCAGAGTGAAGGGAAAGGAGGATCTTTTTCTGCTTCCCCACTTCAATCTACTCTCTGAAGACTGGAGAAGAGACCTTCTTGAGAATATTAGGGGGGAGGTCAGGGGAAGGACTAGAGCATGTGAAAAATGAACATAATATTTTAGCTGCAGTTCATTCATTTTCAGCTTTGTATTCCTGTTAATAAAAAAGTGTGCCTAGACATTCCATTGTTGCGCCCGTAACCTAGATTTAAGGTGCCATTTAGCTCCTAGCTTTCATATCTCAGTTTCTAACACTGCACTAATGGTATGCATGCCTTATCATATCTGTTCCAGATAGTTGTTATTTGTGTTTTTTGTATTTGTGTGCCTTCATTGCTTCAATGTAGACACTCAGAGGCACACACAGAACTTGTATCATTTAACGAGACGGAGCCCTTACCTTATCAATCTCATCAGAAATGGCAATGCCTACAAATAAAAGAACACAGCTGTAATGTATTTTAAAAGCAGATTAATAAACCAGTCTACTATTTTCTTGCATATCTCATGCCTTCTGTGTAAAACTAAGGAGCTGTGGTAAGGATTTTTTGGGGGGAGGGTATTTTAAGAAGATAAACAATCATGCAAACGTGTTTCTGTACTTTTTTTTGCTGCTGTTTTATTTCAGGAAGATAATGGGTTACAAGTTAAAGCTGCCGGCCCCCTTGAATGGTCCTCAGAGAGAAAGAGAGAGAGATAATGCAGGAAGCAAGACCCTCCAGAGCTCCCTTGAATGTTCTTCAAGTCGCCCCAGAGTGCTTACATGCCCTCCCTTCCCTTTGTTTGTCATGATCACAAGATTGAGATTCGAAGTTTTTGCTTATGTTTTCTAACCTCATTTACTCATTATGTCTGAACCTGAACAATCTATCTAGTCTCAACTATGGTTTATGGGAACAAGCTTACAATCCTGTCTTGTTTTTCTAAACCAGGGGTTGTCAACCTGGTCCCTACCACCCACTAATGGGCGTTTCAGGATTCTAGGTGGGTGGTAGGGGGTTGTATGGCACAAGCTGAATCATCCTTCCATCGAGCACTGGTGGGCGGTAAGGAAATTTTACCATCAAGAAAGATGCATTAGTGGGCAGTAGGTATAAAAAGGTTGACTACCCCTACACCAAACCATGGTTAACCACTAGCCACAGCTCTCAGCTTGGACCAAAACAGCAACTGCAGTCAGTTGAAAATGGAAGCAAGAGCTTCTAATCTTCTCCATATGGTGCCACCAGAGGAGAGGGGAAGAGGGTGGGTATAAACTCAAGGTTTATCCAGGTACATTCTTGTAGTGCAAACCTCAGAGCAGTTACCGTTCTTCCCTTCATGGAAACTTCAGCTAGATAAAAAGTCCTTATGGGATCAAAATAACACAGTTGCATCCAGCCTAACATTTTTCCTCTAAACACTAAAAATGCATGCATAGTATCAATATGGTATAAGTTTGTTAAACACACTAGACAAATGTTGGGTTCCTATTTTCTTAAAAGTTTTTCAAAACTGCCAATATACTGACCATTTTTTCAGTCTGTATGACTTCCTTTTATTGACTTTTGTGTGGAAAAAAGCATAATGTACTGCCAAGTAGAGTAATTAACATTTTATGAACACATCGATGTGTGTGTGGAAATACTAGCCATTAATGGATTTTTTCCCACTCTCCAGTTACAAAGTACATATATATCGAACAAAATACACTTTGCTTCCAGCAGATAATCTGTTTTTAATCCTGTAGAGATTAATTTAGGAATGAAAGTACATCCCGGCATCTCTAGTTGTGTGGGTGTTTGCAGAAGCTAGAAAACAGAAGCAAGCTCCAAAGACTTAATTTAGCTCGCTCTTCACTTAGACAGCTGCTCGCTACAGCTACGAAGAGAGACAAAACCACCTTACTCAATCTTGGTTTGGTACGTCTACAAATACGATATACCCCTTGAATTTTAAACTTTGCATTTCCCCCCTCCCTGAAAATACAATTATATTCAATACACTATCTAAACCATCAGTAATGATGGTGAACGGCAATGAACCCCAGACATATCCATTTCCTCTTTTTCTAATACTGAAACCCTGAGTTTTTACGCATGCACAAGAGAGGTATCATCAAGCTCAGCAAAGCCTCAAGGTTTGCTGAAATACAAAACATTATGGTGAAAAATATCTGAGTGATAATTTAAAAAAACACAGAGAACAGTTCAATGGCCATAAAAAACTTGGTGGTCTGCATGCCAGTCGGTTTAACATGCTTTGTGATCATGAAATGCTGACTGTGTAATAGGAGAAAAATTATTTAAGGAATTTATATACCCCGCTTTTCACCATATGTCTCAAAGTGGCTTACAAAAACAAAATTCAATAAATTGTTAGGACAGCATTCATGGTACAAAGGCCTGCTAAAACAAAACTGCTTTAACCTGATGTCTGAAATTTAGCAGGGACACGGTGCCTGCCTTGAGTTCTAATGTGAGGGAATTCCATAAAGTTGGGCCCATTACACTGAAGGCATGTCTCCTCATTGAATAATGCTTCTGGTCCATAGGGTCCAGAGAGCTCCTCCATCTGATCTCATGGAATGGAGTGTCCTAGTACAAGGCACAGCTGACTGAAACTCTGAACAGGAGCACACTACACTAAAAGGTTTTGTTGCAGGTCCTACTTGTGCCAATTATTATATTTATCCCTTTATAATTTGACATGGAATCAGGACTTACAACTAGTTTACTCCAGTGTGGCACCCCTCCTGACAAAATAAAAAGCTTATTCCTTCATATCAATTGGCTGCATGTCATCACTGAAAAGACGTCAAGTGGCAATTTTAGCTCTTGTGGTTCATAAACTGAATCTCTGGAATTCAAGACTATTTAACAGATAATAATTCCCTAGTCTTTTTTATAGGCTTATTTGACAGTTCCCATCCACTCATATAAAAGCTTGTAGGTCAGATCCACATCACTGTCTGACCAAGAAAGTTGAATAACCACAGAGCCTTTATTTCTTAGTCCTTGATCTTTTACTTGACTCCCAGACAGCTATTTCTTTCAAATAAGTGCAGGAAGAGTGTGCTACCACAATTTTAATGTAACCCAGGTGATTTCTAATCACAGTGGTGGAAAAGAAGGCACTGTTGCCTTTACTGGTTTCCTTTCCGATATCTCAATTAAACAAATTCTGTTGGTGTTTATTGCACTTTAAACAGTCTATGGCAATGCATTTTTCTGAATTGCCAGCAGATGGCCTTACTAAAGATCCCATGCTTTTAACAGCTGAATTAAATGCCTTTAACTGTTGAATTAAACATGTTGGTTTTGATACACCACAGCTGGTGCATCTTTCAGAGCGAGTTTAGCTTATGTGAGTAAAACGGAACCATGCTCATTCTGTACAGTACAGTTGCATTGACTTTAGAATTGGTTTACTCTGCAGCCAAGAGGAGGACAACCAAAATGGTCAAAGGCCTGGAAACGATGCCTTATGATGAACGGCTAAGGGAGCTGGGCATGTTTAGCCTGGAGAAGAGGAGGTTAAGGGGTGATATGATAGCCATGTTCAAATATATAAAAGGATGTCACATAGAGGAGGGAGAAAGGTTGTTTTCTGCTCTTCCAGAGAAGCGGACACAGAGCAATGGACCCAAACTACAAGAAAGAAGATTCCACCTAAACATTAGGAAGAACTTCCTGACAGTAAGAGCTGTTTGACAGTGGAATTTGCTGCCAAGGAGTGTGGTGGAGTCTCCTTCTTTGGAGGTCTTTAAGCAGAGTCTTGACAACCATATGTCAGGAGTGCTCTGATGGTGTTTCCTGCTTGGCAGGGGGTTGGACTCGATGGCCCTTGTGGTCCATTCCAACTCTATGATTCTATGATTTACACAGTGTCTAGAACAGGTCAGTTGGTCATGTCCGTGGAAAAACATATCTGGACAATATAGAGCAATCTATCTTTAATGGAAATGCAGGAAGATATAGTGAAGCAGCTCTTTAAGAATGGAGCACAGTCTTCATTACTGAGATATCTCAGTATCTCCACACTACTGAGTAAAAGGAAACCGCTTTATAAGTAGAAACCCAAAGCAGTATTTGGCAAAAGGACAAATTTGGAGACAGTTCACCTTCTAACAATGTAATTCCTTCCTCCTCCTCTTTGAAAGGGGCAACAGCGACGCAAATTAATACAAATTTAGGAATTCATATATCACTATGGAATTTAGGGTTCATTGTGTATGTGCATGCATAAGCACATATTTAAATGCCATCCATCCATCCATAAATAAATAAAAGTGTGCATAGCTGTCACTAGTTATTAATATTATAAACTTTATGGTAATGACAACTGCAAGAAGGACTAATGGGTATTACAGGAAGACACCGAAGAGCAGTAAAATGATATGGAAAATTATAATACCTGTACTTGATGTATTGACATTGGTCTTATGTTTGTTACATGACCTTTCTTTGCCAGGGTAATAGAACACTGGCATAGAGGCTGGGTGTGGGGTCTTAGAAGGAGTTGGCTTACGTACCAATTCACACCCACCATCCATTTCCACCCCTCCAATGGACTATTCTGTCACCATATCTCAGCTGATATGTTGGAATATACTCTACAGCGGTGGCAAATATCCAAGATCCACTGGCACAGGCACTGGTTTGTGTCCTAGCCAGTGGGAATGGGGCAAAGGAATGAACAAAAGAAAACAGATCTCAGGTAAGCATGTTTTTTCCTTCCAAATAAATGTTCTTAGGATCAGGGTGTCAATCTCAGGCAGCACTTTGATTTTGTTCATTATGTAATGGACAAAACAAATTGCATTATTTGATCAAAAATGGTATCACTTAGCAAATGCAACACAGATTACATTTTTTTTTAATAGCTTGCCTTAAAATGTATTGAAATTGTATATTAAAATGTCAGTCACAGAAATTTACACTGAAGGCGTACACTTGTGAAATTGACAGAGCAATGAACATAAAGAAGGGAAATTCTAAAGAATCTGTTGGCTTACTATATTTCAATTACAGTTTACTACAGGGCCATTCAAGGGCGGGTAACCAACCATTCAGTAAGTCATATTAACTATTTCTGAAAAATATGCAAACATGGAAAACTGAATTACATTTTTCTGGAAGCGATTGCCAAGAATTCAGTTGGGTACTATAATCATAAAAATGTGCATTTTATTATCAAATGAAAAGGCATGTCATTGTTTCCTGAAACTGAAATACAAAGCTCTTAGTGCGCTGCATTTTCTGGCATCTGTTCAGGTTTTCGATTTTTAAAAATGAATAAAAGCAAGCAATATAGCTTTGAACATTTTCAACTGTGCTTCAAATTGTGCATAAGCAACACTTATTCAAACTTAATCCTGCCCTACAGGCACCATAAACTATATTTTAAATGAGTTTTTGAAGATTTGGTTTGAAGAATCTGGGATCATAGGCAAATTGCCTTTAGTAGTTATTCCTAATCTGTGCTCCTGCAACTAAGACCAGCCACGTGCCTTTTCAGCACATGGCTGACATGCACATAACATCAGCATTAATCAACTTACTTCGAGAAAGATTCTCCAGGGCTTTACCCAGCTTCTTACTTTCTTGAAGAATATGGTTTAATTCATCAAAATCATGATGCTCTGATTTTGTCCTCCAGTCCCATTTGGGGTGTTCTGCTGATCTTGGCACTAAAGTAAAATGAAGTATATTTTTCTTATTTCATATTAGAAAAATTGATAATAATGAGCCTGCATGGAAGACACAACTTTCCCAGTGCTACCAAAGCCTTCCCCAAACTTGCTTCATCAGTATTTTAATTATCACGCAGCTTTGTTTCTATCAAAACGGATTTTGCAGTCATCGCTTTTACCTACAGTGCCCTGGTAACAACAGAATGTGATCATCTGGTGTCACTCTCAAGGGACCCACTCTCAGGAAACAGAGTCAATGTTAGCACAGGGAGGAGCCTGTTGCTAAGGGATGTCAGGCCTGTTGCCAGGGATGGACAGGCTGGGCACTGTCCCTTTCACTGCCTCCCTGGACTTTCAGATGCTTTTGGCAGTGGGCAGCAGTGTCGCTTTTGAATGTAAGCAACACTAAATTCCTATCTGGCCTACCTTGCCATGGATGGTGGCCATCATTGGCAATGTGCCAAGGACTTCTGCAAGTCTTTCAGTGGCTCTGAGTAGTGGTTCCTTTCGCAAAATTTGGGACTTCTTAGATTACTCCAGTGGTGAAGAAAGGAAAAGCGTTTCTGCAGCTCCCTTCCCAGCCCAGTGGTAGGGGAGAGGGAGATTCAGCCTTCATACAACATTTTAATTATATATTTCCCCCTCCCTCCACAAAGTTCCCCATACATACATACAAAAAAATAATAATAATCCCCCATTAAGAATACCAGTTTCATTGTTTACGTCTGCCATCACTATACTGTAGTAATTTCTTATGGGAGATAAGAATAAGAATTAGGGTAATTCCCTAGTAATACTTTCGACCTTCACTGGCTTTATAGTCACCATTTATTTGAAATCACAATTTCCATTTAAAATCAGAATAGAAGCTAGCTAAAACCCTTGTCTTATTACCTGAATTATTATTATCTCCTAATACCCAGCATGCAAAGCAAGTAACTACAGTGCACTAGATTTGTCATGGTTTATGTATAATGTTATTTTAGATTTCCCCCTCATTTCATAACAAAAATGCTCTCAATTTATAACAAAAATGTACTTGCTCATGTTATCCCTTTTTCGATTCCCTCCCCTCAAATGTTTAAATAATCATTCGGTAACTCCTATTCCCCCCAAAAAAAATTCTGTTGGCATTCATTACACTAAAATGGCAAATGAGCACATTTGTGTTATATGGTGGAGTCGGAAGATACGTAAAGGGAGAAAAATGTCAGTGTTGTCAAGAATCTAAGCTGATGGTTTAATCTTAATTTAACTGCAGCCAAATAAATATGTCATGCTCCTAGTTACAGTGGTACCCCGGAGGCGAACGCCTCGCGAGACGAAAAACTCGCAAAACGAAAGGTTTTTTCGTTTTCGAGTTGCCTCGCAAGACGAATTTCCCTATGGGCTTGCTTCGCAAAACGAAGTTTGCCCCGGGGACAGCGGGTCTTCTCTTTTGAAGCAAGGGGCTGCGGGGAGATAGCAATCTCCCTGCAGCCCCTTGCTGCAAAAGACGTCCGGGGGAAGCGGGGAAGCGAAGCGCTTCGCTTCCCGCTGCCCCCGGACCTCTTCTGAAGCAAGGGGCTGGGGGGAGATAGGATCTCCCTGCAGCCCCTTGCTGCAAAAGACGTCGGGGGAAGCGGGGAAGCGAAGCGCTTCGCTTCCCGCTTCCCCCGGACCTCTTCTGAAGCAAGGGGCTGGGGGGAGATAGGATCTCCCTGCAGCCCCTTGCTGCAAAAGACGTCGGGGGAAGCGGGGAAGCGAAGCTCTTCGCTTCCCCGCTTCCCCCGACGTCTTTTGCAGCAAGGGGCTGCGGGGAGATGGCTTCTCCCGGTGCTCCGAACCCGGGCGGGGGGGCAGGGGACACCTCCCGCCGCAGCGGGGACACCTTTTGAAGGCAGGCGGGGGGGGGAGCAAAGACTTTGGCCCCCCACCCGCCTTCAGAAGAGGTCCAGGACCTCTTCTGAAGGCCGGCGGGGGGCAAAAGTCTTTGTCCCCCCTGCCTGCCTTCCCAGGGGCTTTTAAATCGCCCCGGACAGCGGATAAGTCCTCCGCTGTCCGGGGCGATTTTAAAATGCCGCCCGCCAGCATTTTAAGATCGCCTGGACAGCGGAGAAGTCCTCCGCTGTCCCGGGGTTTTTTTAAATGCTGGGGGTGGAAAGAAAAGCCCTTGTCCCCCCCCCAGACTTCAGAAGAGGTCCGGGGACAGACTGTCCCCGGACCTGGTCTGAAGGCGGTTTCCCTAGGAACGCATTAATTGATTTTCAATGCATTCCTATGGGAAACCGTGCATCGCAAGACGAAAAAACCGCAAGACGAAGAGACTTGCGGAACGAATTAATTTCGTCTTGCGAGGCACCACTGTACCTCAAAATAGGTACAGAATGAGGGATGTGTGGATGCATAGCAGATGCACAAATGAATCATGTAAGGTGTACTAAAGTGTTACAAGTGTAAAAAGGTAAGGTAAAGGTAAAGGACCCCTGGACAGTTAAGTCCAGTCAAAGGCGAATATGGGGTTGCAGTGCTCAATTAGCTTTGAGGCGAAAGGAGCCAGTGTTTGTCCACAGACAGCTTTCCAGGTCACGTGGCCAACATTACTAAACCGCTTCTGGCGCAACGGAACACCATGATGGAAGCCAGAGTACTGGGTATTTGGAATCTATGCAATGAAAGGAATAACCTTTTACCACCCATACAGTAAATCCTGTACTATTGTTACAAACAATTACAAATTTATCTAGCGGCTGTGGAGTAATATTTCCTCCTAAATATTTTAAACTGAATATTTTATCATGCTCATTATTTTCCCTTCTCAAATATACATATTTGTTCAACCATAAATTGTTTCTACATGAGACACCATCATGCAGGAAACAAATGAAATAAAACAATATGACACATATAATGTTTTAAAACAAATTATGTGCATATGAAATCATAATATTATGACAAGCAACCCACATTTGAAATAAGAGTTTTTCATACTGACACATTTAAATGTAAAAGTGCAATCCCTGGTTTCAGTCATATTTCATTTCTTAAGAATCACAAGGTAAAAGTTTGAAGAAATCATTCATTATTAAATATGCTATACATTTCCTTACAAGATTTGGACTCTGGTGATGGGGGCGAAATGTTGGATACTGCAAGGTCACTCTTTGATTTTTTAGGCTTCTTTGCATTTGTCTGCCAGGGTTTATCATAGCTTCTAAAATCTCTTCTTGTTCCTTTATTTTCTGCTGGGGGAAGAAATAAGATTGTATTTGCTTAGTAGGGTTTTTTTTAAGGCAGATATGTAAAACATACCTTGATAAAAACAAACTCATTCAAAATAAGGTATACTGTAAAATATGCATGTAGATTGTGGCTCAGTTCACTTGTGACAAAATGTGTGCACTTCCAGAAAGGAGACTGTGGCCACTTTACTCCTCCTCTGGTCAGCCATGTACTGCACCGCAAAGGAAACACATGAACATTTTGATATATATTTTTTAATTGAAAAGTAGCTACAAGAGGCTGTCTGACCGGTCAGAGCAACAACAAAGGAGGGTGCTTCTTAACCTCTTCCCTCTTTTCCAAAATCACCATTCCAAAGGTGTATTTCCTTTTACAGGAGAAAAGACAAGGGTCCCATATCTTTTCACCCAACACACACATAAGCCACTTAGGGGGAGGTGGACAAAGGCTTCACCATCATACACCCATTCCACCACTCAAACTAGCACCTTCCTGTGAAAGAAGATTAGGTGAGAGAAGCAGGAGACTGAGGGTGCTTCCAAAAAACTTGCTCAGTGACCATTCATCCTGATTTGTTTACAGGGAGGTTAGATGATGTTGCATCAAACAAGGGTTAGCCCATACTTTCCAGGGCATTTCCCCATCTTTCTTTATTGGAAGAAGTCCAATGTTTTGGGGAAGCAGGTTTGTTGCACAGGACCTCCTAATCAACAATAATTGTGCAGCCTGAATTTGCCAGTGTGTGACTGAATCCCACCTAAAAATAGCGAGACTGGAAGCACTCTGGAGTTGGAATGGTGGGAAGTGTCATAGTGAGTGGCAAGTGGGAGGAGTTAGTAGAGAAGGACAGGAAGAAGAGGTTAAAGGCCGTTGGTTAAGACAGTTGGTGGTGAAAAGGAGAGTACGATGTGTCAAGTGAATTTATTAGGTAGCAATAAAATTCCCTACTCTTTATTGACCGTATGTTCCTGGTTGTTATGATCCCTAAATAAATACAATACCTAGCTGTTCAAATATTTGATGTGTCCTGATCCAGGTATATTCCAAAGTAAAACGTCTCACTCCACATTCTTGCCTTCATTTGCACAGTCAAGCAAATTTAAGTAGAGTCCTACCACTCAGCAAGTAGTAGCAGTGTTTACCTGAGATCCATTTATGATGAGTCTGTATCCAAGGGACAAGTTGGGCTACCAGACAGCTAGTTACCCTGGATTACCCAGTGATTTCTAGGGGCCACAGCTCCAAGGATGTCACAATCCCACAGCTGCTTTTCAGTAAAAAGCAAAGCATCAGGCACTGTTCATGAAACTACTGCATACCTAATTTGGTTCTGAACGAAGATTAAATTTTACAGATGGGAGGATTAGGAATTTCTGACATCCTAGAATCTCATCAACAATGCAGTATATAAATAAAATATCATTACAGAATAATAATAAATAATAACATGTGCTGTATAAATGTTCAGCAGTGTTAAGGTAGGAAAACATGGATACAAAGCCTAACTCAACAAAAAGCTTACAATGCGACCTGGGCACAATCAGTCATGCACAACCAAATCTACTTCCAAAGATTATTGTGACGAGAATATGGGATAACCTCATGCACAAGCATGAGTTCCCCATGCGTCAAATAAAATAAAATAAATATATGAGCATTGTTGTACAACAGTCTTCCCCAGCCTGGTGCTGCTGGATTACCATTTCCATCGCTGACCTCTGACCATTGCCTATGCTGACCGGGACTAATGAGAACTGCAGTCCGAAACATCCAGAGGGCACCAAGTTGGGTGGGGAATGACTGTTGGTTGGTACTTACTGAGAATTTCCTAACATACAATTATTTTTCTACATACCTGAAGTTTCACTTTCTGCCCAGAGAGCAGCAGATCCAGACAGTGTCCTCTGAAGCTGACTACGACTTCCCTGTTTCGACTGGAGGTGGTCAATGAGAAAGGGGATTGGGTGGTCAGGAGTCTCTGTTATCAGCTTGGTCATCAGTTCCTTAAAAATCATAAAATCAAAGAAGTATTTTAAAAAATCACCTTGTAATGGTAGGAGATTAAAATATAATTAATAGCGCACATTTATCAAAGCCTATTTTAGAGGAGATTGTCAGTGGTATCCAACATAGTTGTTCCATTTGTGAAAGGAGCAGAAGTTGCTTGTGTAACAGAACTTTCTTTCCATGCAAGTCTGTTCTCTGAGTTCCCCCAACCTTCTAGATTGCCTCTTTAAGACTGGTTTATGGGAATGGGTTAGAACCTCAGAAATAAGGAGCTCACCTACAGCTGTCTCCCGTTAAGGCTTCAAGGCCAGAGTCACAAGGTAATTGGGTGGAAGAGGTGAACGCCAATGGTCTAAGTTCCCATAAAACCTGGATTGTTGGGAGCTCTCGCCAGGCAGCGGTCAGCGTCTATTTGGGCTTTTGACAGTATCTTGTTCCATTGCTCAGCCTACTGAGATTCAAGTGTAAGCTTTTACATTAATTAGCTGGATAAGTTAGTGTTTGTTGTTTTCTTATCTTCTGAGCTGTTTTAATCTGTGTTATTATTTGGAGTTTTTCACTCTTGTAGAGTTTTGTTTTAGTAAAGTCTGTGTATGATTTTATGAAATTTGCTCTGATCTGAGTTCCTGAACCCTTTAATTTTGACAATGCTTCTTGAAGCGAGGGTCATCCATCACAGGGCCCAAGGAGTTAGGAGAGGGGGTGGGGAGTTCTGTTGCTTAGGTGTAAGTTCTTGCACAAACAGGATGATTTAGTTGGTTTTGCATGTGTTTAATATGCATGTGTTTTGCATGTGTTTAATATGATCTACTTTACTTTGGACCAAACTACATATTACAAATAGCATCTTTGCGGGTAAAAGGCAGTTGTGAGGATACTGGGTGAGGTCCTGATCTGGACCCAAAGTGTGATACAAGACTACACAGTTCTTTCAAAAGGTGAGCAGACTTTAAAAAAAACCCAAACATGACTAATGTAATGCACGGTTTGGCCCTTAGCCTGCTATCCTTTTTGCAATTACCTCAGAGTAAGCCCCACTGAACTCAGAGGAATTTAGAAACAACTTAACATAGGATTGCACCTAGGCAATATATCCCCCGGATCTTGAAGAGTGTTGTGATTATAAACATATGAACATGAAGTTTAAAGTCAAGTTTAAAGTATTCCTTTTTCCTTCCACAAGGCAAATACTACTACTTTGATGACCCATTCTTATAAATCTCTGAACTACAGATCCTACACATACAGATTTTTGTGTGCACAGAGTTAAACAAAAGTTTGGACTACAGCCAATAAATTAATCACACAATTTTGATCATCTGGAAACTGCTGCACTGGATTCAGCAGCTCAGGTGGTAGGACTGATGATAATTTACAAGACAGTTTAATACACAGCAATATGAGCCCAAGTAATCAGGGGAATGGCGTGGGCTGATTTTGTGGGCTTTAGATGACAGGCATGTGCGGGTGCAAGATAAATGGCAACAGGAGTGTGTTCATTAATCTTTGCCACCTTCATTGTGCGCAAACGAGCAAATAAGAACCAGTGTGATTGCCGTATTGATCTGTAGGCTAACTAGTAACTCATTTACTATTCCTCTCAAGTTTTTATTTTCTATTGCAAGTTGGAAATAAAGCCAGTGCTTACAATCTTTTCTTTAAAAGAGTGCCATATATTTCCAGTCACTTTCTAAAGTTACAAAATGTATTTTTTCTCTCACTTCCCACAACCCACAGTTATGTTGTCTTCTTTCCCACCCACTTCCCAAATTCTGAGTCCTTTTCCTTATGCAAATGTACACTGATAGCACGTGATAAAGAATAATAAAGTGGATTACAAATATAAAAAGTACACATTGAAATGTTGGTATTCCACTAAAATAAAATAAAAATAACAATTTCACCTGTGGAAAGAGTTACCAATTGTCATCTGGCTCCTTTTCTCTTCCTGAGCTGTCATCCATCTATTAGGAGCCATTCTGCCTGACTACAGCAGAGGGAGAAGTGGTCCCACATCGGCTCAGATGACCAGCTGCCTTTGAGCTCTTTTACTCCATCACAACTAGTCATTATAATAATATACAAGAAGTGGGGCCATGCCCCACTTATGCCTATCAGAGTGTAAGCCTATGGGCAAGGACTGCCTTGTTTTTTAGCCTCTGTTCAGCAACTAGAAAATTCTATGTACTTCATGAATTAACTAAAATAATATATATTTTAACCATGAAATGGACATGTTCTCCCCCCCCAAAAAAAAACCCCAGTATTTAAATGCATGTATTTAAATGCATGAAGACAAATTAACCTACTGGATTTCTTAATTCCATAATTCCACCATAGTGTACAAAAACACTTGATGTGGTTTTACATTGAAAAGTGGGATACAGAATGTGTAAGATAAATCATACACACACACACACACACATACACACAAACATACTTTACAGTGGTATCTTGGGTTAAGAACTTAATTCGTTCTGGAAGTCCGTTCTTAACCTGAAACAGTTCTTAACCTGAGGTACCACTCTAGCTAATGGGGCCTCCCCATAGCTGTCAACTTTCAGATTTGAAAATAAGGGATCAGCAGCCTCACCTGTCCCAGGGACAGTCTACGGGATATCTAACAATCAGGGATAGCAGCGGGAAAAGGGAATTTCCCGCCAAAAAAAGGGAAGGTTGACAGCTATGGGCTGCCGCTGCACCACCACTGTGCGATTTCTGTTCTCATCCTGAAGCAAAGTTCTTAACCCGAGGTATTATTTCTGGGTTAGCAGAGTCTGTAACCTGAAGCATCTGTAACCCGAGGTACCACTGTATAGGCAACTGGTGATGTACATACATTGTCTACAAATATGCTGCACCCTGCAATATGGGAATTTAGGGAAATGTTTATTTGCTAAGGGTTGCCCCTGCTCAATTTGCTCACCAACCCCATCTCACCAAAGCCATTCACTCTTTGCTTTTCATCTCACCCAAGCCACCCCTTTGCACTCCCCTTTGACCTCACCAACCATCCTCTCGCTACCCTGGGCCATTGTTGGCTTCAACCCCACTGCCTTGCCCCCCTCCCTCAGTAACCAGCAGTGACTCAGCTGCCAGGTGATCAGGGGAGCAACACTGCCTCATCATGCTATCTGTTATTGTTTACTTTGAGAGCTCAGCGTTACGTTGGGGGGGGGCGGGTAGACAAATCCCATGTCTCTAACAACTTTATGAACTTTCACAATGTTGTGGGATACACAGAAGGGGCAATGGCTGTCATATTAGCAATCAATACTACCATGTAACATCTCCTTGGAATGGATCCCCCAAGCCTCCATTGCTGGGACTTCTCTGTGATGTTACACTCTCCCAACACCACCTTAACATAGCAGTTCAATGTTCCATTACCATTCAGTTGGTTAATGTACCCTTGAATTTGCATTAAAATTTTACAAAGGTAGTTATATAACTTCCTTCATCTGAGTCAGAAAAAAATATCTACAAATGAAATAACTAACTGGATATCTTTCAGACTCAAATGTACAAAATGTTCAGGGTAATCTTTTTGCCCTCTATCAGCAACAACCTGGCAGCTTCGCTGTACCTGCCCTCATTAAAGCAGGAAGGATTCGCTTCTGAATTCTTTACTTGCCAATTTATTACTCTGAATAGCAACGTAATCATCATCATCACTCCTTCTCCCTTGATTTTCCTCATTGGTGTCATTCACATATTTGATTTTTCTTTTCTCAAAACCACCACCCACATGCTTTTTAAGGGTACTGCATTATTCTGCAAATTGGTTTCTGAGTTACCTCCTTTTACTTCTTTCATAAATGTGATATTTTTCAGTACTCTAATCTTGCCTCTTTTGAATGTTTTTCTTTTCCAACATCCATACCTAACTGTGGCACTATTAAGAAACCTACTAAATTCATACCTGCTCACAAAGGCTTTACCTTTGCAAAGGACCTCTTTGCTTACAGGCTACTGAAATAGAGTTCAATATTTCATTTACAGTAGGCAATGTTGCTATAAAACGGTCTACCTTCAGCCCCTTTACCATTCCTTTTATTGTTTTCCAAGCAGATGCAATGATAGAGTGCAGTCTCAGCATTCACGCATTTCCCCAGCCTAGGAAGCAGACTAGTTTGTTGTGGATGCTCAGTTTGTGTGCTCTCTCCATCTCTCTCTCTCACACACACAGCAGGAAGAGAGGGGGAAATTATCTCAGACTGGGGCAGCCACAGCACACCAGTATGTTTCTCTGATGAAGAGCATAGCAATGTGTTATGGTTGCTGCCTCTCCAGTCTGACCTTCTTTCTCTTATAAAAGAGAAACAGAGAAACAGACAAAGAGGACTTGGGCTGAGGGTAATCAAATGCTTCGTTCCTTCTTGCTTTAAGAGAAGGGCATTTGTAAAGGTCTCTGCCAGTTCCGATTTCCAGAAGGCAGTGAGCTAGCGCCACTACAGCAGAAGTACAGCAGAGCATATCATGCCACTAGTGACAGTTGCCAGTTCCATTTCAGAAGTTGTAAACATGTGATTAAGCTTTATTGCCCACTCGCATCTAAGTTTTCAGGGTTTTCTCTCCTCCATAATTAAATCTGTAGGACAATCATATGGCAGGTTCTTGAAATGAATCCATGAAAATATGGGTTCCAGATAGCTGCTGTTTCCAGATCATCTTCAAGGCTAGCCCTACATAGAGCACATATGGTAGCCAAGGTAGGAAGTGTGCAAAACTGTGGCCAGCCTATCTCATTTCAGGAATGGCCATAGCTGGTAAACCAACCACAGCTGGAAATAGGCACTCCTAGTGTCCTAGTGACCAAGGTCACATGTACCTCAAGTGACGAAGTTGCGTCCAGGAGCACCACTACACTACTATTTACCTGTTATTTCAAGTCAAGTACAACTTGCTCTAGAACAGGCCAATTGCCCCAATTGCCCCAATTGCCAGACATGAGTACTGTCCATCCAGACAGCTTCATTCTTGTCAGGATTCAGCTTCAGTCTACTGGCTTCCATACAACCCATTACCACTTCAAGGCACTGGTTCAACAAGAGCACAGCTTCATCAGGTTCAGATGGTATATAGAATGGTAAAACTGAGCTTCACCAGCAAAATGGTACTGAGCTCCAAATCTCCTGATGACTGCATACAGCTTCATAGATTGCTTCATATACGATAATAATAATAATAATAATAATAATAATAATAATAATTTATTATTTATACCCCGCCCATCTGGCTGGGCCTCCCCAGCCACTCTGGGCGGCTTCCATAAAAACCAAAAATACAATAAAATATCACACGTTAAAAACTTCCCTGAACAGGGCTGCCTTAAGATGTCTCCTGAATGTCAGGTAGTTGTTTATCGCTTTGACATCTGCTGGAAGGGCGTTCCACAGGGCGGGTGCTACTACCGAGAAGGCCCTCTGCCTGGTTCCCTGTAGCTTTGCTTCTCACAATGAGGGAACCGCCAGAAGGCCCTCGGTGCTGGATCTCAGCGTCCGGGCAGAATGATGGGGGTGGAGACGCTCCTTCAGGTATACTGGACCGAGGCCGTTTAGGGCTTTAAAGGTCAGCACCAACACTTTGAATTGTGCTCAGAAACATACTGGGAGCCAATGCAGGTCTTTCAAGACCGGTGTTATATGGTCTCGGCGGCCGCTCCCAGTCATCAGTCTAGCTGCCGCATTCTGGATTAGTTGTAGTTTCCGAGTCACCTTCAAAGATAGCCCCACGTAGAGTGCATTGCATTGCCTCAGGGTTCTGTCCTCTCCCCCATGCTTTTCAACATCTACATGCGGCCGCTGGGAGAGATCATCAGGAGGTTTGGGCTGGGTGTTCATCAGTATGCGGATGATACCCAGCTCTACCTCTCTTTTAAATCAGAACCAGTGAAGGCGGTGAAGGTCCTGTGTGAGTATCTGGAGGCGGTTGGAGGATGGATGGCGGCTAACAGATTGAGGCTGAATCCTGACAAGACAGAAGTACTGTTTTGGGGGGACAGGAGGCGGGCAGGTGTGGAGGATTCCCTGGTCCTGAATGGGGTAACTGTGCCCCTGAAGGACCAGGAGTCATTTTGGACTCACAGCTGTCCATGGAGGCACAGGTCAAATCTGTGTCCAGGGCAGCTGTTTACCAGCTCCATCTGGTACGTAGGCTGAGACCCTATCTGCCTGCGGATTGTCTCGCCAGAGTGGTGCATGCTCTGGTTATCTCCCGCTTGGACTACTGCAATGCACTCTACGTGGGGCTATCTTTGAAGGTGACTCGGAAACTACAACCATCCCTACAGTCACCATCAAATCAAACCTCATCCGGAAGTGATCTATCCATGATGACAGTGTTAGAATAGCACACATCCAGCTATGGAACCATACCCAATCCACTCTGGGAAAGAATCAGAACAGGAATGTAACCTGCAGCATATGTTGGGCTAGAGATGTACGAAAACAGCCACATGATTCTCATTGTAGGCACGAAGTCCCAATTTGATCCTATCAAGACAGCCTCGGAATATATGTCCTACAATAAAATTACTTCACTTGGGGAGTTCTCCTATACCATCCCTAAGACTGTCTCTGTCAATTCTGACAGGAAGGCAGTTAGGCAGTGGGGTGGGTGATACACCAACACGTTATCTGTTCAGTTTCCCCAGCTAAACACCAGGTACCAACCCCCAGGTGCGCTGGCTTCCTGACAAGAGACATAATTTTTGTAAATGGCAGCAACTCCACCACAGCCCTTCAGCCTATATTAGTGCTTCACTAAGTATCCAGTCACTGATTTCCATCAGTATTTTTTTCTGCCTCACAGAAATATTTACTGCTTGATCTTATAACCCATGACACCAGTATAGTAATCTTTATATCTGGTTTTATACTGACAGCGGGGCCATATCACATAAACAATTGTTATGCTTGCAAATGCTCTCCCTTGCAAACCCACAATGCGATGTAAAGGCCACCATCATGCATTATTGTGTTTTTAAAAAGAAGCATTGTGGGTTGTAGAGGATTTATGTAGCTTCTTCTCAAAAAGCATCTTCTCAGAAGTTCTTCAAAAACCAGCAACCTAATTTACTTGGAAGTAAGTCCCACTGAGTTCAATGACACTGATTTCATTAGTTAAGTGGATTGAGTCTAAGTGGATATAGGATTGAGCCATTTCATGAACAAAAAAGAAATATTAAGTTTATGGCTTCTATAAGCTAATTAAAAAATTACCACAGGGATAGTCCCCTCTCTGTGTCTCTCTCACACATTTTGTTTCCAAAAAATAATCTCAGATGCAAGTGATAAATCAAGAAAGACTTAAAATGTAAATTGTTTCAGAACTGAATTGCACATTAGAAACAAAACCTCATTAATCCTACAATAAGAAAACCAATAGCAATTCAGGTGAATATTGCAGACTTCTCCTCCTCTTTAAATGTTTCATTGATTTCCATTTTCATGAGGTTAAAAAAAGCCAACTATCCTTTTAAAAATTCAGGTCCTACTCATTCAGTGAATAGGAGGTTAGGAAGACAGAGAGGCATGGTAAAAATAAGATGTCCTGGATTCTGCCTGCCACCTTCTTGTATCTCAGCCTTAAATACATTTGTTCAAATCCAAAGCTATTATACAATATATGCTGTCAAGGGGATGATTAGCTGCTTGTGCTTAAAATAGTGCCCCTTCAGAGTTTGTGCGACCCCACAAACCTCTGTGTGTGACAGAGCTCCTCAGACATGTCTGCTCTAGTCACTTGTAGAGTCCGACAGTGGCTGTCTGCGGAAGCGCTTCCAGCAAAGAAGTTCCTTAACGGAAACGCGTTTCCTGGACTCACGACGTGACAGCTTCCGGCGAAGCATAGGTCTCCCTGCAGTTGCTTCTGACACCTCCCCGCTATTTTCGCTCGAAGTGTCTCTCACCCCTTTCTCTCCCCTTCTGCTTCCTGCCTGGGCTGCTGCGTCTCTCTCAGCATTACTGAGATCCTCCTCCAGAGACCCCGCGCTCCCCCTGCTGGTCCCTGCTTTGGCTGTTGACTCTCTCCCAGTCTCTGGGAGCCCTACCACTTCCCTTTCCTCCGATGTCAGTTCCCTGACATCCACCTCCCCTCCAGGGCCCCCCTCTCCCCCGCCCCTACTCTCTCCTCTGGGCGGTGAGGAGCTGAAACCCCTAAAAGAATCCTCTTCATCTTCCGACGTCTCTAACATTTCCCTCCATCGGTCTTCGTTCCGACTCGCTGAATCCTCCTCCACCTCGGAATCAGCGAACCCCTCCAACTCCTCTTCTTCGTCGGTGGTGGCGAAGTATTCCCTCCGGAACCTCGCCACTGGCTGGGGTTTCCGAGGGAATCTCTGATGAAAAGTTTCAATCAAAACCTCGTCATCTACATCCTCTGCCCTGACCCAGGTGTTTTCCGACTCCGGCTCCCCTTCCCACATTACCAAATACTCTACTTGCTCTCCCCTCCACCTGGAATCGAGAATCTCCGCTACATGGTAGCTGTGTTCTTTTTCCTCCATAGCTGGTCCCCTATTGACCCTCCCCTCTCTGTCCCCTATATACGGTGACAGCAATGATCTGTGGAACACTGGGTGTAACTTCATGTGGTTAGGTAACCGGAGTCTGAAAGCCACTGGGTTGACCTGTTGCGTGACTTCAAATGGGCCCAGCCTTTTGGGTCTTAACTTCTTACAACCTCCTTTAAATGGTAACCCTTGGGTGGACAACCACACCTGGTCCCCCACCCTAATGCTTTCTCCTTCCCTTCTGGTTTTGTCTGCCTGCCTCTTATATTCCTCCTTCGCCCTGTTTAAATTAAGTTGGAGCTGGCGATGGATCGCTTCCATTTCTTCAACGAACTGTTCTGCGGCTGGAACGCTCCAGTTCTCCCCCTCCCCCCCTGGGAAGGCTCGGGGATGACACCCGTGATTGGCCAAAAAAGGGCTCATTCCCGTGGACACGTTCTCCGCATTGTTATAGGCAAATTCTGCCAACGCCAGCTTCTCCACCCAATCATTCTCTCTGTCATTCACATAACACCTCAAATATTGCTGGAGGACACCATTAGCTCTTTCCGCCTGCCCGTTGGTTTCTGGATGGCGGGCAGTGGAAAAATTCACCTCTACATGCAATAAGCTCATGAGCTTCCTCCAGAACCTGGAAGTAAATTGTTTCCCTCGGTCCGAAACCACCCTCAAGGGGGCACCATGCAATCTAAACACATTTTCCACAAACAATTTAGCGGTTTCTTCTGCTGTGACCGCATGTGAGCAGGCTATAAAGTGGGCCATCTTGGTTAACAGGTCTACCACAACCATAATGGCTGTCTTCCCTTTGGACCTGGGCAGATCAGTCATAAAATCTATTGCCACTGCCTCCCATGGTCTTTCCGGCGTGGGTAGTGGTTCTAATAAACCTGCCGGTGCCCGCCTCTCCCCCTTGGCTCGTTGACATCGGTCACACCCTCTCACATACTCCCGCACATCTTCCCTGACCTTGGGCCACCAGAATTCCCTGGTAACCAGCCACATGGTTTTGTGTTGCCCAAAATGCCCTGCTGTGGGGCTATCGTGCAGTTGCTTGAGTACCTTTTCCCTCAATTCTCCTTCAGGTACGTATAACGCTCCCTTGTAGTACAACGCCCCGTTTCTCTCCTCAAAACCCCCGGGTTTGTCTCCCTCCCTCCTGAGACCCCTGAGTTTGTCCTGGGCATATTCATCCTGCACCGTTCCCTCTATCAGTTCCCTTAGCCCCACCAATGCCGCCCCACACACCCAGCGATCCTCGGGAATGACATGGGTCTCTTCGGGTGCACCCTCTCCCTCCAAATATTCAGGTTTGCGTGAGAGAGCGTCCGCCCTAACGTTCTCCTGGCCTGGTACGTAACAAATCTCAAAGTTAAATTTGGAGAACTCCTGGGCCCATCTCAACTGCCGTTGGTTGAGCACTCGCGCAGTTCTCCAATACTCTAGATTCTTATGGTCCGTGCGCACTTGCACCTTCTGTTGTGCACCAATTAGTAGGTGCCTCCATCTCCGGAAGGCCTCATAAATCGCAAGAAGTTCCCGGTCGTACACCGTGTAGTTTCTCTCAGATTTGTTCAGCTTTCGCGAAAAGAAGGCACACGGTCGCCACTCGGACCCCTCCTTCCCCGGCTGCAGAAGAAGCACCGCCCCTATGGCTCTGTCAGAAGCGTCTGTTTCGACCCTCAGCTTTTTTTGTAAATCCACATGTAGAAGTTGTTCGTCAGAGGCGAAGGCCTTTTTCAGTTCCTCAAACGCTCGCTCCGCCTCCCCCGTCCAAACAAACTTCTTTTTGCTGCTGAGACAGTCCGTGATGGGCGCCGTCAGGTGAGCGAAGTTTCGGATGAACTTACGATAAAAGTTTCCAAACCCTAGGAACCTCTGCACATCCTTCTTAGTCTTGGGGGTTTTCCATTCCAGCACCGCTTGAACCTTGCCGGGGTCCATGGCCAACCCCTTGTCTGACAAGCGGTACCCCAGGAATTCCACCTCCTTGGTATGAAACTGACACTTCTCCAGTTTCACCCACAGTCTGTTGGCTTGCAGCCTGCTCAACACTTCTCTGACGTCTCTCACATGTTGCTCCTCATTCTCCAAATACACCAACACGTCATCTAAGAAGGCCACGCAATTCTTGTAGAGCAAAGGCCCCAGTACATGGTTCATAAAGGCTTGAAAACACGCGGAGCCTGCTTGTAATCCAAAAGGCATAACGAGATATTCAAATGCCCCCAAAGGGGTGAACATGGTGGTCTTCCATTCATCCCCTTTCCTTATACGTATCAGGTTGTACGCCCCCCTTAGGTCCAGCTTTGTAAAAATCTTTCCTTTTCGCACCCTGGTCAAAATATCATCAATCCTGGGCATAGGAAAAGCCACCGGCTCTGTCACTGCATTTAGGGCCCGAAAGTCACATACCAGTCTCGGCTTGTCCGTGTTCTTTTTATCCACAAAAAACACTGGGCTACCCCCCGCTGCCTTGGACTCTCTGATGAAGCCTCTCTTCAGGTTCTTGTCAATGAACGCTCGCAACTCCTGCATCTCCCTGTCTGACATGGCATACAACCTGCCTACAGGAAGCTGTGCTCCAGGGAGTAAATTGATCTGGCAATCAAAGGGCCTATGCGGGGGTAGTTGGTCAGCCTCCTTCTCGCTGAACACGTCGCTGAGATCAGCATACTGTGATGGCACCTTCCCCTTCTCCATCACTTCCGTCCCTGCTAGGGTGGCTTGGGCCCCTGCTGACCCCTTTTCCCCCCTGCAGTGTTCTAAGCAATGTGCGGAACCGAAGGAAACCACTCTTTGATGCCAGCCCACCAGCGGATCATGTAGGGCTAGCCAGCTCATTCCCAAAATAATGGGAGCGCCTCCCAAGGTGGCCACATTAAACGCTATCAGTTCTGTGTGCCTTGCCACCCTCATTATCATTGGGATGGTCTGCAAGCTGACGCCTCCTCCCAACAGTTCTCTGCCATCGATCGTGGTCACCTGCAGGGGGTTGCTTAAGGGGATAGTCTGTATCTGGTGTTCAGCAGCAAACTCCTTGCTCATGAAATTGCAGGAGCTGCCTGAGTCCAACAGCGCCTTTATTTTTAGGGGGTGTCCATTTTGCAACTCTAGCGACACTTCAATCACTAGAGCAGGTCGAGGAGCTTCTGGCACTGGCACTTGGGGAAGGGGCACTTTCACTGCTCTTTGGCCTGGCTGCAGTGCCCTGCTGGCAACCAGGCGTTGGCTTTTACCTGCTCCGTTTCTCCCTGCTCTTCCCCCTCAACAGTTCCCACCATCCCTTGCCATTCCTTCCTCTGGGGGCAGACTCTGGCAAAGTGGCCTGGCTGTTGGCAGAGATAGCATTTCCGGGGTCCCTTTCCCTCCTTCTTCGCCCCCTCACTGGGCTTTGAAACTGCGCGCGCGCGGGCTGTTCCGATTTCCATCGGCTCTGCCGGCGGGAAAGCTGGCTCAGGAATGTCTGGAATGCGTAACTCCTTCCAACGTTCCCCTCTCCCTTCCCGCCTCTCCAAGGCTCTTGCCTCCTGGCGCGCTCCAATGGTCAGCGCAGATTTGGTCAGCTGATCCATAGACACCGCCCTGGGGCTCCTGGCCAGCTCGTCTTTCACAGCTGAAGAAAGACCTTCTTCAAATAGCATCTGAATGGGTGCTGCCGATAAATCCCACCCCAATCTGTGAATCAGCATGGTAAATTCAGTCCAGTACTCACGGACAGATCTGCTTCCCTGCTTGCAAGCCATTAGCTGTCTGCGCACTACCCCCTCCTCAATATCGCTGGAGAACATGATATCCATTGCACGAAAGAATTTCATAGTGTCCTTCAGGATATCGTTGTGCGTTGCCATCAGGGGTCGAACCCAATCTCGCGCCCCCTTCTCAAGATGCCCAATTACGAAAGCAACTCGGGATTCCTCATCAGGGAACTCATCAAACTGCACATTCAGGGCATATTGCATTTCAGTCCTAAAGGCATGGTAATCCTTGGGGTCCCCCCCAAACTTCTGCACTAATCCTGGTACCTTTCTGGGGAACTGAGTGGTTCTCCCCTTCTTGTCTGCATCTTGAGCCCTCCTCTCCTCGAGCCTCGCCGTCTGCAGCGCAAGTTGGACCTCCAATGCTCGGTATCTGTCTTCCAAGCTTGGACCAGCTCCACCCCCTGCGGCTCCGGCTCCTGCTGGGTCGCTCATGATGCCTTCTCCTGCACAGGCAGTGTACAGAGACTGTCGGACTGCTGTCAAGGGGATGATTAGCTGCTTGTGCTTAAAATAGTGCCCCTTCAGAGTTTGTGCGACCCCACAAACCTCTGTGTGTGACAGAGCTCCTCAGACATGTCTGCTCTAGTCACTTGTAGAGTCCGACAGTGGCTGTCTGCGGAAGCGCTTCCAGCAAAGAAGTTCCTTAACGGAAACGCGTCTCCTGGACTCACGACGTGACAGCTTCCGGCGAAGCATAGGTCTCCCTGCAGTTGCTTCTGACACCTCCCCGCTATTTTCGCTCGAAGTGTCTCTCACCCCTTTCTCTCCCCTTCTGCTTCCTGCCTGGGCTGCTGCATCTCTCTCAGCATTACTGAGATCCTCCTCCAGAGACCCCGCGCTCCCCCTGCTGGTCCCTGCTTTGGCTGTTGACTCTCTCCCAGTCTCTGGGAGCCCTACCACTTCCCTTTCCTCCGATGTCAGTTCCCTGACATATGCATAGGACCTATTGCAGCAATAAAACTGCTAGCACATTTGCAAAGCTAAGCAGGGTCTGATATGGATTCAAATTGGATGGGAGGTTGCATGCTCAGATTCCTGTATTGCAGGGAGTTGGACTTAGATGACCCTTGGGGTCCTTTCCAACTCTACAATTCTATTTTATGATTCTATGACCTCTGTGTGAACAGGGCTGCTTCAATTATGGGAACTAAATCCCAGGAAGCTGCCTTATATTGAGTCATAACGGTAACAGTACCCCTGACCATTAGGTCCAGTCGCAGATGACTCTGGGGTTGCGGCACTCATCTCGCTCTATAAGCCGAGGGAGCCGGCGTTTGTCCTCAGACAGCTTCCGGGTCATGTGGCCAGCATGACTAAGCCGCTTCTGGAGAACCAGAGCAGCGCATGGAAACACCGTTTACCTTCCCGCCGGAGTGCTACCTATTTATGTACTTACACTTGACGTGCTTTAGAACTGCTAGGTGGGCAGGAGCAGGGACCGAGCAACGGGAGCCGTCGTGGGGATTCGAACCGCCGACCTTCTGATCAGCAAGCCCTAGGCTCTGTGGTTTAGACCACAGCGCCCATACCATTGCTCTTTCTAACTCAGTATATTGCGCACACCTAACCAGCTCACACCTAATGCTAAACCATGGTTTAGTGGTATGTACATGATTTTCTGTGAAAGTGAGTGAGTGCTGCAACCTCCTCTTACCCCTGGGTGGGAGAAGTTTTGCTTTACATGGTTCCTGCCTTCTTGTTATACACAAAGCAATACTAGTTTAAAACTAATTTAAGCATCATAACCTATGGTGTGAAATTGCCTTAGTTTGCAATTGGTTAAAGAGTGTCTTAAAACAAGATTCCTGGTTAAAATCCAGGAACTGGTTGAAGTGAAACTGAATTGTGGCTTATTTGCCTTCTCAGCAGCCTGGGACGACTAGAAAGGAGAGAGGAGCTTTCAGATATGTGACCGCACAGAATGCTAAATCAAGGTTTAGTGGCATAGGCTTTCCAGTGGTTTAGACAGATATATTTACTAGCTCTGCTAGCAAATGCCAAGGATTGAACTTAGAACTTGTCATGCAAAGCATAAGCTCTATACTTGCTACAACTACAGTTGATACTGTTTTATTTATACATTGGAATGCTTAAGTAAATATTTTAATTTAAAACACACAAATCCCATTATGACTAAAAGCTTGATCAGATATTCTTGGTTTATTGCCACAATTCTTGGTTTATTGCAGACTTCATGCAAACTGTATGAAGTTGCAGGGAGCTAAGCTGCAAAGGCAGGAAAGCTTAGCACCTTCACCTTGCGATTTATGTATTATTGGACAAAACAGATACAGAGAGAGAGAGAGAGCGTGCAATCAATATGGGCGGTCTTAAGCATATACCTGCTGGCCTAGCAACGCAAATTCTGCTGGCGAAAAGGTGGGTGGCCTGATTTCTATATAGGTGCTGAGTGAGCAGCTTCCTTCAATAATATCCCTAGGTTCATCTTGATTCTAAGTATACTTCAGAAATATCAAATGCACTATACCAGTATTAAAAAAGAGGATTTAGAAGCCTTGCTTCACCCCAATCCAAAGTATATATGAAATAGAAAACAGCAGCATCAAATCTCTTCGGCACTAAAAAGGCTGCAGTAGAAAATTTAGCTGTGTGCACTGTTTTCTCCTGTGATTGCACAAAGCCTTTTTAGATTCTGTCTCGTTTTTTTTAAAAAAAGCAACAACTAAAAGCTCTGTTTTTAAGAACGTACACCTTAACACAAAACATGGTACAAGTCAACACTGTAAAATGCCTTAGTGGTTTTAAATATATATATATATATTATTTTGAACTATAGCAACAATTCCCCTTTATGCTGGCTCTGATATGTTATTTACCGTATTTATGTGCCATACAGCCTGTTTTTGTTGTTTTAAGTTATTCCAATTCCTTTAATTGTTATGATTGTTTTATTTTGTTCTCTGAATGTTTTTAGCTGCTTTGAACACTCTTATATTGGAAAGGCAGCATATAAGTCATTTTCATTAATAAATAGAATGCTACTGTCAGGGGTACAGGGACAGAGGCACAGGGAAGGCAGGAAATGGAGAGCGATGGAGAGGAATCCCAGGAGAGCGAGGAAGAGGATAGCAATGACGCAGGGGATTCCATGAGTCTCTCCAGCGAATCAGAGGATTCCCAGAAAGGGGCGCCTGTGGTAAGGGCAAGGGGAGCCCCGGGTGGAAAGTGTCAGGAGCGGGGGGCCAGCAGGGGACCCCAAAGCGGCAGCTGGGAATCAGGGCCAGCCTCCCCACCAGAGCGCAGCGAGGGAGGGGGAGGTTCCAGTGTGTCAGAGGGAGCAGCTCCGGCGACAGAGAAAGGGGAGGGATCAGAGCAAGCCGTTCTCCCGGAAGGGGAGGAAGGCAGTGAGCAGAGTAGCATAACTGTCAAAAGGAAGGTCAGAAGTTGGGCGCGCGCGCCAAGTTCAAATGAGGAGGCGTGCGGGAGAACAGGGAGCCCGGAGGAGGAGGGGCCAGGACCCAAAGCCCGCAGGAGGGGGCAGGAGCAGTCTGGAGACTCCGCTTCAGGAGAAAGCAGGAGGGGGGGAACCCCGGCGGGCAGAAAGACCCTGCGGAAAAGGAAAGAGAGAAAAAGGTGGAGCAGCGTTAGCTTATTAAACTGGTGTAGGGGAGGGACCAATTCAGAGGGGACTTCAAATGTCTAGGGGAAAGAGACGCGGGGCTGCACGCCTCGGTTGTGGAACCAATAATGAACTGCAATAAACAGCCTTGTATATAAGAAGAGCTTGGGGTTGGTCTTTTGTGAGCTGAGACCTGAGGCAGCCCTGACAGCTACCTTTCTTAACAAGTTCAGGTAAGCTGCCAGTACAGCCTATTGCCAAGGAAAAAATACTGTGATGCATGCTTACATATTTATTCACTATAAAGTAAGCCCACAACGTACACACATTTAACTTGTGTGCATTCAGCTTTATGCGTGTGGTAAAAAAATTAAAAGGGGGTGGAATTCTGGGGGAAATTACTTTGGCAATCCCCTCCACCATTGAACCCAATGTGTTTTGAATATACACAATATTGGCTTGAGGTGCAACCTCCAGAATGTAACCCTTGCATAAATTGTGGGCTTACTATATCTTAAAATGTTGCACAGTTTACTAAGAAGACATTATGCTACAGCCCTATGCATATTTATTTACACATCAATAAATCCTACTGGACTCAATGGGATTTAGGGCCAAACCATAAATTACTAGAAATGTGTGCTTATTTTTTAAAAATACAAATAGTAGCCATGGGAAGATGTATGTCATCTCATCTGTCCTCCCAGTTGAACGACGTGGCCCAGGGAGAGAGGGAAAAATAGTGGAAGTGAACAGCTGGCTTCGCAAATGGTGTAAACAGGAACGGTTTGGATTCTTAGATCACGGACTGCAGTTTCTTGGACTTCTGGCAAGCGATGGGCTGCACCTCACAACGGTTGGGAGGAATGATTTTGCCAAAAATCTCAGAAACCTCATCAGGAGGGCTTTAAACTGACTAATGTGGGGGAGGGAGACAGTGCTCCTGAAGGTAGGAGTCTATCAACTGATGAAGATGATCATCCAAATGTCATAGACCAAATGGAGCAAACAGCACGCAGACCTAGTGGTGGGAGGAAAAAATCCTTAAATAAGAGACACAGGGGAATGATTAATGGACTCCAATGTCTGTACACTAATGCGCAAAGCATGGGAAATAAACAAGATGAGCTTGAGCTCTTGGTACAGCAAACTAAATATGACATAATAGGCATCACTGAAACCTGGTGGGATAAGTCCCACGATTGGAATGTAATAATGGAGGGATACAATCTATTTCAGAGAAACAGACCAGACAAGAAAGGAGGAGGAGTGGCGTTATATGTCAGGGATGTGTATACCTGTGAAGAGATCCAAGAATTAGAACCTCAAAGCCAAAGTGAGAGTATTTGGGTCAAAATGAAGGGAGAGAAGAATAACAGTGACCTCATTGTGGGAGTTTACTATAGATCCCCAAGCCAAACGGAGGACATAGATGATGCCTTCCTGGAACAGATGGCCAAGCATGCAAAAGGAAGGGAGATAGTAGTAATGGGGGACTTCAATTACCCGGATATTTGTTGGATGTCAAACTCAGCCAAGAGCATAAGGTCAAACAGATTCCACACTGGCCTTACAGACAACTTCATTGTCCTGAAAGTGGGAGAAGCAACAAGAGGAACAGCCATTTTAGATCTGGTCCTAACCAATGTTGATGACCTGGTTAGTGGGGTAGAAGTGGAAGGATCATTAGGTGCGAGTGATCATGCTCTTCTGAAGTTTACTATACAGCGGAAAGGAGCAGCCAAGCATACTAGGACTCAATTTCTTGACTTTAAGAAAGCCGACTTCATAAAACTTAGTGAAGTGCTGGGTGAGATCCCATGGACAGTAATACTAAAAGGAAAGGGAGTTCATGATGGCTGGGAGTTTGTTAAGAGGGAGATAGTAAAAGCACAACTTCAGGCAATACCAATGAGACGGAAACATGGAAGGTGCCTAAAGAAGCCAGGGTGGCTATCTAAAGAACTTTTAACTGAGTTAAGATTAAAAAAGGATGTGTACAAAAAATGGAAAAAGGGGGAAACCACCAAAGAGGAATTCAAACAAATAGCCAGCACGTGCAGACACAAAGTCAGAAAAGCTAAAGCACAGAATGAACTCAGGCTTGCTAGAGAGGTTAAAAGCAACAAAAAAGGCTTTTATGGGTATGTTCGTAGCAAAAGGAAGAACAAAGAAACAGTGGGGTCACTCAGAGGAGAAGATGGTAAAATGCAAACAGGGGACACAGAAAGGGCTGAACTCCTCAATGCCTTCTTTGCCTCAGTCTTCTCCGATAAAGAAAACAATGCCCAACCTGAAGAATTTGGAGCAAATGATTCAGCAGAGGAAACACAGCCCATAATAACTAAGGAGATAGTACAAGAATACTTGGCTAGTTTAGATGTATTCAAGTCTCCAGGGCCAGATGAACTGCATCCAAGAGTATTAAAAGAACTGGCAGATGTGATCTCAGAACCACTGGCAGTCATCTTTGAGAATTCCTGGAGAACAGGCGAAGTCCCGGCAGACTGGAGGAGGGCAAATGTTGTCCCTATTTTCAAAAAGGGGAAAAGAGAGGACCCAAATAATTACCGCCCAGTCAGTCTGACATCAATACCTGGGAAGATTCTGGAGCAGATCATTAAGCAAACAGTCTGTGAGCACCTAGAAACGAATGCTGTGATCACCAATAGTCAGCATGGATTTCTGAAAAATAAGTCATGTCAGACTAACCTGATCTCGTTTTTGGGCAGAACTACAAGCCTGGTAGATGAAGGGAATGCAGTGGATGTAGCCTACCTTGATTTCAGCAAGGCATTTGACAAGGTGCCCCATGATATTCTTGTAAAGAAGCTGGTAAAATGCGGTCTTGACTATGCTACCACTCAGTGGATTTGTAACTGGCTGACTGACCGAACCCAAAGGGTGCTCATCAATGGTTCCTCTTCATCCTGGAGAAGAGTGACTAGTGGGGTGCCAGAGAGTTCTGTCTTGGGCCCGGTCTTATTCAACATCTTTATCAACGACTTGGATGATGGACCCAAGGGCATCCTGATCAAATTTGCAGATGACACCAAACTGGGAGGGGTGGCTAACACCCCAGAGGACAGGATCACACTTCAAAACGACCTTGACAGATTAGAGAACTGGGCAAAAACAAACAAGATGAATTTTAACAGGGAGAAATGTAAAGTATTGCACTTGGGCAAAAAAAATGAGAGGCACAAATACAAGATGGGTGACACATGTGAAAAGGATCTAAGAGTCTTGGTTGATCACAAACTTGACATGAGCCAACAGTGTGACGCGGCAGCTAAAAAAGCCAATGCAGTTCTGGGCTGCATCAATAGGAGTATAGCATCTAGATCAAGGGAAGTAATAGTGCCACTGTATTATGCTCTGGTCAGACCTCACCTGGAGTACTGTGTCCAGTTCTGGGCACCACAGTTCAAGAAGGACACTGACAAACTGGAACGTGTCCAGAGGAGGGCAACCAAAATGGTCAAAGGCCTGGAAATGATGCCTTATGAGGAACGGCTAAGGGAGCTGGGCATGTTTAGCCTGGAGAAGAGGAGGTTAAGGGGTGATATGATAGCCATGTTCAAATATATAAAAGGATGTCACATAGAGGAGGGAGAAAGATTGTTTTCTGCTCTTCCAAAGAAGCGGACACGGAGCAATGGATCTAAACTACAAGAAAGAAGATTCCACCTAAACATTAGGAAGAACTTCCTGACAGTAAGAGCTGTTCGACAGTGGAATTTGCTGCCAAGGAGTGTGGTGGAGTCTCCTACTTTGGAGGTCTTTAAGCAGAGGCTTGACAACCATATGTCAGGAGTGCTCTGATGGTGTTTCCTGCTTGGCAGGGGGTTGGATTCGATGGCCCTTGTGGTCTCTTCCAACTCTATGATTCTATGATTCTATGTATATGTGCATAATAATTACTGAGGACTTAGCTACATTAGTAAAAATGTATTATAACACTGTGACACCAGATGGCGCTGTAGAGCTGAAATTGCAACTCAATGATATTTTCAATTGTGAGATTTACAACCTTTTTTTGCAGAGCATTTTCCTAACCCTCCAAAAATCAAAGAAGAAAGGAGCCACAAATCTGACTTAATGGCACAGTTTGGAAGTAAACTACAATCAGATCAGGCATGATTAGTGTCCGACTGCCACAATAGGATTTTTATATACCACATTTTCCCGTGTATAAGATGCCCCCTATATTTTGGGACTAAAAATTAAGAAAATGCACTATGCACTATCCATGTATAAGACGACTCCTTATTTTAAACTTCAAAAATTTAGGAAAAAATATAGTCTTATACATGGAAAAATACGGTATATACAGATTTGAATTCCTGACTTTGAGCATGACTAGAATGCAAAGTTTTCATTACCATATGTGGAAACTCTAATATTAGACTGTTACTCAAAAGCCAAAGCCTGTAGCCTTAGAATGACATGGAAATTCATTTTCAGAGAGACGTAAGATACTATTTCATATCAGCAGAACCTACATTTCATCAAGGATCTATACAGCTGGGAATCTGTAGTCAATACTAATTATATTGATTTAGCAATCAGGAAAGATCATTGCAGACAAAATTACTGATCTCAGTCATAATTCCCGTTTCCCACAGGTGAGGAAATCTGCTTTTTCACAGGACGTAATCACAGACACAAATCTGTCAGGTTAACTATTTGACAGCTGTATAGCTTTGTGAAATATTATCCTAAGATCTACTGGAACGAAAGTATATACATATTTTCATTGCTTCATGTCATTTTGATACACTGTGTTTTGCTATTCCAGCCTATGACTGAGGGCATCTTCACTTCAAACTAGTAGCTCTAGTCATCATCACCCATAAGCAAATGCAACATGTGAACCAAATCAGTGACCACAGATATAATCGGGGGGGGGGGTGCGTGTTTGATACTGTTTTAAGCATTCTGCCTCCATGTCACAGTTTTTCCAGCTTCCAGCTGGAGGAAAATGTACAACATGGTTACCCTGACCAGAATGAACATCAGGATAGTCTTTGTACTACAGGCAATTTTGGAGACAGGACAAAAAAAGAATGAAGTGAATCAGATTGTGGAGATTATGCAAATGTAGGTAGGCTTGGACACTTTCTTTGTAGAAATGATGACACATGAGAAACTGTGGAGCACGGATTTCGAATTGAGATAGAAACCACAGAGTATGTCTCTGTTCCACACTTTGATTATCAAGGATGTCTGTGCATTTAAAAAGGTTTTTCACATATCTAAACACCTGCATGCATATTAAGACCCAAAACCATAGCAGGGGCCCCAGAAATATGTTCGTGAGTATAATGTAGTCAATATGTTACATGTTTGCCATGAGACACAGTGGTGTACGCACATGGAACACATTTGCTGTGTAAAATAAGGACTGCCACCAGAACCCCATGACTCGGAAACAAGCTGTGCCCATATTGCCCAACTTCCAGTCATCACTACAATGAATGTGCCACATGATTAACACTTCCTGCGTACTCTCTAAGTGTCCCCATAGATGGTTTTATGCATTCTTCATGGCATACATTTCCCCATGGTAATGGGAACAGGTTCTGATTCTGCAGTTTCCTTGTAGCATGCATGCATCACTTTCATGTTAACGCAAGGAGGAATATGCAATCTCCCCTCACCATAAGGTTTTAAAAGACTATGCGTACGCATGACTATGAGAACCCAAACATTGTGAGGAGACACCCCAGATTCAAGAGAAAATAGACAAGCAGTGAGCCAGAACCATGCCACGACAAAGTACAGTACAGACCAGACCGCAAAAAAGGGCAAGAAATCAAGGTGTAACACACATCATTAAGAATGGAGCATTTTACACAGGTGACAAAACTGATATAATACAAAATGTTGTGGAAAGAACATGTACAGTCTAGACTTCTATTATTGCCCCCCCCCCAAATGTAGCTCAAAATGCTCACCAGGTTACAGCCATAAGAAAGCCCTCCAAATAACACTTTTGAGCTCACAAACGTTGGTTTAACACTTGAAAAACCAATTCTTCAGCCAGTATAAAAGATTGGGGAAATAGTCTTCATAACATTTTTTTAAAGTTTGCACAGATTTGAAAGTCCCTTCGAGTAAGGAAAATGAACCCTGTCACTTTTGTTTAGTGATTCCCGGAACGGTGATCCTAAATGCACTTGCAGCAAAAGAGCCAGTCCAAGAAAGAACTTGGTGTCTGAAAGAGCTCATTGTGTGATTATATAATACATAACCAGTAAAAGTGAAGTGCAGGAAAAAAGGGGGGAAACCCTAATTCTAAACATCAATCAAGCCTTTAATTAGGGAATCCAGGTTAGGATGTATGGCCAAAATGCATATATCTCTAAGGCACATGTAAAAACTGACAGACACATATGCCAGGGCACAGCTTTGCTACTGTTTACCTCTCAAAATAAACATTCATTCTGAATTTTTCCTTCCTTAAAAGCCCCTTGTCATCTTCTACTCTGCTTTTCTTAGTTACAGATCCTCTATACTGCCATTAAGTCAGATTTCTGACTCCTTTTTTTCTTTGATTTTTGTAGGGGTAAGGAAGACAAAACTTACCAGAGTTCTCCACCAGGTTGGAAACCACACATGTAGATTTCCCAGAATGCCCCCTTCTGAGGCATCCCCCAACCCCCAGAATAATAATAATAGGGCCATCTACCATCAACTGTGTACACAGAGGAAGATTTCAGGAGAGAGGGAGGCAGGCAAAGACCTCTTCAGAGCATGATCCTGCTGGACTTTCCAGCCACAAGATCATTCTAACCAGTGCTACTTTTCCAGGAGCTTACCCAGGGTCCGTGTTTCCTTTTAGAAATGAGGCACACTGAAGACTGCAGTGTCTTTAGGATATATGGTTTATTTACACATATATCCTTAATACCCTGAAAGAGTCTTGCTTCTCCCATAGCCACAGCCTTGGATACAAGCACAAATCAGATGGGCATGTATTATTATTATTATTATTATTATTATTATTATTATTAATAACCCATTATTATTATTATTATTATTATTATTATTATTATTATTATTATTGGCGTGCCTCTGACTCCCTGGCTTCCCAGCCTGCTGTTTGCTTCCAAGCTTCTAGCTCACTTAACTCTCAGCTCTGCCCTTTGTCTCTCTTCCAGCAAGTTGAGGGGAGGGCACTCATCCATTTGTCGTGTGGCACAGGGCTACTTCCTTTGTTACCCTAAGAGGACCATTACCAAGATACTTGTCTGCCTATTTCCACAATTAGAATCTTTGCTTAGGAATGCAGGTGGCGCTGTGGGTTAAACTACAGAGCCTAGGACTTGCCGATCAAAAGGTTGGCAGTTCGAATCCCCGCAACGGGGTGAGCTCCCATTGCTTGGTCCCTGCTCCTGCCAACCTAGCAGTTGGAAAGCACGTCAAAGTGCAAGTAGATAAATAGGTACCGCTCTGGCGGGAAGGTAAACGGCGTTTCCATGTGCTGCTCTGGTTCGCCAGAAGCGGCTTAGTCATGCTGGTCACATGACCCGGAAGCTGTACGCCAGCTCCCTCGGCCAATAAAGTGAGATGAGCGCCACAACCCCAGAGTCGGTCACGACTGGACCTAATGGTCAGGGGTCCCTTTACCTTTACAGGCATACAGCCTACCCCCCCCAACTCATAACAGTACCCAATGTGAGCCTAATGTCAGTAGTGATGGGGTGGAGCTGCCCTCCCAGCACTGGTGTTGCTGCCACTATTACCGTATATCCATGCAACCCCAAGCTTGCCGCCACCCAAACACCTTCCAGGTAAGCAGCAGGGACACCAGTGTTTGGAGGGTGGCTCCACCCCACCCCCCACTAATGCCTAATGCAACCTTTAAAATGCGTAAATAAACACATTGATCACAACCATTACATGGCATTTTCTGACAAAACTAGGGCCAGTCAGTAAGAATAAGAAATTAGCCTTGAGGACAAAAATTCAGAATCGTGTTTGGAACAAACTTTACCACTGCTTTGCAGGTTATGGTATTTTAAAAGAAAAATACCACCCCCATGAAAAATCAATTTCAGCCAATACACTAGTAAAATTAAGAATGTGTTTTACCAACTATCCAGCTATTTCTTGGACGTATTATGCAAAGAAATTATCCTTAAACACCATATTTTTCATCTTTACTAAAGTGCATTTGTATTGCCCTGATGGCCAGGTTCATTTGGGGTAGCTTAGCGCAGATTTCCTTTCTAGACCATGCAATTAAATATATATTGTTTGCAGTTTAGAATGTACTTTGTACTTTAATTAGATGCAGGAAAAGCATTGTTAATATAAGCTCACCATGAACATTTTGAATAAACTGACACTCATTAATGAGTCAGCTGGCAAACAAGCTTGCACACTACAGTATCCTTGTTCTAGTACATATTAAAAGTAAGAAAAGGGATAAGATTTCCTGTGAAACAAGCACAAAGGGTAGGTGGGGAGCCAGAATTAAAAATATGATAATCAAAAATGTATTTTTCTTACCAATGTATTGTGTTTCCTTTCTACAATAATAGCTAATATTAACTTCTATTAAATTTTTATTATTTATTAAAATGCTGCCACCTTATGAAATTTGGGGTATTTTTTTTTAAAATCATGCTGCATTATATTATGCTTAGCCATTTTTAAATATTTCTCTAGAACATACTGCTGCATTCTGAGCGTCTCAGAGAAAAAATAGCATTCGAAAGCTTGAATCACAGTTCCATTTCAGTAGGTAAAATCTGAATATGTATATATTTTTGTTATCTGCAAAAGAATCTGATCTTCGCCATTTTCATAACTTGCAATATTTTTAGAACATGTATCTTCAAACACTTTGGGGTATTTGTTCTACATCACAATCCTAGACATACCTACTCAGAAGTAAAACAAATTAAAAAATTAAAAAATTGTCCAGTAGCACCTTAGAGACCAACTAAGTTTATTCTGGGTATAAGCTTTCGTGTGTTTGCACCACTTGAACTTTTCATTCACTAACAGAAGTCAATAACCATATCTGCTCTTTTACAGAAATCAATGGAATTTCCCCTAAACATAACTACATTTCTCATGATGCATTTTTGGCTTAGTCTTCTCCTCAGGAAGACGATAAACACTAGTTTGGTGAGCCACAGAAACCAACTAACTAAAAATGTTGTTATGAAGCCAAAGTTGGCAAAATCGAAACCGAAATAAATATGAACCTTGGGGGTGGGGATGTAATAGCTGTACTTTCTAGAGAAGGAGGTGCTGAAGAGGACATGTTTGAGGGTTCCCACTATACAGCCATCTTATGAGCCCCCTCCTAAATCAGTAGCCCCACCCCAGCAGACTTACCTACTGCTGGACTGGAGGTGACAGTGGTAATGTTTTAGGCTATAGTGTGCATCTGTGAACTGCCTACCATTTTAGTTATCCACGATACCCATGAACTAGCACCACTCTGGGGCATTTGCAAAATCAAAATCACCACCACCATGTACAATTAAAATGGCTCACAAACCCAGCTGCCTGGCCCAGAGGGCCATATTAAAAGTGTAACATGTCTGGAGTCTATAAAGGAATATTTAGAAGACTGTTCATGATTCTATGAAACACTTCATAGAGCTGGAATAGTGCACTGGTTACGGATCTGGGCCAGCAACAACCTGGTTAAATCTCAAAACACAGCACAATCCTAGCCCTGACTACTTAGCACTAAGCCCTATGGAATTCAATAGGGCTTTGCCAGGTAAGTGGAATTAGGATTGCTGCCTTAACACTGAACATGAAGACAGTTTAGAAGCTGCAACTAGTGAAGAATGTCTCTGGTTGGACACATATTACGCTGGCCTTGAAAGATCTGAACTGATTGCCAATTAGCTACTGAGTCCAACTTAAGATTTTTATGTTGACACAGTAAGTCCTAAACAACCAGGGGCCCAGATTTCTGAAGGAGTTTCTCTTGCCACATTGACCTACCCAGTTGTTAAGTTCAGCTGTGGAGTCCCTGCTGGTGCTGTTGCCACCCTCAGTTGTGATGGCACATCATGAGAGACCTTTATCTGCGGTAGCCTCCATGTTATGGAATGATCTCCGCTCTGAGGTGCCTCTTTACCCAGGACTTTGATGGAGTGGATGTCCTCCCTCTTCGTGCATTGCTGCTCTGTACTGCTGTTCTGTTCTTTTGATTTTGTTTTTGTGCTTTTATTTTATTATATTACTGTAGATTGCATTCATTTTAATTGCAGTATTTTTGCAACCTGCCCTGGGGTCCATTTGGTGAAGGACAAACTACAAGAACAAATAATAAACAAATGCATAGGCTACTCTTACTAAGAAAATGCCAGACTGGTCAAAATCCAGTAGGCTACAAATATTCAGTTATGCTGAATTAGTGTGGTCAAGACCCAGAAGCCATACAGACTTCACTCCAACTATTAATTAAGTCCTCTATATAAGTGGCTCATGAATGTGGCAAAGATATATAATGTACTACTGTTTTATACTTCTCTAAAGAAATTGAAGTTGAAGTTGGGAATTGGACACTTCTTTGATCCTCAGCCACTATATTCTTTAGAAGTACCACTTCATTTCACAATATGCTTTGTATTACAATGAGTACATTTTTCATTACAGCTTGGCAGTAGTTTCCTGGCAGTTTGGTAAAATGGTTTTGGGATAAGTAGATCTATGTTAGTTTTTTTAATTCTTCATACATAAGTTACATTTGTATAGACCAAGGCTTGTGTCACAAAAAAAATTAATGGTAAAAAAAATGAATACAGTACTAAAAGCATAATTGCTTTAAAATGTTACAGGAAAATTTGGCCAGCCCTTTCTTTATAGATGTTTATATCAAAGCAAAACCTATACAGAGAAATGCTGCAACCTGTGGAGAACAAACAGAATAATTGCAAACGCAGAAGGACATAAAGAAATAAAGCCTTAAAATGCTCCAATGGGACGGGTCACTTTTATAACTTATCTTCTCTTTTTAAAAAAATCTGCTTTGTGCTTCCAGTAAATCCTGAATTAATCTCTCGCGTGGTATTTTTGTTTCAGATCAGTCAAAAGAAGATAATAGCTCTGGCGTTATCTATGCTGTCGTGCGCAGCATGCTTAAGTCCTCAGCCATCCTCTGGTTTGCTCTCAGAGCACAGCAATGCTGCTTTTGCATTATATCCTGAAGCAAACACTCCCATGTGCTGAGTCTGCATGTGGAGCCCTCACCAGTCCCCCTGTCCAGGGAGACTCTAGAACACTTTCCATCCCTCACATTGACATGACAGGGAGGGTGAGGCACAGCAGCCTCGGGCTGCCTTCCGTGGCTGGGCAGTGCAAAGTCACTCTCTGACCCTGTGCCCTGGCAACTAAGAGGACACTTTCTGCCCTGGATTTGCCCGCACAGAGCCAGGCAGTAATCCACAAAAGGCTGTACTATATGCACAGCCTAAAGGTGACAGATGATTCCAACTCAGTCCAGTTTTGCTGACTCTCAGCAAGCGTAGTGACAGAAAATAATAATCAAGGAATGCCTTCAATGGAACCGACTGTCACTCTCTACACACGTGACTGCTCAGTTTTAGTGTTTGAAATGTTAGACCCACATAAAGAGAAGAGGAAGGAGAGTTGCAAAGAGAGATGTGCAAGTGGTAATATATACACACGAAGCACATGCAACAGAGAACATGTATGCAGGCAAAGGAGCTCAGAAAAAAATAAAATAAAACTATGTAGGATGAAAGAATTCGTATCAGTGGGAAAGACAAAAAAAAAGACAGATCAAATACAGAACATGTGGATTAATAGCAAGAGAACAGTAAAAGGCAGGAGAAAGGGGGCACATATCTGTGGATGCAGTTAAGCAAAGAGATAGCATTAACATCCGAGAAAGACTTGCCTGCCTGCCTGCCAGAAAGAGAAAACGTGCAAGAAGGTTGCCTGAGTCACTGGTGAGCAGGGCTTCTTTTTATCCTTAACAGGTGCACACCAGAAAGAATACTAAGTGCAGCAACACAGTAGGGAGAAGAGAAGTTGCTCTTGGTATGATATGCTCCTCCTGTGCAATTCTCAAAACAGGAGCACGACCCTAAACTGAAAACGGGCGGGGGCGAAGGGAGAGTTTGGAACAGAGGAAAAGGAAGAGCGTGTGCGAGAGAGGGAAACAGGAGGCACAGGTGAATTCTCCGAGGTGAAGCATACCTGCATGCAACCTGCAGCTAGGTACACACACACAAACACCCGTAAGCAGATAGTGCCGCTCGCGGGCGCTCGGCCCTCATACCGGTCCCTCACTTGTTCCTGGTGTGCCTTGCAATTTCAACTGAAGGCGAGGCTGAAAGTTAACTCGGCGTGACCCGCGCGCGCCTTTGCCCAGGCGGATGGCGCGCGCGCAGGGCGGCTGCTGCTGCTGCGGCCGCCGAAAGGAGCCGAGCGCCCCGGGCTCGGGGCAAGCCAAGGGAGCAAGCCAGCCGGTGGCCCGAAGCCGCCTTACCTCGAATAGGGGCCCGATCTTGTTCTTCTCCAGGTAGGCTTGGATCCTGTTCTGCTGGTGAGACGCCATCAGATTCAGCTGCCGCCCGGGGCGAGGGGCTGGCGTGGCCGTGTTGTTGTTGCTGCTGCTGCTGCTGCTTCAGCGACTCCCGAGGTCCCCTTTTGCTCTGAAGCAAAAAGAGGAGGGAGGGAGGGAAGGAGGGACAGAGACGGAGAGACCGGCGTGGAGAGGTCCGGCGGACGGCGCAAACTCGCCTCCCTAGAAGCCAGCCCGCGCGTCAGAGCCCAGCCCAGCCCAGGCTGCGAGGCGGGAAAAGGCTGGGGTCTCTCCCTCCATGGAGCGCCGGGTGCTTGGAGGGAGGCGGCGGGAGCGCTGCCTGGCTGCTCGACAGACCCTCGCTCCTTGGTTACAGGGAGCGGAGCCGCGGCTCCAAGCTGAAGCCGCCTCGCCAAGCTTCGCCTCCCTAGCGACAGCGCCTCTCGCGAAGCCAATGGCAACGGCGCGGCTCTTTCCCAAGCGCGGCCAGGCGGGGGAGCCGCTTCCCTCGCAAAGGAGGAAAGCCGTTTCCTAGGCGGCGTGGCGTCTCCCGCCCTCGGTGGAAAAATGTGGGGAAGCCGCGGAGGGGCTGCGGGGAGAGGGCGCGCGGTGGGGTGGCATGCACGGAGGAGGGCGCTTGCGAGTCTAAAACGCGTGCTCGGTGTCCCTTGGGAAAACGCTTTCGGACGCCAGAAACACAAACCACGAGACCCTTAAGTTCCAAGAGGCTCTTTCACGCGTGGTTTTTTTATTCTCTACAGCCCTTTTGGCCGTTGCAGACAACCCCGGGGAAGCTACAAAGCATGGAGGGACGAACATCCCCCTTCATATTCAATCTGAATATTATTTTTTTATTTTGCCTATTTTGGAGGTTCTCAGATACTGAGGAGGGGTAGAAATCTTGGAGAACTATGCAAGTGTCGTAACAGTCCGTGAAGATGCATCTTCTTTAAATATGAATAATAGTCTTTAACAGATCCATGTTACTTTATTTCCCATAAATAATCACCTGTCCTCAACCATTTGCGCCACAGGGTCTTTTCAGGAGTACATGACATTTCCCCCCATAACTGAAGCACACAGCCCCAATAGGAATGTTTAATAGCCCTTCTGGAATACGCTGACATGAGTCCCCTGTCACACCTGAAGGGGCTGCCATCAATCACGCTGCTCCATTAAAAAGTCACTCCCAAGGACCATTCAGGTGTATAGGCCTAAAACCTTTAGGGCACGGGTGGGCAAAGTACACAGTCCCTCCTGAAGAATATGATGGGGTCCACATATCAGTTATGGGGTGGGCTCAAAGGGAAAAGGGGACGGAACAATGAATGAAACTCATAACTTTGTAAAGTCAATTCCAGCTACGCAATTGTCAGAGGTTTCTACACCCATCCAGGTGAGCAAGAGGCAGTTTCACAGTTTTAGCACAGAAAAAGTACTCAAGGAGGGTGAGGATTGTGGCCTGGAGAGCGGATGTGCGGCCCACATAGTACTGAGGGCTGGATAAAGAGACCTCTGGGATTCCCTACCCTAGCTTTTAAGGCTGGGGCTTTGGCAGAGGCAGCCACTAATATTTTGTCTTTGTAGGGCTGCAGTTTTTAACTTTGCCACTTTCCTCACAATAGGACTTGCACAGCACTTACTTAAGAAAGTGCCATTACACAGAGTAATGCAGAGTGCAATTATCTCCTGCTCTTCCTCTAAAAAAGAGAGTACCAGTTATTATTATTATTTTCAGCACATCCATGGACAGGAAAAGAGCTTCCATGTAAGAGGACCTAAATATGGTTTTCAGGCAAGATTGACTCTATATCTCTCACTTAGAAATTAAGCCATACTGTATCAGTTTTTGAATTCATGTATTGTTTACACCTATGCATCTGTTGCTGAAAAACTAAGCACATAAAATATGAGGAACACTTGCTTCTAGTTGTATGCAGTTTTCCTTGCACCCATAATCTACTTAACTACAGTATTTAATATCCAGAACACTTTTTTCCTCTGAATTAAAATAACAAAGTATTCCAATCAGTAAACCACAAAAAGGAAATAACTGTTGTTTCATTTGAGTCAGGACACATCAGAGCGCATCAGAAAATATTTGCAATGCATAGCTGCCCCACAAATGTGCAGTAATAATCTCAGCTCGTGAGTAGAGTTCATTACACCAGACTAATCATAATCAACCTTTTCTTGTCTGAGATTTGGGATAATATCTTCCAAATACTAAACTAAACCATAAAAAGGCTCCTCAAAGTAGGGAACTTCTTGTTGCTTTTCTGGCTTTCAGAGAAACAACACTGATCATTCTCAGAGTCAATGAATCTTATGCTAATACCACCACATAGAGCTGTTTTTGAAGCAGTCGGGACTCATCCCATGGCTGTGCTGGACATGCCTCATAACAACAGATGGAGTAAGAGCTTTCTTAATAGGACAGACTTTCCACCAGCCCACTTTGTCACATCCTTTTTCTGCTTAGAGATGCATGAGGGAGATCTCTTTGCATTGATATGCTTTTGATTAGGATTGGCTGAGTGGTCCAGAGAGCTGATTAGTCAAGGGAACCGGAGGTTGGCAGAAATGCCTCTATAGTCCAAAGGAAGTATATAATGTGTGCGGAGCAGGAAAGAGTGTGTGGCTTTGAAAGTTTGAGGAACACCTTTTTTTAATTGCTTGACATTTTTGGGAGGAGGTCTGTGCCCCAGTAGTTCTAGTGGATCAGCACCCACTGGGCAATTGGTATAGGTTTTTTAGTAGTAGTAATAATAATAATAATAATAATAATAATAATAATAATAACGCAACTCAATCTCATTGAGTTCAGTGTGGCTTACTTTCAGGTACATGTCTTTGGGATTGCAGCCTTAAGGTACCATCCAAACCCACATCATCTTCCCAACTGGCAGAGCCACCTCCATAGCTCAGCCATTCATGGTGATGGAAACAGGAGAAGGGGCAGAACAATTTGGCCAGATCCATGTGCCAGTTCAATACTGGCACACTGATTGGATCTGGATTGGGCCTGATGCCATCAGTGGATCCCAGGCTGACTCATATCCACTCTTGGAACACGAGTGGAAGTGAGGGATTGGTTCCAATGAAGTGATGCTTGCATCACTCTATTGGTGGGATTCTGGCTCAGCCAGCAAAGCTGAATGGGGCAGCACCTCTGTTCAATCTAAAACCCCCATAACCAGGTCTAAGAGGTGTTTGGATTGCTCTGTTAGCGTTGGAACCAAACTTCCAGTGCAGTCCTAATCATATCTACTCACAAGTGAGTCCTGTTGAATTCAGTGGGGCTCACCTCAAGGTAAGTGGGGCTGGATTTCATGCTTAGAGTTAGTCCCGTTTATTTCAGTTAATAAGCTATAAGCATAAAGTCTGGATCCAACTCTAAGTGCATTAAGTGGATTTTAGTTCTTGCAACCTTTGAAGCTTCTAAATTGGTTGAGAGTAGAGTCTTGAGAGTAATCTTGAAAACCCAATATTCTGACTACTGAATTACATGAGCTCTTAAACCCATTTTGTTGTATTTTCATAAGTTGTGTTTATTCTGAGAATGTCTATAGAGTTTCAGAAGTGTCTGGTGCTTCTTTGAACTGTGTGATACATTAAAAAATACTGAGGACTCGCCATTTCCGTTTATGGGGCTATAATGAACCCTCAGTCATCACAGGAAAATCAGAACTAGATTTAAAGACTTGGGTGCCTAATAAAATACGTGTTCTGCAGAAAGAATTGATTGTGTAAGCACTAGAAGAAAAAGAAATTGAAGTGATAATTTGGCTTTCTGAAAAGGACACAAACATGAAGTGCCAAGTCATTCTATTCTGATTACAAGTTGATCCATATGCTATGTATGGAACTTCTTTTTCCAGTTTCATCTGGGTATCTGAAACATATTTCATTGTATCAAGTTCAATTGCTGTAAGTAATGTAAGCAGACAATAAGGAATTCTAAAAAGAGTTTGAGGAGAATGTTGCTAAAACATAAAGACAAACAATGAAAAGGTTTTTAAATACAATGGATGTGTAGGATACATTCTTTGTCTTTTATTGAAAATTCCCTGCGTTCTTACAGAACTCTCCAACTTTGCTGTATCTTGAAAGATCAATGTCCCAAAAGGCATTTGTTAATACAAAATCACTTCAGATTATAGATTGGAGTAAACTTGCAATACAAAAAAGGTCCTCAAACAGAATTCTGAAATGACCATAAATTTCTGTTCCTTTGTCAAGGTTGATGTCATGGAGAATTGCCCAGATTAAACCTTAATCAAAGCCCATTCTTTCTCATCCAATCAAGTGTGTTCATAAATGAAACATATTTAAGCCTTCAAAACATAACTAAGATAAATGGATTGACTCCTGCCTCTTATTCTTGTCCAAATACAGAGTTGGAAGGAGCAGAAAAATATGGTAGAAGTTTTTAGATATGAAACAAAACCCCCGGTACATTCCATGGCTGATCCATTGGGTCACATCATTATGAATCAATAAAATGGATTCATATAGCACATTGCATTCAAAACTATTGGTTGTGGGCAGAGCAAACCTGCTCCATGTTAAAAAATATATAGTAGTTTGAGAGAGATTAGAGAAGATATTATGACTCTTTCCAAATTATATAGTTCTTCATAAATTAGTGAGCCTTATTTCGAGATTTTTAAAGACCAGGATCTTTAGCTTTCATTTCCAGTCTCTCTTGATACCCTTCCAGCAATAAATGCCAGAAATATCAAAGAACAAGAAGATGGGGGCAAAATGGTCCCTTTATTGAAGGTGGGGTGAACTATTGGCTCAAAGGTACATTTCCCATTCAGTTTACTGAATTCACTACAGAATTGAGGCTTGGAATAGCTCTGCTAAACTTTATAGGGAGTATTTGCTCTAGCCATTTGGAGATGTTACTAAGCAAGTACCAGAGTTTGAGGTTTCTGCCCCCATTCCCCATGTAGAACCACAAAAGTTCATCTTTCATGGTTCTACATGAAGATTGGAGGCTGAAATTTGGACCTTTGGTTTTTACATAGTAGTAACACAGCCCTCTGGATGGAGCAAATTCATACCACCTATTAAGCCACTAGAGGGGGCATGTGTACAGTTACACATTCCTGTCTACAAAATACAGTATTAGAAACTTACCATAATCAAGCATTCTGCCTTGACCAACTTTAGCTCTTGTGTTTCTCCTTATAGCAGGCCACAATTCAGAACTGCATTGCATAATTGAAACCTGTGATGTGAGGGACTTCTTTTGTTTAGTAAGGGAATACTCTATTTATGCAGAATATATATAGACATTGATATTTTTGGGTACAGAAGAAAATGAATATTTCCTGTGCATACATTACCTATGATCATGTTCTAGGTCTACAAAAATAATAGCTGACCCATTTTAGAAATGCTTAATTGTGCACTTAATTGTGCTAGTAGTACACAGCCTTGAAAAATGAATAGTGAGTATTCAAGGCTCAGCTTGCAGATCATTCAGAAATATATTACTTCAGAGTTTGCTATTTTTTTTCCACATCAGATCACATTACAATTCTATGTGCTAGCAAATAAGTGTTTATAATGAAATACTTAATTTGGACACGAGTGTATCATTATAACCCCATTCTCTGGTCCATGGGGTCACGAAGAGTCGGACACGACTAAACGACTAAACAGCAACAAGTATAATTATAACACAAAAGTAATCTGCCAAGATTTTAAACTGGCCTTTGTTCTTTTCACTGATTCTATCCCAAAGGTTTAAGAAAAAAACCCTGCCCCACTTCACGTGTGTCAGGGCTGCTTCCAGATCCCAGCTCACAGAGGATCACGCTAGCCAGCGTTCACTTTATAAAAGTCTTTATTAAGTTACAGTTTCCAATTCCAAGCTGCAGCGTGCAGCCCTACGTCTTATAAGCTAGACCGGCGAAGCTCCGTCTGAGTCCCCGCCTCCTGTACACCAACTTAATACCCTAGCCTTACTCCACCTTTTCCGCCTGACCGTTCTTCTCTGGGTCCCTCTGCCCCCCGTGGTCTCTTCCTTCCGGGACTCTTCTGACGCTGACCCCCCGGACCCTTCTGTCTCCTTGCGGCAGGCTTTAGGACCTGGCTCCCTTTCCGGGCTGCTTACTGTGCCGCCTTCCTGTGCATTTGAACTTGGCGCGCGCGCCCAACCTTCCACTTTCCGCTTGACCGTTTCTTTGCTCTCCGATGGAGGCGTGGCCACTCCTGACTCATGCCCTCCCCCCTGCGGCGAGCCGCCGGATCCCGATGCCTGGCGCCCTTCCTCCCCACTGCGCTCTGTTGGGGACGTTGGCCCCGATTTCCAACTGCTGCTCTCTGAACCCCCTCTTGTCCCTTCTTCCTGGGGTGTCCCCCTAAGCTCCCCCCTTGCTCTGGTCACTGGCGCTCCTTTCTGTGAATCTTCCGATTCACTGGACAGACTCGGAGACCTCGGGTTGTCGTTATCGCTCATCTTTCCTTCGGACTCCTCCCCCTCGCTCTCTGTTTCCTCCCTTGCCCTCGCCTCTGCCCCTGAACCCCTGACAACGTGCCAATGCAGATCAGAAGTTCCTTCAGGTACTATTTCATTTTTTTTCATGCTACAATTACTAATTGCATGAATATTCTATAACTCTTTTTCCCCTTAAGAGTGTAAGAATTATTGCCAATGGCTTTCTTGCTGGTTTCATTTTATTTGTACCAATAAAGCAGAATGTGGATTAATTACTGTTTTAACAAGGTTTGAGAATTGGAATTAATTATTAGTTCTTTGCAGGCAGATTTCATAGCAACATGATACACAGTTTCTAATAAATTTAGAATGAAATCAGCTTTTATGTTTTTTTACTGAGGCACTCTATTTAGTCAGCCCATCTGACAGGGTTCAGAGTTATATGTCAGTCTCCCTAATAAAGAATGAAAAAGTTGAGTTTCTCCTCAATTCTTTTTTCCCTGCTGAACTCGGGCATGCATGTTTTATCGCTTCACGAAGGTCTCTTGCTCAGTTTTAAAGTACTTCATTTAAATCATGAATGGGGAACTATCAGGACCAGGAATTAAATGCTGTCCTCAGAGCCTCTCTCGCTGCTCCTCAGAATTCTCCTCTGCCACTCCCTTGTCTGGTTTTGCTTAGCTGGAATGTGTTCTTGAACTGTGATCATGTCTGTTGCTTGCTTGGCTGGGGATGGAGCACTGAGTGTGGGGATGTAGAAACCTGTGATGTTTTTGTGGCTGTCATATAGCCTGTTATGCACAGATCAAACTCTGTCCATGTCCACCCTGGCATGCAACCCTGGAAGGTTGCCCATGACAGAAGTGGACCTCAGGCTAAAAAACTTCCCGCACTCCTGATTTCGTGCTTAAAGTCTGTACATACCTATGCAGATGGATTAACTGAGATAGGTACGTAAGGAAACAACAACTGTAGCACATATGGCATTATAAGAGGGATACTGTAGGTGTATTTTTGGATTTGATTATTGATGCTAAATTCAGAGAGAGCTAGAAAAAATGAATAGGTAGGCCTGTTAATATTTTTATAATGAAAGGGACAAAATGCACCAGCTGAGATAGCATTTGAAAAAGAAAATGGACAAAAATTAATGGAAGCAGAAGAAACATATGAATTACTAGTTTAACTATAAAATGAAAAATGGGAGTAATGATGTGTAGGAATTATGCAGGGCAGAACAGATTTGTCTACTTCAAGGGTAGGGAAAATATAATGGAATAGGGAAAAGAAAATAGTGGGCTTGGTTATATGATTATTGTCAAGAGCTCTGCATGATGCAGTGCTGTCAGTCAAAATAGCAGGGGATAGGGATGAAAGATTTGGTAACTGAGCTATGCTTACAAAGAAAGAGGGGGGAAATGGATGAGGTGACTGCCTGACACTAAAATCATATGGAATTTTATATCATGGGTCGAATATATTTTCTCCTTGAAAGACTGATTAGAACCATAACAATATGGGTGGTTTTCAAGTAAGCTTTGGAAAATTTGTCTATGTTCTAAAATATAGTGTGGAAAGCTTCTGCTTCAATAAGCTTCTGTTAATAAAAAGGTCAACAAACAGAGCTTTGGTACAGGGGATTATTAATAATAATATTTATTTTTATAACAGTATTTTATTTGGAACTTTATCGTCTATAGGCCCAGGCGACCCCAAAGTAGATTACAGTGATCCTCAGAACAAAATACATAAAATCATAATTTTTACTGTTTATTATTATTTAAGTGTTTACACTATACAAAAATAGGAAACAAATCTGTCACATTTGGATGACTTATCAATCACAAAATCAGTTTTTCTGAAAGCTTATTTTTTTTATCACAGAACGGTTCAATGCCGTGGTTATCTAAAAAAAAACCAGGCAATTCTGTGAAAACCTAGGGATTGATTGTTTGTTTGATTTATTGAATTTATACACCACCCTATACCCGGAGGTCTCAGGGCAGTTCACAGAATAAAATCAAAATATAAAACCACTCAATACATAATCAAAATAAAAGCAACAACCCAATAACCCCTCCCCCCAAAAAACCATCACATTTTAAAAGGCCGTAGGATGTCAATCAAATCAACCAAAGGCCTGGTTTAAAAGGAACATTTTTGCCTGGCGCCTAAAGGTGTGTAATGAAGGTACCAGGTGAACTTGGAGTTTTCAACAGATGAGGAACCAACTGCAGAGAAGGCCCATTCTTGTGTTGCCACCCTCCAGACCTCTCAAGGATGAGGCAGATGAAGAAGGGACTCAGAAGATGATCTCGGGGTCCGGGTAGGTTCATATGGAAAGAGGTGGTCCTTGAAGTATTGTGGTCCTGAGCCATTTAACACTTTATAGGTGAAAACCAACACTTTGAATTGGGCCTGGAAGCTAACTGGTAGCCAGTGCAGTCGAACCAGGATCGGTGTAATATGCTCACACCGTCTTGCTCTGGTGAGCAACCTGGCCACTGAATTTTGCACTAGCTGAAGTTTCCGAACCATCTTCAGAGGCATCCCAACATATAATGCATTGCAGTAATCTAACCTTGAGGTGACCAGAGCATAGACAACAGTAGTTAGGCTATCGCTGTCCAGATAGGGGCGTAGCCAAAGCTGGTGGAAGACACTCTGGGCCACTGAGGCCACCTGAGCCTTGAACAACAGCAAAGGATAAAGGAGTACCCCCTAGCTATGAACCTGCTCCTTCAGAGAAAGTGTAACTCCATCAAGAGCAGGCAATCTTCCACCTATCCGGTCTAGATAACCACTCAGTAACAGTGCCTCAGTCTTATCTGGATTGAGTTTCAGTTTGTTGGCTCTCATGAGTCAGTTACCGAGTCAAGACACTGGTCTAGCACTTCCACTGCCTCACCTGCAGATGTAAAGGAGAAATAGAGCTGAGTGTCATCAGCATACTGCTGACAACATACTCCACCACCCCCCAGCGATTTTATGTAGATGTTAAACAACGTTGGGGATAGGATTGATTCCCACATTGCAGAACCCCACATTGAAGGTTCCACAGGACCTTCTCCAAGCAACACCCTCAGGGAATGACCATACAAGTAGGACTGGAACCACCTCAAAGCGGTGCCACCCACCCCTAGTTCAGATAGTCGCTTCAGAAGGATACCAATGGTTTGTGGGAGTCATAAAGCCACGGTAAAGGCTTGTAATACTGCAGGGTGCCCCCTGACCTTGGCTGACCAGCATTCTGAGCTTTACAATGTATTGGAATGTATTAAGAGCATAGCCTTATATGGAGCTATGTCCCCCCCCCCTGGGCAGTATAACCTTATTTGGCGATGGGTGGGTTTAAGCCATGACCGGATATAGGTAATGTGAGACATTGGCAAACGGCCATGCGGCTGGAGAGAGAACAAAGGATAATAAAAAGTACTGGAGAGGAGAGAAAAAGTACGAAAGGAGCTGCCCTCCATCCATGAAAATATTGCTGGCTCTCCGTGTCTTTATTTTATGCTAAACAGCACCATTTTGTAACGGCTGGCTCCGACAATGGTTGATGGTGTTGAAAGCCACTGATAAAGTAATTGCTTGGTGAGAAGTTCACTAAAAATTGGAGCTGGCAGGCATGTCTGGGATGCCTGATTCAGCCTGAGAATTGCATCTTTAAAGTTTAGGGACTATAAAGAAGGTGGTCCTTAAGATATCTTTGTCCCAAACTTTGTAGAGCTTTAAAAGTTAATATAAGCACAGCGAAATTCACCTATAAATGAACTGGTTGTGTAGTTTTTTTAAGAACACTTGACATCCATTTTCTGTGATAAGATCCAGCAGCAGCATCCTGGCCTCTGTATTCTTGGCTTTTAAAAGTACCTCCCTCCCTCCCTCCCTTCCTCCCTCCCTTTCTCTCCCCTGCTTCCAACCCAGCAAACAGGAGCCAGTGAAGACAGCTCATTCCAGTCAGCTGGCCTAAGGCCAAAATACATTCCTCAATGGACTGGCCAAAGATAGCAGGGAGAAAAAACCAAGACCTTTACTCTCACAGTAATGAGACTTTTTTGCTGTCCCAGATATATTATTCTAATCACTTCTGTTTTGTACTAACTTAACATTAAATCTCTTCTGCTATGCTGCTACCCTTTCTTCCACTCTGGATTGAAGAGACCCTTTTTGAGCTTTCAGTCTACTTGGGATTTCTCCTACTTTACCCTTATCTGCAAAGTTGGCTTCCTCTTCATCTACTTTTATTTCATATAATACATGGGGAAAAAATCACTGGGGTGCCAACAGATATTCTTCAGGGCCCATAATGTTTATCATGGACTCTTAGAATTGCATAGTTGGAAGGGACCCCAAGGGTCACCTAACCCCCAGCAAGGCAGAAATCTCAACACATGGTCTCCCATCCAATTTGAAACCATTCTGGATGCTGCTTAGCTTTGCAAATGTGCTAGTAGTTTTATTGCAGCACCACACTATTCTCCATAGGAAAACTATCTACTTGTCCTTTCTCCTCCTTATTTTTTTTAACCCATTAAGGATCCTTAATGAAACCTGCCATCTTATGCAGCTACTGAATATTTTGGGGGTAACAGACTTACCAAAAGCTTTTTGCCAAAGTCACACAAATGTAAGAATAGGCTAAAATCATGTACAACATTTGTGCATAAATAGAACATTTGTTTTCCATCCCCCAAATTGCAGTACAGTGAGGACATGTGGTACAACTAAACATTTCCCACCATTTGATATCAGTGCTGCTCCACTGTCGTATGAAAAGGGAAACATTTCCATTTCTGTAGAGTATCTTCAGAATGCAGAGTGTATTTTCTGTGTGTGCCCATGAAAAACCTCTTGTTAATCAGGAGGTCAAGAAGTTATATTTGAAGATGATAAAGACTTCAGTACTTTCATCTTCAAGAATTTCAATTATTGCATATGTAAATATTTGGCCTGGGGAACGGGTATAATAAAATTATGGAATACTAGATTTTTCTGATGGAAATATAGGCAAAGTGAAACACATTGCTGTCACTGGCTGCTTTGGGCATAAGTATGTAAGGATTCCATTTGAGAGATTTGGTAGCAAGTCTTTTCATTTCTATAGACAATTATCCCATGCACAGATATTTGTAGGGCTTGCAAGACAGGCCCAGAGTTTTGTCAAACCTCCTGACATTCTTGCATTTCCCTTAGTTTTTCCTCTGTCCCTCTGTTTCACTCTCTTGCTATCCTTGGCTAAGCTGCAGAGTGAGTCTATGTTGGCAAAGAGTCATATACATGCAGATGATTTGGGTCTTGCTGTAAAGCTGACTGCTCACAATGGCAGTTTTATACCTTAGAATTTGAGAATTCCCTTACGAGAACTGCAAAATGAAAACCCCTCATTTGACAGAGCACTATATATGCTTTAGAAAAATGCTTTGTAGGTATAGATTGCTTGGGCTCTTTGTGATGCCTTGTGCAAATGCTACTTTGCCAAGCTCTTAATCATAGCTATGAGATAGAGAAGGACACTTAAACCATCTTACCACCAGCACCCTGCTTTCCATTCTTCTTTGTGATCATGAACAATTGTTTAGTGCTACATTTACGCTAATATATTTACAATAATTAGTGTGTTCCCTGTGAACAAATTCATTTAATATCCTGGTTAAGGTGAGAATTCTGGTTAATCATGGTAAGCTTCAGTGTAAATGTCATGATACCAATTCACAATTAAAGCTGACAACAGAAGGGAGGGAAGGAACTCATGCGAGAGAGGACAGAAAGAACAGTTAAGAAATCAACACAATCTTATCCATTTATTATTATTTTTATGTGATTTGGAAGCCGCCTACTGGCTGGGGCAACCCAGCCAGATGGCTGGGGTATAAATAAACTATTATTATTACTATTGTTGTTGTTATTATTATTGTTGTTGTTATTATTAATTTATTAATCTGACTTACTATACAAAAAGCAATGTATGTGGAAGGAAGTTTATTTAAATTTTTATGAGCTTCAAATGATGAAGGAATAATCTGGTATGTTTTCAGAAATGCCTTTGCTGCAGAGTGTGTAAATCCAGTGGTTATTTTGTATAGAGAAGACTGGAACAAGTAATACATATGCTAAGGATAGCCATAAAATATATTTAAGACTACTATAAATATCTTTTGAAAATCATAGTATGTCCCCAGAAATATATGCACAGATATTTCAGAGATGAAAGTATTATATCAAGAATTACAATCAGTGGAAGTAGATGAGACAGCTCAGGGATAAAAACCACAATCCCAGAAACAATTCTGAAATCCAGCCAGTTGTACTAATACAAATGTGGCCTACAAAAAATGTGGCAATGTGGAGTGCTCCCAGTCAGAGTTCCAGTTAGTTAGCTATGCTCTCCCCCATGATATGCGGTTCCATTCCCACTCCCATCTGGTTTTTGAGGAGGGGTTTTCTTTCAGCATTCCATGCTTACTGAGCATGTTTGATAATAGCAGCAGTAGTAGTAGTAATAGTAGTAGTAGTAGTAATAATAATAATAATAATAATAATTTATACCCCGCCCATCTGGCTGGGTTTCCCCAGCCACTCTGGACAGCTTCCAACAGAATATTAAAAGCACAATAAAACGTCAAACATTTAAAACGTCCCTAAACAGGGCTGCCTTCAGATGTCTTCTAAAAGTCAGATAGTTGTTTATTTCCTTGACATCTGATGGGAAGGCGTTCCACAAGGCGGCTGCCACTACTGAGAAGGCCCTCTGCCTGGTTGCCTGTAGCCTCATTAGGCTTTTAGGGTGGTTCCCCCTTTAAGCCCCCCAAAGGGTTTTTATACTTATGCAAACCTTGGAATTCTCCCATGCCTGCTTGTGCATTAATGGTGTCATTTTGTACCACCTCTGAACTTTACAGTGGTACCACTAGTTATGAACTTAATTCATTCCAGAGGTCCGTTCTTAACCTGAAACTGTTCTTAACTAGAGGCGTGCTTTCGCTAATGGGGCCTCTTGCTGCCACTGCGCCACCGGCACACGATTTCCATTCTCATCCTGGGGCAAAGTTCTCATCTCGAGGTAACTCTTCCAGGTTAGCAGAGTTTGTAACCTGAAGCGTTTGTAACATGAGGTGCTTGTAACTCAAGGTACCACTTGTATTTCCAAAGGAAGAGGAAGTGATTATCAGAAGTTTAACTGTGTTCCCTCGTGATACTGGGAGAGTAGGTAATGAAAAGTGTAGGTGAAATTCAGTTTTGGTAACTATGGCTATACTTGCACACTAGCATTTGAATCCTATGCTTTAGCTCTGGTATATGCTTGCATGATTGGTGTGATCACACCAAGACTCTGTTAATTTCAGAGGATGTTAGCATAACAGCCACAATCAAGAAAAGTTGTTTGTGCAGTTCTCACCTCTACATAGCATCGCATCAGGCTCCTTATGTAGTGAAGAAAGCAGCTTGAAAATTCATAATGAGAGGCATTAGGGAAGAGAGAGAAAAAACACCTCCTGTGGCATATATACAGTCTCTTGCATAAATGGACTCTCTGGATCATAGCCAATGTGATTTTGACTAAAGGGCAAGCATTCTTGATGAACTATGTAAATGCGCATTATATGCAGTATAAAGGCTCTTAAGAACCTTGATTGTAGAACAGCACTACCATTTTATCATCATTTAACATTTATAAAAACCTAAATTGCACTAGGATCTGTACAGGAATAAAAGTAAACAAGTTCCTGCCCACAGGATCATAATCATAACATTTCAATATATTTCATTATAGAAGATGGTGCTTTGATAACTCATTGGGTTCGTTATTCTCATTCCACCCACAAAATGGGATTTAAAACCCAGTGGTGCAAAAGCAGTACAGATAAGTTATAGAAAAATCCTATACTTGCATTATGCTGGGCCAGGGGTGATGGTGACAAGAGATACACCACCATTATGCCAGTGGAACAGCTGCTGTATTCATTGTGTGCTTAGCCCAGCAGGGGAAGAGGAAAATGTATTACCAGGAAATACAAAAACAATGTAGACAAAGGGACGCACATCCTAGAATCTGCACCCATCAGGGCAAACAAACAATAAGGCTTGCACACCATCAACACACAGAGGAAGCCAATGAACTTACTTCAAGACCCATACTGTTTATCATAGAACTGTAGAGTTGGAAGGGATCCCAAGGGTCATCTAGTCCAAGCCCCTCCGATGCAGAAATCTCAACTAGATCATACATGAAAGATGGCAGCCAAACTCTGCTGAAAAACCTCAATAGAAGGACACCTGAGGGAGTCCATTCCACTGTTGAACAGCTCTTACTGTCAGAAAGTTCTTGTGCTGGTCCCGGGGGGAGGTTACTGTGAGGCGTGGTCAGGGACCTGGGTCGAGGGTCTGTAGACTGTCCTCCAAGGGCGAAGCAGGGTCCAAAGCGAGGAGCCGGGCAAGGACAGGAACTCTGGAAGAACAGGTCTGGGTGCTGGCCGAAACAGGTCTTCAATGACGTTGCTCCCGCAACCTGGGACCGGGCTGACTGGCCTTTATCTTCTCTGAAGCCAGGGGCGGTCCCGGCCCCCAGGTGACCCACCTCTCCGTGCCTTAAGGCGAGCACTCCTCCTGGGAGAAACCAGTTCCCTCCGCCTCTCTGCCCTGAGCCTCTGCAGCTCAGGAGAGGCTGGAGGGTTACTGGACTCAGGGGGAGACTCACCTTCCCCTGACAGGGCTGGGAGAGGCGCACCTGTAGGCAATGTGTCCTCAATCACCTTCGGAGCCAGAGTGGATTCACCTGGTGCCTGCTCCTGAGGATCCGGCACAGGTGCAGGCACTTCAGATACAAGGCCCTGCCCCAGCTCAGCCGGCCCTGGAGGCGGGGACTCCTGTGCAGGCTGGGATCCCTCCGGTTCAGCCTCTGAATCGGATTCCCAGGCCATCACAGTTCTTCCTGATGTTTAGTCAGATGCTCCTTTCTTGTAACTTGAATCCATTGGTTCGGGTCCTGGCCTCCATGTGACAGCCATTTAGATCAGGCATAGGCAAACTCGGCCCTCCAGATGTTTTGGGGCTACAATTCCCATCATCCCTGACCACTGGTCCTGTTAGCTGGGGATCATGGGAGTTGTAGTCCCAAAACATCTGGAGGCCAAATTTGCCTATGCCTGCTTTAGATACTTGAAGATAGCTGTCCTATCTTCTCTTTCCCAGGTTAAACATACCCAATTCCCTCAACTGTTTCTCGTAAAAGTTGGTTTTGGGACCCTTGATCATCTTGATCACCCTCTTCTGCACATGTTCCAGCTTGTCAATGTCATGAAGTAGTGATCCTGTGGGTGGGGCCCCTCAGGAAGGTGGTAACAATTAGTCCCCAAAGCAGGAGTATGTGATGGAGCTGGCTGGTTGCCAGCATTCCCCAGCTGCTGTAAATCTTTGACTTAACCTGCCAGGGGACAGAGAGAACATGCCATGTATTAGACTTGCTGTTTGATGTTCTGTAGCTGGGGCCAGAGAAGAAGCCAATAAAGCCTGATAACCCGTTCGGTGACTGCATGTGATTAATTAGTAACTTGGAGGGAGGACTTGAGAAAGCGACCCCCTCCTTGACAGTCAATACGCTTCTTAAATTTTGGCACCCAGAACTGGACACAGAACTCGCATGTGTGGTCTGATCATGGCAGATTTGACGGACCTGACTTGGTATAAAGTCTTTACTTGTTACAGTGAATTGACAAAAGGTATCTGATTAACACATTTGTGATGTATAAATTGTTGCTTTGTTTCAATGGACCCAATGTTCACACTTGCCTTTTGCTGTTATTTAGTCGTGTCCGACTCTTCGTGACCCCATGGACCAGAGCACGCCAGGCACTCCTGTCTTCCACTGCCTCCCGCAGTTTGATCAAACTCATGCTGGTAGCTTCAAGAACACTGTCCAACCATTTCGTCCTCTGTCGTCCCCTTCTCCTTGTGCCCTCAATCTTTCCCAACATCAGGGTCTATTCCAGGGAGTCTTCTCATGAGGTGGCCAAAGTATTGGAGCCTCAGCTTCACGATCTGTCCTTCCAGTGAGCACTCAGGGCTGATTTCCTTCAGAATGGATAGGTTTGTTCTTTCAATAGTCTCCTCCAGCACCATAATTCAAAAGCATCAATTCTTCAGCGATCAGCCTTCTTTATGGTCCAGCTCTCACTTCCATACATCACTAGTGGAAAAACCATAGCTTTAACTATACGGACCTTTGTTGGCAAGGTGATGACTCTGCTTTTTATAGATGCTGTCTAGGTTTGTCATTGCTTTTCTCCCAAGAAGCAGGCGTCTTTTAATTTTGTGGCTGCTGTCACCATCTGCAGTGATCATGGAGCCCAAGAAGGTAAAATCTCTCACCGCCTCCAGTTCTAACTGTAGCCTTAAGTGCTAATAATTCTCTTCTTTAAAATGTTCATTGATCTGCAAAGATACTGTTCTAAAGAAAATATATTCTCTTATATCATATATATATTTCTAAATATCTGTGATTGTTTAATAAAACATGTCACTTTATCACAGTGATGGACAAGATTTCATAATTTTGGGTTGGCATAATGACATCCTATGAGCTTTCAATTACACATAAGGCAGATAGCAATAATATGAACAAGTGATTAGGATTCTATGAGCACTTTTCTTTCAAACCTAATTAAATGTCATACAGATTTGATACCAGAATGCTGGGGTAGGAGATCCTTCCAGCTGCAAGCTTTTAATGCTGCCTGGTCATTTATCTTCTAATCTAAGCAATATATGGAATTGCAATGGACTCCCCATACTTCAGGGGATATTGCACAGTTTTTTTAAAAAAAACAAGCATGTACAAATCAGCAAATTTTATTTTGAAGGAAAAGTAGCTGCACTGGGCCCCTGTTTTGATCGTGCCCCTGATGCAGCTTAGAGCCCTGTGCAAGTTGTCCACCAAATATTGCCCTTCCCAACTGCAAGTTGTCTTCAAATGTGCGAAAAGGTGTGAAAAGCAAAAGTAAACCAAGTGTTATATGCATTGGTGCTATATAAATAAGTAATAATAAAAAGAATACCTCAGGTTATACATATGACAAGTTTATTATTGTTTGATGCTATTCCGTTTTTATATAGACTTAAAATATTCAGATATCTAATAAAAAAAGAGAATGATATGCTGTATTGGTCATACTCAGAGTAAGCCCATTGAAATCAATGGACTTTCTCCAAGTATGAATAACATTGGATATCACCTGGAATGTATTACACTGTAAGTGATGATGATATGATGGACACAAAGATATACATAGAAAAATAATTTGATTCAAATCCATACTAAGATGAGATTTCATTTTTATTTACCAATGTTACAATCAGAAAACTTGAAATATATGGCTACAAGTATGGGAGATTTAAAAGAAACTAGTGATAATACTTTGTAGTTTTCTTTACATATGTATACTTTTTTTAAAAAAGCAGCAATGTTCTAGATTTCTTACTGAGTAATTAAAAAAATATATTCTCCCTTTGCAAAATCTAGTACAGTACTGCAAGAATGAGCGAAAAATTGAAAACAACTAACTCCCCCCCCCTCCCCGTAAAGGACACATAAGTTTACTGGATTTCTTACACTATATACATGATGCTACAGACTAATAGTGCTGCTATAATCTTTAAAAGTTGGTAGGAATATATGATAGTAATGATATGATGAGTCACCAATATGAGTTCAGTAGAAATATGTTCCAGGCACTAGTAGAATATACTAAATTGTGCTTTTGAACTGTAGTAGCAATCATCCTGTCCAAAAGGCAGGATTTCGGTTCTAATCCAAGATTCCTAAAATGAAATGAAATTTATAGCCCAGTCAGATAAGTGATGAATAATATGATTTTGCAGTGGACAATTTGAAATTATTCTTACATTTTAGAACCTGAATGCTCCAAATATATACCCTAGATACATTTAAACATAAAGTTCAGTATTTTAGAAGGGATAATAACAGTTCAGGAATTCTGCATGTTACATATCCTTGAAGTAAACAATTAGTTGCTTACTATATACATCATACTACCATATTATGGCTGCTGCTTCAGTGACTAAATTCCTGGGGTACTTCTGAGTAGACATATAGTCTAGCCTCTCCCTGATAGTGGTCAGCCAGATCAATTTTGCGTTGGGGTGGGATATTTTTTAACGTTAATTTTATAATCAGGCAAGCTGTTAATCCTCTGCATTTCTAGATGATATTTAAATATTTTATTGTGAAGTTTGTATATTTTGCTATATCTTCACTGTCACTCTGTCCCATGGTTGATTGCAACATAAATTTGATGTCATTTCTGACATAAATTTCTGACATAAATTTAAGTATGCTGTCAGTAAACTTTAGTTTTCAAAATGTTTGCTTTTCTTTTAGGATACTGATACTACATAATTTGCCAGGTAGATTAAAGAAAGATTAGAGACCTCTAATTATCTAATAGTTGATAGAACTTTTTTATGTAAAGGTAATTCACACTCTTATCTTTTACCCAGAAGTACAAAAATATAAACGACCGCATGTTCTCAGATTCAGCATTTTCAAAAATCCCTTATGCCATGGAGTTCACTATCACAGGAAACACTCTTGTCAGTGGTTCCTGAATAATTATTAACGAGTCTAATTAACGGAATCATGGGACTCTTCAGAATCCACCTGTCGCTTCTAGCATCTGATCTCAATGTGAAATAAATTGAGCATCTCATGCTGAATATCACTTATTTTCAAGTCATGGAAAGTAAACACAACATTCCTGTATCTAACACCCATGTATTAGGAATACTGCTTTTCACATAATCCATTTGCAATCATCTACTACCATCACCATCCCTTTTCTCAAATCTATTTCAATTATTACATAGAAAATGCAGGCCAGAAGTGTATAGGAGGCATGTTTCTCCTGTAACTGTAAAGTGGAACTCCAGAAATCTTGCCCCAGTGCAGTCAGTCTTTGTGCTTCAGATAAAACCCATTATAAGGTATGATCTTCGTGTCCCACTTTGTAGGTTTAGAAAAAGCAGGAACACAAATTCACTTGTATTTTTTCTATTCCTATTAGCTTTCGAGTCTGCTTTTAGTATGTAACCGTATCCTCAGCAAAATGGTAATTTCAAGTATAGCTCCAACTTACAGTATTAGAATACTGGAGGTGGATGCAATTATCTGTGCAAGAAACTGCAAAAGTATAGCGCAACAACTTGAAACTAGTATTATTTTATCTTCCTCTGAATCAAAACTTTTTGAAAGGGTCTTTTAATAGTGGTTTTTCCATTCTGTGTTATACTTTTGTGTTCATACAGTTACCAGTGCTTAAGTGGGTGATTGGCACTGTTGAAGCAACCACCTAAAATGCAAACTTATTCCAGTGTAAATGTCCTAAATATTACTTCACCAAGCAAGCAGATCAGATCTAGGTATCTGCTTTTTCCAGAAATAGTTGTTCCTCAATAGCTAAGCCATATTTAAGATAAAGCACTGCTGTATCTGGAGCTACGCGCTGTTGTTCATCAAGACACATTCTAGGGAATACTAGTGTCATGGAACCTGGAAATTTGATCATTCCTCCAATAGGAGTCTTTACTCTTCTCCAACAGGAGGTGGTGGTTGACACAGTTTGTATAGCCTGCCAAAAAGAAAGAACAATTATAAAAGTGCCTGAGTTTTGTGAAACTGTCTAAAACATTTAAACTTTCTACTAACTACTGGAGAGCCGGGCTGGACGGAATTTTCAGGCCCCCAACCTGCCCAGTATTTTGCCTGACCAAAGGTGGCAACTCTAGTTCAAATGAGTATCCGGAATAAAATAAAATATCTGTTTAGCTCATGAAAATATGCCCCAATATAGGCAAGTTGCACCCGAGCTTTCAAAATAGTTCATTAGAAAGATCCATGTCCAGTCAATTGCAAGGGGAAGACCGCCAAAGTATGGAATCTCATGCATTACCACAGCCGGGGCAAGACATATATACAGTATATGTTAATAATGTTCAGTGTAAAACTAATTATGCACATTCCAGCTCTACCTCTAGCAGGGAAGCTGGTATGAACCAAAACATTTATAACTAAAGGGAGAGAACTGACCATTCACTTGGCAGTCACATTTAAATGTTTCCAGAGAAAAATAAACAACCCCCAAGATAATAGGCTCTTAAATACATCTCCAGGGATAAAGGGAATTTCACCCAGCTCCTAGTTCAGCCCAATCAGGATATTTTCCTAAACTGGCTAAAACTATATTACAATGGCTTTGTAATAATCAACCTTCCTGCTTGGCAGGGGGTTGGACTCGATGGCCCTTGTGGTCTCTTCCAACTCTATGATTCTATGATTCTAAGTGCTCAACTCCACCAGAACTGGCATTTGGTACCTAACTGCATAAGCTCCAAAAGTATGGATGTCCCTAAGAAACAAACAAAAAAACACCCTGTACTTCAATATCAATAAAATTGTGGTCTGAGTCTGGGTAAAGTATTTGACAGAAATTGGAGAAATGATAGTCTTGGTCACAGGCCATTGATTGCATGTTTCGTTACCTTGGAGCAGATGGTGGTGTTCGGTCCCTAACTCCTAAATTCTTGGCAGTGTTCTGTACTCTTGCTCCCTGTAAGACAGAAAAATGATTGTGCTTCTAATAGAGTTATTCCTTAAAAATGGGGGGGGGGGGCTCTCCACCAGGACATTTACACGGTTATTCATATAAACAAAATGTTCAAATATTGGATACCTAAACAATCGTTTTTCCTTGCTGATTGGGAAATAGAAGATGCCCCGAAGCAGCAGTAAGTAACTGAAGAGTTGTTTGTGGCTTCAAAAAATATAATCGAATAAAAAAGACTGTTCCCACTGCACCTTCAGTTTCTAAAGGGAGAATTCCGACCAAACATTCAAAAGCCTGGAGAGGTTCAAAGAATGGTCAGCACCTGTGCTATCCATAATGCTTTATTTCCTCAAAAAATGTAACAATCTCAAAAAACATATACCAGAGTTATTGGGAAAACTACAAGGTATAGATGGCAATTAAGATCAAAACAGACGCATCCATTGTTGTGCTGTAAATGTTATGTTTTATGTTTTGACTATCTCAAGGTCATGCTGAGCCAAGAGAGATAAATTCATGCACTCAGCAAGCTGGGAATTCTTACTTTCATTTTGTACCTCACACCTTGCAGTTTTTTCTCTGAAGTGGTGTTTTGTTTTGTTTCTTGTAATGAAGCCATGACACGCTGGAGGAGTAGTGGCCATCAGTGCCGATTTGGGGCACAATTGTGCCAATTTTGAATGAGATCTCGCCCCAGATGGGCATAATCTTGCTTGAAATCAGCACCACTTCTTTGCCGAGGTGATGGGGCAGCAGTGGGCCCCTTTGGATTGATGGCCATGGCTCTAAGCACCTGCCTTGGCTGAGAAATCCTGGGTTCCCAGGCCCAGTCCTGTTCAACCTGCATATGTGTTAAACATTAATGTACTTTCAAATGGATAGAATTGCTTTCCAAGGCCAATAATCCAACTGGGGGGGAAACTGAGCATTGGGTAGCAAAAATGTAATGTATCAAGCAATAAAGAAGTTTACTTGTTTGCGCATCACATCTGTAGCTTGCAGGATATAGCGAGGAGGTAGGCCATGACTCCGAGCAAGAATTATAGCCTGTTCCAGAGTGACACTCAGAGTGCACCTGCAATACAAAATCAGATAAATGCAGGAGAGATCAAGTTTTATTGCATTCTAGTTCTCTGTACAAAAATGTGTAATCATGTTGGTCCATTAGAACAAAAATCCAAAGCTGCTGTATTCATTAAGTCCAAAAAAGTCAAAGTAGTGAGTAGCCTTTCTTTCTAGTTCTACAGAATTCTTCTTACCATCTAGAACACACACAAGGGAGGGGCTTATTCTGGAGCAAAACACAAGCCCCGCCCACCAGATACCAAGCACTCTACTATTCAAATTAGTGTTTTTCTTGCAGTTTTATGATGCGAACATGTTGAAACTGTGCACCACATGAAAATCAAAAGTCTGTGTGAAACTTCCTATTGAATTTAAAGAGCATTTTTTTCTCAAACAGGTAAAACTCAAGTTTATAGAACAAAATTTGGATTTTCATTTGAGAAGGCAAATTTGCACTTAGATGATCCAAGCCTACTGCTCTATCCACTGAGCAACACATATACTTCAATCTGATGAATATTTACCTAGTGGTAAGTTAAACTGAGCTGAATTCTATTGTAAATTGTTGTGATCTGCTACAGGGTGGGGTGGCATTTTGTGCTTGCAAGGCAGCTAGAAACCAACCAACCAGGGCATCTAGGATTGTAGTTGTGGCCTCAAAATCCGAAAACAGAAGATTCTCCCTATTTAGGATTATGCTAATTTACATAAATGATTGTGAATTTACATAAATGATTAATTTGTATACATTATAGTAAATATGTTTCATATAGCACTGTGAAGGTTAATAAGTACATTTATTTTCTTTCTGGTGTGATCCTATTCAGATGATACACTTGATTGCTATAAATGTCTGTCTGGAGAGATACAGGATTTGTTGCTTTAATGTAAAATTGGAAAATGCACTGTAATAAAAATCAAAGCAAAAGTAATTGCTAACTTTTCAGAAGCTCAAATATTAGCTTCGATACTGGAATGCAAATAAATCTTTCAAGCATTTTTAGCTTGGTGCTGTTAAGTACAGTTCAATTTGTGGAAGAAATAACAGACAAAGGAGCCAGACTCCATCCACTCTCCATACCAAGCTGAAAGATAGCTAGGACTTTGTATTTAACTAAAATGAAAAGCTGATGACATAATTTGTTGCCAATGGTCGTTTTCTGTGAACTCACATTGTTAGTATACATACACATAATCCTTTTAAACTACATTTATTCTCTCTCTTATAGAAAGGATAGGATTGTTAAGTCCATTCAACATTTGATCCTGACTGACCTGGGTCCTGTGACTGTCTCCATGTTGGAAACCCTATGCACAAGTAAAGCAACCTGCTTGAGGTTAACACCAATCACGCATTGGCTGGGAAGTGTCCGCAGTGCGCATCAAAGAGGTGAGGGTCACTGTGTGCATGTTTCCACTTGCCCTTTTGTACATTCAGACCGAACATCTGAAGAGGGCTTTAAAGTTCTTAACCTCAGCAGGTCATGTAGATTTCAAAAGATTATAAATTTCTTACTGCTTTGAGAACACTTGCATTACACTAAAAATAAGGCCTTTTATTTTAACGTTTGGTTTTATTTCCACATATTTTGAAAAAACGCCCTGCCATCTGCTACTTACTCATTCTGTTCTCTTGGTTGGGTTTTGCTAATTGGTGACCTTTAAATAAATTAGTTCTTTATTCATGAGAAGAGTCAAAACCATTCAAGATTTAATACAAAAGGCAGAGAAAGCAGACCAAGTTTAGATTCTTAAAACCAGTGCTTTTCTTCTGGGGGTACGCATACCCCTAAATATTTTGTGAATCTTTGTACTTTTGTCCATTTACCGTCCCCCCCCCCAATTTGAAATATAAAATGGTGATTTTCTTGAGTCAAAATGAGAGTACCCCTAAACATTTTCTTTTTTTTAGAAAAAAAGCACTGCTTAAAATTGCCAGTTGGGTTCTCACTTCTGAGCTGTCCTCACATGCCAGTCCACAAAATGGCTTATATTCCTCTCAGACCAGTAGGAGGCACACATCCAGGAAGCATTGTGGTATACCTAGAAGCAGCATCCATTTAATTTTTCTTACGTAATCTCTCTCTTACTCAAGCAAAACCCAGCTTGCAGTGTGGCACCCAAGACAATCTAGACTATGTTATTATCTATTCAAGAGCAACACCAGAGTAGAGGAGTTCACAAGGAGATAGCTCTCAACCACATTTGGGACAGCAACATTTTTAATACATGTTTTACATAATGTAAAAAATAGTGTTACATATTCTTATGCTATGCTACCTCACAGTCAGTTACAAGAGCTGTACACACATGTTCAGTTCTGAATAAAAATTGTTTTAATAAATCATTATTATTGGAAGTTGGTGACAATAGCAGCAATCAAGAAAAGTGATAAATTACCATACCGGTGAACTCCACTATTGCACATGATGATATGGCAAGCTCCAAGTCTGCTACAGAGTTCTGAAGAGACTGACAGCAGTCCAACTCCTGAGGCACTGCATGCTGTGTAAGCACAGGATGCTGTGCGCTTAGATCTTATGAATGACACCATCAGTCGGTAAAGTTCATCCAGAGAATTGATGGGCCGCATCAGCTGCAAGTAAGTGACAATGCTGCTGTCATGAACATATACTCACTGCCTCAAGAAGAAAGTAATGAATTCTAAGTTCATCAAAAACCAAACTGTAATTTCTCTTAATGACATGAGAATAAATTCACAGAGCATAGGTACTATGGCATCCTGAAGACAGCCTATTTGTCCTTCATGTAGAAGATAAGTAACTTTAGGTCCCATTACAGTGGTACCTTGGTTGTTGAACGTAATCCGTTCCAGAAGACCGTTCGACTTCCAGAATGTTCGACAACCGAACCGAGGCACAAAGGGAGAATTTCAATTTCAATTGTGAAAATTGAAAAACATGCAGCAGAAGCCATTTGACTTCCAAGGCGCGTTCGAAAACTGAAGCAATTACTTCCGGGTTTGGGGTATTCGAAAACCGAAACTTTCAGCTTCCGAGACACTCAAAAACCGAGGTACCACTGTACTAGGACAAAGACAGGCAAAGTTGTAGCTGGCCCTTTTAGCAATTATGTAACAAAAGATCACAGCTTTTGTTCTTTAATTAGGCAATTAAAGGAAATTAAGAGTGGAAACTTTTTAAACAGACAGATTACACTTTCTAGTGAGACAAAGAAAGGAAATGGAACTAATGAATTGTCATACTTACAATAGAGATCCCCTCCCCCGAAAACTCTTTCTTATATTCACATTCTCAAGGGTTGTAGCTCCTGAGAGCTCTACTGATTTCTGCTGCTAACAGATTCTTTAGTGGAGTAGGAGAGCTGGAAAAAAGATTCACATCTGACAATCAATGCACCCCTTTGGTTTCAGATAGTACATGGTAGACGAAAGCCTGGGACACAAATTTTCACGGTACGGTCCTCCAACAACTGTGATGGCTCATTTACCAGAAGTAATGTATTTAGCATTAACTCTGGAGGTGTATATTCAATTCTGGCCAAACTAAGCCTCCTAGAGCCTTTGTGTCCCAGGCTTTTTAGACTTATCTACCATGTACTATCTGAAAACAAAGGTGTGTGTTGGTTGCCAGACGTGAAATATGTTACCATTATTTTCAGCTCTTCTACCCCACTACTTCTGCCCTTTCTATTCCATTTCTGATGCTTGTGCCTCCTGTTTTATGCTTTAAGGTTCATACATATGCACCTGCCCAAAATAGCCACTTATAAAGGTGTCGTTGTTAAGTTGTGGGTGAACATATCAGACGACACAGCGATTCTTCAAACAGCTCTTGTTTATTCACAGGCCAGAACAGAACTGAACTGAAGGCTTCAGTCAGCCTGCTTATATAGAGCTCCAGTACAATGTAACTGTAACAATTTTCTAAAACTATCCAATCACTGAATGTCATTTTCGATCCCTTATTTGCATAACTATCTACAGTATCCCCCTGCTAGCCCAGGGTGAGAACTTCAGTACATAACAGTCATCTTATTAGCTTACATAAGTAAGTTTACACTCTGCCTCCATGACTGGAAGCTGTGTACTTTTGAATACCAGTTGCTGGAAATTGCAGGAGGGGATGTTGCTTGCAGGCTTCCTGTAGGTATCTGGTAGGCCACTGTGAGAACTGGATAATGGACTAAATGGGCCATTGGCCTGAACCAGCAGGCTTTTCTTAGGTTCTTAAGTCAGCCATTCTATGTATAAACATGGGCACATGTTTCTCTACAGAGAAAACAAATATGGCAGCAGCAGCACTGGAAGGTATGGTATAGTTGAGTGAGCTCTGCAATGTGAGTAACCTAAATCTCTGAAACACAAGAAACTTCCCTGATAAGGACCCTAAGGAGTAGGTTCCCCTCCTTCACATGATTAATCCAGTTTTTAATCTTAGTATGTCTCAAGAAATACAATGTTTTCCTTGTGGACAATATGCATTGCACTATTGCTCTTAAGGAATACCTAATTCGGATGATGAAACAGTTTAATTAACACATTCTTATTTCGTTTACCTTATCTATATAAGCAGCTTTTGATGTTGAATTAGGTGGAACATTTGACTTGTCCAAGTAAAATGCCCTGGAAAAAATAAACATCTACAATGGGTTAATTGTTCAAGAGCTTTTATAATGTACTTTTAAAGCGAAGACCTTTAGCCTCTTTGTGGCATTTTTAAAGCATTCACAACACAAAGAAGCACCATGCAAATTAGTGATGGGCAAATGTTAATTTAATGCTACCCTCCCTTGAAACTTATTGTGAAAAATATTAATAATTTTGAGGCAAGCTGTCGTGAAAATTAAATGTACCCCACCATATGGTGTAAGCCAAAGCTTTCATTAATATAAAATATGCTAACCCTTGGAAACAGACTTAGTTAAAAGTTGTAGAATGAGAAAATCTTAGTTTGCATTACAAAAGCAATTCTTTAGAATATATGACCTTCACAGGGTCATGTTTACAGCAGCTTGCATACAATCTACTGCAATTAGTAAGAGTCTGGAAAAGTAGATCATAAATGGCTATGGGTAGTTCAGGACCTAAGTTCAAATACTTTACTTTCAGCTGAACAAATGAAGAGCACTTTTTTTATTTGATAGGTCTTGATTTTATGGTCTACAAAATAACCATGAAGGAATCAGTCAACATCAAGCATAGCACCCAGGGAGCTATGCAGATGTGTGCTATCTCCTTCCTTCCATTTGTGTTTGTTGTGCTTATGAGGAGAATAAAGGGATTTGAACCCTGCCTGTATGGGTGCCTGGGGACTAGCTCTAGCACAGTAATTGCTAGCATGCTTCACTAGCTGGTTGAGTTGGGGTGGGAGGATATTGTGGTGTCATATTGCAAGTTCTCTGTGCAGTGATGCCAGGGCTGTGATTATGTTCTTTCCCCTGTGTCACAAGTTCTTTAGTTATTTCCATATATTGAGTATATTAGTGGCAGCACAGCCCACAAGATGCCACTGGTGGTGTTCCATTGGACACCACTCGTGTTTGTCATTTTTTATTTTATTTTTACACTCTTTTGGTATTTTTAAAGAATGCGTTGTTCCCATCTCTTCCTGGGCTGAGCATGCAATGTATTTGGCAGCCATTTTCCCAGCAAAGCAGAAACATTTATCTATTTCCTGTGTAATACAAATATAGGACAGTTCAGCCCTCACACGAGATAGGTTTTCAGAGTGTAACTTATGTGAACATGAAATAATTAATACTACTAAGTATTATTATTATTTATTAAATTTGTATACCACCCTTCATCCAAAGATCTCCAGGGTGGTTCAAACCATGAAAATACAAAATAAAAGTGAAATGCATAACAAAAACAAAACAAAACAAACCCATAACCCGCCCTCCTACAAACACATTTAAAATGTTAATCAGCCCAAGGCCTAGTTGAAGAGGAATGTTTTCATCTGGCACCTAAAGTAGCTGACACTTGTAGAAAATTTGAAAGTCCTACACTTGTATAGCTTTGTACAATATGATCTTCTGTATTTCTGAGAACATGGTGAGCTGAGGACAGCATACAAATTTCCAAAGTACTTCACTTAATTACTAAATGCCTGTTTAGGACCTTAATCAAATGTTACAAGGAAAGCTAATGGAAAACTTGGAGTATTGCCCAAAGCAAGGCAGTATTTTCTAATCTGCCTGGAGTGACAAGTGTGAAATCATAATACTTACTCCATGGATAAGCAAACTAAGGGCCAGGGACTGGATGTGGCCCAGCCTGCGGATGGTTCAGAATCAGCGTGTTTTACTTGAGTAGAATATGTCCTTTTATTTAAAATGCATCTCTGGGTTATTTGTGGGGCATAGGAATTTGTTCATAGCTTTTTTAAAAAAAATATAGTCCAGCCCCCCCCCCAAGGTCTGAGGGACAGTGGATCAGCCCCCTGCTGAAAAAGTTTGCTGACCCCTGACTTACTCAATGTGCAGAAAATATTAGCTTTATGATTCTGAAAATGTGGGAGAATTTTTTTTTAAAGGTAGAAATTATATAGGAGTAAGACCCATTTCAGTCTGAATGAGAATTGTTGTTATGGGAACATGCCTTACATATAACAAGGTAAGGTTTAAAGCTGCCATTTGATGTTTGGAACAAATAATAGTTTCCACATTATATCTGAATACAAGAGATTGGTTTGTTGAAATCATGTATACAGGTAACTATACAGCAACCAGGATCAAATGGTAATTAGGTCTAAACTTATCTAAATCATGCACCATAGAAAACAAGGTCAGGGAAATAAAAAGTCAGGAAGTGCAATAAAAGAACATACGAGATCCAGTTGAATTCCAACTATGGTTATGGTTTAAACACACACACACACACACACGTTCTGAAATGGAGCATGTAAGCTCACATACTTGAATATATAAATAATCCCTCTTTTTTATTATAATATACTTTCTAAATTCTACCAACATTTCTTATGTATTCTGCATGCTTTATATTTTGTAATATAGCTTCATTTGCATGGTCACAGCAAGCAAATTGAAGGTCTAATGACTACTAATTTTGTTGTGAATAAAAATCTCATTGCTAAAATTTTGTTTGCAACTCTAACTCTTTTTTTATATTTCACTATAGTACTCCATTGATCATATATGTTTACACAGAATCGTAGACTTCTTGAATTATGAAATATTAAATTTGTGATGTTATTTGGAAGCAACATGTTTATTGTGTATTCTGAATTGTAAAACACAAATTTAAGCTGGCTATTGTTAGAATTATCATTGGTGTAGTTGTCATACTGTACCCCTGCTTAACTCTGAAAAGGGAAGAAAAGGGGGGAAGTACTTATAGAGGATAAGGGACGCGGGTGGCGCTGTGGGCTAAAGCCTCAGCGCCTAGGGCTTGCCGATCGAAAGGTCGGCGGTTCGAATCCCCGCGGCGGGGTGCGCTCCCGCTGCTCGGTCCCAGCGCCTGCCAACCTAGCAGTTCGAAAGCACCCCCGGGTGCAAGTAGATAAATAGGTACCGCTTACCAGCGGGAAGGTAAACGGCGTTCCGTGTGCGGCTCTGGCTCGCCAGAGCAGCGTTGTCACGCTGGCCACGTGACCCGGAAGTGTCCCCTGACAGCGCTGGCCCCCGGCCAATAGATGTGAGATGGGCGCACAAACCCCAGAGTCTGTCAAGACTGGCCCGTTCGGGCAGGGGTACCTTTACCTTTACCTTTACTTATAGAGGATAAAATACGTATTTGTCCTCACAAAGAAGATGGAGTTACTAAGTGAGCTTTCTCAGTATCTCTACTGTTCAGATAATAAAAAGGGTTTGGGAAATCCCCAGAACAGGGAGAAGTCCTATTGTACAGGCAGAAGCCCTTTGCCAACCAGATGATTTTGGTAGATATAGCCCAACCTTTTCACCTGTGTTGCTGCAATCAACATTTCCTTTGCTTCTAAAATTCTATTAAAATATAAGAGACAGGAAGAAATTTTCAATAAGAAAAATACATGGGAGACAGATGATCTCCATAATTATTTATTTTGTAGTATGATTGGGAAATGCTGTTTTAGACTTCTAAACTTTATTTTTCTTACACAAGGAAGACTTCCTTGTAAGAAATAAAAGAGGGCAAAATTCCATTAAAAATATTTATTTGAATAAATGCAAATGCCTATTAAGCAAATCAGGTTTGCTTTCAGCTGAAAGGCATATTTTTCATAAATTTGAAATAGTAATTAACTATTCCTGGTTGAAAGCAATTCATTTTTCAATTTTGCTCTAGTGCACAACTGGAGAATTCAAATTGTCAAAAGAGACATGTGGATAGGGAGCTATTAGCAGAAGATTTGTTTTCTGTAAATGAGTTCACACAAAATATTCTTCAAATGGATTGCATCTTATGTTTGGGAAGGACCACATTTGTTTCCACAGAAGAATGGAGAACACTGGCCACGGGGAAGCATTTTTCACTATTTTTTAAACAGCTTGTATAAGATATAGCTCTGACTATACTACCCAAATTACATGGTAGTTACTCAGGCACATTCCAAGTTTGGAGGCTCTGGGTAGATTGCAGACAGGTCAGCTGCCAGCCTACAATAATGTAGCTGCATATGATGTCCCTAAAGTTCTCACTCACATTAATTCTGCTGCTCCTGGTATGTGCATAAGTAAGGCAGTGACACCAGGCAGTTTGGGCATCCAACCCAGTGCTCCAATCAGTTCTGCTGCTGCGGTCCCCACACAAGTGCCCTTGTAATAGCCAGGCTCTCCTGTGGTGAGTATTGGAGGAGCTGAAAACAGGGCTGCCACAATTAAGATGGTAGGGCTGGAAAGTATTGGCATGCAGCCTTTAGCTCCAACTAGCACTGCCCTGCAAGTTCTTGCTGGCTGCCCTGGCCGTGGTAAAGAGGATGGGCCAATATGGCGCATGCTGGAGCCAGGCCCACTTAGATTCCATAAGAGAAAAGAGAAAATCAGATGTAAAGAGCAAGAGATATGAAAAAAATAAAATTTTATTTCGTTTTATAATTGATTTATGGTAATGCATTACTACTGTATTTGATTTCTTCCTTTCACCTAATTTCCCAAGATTATGAAGAGATTAACTGATTTAATCAAAAGCTCCTGTAATTATACTATATTTATAATGCTATGCCTAAATTTTTGCTAATGTATCACTAAGTTCCCCATAGCTCTTAATAACTGCTGAGCTTTCATATATGCCGCAATAAAGGTGTTTAAAAATCTTTGCTGACTTAATTACTTTCTCCCTTTTGAGCAGCATCTTCCCATCAGCAAAACATAAGGTCAGGGTAAATTTACACCATTAACCTCTCCCCCAACTTGAAAACAGAAAATCAGCATACCATTTTTCTTGCGAAAAATGCCAAGGAAACAGAACTAGTAAAGTCTAATTATAAAACACAACAGGCTGGCTGAAAGTTTGACAAGAATACATAGAGCCATTAAAATGAGACTAGGGCAGATGCTAAAAGATATATCTGCACCTTCCTAAATTCTCAAGGTAAGTAGTTTCCTGACTATTACCATGCCTTTGCTGATTGCAGCACCCTGGTTTTTCACCTAGTACACAGTGTGTTCCTTATAGGCTACCATGTATATGTTGAAATCTGGAGCAAATGGGAAGTGAGGAATTTCACAGCAGACTGGCTTTTATTGTCTCTTCAGAAGCAGCATGGTGTGCATTGGAATGGAATTAGGTCAGTTGGGTTTGGAAGAATGTCCCATCTTGTAGATGCTTAAATCTGCAGCCTAGTTAACTTAGTCTTGTCTCCTGTTTTCCTTCAAAACATTTGGCAAACTACGTGTATCAGTTTATATTAAAATTATAGAGGATCATAATGTTTATGAAGCTTGAAATGAACATCAGGTATGTGTGCTTCTCCCTTCCCTTGCCCCACCTCTCCAATCTTCCTGTACTGGCTTCAGCAAGGAAATCCTGGTGGTGTTCTAACTATTCTAACTAATAGGTGTTCCCTATTATGCCCCAAATGGGGAACCCTGGTTTAATATTTCAGCAATTTCTTACCTGCCCTTCACCACAAGATCCTAGTGGTGGCTGCAACCATATAATCATACAATATTAAAATATAACAAAACAATTTAGAACAAACCAGAGAATGTACATCAGACAACAGGCATGGTCTCTTAACCAGGATATTAGGATATGAACTGATTCAGTACAAGAGGGGAATGTACATGTAGGCCTGGTGCTCATTCCCTTTGTAAACTACAGTTTATTTATGAAGTTGGAGCATTACATCCAAGCCGTCTTTCTGCATATGAGAGTACAAACACTTGCAAGAAACGCTACAGAATGTTAAGAATTGTTTTTAATAAATGAATTAGTCAAACTAGTTGCATTTAAGATAACGATGTTGCTGCTGCTATTTATACAGGGCCATCAGTATGCATAGTGCTTTCCAGAGACTAGAGAACAGTTCCCTACTATGAAGAATTTCCAGTCTAAAATTTGCAAAGCAGAGCAAGGGGTGGCAATATGCATTTATTCAGTTGCACATGCTTAGGCTGAGTTGCAATAGGGCATGGGAGCCATACTGACTTAAATTTAGGTATTCCTACCTGAACTAATTTGTAGGTCAGGTTGATACCAATGCATATTAATAATAGTTTGCAATCCTAAAAGATGCTTGTGCTTAGAGAGCCACTAAATAGGACTTCACTTGCCCTTTACTTGTTTCAAGAGTGTGACTCCTATTTGAGTTCTTGGATAAGACACATATAGATAAGCAATTACCTTACCTGAGTTTTTGGTTATACTGTTTCACTTTTTCCAATGAAGCTGCATTAATCTGGGCTTGAAATTCTTCTACCGATACATTGTCCCTGTAATAATAGCCTTCCATGCTTTCTAGGGCTACAAAAGAAAATTAATATAAATATCTATATGATTCTTTTCCGATTAAAATATGTCTAAGATATGCTGAAGCCCCCTGAATGGATCCATTTGATCTGGAACCCTGCACAGTCAGGATCTCATATCATGGGAGCTGCCTATGTGTGTTTGGCAGACTCTGCAGACATATACCGTATTTTTCGCCCCATACGACACACTTTTTCCCCTCCAAAAATGAAGGGGAAATCTGGGTGCGTCCTATGGGGCGAATGCAGGCTTTCGCTGAAGCCTGGAGAGCGAGAGGGGTCGGTGCGCACCGACCCCTCTCGCTCTCCAGGCTTCAGGAAGCTCTGTGCAACCCTCGGGAGACCGGCTCCGAGGGTTGCACAGAGCTGCCTGCAGTCCCCGGCTCAGCACAGCTCTGCATGGCCACCGGGAGCGGGGCGCTAAGTCCCGCCCCGCTCCAGATGGCGGGGCAGAGCTGCCTGCCGTCCTGGGACTGCAGGCAGATCTGCGCCGCCATCGGGAGCGGGGCGCTAAGTCCCGCCCTGCTCCAGACGGCGGGGCAGAGCTGCCTGCCGTCCGGGGACGGCAGGCAGTTCTGCGCCGCCATCGGGAGCGGGGCGCTAAGTCCTGCCCCGCTCCAGATGGCGGCGCAGAGCTGCCTGCAGTCCCGGGATCAGCGCACTTCTCCCCATCGCCAGCCCCACAAGCTCGGGGGACAGCGGGGAGGCAGAGCGTGCCTTCCCACTGTTCCCCGACCTGGTTCTTCCAGCCCCGCACCTGGGGGGGAAATTAAAAAAAAATTCTTTATTTCCCCCCAAAAAAACTAGGTGCGTCCTTTGGGCCGGAGCGTCCTATGGGGTGCAAAATACGGTATGCAGCCTCCTATAGATGGGTGGCTGTGGAATGAATTCTGAGAGTGCAGCAATAGGTTCAGTGCCATAGTCCCACTCTCTCTTTCATATGATTTCTAATTTCTGTACTGTTTCTGTCACTGCAATTAGAAAGAACCATTTCAATTTATTCATCAAACATTGGCAATGCTCCTTACACATCCAGCTAGGTATGCATAGGATTGCAGCCTTAATCTTTATTCATTGCTGAGTCTTTACCTACTCATTTAACAAGAACTTATGCAAATCTAAAGCTGATAAAATTAGAACTTAATAGGTGAGTAATCTCATTATTACATTGAAATTGGAACACGGTAACTGACATTTGAGGGAAGGAGCATATTAATAAAAGATTTTGCAATTAGGAATTGCACCACTTTGATAATATAAAATTTTGAGGACTTGTCCCTCTAGGGAACAACTTGAAAATGTTCCCAATAAACACAGTTTTGTTGAAAACAGCATGTGGGTTCACAGCCTTAAGTGTATACTGAATATTAATTCTGCTAAAAGTTCGTTAAATGGCCAGTTAATAAATAATTCATTTATTGCCCAACCACTTGCGTGCTGTAAAAGTCCTTAGCTTTCTTTCTTTACAAAAGATAGTTAATGATGTTGGTCAAATTATATACCCTTATCCTTGCATTAGAGTCACAACTAGTACATGGGACCGTACAACCTACAAAGACAGAGTTGCTTATTCAATAATCCTGGAACAGGGATCAGTTTAAAGGCATTTTCTTTTTCCATTTCAGCAAGAGTAGAAAATGACTGCATATAATAGCTCCAAATCTAAATCCAACTCTAGTCATAGTTAAACCCTAGACAGGAATGCACGTCTTCACACGCATTCATCTAGTTCAAGAGGTCCAGATATTTATTGCAATGTATATCATATAATTATAGAATTGTAAGTCTCTACCAGAGAAGAATGGCAAACCAAATTGATGGACTATGCCGAGATGGCAAAGCTGACTGGAAAACACAGAAACAAAGAGGGGAAAAACTTTATAAATGAATGGAAACAATTAAAAGTTACTTAGGAGACTACTGTAAGCAGATGGAAACAAGAGCAGGATTTTGATTCACTTGTAGTGTAAAAATCACTATGGGCAGTATGGCTTGCTATAAAAATTGGAGGGCGGATGAATATGCAGTTGTAGATGTTAAAAATGAGACCCTATGGAGGGGAAGGGGGGAAGTCTTGCGATTCGGAGAATCTCTTTATACTGATATGTTTTTATAGTTTATGTTTATTTGTACTTTGTATTTCTAAAACCAATAAAAATTATTTCATAGAAAATAATAATAATTATAGAATTGTAGAGTTGGATGGAACCACAAGGGTCATCTAGTGCAACCCCTGTACAATGCAGGAATCTTTCACCAATATAGGTCTTGAATCCATAGCCCTGAGATTAAGAGTCCCATGCTTTTTCAGATGGGCTAATCCCAGCAGATAGGAGAATCTGCATCCAATATTGGATGTTCATCCACACCAACTACTGGGTATTGAGTTTTGTTTGTGTGGGTTTTTTTGCAGTCTGTATATATATGACAAGTTCAAACTGTCAAAACAGTGTCCAGATAGCTGGAAGTGAACAACAACAACAACAAAAATTAACATTAAAATTTGCATCAGGTTGTAGTCGCGCACAATGTGCGCGATTAGCATCACACAAAAATAACATGACTTCCTGCAGAATGCTTGAGAAGACTGCCAGCATACCTTGTGCAAAGAGGACGGGGTAAATTTTAAATCCTCCACCGTTCTTCAGTCTTTGAGGAAGCTGCTCAAAATTGTAACTATTAAGATAAAAGTAAACTTTCAAGGCTTGCCGGCTTCCTTCTGCTTGATATGTGATTGGCATATCTAAAGAAGAAAAGAAAAATATTACAGTTTTATCAAATGCTAACACCCGTTCAGTATTTTTGCTACAAAAAGCTTCAAGTACTGTAAGAAAACATTAACTGAGCCAACATGTCTCATGCTGGAGAAGTGGGAAAGGAGCTGTGTGTAAGAAAAGAAAGCCAGGGTTGTATGGTGGCTAAATGTTAGACTAGATCTGGGGAAACCAAGGTTCAAATCCCCTCTTGCCATGAAGCTCACCAGATGGCCCTGAACCAGTCCCTATCTCTTAGCCTAACCTACTTCACAAGACTGGTGCAAGGATGATATGGGGGTGGGGAGTACCATGTACGCTGCCTTGAGCTCATTGCTCACACACACCTGGCTCCTAGCCCTTTTTCAGTCTGTCAGATTCCCTTCAGGCCCTGGTCCCAGGGACTTGGGCCTCCAGCACACACATACACCTCATTGGGCTGCCTATAGTTATCATAATTAACATTAACATTGGGGCACACATGACATTGCACCATTGTTAAGTTAAAGGAAGGGAAAGGGCAGGGGATCGCCCATAATAGGAAAGTTGGGTAATTTCGGTAGTACGTGAAAGCCACAAGTTCCATTCACCGAACAAGGTTTAGAAAGTTGGGACTTGGGCATCTGCACTGGGATTTAAGACTAAAATTATATTCATTCCAAAGCTATATAAAACACCCAACCATTCCATATGCAGGTGATATGATACAAGTTAGAAAATACAAAGCTTCTATGCATTTATACCGTACTATATTTTGAAGTAGCAATGGAAGGACGAACATTTATTGTATAATACTCACTTGCAACTAGAGGCTCTTGTTCAGATTGCTTAAAAGAAAATGTAACTTTCTCCAAGTCAAACAGTGCAACCAATGTGTCTTCTAGCATAGCTTGTTCATCAGCCTGAAATATATGTATATATGAGTCTATTAAAGATACTAGATTGATGTATATCATTATTAACATTAACTGCAGGTGGTCACATCCTGTTTCAGTAGTTAACCCAATTAACTCATGAGTGCATGAAGACTGATGTATTTCTATTGACTTTGCACTCCATCATTTGCTGTCAAAAGATGACTGTTAGCAAGGATGAAATATAGCAGGTTAATTTACCATTTGCTATGTTGGTTGTGGACTTTAATCTTATCAAATTGTAATTGTGTCTCATGCAAATGAGTAAGCTCAGAAATTCTGCACAGCAAGCTATGCTTAAATGCTTAAAATGATTTTTGTGTTACAATATTTAATACTTTTAAAATGCAACTCTGTGTATTATTGTGGCTTATAAAATAAATTGTAATCTTCTCAGTGCAGTTTATTGAACAAGGGGAGCATTCCTCCAGAACTTTGCCAGAAGGTAAAACTTACAGTAGCTATAACAGAAGTCAAATAATCTGATTCTGAGTAATTATATTTTCTGATATCTTCCCTAGCTTATCAGCATGTTGATTAGAAAAATATAAATTTGCTTTATATTCAGCTTCTTATTGAAGCCAGAAGCATTAAATAAAATCACCAGAAGAACAGAGATATTTCATCCTTGATACATGTAATATATACACAGACATTTGTAGCTTCCTCAAATGTACATTTAAAAAATAAACAAACAAAAACCAAACACAAATTGATCACAATGCTTAAATAAGCACTTCTATTCCTGAGGCCCCTCAGGATGGTTGCTGTTTGACTGGGTTTGGCTCCAGGATTCCAGTGGAAACCAAATGTTATTAATGCAAATTAGGGGGGAAATGTAGAGTATGCAAAACCTTTCCTTTGCCTGTTGGTTCAATGTGTCAGCTTCCTAAAGAATACAGAGCCATTTGAATTAAATTTAGCACATAGTATATTTTTAGAAATGGTATAGGTTTTAGAAAATACACTATGAGCTTCTGGACAGATGTTACTTCCAGATGCCATTGGTTAGGACAATAAGAACATTACACAGAATGGCGCAGCTGCGCACAGGAACTCTCACCAGATTTGGCGACAACAGTGACTGGAAGTGAAGGAGGACACCGGCACTGGATATCTGTTCCAACCATCTTCTGCTGGCCTCTTGTGTCTCCATTTCACACTCTTTGTTATTGTCAAACATCTGATTTAAGGCAGCCATTAACTGTTCTGAAAAAGCACAAACTGTGGCCACCAGACTTTGGCAAAAGACCATGTCTCGCCTGAGCTGTATCTTACTATCTGTGAAGGGCACAACGAAGGGGAAAAATAAATAAGGAGAAATAAATAGACTATAAAGAAAATGCACAATGAATTGTGTCTCTCCTTCAAGAAGCAGTGCCATAATTTTCTTGGGCAAAATGTGACATTATACACAGTAGCGGCTGTCATGTGTGATAGCACAATGTCGTATGTATGCATCCCTTCACGATCTTTGTAGATTACAACAAAAGTTTTGACTCAAAACAATAAACAATTTAGTTATCAAATGCCACTGCATCGCTTGGCATTGGCGACTATATTAGGATTCAGAAGCAGAGCAAGGAAGTCAACTATAGTTCACATTGGTGCTTCTTTTCTACCAACTTTCATTAAAAATTGCCAAATAAGTAGTTTGCCATATGTGTCTATAGATTGGTCCCTGATAAATCATCACTATGTTCTGTCCTGTATAGGCCTGCATTTCTCAGCCTCCTGCAACCCCTGCTTTTTTTAAAAAAAAAAAAAGATGTATTTTAGTGTATCTAGGACTTTTCCTTACTGTTCTTGGTCCTAATTTTGCTTGTTAAATTTTACACTAGCACCCCCATTTCTAAGTATCACCCTTTATCAGACGACTGATACTTCTTCATGCTCTTCATCAGTTAGGAAAGGGGGAAATCACATTTAATATATTCACTTCACTTAATATGGACCACTCAATTTCTATGCTCCATTTTCTTCTATCTTTATGAGTAACCTTTGAGCTCATGAAAATATAACACATATTCTTGGGGAAACTCAGCCAAATGCTTTGAATAGAAGTACTGAAATGTATTCATTAAAATTACCTGTATATTCAAGGAGTGCCAAGAGGGCCCTTGCTTTCACCTCTGAGGAAGAAAAGGACAGACACTTAAGCCAAAATCCTGTTTTAGACTCAGATCTGACCACACATTGCCCATCTTTCTATTGATTTCTTCCAATCTTCTAATTATACATACAATATCATGCTTATTGTATTCATTTTCCAAATTAAATAATAAAATAGCAATATATGCTGAACAGGTTAGTGGACCACTGAATTTCTAGTAATCTTTGAATATGTGAATTTGTAGCTATATGAGCATGGGAATTCATATTCTGCAGTACAATCCAGCCTATGAATACTCAAAAATAAGCCACATCCATTTCCACGGCAAAGTAAGTGTGCATACGATTATAGCCTGGCCTTCTAGTTCAACAGTTTTAGAAGTTGGTATTTGTTTCTTTCAATCATTTCTTAGAAGCTACCACATGAAGAGTAAAAAAAAAGGTAAATCTTAATCTTAGTTCTTTAATCAACTAACTATATTGATTTCTAGGAATTCTGTTCTATACAGCAATTGATGTATTTGCAGTGTTGACTGTCGTGTTGAACTGATTCCTGTTCGCATCCCAAACTAATGCCTAAAGATTACCACTGAAGCTGGAATTCCGCTAGAATTTGCATTTGGCTCACTAAGTATATCTAATTAGGATCCCTTTTTTAAAACAAAAGGACTCTCTCATATTCAAGTCAGTTTTCCAAATGTACCCTTTTTCTTTATTCCTCAATCTGTCACTCGTGTACTCTGTGCTGATTTTTGTTTCCTCCCAGATCTGCACTTACTGGTTCCAGCCTCTCTCACTCCTGGATTCATGAACATCAACTTACTGGTTCCAGGTTCTATGCTTATTTATTAGAAAATTATGCTGCTTTATATAATAAAAATTCCTAAGCAGTTTATATAAAAACCAGAAAAACACAAGAATAACCACCAATAACATTCCCTAAAGATAAAAACAAAACAAAAAGTATGCATCACAGATAAAACTGAGCAATGTACAAAACATAATAGAAAATGTAAGAGTACACAAAATATATAGTTTAAAGAGGCATTAAAAAGTTATTAATGTATCTGCCTCACAAATTACCCAAGGGAGTACATTCCAGAATGTGGACGCTACCACTGAAAAGACCTGCTTCTGCATTGTCAAGAAGTGATAAATTGTTTGGAAGATCTTAAAAAGCTCAGCTTGATCTATATAGAGGAAAGCAGACTGTGGTCCCAAGTTTAGAACTTTACATACCAACAAAACCTTAAATTTGCTCTCTTGCAGCTGCAGCTTCCAAACGAAACTCAAGAGTAGTCAGGATGCCAATGTATGGACAGCCAAATTATGCCTGTCAATGCATGGTCATAGTTGGCAGAAAAATTGAAGCTGGTAAGGTGTATTCTGAGCCACGGAAGTCACCCAGACTGAGTCAGTGATGGACCTAGGAACACCCCAAAACTATACACCTGCTCCTTCAGAGGAGCTATAACCCCATCAAGAGCAGGTGTGCACCCCAACTGTGAGACTTGGGATTGCCCATCCATTGGGTCTCCCATCAGGATTCAGTTGCAGCTTTTTAGCAGTCCTCCTGCCCATGGCTGCATCAAGGCACTGTTTTGGGACATGAATGGCCTCTCGATTCAGATGTTACATGGAAATGCTGGGTGTCATCAGCATATTCGTGACACCTTGCCTCAAATTAACTACGATTCAAAACACTATCCTTCTGCCATCACAATCAGCAGAACTTCTCATTAATATCTAGCTAATTTCAGTGAACCAATGCAACTGCCAAATGCATACAGAAATGCACACCAGGCAGCTTAATTAATCATCCTTATCTGTCCCTGGTCACATTACAAGACTTTTTAAAATTCTTCTGCTGGCCTTGAATATATTTCACATTGAATTAAACATTTTCACCTACAGTATTTCCTAAGGAAACTAAGTAGCTCTGGTCCATTTTTGTAGGACAGCTTTTGTTGTATATTTCTAATAATCTTTCTTTCTAAGTGAACAAACCAAGTGAAATCTTAGAAAAATCATGATATGAATAGAATGAATTTTCTATAATTTTATTATTCACTACTAAAATCAATTGAAGAGCAGTGAATATTTTAATATTACACCTATGTTTAATCATCAATCATCATTTAATTTGGTATTCTGCATACACACTAAAATGAACTATGACTAAAAGCCCAGCGGCCCCTGATTTTCATCACAGATTACTTTAGTTAACTTCCATAACAAATCAGCAAACTTTCAATCACAGCATACTTGGTTCACTAAAATGAGTTTAGATGCTAGTCAAAAGAGATTTTCTGGTCTCTGGGTATTTGCAAATTCTAGATGCAGCTCAGGAGACATTAAGTATCTTCAAATTTAAGTTAAAATACTGATAATAGATTATGCTTACAATGCACAGAAAGATGCAGCTTTTATTAAGTAGGAATTTGGACATGTTAGCCAACTATGCTGAGACTTTTCCTTTATCCACAAAATGACTGCAGACAGGATGGGGTGAACTAGCAAGAGAAAACCAATAATCAAGAAGACCCTGTGGAGCCTACTGCTACAGCTCAAGTACAAGATATTACTGATGGCTTCTCCAGAATAGTCCTACCTACTAGTTCCTTGCATTCACCAGGCAGGATGACTGGAGAAGCTGATATCATAGCTCATGAATTCTCCACATTGCATCAAAGAAGGCAATGATGATTCCAATTTCTGAACACAGGTCTAGGGTCTCCCATTAGCAACATTAGTCTCCATTGACTTGGCTAGTCAGGCTACTGGTATTGTTTTGGAATATACATTATTCTTCGAAAGATTCTCTAAATCTCACAAGCTCTATCTCAGAAGTATGACAAAACTACCTATGATAAATGAGTTACCTTCAACAAGTTTTCTGATGTTTTGGGAAAGGTTTTGGACACTGCTAGGGAGATTCCAGGGGTCTTGTTTGATGTGAAGTCTTAATCTCTTTGGGCAGCTGAGTTTAGGTCCAATCTCTTGCTGAAACTCTGTTCAAAAGCAAAATTACTTCTTTAATTTGTTATAATTTTATTTTGCTCCATAAGTTTAGTGAACTTAAATATTGAAGGTGAGCCTTCAGATTCATTTCCTTCAGTAAAGACTTGTTGTATTTAATTCTCTGAATAAACATTTTCATTCAACACCAGCACTAATTTAATTGGGCATAAATAGAATGCAACACTTCATAATATATTTTCCAGATAACAACTAACATAACCAACACATTTTAGAAATGCTGTTCAGTAAAAAAAAAATAGGTTACACCTCATAAAAACATAAGGATTGCAAATAAGTCCAAAAAAGTTAATAGGCCACCTGCTCTGACACTCTTATGTAACTTCCAGACACAGCAATCAAACCATGATATTAACCAACAATATATGAAATGGGTCATATGTGCCCTATTTCCCCTTAGGCACGCCAGATCTCATGCACTGTTTATCTCCAAATGAAAAGTGAAAATCATATTTTGAACTCTGTTGCTAATTCTGATTGGGGACAAATTAAGGTTTACACAAGCCAGAATTTTATTTGTAGGCTTATTTGTTTAACTATTAATATTTATAGCCTGCTCTTCAGTCCTGAGTCTTTCAGAATGGCTTACAATGTAAATGTATAAAACACAATAATAAATAATATCATTAGTAATTTTAAAAGATCAGTTTGAACACAATCTTAATAAAACAATTAAAACTCCAGTTCTAAAAGATTACTAATTGACAGTTATTACATGGTTTAAGATGTTGTATAAAAATGGTTGGACAAATAAAAGCATTGCCATGCGAGCTTTCTTGGCGAGAGCATTCAAACACAGGGAAGGGCCTCTCCCTAGTTATTACCCTCCTAACTTCAGAAGGTAGCAGAACACAGAGCACAGTCTCAGAGAACTATCTTGAAATTCAGGCTGTTTCATGTGACAGAATAGAACCCTTTCATATTAAAATAATTTTTTTTTAAACTCCAGTGCTAGATTAACAGGTGTATCTATCTTCTGTTTCTGTTTGAAACCCCATTGACTGCCACACTTGGCTTTGAATATTACCTTGCAAGCTTCGACCTGGTGTGAAGAACTTTGTCTGCTCAAAAGCTCTTGCCACTGCTGGTCCTTTCAGGAGATTGATAATTGAATCTACCTGTAGAGTTGAAAAGCAATTGAATGGTGAAAACGTAACTAGCTTTTTGTAAAGTTTATGTTGGATCCATGGAGACAAATACAAAAGGTAGGTGCATGTTTTCCCTTTGAGACAAATAGAAGCTTTGGCGTATGATCAGGAATATGAATATGGAAAGGGTGAAATGCCTCTATGCCAGTGCTACAGTTGTAATCTGACCCCATACTCCATGATTGCTTTTAATTTTAAAGAATTTCAAAGGGGCCAGGGGCTGGTGTTAGGTTTCCTGGGGACATGTACTAAGTCAGACCACATTGGCCCAACTAGCTGGACTGGCAGGGACCCTCTAGGATTTCAGACTCGGGTCTTTTCCCAACCCTACCTAGTGATGCTAGGGATTGAACCAAGGATCTTTTGCATGCAAAGCAGGCACATGCCTAAGAATACATTCTAAAGGTAAAGGGACCCCTTACCATTAGGTCGTGACCACCTCTGGGGTTGCGGTGCTCGTCTCGCTTTATTGGCCAAGGGAGCCAGCGTACAGCTTCTGGATCATGTGGCCAGCATGACTAAGCCACTTCTGGCAAACCAGAGCAGCGCACGGAAACGCCGTTTACCTTCCCGCCTATTTATCTACTTGCACTTCGTGCTTTTGAACTGCTAGGTTGGCAGGAGCAGGGACCGAGCAACGGGAGCTCACCCCGTCGCAGGGATTCGAACGCAGACCTTCTGATCAGCAAGTTCTAGGCTCTGTGGTTTAACCCACAGCGCCACCTATGTCCCGAATACATTCTAGAGAAGAATAAATATCTAAGGCACAGCATTTGAAATAACAATGCAAGCCAGAAAGGGAGGGGAAATTGCTTCAGATAATTTTCACAATGCACCACTGTATAGTCTCATTTTATTAGAAGATAGCACTGTTTTTGCACCACAAAAAAATCTTAGATGGTAATAATTGAATACCTGACCAAAAAGATGTTCCAGACAACCATGGAGTTTGTCTTGCTTGTCATGAGAGATGCGTATACTTAAAGGAAGTTCATCACCTGTTAAAACAATATTTGAAATTCTTATGAGCTTTTGAATTTAACAGACTGTACAAACCTTACACGTGGATCACTTTGTTGCACAGAAAAGGGGTCTAATATTGCTGCCATATGGGATGGCACTACTTCTACTTCCAGGAGAGGGTATTCCAATGGTGAAATGACCATCTCATTCCTTTTCCTACTACAGCTGCTTTCCTTTTAGCTTCCCTCACAGTTTTATTGATGCTCACTGCAGCCTATCTAATCCATTTCATTCCTCATCCCAGTTCCTGAAATGTCAGGACTTTGTGGGGGAAGGTGGTAAAACTTGCTGTTTCTCAACGTCTTTCACTTTTAACTAGTAATGACTGAGTATTTCAGTCGCCTGGCAGAGGAATCAAAGAGGAGTTGTTTGTTTGATTTAAGAAAGAAGAAGAAAAAAATCCTGAAATGGCAAAGCATTGCTGTCAGGTGTTAAAGCGTTGTCTGACTGTTCCATGTTTGAGTGTTGGAAATGTTGAGTTCTCAGCATCTAACTAACTTTGTTTGAAGCTCAGGGAATTGAGGTTGCCCTCATTACTGAATCAGGAGCTTTGCACTGACAACACTGGCCTTTGCTCTTTGTTCTCTGTTCCCAAGCCATTTGTGATAGTGGTGTGGAGATTAAGATGATTCTTGCACCCAGCCTAATTTTCACATAAGTATTTTGCAAGATCAAAGGACAACACTTCTTACAGATTCACTTTATTTGCATCAGAAGCTGAAGCATCTGTAGAGCTAACTGAGGCATGCATTAAAGCAAAAGGAAGACAAACATTCCTTTCATCTACTTCAGAAGGCAAGTAGTTAACAAATCTCATACAATTTCCTCTAGCAAAGTACATTTGGTGTGGGTGGGGGTATCAGAATTACCTGAATCCATTTCATCACTGTGAAAGAAGGAACTGCATTGGCTACTGGAAATACTGGTAAAAGATGCACTAGAATTTCTGTTGCTGTTGCAATCACTGAATAGGGAAAAGAAAACACACATTATAAATCCTCTTGGAACATTTATATTTAAACAGCAGCTTTTCCATCCTTTTATCTTTTTCTCTTGACCAAGCGCCTCTTTACAGTTCCTAACCTAAGTTATCCAGGCTGTACATTTTGTGAGCGAGAAAACACAACATTTTAAATTGAACAGAATAATACCAAAGGCCATGATCCAACAGAGTTTAAGCTAAGTGAGCTTCAGTCCTTTGAAATAAACAAATCAAATATCTGTTAATAAAGAAGGTGCGTTATAGTGTTATAATTAAGTGTTATTTTAACCATACAAACCATACAAAGTTTTAAAGTAAAAACTTACGGTCCTCAAATAAAAACATCTTGAAGGTCCCAGGCCTCAGAGAGGTTAGGCTGGCCTCAACTAGAGCCAGGGCTTTTTCGGCTGCGGCTCCAACCTGGTGGAACACTCTGTCACAAGAGACAAGGGCCCTGCAGGACTTGACATCTTTCCGCAGGGCCTGCAAGACAGAGCTGTTCCACCAGGCCTTTGGTTAGGGCACAGCCTGACTCCCTCCTTTGGCAATCTTTACAATACTTTAGTTTATGGTTGCCATCAATTCTGATTTTAATTAATTCTTATGATGTTTTTATAATGTTGCACTATTTTAGTGTTGCTAGCCGCCCTGAGCCCGGCTTCGGCTGGGGAGGGCGGGATATAAATAAAATTTATTATTATTATTATTATTATTATTAAAGTAACAGCAAAATGTTTGAACAGCTTTACATGCAGCAACAACTGAAGACATGATTCATTCATTATTCTCTTATCCTTGATGGAGGTAAGAGTTTACCTGTATGAATCCCGGTTGCTAATGGTGTCATGGCCAGAATCTTCCTGTTCATCAGCTGCTACACTGAAACAGACCTTTTTCCCATTTCGTTCTCCTTTTTCACTATCACTGTCTGTTGGTGTTAACGGCTCGTGGTTTTTCCGTTCTGATTGTGGAGAGTATGTTATTGAAGAAAGGAGGCTGAAATGGGATGAATTCAGCTACTGTAAGTAAGGATTGTTTTTATTTTTAAGTAACAGTAATGCTACAAATACAGTATGAAAACTAGCATGTGCCAAAGTGGACATGGTACTGTCCTAAAATTCAGCAGAATTATAAGATATAAATAATAATAATCAGTATGGCTTAGCTCACACCGTATTGAATCAAGCATACCTAACTTAAGACAGGAACCACTCTGTACAAATCATTGTTAGGTTAGCCCATCTTATAGAAGCTTTGGGAGTAGGTAATTGTGTACCTGGATGAGCAGGTGAGGCTCCAACAGATCTGCAGCTGAGTTAGGCGCTTCTTGGTTTAGCTGGGCTATGCCAGCTTGACTCCCTCATTCTCAGCTCAGCCAGAGAGCTTCCGGTGTATCTGCCCCATCCCCACACAGCTGGCTGAGCTGAGCCCAGCAGATCATAAGGTGGTGTAAACACTGAAAAAGTGGCCAGGGGCATAGTGTGGGTGGGACCAAGGGCAGGGGTATAGGCTGCTTTCGAAGCCTGTTCAATTTGGTCATGTGTCTTGGCAACCTGGCATAAATCAAGCTGACAGAAAGGGTGGTGTAACTCAGACACTATTCTAAAGGCTTCTTTTCCCTCTGCCAGACTTAGGCAACACTCGTCTCACTGCTGAATGGAAGTTGGATCTGGTGTGACTCTCTGCCAGCTTAATTTACATCATCTTGCTTTATGCCAGCTTCTTGTGCATAGGATTGTTTCCTTAATGTATCAATATAGAATCAGAGGACCAAGGTACAATAATCTCTAGGATAAACTAATTTTAGTAAATGTGGTTAGTATGATTATGTGAGAACAGAGACACAATCCAATGAGTATTCTTACAACCCAATGGGTGTGTGTGCCTCAGCTGCTTAGCGCAGTGTTTCCCAACCTTTTTTGGGCAAAGGCACACTTGTTTCATGAAAAAAATCTCGAGGCACACCACCATTACAGCCCCGTGACGTCAGCGCGCAGCGTCACGCCAGGAGGGACATGAATTGCTAGCAAATTACATAATCACCTCCTTGAGGGCTGGCTCATCTTCTCCGAAGGCAGAACCCCATTAATTAACAGCACAGACTCACACCATAGCCAAGACGAGGGGGGAAAACCTCAGTCATGCACATGTGGGGGCTAAATGAGGACGAAGACCGGGCAGAGAGCAGGGTTCAAATCACCCCACCTGGCCAGGACAATCCCTGGGTGCTCCCTTGGGCCACTCGCCTGACCCACCTCGCAGGGCTGTTGTTGCGAGGATAACACGGGGAGAACCACGCGCGCCCCCGGGAGCTCCTTGGAGGAGAAAGCGGGCGATGAATGCAATGCACGAAATATATGAGAGGTGACCAGGTTTTGCAGGTGAGGGGCCCCCGCCAGCCTCCGCTTCCAACACCCGGCGAAACGACGCCGAAGTTTCCCCCCGGGCTCGGCTCGGGGAGCAGCGCTGCTCCCCCCCGGCTCCCCTTCGCCCTCCCGGCTCTCTCTGCCGCCCACTGGGGACCCCCCTCACCTGCCAAGTCCGGAGCGCCGGTGGAAGTTGCATGCATGCATGCAGGGCGCCACGTTGTCCATTGCATTGCACTGCACTCCATGCAACGCCTGCACGCATGCATTGCCTTGTACGCCCGCCAAGGGGTCTCCCCGCGGTCCGATGCGTCCCCTCCGGCGCGGATGCAGCATTGCAAAAATAACCCCCCCCCCCGACGCAGCCCTACCTGGGGGGCAGCCTCCGCCTCCGCCGCTCGGCCTCCGCGGGGATCCCCGGGCTCCATCCTGCCGCCCGATCTCCGCGGGGGCGCAGGCAGGCTGCGCGGAGTCTGCGCGGAAGAGCCCCTGCCCGCCCGGCCGCCGCCGCCGCGCTCATTCCATGGCCGGGAGAAGAGGGCTTCAAACAAAACGCCCGGCCCGCCAGGCCACGCTGGGAAACGTAGTTTGCGCGCCCCGCGCGGGCACGGAGCCCAAGGACGAGGGGACTACGGATCCCGGCAGCCCCCGCGCCGGGGACGGAGGGGGAGAGGCCGGGTGCAGGGATGGAGGGAGGGGTGGGCGAGCGAGTGAGTGAGTGGCAGCCGCCAAGCCTTGGCCGAGAGCCAGGAAGGGCCTCCCCGGAGGAGGAGGAGGAGGAGGGAGGCGCAGAGCGGGAGGGAGGGAGGGAACCCCAGGGGTCATCTAGTGACGGCGCCCCAATCGAAAATTTGACTTTTTTTAAAAAAAAAATCTTTCGAATTTTTGAATTTTTCCCGCGGCACACCAGGCAACATCTCGCGGCACACTAGTGTGCCACGGAACAGTGGTTGGGAAACACTGGCTTAGCGACATACCACAAAAGGAAATTGTGTGTTCATAATAAATACAAACAGATGTTGTTCTAAATTAAATCAAAGACATACAATTTTGCCATAATTTAGGGGCTTAGCAATATATACATTAAGGTGCACTGCTACATCTTTCCATCCAAGGTGATTAAACAATGCATGAAATCTAGAAACAAACTTATCAAACTCAAAAGGTGGAAGCATAAACAGCAGCACTCAAGCCCTCCAAGCACTCAGCTGCTACATTCAAATTTTACAGTATTGGCATCAGTAGCAGGAAAGGAATGTTCATCACCATTTCGCATAAAGCAGCAATAGGAAATAGCCCAGGGGCAATGTAAGTGTTATTCTTATTAGCACAAATGTAGCTATGCATCTTATTATGCATCAGTACAAATTTTAGTATTTAATCACAAAACTCTTGCATGATGGGCAATAAAATTTATTGGAAATAATCATTTCAGCCAAGTACTACTCTGGGGCAGGGAGGAATCAAGTACTTCTTACAAATAATGTAAGAAGTACTTACGTTATTCTACTTACAGCAGAAACAGAGCACAAATAGGATGTAAAATAGGATGACTAAGCAATGCCTGCTCTGGTTGCTAGTTGCTCTCCTGTGGAGAGGTCCCTGGGACCTTGTGCATCCTGTATATATTGGTCTAATGATACTAGGGTGTGATAGAACTCCAGAAACTAGGCATTGTGTAAATTGATACTGACAGCCAGACAATCCTGGCCTCATTTTTCCTATTCTTCCACTGAGATTTAAAAATAGGCTTCTGGGTATCCTGTTTCCTGTACAAAACTGCTTTCTTTCAGAACAATTAAATGCTGGCAGCCTATAAGCCCATAAGGAATAGTGATAAGAAGCCTGACAATTCTAAGTATTAAAAAGTTTATACCCTTTGCTCAATCTGTACATCTTAAATAGCATTTTCTACTGGTTCACTTTCTACAGAATTCTTTTACAATATAAATACTTTATGTAAGATTCTCTTGTGTATTGTTAACATTTGCAACTATGTGACTCACACAATTTATGTTTTCTTAATTATATCATTTTTACTCCAGCATGAAAAAAATAGGAAAGTTACTGGTGCTACATCACATAAGTCTCAAGAACAGAAAAGAAATGGCAGTGAGAGTTACCAAGGAAAAAAAGCTACTGAAATAATAACTGAGACTGAAAATGTAAATATTGATCAAGAGAGATTGATGATTTTAAAGAATTAAAACAACTTTTCCCTGTTTCACTCTGTGGCTATTTCACTCTATGATATTTCAGCTTCATAATGTATGTATTCATAAACGAAATGTGAACAGTTCAATCTATCATCTGAAAAAAATACAAATTATTTGAAATTGTGTTGTAGCTCTTTGAAAAAGATGTACATAAATATGTCAGTGAATGTGTTCGTTCGACTTTTTGTTCATCAATTTTGGTTATAAAAGCAATTTTACTGGTCCAGTATTTATGATTAATTGGGAAAGTTGTGTTTATTCAAAACAAAACTCTTTCAGTAGAGGAGCTATTGTCACAGTCCGGTTCACAGGCAATCAAAGTCCCGGCAGGGGATGTCAGGCCCAGGGGCAAGATGGCAGGGTGGTAGCAGGAACGGGGGTCCAGAAGCCAGGAGTCAAGAAGCCAAGGATCCGAGGGTCAGGAAGCAAGGAGGCACAAAGTCAGGGGTCCAAGGATCAAGAAGCAAGAAGCAAGAAGTCAAGGGTCCGAGGATCAAGAAGCAGGGAGTCAAGAAGCCGAGGTTCAAGGATCAGGAAGCAAGAAGCCAAGGGCAGGGAGTGTGTTGCTGTGGCAAAGAGCTGAACGGAAATGCTGGCCTTATATCCCTTCCCAGCTCTTGCCACCAGGTGCTGTGAGTTACCGATCAGCCTTGCCTCTTCAGAACAAACTTAGAAAGGCCCCAGTCCTGCAAAGTCCTATTGGTCACAGGGCCTGGCTCCTGCACGCACACCTGACAGCTATCACTGAAACCTTTCACCTAAGGAATTCAGTCAGTCACCACTGACTTTTAGGAGGTTAGTTTAAACCCATTTAATCGGGAAGATGTTGAGGTTATGGAGTGTGTGAGAGGGGGGGAATGATACGGCTACTATTCATGGCTAGCCCAAGACATATTTTGGCTTGAGGCAAAGATCAGTATGGCACCCTTCTCCATTCCAGATAAAGAAGCTAACTGGACTGGCAGCTGAATCTTAATTCAACATTGCTGATGAGGTAGTGTGCACCACCACATCCAAGAAAGCTAGTTTTGGGGGGCAGGACACACCACATCCTCCTGTCCCAACTCAGGGGAATGGCTGAGGCGCTTAAGAGAAACATCACGGGGGAGGGGAGATTATTGGCTCTTTTTTGTTTCTATTATGTATTTAGTGTCTTTATATTGTGATTTCATGTTGTGAACCACCCTGAGACCTATGGGTATAGGGAAGTATACAAATGTAATTAATATAATACCAACACTACTACTGATAATAATATCCCCCAGCATCTGCCACTTGAAGCAGTTGCCTCACTTTGCCTAATGGCTGGGCCATTCCTGCTTCTGTTTTTTCTATTTTCTTGTTACTTTATATTGTAACATTTTGCTGTGGTTTTTATTGTATCACATTGTGTTATTTTAAATTGTAAGCTGCTCAAAGAGGTCATGTGAGCAGTATGTACATCTTGGAAATAAATAGACCCCGCCTTAAACTCTTTGCTATCAGTTTCTGCCAATTTTATATTGATTTTTTTTATATTGATTTTAGGGAACTGCATTGTTCCAATGGCCTTTATCCTTTTACTCCTTGACTTATATGAATCTGCCAATGAGTCAGATCATCTAACTCACTTCTGTCTATTCTAGCTTAAAGAAGCTCTCCAAGGTCTCAGGCTGAGGTACTTTGCAGCCATGCTTCCAAATATATATATGTGTGTGTGTGTGTGTGTGTGTGTGTGTGTGTGTGTGTGAATGAAATGGCAGGTATTTAACCCAGGATGTGCAGCACACAAATGAAATCTCCTACCATTGAACTGTAGCCCTCACAGAAAAGTCCAATACATAGGCTAAGCTACAATGTTAGGAAGGGCTCCTTTAAAAGCAAATTTATGTCTTAATGTCCAAAATCCCTATATTCCATAAGTTTTACTTACTCATCTATTTGAGAAACACAGTTTTCCACCTCTTTTAGTGCAGCTTGCAGTTTGCACAACAGTTTCTGATAGACATCTTGTGTTTCCAGATCCTCTTCTTTTAACAGATACCTCAAACCATGGCCATCTTGTTGACCCAAGGAGTGTCCCGATGGAGCTGCCATAGTGGTAATTGTATGTTGTACATAAATCATGGGACTCAGTTTACCTGGGCAAGAAGGAAATAATATAGAATGCATAAGTAGGTTATCAGGTATATTGGTCTCTGTAGTTGTAGCTCACTTATTTTGAACCATAGAAGATAATACATTTTTCATGAATCCAGTTAATAATCACACTGAGTTTAAAAAGTTTTACACATTCAACACATGAGCAATTTGATATTGAAAATCCAACTATGCATAACAATTAATTCATTTTTTTATTTTTTATTTTTGCAAATTGTCTGCTTGCTAGTGAAACATTAGTTCTGTTATTCAAGGGTTATAAAAAGTCTGTTTAAATAGCCCAAGCACTGAAGGATCAAACATTTTGGCAAAATCTGCCAGTGCCTAACTGCTTCTTAGTTTGCTTTATGCTAGGAAAAGAAAAGAAAATGATTAAGGAAATGGCAGCTTTTGATACCATACACCATGGTAGCTTCCTGAATCAGCTGTGTGGGATGGGTATTGAGGGCACTGTTTTGCAGTGGTTTCACTGCTACCTAGAGGATCATGTCCAGAAAGTAGCATTGGAAGACTGTGTTTCAGCTACATGGTCTTTGCACTATGGTGTACCACAATGTCGTGTCTTGTCCTCAATGCTGTTTAACATCTATATGAAATCACCGAATGTGGTCATTAGGAGTTTTGGGGCAAAGTCAATGTGCTGATCACACACAGCTGTACTTCTCCATAACATGTGAGTCGGGGGCAGCTGTGCATAATCTGGACTGTGCTTTGTGTGCAGTAGTGGACTGGATGAGGGGCAATAAACTGAGCTTGAACCATGGGAAGATGAAGATGCCATAGATTAGTAGTTCCTGTATCTGGAAGATGGGGCAGTTGCCTGTTCTGGGTGGGGTTGCACTCCCTTTGAAAGAACAGGCTCAGAGTTTGGTGGTGCTCCTGGATCCATTTCTGTCACTGGGAATTTATGAGTGGCTAGGAGTGCCTTTTACCAGCTGTGGCTGATATGTCAGCTATGGCCATGCTTGGGACAGGGATGGTCTGGCCATGGTGATCTATGCATTGGTAACCTCAAGGCTTGCTTCCTGGAATGTGCTCTATGTGGGATTACCTGCCTGCTGCAAAATGCTGGAGTTGATGTCGAACATAGGCTCAAATGTTGAGGGGTAGTTTTCAGACAGACAGGTAGGTAGAGGAAGGTAGATAGCTAGAGCTCATATTGAAGCTTACCTTGGTCAGTATGTTTGTTTTCTTTTTCATGGGAAAGATGTTTTCTGCTCTCTAGCTGAACACCAAAAGCACTGCCAAGTGACGTTGAAGTTTTAGGATATGAGACTTCCATCACGTTGATATGGCAGTTAGTTGGGCAGAAGTCACTGCTGTGCAGTGGTGAGATCTTTGACTTTGCTTGCTTGAAGGTAGGCCAAGCTCGGTTTTTTAACACCCGTGAAAACTGCAGGGGCAGGGTAGAGTATATTAGCAACTACTAAAAGGTTTAAATATAGTTAGCTCTATTTACTTTTCAGATATGAGGAAAATTCTCTCACACACTTTAGTATTCCCCAACCTGATAGGTGGAACTGAACTGAAGTTTGACTTCTTGAAATATAACAGTGTTCCTTCTCTGTGTCCATGCCTAACCTCACATTGCTTTTTACTGGAGAAGAGAGGAAGAAGATTGCAATGAGTCCAAGTGCTACTGACTATAGGAACAATAGTCTGAAAAGCAATTAAAAGCAAAATGAACAATCCTGTGGCAGCCTAATACAGAATGAATCCTTATCCTATTTCATTAATTCAGATGTTTTTATTTATTTTATTTTACTTTTTAATTTTACTCTACATCAAGTTGGCGTATCTGGTTCTCCCACTCCTCATTTAATCCCTACAACAATCCTGTGAGGTAAAAACAGTGACTGGCCCACTCAGGGAGCTGAGCGGAAATTTGACCGCTGTCCTAGTCCAACACTCTAACTACACCACACTGGCTCCCTGCCTTTCCAGGAAAATCCCCATAAGGCAGTTTATAATCAGTCTTAAAACAATACAAGAAAAGAACAGCTATACAAAGTCAGAAGTGATTCGCTGGGTGGGGTAGAATTGCTGTGCTAGTTTGTAATCCAGAGCCAAATCAGAGCATTTGCAGTGACCTTCCACACTGCCCTCTACCTCCCAGTAAGCAATAGTGAACAGTTCTGCCCCACCCATCAAACCACTTGTAGAAAGATAAGAATTAATCAACAGGCAAAACAAGCAACAAACAAACCATTCAGGGAGAACCATTCAGGGAGAACAAATCTTTTAAAAAGGGGGCTTGATGTGAATCTCATGGAGGTAATTGCTGAAGTAGCCCCAACTGACTCCCCTAGGGACCAATCGATTGATATTTAGGGACCCACATAGCAAAGTCTAGGAATGCAGACTTTTAATTGATAGAAGTCTTAGCAGCAATTCTAACCAAAGTAGGTACTTTTTCTTACAGATCTATAGGCACAGTGCACTCCTACACCCACAAACAAAAACACACACCTGTGTTCCTGTGTGCAGCTTCCGTTTTGAATAAAATCAACAGATTATTGAGCTTGTACAAGAAATCTATGCTATACTGTGTGTAATGTTGATAATATTTCTATCATGTATGTTTGTATGGATATATTATACTTAAAGCATGTGAAACTGGAACAAGCAGGACACAAGGACACTTAAATAGGAAGAACAGCAGTACAGTCAAACCTCGGTTGTTGAACATAATCCGTTCCAGAAGACCGTTTGACTTCCGAAACGTTTGACAGCTGAGGCGTGGCTTCCAATTGGTCGCAAGAGCTTCTTGCACTCAAGCAGAAGCTGCATCAGATGTTCGAGTTCCGAGGAATGTTCAAAAACCAGAGTGTTTAATTCTGGGTTTTGGGTGTTCGGGAGCCGAAACGTTCTAAATCAGAGCCGTTCGAGAACCGAGGTTTGACGGTACATTTTTCACATTTAAATCTCCCACACATTGTCTCCCACAGGTGCCAAATGGCTAGTTACAACTTAAGTCAAAAGTTAAGTTCCACATTTCTTTTCATGCATGCGTTGGAAAAAGTAGCGACTATTACCCAGGCCTTAAAACTTCTCTGAGAAATAATGAGATAATAATAAGCACTGCAGGAAGCCAGTGCATTTCTGTTTATAGATTTCAAACTTTCACAATGAAGCTAACAGCACACTTTTGTTACTATGGTTACATTAACCTCCCTAAAAGAAAGGCATAGCTATTCTTGGAATGAAACAGGTTACTAACAGCCATCAAGAACAGTAAACATTTTTGAAACGGCAAATTTGCAACATGATTATGGATTTTGGAAAGGTCTTATCTGAGAAGTTGATGAATATGTGGGTTTATAATAAGATAATGTATCAGGTATAGTAATTATATATGCCTTCCCCTTGTGGTTGTGCCAATGTACTTCCTTCTGACCTAGTATGATCTTGCTATTCTTATCCTGGAAACTGCACATCACATTAAATTCTTGTAAAGTAGGCAAGAAATAGGAAAAGCATAATGTATTTGGCTACATTGAATTTCTGACTGAGCAGTTAAAATACCCATCTGAGGCAGTCAAGTTGAAGTAAGGTGAACAGACAGACAGACAGACAGGGTTTAATAAATAGATTGCTAGCTATATTTATTTAGACCGTGAAAGGTTTTTGAACCATTTATTCTAAAGTCAAGTGGTGGAGTGTTAAAGTCCCCCCCCCTCTCTCTCCCCACTTGCAAATTGCAAACATTTGCTTGCCAGGTTCCAGTTTAGAAATATCATTTTAGTCCATAAAACAAAAGACCCAGTTTCAAAGTACAAATGTAAAATTCTAATGCGTGTCTAATTCTTGTGAAATGCAAGCAAAATAAAGGATCACTAGGACAGGGGTGGGGAAACCCCTTTCGGCCAGAGGGCTGGGTCAAATAGCGGCCAACCTTCTACTGGCCGCATTTGAGCAGCATGCTTTCAGCACTGTTTAGATTTGACGCCAAATGCAAGCTGCACTGGTTTTGGACCCAGTCAGCAGGGATCAGCCCACTCAGGCGCTCCGGACAGGAGCTCCCAAATGGATTTGCTTCTGCCTGAAAGCAACAGGACTTGCATTCGGCACTAACTAAACAGCAGCGAATAGAAGCCATGGCTGCAATAGAACTTTGATAAGGACATTCTTGGGTTCCTGATTCTTTCTTTGCAGCCACAACTTTACTTGTCCATACCTTTCATCTTATTACATCAGGTGAATGACCTGTCAGTGTGGTCAGCCCAAAACAGTCTGTTGAGCAGAACTGGGAGGTCTGGCAAATCTAACTAGGCCTGCAGGTCAGGTTCCTATGGTTGCTCTCCTATCTATCCATTGTTCAAAGGGGGAATGGATAAAATGAACATTTGAAACAGCATAACTAACAAGATAATAAAATATTATTATAAGCATAGACATTTTTCTGTATTATGGCTGATTATTTCTTTTTCTTTAACATCATTAATGTGCATGATATCTCACAAATTGGACAGCTGCCTGATCTTTTATTTAACATAGAATTTGACCTAGAGGAGACAACAGAGGAAGGAGAGGGGGAAATGTAGGTAGGAGTAAACAGTGGGAGAGCTAGTATCTCAGTTACACATATTTAGTTCCAGCTGAGTATTTTTAATTTCTAAACAAAGTCAGTAAATCCCCCCCCCAATTTTTTTTTTGCTCCTTACCTTTTTATAACTAGTGATCCTTCTGCAAATGTGCTCAATTTTCTCACTGCAAGTGGCACTGAATTTACTCTGAAGTTCAGTGGGGATGACTTCATTTAAACTATTCAGACTATTACAGTTTTGCACAAATTGCTCATCACTTTTTGCTAAAGCTTCGAGAATCTGCGAGTAAGACAAAAGCGGTGGATTGTGTTGGTGTTAAAAAGACTGACATTAGATATCAGTGTAAACAAACAAGTAATGCAGGACAATAAACATTTTTTCTTGCAGAGGATATTTCTTTTCAGATTTAAGTATGCTGCTTGTCAGCAATAGCTCCCAGATACTAAGCTGCAATTTTGTTTGTTTGTTTGTTTATTTAATTCATTTCTATACAATTTTCTATATGCCTTACCTGCCCTCCTTAAGCACTAGTCAACTTGGCTATCGCTTCTTCCTTCTTCTCCCTCCTCCTTTCAATTCCTTTATCCCTGTGAGTTGGAACCTGATTTCCTTAACACTCTGCCCTTGTCATATTTGTATTGTTTAAAACAAACCCCAAGCTCGTTACAATTATAAATAAAAGAGAACATGTCAAAGGAACCTCAACCCTGAACAGAGGTTTTAATTGTAGAGTAGAGGCTTGCAAAGCCCATTGGCTGTCATTAACCCGTCCTCCCTTCACAATAACTTGGCAATATTGTTTAGAGGGAAACAGATCCAGGATACAGACTCCAGATCCTATATACAACTGCAAAATATGCAAAATCAAAAGGCCTAATAAATTAATTTATTCTATGTGAAATAATAATCTTTTATTGATTTTTTATTGGAATTTGGTAAAAGTCAAAGTAATTGGGAATTTACTAATCACCCAATTTTTGCACACATTGTAATTATAGTTATAGCTTATTACACTTGCCCTAGAACTGAAGAAGTTAGTTCATGTAATTATAGACAGAAAGCTTTTAAACTCTTACTTTCTGAATCAGCACATTAATTAAAGGTTTCTAATTGCTTGTAAGAGTTTAATTTTCTGCAGGTTTAATTAATAATGCAAAACACACCTGCAAACATAATCCCTTGGTTATAACTACAAAGACTGCTGTTAAATCATTACTAAGACATCTGGACCCTGTTCTTGATTTTCAAATTATTATATTTTTACCAGCTCTAAAATATTCATTGCTATATGGTTTCCTATTTTTAAAAAATTAAGCTGCTTATTAATTAGGCTTCACAGCTTTGGAGAAAAGAAATCTACGAGGATTACTATATCCAACACTCAAACACAGTTACCCTTCCATTGTTTCACATTACAGTGGTGCCCCGCAAGACGAATGCCTCGCAAGACAAAAAACCCGCTAGACGAAAGGGTTTTCCATTTTTCGATGCGCTTCGCAAGACGAATTTCCCTATGGGCTTGCTTCGCAAAACGAAAACGTCTTGCGAGTCTTGCGATTTTTTTCGCCTCCCCCCTTTTTCTAAGCCGCTAATCCGCTAATAGCCTTTTAGCCGCTAAGCTGCTAAGCCTTTAATAGCCGCTAAACCGCTAATAGCGCTAATCCGCTAATAGCGCTAATCCGCTAAGGGTTACTTCGCAAGACGAAAAAACCGCTAGACGAAGAGACTCGCGGAATGGATTAATTTCGTCTTGTGAGGCACCACTGTACTTCTATTTGCTACAAGGTGACTTACCAAGGCCTTGGACCAGTCAACGTAACTTACCTCTGGATGGTAAAGACTGAGCAAAGTGAAGGTGCCTTATGCACCTAGTTCAAGAAAAAAATTAACTCACTTCTTCACCCAGAATGCAAAAGGCTTTTTTTATAGGGTCTGGCCTGGTATCTGAGTGACGTTTCATAACAAAAAACATGGGCAGAGTATTCCTGGAACATTATGACTTCAGTTAATTAACTGCCATGCCCCAGGGCTTTCTCCCCCTCCTTGTCTCTTGTATTTCCTCATTTATTACATAGTTTAATTTATAATTATTAGTTAATATTTCTGTGTGAATGGTTTTGTGGTGTTTGCTCAAAAGGCAACATGAATATACAATAATTAAATAAATGGATTCCTGGAAAAAACTGTATATTTCCCTTAAAAAAAACTTTTGTGGGGTATGGGGGGTATAGTTGGAAAAGTAGCGAAATTTTTACTTCTTCAGCATTTGTTGTTTTGAGTTTAGAAGCTCAATTTATGACTACACTACAACTTAATTTTCTTTCTGGGTGAATGACCACAATTCATGACCATCGATAGGACACAGGTCACTGGCAAAGAATACAATAATCATATCCACAAATCATATTCATAAATAGGGTGTGCTGCTTCAGTGATCAAAGGAACAATAAAGAACTAAACAAATAAATATTTTATGTTTCATACCTTTGCAGTCAAGCTGAAAAAGCCCTTTGGTTCAATCATCTTTTCCAAAACATGGCATTTTATTCCCGCCGTGCTGTCATACTCGTAAACTACACCATATTCCAGGTGAACATTATCAACAGTTAGACTGACATGGTCCTTCCGCCCATCAATTATTGCCATAGTATTAAATTTGTCAATTACTTCTAAAAACAAATTTAAAAATCAAATTGTTTTGAATCCTATTATGCTTACTAAACTAACTAATATGCCTAAGTTAACTAATTTACTAAATAAACACCTATTTCATTTTGCTAAATTAATGATTGAACAGGGTGAGTCAGGTGAAAGAGACTGTGGTGCAGATACTGTGTCTCTGAAACATGGTTCATTTGTTGTAAAGGGATTTTAAAAATATTATCTGCAAACCAAAGCTGTAATCACAGTAACAGACAACCAAAATATGAGTATGCCTTGCTGTTATTCTGTGGGCACAATCCAATATGAAAATAAGCATGCTTAAATCCAGGGTTAGGGAATCTTCTGTATTGCATTCACAAGATAAAAATATACTATGATAGTAGATATGTAATAGCTAATAAAACCATGCAAACAAGCAATAACTGCACTTTATCTTGTACTTTTAATTGTATTATACGAACAGGGGAAAATTGTGTTTGCTTTGGTAAGGGTAACATCCAAAGCTCACCTTTATTTTGCTTAATAACAAAGAAACAAATAATCCTACCTTCTACTTTGCAGTCAAAGGCATCTCCTCCATCTTCCCCCAAGGGTTTGGAGTTTGTTCTTTGAAGATCTTCCTGGGCACTCTCAATACTGTTATATACCCACTGAATAGAATCTTGCTGTAGGAAAGTAATAACAATGATGAAAGTTTTTACTTTACACAAGTTTTTACTTTACACACACACACACACACTAATTCATATTAGCTTTGCCAGAGAAACCGTGTTTTTATTCTAGATGAACCAAAAAGGAGATTTGGTATTTTACATTTTTAAGTCCCCTAAGCACACACATCCTTTTTGTGTGTGAGAGAAACCCAAAAGAGGGCAAATATGTGCACAAGATATTATTGTTGTGGAATTCCCTCCCAAGAGATGTTAGATTAGTTCCTTCATTATACTGCCATGGGAAGGCTGATTCAGACAGGCCTCTGAAAATTAAGGTACAAACAATGTTGATCACTGGGATGCTGTCAGGGCAAACCATTTTACTTGCTGGTTTTAAATGTTTTGATGTATTTTAATTATTGTTTCTATCTAGTTTGCTTTTATTACTTTATATTTTATAATTTAATAATTTTTTTTAATGTGGAAAATTGCCCTGAATCCCAACTTGGGAGAAAGGCAGGATATAAATATATTAAATAAATAATAGAAAGCTGTTGCTTGCTGGGTGTTCACCACAAAAATTAACAGATGAGAGAGAGGAAAGCATGGTTTTAAATTGCATTCACTGTAGCAAAACCAGATCACTTCATCATTTGTTTTACTTCAAAATTTGTTCCCAGATATGTAGAACTTTGCTGGACTGGCAAAAAAAAAGTGAATCCATCCCCCCCAAAAAATGTTAATTAATTTACTTAATATATTTGAAATCAATCTCATGCTGAATTACTGAAACATTACATCCCCCATAGAAGCTTATATCACCCGCACTTAAATGCAGCTGGATGAACCACAAAAATAGCTTGTGTTCTGATAGAATTGAAAACATAGCCTCTAAAGGGAAACGTGTGGGATGAAATGAAAGTTAAGCAAGAACAGCAAAAAAATACAGTTTTGGCACATTGCTCTCATAAACTAGAGCTTAAACTTATTTCTCTTTCACGATCATTGCAATTATATTCATGAAGAATTCAAAATACATTGTATTTACCAGATGAGGTTTAAATCGGAATTCCATTTAGATAGATTCTTTATTGTCATTACACTAGTGCAGCATTGCACAAGTGCAACGAAATTGGATGCCAACCCTTAAAAACAACAAAAACAAAACAACAGCAACAACCAACAAACCACCTTCCAGCCACACCCACACCCATCAAACTCCCCGGTCTCACTATCGAGTTACAGCATTCAAAAAGGCCACAGCTCTTGGATAAAAACTGTTTTTCAGTCTATTTGTCCTAGACTTGATGTTTCTATACCTCCTGCCAGAAGGCAGTAGTGCAAACAAACTATGTCCCGGGTGAGATGGATCCCGCAGGATATTGTTTGCTTTCCTAAGGCAACGGGAACCGTACAGTTCTTCCAAAGTTGGGAGAGGTTGACCAATAATCCTTTGGGCTGTGGTTATGACCTTCTGGAGCACCTTCCTCTCCCTAGCTGTACAACTGGAGAACCAAGCACAAATACAATATGTAAGTATGCTTTCTATGGAGCCTCGGTAGAAGGACACCAGCAGTCTCTCACTCAGATTGTTCTTTTTTAAAAGTCTGAGGAAATAAATTCTCTGCTGGGCCTTCTTCACCAGAGCAGTGGTATTTGCGCTCCAAGTCATGCCCTGATCCATAGTCACTCCCAGAAACCTGAATTCCGCCACCCTCTCCACCCGTTCCCCGTTGATATACAAGGGCTGAATGTCCGCCTTTTTTCCCCTGTAATCCACCACCAATTCCTTGGTCTTAGCCGTATTGAGAGCCAGATTGTTCTCAATGGTATGTTTTAAATCTTTACTTTATCTTACAACACCCTGTTGCCAAAACTGACAACACAAATCTCCTGAAGATTCGTATATAATAGTGAAAACAAAGAAGATAATCTATCAGAGTATAAAATTTAAATATTGCTTATTTAATTACATCTTGAGCACCTGTTGGTAGGGTACATTCACCAAAGCAAAGCAGGACTGTTTGGATACATATTTATTCGGTTCTTCAGAAAATACCCTGGGAACCAGTGCCCTTGTTGGATTCTCAAGATCATCAGTATAACCCATAGTCATTTTTTACCAATATAAAGCTGTTCAGAAGTGCAATAAGTTTTGTTTAACTACCGTTAAGATGAAACCTATTGCACTTCACTGGAGCTTTATGGTCAGCCTTTGTCTTATCTCTAATAATCCTTCTTTGGAAATGTTACTTAAAAGGCTGTTGGAGGGCATATTCGGCACTAGGTCAAATTTCTTTATATCCCTTAGCTCAGCTTTTCACCCTGCATGTGCTGGTTTCGGCTATAGATAATCTTCCCTGAATGCTGGAAAAGAGTAAAGCATTCATAATAATCTCCCTACATCCTGCTCCAAAGCTTTTATTTAAAAGTTGGTCCTCTTTGACTTCAGCAGAACTCAGTTCTAATGTGTGGTTCAAATTAGATTAGACAACAGCTTTAGAATAACTGACTATTATATATTTTTAACGTTCATTTGCCAAGGAATGGAAGCGAACTGCATTTTTTGTTTAAGTAGTGTCAGGGAACTGACATCGGAGGAAAGGGAAGTGGTAAGGCTCCCAGAGACTGGGAGAGAGTCAACAGCCAAAGCAGGGACCAGCAGGGGGAGCGCGGGGTCTCTGGAGGAGGATCTCAGTAATGCTGAGAGAGACGCAGCAGCCCAGGCAGGAAGCAGCAGGGGAGAGAAAGGGGTGAGAGACACTTCGAGCGAAAATAGCGGGGAGGTGTCAGAAGCTACTGCAGGGAGACCCATGCTTCGCCGGAAGCTGCCACGTCGTGAGTCCAGGAGACGCGTTTCCGTTAAGGAACTTCTTTGCTGGAAGCGCTTCCGCAGACAGCCACTGTCAGATTCTACTAGTGACTAGAGCAGACATGTCTGAGGAGCTCTGTCACACACAGAGGTTTGTGGGGTCGCACAAACTCTGAAGGGGCACAATTTTAAGCACAAGCAGCTAATCATCCCCTGACAGCAGTCTGACAGTCTCTGTACGCTGCCTGTGCAGGAGAAAGCATCATGAGCAACCCAGTCGGAACCGGAGACGCAGGGGTTGGAGCTGGTCCAAGCTTGGAAGAAAGGTATCAAGCTCTGGAGGTCCAACTTGCGCTGCAGACGGCGAGGCTCGAGGAGAGAAGGGCTCAGGATGCTGACAAAAAGGGGAGAACCACTCAGTTCCCCAGAAAGGTACCAGGATTGGTGCAGAAGTTTGGGGGGGACCCCAAGGATTACCATGCCTTTAGGACTGAGATGCAATATGCTCTGAATGTGCAGTTTGATGAGTTCCCTGATGAGGAATCGCGAGTTGCGTTCGTAATTGGGCATCTTGAGAAGGGGGCGCGGGACTGGGTTCGACCCCTGATGGCAACGCACAACGATATCCTAAAGGACACTATGAAATTCTTTCGTGCAATGGATATCATGTTTTCCAGCGATATTGAGGAAGGGGTGGTACGCAGACAGCTAATGGCTTGCAAGCAGGGAAGCAGATCTGTCCGTGAGTACTGGACTGAATTTACCATGCTGATTCACAGATTGGGGTGGGATTTATCGGCGGCACCCATTCAGATGCTATTTGAAGAAGGTCTTTCTTCAGCTGTGAAAGACGAGCTGGCCAGGAGCCCCAGGGCGGGGTCTATGGATCAGCTGACCAAATCTGCGCTGACCATTGGAGCGCGCCAGGAGGCAAGAGCCTTGGAGAGGCGGGAAGGGAGAGGGGAACGTTGGAAGGAGTTACGCATTCCAGACATTCCTGAGCCAGCTTTCCCGCCGGCAGAGCCGATGGAAATCGGAACAGCCCGCGCGCGCGCAGTTTCAAAGCCCAGTGAGGGGGCGAAGAAGGAGGGAAAGGGAGCCCGGAAATGCTATCTCTGCCAACAGCCAGGCCACTTTGCCAGAGTCTGCCCCCAGAGGAAGGAATGGCAAGGGATGGTGGGAGCTGTTGAGGGGGAAGAGCAGGGAGAAACGGAGCAGGTAAAAGCCAACGCCTGGTTGCCAGCAGGGCACTGCAGCCAGGCCAAAGAGCAGTGAAAGTGCCCCTTCCCCAAGTGCCAGTGCCAGAAGCTCCTCGACCTGCTCTAGTGATTGAAGTGTCGCTAGAGCTGCAAAATGGACATCCCCTAAAAATAAAGGCGCTGTTGGACTCAGGCAGCTCCTGCAATTTCATGAGCAAGGAGTTTGCTGCTGAGCACCAGATACAGACTATCCCTTTAAGCAACCCCCTGCAGGTGACCACGATTGATGGCAGGGAACTGTTGGGAGGAGGCGTCAGCTTGCAGACCGTCCCAATGATAATGAGGGTGGCAAGGCACACAGAACTGATAGCGTTTAATGTGGCCACCTTGGGAGGCGCTCCCATTATTTTGGGAATGAGCTGGCTAGCCCTACATGATCCGCTGGTGGGCTGGCATCAAAGAGTGGTTTCCTTCGGTTCCGCACACTGCTTAGAACACTGCAGGGCGGAAAAGGGGTCAGCAGGGGCCCAAGCCACCCTAGCAGGGACGGAAGTGATGGAGAAGGGGAAGGTGCCACCACAGTATGCTGATCTCAGCGACGTGTTCAGCGAGAAGGAAGCGGACCAACTACCCCCGCATAGGCCCTTTGATTGCCAGATCAATTTACTCCCTGGAGCACAGCTTCCTGTAGGCAAGTTGTATGCCATGTCAGACAGGGAGATGCAGGAGTTGCGAGCGTTCATTGACAAGAACCTGAAGAGAGGCTTCATCAGAGAGTCCAAGGCAGCGGGGGGTAGCCCAGTGTTTTTTGTGGATAAAAAAAACACGGACAAGCCGAGGCTGGTATGTGACTTTCGGGCCCTAAATGCAGTGACAGAGCCGGCGGCTTTTCCTATGCCCAGGATTGATGATATTTTGACCAGGGTGCGAAAAGGAAAGATTTTTACAAAGCTGGACCTAAGGGGGGCGTACAACCTGATACGTATAAGGAAAGGGGATGAATGGAAGACCACCATGTTCACCCCTTTGGGGGCATTTGAATACCTCGTTATGCCTTTTGGATTACAAACAGGCTCCGCGTGTTTTCAAGCCTTTATGAACCATGTACTGGGGCCTTTGCTCTACAAGAATTGCGTGGCCTTCTTAGATGACGTGTTGGTGTATTCGGAGAATGAGGAGCAACATGTGAGAGACGTCAGAGAAGTGTTGAGCAGGCTGCAAGCCAACAGACTGTGGGTGAAACTGGAAAAGTGTCAGTTTCATACCAAGGAGGTGGAATTCCTGGGGTACCGCTTGTCAGACAAGGGGTTGGCCATGGACCCCGGCAAGGTTCAAGCGGTGCTGGAATGGAAAACACCCAAGACCAAGAAGGATGTGCAGAGGTTCCTAGGGTTTGGAAACTTTTATCGTAAGTTCATCCGAAACTTCGCCCACCTGACGGCGCCCATCACGGACTGTCTCAGCAGCAAAAAGAAGTTTGTTTGGACGGGGGAGGCGGAGCGAGCATTTGAGGAACTGAAAAGGGCCTTCGCCTCTGACGAACAACTTCTACATGTGGATTTACAAAAAAAGCTGAGGGTCGAAACAGACGCTTCTGACAGAGCCATAGGGGCGGTGCTTCTTCTGCAGCCGGGGAAGGAGGGGTCAGAGTGGCGACCGTGTGCCTTCTTTTCGCGAAAGCTGAACAAATCTGAGAGAAACTACACGGTGCACGACCGGGAACTTCTTGCGATTTATGAGGCCTTCCGGAGATGGAGGCACCTACTAATTGGTGCACAACAGAAGGTGCAAGTGTGCACGGACCATAAGAATCTAGAGTATTGGAGAACTGCGCGAGTGCTCAACCAAAGGCAGTTGAGATGGGCCCAGGAGTTCTCCAAATTTAACTTTGAGATTTGTTACGTACCAGGCCCGGAGAACGTTAGGGCGGACGCTCTCTCACGCAAACCTGAATATTTGGAGGGAGAGGGTGCACCCGAAGAGACCCATGTTATTCCCGAGGACCGCTGGGTGTGTGGGGCGGCTTTGGTGGGGCAAAGGGAACTGGTAGAGGGAACGGTGCAGGATGAATACGCCCAGGACAAACTCAGGGGTCTCAGGAGGGAGGGAGACAAACCCGGGGGTTTTGAGGAGAGAAACGGGGCGTTGTACTACAAGGGAGCGTTATACATACCTGAAGGGGAATTGAGGGAAAAGGTACTCAAGCAACTGCACGATAGCCCCACAGCAGGGCATTTTGGGCAACACAAAACCATGTGGCTGGTTACCAGGGAATTCTGGTGGCCCAAGGTCAGGGAAGATGTGCGTGAATATGTGAGAGGGTGTGACCGATGTCAACGAGCCAAGGGGGAGAGGCGGGCACCGGCAGGTTTATTAGAACCACTACCCACGCCGGAAAGACCATGGGAGGCAGTGGCAATAGATTTCATGACTGATCTGCCCAGGTCCAAAGGGAAGACAGCCATTATGGTTGTGGTAGACCTGTTAACCAAGATGGCCCACTTTATAGCCTGCTCACATGCGGTCACAGCAGAAGAAACCGCTAAATTGTTTGTGGAAAATGTGTTTAGGTTGCATGGTGCCCCCTTGAGGGTGGTTTCGGACCGAGGGAAACAATTTACTTCCAGGTTCTGGAGGAAGCTCATGAGCTTATTGCATGTAGAGGTGAATTTTTCCACTGCCCGTCATCCAGAAACCAATGGGCAGGCGGAAAGAGCTAATGGTGTCCTCCAGCAATATTTGAGGTGTTATGTGAATGACAGAGAGAATGATTGGGTGGAGAAGCTGGCGTTGGCAGAATTTGCCTATAACAATGCAGAGAACGTGTCCACGGGGATGAGCCCTTTTTTGGCCAATCACGGGTGTCATCCCCGAGCCTTCCCAGGGGGGGAGGGGGAGAACTGGAGCGTTCCTGCCGCAGAACAGTTCGTTGAAGAAATGGAAGCGATCCATCGCCAGCTCCAACTTAATTTAAACAGGGCGAAGGAGGAATATAAGAGGCAGGCAGACAAAACCAGAAGGGAAGGGGAAAGCATTAGGGTGGGGGACCAGGTGTGGCTGTCCACCCAAGGGTTACCATTTAAAGGAGGTTGTAAGAAGTTAAGACCCAAAAGACTGGGCCCATTTGAAGTCACGCAACAGGTCAACCCAGTGGCTTTCAGACTCCGGTTACCGAACCACATGAAGTTGCACCCAGTGTTCCACAGATCATTGCTGTCACCGTATATAGGGGACAGAGAGGGGAGGGTCAATAGGGGACCAGCTATGGAGGAAAAAGAACACAGCTACCATGTAGCGGAGATTCTCGATTCCAGGTGGAGGGGAGAGCAAGTAGAGTATTTGGTAATGTGGGAAGGGGAGCCGGAGTCGGAAAACACCTGGGTCAGGGCAGAGGATGTAGATGACGAGGTTTTGATTGAAACTTTTCATCAGAGATTCCCTAGAAAACCCCAGCCAGTGGCGAGGTTCCGGAGGGAATACTTCGCCACCACCGACGACGAAGAAGAGTTGGAGGGGTTCGCTGATTCCGAGGTGGAGGAGGATTCAGCGAGTCGGAACGAAGACCGATGGAGGGAATTGTTCGAGACGTCTGAAGATGAAGAGGATTCTTTTAGGGGTTTCAGCTCCTCACCACCCAGAGGAGAAAGTAGGGGCGGGGGAGAGGGGGGCCCTGGAGGGGAGGTGGATGTCAGGGAACTGACATCGGAGGAAAGGGAAGTGGTAAGGCTCCCAGAGACTGGGAGAGAGTCAACAGCCAAAGCAGGGACCAGCAGGGGGAGCGCGGGGTCTCTGGAGGAGGATCTCAGTAATGCTGAGAGAGACGCAGCAGCCCAGGCAGGAAGCAGCAGGGGAGAGAAAGGGGTGAGAGACACTTCGAGCGAAAATAGCGGGGAGGTGTCAGAAGCTACTGCAGGGAGACCCATGCTTCGCCGGAAGCTGCCACGTCGTGAGTCCAGGAGACGCGTTTCCGTTAAGGAACTTCTTTGCTGGAAGCGCTTCCGCAGACAGCCACTGTCAGACTCTACTAGTGACTAGAGCAGACATGTCTGAGGAGCTCTGTCACACACAGAGGTTTGTGGGGTCGCACAAACTCTGAAGGGGCACAATTTTAAGCACAAGCAGCTAACCATCCCCTGACAAGTAGCATTAACAATAAATAAATAAGCACCATCTTTACATGCATTGGACGTCTGTATTTCCTGCAGGCTGTGACATGGGCAATAACACTTGCATGAGTTTCTTTGCTGACATTAATCCCATTCACTTTAATTATGCACTGTCCAGGGTGGAGGCCAGCTGCTGCTGCTACGGTTCCTTGAAAACAGTTAGAAAAAATGCCAAGTTAGAAATTTCCTTCTTAGGAAAAAAAATGTTTGGTTTTATAGTTACTTGTTTATTCAAGAAAATGTTAAATTAAACCAACACTGTGATTCAACAGAATATGTACAAGGTGCTTTACATGAGAATCTCGCCCCCCTATAAATTGTTGGTGTGATCTATTTTGATAAGGTTATCAACTTGGTGGGAACTGGACACCTCTGGAATTAGTAGCCAATAAAGCAGGTCAATAAAGCTGATGAACAATGGTGACCATGCAGTCAAATAGCTAGAGGGGCCTCCTGCTGCTGCTGCCGCGCTGCCGGAGCAAGATTTCTGTTCTCATCCTGAAGCAAAGTTCTTAACCTGAAGCACTATTTCTGGGTTAGTGGAGTCTGTAACCTGAAGCATATGTAACCTGAAGCATATGTAACCCGAGGTACCACTGTATACTGGTATTTTGTTGTTGCTGCCCCTTTTGCCCATTTATTTATATCTATCCTAATCCTAAACATGTCAGTCTGGAACTTGTTTATTGGAAAACCTAAATTCAGGTATGAAGGTATGTTTATCTGTCCTGACCTCACGAAGGAGTCAGAGACAGTGAAAGTCACAGGGCTCAAAGGCTTCTTAACGGTGCATCTCAATGCAGCAAATCATGGCAGCTCAGCAGCATATAGAGAAATACCATGTTTGTCTTACCTATGATCTAAAAAAAGCTCATCAGTGTTGGCTTATTGTTCATAGATTGTTGCTGGGAAACAAACAGTGAGCCTGGGTTCAGATGACGGGCTCATAATGTAGTGTTGCCAAGAGGAGAGAGGAGCATAGCAGGGACTTCTGAGCAGCATGCACCAGTGTGCTGCTCATGCATGTTAAAACCATAGTTAAACAGTAGCTATGGTTTAATATGGTGCGTGAAAACCACTATAACCTTCTTTCATCACTACTATTCATAGAACAACTATCAAAGCAAATACCCATCAAGTATTGATCATATGACTCAGCCATATATATCTAAAGTAATTCCATCTACAGCTTTCTTTATTCGTGGGGATGGTTTTATTTAGAAAAGATATTCACAACTACAATCCACTTAAATCCCTCTGCCTACCTCTTCCAACAGCATGGACAACAGAAGGACCAAAACCTCGTATTTGGAATCCCAGGCCATCCACAGAGTCGGGGATCTTCACTGTCCTGAGTGCAAGAGAAACGTCATGGTGGAAGATCCAAAACCAGTGTGCTTATTACATTTATCAATTTTTACACAGAATATAGCAATTTACTACTAATAAAACTATTATTATTATTATTTAAAATTCTACTAAATTCTCAAACAATGAATTACACATGAAGCTTAGTTTTGAGAAGGGGGAATAAGCACTGATGAAGATAATAATAGTAATAATAGTAATAATAATAATAATAGTATTTATACCCCAGCCACTCTGGGCGGCTCCCAACAGAGGACTAAAAACAGAATAAAACTTCAAACATTAAAAACTTCCCTAATAATCAAGGAACACTGCTTATTCCAGAAAACGCCCTCTTCACGTGTTTAACCTATTGAATATTTATTTGGTGTTGACAAAATGTTAAAAAATAACAGAAAGAGAAATTTAAATCACATTTTCTGATATATTGATACATTATCATCTATTATCAATTCATAGTCTCATCATTATCATTATCAACAACACTAGATATTCCTTACTCTATATACAAATAATTTAAATTACTTAAATTCTTGTAAGTCCTTTCACCCATTAACCTTTACCCCCTATTCTGATCATTAAAATTTGGCAAAAGAGGGTTTCCTCTTTCCTTTTGTATCTGCATGCCTTTGCAACACACCTTCTTCACAACTGAGCAAACCAAAGTAACAACTTACTCCCTGGGTTTTGTGCTCACAAGCACCCTGAGGGACTTTCTACTGCTTAAACATGCTTTCAGAAAGTTATCCACTTCACTGAAGGGTCTCAGAAAAACTAGGTCACCATTAATGGCAAAGATCTTTTTCCCAACTTCCAGACCTGCCATCTAGATAAGAAAAGATAAGACATACACAATTGTTTTAACAGAACTAGTGATGTACTAATTTCCTTTACACAAAGGAAGATGCTGAAATGCCTGCCATGTGAGAGTATGCCGGCAGCTATGAAATCTACACAATCCACATTATTTTTGGAGGTCAAAGAAAAATCTCTGTTTTGTAAATTTCGAATTATTGGAAGCGAAGCATCACTTTGTTAATTATAATATTTATGCAGCCTTGACAGTAGTGACCAAAAAGTTTAAATTATTCCATATTATCTATCTTGGCTCACCTTTTTTCCATTTATCGAAAACCACTTTGCTTTATGGAGATATGCATTTGAAAGCACAGAACTTACTGAATATTTAGGTTTGCTGATACAGCTCAGAAACATACAGAAGCCCAACAGTACCTTCAAAATATTAATTCTTTTGACTGAAAACCTGAACTGCTATATTACAGAAGCCATTCACATCCAGTCAGTTTCATCTTGCAAAGAAAGTGCATACAGCTGCAAGGCTCTGTAATAAATGGAACTACTCAGGGAATATTTCTCAGGTTATTCAAAAGTTAAGCGTTTGAATGAAGGCAGAATAACAACCTTGTATTGACAACCTTATCACCAATAACCTGTTTCTCTTCCGAAATTGTTCCCTGACTTATGAAATGACAAAGAACTTTGTAGAGCCAACTTTGTATCCTGTACCCACTTATCTGAAAGTAAGACCAGCTAAAGTCAGTTGAGCTTACTTTTGAGTAGACATATATAGTTAGGCTCGTCCTGCACAGGTATGTTTCTTGCGCTAAGACAGAGTTGCTCAGACTTTATAAGAATATCTCTCTGTAAGAATATTTCCTGTGACTCCCCAACCAAAAAACCTGACCACCTCTTTGCAGCAGTTCTATACCAGCCCCACTTTTTCTCATACCCAACCCCCTACACAGACCACTTTAACATATCCCCATGAAAAATTCCTCCTACAAAGGCTTGCTCCCTGTACCAGCTCATCTCCAGCAGCATAGTCAACAACTCATGATCCCATTCCTTCCTTCCAACAATTCCAGTTTAGCAAAACCCACATTCTGGGAAATTTGAGCTCTGGCTACCTATAAACTTCATACAAATAATTCACAAGTGGGGAACCGCACTAGGAGTTTTCTAAGTTTTAAAAATATATTTGCAGACAGGAATATCTGTGAAGTAAAATAATCATGTATTACCTCAGCATTTGATCCCTTCTCCACTATTTTAATAATTGGCACTTTGTTTTTGTCTTCCAAGCCAAAACCATAGCTTCCTTCAGTTGATTTAATCTGTAAAAGAGAAATTGACACATATTGGGAAAAATATTTAAAATACATTTAAATTAGAACATGAGGTGCAATCAGGTGAGACTAAATCTTGACAAAATGGAGGTCTTGTCTGTTGAAGGAGCAAACACATAGCTTTGGTGTTCCTTGTTCAAGCATTGTTACTGGAAGCCAAAGTGGTGTCACTGTCATTTAGTGTCTATTCCAGCCACACTGGTTTGCCAACTATGATCTTTCCTAGACCAAGGAATGGTCACATTAATCCCTGCCATGTTAATCCACATTCTGCTCCCCCCACGCCCCTCTTCCTCCACCAGTGACTGATACTGCAGGATTTCCATGGGTTACCTATCTGCGACTGACCCCAATTTGAGAAGTTAATAGTAACTTACTATGCCCTTAACAACTTAAGATCCAAAGACTTGAAGGAGCGCCTCTCCTTATGCCTGCCGATGTACTGAGATCTGCAGGGAAGGCCCTTCTTGTTGCTCTAACATTGGGTGCAGTGTCACAACGTAGTCCCAGCTTGCTGCATTTTAAATTGTGGTTGCATCTAATACTGGCTTTAAATTGTTATTGAAATTGTTATTATTTTACTGTATTGATGCTTTGGGCTGTAACCCATTCTGATAAAAGTGATGAAGGGCAACTTGAAAACCAACCAACCAAATGTAAATAAGATTAAATAAATGTTGCCAAGAGCAAACTGTTAACACTTTGTGGTTTATTTAAAATGTGGCCACCTAACAACCTGTACCTATGAGCCTCAGTCCTGACAAGTGTAGCCAACTTCCTGACTGATGTCACCATTGCTCTATGTCAACACACAATGGGATACCTCAATCTATGTTGCTTTCACACAAAAAGCTTCCTCTCGTAGGTGTATCATCTGCTGGAAAGTGAAAGGTGGCAGAAAGGACTGGGGTAAGACAAGGGCTGAAACAGGACTTAAGCTGGCCGGCAGCTATTCAAGATGGATGTTCTTCATACAGTCTAAGGTGCCAGAGACTAATTCTAGGCATTCTGTGTGCCTTAAATCTGTGCCACTATGTCACAGCTTCCAAGAGGAGGGAACTTCTGACATGATCTCTGCAATGCCATTACTGCAAATGCCCAGTCTAGCAGAGACACAGGGAACCAATGTTGTTGTTGTTGTTTTGTTTAATGGTTGTTTTCAGTATTTCATTCATCTGTGGGGTTGTTGTTGTTGTTTTTAATTAGCCAACCCAATACAGAAAGGAAAAAGCATCAATGTGATGATGATGATGATGATGATGATGATAAAGGAATCTCAATCAGGCCCTAAAGGCTGCTAAATGTAACCTGGCTTCTCATCCAGAGAAACTCAGTGCTCAGGAACAGACTTAATCATCAGCTTATCTGCTTCCTTGATGACCTGTCAGTTATTTGTCTGCTTATCTGTCTGCTGGAACATTCACACATCCACCTCTCTGTCTGCCTGATTATTTCTCTGCTTGACCACTTGCTCAGTCACCTGTGATACCTGCTGCTTGCCTCCAGGCCACTAGCCCTTGCACTAAGATATGACACAAGTCACTCAAAAAGATTTATATGACTCCCCAGTTGCTGAAAAAAATATATCACTCAGGTCACCTAATCAGCTTATAAAAATAGTAGCCAAAAAGTCAATATACAGTAACAATCATCAGATGACATTCAGAAGAGGATGCAGGAAAACAACCCTAGGAATAAAATTCAAATAAATGCAACAATAAAACACAGTAGAAGTGATACCATATTGACTTAGGTGGAAGTCTTGGGTAAAGAAAAAAAAAGCTTGTTATTTTGTGCACCAAAGAAAACATACTGGCTGACCATTGGGCCTCCCTATCAAGTGTATATTAAATAATATGTGTATACGTACACACATGCATTAATGCATGCACACATACTTCATTAAAAACAAACAAACTTACCAGCAGTGATTTGGCTATTACATTTTCCACTACTTTTAGATCATGTTTCATGAGCCTGTGCTTCATGTTTGAGCCTTCCATTTCTTCATCAGCAAAAAAACGAAAGAGAAGTGGTTCATCTTTGAACTCACTTTTTTCCAGCACTGTTTGATATAAAAATAATATTATTTTTCTGTGACGCCACAAACTCATTTTGCTATTGATATTCTGATTTTGCTTAAGCATGTACAAGTGAAACAGCCACATATTGCTTCCCTGTACCCCCCTTCCTCTCGTTTCCCCTATGACAAATTATAGATTTTAGGCTCCTCACAGCAGAGACCTGTCCTGCATGTTCTAAAACTCCAGAAATACTTCAATGATGGAAAATGTATTTTTGCACATAAATCAACAATGGAAGAATTCTGTGTTTGGGGCATTTAGTACTGTTGACCACATTAGCTATCTGTGGCATGCTTTGGAACATACCCACCCATAAGAAAACACAAGGTATACCATGCAAAAGTTTACATAGGATAAATATTACCTTTATTAAAACATACATTGGTGGCTCAAGCATGTGAGCCACATTGTTCCAGGTACAGGAAAAAATATTTTGCTTCACAAGCCTTACATTATTGATGGCCACCAAGCTTGGGCATTCTTCTTCTTTGGCCATGCAATACTGAGACACAAAAGTATCTCCTAAGTGAGGGTTTTCAGTAGTAAAACACAAGGAGGGGGAATGTGTGGCCTTCTCATCATCCATTGGCCATGCTCGCTCGTGCTGATGGGAGCTGGAGTATCTGGTTCAAGAGTTCCAGACTTACAAATTAAGGAGTACTTGAATGAAAATTGCATACCGTGGTGCATAAATCCATTGTCACAAAGTGCTATTCCAAAGATCATTGCTTCTTCTCTTGTCCTACAATCTCCCTATTAATAAATAATATGTACCTCAATGTAAATATCACAAGCAACAATTCTAAATCAGGAAAACAACCATGTATCACTTTTGAAACATGTACAAAAACTGGGTTGCGTATAAATCCATTGCTTTAGAAGCCTTGTATCAGTCCTAGAGTGTTACTGATAAAAAGTTGACACCTCCATTGAGGAACAATAACCTTTATTAACATACTTATTTTGGATGGTATCTAATGCTGCACAAGTGGAATAGCCTTCTGTTTCTGTGGTGATTCCACCATGGCCCCTGCAGCTGCCTACATGGCTCCAAAATCTGCATGTGGGCAGCTGCAATGTTGGGGGAAGAGGACAGTGAAGTCTCCTGGCAGAACTGGAAGTCCATTCTACTCAGAGCACAAATAGGGTTGGGTACAAAAAAAACCCAACTTACAAAAATTGAAGGCAACAAAATCATGACATTTCAAAAAGACTAAAACCCCAACACATCCATGTTCCCACTTAAAAGGCAAAGGAGAGAGAAGAAGTAAATCCATAGGGGGCCACGCCTCCTTATAAGGGTCCCACGGAGGGAGGGAGGTCAAAAATCTTGTCTCCTAGTGGTCCAACACAGAACTCTGCCCATGCAGCACTGGAAACAATCCAATAAAAGGGGAATAGGGTGGGCATTAGCATTCTACTGTATCACTCACTGGTAGTTTCCCAATAATGCCAGGTGCTGATGTTGGCCTTGAGGTGTATATAGAGCTACAAGTTAATTTCTACATCATGGGAAAATCTGTATTGATAATAGCAGTTAGTAGACATTCCATTTGCTAATCAAGGCTATGTGCTTCAGAGCATTTTCCTACCTGTGCAATTAGCCAGTCTATCAATTTATTGGCCATGACTATAGATTTGTAGGTTCTTAGATGGTAATCTTTATCTCTAAGGAAATAAAACATACAAAATAATTCAATCCCAAATTGACATATTTGACATTTATTGAATATCACACATAACAAGTCCCATGATTTAGCCATTGCCACAGTTGTTCCCTGTTGCAACAACTCCACCTTACTCTCCATTACCAACACATTAATCAATCTTTCGCCCTGCCTATGTGGGGAGCAACTACTATCTAATGTTCTGAAGCAAAAGCTCTGAAAACAAGACTTACCTTACCACAGGAGTAAACAGGCTGTGCAGACGACAATATAATCTTACACCCTGTTAAGAGATATAAACAGATTTAATGCTAAACCAATGTTCAAATAAAAAACAACCACCAATAAGCACTTGTTCAAAACCAGTTAATTCAAACTAATACTGGGTTAGATCCAACCTTAGTTATGTTTAGAGAACCTTAGTAGGCATTCTTGTAAATTCAAAACACATTGGTGGCCACAAAAATTTTATTTTTAAAAAGCTAGATTGCTTTTAGAATGCTAGAAAGGTACACAAATTTAAAATTTCGATCAGCCTACTGAATAGACTCAACTCTGAGCATGACCAACCTGAGGCTAATCAGCATTCTGAATACTGCTATAAATTGTAGTATTAAAGTGGCAGACTGGTAAAGCAACTATCACAGGCACAAATGCTCCAAAATTTAGCTACGTTCCTACTCAGCCACCTCCATTGATTAGTCAATGAGTATTTAAATACACCCCTTCATGGATCACTGCCTTGCCGTGGCGAAGGGGCTTGAATAACTCAGAGAAGCTATGAACTATGCCAAGCAGGGCACCAAAGATGGACAGGTCATAGTGGAGAGTTTTGACCAAACGTGATCCACCTGGAGGAGGTCATTCCAGTATCCCTGCCAAGAAAACTCCATGGACAAAGACAACAGGCATATAAAAGTTATGACGCTGGAAGATGAGCCCCTCAGGTCGGAAAGCATCCAACATGCTACTGGGGAAGAGCGGAGGACAAGTACAAGTAGATTCAGAGCTGATGAAGCGGCTGGGCTAAAGCCGAAAGGACGCTCAGTTGCAGATATGCCTGGAAGCGAAAGGAAAGTCCAATGCTATAAAGAAAAAAATTGCATAGGAACCTGGAATGTAAAAACCATGAACCTTGGTAAGTTGGATGTGGTAAAAAATGAGATGGCAAGAATAAATATTGACATCCTGGGCATCAGTGCTTGATCACCTCATCTGTCTCCTGACAAGAAGCTACAGTTAGAACTGGATATGGAACAACTGATTGGTTCAAAATTGGGAAAGGAGTACGACAAGGCTGTATATTGTCTCCCTGCTTATTTAACTTATATGCAGAATTCATCATGCAAAAGGCTGGGCTGGATGAATCCCTAGCTGGAATTAAGATTGCCGGAAGAAATATCAACAACCTCAGATATGCAGATTACACAACCTTGATGGCAGAAAGTGAGGAGGAATTTAAGAACCTTTTAATGAGGGTGAAAGAGGAGAGCGCAAAATATGGTTTGAAGCTCAACATCAAAAAAACGAAGATCGTGGCCACTGGTCCCATCACCTCCTAGCAAACAGAAGGGGAAGAAAATGGAGGCAGTGAGAGATTTTACTTTCTAGGGCTCCATGATCACTGCAGATGGTGACAGCAGCCACGAAATTAAAAGACGCCTGCTTCTTGGGAGAAAAGCAATGACAAACCTAGACAGCATCTTAAAAAGCAGAGACATCACCTTGCCAACAAAGGTCCGTATAGTTAAAGCTAAGGTTTTCCCAGTAGTGATGTATGGAAGTGAGAGCTGGACCATCAAGAAGGCTGATCGCCGAAGAATTGATGCTTTTGAAATATGGTGCTGGAGGAGACTCTTGAGAGTCCCATGGACTGCAAGAAGATCAAACCTATCCATTCTTAAGGAAATCAGCCCTGAGTGCTCACTGGAAGGACAGATCGTGAAGCTGAGGCTCCAATACTTTGGCCACCTCATGAGAAGAGAAGACTCTCTGGAAAAGACCCTGATGTTGGGAAAGATGGAGGGCACGAGGAGAAGGGGACGACAGAGGATGAGATGGTTGGACAGTGCCTGGCGTGCTCTGGTCCATGGGGTCACGAAGAGTCAGACACGACTAAACAACAACAACAACAACAACAACATTTAAATACAGCCATTTCTCATAGTTGTCATTTTGGTATACAACAGCAATATTGTCTTTCAAATGTAGGTGATTACCCCACTCCAATATGCATTCTTATCCCATACTGAGCAACCTATAAAGTATAGGGAAAGGACCTCACTGGGCCCAGTGAACTGGAGAACAGGTTTATCATTCTCCTTCTGAGAATACTTATTGTGTTATAATTTCATACATTCAAGCTCGTTTGTGTGCAGTGATGGATGAATTGTTTTAATATAGAAAAATATTTTTTTATAAGAATATCTGGTAAATTTATACTATACTATGACATTATAAGGTTTATACCTTGGAAATTACGTCCTGCATTTCACTTCTCGGATAGTATGTGCCATCATCGTAACGGAATCTGTAGAGCATGTGCTCAGGCTTGAACTGATGCTTGTCAGTAACTAAAGCAAAGGCAAACATAAAAGACAGATGAAAAAAATCTAGTGCACCCGAGATGTGTTTTCAGAACCTTCTCTATTTCTGTGATTCTAATTTGCTTAAACTATTTTTAATACTGAATTTTAAATTGTTGTAACCCACCCTAAGACCTGCTGGTGAAACCTTATATGGTTGCATTTTTGTTAGCTTTCTGCCATGTTCCCAGATCCCTTTTATTGAGAATCCATTAGTATATACAGTTGGACCTCTTAAGTTGAACGCCTTGCGAGTCGAACATTTTGGCTCCCAAACGCTGTAAACTTGGAAGTGAGTGTTCCAGTTCGCGAACATTCTTTGGAACCCAAACATCCAATGCAGTTTCCGTGGCTTCTGATTGGCTGCAGGAGCCTCCTGCAGCAAATTGGAAGCTGTGCCTTGGTTTCTGAAGTCAAACGGACTTCCAGAACAGATTCCGTTCACCTTCCGAAGTACGACTGTACTTATATTTTCTTGTACCACCCCAGGCCCCCTCAGAAGGAAGGGAAGAATGTAAATTCATTACTCATCAACAGGAAATTCCTGCACTACCTTTGATGCATGACATGCCTTAATTAATCAGAGGCATGTTTTAGTCCACTATCCATCCTGGCCCACAGCAGCTACTAGCTGCTCTATGTATGTACATATGTGTGTGTGAGGGGGTACTATTGAAAATGGCAAAAAATCCCTTCCAGTAGCACCTTAGAGACCAACTAAGTTTGTTATTGGTATGAGCTTTCGTGTGCATGCACAATGCTGGCAAACAACAGAGCTGATTTGCAGAGGCTTTTCAAACTAAGCAACGGTGTGTTAAGAAGGACTGAATGAAAGGCGGGGGCAGTAGTTGCAGGAAAAATAATTACAGGCAGCATTTGAAGATGCTTAAGTGAGTAGGCATCAAAAGAGGGATCAACGAGCTACATGTTGCTCAGCCTTGCTCAGTGGTCTATATTAATTGATTCACCTCTAATATTGAAAGAAATTAAGCGGTATGAAGCTCCTCATTGTAGTTATAGGCTGGTATTTATCAACTTGCCTTCCATATCAGCAGAGGAAAATGCTTTTTCTTAAAAGGCAGCTGTGCTTGCTTACTAATTAATGGCTTGAAGCAGGCTTTCCAAGAGAAAATTTGGAGGGTTGGGGAGTGTCTGAGTGCATACTTGCATTCATTAGATGTGATTATGACGTATTAAGGAAAACAAGCAAAAAATAATGCCTGCAATTTCTGTAATAGGTCTGAGTTTATTTAGTTTTTAGCAAACAATACTTAATGCAGTGTGCATGTATAATAATACTAATTACTTTTTTCCTTAAAATGTATAATTAAAGTTGTGTGTTTGTAATGTGAACCTGACTCCTTCACAAACACACGTCCTTTCTCAGTTGAAGAGCAGATGGTTCATTCAACTTTATTTTAAGGATTCTATTCCTGTGGACAACACAGCTGGGTCTACTTGGTATTAAAAGTAATATGTCTGGCTCAAACTTCTATGTTCTGTCTAAAGTAATGACTCCATCAAAACAGCCAATAAAATATTCATTAAATTTCTATTGGGTCAATCTAGGATTGAATTCAGGGTATAATTTAAAAGCAAAGTTAAAAATTTTTATATAGTACATTTAAATATAGTCTTACATAAGAAATTATTATACACTTCCAATCAACAACCGATTTAAGCACGTCCAACTGATACGTGATAGAGCACGTATGCACAGCACTGAACCTAGAAGTGACCTTAAAATTTCACTGAAAGGACAGAATGGGGGTGGGGCGGGGTAGAATGCTTAACGCAGGTCCCACCAACACCTGTGGGGGTCTAGAACATATCCCCCGCCCAAACAAGGATTGCCTGTATGCATTTTTTCATCCTGTCTAGAGAAAATCTCCTCTATTAAAGTGAGGTGTCAATAAACAACGTAGCATATTTGTAGTAGATTTCTATCCAGCATTTCCTAACTATCATCAGGCAATAGAGAAACATACGGTACCCATTGTTAGCAAACTCTGATTGTCTTGCTATAGCATTTCACCAGCCTTCAAATCTACACTAACTATTATTGACAGCTGTACTTAAGTCATCTATGAGGGATCCTGGATCTCATCCTTGTTATTCCAAATGTGTGGTAGCTGTCTCCATGAGATACACATGGAGACAGCTACCTTCAAATACTTGAGGGCTGGCTGACTGACTGACTGACTGACTGACATAAATACTTGAGGGAAGGGGAATATAATTACCATGGTGTATAATGCCGTTCTCTAGTAAAGCCTGACCAAGATGAACACCTTCTTCGGGTCTGTGGATCTCCCCAATTTCCAGCAACCAGGATACAAACTCACTAGTTAGGAAAAAACCAAAGAATTATTTTAGCATATTTTAAAATTAAATGGCAGAAAAATAATGACTTCAAATGAATCAAGATTGTTATGGAAGGAACAAAACTTGGTTTGGTTTTTAAATTTACTATTCAAGAATTCATACAACTCCTCCACAAATCTAGATCCCTTGTTCCTTTCAGCAACAAGCTATGATATAGATAAGGGCATAGGAATATGGCACTATGAACTATGAAAAGAATCCAATACACAAATTAGTGTAGGTTATCTCATTAACTTGTGTAGTTTGCTGTCTTTCAGTTTGTCATTTTATGCTGTTTTTGTTTTGATTGTTAAATTCTTGGTGCAGCAATAAAACTGCTAGCACATTTGCAAAGCTAAGCAGGGTCCAGTATGGAGCCTAATAAAAGATACTTATGAAGTAACCAAGACCTGACTCTTTCACTTTCAGAGCTGCCACCACCTGAAGCATCTAGTGTGTGCATTGCTGCGCATAAATAGCCTTCAGTTCCCTGGAGCAATGTATATTGATAACATGCCACAACTCCAGGGGAGATTATACAGAGAAAAAAACATGGCTGCCCTCACGCCCCATACAATTTCCTTGAGAGTCATGTCATCAGTATATGTCGCTTCAGGGAAAGTGAAGGCTATAAGTGCAGCAATGCACATACCAGCTACTTCAGACCTGCTGTTATGAATGTAAAAAAGAAGAGAGCCAGCGTACAGCCACATAATCATAACTATTTTTAAGAGACTCCAGCACACTCAGCCACATAACTGTGGAATTGAGACAGAGTGTAGATTCTAAACTGAACCCACATCCGATCCACACTTCAGTCAGGGAGGTGCAGAGCAGGTAATTGCTTCAAATTCATGTTTACTGAATTCTTCCTCTGGCCAAAAGAAGTTTAGTCACCTCCAAGTAAAGTGATAAAGCCCGAGAGCCATCTAGTTGGTGACTGTATTTGGTTAATGCCTGTCTTTATGCATCTTTAGACTCTAAAATTTAGAGGGTCAGCCTTCCAAATAAATCTCTAGTTGCACATTTTGGGGCTTCCAAACTATCACTGTTTTCAGATGGGATTCTACCACATACCTGCAAATTCAGACCATGCAATTAAAGCTTATATGGAGTTCTTGAACAACAAACCCACTTCCTCAAAAGATTGAACTTTTTGAAACAAGGATATGGACACAAACTTAAGTGGAAATTGTGGGATAGCACTTTCTTTTACACAGTTAATGTAAAAGTAAGTACATTAAACTTATGTTAATTATTAAGAGGGTGCCATCAACCTTGGTTTAATTTTATAATGAATGATTTTAGAGTGTTGTGTTGTGTTGTGTTGTGTTGTGTTGTACTTTTGTACTGTTTTATTGTTGTCAGCCACCCTGAGCCCAGCTTTGCCTGGGGAGGGTGGGATATAAATTATTATTATTATTATTATTATTATTATTATTATTATTATTATTATTAAAAGAAATTTCTATGTTGTCTAGCTTCCCTGCAAATGAATCAGAGTGAATGCTTATTAAGTAGCCAGTGTCATCTAATCTGCCTGCAGACAAATCAGGATTAGTGCTTAATAAACAGGTAATCTCAACTTGAAATGCTCTTTGCTCCTAGCCCTTGAGACCTGCCTAGAGAAACTTCAGCCTGGCACCTTCAGCAAAAATCTGGGAGGCTGAAAGAAGAGCTCTTGTCAGTTTTTGTTGTTCTTCCTGCTGCCTGCTGGATTAGACTAAATTTTAGTCTAATTTAAGTTTTATCCTGTTCTCCATTGGCCAACCAGATAGCTATGGGAAGTGCGCAAGCAGGACATCGGCGCAGGAGCAAGGGCAATTGTCATAGAACTGTAGAATTGGAAGGGATCCTGAGAGACATCTAGTCCACCCCCTGCAATGCAAGAATCTCAACTGAAGAATCCATTATTTTGGGTGTATGAAATAACATGGTGATTTCAACTTCAGTATTTGGGAGGCAATAGGTGGGCATTTACATACACAAATTGTGCTAATTTGTCTCATAAATATTCTATCTTAAAGAACTATCATGCTGCTGACTTACATAATCATTTAAGAACAATTGGGTTAGCTAACATAGGAATCCATGTTTCATAGATATAGCCCTCTTGATTTGTTCTTAACTAACTAGAATGGCAAAGACTAGCTAAAACAAAGTGAAATCCAAAATAGAAATAGAAACACATACCTTCCAAGAAAGCATTTTGGGAAAGTGGTTAATTTTCTCTTCCGGTCTTTGATCAAATTTCCTTGTCTGCACATCATTTTGTAAAGTTTTTCTCCTTGTTCAGAGATCATCATCCAAGTATCTTGTTCCACACCTAGTTTTAGTCCTGAAAAACAAAAACAAAGTTATTCTTTTATTTGAAATGTTTCCAGGTTTTTGTAACTGTGGATTTATCAGATACAAATATACATCTTACTTATAAGATAAATATATAAGTTCTTTGGCTTTTATAACAAAACTGGAATGGTAATGTTATTGAGAGTGGCATTTGAACCATTTCCAACAAAGTAATATATGCAATCAATTTTTGTATATATAAAAAGAGACACCGCAATGCCCAAGAGATTCTATAAGGCCAGTTATAAAGACTTCATAACAAAGTAAGAGCCTGCTGGACCAAACCAACAGCCGATCAAGTCCGGCATCCTATTATCACAGTGGTGAGCCAGATTCCTGTGAGAAGCACATAAGCAGGAGCTGAGCTTCTGCCTCCTGTGGTTTCCAGCCACTGGTATTCAGATCTCAGACAGATGATCTGAGCAAGATCCCTGCCAAATGCAATAATGGCTACAGTTTTTTCAGTCATCACCATTCAACAGTGAACTCATCTCACAGTGATTCTAAAAGCCCAAAAGGGCTGAGTACCAGTCTACCTGCGGGTTCGCCAGAAAAACCAGAAAATAGCTACAGTACCAGCTTGTCAAAATTAGATAATGAGGGAAGGGTCAGAAGTTCATAATCAAATAAAAGCAGTACAAACAAAACCTGGTATCAGCTTCTGTTACAGAAGAATCGCCTTTGCAAACTACAGCCTAGCTACTATATTTCTTGACTTTCTGCTACTGCAAGGACTTTTAGCTGTGCAATGGAAATTCTCCACCCTCCTCTCCCTGCACAAGCCCTGAATCTGCTCTGGGGGGTTGGGAGAAGCCCCAAAACAGATTTAGGGGTCATGTGGGGTCAAGCAGAAGAGAGGGCAGGGAATTTCCATTGCACATCTAAAAGTCCTTGCACTAGTGGAACTGTTTAGTCAGATAGTGCCCTAAAGAAAGGAAAAAGTAAATGTACAGAGCCATAGAATTACACCTCCCTCACCACTCCTCAACCTTGAGGTCTAACATACACACAGAAGTGTTCCAGAGCTGGAGCAGATCCTAGAAGGTAACAATATTTTATAAAGAATGCCTTGGCCAGCCACTTTGAACCAGTAGCAGTTGGTGAGACAGCACTGCTTAGCTGACCTCCCAACACTGTGTCACTGTGGCATACTGCAAGGGCGATGGGGAAGAGCAAAGCAGTGAAGAGGTCAGTACAGGGCAAACACTCCAGTTCAGCCAAGTTAGTGCTCCTGCTTGTGTGTTTGCACCACGCCAACTTCCCAGCTGCATCACTTGTCACCCTCCCAGTATGCCATCAGTGACAGGGGATCAGGTAAACATCACCACACCATCAAAACCTACTGCTCTGTGTTGCAGGGTATTAATACAGGGTGATTCATAATGAAGTATACAGTTTCCAGGTGCTGTAAGACAGTAACAGGCAACAACACAGACCACAACTGCAAACCGAGAGGTAGATGTACTCATAAAGTTTTTGTTCCGCTACTGAGGGAAGTGATGTAAGTGATAGCGCATGTGTCACATGACTAGTCAGGCAAAATGGCTGCGTCTGCAGTGAGAAGGCATTTTGTGTTCTTGAACTGAGCAAAACGGAATCTGTAACTGTTGTGCGATGGCATTTTCAATCGTAGAAAATGTATCTACGGTAGGCATTAAAAAATTGAAAATATGGGCTGATTGTGCAAACTTAGAACTCCTAGATGGCCGTGTCTATCAGAAGAAGTCGTCAGTAGTGTTTGCACCACCATTCAACGAAGCCTGGGAAAATCGATGCGTAGGGTGAGTCACGTTTGGGCAAAAATGGATTAGCGGTTCAATGTGTGTCGTGTGACAAAGAACATCTGGGACTGTTTCTAAAAAAACTTTAAACATTCCCCTACAATTCTGTTACACTTAACGTAAGATACATTACATTCTTCTTCTTTTTATAATGCATTGAAACGGTATACTTCATTATGAATCACCCTGTATTATTGGTTGAATTTGTCTGTACTTATAAACTGTTTGCATCATGAGTGCCAATTATAAGGATAGGACCCTTCAAAGGTGAGGCTACTCAGTGGCAGCAATGGGTGAACTCTCCTCAGCTCAGTTCAGAATTAGGCTCCACTAATACATTTTCCCCTTGAAAAACAATTACAGTATAAATCTGTTAAATATAGATTTAATTCTCCACAGTTATTTAAACTCCAAAACTTGGAAATTGTGTCACATGCCCAACGGCATAACTGGGAGCAAAAAGGGCCCAAACATTTACCCAGAATGCCTCACCCGTGAGCTGTCACCCATTTCCTTCATCCCAAATTCATTTGTCAGTGGCAGCAGCACCATGAACAACCAGGTCTCCTTTGTTCCCTAATGCCCAGAATACTGAAAAGGCAGAATTCCAGACTGCAGGGACCATGAGACATTTAGTTTTCTAGTGCACCTGGGTAATTAGTAGGGATGTGGACAGAGCATGTTCCGGGTTTCTTTGCACCTGGGATGCTGTTAAATATACCCTTAGCAGTGCCAGGAGACCTGGGTCATGTGGTTTCCAGGATGCCTGATAGTTTTACTGACTACTCAGATACCATGGGGAGACAACATGTTCCCCGAGCTCCTTCCTGATTTGAACATGTCAGAAGCTCAGCTTACATTCCAAGTGGAATAACTCTGCAAGGAAGTAGCACTTGGTTCTTAATACAGCTGAGTAATAAATACAAGCAGGAGAAATTTTAAACCAGATAGAAGCAGACATTATTTATTTATTTATAAAAGTATTTCTATACAGCCACATCATAAAATAAAGGGGTACGTGTTAAAACATAAAACACCATTTAATTTTTTTAATGTAATTATTCTTTAAGGTTACTGGCTAATCAAAAGTAAGCATTAAATATCCGCAAAGGACTGAAAGTTAAAAGGGAGAAAATTAGGAAAATGACATCCTCATCACTTAAAAATCACAGGGGCGGGGAGATGAGAGATCATATGCCTTCCCCTCATCTCCCTTTCTTTTTTCAAGAAACAGCACTTAAGATCACAAGACCTCTACTTCAGAAAGTCAGCTGAATTTCCTTTCCAGCTATCCATGTGCAAACTTTTCAATTCGTTTGCATCCAGGAAAGTGAGCAGAATTTTGGTCAATGCTGTCGTAGGAAGCAAACAAAAGAATTAAAATTTCTCTTTATTCACATTGAATGGAATGCTGCTTACTGCTACTTTTAGCAAAAGCATTTGAATTTTTGCAAACTGTGCTGTTCATGAATCATCGGCAATTCTGCTTGCAATTAAGGCATCCTGCTTTGTAAAAGAGGTGTTTACACAGATGTTTCAATTATAGTTAGCAGGAGACGGCAGAAAAAAAAATAAAGGTTGTAAATATAAGAATTATTTGAGAGATGTTTCAAAAGCTTCTGTCTTGAGAACTGATGTGATAGATCATCCTGCTCTTACTGTCTTGTTTTTGCCAAAGCCTTTGGCTATACTTTCTCCTGTGTCTTGACTCCTTTCTATACAGTGGCTTCTTTGTGCATTAAAACCACAGTACTCACACAAGCCTCATGGGAGACCCAAAACACATTCCTTCACCTAATGTTGCCATTGATGGATGATCCAAACACCTTTCATTATAGGGGCACCTCAACTGCAGGGAAATCATGGTTCCCCAGGACTTTGTAGGTGGAATTTGCTGATAAAATTCAACAACTTCCTATTCAAGCATTTCTGTGGCTCCTATAATTGTTGTGTGTCCAGGCACCTATTGATTGCTGCTTAAGAAACCATTTTTATACGGTGGCAAATGCTGATGTATTTGGAAACCATTCAAAAATTTGGAGGACTAGATTTTATTTTTATTTTTTTCAGTTTTGAGACAAAATACTCCAAGCTTTACAAGTTGAGAAAGAGCCTTCACGTAGTCTTCTATATCCACCCTCCTCCCATGCTGCGTTGCCCCATCATCTCATGAATGCCTATTCCTCTTCTATCTCCTATTGTTGTCTAAATAGGCAGGGGGCAACATGAATGGTGAATGGAAGAAAGGAATCTCCAACATATTTTTTGGTAAGAATGCCAGCTCAGATCCCCAAAGGAAGCAGAATAAAGTGTGTCAATTAAGGCATGAAAGAAATAATGGGGGTTGAATTCTTCTTGGCTCAGGCTGAGGAAATCCTCAGATAACAGGCACAAAGCCAATTTCCTCCAAGTGTGATATTGCCTAGAAATAACCCACAATTAGACATTTATGCTCTCACCTTTTCTCCTTTCTCTTTCTTTCAGAATAGCTTCCAGCCATTCCTGCTTTTCTTCGGGTGTTTTAGCCATACACACAAACCATTTATTCTTTGCTGTGTTGTGTATCTTCCAACCATTGAGAACTATGTGACCACTGCTGTGATAATCAGCTAGAAAAAGGTAACACAAAGGAAACTTTGGAGGATGTGCATGAATGCTTAGCAAGTAAACCCTCTGGCCCATACAAAGTATTTTCTGATCCCACCCTGAGACAGGAAAATTACCCTCAACAGTACCAGCACACACACTGCCCTCCTTTAAAAAAATCAATAGAGTCCTCAGATTTTATTATCTACCTCAACACCAAACAATCATCGTGGGAGATAAGCTTCTCCCTGAGAGTGAAATGTGAAATACATTTATCAAGGGTTGGATCCAACTAAGTTAGAGCAGACACATTGAAATTAATGTTAGTCATTGTCCATTAAGTTCAATAGAAGCCATGTTGGGTACAACCCAAAGACACAATGAATCTTGGCATGTAAGAACGTTGCAATTGATGAGCAGCTTCTGTCTTTTAGAGGAACATGTCCACTGAGGCAAGATATACTGTCCAAATATGCAAAGTATGGCATAAAATTCTGATTTTGTTGCAATTCCTCATCATCTTGCTTATGATGCAGACATAGTATTCAACAGCACAGGCAGATCTGGGCTGCTGATGTGGTTTCCCAATGCTAAGAAACACCTATTGATGGACAATCCAAATAATAAAAAAGATTTTATGGGGTCTGAAACAGCTAAGTGCCCCATTGAATGCTTAATGAATGTTTTCTCCTCAGAGTGTACTACCACTAACTAATTTTGTCATCACAAAACTATACTGTCTCAGCACAGCAGCTCATAGAATAGACTACGTGCCTTTGTTTAACTCTTCTTATTCTTATAATCTTTATTTAATTTCTGCTAACTACTGCCAAATTACTGCATGAATATTAAACCTATATAGATTATTGCAAATATAAAGAAATGCAAAACCAACAGAATAGCTCAAAAAGAAGATGCATTTATATTTAGTTACAACAACCATTTTAAATTATCTCCATGGTTCAGATGCACATACCGGTGCCATCATCTACATTCTCGACTTCCATCACCTCTGTGTTTATTCTGCCCCGGAAGAGATAACGGTGGCCTTCTGTTGATGCTTTGCTGTTCTTCAGTCGTCTTATGGTGAGAGTAGGGGAGAAAGAGCAATGTTCAGACATTGACTTTGCTATTTTTACTCCAGAATCATCACAACTATTAATCATTATTACCAATTAATTATATTACAGATGCAACAAATCTTTTTTTAAGGGCTACTGTCCATTTCTGTATGCTGTGATAAAAAAATATATATAATAAAATTAAGCTTGAAAAGACAGGCAAGAAGGATACCTTGCAGACCTATTGTTTCCCCCAAAAATCTTTAAGTGTAGTTGCTTTGTATTCTACAGAGTGTATAATTTAAAAACATTAATGCATATATTAACATTAAAGTAGCTAAATCAAAATTATCAGAAATATTTTTAACATTAAAATCGACATCATTTTGTTTTATGGAGTCAGTCTTCAGTGCGTGTTTCTTACCTGTGTTTTCTTTTGCAGTAGACCAGAAGGTTGTCAAAAAGAAAGAACACCCGTTCCTGAATATTTCCTGCAGATATTTTCAGCAAAACTCCATACATCAGCATTTCTGTGCACGTGTCTGTGATGTTAGATCCCTACCCAAGAAACACATTTTTAAAAATTGATTGGATCCTAAAGGCTGGTAAAGATTGGCAAAACCAAGATATATAAAATTTGGGACCGGTTTACCTACAAGATTGCCTTACCCCATATTTGCCCACTTGACTGCTTCAATCAGTGGAATTGGCACTTTTACAGGTGCCACATCACACACTGCATATGTAAGAACTTCAGAATTCCCTGCCTATTGATATGAGGCAGGCGCCTTCACTGTACTCTTTTCAGGGTCTGCTGAAAACATTCTTATTTAGACAAGCCGACCCAGATATTTAGAAAGATTATATGAGTTTTAATTTGTTTTAGTCTATTCTATTGTGGTTTTAACTTTATGTACGTTTTAAATTATGGTGTAAATTCTTTAGTGATAATGTCATTGTTTTATATTTTTGTAAACTACTCTGGTGTTTTTTCTACATATTTCATCAAAAAAGTGTTTTTTTGCAAGAAAAAAACCTAATCTGCAGATTTTAATCAAGAAAGCAAAATAACACACTTTATTGCAAGTATTGGGGGGGGGGCAATGGTTTTTGGCCAGAACTCTTCCAGAGTGCTACCAGATCTTGGTTGAAGAATTTTGCTTCCCTCTAAATCTAATGACCGGCTTTCAGTATTGCGTTTCCCTTTAAACTGTTCTCATACATAAGAAGATTGCTGCCCTGGGATCCTTTGGGAGGAAGGGTAAGATATAAAATTAACTAAGTAATTATATGATGTCAGGTTATTTGCTCTTGAGTGGCAGCTGCTCTCAGTGGTCTCAAGTGTCTTTCTCACAAGAAAGACATGTAGGCTGCAGCAATTTCCCACTGTTCCCCAGCAATTGATAGCTTATATCCATTATTACTAGTAGCCATTGATAGCCTTAAAAAGGTAAAGGACCCCTGACAGTTAAGTCCAGTCGCGAACGACTCTGGGGTTGTAGCCCTCTTCTTGCTTTACTGGCCAAGGGAGCTGACGTTTGTCTGCAGACAGTTTTTCCAGGTCATGTGACCAGCATGACTAAGCCACTTCTGGCAAACCAGAGCAGCACACGGAAACACCATTTACCTTCCCACCGGAGTGGTACCTATTTATCTACTTGCACTTTGACGTGCTTTCAAACTGCTAGGTTAGCAGGAGCTGGGACTGAGCAATGGGAGCTCACCCCATCGTGGGGATTTGAACCGCCGACCTTCCGATTGGCAAGCCCTAGGCTCAGTGGTTTAGACTACAGCGCCATCCTAAATTCCTGCACACCATTCTACTTTGGGAACATGAAAACTTGTACTGCACCCCTAAACATATTTCCTTGGCTATAAGCATGAACGCTATCAATGGAACCTGCTTTAAGGTAAAATAAGCTGAGGGCTAGAATGTTAGTAATTATGCATGGTTCAGAATGTATAGCTAAGCCATTTGTACAAGTCAGAACAATGCTAAATTAGGAACTATAACATCTAGCATAATGACATCTAACATTATTAATTGATTGGCTGAGCAAAATAATTTCTTTAAAAGGCACTCTAAAGAATAGGTAAAAAACCAATAAAATAATGTGCTTTCACAGCTAGTTATTTGCACTTTGTTATATATGCCTAAGATGGACCATCAAATACCATGGAAATGATTCATGCTACTGTGTCCTTTGAGATGTAACTACAGATCAAAAACAAGATATCCATGATCTGAAACCTATCAATAAAAATAACTGTTTGTAACAGAATGCAACATATTATCTAATTAGCTTGCCGGCTAGAAAACAATTGTGTTTGAGTTACTCCATACAGTATCAGGGGTTTCTTCTCTTGTGAATCCAAAAATGTTACTACCTATTTTTCTAACAACTGGGATCCTGCTATATGAACATCATCTCAGACAAGCTGTACTTTGATGAGGATATTGAAATTAGCATTGTACTATGATTTGATGAGGATATTGAAATTAGCATTGTACAGGGACGCGGGTGGCGCTGTGGGCTAAAGCCTCAGCGCCTAGGGCTTGCCGATCGAAAGGTCGGCGGTTCGAATCCCCGCGGCGGGGTGCGCTCCCACTGCTCGGTCCCAGCGCCTGCCCACCTAGCAGTTCGAAAGCACCCTCGGGGGCAAGTAGATAAATAGGTACCGCTTACCAGCGGGAAGGTAAACGGCGTTCCGTGTGCGGCTCTGGCTCGCCAGAGCAGCGTTGTCACGCTGGCCACGTGACCCGGAAGTGTCTTCGGACAGCGCTGGCCCCCGGCCAATAGATGTGAGATGGGCGCACAAACCCCAGAGTCTGTCAAGACTGGCCCGTTCGGGCAGGGGTACCTTTACCTTTACCTTATGATTTTTAAAATAAAATTAATTGAAGTTTTAAAGACTATATTCTTTTTTTAAAAAAAGTCTGTATTCCCACAATTTTTTAAATTGTCAGCAACACAAGATTAGCTTATGAAACTTTTGTGTAGGAATGCAAGTCATGCTTTGATCCTCCATCAGATGCTAAAAATAGTCCTCTTCCCAGCTAAGCAATGTGCTAAACATTTTCTTCTGACAGAAAATCTCTAACAAGTGTGCTTCTCTGTTCTTAAGCATTGTAGCAAACCAGATGTTTAGTTAATTAAACCAGCTCTTGCAGTGTAGAAAAATTTATTGCAAAGAAGCCTCAGAAAACTGGCTAGCTTTTGCAGAAACCATTTAAATTCAGAGAGTTTGAAGTGGAAACTATCATAGGAAGAAAAAGTCTTCCTTTACTGAGTATTAACTTGTAACTAAAACATACCTTCAAATCTGATTACTAATATAGGGCTGGATGTGACATCACCTTACTGAAAAACTATTATCCAACATTATGTTAGTGGTACAAAACATAGGAAGTTACTCTGAGCTGAAGCAACTAGCTCAAAGCTCTTTGCACACTGAGCTTCTTAGGTAGACTTGAGGTTGAACAACAGATTTGATTACCCATTTTCCTTCCAAGGTAAGGGAAACTGACCTCACTAAGCCTGGCAAGACAGCTTACTCTTACCCCATCTTGCACTAATTCGACTTATGTTGGTAATATGAGGCTGGTTGCCCCATAATAACTAATATGTGTTTTGATTTGAACATAGTAACACAGGAATAAAGGTAGAAATATTTGGCTACTGCCAAAAGCAGTAACATCAAGTAAATCTCAGTTCACAACGGCGATGTGAGTTTTCCTAACCACACTCTTTTTCCTCAGTGCCTTGGCATCACATCACATGCTTTCTGTGACTAAACCTTATCAAGGGACGGAAAAAAGAAAGTATTGAGTGACTGCATTTGTCACCAACCATCCAGTACCCATATTGTACAGCAGGGCTCATGCTATAAAGGAAAAGGCAGAGAATCCATAATGAAATCCACAACCCATCTTCTGATACCTCATCCCAACCCTCTCAGCTAAATCATGCCCTCTAAACCATGCATTAAGAATATACTAATAAAAGCCCTGCTGCATCAGGCTAAAGGCCCACCTAGCCCATAGTCTCACAGTGGCCTACCAACCTGGTGCCTACGAGAAGACCACAAGCAGGACGTGAGCACAAAAACAGTCTCCCCACTCATGATTCACAGTAATCCATATTCAGAGACATACCACCTCCATCAATGGAGGGGGAACATAGCTATTGTGGCTAAAGGTAAGGGACCCCCCTCATTCTCCTGAAATTCAAGCATCCACCCAGAGTGTTCCATTGACAGATAAGAGAAAGAAGTTGAGACATGGTAGTAATCATAATGCAAAGGGGGGTGGAGACAGAATCAGGATGCTCCCTTACACGTGTTTCCCTACCATAACACACGTTTCCCCATTTGTCCTGAAATATATAGGTGAAATATAGGTGGTGTCTCCCGCAATGGTTTTGGGGCTACAGTCAAAAGAGACCCTCCTGCTGCCTTGCCCAATCCCCAAATTTCTGTTATTAATCCTACAGACAAGAACTCACCCAGTTCACAAGTATAATATTATTCCTACTATCAAGAAAAGGGACAAAGCATTTTATTCTAATTGTGAGTTATGGACTGTTCCCAATATGTCACATAATGTACCAAGCTGAATATAAATCAGGCACCATGTGCAGACATCTAAATGCCTCCCACATCTGATAAAATGACAAAAATTGTGACATTACCTCCCATCCTTCAATGTGAGACTGCCATTCTTCTAAAACCTCTAATTTTTCCATCTGTCTCTTGGCCTCGTTTATGTTGGAGCAGACAGCTTTCATGGCTTGGAGAGCTTCCATTAAGGCTGCGTAGTCACTGTGTTTTTTGGGAGTGCGCTTTATCAACTCCTTTTTAAAAAAAAATTAAAAGAAAACAATTAATCCCTGCACTTTCACACTAATGAAAACCAATTCCCGCACTTTCACTGCTCATCATTTCACTGTTGGGGAAGAACCACAGCTCAGTGGCAGAACATCTGTTTTGCACATAGAAGATCCCAGGTTTAGTCCTCATCATCTCCTGTCAGGGATGGGAAAGGTCCCTGCATAAAACTCTGGGGAGCTGCTGCCAATCATTGACTAGATGGGCCAATGGTCTGACTCACCATAAGGCAGATTCCTATGTTCCTATTATAGGAGACAAGCTGTAGTGTCATACACACTTGGGAGCAAGCCTCACTGACTCCAGAAAGATTCATAGGAATGACCAATCAAACTGATAGAGATACTAAAACTAAATATTAGCCATTAGTACCCTCTTTTATTAAATCTATGCTTAATTCTTCCAGTCAATTCTCTCATGGGACTTCCCCAACTCCTTCCCTGGACTAAGTAGCACACACCAGTCCATAGCATACTGCAGGATAGGGATTTCAGAGGCGCCACAAATATGCAGCATGGAAAAAGGGAGATGCTAGCCCCATCCTTCAGAGATGCTGATAGAAGCAGGGAATGGAGACAAGCTCCTGGCAAACAATGAGAGGGAACTACACGGCATCCAGCAGTAGATATGCATGAGAGAGGAAGGAAGTAGGGTTTCTCCTGAGCAGTCTTCTCTAATCTGGTACCCTCCAGATATTTGGGACTTCAACCTTCATCAGCCACAGCCAATCTATCACAGATGTTGTCAAGTCCTCCAGTCCAAGCACGGAACCTGTCAGTCACAAAGCAGTTCCTCGCAGCGGCACTACTCTCTCCAACATTCCCCCAGTTAGGGACAAAGATGAGAACTGCTAGAATGATCCCAATGTTGCTTGCCTGCTAGAGTTTCACACTTGTTCTTTATATCCCTTCACCTAAAGGATTCTGCAGGCATAGCATGGAAAAATTGATCAGATCCAGAAGTAAACTTCTATCAAGCAGAAGAGGGGGAAATGTGAAATGATAAGTCTCAATTGCTTCAGGAAAGGGATTGTCATTACTGAACATCAAACAGAATTTAACAAAGAATATTTTTTCAGTTTCACTAAGCAACAAAAAGGCATACCTTCAGAAGAAGTGGATACTTGCATATTCTCTGGATTGGTGTTACTAAATAACCTTCCAATGGTACATCAGTATTCTTCCGTCCTCCTAACAACATGCAGTTCTAGAAAGGAATTGAAACACTTAATTCTTTTGGAATTAACTTCTCCATTGTCAATATTATGCTCCTGGATTTTATGAAATGTTGTATATCACCCTCAGAATCTTTGAGTTAAAGTGTAGATATGTTATTAATACTAAGGTGGTGATGCTGACGTCCAAAGGCAGTCTACAAATACTAGATGATGGAGAAAAATGCCAGGGCAGGAGGGGTTGATTGTTTCCATGAACTTTATTGGAGTCACCTGGTTGGTGACAAAATGGACCTTTGGTCTGACCTACCAGGGCTCTTTGATTCTTTCTGCCCTTAAAACAGGCAAATATTTCGCTTTTGACAATAACTTATCAATTTATCAGTTTAAACAAAAGACTTAGGTACAGAATACAAATAAATATTAGCTTACCAGTAGAAAAGCCCGTACTGTTCTTATTTTGTTAAGCTCAAGCAGAAGCTTTTGTGCCTTCTCATGGTTACTACAGTATTCATCATAGATCCGAAATTTGTCTTTCTGTGGGGGGCAATTTTATATTAGTCATTTCGTCCCCAGGTTTGCTTTTTAACTTTTTGATTAAACATTTTTTAAAAGGCTTAAGTAACATATATAAAACAGATAACTGAACTCAATTAGATAAGTAAGTAAATAAAACTATAAAATACAAACACATTACACCCAATACTGGAAAACTAACCACAGACAAAACCAGAGAGGAAGAACTAGTACTCATTTCCATTTAAGTGTCAGCTTCATAGTTCAGTTCAAGTAGTTTTTGTGCTCTCTCACTGATTCTAAACCCAGTGCACCGTGAATACTAGATGTAACTGCAAAACTGCATTTTTGGCAGAATTACAAGGTAACACTTCATGCCAAAGAATGCATCGCACAGACTGCCACTCATTTCCACAGTAAATGTGCTTTTTGCACATGTAAGCACATGTAAAATGCTTTTTGCACCTGACTGAAAAAAATTTAATCTATTTTTTTATGTGGTAAATCATTATAACTGACTCCAGCAGTGTATGCTAAAGGGTACCTTGATAGGGGGGAAACGCAGTGCATCGTGCTATCTACAAAATGAACACTGAAACTGTAAGGCTTTCCTTTTTCGCTGTGACTCTGGCTTCCAAGTGTCCTGAAAAGACCTTTAATTATGCAATCAAGTCTGTTTTTGTCCTCAGTGTGAAGTGTACATGAGCTACCATGCCAGAATTCTTTTTTTAAGCTGAGCTGAGGAAGAGAAAATCAATTAAATATGAAGCTTATATTATTAAAGTTGACATACAAAGTGAAGAAAGCAGGCTCCCACTTCTTGTTGGGCATTGGGTTCAGGATTTAGACATTCTTCAATACTAGACAGGAAGTCCTTGTGAGCTTCAAGAATATCTTCAATGTTTGAGAACAATGTCTGTAAACAAGAAGCCCAGAGAATGAATGAATGAGCGAATAGAAATAAAGTACAATACATAAAATGAGAGTAAATAACAACTAACCTTAACTGTTTCTTCCGTAACATTTTTATCAATCTTGGAAAAAGCCCATTGCATTATTCTGTGAAGGAATGCCTTGAGAGAGAGGGAGAAAAATAAAGATAAAGAAACTGCCCAGGCACTGAAAAGCTTTAAGGCAAAAAAGTATTGTTTTGAGATCCAGTGTGGTTTAGTGGCTAGAGTGTCAGACTAGGGCCTGGGAGACCAGGGTTCAAATCCCCACTTGGCCATGAGGTTCACTGGGTGGCCTTGGGTTAATCACTGCCTCTCAGCCTAACCTACCTCACAGGGTTGTTCTGGGGATTAAATGAAAAGGGAGGGAGCCATGTATACTACCTTGAGCTGCTTGGATAAAAACATGGGGTAAAAATACAGTACAGTGGTACCTCGGGTTAAGTACTTAATTCATTCCAGAGGTCCGTACAGTAGTGCCCCGCAAGACGAATGCCTCGCAAGACGGAAAACTCGCTAGACGAAAGAGTTTTCCGTTTTGGAGGTGCTTCGCAAAACGAATTTCCTATGGGCTTGCTTCGCAAGACGACAATGTCTTGCGAGTTCCTCTGGTTTTTTCCCCTCCCCCCCTTTCTAAGCCGCTAAGTCGCTTATCAGCTGATCCGATCAGCAGATAAGCCGCTAAAAGCCGCTAATAACGCTAATCCGCTAATTCGTCAATGGGCTTGCTTCGCAAGACGAAAAAACCGCTAGACGAAGAGAATCACAGAATGGATTCTTTTCATCTTGCGAGGCACCACTGTACTTAACCTGAAACTGTTCTTAACCCGAAGCACCACTTTAGCTAATGGGGCCTCCTGCTGCTGCTGCTGCGCCACCAGAGCACGATTTCTGTTCTCATCCTGAAGCAAAGTTCTTAACCTGAAGCACTATTTCTGGGTTAGCGGAGTCTGTAACTGGAAGCATATGTAACCTGAAGCGTATGTAACCCGAGGTACCACTGTAAGTAAATAAGTAAATAACCATGTTAGTCTATAGCAGCAAAAATATGTTTTGAAAATAAATAAAACATATTATTATAATTCACTTTGTACTACTGACAGCAATATCAAATTATATTATTGCTGTCAGTAGTACAAAGTGAACTGAGAAGGTGGCACACTACGCCACTGATTACAGTAAAGTTAACAAGATGAGAGCTGAAGAATACAAATGCATGTCTCAAAAGAGTTTCAAACACGAATATAATAATTTATTGGCAAAACATGGTAATAGGGGGAAACCATGTATTAAAAGGGGGGGTAATGAACTGTAATGTGATAAATGGAAGGCTGAAGCTACCCTCAGTCACGTACAGACACTTTTTCCATAGCATAAGCACCAAGTGAGATTTTCTCCCAAATAAACATGACTTGTATTAGAACGTTAAGCATACAGACCATTTTCTTATCCAGTTGTGGCTAGGCAGCAATGGTTGCGGTAGCTTCCACAATCTCATTACTCTTTTGTTACCCTGGCGTCCCAGGCTTCCAGACAACAGTTTCATAATCACACACCCTTGAGTGGGGGACAACGACACACAATTGTTCAAGTCTCACCTCCAAGTATTTTATGCATGATGTGGAAAAAAGTAGGAAAACTGAAGCCAAACTATATATATATGTTGTAAGGGACAGCCTAGTCAGGGGTGAGGAACTTCAGGCCAGAAAACCAAACACATCCCTAGACCATGGGACTCTCTCCAAGCCACACATCTCAGTGGTTTTACTTCACAGCCTCCTTGAGTGTTTTAACTTGGCTGGAATATGCCCTTGATCTCTGACTCTTGCTTGTTGAACAGAGTATAGAAAGTAAGCTACTTAACAAAGGTAGAATTTTAACTTATGAGACCCTTAGGCTGAAGAAGGTTCCTCACACTTGGCCTAGTCAGCCACAAAAGTGCTCACAACAGGTGCTCACACAGAGCAGACATCTGCTATGGGGCACCAACAGAAGATATGCATTTGTGCAGTACAAACATGGCCTCTGTTTGCATGACTTTACAACATCAGGTAGGAACACTGACAGCCAGATGCTGAATATTGAAATCAACCAATATCTGAAATTGATGGTCTAGATAACCGTACTAGGGACACAGTTGATCTTTAAACCAGCAATGTCGCATATTTTTCATATCTCTGTATGCCTTTTATGATATATACCGTACTTATCTTCTAAGACAGTTAAGATGTATACTATATCATAAATTAGGAACAAGACAGAATAAGTAGATAGCTTTAGCAGCATGACAAATGTGGAAGAGCTTACAGGAGCCCTATCAATTTATGAGAGGTGCCTGGGGCATCAATGATGGAAAGGTGCAATACAGACACATACTTCCTAACTGTTAATCATCTTCTCTTATGTGGCCAGAACATTTTCTCTCTCCCTCTCTCTGGTTTGTGTCTGTTGTCCTTCATCACAGTTTTTATAAGAGACCATCTTATTCTACAACAGAGGTTTTCATACAGTGGAAGTGTGGTAGGTGACTGCTTCCTTCTCCTACAACATAATAATATTATTGGCTTGTATTCTGAGAAACACAAGAAGGGAAATCATGGAAGGGCCTTTCCTCCCCAACCCCTTGCAGTCACCAGTGCCCTCTCCCAAAATCCACTTCAGGGGGTCAGGGCATGGGGAACAGGACATGGTGGTTCCTGAGAGGGGGTGGAATGCATAACCCTTATTCATTTCACGCTATTATTAATTTTTATGAAAACATAAAATATTATTGCTCTATTAGTTCAACATGTTTACAAAACATCTGCCTGTGTAGATGCTCAATGTTTATTTTTCCAAATGTGTTGGGGTGCAGTCCTAAATTATATTTTCTATTTGTTGTAACCCACCCTGGGACCTCATAGTGAAGGTGGGTGACAAATCATATAAACAAGCAAGCAAATAATAAAATGGGGCTGGGGGCTGACTGTGGTTGATCTGCCTCATTTAGTGACCTGCCCGGTTCTCTCCAGCAGGACAGTGAAGATGGAACAACACTCTTGTGCTCTTCTTTCTCCCTCCATTGTTTTAAAAATTACAAATTTCTCTTCCATTAAAACTACACCAGCTCTGGGGGGCTAGAAAGACATACCCTCTGATTTACCCTAACAAATCCCACTTTTCAAGGATCAAGGCAAGGATCATGGAAGTTTTGACACTGGCAGAGAGGGGCATCTGACATCAGAACTCCCTGTTCAAGGCTGGTGTTTTTGCTGTCAGAGAAGGATTCAATGGGAGGGAGGTCCTTGGGGGAAAGCCCTCTCAAAGACCATAGGATTAGAGGGCTAATTTAAATAAAAGTTTGTAAGTAAACAAGCTTTACTTTTAGAATCAACTGCTTTATTTAACCTACATTTCTGACACTGATTTATAGATGCCGAAATACATAAACATTTGGGCTTAGCAACAGATTTACATAAATTACCAGTGCCATATTCATTACTTTGAAGCCCCACCTTAAATTGTGGCAGCCTACCTTTAAGTCACTGAAGCTTGTGCTATAGGATACAGTATTCACATTATTCTAATCTCTTCTGCCTGCTTCCAGCTAATTTCAGTTTTGGAAGACAATTAAAGATAGCACTATAAATGATTGTACTGAGAGCACAAACAACCCAATTGTAATGCTATTTGCATCCTTCAAAAATAAAGAAGCTTATTTTTATGCCCTGCCCCCTGATTAAAGGGTTATTACTGGTATTATGGATCATTCAAAAAAATTAACTTTTCCTGAAACTAAAGTCAGATGAAGCAAATTACATCCCCATGTTGCTAACAAATATGTTCATCAACCCCAGACAATAGAAACATTGACCCTGCTCCACTGAATTGAAATTTCAGCCTTCATGACATAGGAAAACGGCCAAGTAAACAGCTATTTTCATGGAGGAGGGTCAAGATATTAAATGATATGCATGAAATTACATATATAGCTATATAATCCCTAGTGTAGTAAGATAAGACCTTTGGAGCAGGCATTTTCAAAAATCTGCCCTAGGTAAAGGTAAAGGGACCCCTGACCATTAGGTCCAGTCATGGACGACTCTGGGGTTGCGACACTCATCTCACTTTATTGGCCGAGGGAGCCAGCGTACAGCTTCTGGGTCATGTGGCCAGCATGACTAAGCCGCTTCTGGTGAACCAGAGCAGCGCACGGAAACGCCATTTACCTTCCCACCAGAGTGATACCTACTTATCTACTTGAACTTTGATGTGCTTTTGAACTGCTAGGTTGGCAGGAGCAGGGACCTAGCAACGGGGGCTCACCCCGTTGCGGGGATTCGAACTGCCGACCTTCTGATTGGCAAGTCCTAGGCTCTGTAGTTTAACCCACAGCGCCACCCACGTCCCAATGAACCGCCCTAGTAGAGCAGTAATTGTTCCTTGATAATTTGTCACCCCCCTCCATGATGGCACCTGGGATGGCCCGCCCCCCTTTCCTACGCCCCTGTGACCAAGTACATATTTTTGACTTTCACATTTTCTCTCTCTCTTATTTCAACAAAGCTTTGGAAATGTAGTTACTTTCTTTATTCTCGTAATGCTTTTAATGAAAAGTTAAAGACTAAATTTAGATAAATAGGCATATATTCATATTATATTCAAAACCCTATTTGTGTTCCTTGAATCATTTGGATGTCAGTTGTGTTACTAACCCATCAGGCAGTATAAATATTTGTACAGAATCTTAATTTGTGTTTAATAGCTTTGATGCATGTTAGATGCAAAGAATATACATACAAAATACTATTGAGAGAATTGATGCACTTCCCTCTGTTTCTGCATATAATACATACTTTTTCAGACAGTTCTTACAGAAGAACTGGAAAATGACTCCTCCTCTAGTTCTTCTTCCTATGTCAATTAACCTGTGCCAGCAACAGAGACAGAAGCCAATCATGCTGCTATTTGATACTGAACAAAAAGACTCTTTTCTCAGTAAGTCACCAGCTGGATGAACACCTGTTTCCGCTACTTGGCTGGAGTGCTGATGGCACTAAAAGAAATAAACAACCCACCATCCCAGAACAGAACTACAGTCTGCTTCTATTTTTAAAGAAAACTTCAAGTTCTAAAGTGCAGACTGTGAACCTGCTCCTCAAGGACCACACCCATCCCTTGGTCTCATTTAGGGTTATCATACATCTGGATTTTCCTGGACATGTCCGGGATTCCAATGGTGGATTCTGGGGGGAATTTTGGGAAATTATTCAAATATCCAGATTTTTAAATGCCCCCCCCCCAAAAAAAGCTCAACAACATTATGTGCTATTCCTTGAAATATGGCAACCCTAGTAATTTCATACTACAATGGTACCTCAGGTTAAGAACTTAATTCGTTCCGGAGATCCGTTCTTAACCTGAAACTGTTCTTAACCTGAAGCACCACTTTAGCTAATGGGGCCTCCTGCTGCCACCACGCCGCCAGAGCACGATTTCTGTTCTCATCCCAAAGCAAAGTTCTTAACCCAAGGTACTATTTCTGGGTTAGCGGAGTCTGTAACCTGAAGTGTATGTAACCCAGTGTACCACTGTATTGTCAAGGAAGGAGGGGGAAAGCAGAGAGGGTGGTAAAGAGAGAGAGAAATTGAGTGCTCACCCACTTTTGGTCCATACTCTGTCCATTGCTGACATAACCCTCCCCCAACAGATTGCCCTCAATAGAATGTGGCCCCAAACAGAAAAAAGATTCCCCACTCTTGTTCCTCTTCAAGCATCCTTCCCATTGCACCCCCAAACAGCAAGCTATTTCAATTCCATAGGAGAGAAAAGTCCTTTTCTAATAAAACACATAAAGAAGGCTGATTGCTGAAGAATTGATGCTTTTGAATTATGGTGCTGGAGGAGACTCTTGAGAGCCCCATGGACTGCAAGAAGATCAAACCTATCCATTCTGAAGGAAATCAGCCCTGAGTGCTCACTGGAAGGACAGATCCTGAAGCTGAGACTCCAATACTTTGGCCACCTCATGAGAAGAGAAGACTCCCTGGAAAAGACCCTGATGTTGGGAAAGATGGAGGGCACAAGGAGAAGGGGACGACAGAGGACGAGGTGGTTGGACAGTGTTCTCGAAGCTACCAGCATGAGTTTGACTAAACTGCGGGAGGCAGTGGAAGACAGAAGTGCCTGGCATGCTCTGGTCCATGGGGTCATGAAGAGTCGGACACGACTAAATGACTAAACAACAATATAACACATACATCATGCTATAATCCAGATTGTTGTGGGGCATGTTGATTACAGTTGTGTCTAACACATTTGAACCAACTGTTCCTGGGGTTGAACTGCCCCTGGGGTTGTTTCCTGCTACTCAGTCATATTTTATCCTGATTTGCTTCTGATTAACTGGTCAGAGAAAGTTCTAAAACAACTCCTCTCCAGAGTTTCCTTTGCAAATTATCATTGCAAATACTGTATAACTCTTAACATGGCAACACACACAAACTCCCATTGAAGCACGTTTTATGACATTTAAGAGCCTGGCTATAGCTAACAGAATTTTAATGTATTTTGATTGCCTGCCAAATTTGATAATTCCAGTGTGATAGTTTGTACATTTTCTGCAGTCTGATATCAGCTTATGTTGATGGTTGTGTCTATAAAGTAGACGCCTGTTCTAAAATGCTTCAGGAAAGATTTTGAGAAGGGGGCTATTCAAATTGTGATATAGCTGTAATTTCATATGGTGCTTCCAAAAATACTAATTAAGTACTCTTCCATTGTCTCCTGAGACAGGCAGATGCCAACCACCACTTCAGTACCTCTGTACTTTCATCCTATTGAAATAATTGTAAACCTTATCATTACAACTTTCTTATACTATTCAGATTTTTTCAGAATATATTTATAAAAAGAAATAAAGAATCAAGATTCCATGAACCAAGAGAGATCAAGATCCATTTTTCATCCAGGATTTTATAAGTTTTCATGGAAATCCAAGATATCAGCAGAACAGAGAGAAGGGGAGGAAGGGAGGAAAGAAGTAACAGGCAAAACTGGTTAAATATTGTTTTACGGAAATTTTTAAGGGTTGATGTTTTTATTATGTTTTGATATGTTGTAAGCTACCCAGAGTAGCTGGGGAAACCCAGCCAGATGGGTGGGGTATAAATAATAAAATTGTTGTTGTTTATTAAAATCCTGCGTTTTGCTTAAACCACCTGGATGAATGCTAGAACTACTTTTTTAACTCTCTCTCTGTTGGCTTGCTCAAAATTACAGCCTTGGATAATCCTCATTTTCTTGTGCAATGTAATTCCTTCTGGGACACAATATCCATTTTATTTTATTTCTAAACAGTTTACAATTAAAGACATCCTGCCTGTGTTTTGCATCTGCCGGTAAGAAAAATAAATCCTGTATTCTGCACACCTGGATGAATTTTAAAAACAGTTTATTTTTAAAATATCCCTATATTTATAGTGATTTATGAAAAGCAACAACCTTAGATAATCCACATTTTATTTTCAACTAATTCCTCGCGAACAGCTCAAAATGAAAAGGTGATTCCATGCTGTGCCTTTTCAGAGAGCAGCTTCCACAGGGAAATATATGTTACTGAGATGCTTTGGCTTTTCCAGATGTATGGTAAATAATCTAGGATAAGAGGTGGGAATGCTGCCAGCTTCTCAGTTAAAACCTTTTCATAAGTGTGCTTGTTTGCCTGGGTGAAGGATGGAGTGATGGAGGGGAGACATAGAAAAATGTGACTTTTGCATGGCTGGAATGCAGCCCAATGTACAAAGGTAACAGCCATATTCATTTATCTGCCCACTTTTTCCTCTGCCCTCACCCACCACTGGCATGCAGGCCCCAGAAGACTGTTTGCAAGGAAATGTGGACCTTAGGTTGAAAAAGCTCTCTCACCTGCCACCTCGCACTACATGAATCTGCCTAAATTATAAGGCCGCTTTCTTGAGAAAAGGCATACCCAGTTCTAGCAATCTCCATATGGAATGCTTTCCCTCCAGTTTTTCCTTGTGTCAAATCCCAAGACTTTCTAGTCCCGGGTGAATACTTTTTCACTTAGCTGTGCTTTTTATCATGTTTATTAGATCCATTTTGCTGCTACTGCTGTTTTATCCTGCATTGCTGCTTTTTATGTAATTGTTGAGGTTTGATTCCTAATACTGGCCTGGCTTAAAGAGGTGGGGAAATTCCACAAATGTACACTCCTAGTTAGTTATACAACAAAACTCTGGTTTATCTCACAGTGGCACAATATTTCATTCATTACCCATCGAGAGCCCAAGACAGCTCACTCTCCACCTCCATAATCACCACACTGTCAGCTGTGTAGCTGTATGCAGTGTAAGTAACTGAATTTGCTCACAGTTTTGTTTTGTTTTTTTGTCTGGGAGCACAGAATGTGTCCACGTATTGCTCCTGCTCTTTCTGATAGGTATTGTGAGGTCACGGAAGTGGAATGACCCATTTCTTTCTGAGACACAGCAAGACTTGTCCAACCATATAAAGAAAAATATCTTACCCCAAACACATTTGCCAGCTGTTAACTGCAAACCTTAAAGACACATTTCTTTCCCTGTTATTCTTAAGGAACAGACAAAAAGGAAGCAAACATAATTTCCTGGCTGTAAAAAAAAAAAAAAAAGGAGTTCACCCTGAGAACAAAGGAGGGTGGAGACCTCAACACGCTTTTTGTTCCTATGAAACAGATTTAAATGGTCGCAAACCCCGGGACTGACAATACGCTGCTTCTGAGAACTGAGCTTCTATCTGATTACCGTGAGATACACAATCTTAGCAGATAAATGGAATAAAGAAATCTCACGTGGAGATGCAGAAATAAGGCCAAAATTTATCTCCATAGGAGTACAATAGCATTAGAACAGCTTCTTGGATGAAGAGTACATTAGCAGTATGAAACTGCATGTGTGTTTCAGTGAAGACTGTTACTTAAAAGAGACAACAACTGGCTGCAGGGTAAAGTGCAGTCTCTTCCCTCAAAAGCTATTTTTTAGAGAGAACAATATATGCCTGAAAAATTCTGATGGTTTTTTGGTATTACTATGCGGATGCCATTTTAATACACAGGTGCTAATGGTCAGATATTGGTCAGAGTAACTTTCTGCCACATTTATGTCCAATCAGAATTGTCAACATTAACTTAGTCTGCTATCCCCACTCACAACAGCTGTTTTCACTGAGATAGACAGATGTTGGCACCAGAAATTTCTAATGCCCTTTTAAGGGTCAAGCTAGATGTTACCTTGGAAAACATGTTGTTGCAACCCGATATTTGTGGGTAGGAACACGGCCACATGTAGAGGAGGATTGGTCATCAGGAAGGAGTATGGGAAGGCGGGTCTACCCCAGGCAAACCCAACCTGCTTCATGTGGACTCACTTCTGGTTTTGGAAACTGGCTAGGGAAAAACATTCAAATCTGCTCGGATGAGAAACATTTGCAAAGGAGAATCAGTAGGAAAAATGATTTCCCCCTCCAAGCGCCCTATATTAGCATTATGATGAAGAAATGCGTATGTTTCTTTCATAACATCTAGTCTGGTGCAGATGAGTATTACAGACTAAACAGAAATGTTGCAGGTAAGGTTTAGGACCCCACCTGATGTAGCATTTGGTGCTTATACCAAAACTGTTTTGAACAGAACAGTAAGCACATTTATGTGGAGATGTACCCAAAGAAATATGGGAAACTGCTTTTTAGGAAGTCAGATTATTGGTCCATCAAGTCTACTATTTTCTACTCTTGGCTGGTAGGGGCTTTTTGGGGTATCAGGTCCCAGGGAAGTCACATGGATAGCCACTTTCAATGTGAGTAAGTGCACTCTCACAATCACTTCAAAATGTCTATAGCACCACAAAAATGACACACAATATTTCATTTGACTCATATGACATCACAGTCAGGAGACATTGATTTGGTTGATCCGCTCTTACAGAAAAGAATGACAAGGCAATGAACAAAGCTTGATCAATGCCAAAGCAATAGGTTAATTCTTTTAACAGAATGTGAAGCTGCATAATGCACATGCCATTGACTTAATTAATATCAAGCTAAGTTTTAATATATATCCCATCTTAAGCCATCTGTGAAAATAAGTATTTCATATCTATTTAGATGCAAGCTGGTAGCCAAACAAAAAGTGTTCAGGGATTTCAACCGTGCTGTATGGGCACTTGCAATATAATACATAGCTCTGAATTACTCTAAGAAATAATTGCTACCTGGTTCAAATATCATAATGGTTTTTCCATGCACAAGTTCATGCCAAAGCATGTTTTCAATACATATGGTTTTAAAATTATTGTAATGCATGTAGCGCAGAAAAAAAATCCCTGCAATACATGGAATGTCAAGAGTCATTGATAAATCATAGTCGTCATGCTCTGTATTGATGCCATGAGAGAGGATGGTGACCGTTCCAGTCCCTTGGCAAAGAAAAGATTTGCTCGGGGGTGTTTCTTCTCTTTGAACTACTGTATATTGTGAGCACAAAATTAAATTTTCTACTGAAATATTTTGCATGCATTTTATCACATTTTATTTCTCTCTATGGAAACTTTGCTTGCAATCCTACTGTCAGGATGCTGTTGTCAGCTCCCAGCTGGCTGCCCAGGAAAGTATAAAGACAAGGAAAAGTTTCTTACTGTCCTTTTTATTTCTATCTTTACAGAGAGAGGCTATAGAATAAGGTTATCAGAGATCCCCGTTTCCCGGGGACAGTTCCCGGATTTACAAATCAGTCCCCTGTCAAAATCCATCTATTTAGTAGGAAGTTGAAAAGCGTCCCCGGATTCATTGTAAATTTTTTGGTAACCTTACTATAGAACCCAGCCTCTTGGATAATGGTGTTGTCCAAAGTGAATCTCTACCCCCACCCGGTCTCTCCCACTTCCTTATTCGTCACTTCTACCAGTGCTGCTAAGTGCCCTCTGTCTTTGAGCACTTTGCTCTCCTAATTTAAGGCAAACTGGGTTCTGAGAGATTAAGGGTCTGGAATGCTTTCTAATGGCACCATGGCAGCCAGCTGCTCCGGTTCTGCCTGCTCCTCCTCTCCCATTATTTCCCCCTTTCCCTTCATCTGCCTCTGAGCTGTGATCTCCCGCAAACCACTGTTGTAAATCTATAGTGTCTTCCTCTTCCTGCTTCCTGGGAGGGTCAGGATAGGGAGGTGGTCTCCACCATTCCTCCTCTGCCCAATCCCTATACCCACTTACCTGATAGTAAGCCCCACAGATCTCAATGTGCCTTTTGAGTAGACAAGTATAGGATTGTGCTGTTTGTTATCCTTAAACTAAATTGCCTTAAGTACAAAAAATATTTTTCATAATGAATTTGGTAATTAATAAAATCTCAATAACTACTGTTTAATACTTGCTTTATGATTGAGATGAACTTTTGATTGTTAGAGAGGCATTCTAGTCCTTTAACAGTCACTCAGTAATGGCTCTTCTTCATGTGTGAATAAGAAAATATTTCTCCTTGTGCCTTCTCTGGTGTGTTGTAAACAGCTCTCCCATCATGCCATATTTTAGATCCCACATACTTTAGATCCCAGTCCTATATATATACATGGAACCCATTCATTTCAGTGGAACTCATTTCTATGCAATGGATCTTTAAAAGTGCATGGTTAGTTTTGCAAATTCAGCATGGTTATTTAATTTTGTATAGTAGAAGTGGCAGTGCAATGCCAGTTGAGAGGGAGGGAAAGAGAGAGATTCCAATTAGCGAAAAAATGATGAAAGCTTCATTGAGTCTTGTGTACAAATTGTTCTGCATACCTCTAGTGAGTAACTGTATCATGGCCAATATGCTTAGCTAGGATGGAAATATTGCACTTTAGTCTGAATGATTCAGCACTTTTTCTTTTTCTCTCACCAATTATCTTCATACTCTGGCAAACTGATTAAAATTCTTGTACAACCATGAAATGTTTAACCAAATTTGGAACAATTATTCAGCAAGTCTTTTTGAATATCAAGTATCAGTCTTAAATTTAGTAAGATTTGTGCCCAATCCAGAGGTTTGTGCACTCTCAGATGTACAGACAGACCTCTTTCGTGCCCAGGTTTGGGAGGGAGGGGGCACCCAATTAACATTTGTATTTGTTTGCATGCATGAATGGGGTTCAGTTATCAATGGAAATGAAAGGCTTATGGCTGACAGAATAGCTTGTATGCCTCCATAAGCAATTTCTGAACATTAGCCTGTATTTCTCCTCTCTTTTTAGCTGAGTCTTCAGCAGCAGCAAGCAGCTTTCCTTTAAATGTTGCTACCCTACTAACTTGATAATCTCTGTTTCTTGCAAAATTTGTATCAAGGCTTCCCCACCCCATCTTTGTTTTAATTCCCTATTGGCATTTGAATCAGTACCTTAAACTATGATAACAAAGCATGCAAGTGACACAGAAATAAATGTGGTTGGTTTATGGCTTTTCATATGGGATTGGGGGGGGCAACTCCCATCTCTTGCGGGGCCGCAATTAGTGCCAGCACCGTCCGTTAAGAGTTTGGGTGTAATCTTCGACACCTTCTATGGAGGTGCAGATTGCAGCTATAACAAAGGCAGCATTTTTTCATTTCTGCCAAGCTAAGCAGTTGGCTCCTTACCTCTCTCACCCTGACCTAGCCATGCCTGGTACGTCCCACAGAGGACTTACGGTCTTCAAATAAAAACATCTTGGAGATCCTGGGCCACAGGGAGGTTAGGCTAGCCTCAACCAGAGCCAGGGCTTTTTCGGCCGTGGCCCTGATCTGGTGTAACTCTCCGTCACAAGAGACTAGGGCCCTGCGGGACTTGACATCTTTCCACAGGGCCTGCAAGACAGAGCTGCTCCACCAGGCCTTTGGCCAAGGCACAGTCTGACCCCCTCCTTCTGTAATCCTCACAGAACTCTAGCCAATGGTTGCCATTATTTTGATTCTGATTTTAGACTGAATTGATTTTAGAATGTATTTAATTAACTGACTGTGATTTTATGTAAACTGTGCTATTTTTACTGTTGTTAGCCGCTCTGAGCCCGGCTTTGGCTGGGGAGGGCGGGATATAAATAAATTTTTATTATTACTATTACTATTATTATTATTATTATTATTATTACTTTTTTATTTAATTATTAGTAACTAATAGCTTTCATATTTTCCTTTAGACTATTCGGACCATGTAAATCACTGATAGGCAGTGAAACTCCAGCATGATCCTATTTGACCTCAAAGATATATAAATGTTATTAACCTGTTTGAGTATCTTGAATTTGCCACACAGCAGATAAGAAGAGATAGAGAGGCCACAAAAGAGCCTTGGTGGACTAGATACAGCCATTGGCAGGCATCAACATTATTTGTCACTCACCCGCTTACCAGGAATGAGTGTCCCTTATCTACTGGCAAGAAACCTCACTGCCTCACTGTAACAGCCTTTCTCCAACACAGCAGATAAGAAAAAAGACAGGTAGCATTTCTCACTGTTTCTTATTCAAGCTTCAGCTGAAGTGAGGCAGAACCCTGCCTCTCCCTCCAGCCCTCTGTGTTTACTAGAGGTTGTGAGGGAGAGGTGGGGCCTTCTCTCACTTGCAGAAAGTTTTGGAAGAGGACCCTTGGAGAAATGGCCAGCTGTTTCTGTCCTTCTCCAAAACTTCTTCCAAGACCGCAGCTCTCACTTCATCATTCAGGATTTGCTAGAATGCTGAAGCAAATAGAGAACTTTGGAGAAGGAAAGTTGCTATTAAATAAAAGTCAGGAACAGCGTTGCCTCTTTCTTGAAACCTATAGCAAATACAGAAGCCTGGAAGGTGAGGTGAGGTCTTGCGAGAAGCTTTGGAGGACAGAAACAGTAGAAAAAAACTGCTGTTTCTGTCCTCTTCTGACTTGTGGGAAACTTTGGCAAAGGATAGATGCAGCAGACATTTCTCGAAATGTCCCGAAAACTTGTTCATATAGTTCATTGGTCTTAACATCTGAAAACAGCCAATGAGTGTCTAACCTGGTAACTTGTGTGCATCATGTTTTCTATTTTGTTTTGACTCATTCATTTTCTTACATTTTGTAACAGCTTAGGGCTGAGGTTTGAGCTACTTTAACTTGTGCCTTGACTTAGCTTCCCAGCATTTCTAAGAACACTGCCAAAAGGTAGCCTCCACATTGCTGTGCTAAAGATTTTAAAGAGCAGTGTGCTCTGCTTCCTACATTACACTAAAGTAGAGGCACAAGTTCTCCTTTCACTGGTAAATCAATTCTCAAAGGGGGTGCTATTATTGGGAACAAGGGAGCTCTATGGTGCTTGTTAGACTTGGACAAGAGCTGTTCTTTTCTTCTCTGTCCAGTTGTCTGTCAGGAAAGGAGGCCAGTGTCTCTAAGCCAGCCTCTAGCAGCTGTCCAAACACTACTACTTGCAAGTAGTGCATGGAATCTCTTAGTGTGTATACATGCAAATTGCCACAAAGGAGCAGCCAGCTACTCATGGGTTTCTCTACTTATACAAAGGTGGTTGTCCTTGCTAGCACTGGGGAATGTTGCTTTTGCTTCCCCGGAAATCCTATCAGTAGAATCTGGAAGATCACAATGATTATGTTATTGCTTACAAGTGCACTGTTATTGTATACACCAGTGGTTCTCAAACCTTTTGCAGTATTGAAACACCTCACATTAAACAAAACTTCTGAAGAATGCTTGCAGAAAAATCTTTTAAAAAGCAAGCAAGGGAAAGCAAGCAAGGGAAAGCCAACCAGACTGCAGCTTTTAAAAGAGCAACTTTGAAAAATGTTGCTGATCTGATTTCTCCTAATGGGAGAAGCCTTTATTTTGTTTGTCATTCTTAACGCTATAGCTCTTATCAGAGAGAGTTCTTATCTCTCAGGCAGTGTTAAATGAGCAGTATATTTACCCATTGCCACCAGCCCAATGAAAGGTGCTAAGAGGGGGATGTGGAATTCCCCTGACATATGTTTGAACAACACATTTAACCCAGTAGTGGCACATGCAGGGCGGCAATATTTACCTGCAGCAAGTCACTGCTAGTTCCTGAGAGGGAGAGGGCGAGCCAGAAGATTGGCTCTGATGCTGAGCCCACATCCAGCTTCCCACAGCTTTGCTCCTCTTGGTAACTGGCAGTAACTTGCACCATTGCAAAGCCAGGTAAGCAAGGAAGTAAAGAAGGAGAAGGGATTTCCAGGACAATTGCTTGAATAGTGAACTTAATCCCCATTATTGCAGCTCAGTCGTAATCACATGTTGTGCATGCTTGTCTGCCATAACACCTTTTTTCTTCATGGAAGCCCATGAAGTGCTTCTGGAGCAACGGGACACCGTGACGGAAACCAGAGCACATGGAAACACCGTTTACCTTCCCGCCGCAGCGGTACTTATTTATCTACTTGCACTGGCATGTCATTCATTTTAAATGACATATATATATTTTTAAAAGCTCAATCTCATTATCAGCATGAAGAATCACAGGATTTCCAAAGAAAATTCCACTAATTTTAACCAGGTATAATGCAGATACTATAATCCAGATAGACAGCTTCACTAGTTGTAGTTTAAAAGAAAAAATCTTTAATTCCCTGCATTAAAAAAAACCCTCAGTCATAAAATATGGACAGAGGAAGCCAAAGGGATGTGAGAGTCTAATTAGAAAACTATGCATAACAAACTCACAAGTACATACTTGATAACATTGCAAATCCCAGTAATTGAAAGCTGACTCATTCTGAATACTATATGGCTCACTCCCAATACTCACTCTAGATAACACCCCTTTACCCCATTCAAAAATCCTATCAATTAGCTGAAAAGAAAAGTTTGATATTTTACCAAATCCTTATTAAGAGTGCACTGTGTTATCCCATCTAATTCAAAGAACAAACCATAGAGAAATGTATAATCTACATGGGAATTATAATTCAAGAAACAAAGTATTTTCTGTCCAGAGTTGGATGTACTGTATTTCTAATATTTTATGTTATGGCCCTCTGCTCACTGAAGCAAATTGGCTGCTACAAATGAAAAGAAGATTTTGCATCTAATCAACAGCATGAATCTAGGTTGAAAACTGTTGTACAGGGACTTCTTTGAGGCGTCTGGGCTGACTGCCATCCTTGCATTTGTGAATGAAATTGCATGACCAATCCACCCACCTCTTTCCACCACCGCCCTCCCTACCTCCCAAGATACCATTAAGGTCTTTTGCTGCTTCCTTTACTCAACGGACAGACCAAGTAACTGTTCTAGGATCTAGAAAGGCATTCAACATCTTCAAAATGATCAGTTACATGTCTACTCTCCCAGTGTTTAAGCACCTGTTTTCTGCATTACTATGGAACAAGCTCTCCTTTACTTATAGAACTTGACAGTTAGCTACCGTACTATGTTGGTCTTTGTTCCAACAACACTAATATTACTCTGTGGTCATATTATTTTATTCAAGTTACACTTGTAACTCAAATCTTCCATACTGTTCTGTGAGTTTATAAAATGTTTCAGTTCAGAAAGGGAAATCCCAGCAGCTCAAACTTCTCCTTTGTAACTTGTTATTGGCAGGATCAGCAGCTGCTGTAGTATTTATTCATCAGTCAGCTTCACTGTTCTAGTCCCCAATTCATATAACAGGAATTCTACTACTGATGCCAGCAATTAGAATTCTACTTCATAGAAAGAAGCAAATCCATTGATCAGAATAGCATGGTTTAATCTCTACCGCTTCTGTGTGCATAAGATCCCAGAACTTTATGAAGAAAATACATCCACTATCTTTATTTTTAACTATTATTGTCAGTTCCACAGACTTATAATCTGTCTTTGGCAAATATAAGCTTTGACTTACATTGTTCTGACAAAGGCTTGCTTTCAGAAGCAATATTATAAAGCTATAAAAGCAAGCCTCTTGTTAAGTGATTCATTAACATATTGCAAATTACAATATCTTTTCTAGTGTGTCAACAAACCATAAGTTGTTCAAAGGTAAAAGCAATGGGCAACCATTTTTCATACGTACAATTATTAAATATGTAACTCTTCATAACTTTGGAATGGAAAGGAATGTAACATAGTAGGCTGATAAAGGATAAGAAATTTCACACACTGGGTTCCATAGAACAAGGAATCGCTGAAGGTTAGCAAAATAGGAAAAGGAAAAGGAAACTGAAAGGGTTGGGGTTTTTTGGGGGGGTGTCAAACAAACACTTTTAAAGAATAAAAATGTTGCTAAGCATACACAAAGAACTATTGAAATAGGGATGTTTTAAGCATGGAAGGTGGAATGGGATATACTGTTATGAGTTGGGGGGGGAGGCAGGGTGTTAAGTCATATGTCATGCCCCTCTAATCCTTGCATCCAGCAAACCTTAACAGGTAATCAAGCACTCTAATTCCTGGAATAGCCAAACTAGCTTCCTGGTGAGGTGAGGAGGATTAAGGGGCTCAGTGTGAGAAAGCAAAAGGGTCTCCCTCAACAGACAAAGCCAAACTTGAGGGCACAGAGTTGCATTAATGTGAACTATAGGCAAAACAGCAAGCTGGAGAGAGAGACAGAGCAATGTTTGAGTTCTGTTTGAATCCAAGGCTGTAAGATGGAAGATAGTGAACAAAGTATGTGTTAAGCCCAGGTTTTGCACTGTAATCATTCCCTAGTCTGGGCCTCAAATGCCCTGTGGTGTAAGTGTACTTTAAGTCCATTTGTTTCGCCACCCATCATATTTAACTGGACTCATGACAAGCTAATTTATCAAAATTTCTCTTTTAGATCTTTTTAGTGCAACCAATCATTTCATTAAGTGCCATATGACTATTTATTTGCATTAGCAGTTGCTGTGTCTGGTGGTCACCCCAGGATGCTTTGGAAACCTTTCTGTTCTCTGCAGTGGAAGTGGTAAAATACTTCTTCTGCATTTAGAAAACAATACATAGAAATTGTTTGGGTTTCACACAGTGCACCTATTTATATTAATAGCCATTATTTTAAAATGGAAGATCAATAATTTAGTTTTCCTGAAAACACCCAAGAAACATCCTTTGTGTGCTGTTGAAATGGTTTCAAGATAAATTGCCAGCATGGCAGTAAATAAAAATAAACGGAAAATTGCTTTTTCTTTATTCATCTATCTGAAGAAAACAGCCATAGTTGTTTAGAGTACAAACTCTAAACATTAGAACAAAAATAACAGGAAAAATCCCTTCCCTTGTTTTCAAGTCAACCTGATCACATCTGCAGTTGTGTGGATATACACACAAAAAAAGAAAAAGTCACAAGCCTCTCTTATGTTGTTAGTACTTGGCACAAAAAACAGTCTCTAGCCTTTATTTTATTGAATTTATATACCGCCTTATACCCATAGGCATAGGACTGCATAGGAGTTTCATTAAATAATCAAGACTCTGGCCACTCAATTTCAGTTTCAATCCTGGCAGCGCATGGAAAGTAGATGCCAGACAGTATTTACCATCTGTTAAAGTTTTAGGTCTTGCCTCTGACAAAGCAACTGTATGTAGCTTGATCAGTTCAGTAGTAGTAAGTTATTATGTGGGAGTATTGTTTCCACCCCTGCCAATTATAAAACAGAACTGGAAACCTGGGTGCTACAGACTGAAGATGATTGGTGCCCTAGAGCTTTAAAAGCTACAGATACTGACCCTCCCCAGGGTCACCCAGCTCCAACTTTCTGAGTTCTATTCCTCCTCAGGATCCAACCATTCTCTTCATGGCATTACCACAGGACTCATGACACCACGAGCTAAGCCATGGTTTGGCTTAGCATTACATCTGAACCCAGGCTCATGGTTTATCTCCCTGACACAAACCACAAGTGGTATGCCACACAACAAACCTTGGCTACAACTCATGGTTTGTCTGGAGCAACTTTGGATGCAACGCTAAGTCAAACCATGGCTTAACTCACAGTAATGCAGCAGCAGATAGAAGTAAAAAAGGTAAAGGACTCCTGGACAGTTAAGTCCAGTCAAAGGTGACTATGAGGTGTGCCGCTCATCTTGCTTCAGGCCAAGGGAACCGGTCCACAGCTTTCCAGGTCATGTGACCAGCATAACTAAACTTTCTGGCACAAGAGAACACCGTGACGGAAGCCAGAGCACATGGAAGTGCCATTTATCTTCCTGTCACAGTGGAACCTACTTATCTACTTGCACAGGTATGATTTCGAACTGCTAGGTTGGCAGAAGCTGGGACAGAGCAACTAGAGCTCACCCTGTTGGGCAGATTTGAATCAATGATCTTCCAATCAGCAAGCCCAACCACAGGAGGATCAAAGCAGTTGCAATCTTCTCTCTGGGAATCCACACTACATTCAATGGGGCTAGTAACTGCATTGTTAATTTCTCTTTCATACAGTATTCATTCTTTTTGGATCTAATACTGTCACAGTTTTAACATGGTTCATGCATGTCTCATAATTTTTCATTCAAACTCCTGGTTTGCTTTCTCCCTTTCTTTTTCTGTTTGCAAATTCTAATAAATTGAAAAATTAATCACAACATCCTGCATTTTCTACATTGAATAATACAAATTCTAACAAGTTCTAAACATATGTTGCATTAGTTACAACTTTCATATTCTCACTCAATTCATCACTTATTTTTTGCTGAATTGCTAGTGAATCAAACTGCATAAATTTGACTCTGAACTTGTGCTTAAATTAAATAAATGAATTGACATTGTGAAATATGTAAATTTGATGTGTTAAAATGTTTAATTATTACAACAAAATACTTCATTTACTACTCTTCTTGAGTGTCTGGATTTTTTAAATGTTTGACAGCTATTGGATGAACTACAGAAGTCTGAAAATAATTTCCTGCAAATAAAATGCATTCAATTTTCTTTTGTTTTCTTGCATGTACATCAAAAATAAGTATTCTACCTTATAAAGAATGCAGGTGGTGCTATTGATATTTAATTCTTAGTCACTAAGTAACCATTCACTGTTTTCCTCACTTTGTAACAGAGTAGACAAAAACAGCAGAAACTGGAAGTGAATGGAAGTGATTTTGACTTTCTATGGTAATTGTGTCTCAGCTTCCTTTTGACTTTATATGATGCATCAGCCATACAAGTGGTGTGTTAGAGAGCAGAGGAAAAGGAAATCGTACACACAGCCTTATCAAAAAGCACAGCCAGCTGAAGTCTTTCCCCTTCCCATTAAAAAAATTCCACAACACACTGTGCAGCTTTCTTAGCCATTATAAAGTCACAAATTACTGTACTATATATTTGATTAATACTTTTTCAACGAATAAAATACAAGCCATTTGGAAGTGAGATATGGAACACAGTTAAGATAACTAACATGCAATAAATCTAAATTTAGATCCCTGGTTACCTTGTGTTGACATAGACTGGGGGGAAACTTGAGAGGTCAAGAAACACATTGCATTTCTTTAATTCGGTCGCCCATTTTTGTGTTAAAAATAGTGTTCCTTCAATATTGTGGATTACCCTCCTGCTCTGAACTTACCATACCTTCTCAAGCTCCCCAACCCAGCACAGATAACATGTTTCACAGGTCAACATGCACATCCTTCTATGTGTAATGCTGTGCCTGCAACCTGCTGCTGGATGCTATGATCTGTAGATGAGGGTCCCTGAACAACACATCTCTGATTCCCTGCCTAAATCTGTACACTACATCATAAGAACAAAACAGCAGAGGTTTCTGAGACCCCTTTCTCTTGAATCTAGTGATGAGCAAATTCCCTATAGCTTGACCTGGAACTGGGCTCAGCAAACAAGACTTTGTTTTTAATTGGAAAACAATGTGTGTGTTTTTCTGAGGCGAGCTCTGATGCTTGGACCTCATCATACAGAGTCAGAATATCTTATTTATCCTGTTTCTCTTTTTGTATAAGCACCTTGGACCTCGCTGCCCTCCCTCCCCATTCACCTAGCAGTGACAACATTCACTGTAGTGTCAGCAGAACCAGCAGGAGCGGGTGCTTGCTAGAAACAGTCTTCATCCTTAAATGGCCTGGGCACTTCTAAGCTTTCAAAGGAACACTATTTCCTGCAAGGGGGTTGTAGTTTCCTGTGCCTCCTGATTCAATGCACAAAGGTAGGTTTGCCTGGGAAGAAGGAAAAACTCACACGCAAGGAAGGCTAGCAGCCAGAGGAAAACACCATCACAAATCAAGACAAACCTGAATTAAGAGCATAGGCACAGTCTGCTGGATCAGCAGCCCATCCAGCCCAACATCCTATTCTCACAATGCCTAACAATGTGAGAAACCAGCAAACAGGATTTCAGCACAAGAGCACTCTCTCCTCCTGCAGTTTCCAGCAAGTAGCACCCAGGAGCATTGATGCCTCCAACTGTGGAGGCAGGGCAGAGCCATCATGGCCAGTAGACTTTGATAGCCCTCTCCTAATCCTCTTTGAAAGCCATTTTTGCTGGTGGCCCTCCCTGCCTCCTGAGAGTTCCAGCACTGCATGAAGAAGTGCTTCCTTTTATCTGTCCTTAATCTTCCAGTGGGTAGCGCTGTGGGTTAAACCACAGAGCCTAGGACTTGCTGATCAGAAGGTCGGCGGTTCGAATCCCCACGACGGAGTGAGCTCCTGTTGCTTGGTACCTACTAATGCCAACCTAGCAGTTCGAAAGCGCGTCAAAGTGCAAGTAGATAAATAGGTACCACTCTGGTGGGAAGGTAAACGACGTTTCCGTGTGCAGCTCTGGTTCACCAGAAGTGGCTTGGTCATGCTGGCCACATGACCCAGAAGCTGTACGCCAGCTCCCTCGGCCAATAAAGCGAGATGAGTGCCGCAACCCCAGAGTCGGTCACAACTGGACCTAATGGTCAGGAGTCTCTTTACCTTTACTAATCTTCCAGCATTTAGCTTCATTGGATGTCTGCAAGCTCTAGTGTTATGAGAGTTCACTTTCTCCATTCCATGCATAATTTTATACACTTATATCATGTCATCTCTTAGTCACCTTTTCTCTAAGCTAAAAGCCCCAAACATTGCAACCTTTCTTCATAAGGGATTCACTGCATCCCCTTGATAATTTTGGTTGAGGTGAGGTGACCAGAACTGCACACAGTACTCCACAGAATTATGGTATAACAGAATTATGATACTGGAAGACTTATTTTCAATTCCTTTCCTAATGATCCCTAGCATGGAATTTGCCTTTTTCACGGCCACCATGCACTGGATCAAAATCTTCATTGAGCTACCTACTACAACCCAAAGTATCATTCCTGGTCTGTCACTGCCAATTCAGACCCCATCAGTGTGTATGTGAAATTACACTTTACATTTCACTTTACACTTGTTTACATTAAATTGCATTTGCCATTTTACAGCTCATTTACTCAGTTTAGCTAGGTCCTTTTGGAGCTCTTTGCAATCCCTTTGTTTTTTAACAACCCTGAACAATTTACTACCATCAGTAAACTTAGCTACCTCACTGCTCACTCCTAACTCTAGCTCATTTATGAACAAGTTAAAAAGCACAGGTCACAGTATCGATTTGGGGGGAGGGCTTCACTTTCTACTTCTCTACATTCAGAGAACTGTTCTTTGCTCATGAAACTTAACCAATTTGTGATCCACAAGAGGACTTCTCTTATTTCTTGACTGCTAAGCTTATTCAGGAGTCTTTGGTGAGCAACTTTGTTGAAAGCTTTTTTGTAAGTCCGGGTATACTATGTTGACTGGATCACCTCTTTATAGTATAAGTTTATTGCCACTAGGTACATTTCAACAAATGATCAATGGTTGAACTATTGGGACAGCAACTGACTACAGTGTTATATCTTCTATTTTGTAGATTACATGATTTTGACTCAAGAATAATATAGATTAATAATTGAATTCAAAGATAAAAATGTGAATAAGAAAAATAAGTTTGTCCAGTTAACAATAAAAATAACAATCCTAAAAATTATGAGATTTATATAAGAATAAATTTATAACATGCTGGTCCCTTGTTTTAAATCTCCACATAAGCATTGTTAACAGCTCATTTATTAAGAAGTGTTTATACAGCTCCCTGTCAGGGCTCCCCAAACACACCTGTGGCAGGGCTTTTCCTAGGTCAAGAAGAATGAGAAAGAGCTAGGTTGTACTAGATAGACAGACAAATATTCAGATAGACAGACAACAACAATGTCTTTAAAGCAACACAGGAATGTTTTTCTGAGACAGACAGCTATTCCTCTAGAACTGCTGCCAGTTAATGTGAAATCTTATCATCTAAACTTTAGATATATGTTACAGATATAGCTCTAAATCCTGGATGAGCATTTTTAACTTTTAGAGCTAAGACTTCAATGTTTACTTTATTTTTATTTCCTGTTTACTGTGTCTCGGGACTGCATGTGTGTTGATGTTATCATGCTTTCAGCTTTTCAATCTAAGCAAGTCTTTGCTTTGAAGAGCCTTAATTACCTCCGGTATACTGTATTAATTCAAGAGTCACCGTCTCTGCCTTAGTATTGCAGCACAAGTTGCTCTGGAAAACTTGACCTACATTGAAGTCAATGGCCAAAGTTCAGTTGCAATCTGGAGAATCAGTATATAGTGGTGGCTGAACCAGGCAACCCCCCACATAATTTGTCCAAATTCCATTGTCAGAGCCAAGATTGAAGTTGGAATTTCATTCTGAGGCAAGAGAACAAAAATGAAAACTGAGGAATTAGAGAGGCTGGAAAGGCTCCATGATGAAAGTAGATGGGATCCATCAAGGCAGGAAAATATAGTACCAAAGGAAGACCTTGGGGCTCTATGAAAACAGTTCCTTTGATAAGAAGCTAGGTTTAACATGGAAATGTATATGACCATCAAAGAACTAGGGGTGTTCAGAACTATCTTTGATCAGCAGCTACCAGAGCCACTGTTTCAAAACCAGCAGCCCCCTGATATATCTTCTGAGATAATAACACTGGACTCAACAAAGGGCTGCTATATAGCAGCAGGACAAATCAGAGGGCTGGGAAAGCTCTAGTTCAGTGGATCTTCTTATGAGTGAGCATCCTAAAATGGAATCATTCCTTATGTATATAATTCTACTTCTCTTTGCAGATGTGGTCACAAAAGAGAAGTAGCAAAACCTTTGGGGGCAAGTAAGGATGGATCTCTTATTTGTGGGAAATAAATAGGTGGTGCAAACACACAGAGAGAGAAAGAGGTTCTGATCTTCCTTCTTTTATGCAGTGTGTCCAAGTCAGATTGCTGTTTAGGCTTTTCTGTTCCTTCCCTGCCTCTGACCTTTCCTTGATTCTCCATCTTTCATACATAATTATTTTTTTTCTATGACATCAGAGCAAATTATATGTTAGTGTGAGTGTGATCACTGATCCTTTGCATGGATCCTGCTTGGCTACTGGATTACCTTTGGGTTGCTTAACAGACTTCCTGTGGTTTTTAGTTTTGTCCCCTAAATGAGCTGAAATGTCATTGTCACTGTCTGGACCATGTAAAATATTTCCTGGCTGGTGTAAAGATTTCGAAGATAGGCCCAAAGAATAAAAAGTCTTTCAGCCTCTTGTAATAGGAAGTGCATCATCTGTTGTACTGAACAAACTTTTAGGAAACCCAAGTTCCTTTGATGTTGTTGAACCACAGAGAAATCAGCAATAGCCTGAAGATTAATTTCAAACATCAAAAAGAACAGCATATCAAATAATTTCTCCTAGGCTTCTCCAGAGTTCACTCACCACTTCAACAGAAATCTCAATTTTTGCACAATTATTTTTTTTACCTAATGTGGTATTTATTATACACTTATACAAATCTACTGTGTGACCATACTTAGAACTGTGTACAGTTATGGCCACCAAACCTCAAAAATGTGCTTGCAGAGATGGAAAATGTGCAGAAAAGGGCAACTAAAATGATCAAAGGGATGGAGCAACTTCCTCTGAGGAAAGGCAACTGTGTTTGCATCTCTTTTTTGCATAAACATATTTGTGGTATATAAAACGATGCATACTGTGAAGAAAGTGGAAAGAGAGACCTTTTCTTCCCTTCTAATAACACTGGGAGCCAGGGTTATCCAGTGAAGCTAAATAGTGGGAGATTTCCATAGTGCACATTCATCTATGGAATTCACACTACAAGGTGTGGTGGTGACTATCAACATGGATGGTTTTAAAGGTGATTATACAAATTAACAGATAAGACTATCAGTGGCTACTAGTCAAGATGGATCCAGTACCAAAGGCAGCATGCTTCTGAACATTTGTTACCTGGTATCACAAGTGGGAGAGTGCTACTACTGCACTCATCTCCTGCTTGCAGCTTCCCATAAGGATCTAGTTGGTCGCTGTGGGAACAATATGCAGGACTAGATGGAAATTTGGTCTGATCTAGCAGTGCTCTTCTTATGCCCGTATTAATGCATTACTGTATGAATATGGTTTTGCCCAACCTATGTACCCTGTGCCCTCCTAGCAATAGCTGGCAGCTACTAGCACTCAAAGGAAAATGAATTATAATCCTATTCCTATGCATGTTTACTCATTACTAAATCCCATAGTGCTTAGTGGGACTTACTTTCATGTAAATGTGCACAGCATGGCAGCTGTAGTCTCACAATGAGATCAACAAAAAAATAAGAGACCAAGGCAACAATCCAAAAATCCCACTGTTGCAGAGGTCCTATGCATAAGAATGTCTAGGCCATCAGCACCGCCATTCTTTCACATTTGTGTAATATTCATAAACTGTATTTTCAGGAAATTTGAATTTAATTTTTCATGTAATATTAGAACATTGAGTTTCCCCACCTAAAAAGTACTTCAGGGATTCCCTGCAACAGAGTTCTGTTTCTTTGCAAGTTTCCACATTATCTAACTAATAAGAGAAGTTAATTCCAAGGTCCAGTTCACTAGGTCACAGTACTTGACCATCTGACCCAGTATTGTCTACTCTGATTGGCAGCAACTCTCTAGGGTATCACCTGAGGGAATTCAGGTCACCTGCTACCTATTGTCTTTTGCTTATTTATTTAAATCGATGCCAGGCCTTGAAGCTGGGGTCAGAGGTGGAAATAGCTGCTCTAGCCCCCAGAGCAGTGCACATGCTGTGCACCCGGGGGGGGGGCTAAGCATCCCGGGGCCGCACCCACCTCACCCCCCTTCCTCCACCAGTGCCCAGGGCCTTCTGAATGCAAGGCCTGTGTTCTATGATTGAGCTATTGCCCCTCCTCATAAGAGGGCAGTAGGTAAACAATGCATAGTTCACTCACATTGGGACACTATCCCGGACAAGCTTAACAAGGTAAAGGAGTAAAGGACCATTAGGTCCAGTTGTGGCCGACTCTGGGGTTGCGGTACTCATCTCGCTTTATTGGTCGAGGGAGCCGGCGTACAGCTTCCGGGTCATGTGGCCAGCATGACTAAGCCTCTTCTGGCGAACCAGAGCAGCACACGGAAACACCGTTTACCTTCCTGCTGGAGCGGTGCCTATTTATCTACTTGCACTTTGACGTGCTTTCGAACTGCTAGGTTGGCAGGACAACCTTATATGCACACAAATCTCACTGGAATATATAGGCACTGCACACTTCCATTTTTTACCAGAGCCTTAGCTTGAAACTCCAGCTAGCCTGCACACATCCCAATCTTCACAGGTGTTAAATGAAACTTAAATTTTATTCAACCCAAAGATTGCACCACCATCACCCTCCGCAGCCTGAACTAAGACGTAATATTTGTGTCAACAGCTTTATTTTTCAGGAATGACCAACATTGTACTGAAAATGCAGACAAAACAAGATCTCAGGAGTTTTCAACTTGTTGGCACTTTTTAAAGCAAATTCCAGGTGCATCAGATAAGGAGCAAAAAATACTTTAACAACTATATTTTGTGTAAAACAGAAGCTGAATGACAAAACACAGTAGAGTATGTTACTCTCTACTGTTGGTCTTCTTGCCAAAAGCCAAGCTGAGGGTTTCCTCTTGCTTGATAAAGTTCACAGATCTCAGAAACCTAAGCAGGAAGTTTGCTGTTTGAAAGATTTCCCCCTCAGGATGAGAAGGGGGAGAAGAGAAAGAGAAATGTGAGGGGTATTATGACAGGCACTCCACAAAACTAAGCAGACAACTTGAGATTTGTTTATCCCAAAAGCTTCTTAAGTGATGCTGCCAATAAATGTGTAAATTAAGCCAGGAGGCAATATAGAGATGTTTGCGTTTATGATCCTTCACAGGAAGTTCTGCCTTCCTTGATTCTTTCAGAGGTCTGCTTCATCCAAATGCAAAAGCTTCTTCTTTTATACTGAATTCAGTCCTGTATAAAAGGTGTGTTACCTTTACAGCTGTGCAATTCATTGTCATTTCAATCATGGGTCACCAACTTATTACCAAAATAAAATTTTGAATAGAAGGATGTCAAGGGGTGGGGAGAAGGGGCAAATGCTACATGTGGCTTTAATATTGAACAGCTGCTATAGATCAAGCATCCCCCCCTTTTGCTTGTGTGTGCGCCTCTCTCTCTCTCTCTCTTTCTCTCTTACCCCCTGCCAGAATACTGTGTTACAAGGATTATTGTAAATACAGAGACTGTGGCGCCTTAGGAGAGGAAACTCTAAACTTCCAACAGTTAATATCCCCCCAAATGTACCTGAGGCAAACAGCACTCACTACTTTTCAATGTCTGTGCCCAGAGAGGAAGTTTGTTTATTTGAAATGTTAGCTCCATCACCTCTTCAACACAATAGCAACATGCTTAAAATCAGCTGAGGAAAATACATGCCACAAGAAACACACACACGCACAACTTTCTCCTCAAAGAAGGAAAACCACAACATGGCTTTACAAAGAGACCTGGATCACCAGGAATTCGCCTCAAAACTTCTCTCTTTTCTTCTTCTTACTTGGTCCCCAAAGCTTTTGAGTTCCTCTAGGAAAACCATTCCCTTCCCCCTCCTCTCTACTGGCAAACTTGGCAAGGGGGAAAGATGGGGAGAGGGAGGGAGTGAGAGAGGAGCAGGCTGGTTGTTTGTGCACCAGCAGTTCAGGACGAGGCGCCCGAGGAGCCCCGCGCGAAGGCGAAGAAGCGCCGAGGGGAGGGGGAGGGGCGGGCAACTCACCGACACCAGAAACTCCAGGGTGGCCACATAGTCGCGCTCCGTCTTCAGCAGCTCATTCAGAACGCACACCCGGAGGCGCAGCTGCTTCTCGGGGTCTCTCCCGCTCTCTCCTTTCCCTTCCCCTTTGCTTTCTTCCGTCATTGTGTCCTATCCACCGCCACCCCCGAAAGAAGCGCCTTCGAAACTTTCCTTCCCCTCGCGGCTCCTTTGGCGAGGCGGCCGGCAGGACAGGGGAGGGAAAAGGCGGGGAAATTCCCTCAGGGGTTCAGAAAAGACCACAACAAAAGAGCCCGCTCCGTCTCATGGCGAGGCCGGAGCTCGCTTCTTCTGTGGGCTCCCCTCACTATCCCAGCTGTGGAGGAGCAGCTTCGCTCCCTCCACCCCTCGCCTCTCTCCCCCTCTCTCTCTCAAGTGTCCCTTCCCAGTCAGGAAGAGGGACCCAGCCTGAAGGAAGTGCGAGTGGTCACCAGCTCTCGGCTCTCTTTGTATGACTGGGGGGGAGATTTGGAGACTTCAAGCAGCAGCAGCAGCAGCAGCGCCTGGACATTAATCAAAAGCTTTGTATCCATGTGACTCCGACCCCTTTCCCTCGCCTGCGCCAAATCTCAGCGAAAAGCAAAGGAAGCACAACCTTGGGAAACGGTTGCGTGCCAGCAACTGCTTGTTTCACACACAAGCTTGTGCGCTTTTGGAGTTTGTTTCGGGGCTAATTGGAGATCTCCCAGTTGAGAGGCTGCGGCTTTAAAATGTCCCAAACGAGCTAGACTGCTGAGATTCTGGCTCCGAGTTTGTTATTCTTTGTGTTTCACAGCCAGTCACGGGTCATGCCTCCTACCCACACATTCCCACATAAGTATCATTTAAGATGCTAATGTATATGTGTGTGCTTTCGTAAATGCATGCACACATGCACACAGTCACATAGAACCTATAATTAGGGATTGCTGTACAGTATATAAATACAAAACTGGTTAGTAGACAGCATCATATATGCATCGTGCAATCAATTAGTTGAGGCATAGGGGCCAACTCCCTGGGGCTTTGGGTGCCCACCCACAAAATTCCCATGAAGGGGCCGGGCACCCACAAATTTCAGTGCCAGGGCCATGCACACTGCATGGCACCCCTGGCCCCTGGCCCCCATGGCCGTGGGGCCAAGCTGGCACTCCTGAGCTGAGGTATTTGGCAATTTGCTGATCTAAAACTGGGTGTACCTCTCATGGCAGAAGCCATAACAAATAAGGAATTCAGCTTATAATAGCTGTACATCCATTTGTCAAAAAACAAACAAACCCAGGAGCCTTGTGCAGATGACCAATTTAGGTACAGCCTACCTGTAGGGCTTGATCACACCTGTTGGCACACCTGTCTTCCATGCATTACATTTGCACAGGGCCCTATGCATGTACATCCAAATGTATGTTGTCTGCCTCCAGTGCTATAGTGTAATGGAGCCTATGTACATTCTGGTATATGCTAATAGGTCCCTGTGCAAATGTAATTGATCTGTAGAAAACACAACCTGAAAAAGAGACCATGCATGCACTTTTGTAACGCAAGAAAATATTTAATAAAAATTAAAAATAAATAAATGTGCATGTTAGCAAAATTATAGCATCTCCTGCGTTCTGATTACATGAGGTCACTGAAGCTCCACTCCGGCACCCTTGGCATTTTAAAAATATGCAGCTATTTTGTATACAGAATACAGGTTTACTATTGCCCTGGCCATGCTTCTAAAACATTGGATTCAAATCTTAATTGAGATACTTACAATGGAACACTTCCCTATGTTGTTATCCCATCAAGTGTATGTTGGTGAGCTAAAACTTTACTGACTCTCGCAATAGGAAGCAATGGAGGAGCAGTTCAAAAGAAAGCTTGAGAGCCACCAGAGAAAAGGCAACAAAATAAGAACAGTAAACCCTCTGTTTTCTTTCCTTTAATGTGTGTATGATTTAGAAAGCCCCATCACAAATTGTGTCATAAGCCAGGGTACAGAGAAGCTACTGTCTCCTGTGAAGAAGAGGAGTTTTCCTGTAAAGATACTAGTGTGTGTGTAAATGCCTTTGACAGTACTTATCAAAGCATCTTGATCATGCTGTTTGCAAGAGAGTTTGTTTGATGTACATTATGAGATTTTGTAGCACTTGGACTAGGGTTTGAGAATGTTGGCACTTCAGACAGCATACAGGTGTTTCACATAAATTTAAAAAGTGACCAACACAGTTACTTGAAGTTCAGATATTCCCATTGCTTGCAATATCCTTGGGTTGCAAACACACCTGTCATTGTAATTATTTATTAATTGTCCTCCACCTATGTCTCAAGGCAATGTTCAAAATATCGGAAGTACTTGGAAGAAAATTATATTTCAATTGTTTAGTATTTCAGTGCTTGACAGCCTATGTTGGCTCAAGTAATGTGGGCATTGCCCTATATTAAAAAATGTTTATATCCTTTCTTTAATAGTGGAACCTACAGTTTCTCTGTGTTAGGTCGCAATATTGATCCTCCCCCCATTTTGTTGATGCTCTCTTTGATTCACAAAACAAATATTTTCTTAAAAATCAAATATGCCTATATTCCTATGTAACATGTATAAAATTTGCTGCCAAACATGGGTGGATCCATATAAATATTTACCTCTGCCTTCCTTTAGCTGAAGGCCCCAGACCAGTAGACTTAAATTTTTATATAACCCCACCCACATTTGGTGGCAAACTTCATACATATTACATGGTATCCATCTGGTAAAGCGTCGCTGTGCCCTAGGAAAGTCTCCTTTTTCTGGGTGTCTTTTTGGATTTGCCCAGATGCTGAATCCAAAAGTCTTTGCAAGGGAATGTCCCCTTCCTGCTACCCCTGCCATGTGGCTCAAAATTCTGCCTTGCCAGGAGCTGTCCAGCAAGCAAGTGATCTGGAAGTTTAGATAACAAGGGGAGCTGTCCAACAAGGAGTAACAGGAAGCACACCAATATTAGGTGTTGTTTCAGCACTAACTAGGCCCCAACTAAAAATCTTGATTCCATTGAACCATTCTCAGGAAGCAATACTTTCCAGCCTCTGCTTCTTTGAAGCAATGGCAAAGCTTGTTTTCCAGTTAAAACAGAGACCCGCTATAACCTGCTGCAACCCAGTGATGGCTTGTTAATAATTGTTAAGAACAACATCTGTAACTGTATGTTTGGGTTTAACTTGTTTGGTTTAACTTGAATGGTTGGTTGAACTTCGTTTACCCTTCATTTCAGTTATCTTTCCATTATACATTTTATGCCCAGTGTCAGTGATGGTAAACCCCTCCTGAGAAATATAAGAAATTTCTCCCCAACTCCCGCTTCTCAAAAAATACTCACTTTCATAGGAGACCAACAGTCCCATGAAAGGAGGGTGGGGTTATCACAGCCTGAGCTAGAATCTGCTTCCTACCAGCAAGTGCGTGGGGGGATATTGCTACTATTTTCCATCCGTTTACATGGTTATAATCTGTATTGAACATAACCCTGAAACCATAGTTCAGTATTATGTGAATAAGCAGTGGTGCTCTTGCACTTTCTCACTTCCTCTGGTGCACTGGAAGCACCTGCCTTTTATTTTAAAGTAACTAAAGTCCCCTCTGATGTCTGAACTGGAAGAACTGTGGTTAGTTTAAACCAGAGGTGGCCAATATGATGCTCTCCAGGTGTGTTGAATTCCAGAATTCCAGCCACAAATAGCATGGCTAATGGTGGGAACTGTACTTCAACAATAATTGGAGGGCTACTTTGGCTACCCTTGGTTTAAACGATAGTTTGTGTTAGCAAGTCAATATCATAAACCATTATTTGATTCCAGCTTGTTTCAACAAACCATATTTTAAACTGTCCACATTCTTCTACCTCAGTTCATAATGACAAACTCTTCTTAATTTAAAATAGGAACACATAGTTTCTGGTCTCCTCGTCAGGGTTACTAAAGACAAAAAGGGAGGGAGGAGAACACAAGCCTGAGGCTTGATACTGCTCATTCATGTAACACTAAGCTATTGTTTAGCATTAAAACCAAAATGGGGCTTTGTATTACAGATGGATTTCAGATTTATTGTAACTGATTTTGTAGTCTGACCAAGATAAATTCCATCTTTTTAGAATGTTAGCTTTGCCCTGCAGGGGATATGTAACTGTTAATAACAACATCTGTAACTGTATGTTTGGGTTTAACTTGTTTGGTTTAGCTTGAATGGTTGGTTGAATTTTGTTTACCCTTCATCTCAGTTATTCTTCCATTATACATTTTATGCCAGAGACTCAATACACAGAATAAAACTGAAGATGAGAAGGAAAATTGATGGTTGGAAATATTGTAAAATAAACTTTTAGCCTTGTAAAAAAGGAATGACCAAAATATTTTTATCAAAATATTTATGTTTTCTCCAACGTTATCTATGAATACAGTCTGGCACAAGTAAATGCTTAACTCTCATATATATCAATAGGATTTACTGTCAACAATTGTTTGATCAAGATTTGCCCTTGTTTGTTCCATTTATTGAAGGGGCAGATTCAATGGAGGCTTGTCTTGTGCTGGAGGAAGTAGGGGAGGCAATTTTCACTGATTTTCCCCTGTTCATAGAATCATACTCTAAAGTTGGAAGGGACGCCAAGGGCCATCAGGCCCAACCCTCTGCAATGCAGGAATCTCAACCGGTGGTCCTCCCATCCAATTTGAAACCATACTGGACCCTGCTTAGCTTTGAAAATATACTCAGTTTTAATGCTGCACCAGCCCCCAGGGCCACTTCCCATGCTGTTCTGGTGGGTCCCCCAATCCTCCAGAACATCCTTTTGGGATGCAAATACAACTGTAGGTGAATGAGGGATTGGTGAAATTAGCTGCCTCCTTTTCCTTCAACAGGAGTATCCCATAAGAGGAATTCTCCCTAGATCCCAACCTCTTACTTTGTGAGTACACCGACAGGTTTTACAGCACTCTACGTGCTCCAAACCCTTCCAGGTTTATAAAATAGTAAGTAATTTTAAAATTCTATATGATAATGGTTCTTCATGTCCCCCTCCATGAGAAGTCCAGAGGATGGCAACACAACAGACCTTTTACAGTAGTGGTTGCCTGCTTGTGGAATGCTCTCCACAGGAAGGATCACTTGGCACCTTCATTACATATTTTTAGGCAACAGGCGAAAACATTATGTAGCTTTTAATTATATAAATTGTCTTTTAGATTTTTCTTTGTTTTCTTTTATGCTGGTTGTGTGTGTGTGTGTGTGTGTGTGTGTGTGTGTGTGTGTGTTTATATATTGTAAATCGCTTTGAGTTTCCTTGGCAAAAAAGTGACTAAGACATTTTAATAGTAAATAATAATAATAGTAATAATAATACATTGTGGCATTAATTCCAATCACTGCTATTTGTCTATACTTTATGTGTACTGAGGCTGGATTAATTTTTTCTTATAGTAAGAGTAAGAGCTTTGTATATATTACCATTTTTTACTTTCAGATGGAAAGTGGACTTTTCTTGGTAGTACTTGTATTCCTGTAATATATTTTAAACATTTTACATTAGAATTACTTTAGCTGTAGGCAAAATATTTGCATAAACCTTTCAAATTCTTTGTCGACATCTCTGGACTTCAAATGGGCTCATTTCATTTTACTGCCTTTATTTGACTTTTTTCTTAATGTACAGGCAAAGAGTTTTGAAAGAGAATGAAATATTTATAAATAAGATTAGCATAAGCTAGGATAAAAATTATAAAGGTTATCATCTCCAGCCATGCTAAAATAATACACAATTATACATACTATGTAAGCTTTGTTGAAGCATACAATGTCAGCGTTTTCCATATTTTTAATAATATAACTACATGCATAATGTACAACAATATTAAAAAAGTTCAATTTACTCTGAATTGTGAATGCATCACATAAAAAAGATTAATTAAAAAAGAAAAATCCTGTGATTTATTTTACCTTTTATGTGATTTGCTTGGTTAAGGTTGCAGTCCTATGCACATTTGTGTGAATTCAATGGGACTTGCTTCTGAGTAGACATGTATAAGATCACACTGTAAAACGCTTTTTAAAGAAATCTACAGAAATAATTGAACACACTATATTTTCCCATCTTACATTCGGATAAACCTAAGTAATATATTTAATATAAGATAGCAGGGCTTGGAAGAAAGGTAACCTCTATTTAGTTCTACAAAGAACTGGCAAAAGATAACATACCTTTGATACACCTGTTTCCCTTATTGTCAGTATGTTGAGACCTCAGTGTAAGAGAAATGTGTGAATACAAGACTGTGCTCTACTTAATGGCTGCCTGTTTCACAGCATCCCACCCACAAAAGTGGGGAGACATGAAAGTAAGGCAACATTATATGCTTCCTTTGGGGAAGGCATCAGATTTTAAAAACAAAACATTTAATTTTATATTAAGTATGTGGCTAACACTGACCCAGTTTCATTCAAAACAGTGTTACTTTCATGTCTCTACATCCTTACCAGAACACTGGTCATCTGTCCTGTGATTTCTGAGGGAACTCCCGCTCAACGCATGAATGATGAAGACTGTTGTTCCTGTGTTGTTTCATGTAATCTAGAAAATAAAAGCTCATTCAGTACATAGTAACTGAGAATAAACATGCTACTTGGTAAGATTCTGTGACACAGCCTGGGCAAACTTGATAGTTCATATATTCAGCATATGGGTGTCCTCACATCCTGGTCATTCAAGAGAAGTGAATGAACAATTGGCAGCACTGGGAATTTGTAAAATGGGGGTGCAGTGGGGGGGGGGTGCGGAGACTGAATTGGCTGCCTTCACACACACAGTGGGTTGTCGTGCAGAACACTAGAGAAGAAACATTAAAACACAGGGGATGGTGGGAGCAGGATCTTGCAAGAATACAAGATGCTTCAAGGAGATGAATTTCAAGGTTTATAAGCTAGATGCTAAATTGATAAAAGATTTTACACCAATAATAATCTCAGTGAAATGGTTGGTTTTCTGCCCTGTGGCTCCTGATGAGCTCCATACAGGTTGGCTGAAGGACCATCCTTGTTCTACTATGACTCAGAACTGAAATAGACAAGTTACAGGAGATTACTTTCCACCATAACACTTATCCACTATTGTTCCCCAACATAGATTCCTCCCCTGCCCCCCCCCCTGCCAACTGCTATTAGTCCTGCTGGGGGAAAAGACAGGTTTGTGTATTGTCTCTTGATTAAGCGTTCCCCACCTCATAGAACTGACAGCAGTTCTGGGAAGGTGATTGCCACTGTATGGTTCACAGGTGATCAAAGTCCCAGCTGGGGATGTCAGGACTGGGGGGGGGGGCAAGATGGCAGGATGGGAGCAGAAACAGGAGTCCAGAAGCCAGGAGTCAGGAAGCCAAGAGTCTGAGGGTTAGAGAGCTGAGAGTCAAGAAGCCAAGGGTTCAAGGGTTAGGAAGCAAGGAGTCACAAAATCAAGGATCAAGGAGTCAAAGAGCCAAATGCAGCAAGGCAGGGAACATGTTGCTGTGGCAAAGAGCTGAAGGGAAATGCTGACTTTATATCCCTTCCCAGCTCTTGCCACCAGGAGCTGTGAGTTACCAATCGGCCTCACCTGTGCAGCCACGCCTTACCTCTTCAGAACAAAGTTAGGAAGGCCCCAGCCCTGCAAAGTCCTACTGGTCACAGAGCCTGGCTCCTGCACGCACTCCCGACAGTGATTTTGCTTGGGAAAATAGAATTGAGGGACATTAATGTACACTTCCAAGTGCCCCAATCTATTTGAGGGCTTCCATGGCTGCTTTTGAGCTGAAATCAAAATGTCTGGTGATCCAATAATGCATCTCATCTGTTTTCATCCTAAGAGAACTGCTATTCTACAGAAACTTTCCTGTGAGCAAGCCTACTTGAACTCCACAGAGTTTACTTAGCAGGCATTCTACTATATCTTCACTGTCCAGAACTTGAGCTGTTTGCCCCCCCCCCACCTCATCAGAAAATCTGTGGCGTGAAATTAAACTCCAGAAAGATTCATGGAATTAAATACTCAACACACATTCTAATTCCCTTTGTAAATATATTTATTCTTCAGATACTGTGGAGCTTACACATCATTGCTAATTTGCAGGGCTGCAGCTCTACCACTAAAATAATCATATTCCATTTGATTTTTCAATGAATGTTTATCTACATCTACCAAATGCTGAGAATTAACAGTAATTTGCTGGAACCAGACTCACTATAGAAAAATGAATATAAAATTGAGTGCCCAGTTGTGAGGTGGAGGGGATATATTGCTCCTTTTTCATTTCATTTTCATTCATTAAACTTATTAAGTCACTTGTCATCTGAAGGTCTCCAAGCAACTTACAGCTTATATATATATATATATATATGGAAAAATACGGGGTGTGCGTGTGTACACACCCACCCACCCACCATATTTTTCTGTGTATAAGACTTCCCCTATTTTGGGGGACTCAAAATTAAGAAAATGGGGGGAGATTGCTCATAGTTCTTGAACTTTTTTGGGGAGGATTGCCTATAGGTGTTGGGCTTTTTTTTTTTAGCCAATCCAGCAGTTTGCTCACATGCCTATTGCAGTTCAAATATGAAAGAAGCAAGGTATGAAGACACTCTGGCTGCCAGAGTGTCTGCTTGCTTCTTCATGCTAGTTCAATAAGCTATTGAGTCCAGAACAATCACTCCCCTTCTTCCTTGTCATGCAGAGCAAATGCAGCACAAGGACCATGAAGACATTTGAAATTAACGCCCGTAGTTAATTTTTCCAAGTCAGATAAAATATTCACAGATATCACAGCAGACTATAAACCACTTTAGGCGCCACAAAGTGTTCTTTATATTTATATTGGCAGGATCTCTGCTGCATTTCATGCCCAGAAAGCCAAACAAACAACATTTTGATAATGTTTTGGGGTGAGCAAAACTTCTTTAAAATTAAAATTAACAAAATTTGCACAGTTTTATGGATTGTCAAGCTTTCATGCAATAATTAATTATTGACAATACAGTTTTGCCATTTGGAATAAGATAAGATTATACACTGTCATCAACAACAATAATTGGCCATCTGCAGCAGCAATCAACATGTTTTATATTTATTGCACATGGAGGACTCAGTTGAGCAATGCATCCAAGGATGCATAAAATAATATTTCCTTGTACGGGGCTGGGAAAATGAAGCACAGTTTAGAAAATTCTATGCTTTTAAAAAAACCTGACCATAAGGGATGAACCCATCAGCTATAGACAAAATCACATATAGTTCCTAGCTGACTTTCCCCCAAAATCTATTATTAACACACTAGAAGAGTATTATGGCCTTTTGGCAAAATAATAAACTGAATTAATTCATCCAAACAAAGCAGGCTGTGCATAAACTATATTCTGCCGCCTCATTTTTCATCAACTGCACATTTTTTATTTCTTCCTTTCCTTGCACTATCTTGAATACACACATCCTTGTTACTGAGAATAATTTATGCAGGACTTTACATGAAAAGTACTTTATAATAGTGTTATTTGTCCTGAGAACAATAATTTAATGCAGATCAGTGCTATCTCCATTTTACAGAGGAGATATACCACTAAGGACACCCAGTGGGTCTAGCAGTTAAACTAGATGTGACATTAATTGAGTGAATACAATGAGGATGCTCATTGTTAATGTAAATGTAATTGCTAATGTAAATTCTCTATGTACCTTCTCCGCGAGAGGTCCGGAGGGTAGCAACACAAGAAGGGGCCTTTTCTGCAGTGGCTCCCTGTTTGTGGAATGCTCTCCCCAGGGAGGCTGACCTGGCAACTTCATAACATATCTTTAGACACCAGGCAGAAACATTTCTCCATTGACCAGGCCTTTGGCTGATTAACATTCTGTGTTTGTGGGAGTGGGGTTATTGGTTTTATTTTATTATATATTTTGTGTTCTCATTTTGTATTTTTGTGTTGTGAACTGCCCTTTGATCTTTGAATGAAGGGGGGTATACAAATTTAGTAAATAATAGCAATAATTATAAATAGCATCCATGTGAAGCAGCATCAGATCTTAATAATAATAATAATAATAATAATAATAATAATAATAATAATAATAATAATTTATTATTTATACCCCGCCCATCTGGCTGGGTTTCCCCAGCCACTCTGGGTGGCTTCCAACAAAACACTAAAATACAATAACCTATTAAACATTAAAAGCTTCCCTAAACAGGGCTGCCTTTAGATGTCATCATGTAAGAAGTGGGGGGCTCAACCCATGCCCCCTATCGTGGTCCAATTGAAACTTTCCCCATGGAAAATTAGCACCGGGAGGGAAGCCTCCAGTGGCTTAAATAACAGTTAAAGAGGCAGGACCAGCACAAGAGACTGTGCTGTTGTCCCCTTCTCTCCTACATCTGGTGCCTCTCCTCCATGTCCTGCTGCCTCTGCCACCATCTCCCTCAAGCCCATCCAGTTCACGACTATTCACCCAGTTCACTGGGTGGCTCTCTTCATCCTTGTTCAGAGGCCCTTTCGCAGAGTGAGGTCGGGAAGGGAGCAGGAGGAGAGGCGTGCTTCTCTGGGGCGTATAGAACTGACCTGGAAGCAAGGTGGGAGACTGAGGGACACCAATTCCCCACCTGTCATGAACTGGCAGACACTGCGGAAAGGGAAGAGGGGTATAGCCATGATTGTATACACTGGGATAAGCTGAAGTTGGGGAAGGGGAGGTTTGGCACTTTGGAGGTGTTCAATGGACATCAGAGGATGTCAAAGGGGCAGCCGACAGTTCACAGGAGCCAGGGGAAGTAGACACCAAAACCAGAGGTGCCCCTTTCTCTGAAAACATAATGAGCAGGAAGTACACTTTAAGAGACTGAGCCAGGCAAGAGAGTACAGCCCAGCTTACTAGCTGATCAGGTGAAAATCATGGTGGTCATTCAGCTTGATTGAGCTCAGGGCAGGTCATGATCATATGCTTCATTAAGGGGACAGGCACAGCTACTTGGCTAGAGCAAGCTCAGGTGCATCCAATAAAACTGGGAGGAATCAAAAGAAAAGCAAGGCAGAGACTTTGTGTCTGCTCAACTTTCATTGTTGACAGACCATAACTTGACTGTTTCTGGAGCTCCACTGGACTTAGATTTTGGGACTCACTCTAGGATTCCAATTTCTTCAGAGACAGGAACTTGGCCTTACAGTTTGACTTTCAGCCTTTCTCATTGCATTGGACATGAGCCTGTAACTGAACATTGGACTGTCTGACTGCTCTCTAGCATTGCCCTTGGGACTATTCAATAGCTCTTTCTGCCTAGATAGACTACACTGCTCACTGCTCACTGTGTGCACTATCAGGACTTACCTCACAGCATTGTGCATCTGCTGTTTGCATCGGCTGTCACATTTCACTTTATGATTGGGGCAGCTCTGTTTGCAGGTACAATTTACTTTGAGATCATGGAAGGGGGGAAAGGTTAAACTCTTCTGGCTCATTCTCTCTTGTTCCACTGTGGCTCTGGGGTCAAACATGGCTGCTATTTATTTTATTTATTTACATTCATGCAACTAATGTCTCATCAGCTTTGACCTTAACCTTAGCTTCCTGTTAGCCAGAATTTTCTGTCTTTCCTGGAATTCTCTTAATGTGTCTCTCGGTCAACTATTTTCTAGGCTATGCTGCATTTGGAATTATGATTGCTCTCATGTTAAGACTTTGGTGCATTTGCATCCAATTCCTAATTGTGAGGACAGGCTTCCTGGAAGCTGAAATACATTAGTTATGTTTGCCTCATGAACCCACCTATAAATAATATTATAGCATCCATTTCACTTATGAAACCTGCCATGAATGGCGCATAGAGCGTGTCCATTCTACAACTCATGCTGAGGCAAGACATTTACAGTTCAGAATTCCTCCACAACTGGAAACATTAATTCAGACACCCTAACCTCAGTACTTTGTATTTTGTTTTAGTGCCATCAGCACCAGAATGTTTTACCAGGAAACATCTCCTCTTACTCTAGGGGAACCTTGAGCCTAAAAATAAAATTGCAGCAATTAGGATCAAGCATGTTTGAGCTGCAATCCAACTTTATTTGTTTCAAGAGACCTATTTTCATTGTGCTTCGCATGTGCATTATTTCCCAGTGACTCTAACAGAAATAGACTATTTCCATGGAATTTTGGTTTCTACCACACCATCTATAACAGAAATTTAAAGAGAGACAATGCAACAGTTATGCATCCAGTTCAGCCCACTAGGGAAGAATTACTCACTCTGGCTTGTTGCTCCTCTATTCATGTGGTGTGGGCGTGATTTCTGCCAACTTCCCACTCTGCAGTCCCTTGCACCATATCTCTCGCTATTCCCAGGAGTTCCACATCTACAGGAAAGGAATTTTCAGGGAGTTCAGAGAAAAGGAAGAGGCAGGAAAGCTCATTCCATGAGAGTGAACTCTGTTCTAGTTTAATTCATTTCCCCAATTCATATACGTTCACAGAACTAATATTTTCTCCATACAGAATTTGGTTGAGTTGACTATTTGATTTCTTCATTTTAGTACAGTGTATATACACAGATAGTAATTACACTCTTCATTCTGGTCTGTAAACATCAAGCCATCACTTTTATGTTAAGATGACAATTCCACAATGCAATCTTTCAGTGCCAAATGGATTTTAATAAAAAATCCTGAAACATTTGGAAATTGGGTTGCTATTTTTACTTCTGCCAACAAATTTACTGTATCTCGATAATTTTACAACTCTGTAAGACTGTTTAGTATTAATGATAACATGGTCTTCCATTGACCAAGAATAGAAGTCCACATATAATGATCTGGACCTCGGTCCAGACTTTGAACATGAGTCTGGGGGATCATTGAGCCAGACGCTCCTGAAGGACCAGCCTTCTCTCCACTAGGAGCCCCCATCCAGTTCCTCCAGCAGAAGCCCGATGACATCTTGGATAGTTAATCAATCGGGTAGGTAGCAGATTGGAGGTGCAGGACCTTGGATAGCTCCAAACAGTCATCCTATTGGGACATGGTCTGGCACTCAAACTGAGGCAATATTTTTTGTCCCAGTCTCTGTCTGTTCCTGGAATAAAGAGCCTCTGGCCTGGAGTCTAATACTCCATGAGGTCCTGCCTCTGACTTCTGCCAGGAAGCAAGAAATTCAGGTCCTGAAGGCCCCAGTCTGGAGGGAGGCGGTCCCTTGGGAGTATCTGGCTCAGGAATTCTAGTTTAAGGGTCTCTGGCATAAGCAGTTCCTGGTTGATAGGCTCAGGCTCAAGCCCTGTATAAGGGCCTAGGTCTGGGTTTAACATCTCTGCAAACTAGTTACACTGCTGGTCCACCTCCTTGCCATAGTCTCAGTTGCTGGTTGCAGTCAGGATAATGTTAACATTCCTATTTTGCAGATGGAGTGCATGAGGGTTGCAGGAGAGTGCTGTGTCAAAGGCTACCTAGTGGAACATAGGACTCTGCCTTATGTCCAACTAGTTGAGTACTGTGTGACTAGCAGCAGCTCTCCAGGTTTCAGAGGGGAATCTTTCCTAGTCCCTACATAATTTTAGTATAAAATGTACTAAGCTTGATAATAGCAGAACACATTAATCTTGATTCCTCAAAGTAATTAATAATTCAAGAAATTCCTCAAAATAATTTGCTTGAATTAAAGGGAGGCATAAAATGAAAAAAATTGGCAGGAGAGTACCTAATTTCCCCCCCCCCCATTATAAAGAAAAAATAGTTGAAGTACCATAGATTTCCTTCAGAAGATATATCGTACTATGTTATGTCATAATATTATTTAAATAAACTAATTATAATAATTATAATTAAATGTATATAATTATAATTATTAATTATAATAAATTATACAATGGGAGCTAAGAAGGCACTGCGATTGAGGCTCTGCTGAATTTTGCTGGTTTGCATTTTTTATCAAATGTGCCAAGAACCTGTTGTCCAATTTTCCAAAGATTTGACAGATCAGCTGAAATTGCTGCTGGTTTCCTCATTTGTATTCTTCAGGACATGTCACAAGAACTGTGTTTCTCATTAGGAAGAGTATGGTGGTATCCTTGCATAATGGAAGCATGCTTTGTGTCTCAAAAGCTGCTAGAATTTTGACCAAAGTGAGAAGAGATTTATTTTTTTTTAAAAAGGGGGGGAATTCAAATAGATGACAAAAATGAACAAAACTCCGGTGTTGCTTCTGTAAATCAGACTTAATTTCAATATATAAATATGATTGCAGATTGGGAAGATATCTGTGTTTAGAATCTGAAGTCAGCCCTGGTTCATTTTGCATACTACTACTACATGGGTGTGTGTGGGTGTGTGGGTGTGGGTGTGTGGTGGTTATATATAAATATATATCCCATGCCTTTAACACAGTTGTGTTCCCAAGGCATTCTAATAGAAACATAATTAAAACAGCATACAATATAAATGGTGTGCTGGTGGAAGAGAAGTACAAGAGGGCATTGTTCCTTTCCATAGGATTGTGTAGATTAGGACTGGGGAATCTCTGTCCCAGAGGCCAAATTTGGCTCAGCCTGGCTCCCAATTTGGCCTGCCAGGCTATTTCTGGCAAACCATGCCCACCTACCCCACACCTGATGTTCTATGTGCTGTCAGGGTGGGGCAGGTACTGACACGGCTTCCAAGCAAGAATCTGGAAATTAAAGTTAGTCTTCAGTTGTTCCTTTGTTGGAGCAACACACACTTCTCCCACCTACCAGTGCCTTTTGCTCCAGGAGCTGGAAGCAGTTTGCATTGAAACAAATGCTTTTAAAAGGATTTTAAAAACCTCCATTATAGCAGCAGTTTCAATGCCATGAAAACTTGTTCCAGCTCCTGGAGTAAGACACACTCCAATCACCCATCAGCTAACACCACCAGTCAGCCTGTCGCCCATCCACAGCTGTTCTGCCACAGCTGGTGGGAGACCTGTTAACACAGAGAGCTCAGCAGAGAGGAATCTCCACCTAAACCAACTAACACCTCTGCAGCTTTGAGGGCCTTGAATTGCTTTGATAAATGCTAGATACATAAACTGGAAGTTTATTGTACCTCCAACCTTCCACACTCTGCCAAAGTCTTAGGTTGCTATGTAAATCTAAAAAATAGTAAATATTTGTAAATAATAATAATAATAATAATAATAATAATAATAATAATAATAATAAATTTATTTATATCCCGCCCTCCCCAGCCGAAGCCGGGCTCAGGGTGGCTAACAACAATAAAACAGTACAAAAGTACAGCATAAACAACATTCTAAAATCATTCATTATAAAATTAATTAATTCAAGCCACTGGCAGCCATTGGGCCAGAGCTCCGCGAAGATTGCCGAGGGAGAGAGTCAGGCTGTGCCCTGGCCAAAGGCCTGGTGGAACAGTTCTGTCTTGCAGGCCCTGCGGAAAGATGTCAAGTCCCGCAGGGCCCTGGTCTCTTGTTTGTCCCGGTTTGGAATGCTTTCTGCTTTAAGAGAGCCAGCACATACAATGGGAAGAGATGTAATGAAATTGGAGCCATGAGTCCAGGCTGCTGAATGGTTAGGACAGAGGACCGGTACGCAGACAGGGAATCTATTACAGCATTCACCAGTGCAGCTCGAGCATCACTCAGGCTAGCAGTAACTGACCGGTCAACAGCCATATTGGCTAGCAGCCCAGTAATTGCTTGCACGTCAGCTCCCAAATAAACATCACTCAGCTGGCTAACAACTGGTAAGCACAAAGTGTGAACACGAATCCTCCTTTCACCTTTACTAGATGTATAGAGGAGAGCTGACTGGAAGCAGACAACCTGCATGTCTGTGAGATTCTCCTCTACTGACATCTGTACTGCATATCCTGCATCAGGGTTCACATTGGGTAAAGACAACAGATCTGTTGACCGTACAAAGAAGTTGCCATGGAAGGTATGAATCGAAAGGCCTTTCGTACACCTTATTCACATGACAGCCTCAAAACCAATCTTCCGAGTCAAGTATCGTTTCAGCTCTTTCTGTAGTTTCTCCACCAGAAGAGGATTGTGAATACCTCGATATACAACCTAATGAAGCCAAGTCAGAGTACTGCTCGCTAAGGAGGAACAGGTCAACTGCAACCTGCTGTCCAGAACAGTCCAAGGCCAACTTTTTATAGAAGTCAGTAGATGGTGTAAGATGGATATCCTTTGCAGCGGCTTTTTGGTTAGGCTCTTCCCGAGGTTTGAGCGCACCCACTCCTACAGTTGGAAGTTGTGTCTGGAAGACAGAAATCCGACCACCAGTGGGGGACATCAATTTAAAGGCAGCCTGTAGTGCAGGTCCCAGAGCACTCTGAGTTTCGAGGGAGTTAGTGAACATTTGAGGCAAAGTTTTCAATAAATCTTGAATTAGCTCTTTACTTTCATTTAAGTTTACTAGTAGGTTTTCCGGCATTGGGATAAACACTTCTTCAGTATCTGAAACTATCAACATCTGGGGCTGGGAGAGACCTTCCTGAAGGCTATAGAAATGGATTGTGCTGTCAAATGTTATAAAGCCTATTTTTGTTCTAGTGTTTCCTGGAAGTAAATCTAGATTGTCCAACACGGTCTTGCATACAGTGTTCAAGTATCCTGTTTCTATTGCATTATGTGACACATCAAACACAAAGAGGTACACAGGAGGCTGAGGTGGACGTAGCATATTTTCAGAAGGAGCCATAAACTCAATTGTGGCATTTTGAACTTCAGGTCTTTTATGAGGTTCTCCATAAACTCTTGTCACAGGATATGTACACTCTGTAACATAAATTGCACTTCCATCTCCTTTGGTCAAGAAAGGACAAAAGGATTGATGTATGTCCTACAGCTACGACATCTCACAATTGTACTGGAGGTTACCACAGGCAATTGCGATAGGTCTTTGAAAGGATGAAGCAGCCTCCTCATTTCAATGCCCTGGATTATTAAATAGCAAATCAGCCTCCTCATTTCAATGCCCTGGATTATTTCTTGGAATCACTCAGAGTAGTTTCTGAACACATGGTGGTGATTTATCCTAAATATAAGCAATTGAAAGATGTGCTTTAATAATAGACTCACATAATTGTAGAGTTGGAAGGGACCATGAAGGTCATCTAGTCCCACCCCCCTGCAATGCCTTAATGTAATGCCATTAGGTTAAGCTTAATGAATTCGGGCTGTGTAATTTTATAGGTTTGGAAACTTGCATCTCTCTCTTCCTCTCCCCTTCCTCTCTTTAATACTTTAACAAGTGGTAGCATTTAAACAAGATGTTTCATCTTCAGTCTTTTAGAAGGATGCCTATTAGCAGGCCTGTACAAAGTTAGGAACATGTTTTACCAATAACTTTTAAATTGTTTTAATCAGTTGGAAGCACTCTGAACAAACCAAGAAAGCAAAATAAAATCTAAATCCCCTCTTCCTCGAAAGCCTTCTAAGTACAATAGTACCTAAAATATCAGACGGCACCTTGGGAGGATATAGTTGTTGTTTTCCAAATGTTTCCAGTAAAAGGAAACTTGCAGATTAGTATACAGACGCAAGATAAAGTACTAAGGAGGTAACCATAGTAACTAAAAGAATGCTGTTGGGGAAATGCCAGTCATATTAGACTTGGTCAAGTTCAATGAAATGATGTTTTTCCTCTTCCAAGAACATTCATTCACTAAATATACGATGTAATCTCAGTAACATAATGGGAAGTTGTTGGGGGGGGTTGTTTTGCTTTTTAATTCAGTATAACATGCACCAGCCAGGAAAAAAATCATTGTTAACTTAATGGGTGGGAAAATGTCATAGAGCTGTGTGAAAACACATTCCAAATACTTGGTTATTTATTTTCAAGTGGATACTTACTTTACACAGGCAAGTCTAGACATACAACTCCCACCCAGATGCTTGCAGGGAGTGCACAGACATGCATTATCATTGGTGTTATTCCACTAGGACAGGCTTCCTCAACCTCGGCCCTCCAGATGTTTTTGGCCTACAACTCCCATGATCCCTAGCTAGCAGGACCAGGGGTCAGGGATGATGGGAATTGTAGTCTCAAAACATCTGGAGGGCCGAGGTTGAGGAAGCCTGCACTAGGATAGCTTGCCCAAGGACTTCTCTAAACTTTCCCTGCACCCAAGTGTATGAAGGAGGTACTAAACCAGGCACTATGGGATGTAAAACCTGCAGGGGCATAAGCAGCTGGGCTGTAAGCCCTGATTCTGTGATTGTGGTATGTTGATTAGGGACTGAATAGTGTATATAACTTGGGCAACTATAAGAACATACTTTGTGTGAGCAGAAACAAGATTATACAGAACAATTCTTCTCTGGATTTAAGCGATAGGAATTGTGCTCATTAATTAATATGTTGTTTGTAAAATGCACATCCTGATTTGTTCCCAATATACTTAATGAAATGTATTTGTATCTTTAAAGCGGTGCATGAAGCTATTTAGGGTAAGACATTTGTAGATGGAATTGAATCAGGGTACTTATTTGTGCAGTACAGTAGAATAAAATGTGCACATTCTCCTTCTCCCCTGATACTCGCTGCATTGCTGTTCTGACATCTGAACTCTACCTTAGTATAATGAGATTTCCTGGTAAGCAGACTTGGGGCTTGTTATCATTTCTTTCTCCTTGACAGGGCTTTGTGAGCAAAGCAGTGATTCATTTCTGTAACCTGCCACACTCTACTGACATTATTTTGAGTTGAGCAGCAGGCAGACACCCCTATTTCAATACATTTGACAATTCTCAGGGCTTCCCTTTCCTATTAATTTATTCGCAGTTTGACTTTTCAAAGCAAAGCACTACAATGCATTTGTAGTGTCCTGTACTTAAGCAAAAGCTACCACCTTATAACCCTTCCCATGCTTTATAACCAGCTTACTTATCAAATGTTGCCTTTTGGCAGAAAGGCAGTACCTTCTTTGCATTTGTCCTTTTGCCCCTTCACTCAAAACTTGTAGAAATAAAGTAGCTTGCTGGAGTTAGGGCTTTATAAACTACTATCCTGCATTTATGGTCAGTGGTGAAGTAGACATGGCCCCATCACTGGTAACTTTCAAAAAAATTCAAGTGTTCTTATTTTAACCCCCTTTTTGTTAATTGCTGGCATAAAGGGTCAGCACTGTCAGGTATCAGCCAAGCACCCAGGCACAGCTAACAAAAGGCCCCTGGACCTGCTCTCTCTTCATCCTAACAACCTGTTTGCTTGTTCATCCATCTCTTGCTCTGGCTCAAACAGTGCTGTTGTGAAGGAGCAACAGGAGATGCTACTGCCTGCTTGTTCATTGGGTCTCTGCCTGGCATTGGTTGTAATGTTGGCGGGGAGGAGCTTCTAGTGATAATGACAGTGAGGAGGTGGGCTTACTGAGGGATGGAGATGTTTGAGGGTGTCTTGCCCAAGACCCCTCCAAAACCTGGAGCCAGTTCTGGTGTCTAAAGACACAAGAGGAACTCTCATTTGTGACGGATGCACCTGAAACCACACCACTGATTCAAATAATTGGCAGCTGCGTACAGACAACTTGATTTCATCTCATTTATATGCTGGCTTTCTTCCAAGGAACTCAGGGAACTCAAGCTGGGGTACACAGGGTTTCCATCCAGGCACTGACAAGTTCCAGACATCCTTAACTTCCAGAACCAACCCAGGACATTTGTTGCTGGAGGCAACAATTGTTTTAAAAAATAAAATCTGCCTCCCCTGCTCCACCACCTCCTCCACTGCCATGGGGAAAGAAAAGGGGTCTGAAGAGAAGCAGGCTACTGCAGGATGTGGCAGGTGTGTGTGGCTATGGGCGGTGTGGTAAAAGGATGTGGTAGAGAGGCAGGAGAGGAGCAACCACCTGAGGTGACTGCTGCCTTCTGGGCCTGCTGGCCTCAGTAGCATTGTTGCATTGTGTGCCTTCAAACCATGCCCCAGGGCTGTGGGTACCCTTATTTTGCTGCTCACTACTGAAAAACTGCAAATAATTTGACATGAATATTTATTTTTAGGAATCTAATTGCTTCCATATTTCCTATGAAAGAGATTATTTGTCTCTGGCATGCACAAAAGAATCATTTATCGACAGCAGACGTGTCTCACGATTATTCCCCTTTCTTGATGTTTCTCCAGGTGTCCGTCAATGTTCCCTTTGTATTTGTTGTTTTTGTACTTTAGATGAGATGCTAAGGAAATTTCAAATTAGGCACTCATTATCTTTTTGAAGAGTCCAAGTGAGTGCTCTTTTGAGGAAAGCACATGTACCCATTAACAAGATTTACAATGGATTATATGTTGAATACGTATTATCATTTAATATTTTTAAAGCCTATTTTCAGGATGTGCAGATGTGATGGATGATGATTAATTAAAAAAAGAAAGATTTCAGGACTGAATTGCACAATATAATTACTTACTGTTAACCATTTCGAAGGCTGAAACTAAGGTTTCAGGTTTGCTGCTGTTAAATAGAGTCATAAAGTACCAAATTTTACATCACACTCAAATGTCTTTTCCCCATGAATGTTTTTAGTCAATGTTATAGCTAAAATGTTTACAGTGGTACCTTGGTTGTCAAATGACTTGGCTTCCGAACTCCACAAACCCAGAAGTGAGTGTTCCGGTTTGCAAATGTTTTTTGGAAGTCCAATGTCCGGCGCGGCTTATGCGGCTTCTGATTGAGTGCAGGAAGCTCCTGCAGCCAATCAGAAGCTGTGCTTTGGTTTTTGAATGGACTCCTGGAACAGATTAAGTTTGATAACCAAGTTACCACTGTAATGGATAAGTTGGTTAGAAATTAATTACAGTACAGTGGTACCTCAGTTTACAAACTTAATCCATTCCGGAAGTCCGTTCTTAAACCAAAACCATTCTTAAACCAAGGTGTGCTTTCCCTAATGAGGCCTCCTGCCAGCAGTGCCCTTCCACCATTCAAATTCTGTTCTTAGACTGAGGTAAAGTTCACAAACCAGGACACTACTTCCAGTTTTACGGAGTTCGCAAACCAAATTGTTTGTAAACAGGACTGTTCTTAAACCGAGGTACCACTGTAATTAATTTGCAATCCTTATTTTAAGTGAAATTTAAATAGTAGATTAATTGATTAAACACTTTTAATTAACTGAAATTGAGCCCTTAATTAATAATACAGTATATATACTGTTTATAACTAGTTCTTATAAAATATGTAAGCTATTTATTTTAAAATTCATGTGCGGCGCAGGATGTCAAAAACTCTGGAGGAGGAACTAATAAAATCAGGAAATAGACCTTTGACGCCACTAGCAAGGTATGCAAAAAGACAGAAAACAAGGACATACTAAGCACCTCCATCTAAGGTGTGCTCTTCCTTCTCCCTCCTTTAACTAGGTCGCCTATGTGTCATCCTTAAATTAATCAAATGGGTTTTTTAAATTCAAATGCATATCCTCTTCTGTCTTCTTTTTTGTAAATGCATTTGTTTCTTTTGGTGATGTGTAAATGGGCACAGTATTATTAAAAGTAAAGGACCATGTACCACGGCTATACATTTGCAATATTGACCCCCTGTGATTGGCAGGCAGTATGAAGCCTCTGGATTGGCTTGTCCTAGTTATAAATAGTTTGAATCAAGCCTGAAATCAGACCTACCTTCCAATAACAACTTCCTCATTCTAGCACTCAGCAAAATATAATTTTGAAAAGATAGTATCTTCATCATCTTTTTGATTTGTTCAGGATAAAATCATGTGTTATATTTTAAAGTAGGAAGGCGATACAACAGGAATCATTTTAGTCTGCCACATAGCCGAACGTTTTGCTTCAGGGAACTGACTATGGTGTGTTTTTTATGATAAATAGTCTTGAAGGAGACTTATAGAATAATTGAACAGCGGAGAAGTAGCTATCCATAACATCATTTTGGACTCATTGGAAATAACGTAATGTAGAACTGTGAAACCTCAAGTGATTACATTCATCTCCCAAACTACTGAGAAATATGACCTAATTAGTGCCACCCTATTTTTCCACAGCTGTCCCAACACACTGAAACCTTCCCATTCATTTCTCCCTTCACACTTTGAAAAGGATATCTGAGCACCTAAAGTGGATCATTTTCAATGAGGCCTCATTAACGCTCATTCAAATGCATTGAACTTCATAACATGTTGAAATATTTTTGATATATAGGCTGAAGAACTGCCTATGATTATATAAATGGGAGCTGGATCCACAGATAGGAGGCTTCAAAGAAGCCAAAGAAATACTGTCTCTAAAAGCTGGTACTGTATTGTATATGATTTGGGGAAAACTTACCAGCGCTGCACTCTTTTTAAGTGTGCAACTTACTGAGCTGGAATAGTGCAGTGGTTATTAGCAGTGAGCTTGAAGTCCTCCCAGTTCAAATAGTAGGTTAGTGACCTAAGCCTGTTCCCTACCCCATCTGCAATATATTTTGAGGTAATAATATTAATGGCAGGGACGCGGGTAGCGTTGTGGTCTAAACCACAGAGCCTAGGGCTTGCCGGTCAGAAGGTCAGCAGTTCGAATCCCCGTGACTGGGTGAGCTCCCGTTGCTCAGTCCCTGCTCCTAGCAGTTCGAAAGCACGTCAAAGTGCAAGTAGATAAATAGGTACCACTCCGGCGAAAAGGTAAATGGCATTTCCATGTGCTGCTCTGGTTCACCATGCTGGCCACATGACCCGGAAGCTGTCTGCAGACAAACACCAGCTTTCTCAGCCAATAAAATGAGATGAGCGCCACAACCCCAGAGTCGTCCGTGACTGGACTTAATGGTCAGGGGTCCCTTTACCTTTTAATAATACTAATCTCTGACAGAACTTCCTGTTGCTGTTCTGTTCTTATTGGAGAGAAGCAATGGAAGTTCTTGTCTAGCATTCTAACTGCTGTGTCCTCTAAGCTTTTCACAACAAATGGGATCAGAACTGCTCTTGACCCACAATCAAACTCCAATTCTGCCACCAATGGCTTTGCCACCAATTCCTTTTTTGAAATGTGTCTCCCATGGAGGATGTGTAATTAATTTCAACCAGGTAAGTAACTGCCAGATGAAATTGTCCCGTTACCACAAGGCAAATCTAGCATTGCATTTGCAAATCTGTATAATTGGTATATTTGAAATTAAAATTCAAAAGTCACTGACATATGAGGATGGAAAAGGGAGCCAGCTCAACATGCCCAACAAAATTATTATTGAAACTGACTTTCTGTTAGAGACCCTCATTAGAGACCCCTGCTGCCAATGTGACAGACTGCTTATCACTCACACATGCCAGGGTCCACAAATTCATTTATTTATTATTTATTATTCCAAGTAATTGTATCCTGCCTTTCTATTGAAAGAAATCCTCACTGCAACCTACACTCTAATCAAGATATTAAAATAACAACAAATAATACAAAATAACCAATGAGAAAAGAAAGAAAATACCAGTTAACCTTAAATCAGGGCATACCTTCATGGGATACTATAGGATGGATCTTCTGTATATAAGCAGGACCATATATATGTTGATGTATAAGGGAGGGATGCGGAGCCAGACAACATTTATTCTGAATAAAATATGAATATTGGCGATTTGGATTAATCTTCCCAAATATATTTTTGCTTCAATAAACACACACACAGTTGTTTACATATGTGCCTTGCTTAAAAAACACAATGGGAATGTATAACAGAGTCCAAAAATTCTGTTACCATCATAAGATATGGGTAGCTGTGCAGCTAGATACAGAAATATTGCAGCTAATAAAATATAAGAATAAAACAAACATATGGCTTTGGTTCTCTATGAAAGAATATGAAAAAGTGCTGATCCCTTCATCTGTGGCACTGATCTTCCTACTGATATCTTGAGAGTACCAGCTCCTCAGCAGAAAAGCATCATGTAGAAAGAGCTCATAAAAAGCATATGGCTTGGCTCAACCCAAGTGGAAGCTATAAGCCAGCATCTTGCCTGTATTAGTAATACCTACATGTGTTTGAGAATATGATTGCCAAGTCAAACTGTCCAATATAATTGACAGCATGGTAGGCTCATGAGATTCTCTTCAATTGAATTTTACAGAGCGCTCATGTTTTGTTAATCAAGTGGTGTTCCTCCCAAGATAAGAGTTGTTTGCCAAACTTTATTTTTGAAGCATTTGTTTTTTTAAAGCCATTTCTGTCATTTCATGTAAATAGGTACACTCTTGATATATTCAGCCTGATAGAGGCTGTTTTGCCATTACCTCTTTACAGTCTTCTCCCCAGCCCCATATAGAATTCTCTTGAGATTTATGTGGATATGAACAGCATTTGATTTCATGTTGATTTCAATAATAAAGCCATATGGTTTTCATTTTATCGAGACTGAAAATAAATGAAGCACATTCATCACCAGCCTCTTTAAATTGTAAATCTCTTCTATTTGGACTTGAAGGCCAGTACTTTATCTTTGTGGCAAAACTCACTACACAAATATTTAACCATATGGTATGGTTTTTTTTCAGGGAGATATATTAACCATAGTTAATGCTATGGGGTACTCATATGTCACAAAAACACATATATAAAACGACTATTTAAAAATTAATTGACCTGAATCATGCAACACTTCTAGAATCCCTGATAACAAAACTGTTCCATGTGTGAGGAGATTACTTGTTGCAGAGAGACTGTTACTTGACCTTGGGGTATTTGGTTTATTTTTGGACACCTGGTTCTCCAAGAGCAAACATCAGTTAAAAAATCCAGTTAACAAAATTGCTGTTTCTGGTGACATAAACTTACAGGTCTAGTTAATATGCCCTAAGGCCTTTCTGAACCTTGTCTGAGGGCCTCTGAAGATGCTATGGCTTATGCCCAAGTGGGACAGCACTGCCTGAAAGCAAGGAGAAAGCACACTCTGTTGGGTTGCAACAGGCCACTACTTTCATTACCAGCTTAGTAAATATCGTCAGGTTTGGCAAAAACACCAAGGCTGAAACCACAATATCAGTTGTATTTCTAAGCCAAGAGTTGATTGGACTAAATTAAGAGGGAAATTGTGTTAAAAAGAAACAAAACACAACTTTCCTCCGCCATAATACTTTGTAATTGCAATATACCTCTTAAGCCTTCTGTGGAACCTGCTTCTCTCAGAGCTAGGATGAGAAACCTGTGGCCCTCCAGGTGTCTGTTGGGCTCCAACTCCCATCAGCCCCAGTCAGTATGGCCAATGGTCAGGAATTATGGGAGTTGGAGTCCAGAAACATCTGGAAGGTCACTGGTTGTTCACCACAATGTAGAGAATCACAGGTGCCCTTTCCTAAAAAACTTAAGTCCCAAAATAGAAGGAGGTTTTTGAGGGAAAAACTGATGAGGAAGAGAAAAGGCAGATAGGGAATATCTTAAACTGAAACAGTTTCCTTTATATCAGTTAATAGTAAGTCATAAAACCTGAGGCACCAAGTTTTATTAAAGTCCCCTGAACCAGCTAGTTTCAAATCATGGTGAACAGAACTCTGCAAATAGTTATGCTCCTTCATTTGGGAATACACACATGCTTAAAATTAGGCACTTGGGTGCAATTTTTGTGAAACTTACCAAATCAAAAGTATATTCGAACATGTATTTGAATCCCATAGATGTTTTGGCCACATTCAAATAAACTATTCTATAAAGCAGAGTGCAAAAGTATGACTGTGTTCTTTATTGTGATGAATAACACAATAACACAGACCAAAATGCCACAGTTTTGGTCCTGATCCTTGCTAAAGCCAAGCCATTCTTGCTATGGTCTGTGGCAGCATGGGAGATCACCTGGGAAACCTATGCATGCTGCCTTGAGCTCAATGCCAGAAAACCAGGGATGATTTAAATGAGAGAGAAAGAGAGGGAGGCTGACTGAAGTTAATGTTCAATATTCAAACCACTTTAAAGGTATCCAGGTCTTAAAACTATGAAAGTGTGAAGAATGACAGAAGGCTGGGATGAATCCATGGGAAGCTAAATGTGTATTTGCAATGCATCTAACGTGCAGTGTTGTTGTTGTTTAAAAAATGCATCAGCTGAGATAAGAGCACTGAGGAGGAATTTAACCCTTTCATCCCTTGCTGGACTCCTGACAAAAATCTCTCTTCTGAAACTAAAGCTTGCTTTGAGGGAGAAATCCCATATAGGTGCCATTGGATGGATTGCAAATGCCACCTAAATTTGTATTTCAACTTGTGTGAACAAATTAAAACTTTGTAGTACATTTCAAAATTTTCCTAACAGAGCTTTTTTTTTTACAGAACATATACATAAATAATAGAATACCTATTCTTATCATTTTTAAATGTATGTGTTTCCATTCTCCTTTTTTTAAAAAAAAGGTTTAGAAAAAGGTTAACTGCAGCAGAGTATGTGGATCTGATTATTTTGTAAACTTGGAAAACCTTAATATACACAGAAATCCTTAGCCCTGAGGCAAGTCAAAGGAGTTTATAATATGAGTAACTCTGGCTTGTATTCCCAATATATTGACATACTGGAACTAACATGGCCCGTAGAGATTTAGCCATATTCAAACTGTATAATTTAAACCACACACCAGGTCCATGAATTAATTGTGTAAATATACTGTTAGATAGCAGCATATGCTGTCCATTTGCATACATACGAAACTTGATTCTCCGGGTGTTCAACAGCATCATTGTCATAGATGTGAGAGGGCCTTGCAGCAATAAAACACGGGAGGTTCAGAACTAAGCAGAATCTATTTAGCAGATAAACATTAAAACATCTCTTTTTTCCAGTTTATAGCATTGCTAACCTAGGATGCCTGTCTTTGTTTCCTGGGAATCTGCCATGCAGCTGACTCACAAACAGCATTTGCATTGGAAAATAAAATTACTTTATGCTCAGCGGAGGTTTCGACTATGATTCCCAAGTTACAAAATGTAGTTTCAGAAAATCTTGATGCATAGACAATTCGATGTGGCAACAGACAGTGGGAAAGAATCTCCTGTGAAGTTGAAAAAGTTGTTGTGATCACCACACTGTTCAGAGGCTAAAAATACACCCTCTGCTCAAAAGGGAACATTTGAGTGAATCAAGTGGCAAGTTAGTGAGTCATCTCATGAAATAAAACTAAAAGAACAAGTGCTCATTGATATGCTGTAGGAAAATGTATTCCAAAAGAGATGGAGTGTGGGCAAGTTTGAGATCAGTGTGGGAGATATCAGGGCCTCTAAATCGCCTCAGAAGCCACCAGCTGCCTCATCCCAAAGGCACTACCTGATTGTTGTGCTGTGCTTTTGAGAACTGGTTTTTGCTTTTAAAGGTGGCATATGTGAGCTGGAGCAAAATATTAATGGGAAACTCTCTATTGTCAGCAGAGTTTGAATTTGGGGTGCTTCAAGAACATCAGCCTATTTTCCTCAACAAGGAGAATGCATTCTGTCTTCCAACATGATATTCCCTGCCCCTTAACAGTTTTACATGCTTATGCCAAGGGATGGGGAAATTGCCGAGGTGGTGGGGGGCAAAAATTCCCCTTAACTCCATTTTTGCTCAACACAAACTACTATGGTCTGAGATACAAAAAGAATCTATATCCACACTTCCAGCAATTTGTGGCGACATTCCACTGTCTATTGTGATCCTTGAACATTCAATGTCTCATCTTATTATTTTTCTTCTGCCATAAGCTACCCTTCCTCTCACAAAGTACAGTATTACATATTGAAAAGAGTGAAAAGCCAGACTGCCATCTGAGCCACCATGAATTAGATTGTGCCTAGGATCACCTATGTGTAGTTCTCATCCTCAGGGTCCTTGCTAGGCACAAACCTACCTGGGCACAAAACTTAACAGTCAGATGGGATTGCAACTTACTCAGAAAATAACAATCAATGTCTGTGATGCCCAGCAACTGGTATTGGGAGATAGTAGAGACAGAACATAGGAGTGCCTAGTACCTGTTGATAGCCTTGCCTTCTTTGATTTTGTCCAATCCTCTTTTAAGGCCATCAAAGTTGGTGGCCATCACCTGCTCCTTGTGCTTGCTAGTGGTCAGTTCACTGAATCTCAATAATGTAAGCATACATGTTGCATTATTTGATGCTCAGAAATCTTAAAAAGTATGTTTTACTCTAAATTCAAAAAAATCTAAATTGTGCTAGGTTGTTTTGTTTTTTAAGCACAAAATAATAGTCCTGTCTCTCTCTCTCTTTCTAGTTATTGATAGCAATCAATCTGACATGCTATGGCTTCAATGAGCTTTGTTAATGTGTTCTGCTTTGGTAAAACAAGCCATTTATCACTTTTTTCAGTGAATTGAAGCGCTAAGTTTCTGTGATGTATTACTGACAAGGTATTAAATTGACTTGTCCAAAGAAACTCTAGAGCATGAATATCAAATCAGGTTAGGAAACAAGGAAATAATATTTCCCAAACTGTAATCATGCCTTTTTTATTTTTTGAAGGAAATTCTAATGTGTTGGGAGGAAATGCGCGCTGTGTGTGTGTGTGTGCATATTCTGGTTACTCATCCATTTCATATTTTATGAAGAGAAATGTCTTCATTCTCCATCATGTGCATTATTCATCACTGTCATATACTTTTCATTTTATGGTTGAACTAATGATATCACCATAACATTTTGCTTCAATTTGAATTCAAATTTAGGTATGAGAGCAGGGGGGAGAAGTACTCCCTTGCCTTAAGGGGAAACATGCAGGCTACAAAGAGTAATCACTGTATTGTAAAATTATTTAACTGTAGTCATCATTGTATCCACCTGAACCCTTATATCTCAGCTCAAACACTCAGATCATGTACAGGAGCATCATTGGACATTACCAAAGCTGGAAAGGCTCATTTAAACAAGAAGAAACCAAGGCTTTGGCCTACTTCTGTGGAATATTCTGCCAATATAGATTCAAGCAGGGGTCTTCTGTTTCAACTTCTAAACACCTGCTGAAAACTTTTCTATTCTGTCAGGCTTTTGTAGGCTTACTAGATAGTTGAATTCTGATCTTAACATTTTTATATGGTTTTTCATTATATGACTGTATGTATAATTTTTGTAAACTGCTCTGATATTTTTTGTGTGAATAGCAGTTATAAATAGTTTTAGGGGGGAAAACAAAATAATCAAGCAGCAATGTACACACTTACTTGGGAGGAAATCCCATTGCAATCAATATGTATAGGATTACCCTGTCTCATCAACTGAGACAGTACCATTCTTGATCCATGTACAAGAAGTGAGTATCTTTTCATTATCTGGCCAGGGTGGAGAGTCTGTCTAGAATTAATATTAATATGAATTACGGTAATATTTGAACCACCTTATCATGACCAAAATAGTAAGTTGAATCCTTGATGGCCTGTTTAGCAAGACTTCTTTTAATACATGATATTTGGGCAGGAATTGATCATTTTGCATTATTTGTCTAAGTGTGTGTGCTTAAATTGTTCTAACTGCATGGCTAAATAAACTGAGACTTTCCCTCCCTGATTTATGGCTTAGTCAAAAGAGTAAAATTGCAAAGAACACATAATTGGAAGGTGTTAGCCTAACAGCAAGCTGCTGGTGGTCAGATACTATTCCAAAAGGAAAGTTCCAGAGTCTTGAGTGTACTAGCAAAAGATTTATTAACAAGTAGAAAGGACTTTCCTTTGGAAGGAAAAAAGTAGTCTAGTGTTGAATATTTACAGACAACCACCCTTATCCAGCAATTTCAACTCAGCTTGGCGACCCCTTGCTGGCACTTAGACCTCCCAATTTACGTCAAAGGGCATAAAGGAAGCTCCACATACGCAGATCAGTTTACATGCAGGAATGTTCTCTCCGTTAAAGAGAATGGGGATTCCGCCACACATGTAGGAACTATGCTCGTGGAAACATGCTTCTCGCAATTGCAGCATACATGTGTTTCAGGCAATATGATCAGAAAGACCAATTGTCCCCAATGGTCTTTCACCATTTATTCTGTTTGTTATAGCAACTTGGACCTTTCTGTTCCAACGGGAGTCTGACATCTCAACACCTTCAGCATTTCAAAACTCCTTACAACTATTCTAACAGAAAGACAATTAAGTAAGGCCTACTTCAGAAACTATACACAATGCTCCTTAATAAATAGGAGAGCTGTTCTCGAGCACAGAATAATAGTCTTTGTCTTTCTTTCCTGTGCAACTGGGAGAGCAGCTGGCTTTTATCAACGTAATTGCTCGGGAAAGCTACGAGAAAGGAAAGAAGTGCTGTCCACTTTGAAAGGAAGGGTATTTTGTTGCAGAGAACACATGCTAGATTACCCAACAGGCAGACTAGACACTAGCAAAGTTTATTATTGATCCCCACCTAAACCAGGGGTCATCCTACTAACATGGGTTGAAATAATGAAAGGAAATCAGATCCTGTCATATGTTGCAATAAATCTATGTTTTGGTTTGGCATTTTATTTAAAAAAAATATGTTATGGTTTAGTATTGCTTTTATTTTGGATTACATGGGGAGGTGCCAGAATCTTTTCAGTGCTTGGGGCCTCTAAAGGTCATAATCCAGACCTTCAGAGGACAGACTGGCTAAGAGCAGTCAGAGGCTGCAACCACTTGCTGTTATATTATTTATGCTTCACTGTTACAATTTCAGTTGTGAGACACACCTTCTCCGTCTCCATCAACAGAGCTCCATGCCTTTTGACATGTGAAAGTCAATAATGTTGATTGGCAGGTAGCATTTTACAGCAAGGGATATTAGCAGAGCAGAACTGGAGAACCCAGGGATTGAAATATTAATGTTTAAAAACTCTCTCTTAACTCCTGTCATGCCAAAATCATTGGCACTGGTGTTGAAATGGCTTTACAAAAATCTCAGAATTAATGCTGGAGTCTGAGTCACATAACTACCTTCTCCCACACATGGTGACTTTTATTTTTAGCCCATCATTAATTTATATGAAATGGGCATCCTGTGGAGAGCTCCAAAAAGATATTTTCTAGCCTTTGTCACATTTATATCCTGCCCCTCCTCCAAAGATCCCAGGTGGCACAGACAGGATTATCCCATTGTTGACATCCTCACAACAACTCTGAGAGGTAGGCTAGGATGAGAAGGCAGTGAATTAGATAACCAGCCAGTGAGATGAGTGGAAATTTGAACTCGGATCTCCCTCGTCCAGTTCAGAATCATCTTGTGGCTCTCTGGAAAAGGACTATCACATGGATGTTGCCACTTCATAGTAAGAGGAAACAATACTGCAAACCAGCTATAAGAAAGCCAGTAAAATTTGCCTAGATTCTTACCCTCCATGAGAGGGGCTGGAGGGAGAGAAAATAAAAGACTAAGTAAAAAGTAAGATCATGCAGAATCTATTTGTAAATGCATCAAGAGCTAGTGAGTTTATTGCCTACTTTTATTTCCCCAAATGAGTCTTGTTTGCCAAAGCTTAAAACATTTACTCAAAATTTAAGAAAGGTAGAAGAACCAACTGTCCTTGTTCAGTTTGAGGCTGCAGCTGATACAACAGCAAACTGTGTTTTATGCCCATTGGACTCCCAGGCAGATTCCACAGGCTTGGACTTGCAAATAAAAACTGCTGCCAGAGAGGTGCTCTACTATAGTCCTAGAGGGACTTTAGTGTGTATGTTGGGGTCTTATCCCCTCGCCGCTCCATCCTGGCAAGAAGTAGATCTGTAGTGGGAAGAATGTGGCCTGGGAGCAGTGCTCCCCACACTTCTCCGGGAATCTGTGTGCGAGCAGTTGTCAGGGGGAAGGGAAGAAGGGGAAAGTCAAAACAGACTGAGAGGTTGAAGAAAGGAGAGGGTGGGGAGAAAGAGTGCCCTGTACAATCTTTCAATGCTGCAAAGTATGCTGGGGTTTTTTCCTCAGGTTCCACAGACCACAAGCATGTGGCCCCTGCCAGATTATCAATCTTAACGTGATTTTGCAGCGCATGCCAGTTATGTAATACCAAGAACTTGGAAACTGCTGTGATAGTTAAACATCTCATGCTGGAAACATCAACTCCACCGTGTATTGAAACTTGGACAGGCAACATTCTGAACTTCACATGCAAAGAACAAACAGCATTTAATATTTGGGATGCGAGGGTTTAATTGAATGGTGTCTGAGTGCTTTGAATCCTCATTTATTCATTGGTTCTTTCGTTCATTCCTCTCTCCTCCTCTTTACCCTCCTCTATGTTCCCATGGGTGGTGTCATGAGTGATGGGTATTTTATCCAGAGAGAATGGCCCGTGCTGCTGATTTTAAAAATATTTTTAATTTCAAAAAACAAAAAACAAAAAACATTTCAATATGCCATACATAAAAATTTCCCCAAAGTAAGGCTGCAATCTTATGCACACTGACCTGGAAGTAAATCCAACTGAAAACACTGGGACATACTTCTGAGTAATCATAGTTAGGATTATGCTGCATGTCTCACTGATTTCAAAAGTGGTTATTGCCAGATACATGTGTTTATCATTGTAGCCTAGATCAGAGAAAATATTAAGTATTTCAGCCTTATAACACTCATAATTTTTTCAACCATTAACATTCAAAATGCAAAAAGGAATTATCTTTAATTTTGGCATTGTAATTAAATGTGCTTTGACTGCATTGGCTGTGCCGCACAAATAGCCAACCTGTGACTATCACAACAGTTGTGATCTGGTTTCTAATTAATTATAATTAAGTTCTTTTTTATGTAGTTGTGTCTTTTTCTGACCCAACGGGTTTAAAGTAGATTATGCAGTCATATTTCTGGGGGACAAAACTATTGATTTGCTGTATTTAATAGAGCAGTGCCAGAACTATTGGGCAAGCGGACTGCCTAGCTGGAAAAAAGTGATATTTTTGCAACTCACCATTTAATTCCATGGGGTTTAAAATAGATTTGAGCTTATTGAATGCCCTTTGCTCTTTTGATTTTTTAAGGAGAAAATAAAGTCTGTTTTCATTACACTGACCATATACTGCCCTCCAGTGGCTTCTTGTCAGAAATAAAACAATGAGCATATTTATTTAGCATTCAATTTCTTCAAATGCATCAAATTCAGCCTTCCTTGAAAATACAACATAAAAAATGCTGGGAAGTTCCATCTTCCATGTTACAGCACGGAGATAAATGAAATTTACATAGAAGACAGGAAGACCTCCACTTAAGAAGGGATTGGGTGTGCATTTTATCCACAGTCCACCCAGGCAGACAACCATTTGTCACATAATTGAACAGTGCAAGGCTTTCAGCAGGACTCCTCCTTAACATGTTCTCTCCTGATTGCAGCTAAAGACAGAGCTACAGTGGTCATCAGTAACTTTGCTACTACTTAGCCGAAGTTCTAGGTTGAGTAATATGCAATCTGTCCTAAGTGCTAGACTAAGCTATCCAGTGCAGTGCTACCACTGGTTATGAACTTAATTCATTCCGGAGGTCCGTTTTTAACCTGAAACCATTCTTTTTTAAAAATAATAATAATTTTTATTCGTTTTAAACACATTTATATTGTCATACATTTTACAAATTTCCAACTCTTATACAATCTTTTGGACTTCCGTCAGCTCCTTTGATGATCTCCCATCTTTAAGATTTCTCCTGCATTTCTTAAATTTATATTACCTTTAACCTCATAACCGATATCATCCCTAACCTGAAACCATTCTTAACCTGAGCTACCACTTTAGCTAATGGGGCCTCCTGCTGCCACCGCGCAATTTCTGTTCTCATCTGAGGTAAAGTTCTTAACCCAAGGTACTATTCCGGGTTAGCAGAGTCTGTAACCCGAAGTGTTTGTAACCTGACGTGTTTGTAACCTGAGATACCACTGTATTTCTTATTCCCTATGGCCATTTTTTTGGCTGGTTCAACTCCTTGAAGCCTGATGCATCAAAGCCAAGTCCCAGTAACAACATCCAAAAAAACGCCAAACAAAACTAAGACATCAAGAAAATGCCAGTAAGAGAAAAACAGTCAGGCAAAACTCTTTTTAAAACCTAGCCACTTCAAATAATAGACAGGGCCTGATGCTCTCCACTTAGCAAACTGAGGGCAGCACAATAGAAAAGGTCCTAGCCCAGGTTATTGCAAGACATGCTTACCAGGAGCCTGTGGTCTGGAGCAGGGCTTCAGATGAGAATCAGAACAGGTAAGGAGGGACAAACAGAAGAAGGTGGTCCCTAAGACACTCAGGCCTTAAGCCATTTAGAGCTTTAAAGGTTAACAGCGTCCTGATGTGTTTGCTGACATCAGTAGAGGCAAGGCAATGTTTCCCTGGACAGGAAGAGCTTGGGCTGAATACTACATCAGATGTTGCTTCAGCAGCAGGTACTCATGGACTAAGCTTCATATGGATACTTGTAGTTCTGTCTTCAACTTCACTGAAAGGTGCCTCTTGACTCCTTTCAGCAGATGGCTCCTCCAGCAGATGTTTACTCCAGTGGAAAAGGGGAGCCCCTGGCTGCACGGAAGCTTCTGAGATGGAGTCATCTGAGGAGTACAACACAACATCCTTGGGCTGGAGGGTCCTGGCTCCATGGGCTGTTCTTGTGGAAGCAGTTTTATTAGCTTAGGTGTTTCTGGAACAGGCTATTAGAGCAATTCCCTGCTCCCAGTCTGAGTCCCTGGCCTCATCCCTCATTGAGTCTCCAAGAAATTCAGGGTGAAGTGCAGAATGTTCTGTCTTTTTATCCTCACAATAAAGCCACAATATGTTCTGGCTGAGGGACTGTTGACTCTCCTAAGTATGAATGTTACAACAGTACAAAGATTTCTCCCTGGTCTCTCTGCAACACTCCATTCTATGTATTTCACTGCCTGTTCCACAAATCATTTTTATCAGAGACAGAACAAAGCAAGCAACCCGAATCCCACAAGGAATAGCAAAGCAATGCATTCTTCTGCAGAAACTAACCCTGTCAGATTGTCTGGATGGTTGGTTAAGGACCATTTGCACACCCTCCAATTCTTCCTTACTGCTAGTCAGTTCTGAAATGATAGAAAGAGTTTTTTGATAGAAATGATAGAAAGAGCTTATATGTTTTTCCATTGAATGTGAAATACCCTGGAGTTCATTCTTCTCATACTTATTCGCCTTAGCCTTTTAAAACCATTTATTTTACTTACAGCAGCCTCTGAATTGGGCTTTTTGTCTGAGGCTGATAAAAGACTGAAAGTATTATTATAAACTGAGCATCTAAAATCTGTCAGCTTGCTCCCTAATGATATATATTCCTTATAAAAAGGGGTGAAAGAGGCTGTCCTACTTTTCAAATGGCTATTATAAATAAAAAGACAAGGTGTTGCAAGTTCTGAGGGCTGAGAGAATGGTTCTTCTTCAGGTGGACAGAAGAAATTAAATGAATAGACTAGTCAATCTAGGTCAGAATGAAGCAAAACCTGCCATCTGACTGGAAGAAAAATGCTCCATACACCAAAATACTCAGGAAGATGTGTACACATAAAACAAGAGTATCTCAAGGTCATACTCTAGGTCTAGGGCACTTTTTATGACCATCATCTTGTTTTGCCATTTATTTTGTTTGATTCTTAGCGGGTTAGTGGGTTCTTAGCAGGTTCCCATGAGTGGAATTCTGCTTGTAGGACACTCCCTTTGGAGTGAGTGATGGCAGCTATTGTCAGTTCCTTCTTTCCCCTTCAGCCCCCTCCAGAAGGAGAGTTTCAGAATGAAAATGGTGTGGGGAGCTGCAGGGAGGAGAGGAAATGGCTAAAAAAAGGTCTTCCTCCTGTAATGTTCAAATGCTCCCACCCCTCAAAGCTTGGAATATAACCTTGGTGAGGAGTCTCTGTCTCCCATGCCAGGTCCTACCAGGCCAGGAAAAAAAGGCTATGCTGGACTGTTTAGGTTTGGAAGACTATGTTCCAGGACAACCCTATCACCCCTGTACTAGAGGTGACTATGGTTTCAGAACCAGGCAATGACCCTTTAAGGGAACAGACAGTTTCTCAGAATCTTCATAAGGCTTTTGCAACTTGCTGGAGCAACTGCTCCCTCTACACAGCTCCCTCTGTCTAGAAATTTAGCCTGGTCTCAGTGTGACTCTGCCTTGTGACCCTGTTACACTGGCAAGAAGTACCACTGCCATAGTTTGTTTCCCTGGGAGTTGGGAGCCAGGGGAGCACAAGACACCCCTTTCCTCTAGCTGGAGGACCTCAGACCCTTTCACAGGTGAAAGAAGCTCTTCGCTTCGCTGATCCAAACTGTGGACCCTGAGAAGCTACTGTTAGTGATCACTAAAAGCTAAAAGGCTTTGCCATTGCAATTAGCTCGCTCTGCACAGCTAACTGCATAGTTTTCCATATCTCTTGAATTAATTAAGACAGAAGAATTAATTTTAAGTGATACCAAACAGTCCCTTTTGCATTTAAAAAGCTAATAGTTGGGATTTGCATGTAATTCAAACTGTACTTTATCCAAAATAAAGTTATGGTGTTATTGTTATGGTGAAACAAGGAACACTATAAGAATTTAAGCACCACTAATCATTAGTCCTCTCCTAGATCTGTAGGGATTTGTACCACATTTACATAAACAAAACTTGTAGACTGCCAAACAGAGCACTGAGACATGAGGATGGACTCAGTAAGTTTTTGACTGACATTTTCTGCCCATTAACTTTAACATATATCATACTTATTCAGATTATTATCTTCATTAAATGCTGTATTCTTAAAGATTTTGTGGTCCAACATCATGCAGGAAGTGAATAAAAATGAAAGTTTAACCCAGGTGAAGATGACACTGGATATTTTATTTGCAATATTATTCTGCTGATTCAGTATACAACTGAAGTCTAAACTTGCATGAATATTTACTGAAACTTGTGAAGCTTGTAGCAAGCAGAGCTCATGTGGTTTGGAAAAAGATACACACTGAGCTTTTAAAACCACAAGCAAGCACACTGATGTAGATGGAGCTGTTTTAGCAGAGAAGAGAGCTGTCAAAATGCCTTCATCAATATGCATGAAGACTTTGACTTAACAGTGGTAACATTTTAAAGTCAGTTCTAACTTACGCGTTGGGATACAGTTCATTGAGGTCCTAGCAAGCTGGAAACTTTTATAAATTCAAAACAGTATCAGTACATGACCAATCATAACACCAAAAAGTATACACCCAATGTTCTCCCCATTATAAACTGGTTGTTCCTGTAGCATGGACTCCCTGTTAGTCACTAGAACATCACTGAGTCATCATTTTCTCTAAACAATTCCCTTCATAGAGCTGTGTGAAATAAGTGTCAGAAGGTGTGAACCAATTTGACAGTGTTAGATTAACTATGCATGTTCTTGGATTCCGTTGATTTGTCATGAGAGGAGGCTGAAATCTGGGTTACGTGATTGCAGTGATTATGAAACGTATTCTGATATTTTGGTAGCTTGCAGAAACCTCCTAGTTTTTAATGAAGCATCCATACATTTTTCTGCTGGGAAATGAAGCACTCTTTCCCTGAATTTTGGAAGGCCTAATATTATTTGCCTCTTACTCCCAGCAATGGTAGAAAATGGAAATTACACACTATTACAGCTATTGCTAATAAGATGAAATACACAGTCCCGTTTAGAACAGCCCTCTTGATGTGTGCGGTCAGCCTGGTAGCATTTGGATCTATGTACGGATGACACCAAGTCACCACTAAACTGCAGGTTTCCGCATCTACCTAGCCCAATGGTAGCCAACATGGTGTCCTTCATATGTTATGGGCTACAGTTCCTATCAGTCCCGGCCAGCATATTCAATGGTTACATGTGATGGTAGTTGTAGTCCACAACACTGGGTGGCACTACATTAGCTACACTGACCTAGGCAATGATGTGCCCTCCGGCACTGCACTGACTCTACCCAACTAGGTTGGCCATTGGACACCCTTGGAGAGGAAGGTGTATAAGAGTGTTTAATGCCCCAGCTAAGCCTTGCCTGAGCAACTTAGCCTTCCTGAGCTTTGGTGTTTATTCATTGTTATTTTGTCCTGCTCTCTGGCTTGCTCTGATTCCTTGTTTGCCCTGAAGATCTGACAACTGCTGCTTCTTCTGTTCTGGCTTCAGGTTCTCCTTCAGATCTGACTCCATCCCTTGAGTCAGATTCCCTGGAGATGCTCCTGGTTCCCAGTTTCTGGCATACCTCAGGCCACTGACTGCAGCTTAGCTTTCATACTGCCCTGACACTGGGCCCAGTGAGGAGATTTCACCCCTCCCATACCCAAGAATCTCCTGATCATCTCCTGATGATCTCTGCTGACTCTCCAGAGAGGAGGAGGCGTGTCCTGCCTATCTACTTATTCTGCCCAGCAACATCTCTGTGTGTGTGAGAGAGAGTCAGTCAGTCAGTGTATCGGAGAAAGTGAGAGTGTTAGAGATCCTAGAGATAAGATTGCTGCTAAGAGCAGCTGCAGACTTTCAGTGTAGCATTGATTTATGCTTAGAATATTCAGCTCTGTATATAGTTTTGTATCATAGTTGTAGTTACAGAATAAAAGGAAGATATTCTACAGAGCTGCTCTCCGAGTGGTTTATACTCTGCAAGACTCTGCAAAACTCTGCTGCGCAACGACTGTATTATTGAGACAGTGAATCCGGTGCTCTCAGCTCTAAGCTGTGAGTCCACAGCACTGTGACCTGTTCCTGTGAGAACGGAGGTCTCTGGCGGTGCTACCCAGCTCACCTAGCCCATTCGGGGTTGAGGTGCATGAGTCCAGTTGGTGCACTGGCTCTAGGGCGATGCTGACACCCAGATGACAATAAAATGCATGTAACTTCCAGGTCCCCATTCACCTTGGGAATTCACATTCATGACAGCATGACTAGCTTATATTCAGCATTGTCACAACTTCACAAAAGACAGTGGGTGTTCTTTCTTTCATATAGTGCAGCTCCAGGGTGTTGAAACCTGGCATTGCTATCATCCCTTTAAATAGACAGCTAGAAATTCAGATGCATTGTAGTAAAGGCCTCATCTGTTATTGGCTGAAGGTTTTCCAAGGTCGATAGCACAGTTGGCAAGACCTGTTATTGACTCGGGACTCTTTGGGAATCATGATATGTAAGTTGCAATTCCCGTCCCTATCTGTACATTATACAAGTCCAACCATTTTGCAATTATCCTTGAGTTTATACGTCATTAAATGCATTCAATTTTATTTTATTCTTGCTTGTTCTGTCCTGTGCTCTGATATACCATGCAAGAGTTTAGCACTCTTATGAAGTTTCCTTTAAAGGCCTCTGTTCATAGGGTAATCCTGTTAATATTATTTAGCATATCAAACACAGTGTGGGGTGTAGAATAGCCTATGCAGCTTTTGAAAAATATGCCATGTTCTGCTATAATCCTGCATGTCTGTAACAGTGAGTTCTATAAACAATATATTGGATTTTAAGCAAATACAGTAAGCTTGGTAAGATAGATATCATCTTGTCATATATATAAAACTACTTATGCTAAGGCTAGAGCATTAATAAAAGCTGTAACTCTATTTTGAAACTTCGTAAGTGTGCATTTTGCAATATTCTGCTCATCAGAGAAACTACGGTATATAAACTCCATTAATGGCAAAAGGGATAAACTACATTGTTTCTGACACTAGATGGCAGGAAATTATTCTGTTCCTAAGATGGCTTTACATTTCATGTGTGCTGCTGTAATAAGAGAGCTCAGGACTTTCAGAAGCTACCAGTGTATTTTTGCAATGCAACTTTGCTTTAATCTGTATTATGATGAATGATAGCATATGCTTCCCTTTTAGTAGGTTCTCAAAATTCATGCAAAGAATTTAGATATTGGTGAAGAATGGACACAATATTCAAGGGTGGCTAAACATGTGCGTCTTGAGATTTTTGGATTCTAACTCCCATCAGCCCAGCCATCATGGCCAATGCTCAGGGATGTTGGCAGTGAGGGGCAGATGGGGCTTGTCCACCTGGAAAGATAGCCTCTCTAGAAGAAGGAAAACCCTGCTCCTAAACCTCTGCTGTCTTGCAGAATATCTTCAGGAAAAGAAAAAGCTAAGGAGTAAACCTTACACAAATCCAGTGTGGACTCCCTAAGGCAGTTGGGTGGCACCTCATATGCCTTCTTTTGGCAACTCCTGCAACCAAGCTGATGCCAAACATATTGCTCTGCTTTCCTTCGGACCACATCAGTGAGGCCAAGAGGGGGGTCTTGTCTAGACAACCCAGGACCTCCATACACACTGCCCTGGCTTGTGTCCTGGGGAGGTTACTTTGGTGCTGTTAAGACAGTGATTTGACTTCATCTGCAGAGGGGCGCTCCATTGTCTCTCAGGACAGATGGATGCCAACAACGTTTTCTGAAATCTCAGGCTTCTGAACATGGCAACTCTCTCTTCCTCTTACTCCTTAAGATTTCCCTTTTTCACAGTTGCAGCATATATATGTGATACAATAGCTCAACATGCACACTCACTTGGTCTTTAAGTTTAAAGTTGTTGTCTCTGAGTCTGTCTAGATGTGATGATAGCAGACCCACTACAGGAGGAGGGTGACCATGAGAAGAAAGGGATAATTGTGGGATGGTTGAACTTTTCACATACCCAGTGGCCCCCTCCAACTTCCTCCTGTCATTTTTCTCTGTCTCTCCGGGTCATCTGTTTTTCCCCTAAGCCTAGGAATTGCACTGGACCAAAATTGACTGGGGAGGAGGCAGTGTCACGGAGTGAAGCTTAGGAAAGAAAAGGAGTCAGAACTTGACTTCTACCTGCCTCTTCTTTTCATGAAATTACCCACCATACCCTGCGCTATACCTGTTCAGAACCATCATGCCACCATTGTAGCTCATATCAGACCCAGAGAAGCCAGCTCCAATTCTGAAGACTTTGAGTATCTCCAGAAGCTTGGAAGGACATACTTTTTAACTGACAAAGTAATTTATGAGAACATGTGTAGCTTGGTGTTTCCTAATTTAAGCTTATGTGTAAATATGAAGTGTGGAACATTTTCTTTGTACACAGACTTCAGACGTTATTCTCAGTACGCAAGTTAAGACATACTATATGATAATATTAATCAAGCAGGCATCATCAAGTAACTTGGACTACCCTTGCAGGTGACAGATGGATTAACAACATCTGAGCATTGTTTCTTTTTTGCCTTTCTTTAATATAATTTTGTGTACACAATATACCTAATGCTATATTATTATAGGCACCATGTGTGTATGTTTACACAGTATTTATCTTCCTACTTGGGGTTTTAAACCAGGAATATAATGATAGGCTAGTATTAAAACCTTGCAGCTGTGAATAGTTTGAGTTGCGTGCTATTAGTCATCTGCATTATATTGTGGAAGTGAACCTAGAAACAGCGGCGGAGCAAGCCCATCAGGCGCCTGGGGCGGTGTGCATGCCCTGCGCCCAGGGGTGGGGCTAGCCGTCCCTGGGGCCGGGGCCAGCCACCCGTGGGGCAGGGCCAGCCGGGGCAGGATGCTCTGTGGGCCCTCTGAGGAGTCTGCAGGCGTCCTCCCACTCAGCTGCCCTACAGCTGAGGGTGAGGCAGCGGGCGGACGGTTTGGGGCAACACGGAATCTGCGGGAGCTCAAGCCACCGTGTCACTCCCAGGAGAGATGTGTGGCTCGGATGCACTGCAGGCCCCACAGTGAGTGCCGCCCGGCATTTTGTCACCCCCCTCAGTGGTGACACCCGGGGCAGACCGCCCCCACCGCTCCCCCCTTCCTCTGCCCCTGCCTAGAGATGCCTTTGTATTTAAATTATTCCATATCAGTATGAACAAATAAAACTCAACTTCTGCTGCCTTGGTAGTTTTCAGTTGTTCATGAAAATGTTTGTGCTAGTTACATTGAACCATTTATTTGTAATGGTGCCATTCTATAGACACTTGTACATTTAGTTTGAAATAGGCTGAGAACCACATGTTAACAGTTACTAACTCCAGTCTGCTCCCACCACTGGTCGTTGAAGCTAGTGGTATCCTACATCTTATGGAGAAATTTTCCTGTTTGATGCACTTTCTGTCAAAACGGCCTCCATCTGATTCGGAAACAGAAGCTGTGGTAAAGCTGAGGTGTGTACCCTGGAGACAGCCATTGCACATGCACAAATGACAGCACATGTGCAGATGACAGTTTCAGTAAATTTGATTTTGGCATGGGGAATCAGGTAATGTGCATCCTCACAGCAGGTCATGTGCATCTTCACAGCCTTCTAAGTCAGGGAACTTAGAAGGCTGTGAGAATGCACGTTACCTGATACATCCTCCAGGGCTTTTCCCAAGCAGAGAATGTGTTTGCATGAAGCCAACCTCTCCTTCACCCTCTTCATGCCGCTTCTAGTTCTGGGAGACAAGGAGCGGGGATGTTATGTACTGAGTTGAATAGGATCCAAAATGCAGCAGTCTGATTGGTCCTAGAACAATAGGATTCAGAATGCAGCAGTCTGATTGGTCCTAGGACAATAGGATTCAGAATGCAGCAGTCTGATTGGTCCTAGAACAATAGGACCCAGAATGCAGCAGTCTGATGGGTCCACAGGAGCCACCCAATCCAGCTCCAGGTGGAAGTGAATCCACAACCTGATTGGCCTACAGGAGAATCCCGGAATTAGCCAATCACGTGGGGCCCATTGTGTAAATAATGTATATAAAGCAGACATTCTGGGGGAACTTCCATTTTTTTCCTTAAAAGTATAAAGTGGTATAGAAATGAAAGGAACAACGACAGCAACAGCAACAACTAGCCTAGCCCAGGTGGTGGGCAAGCAGGAAACAAAAATATGAAGGGCTGTGGATATGAAAGTGAGCTCATCCACTGACCCTTCGCAGAGGAAATCCGATAAGGCTTAAATGGTTGCAGAACTGCACCCTTTGACCACATGCACGTTTCCTACAGCTACCCCCCAAACTATTTATTGATCTGCTCTGGAATGATTTCATAGCATGTGAAAACTTGCTACTGAATTAGCATGGTGTAGGGATTGGACTTTGGGAGGCTCCCGGAGGCAGGGAGTGGCAGGGTGGGATGCGGGAATCTGCAGTAACAGCTGAGGCCATTAAATAGATCTATATCTCCGGAATTGCTGAAGCTGGTCCACATCTGCTTGGTTTTTCGCCAAAGGAGCAGCTCACTTGGGTAGTATATATAGAAAGATTGAGTGGGAGAGGGTGGGGGTGGGAGAAGCTAAGCACTTCTGGGTAGGCTTTTGCAACCCTTGAAGTACTAGAACGGGGAATGAACTCTTTGCATCACACAAAAATAAAGGCACGTATGTCGCTTGATCTCTGCTGGCTGCAACACACAAGCCAGACACAAGTCATTCATCTGACTTCAGGAACACTTTTAGAAGACTCTTTGAGAACCAGCCTCAGAATTAGAACAGCATTTGGTGGCTTACCGTGCCTTTGCCATGTGGATTATGTTGTTTGCAAACTGTGAAATGCCAAGATGCCAAATCCTTTTGTTGCTGGAAAACACCCCCTTTTGTTGACCAGATGCCGCCAGCTATTTATTATTGTTGTTTCTCTGCAAGGGCTTTGCAAAGCACGAGCATGTGCTATATGGGATTAACCCTGCCGGCACACAGGCACCCACCACATGAGGCACTGCCAATTAAACTGTCAAATGTCAGGATAAAGCAATAGGTCAGACTGATGGTAAAGCTTTCGTCTTTCTGTGATCGGCGTGAATCTCTTTAACTAGTCTTTGAGTAACAAAGAAATAAAAAAACACCACCACCTTGGGATACATTTGTAAAGGTCCATACCTGTGCATTTGTTTCTCAGGGGTAAATAGGCAACCATCTCCTGTGATCTAAGATGCAGTCTGGTGGCATGTTGTACTATGCAGCACATTTAAAACACAGAATGATAGGCTCATACACTTGCCTTATTATTATCCTGGTGTCAACCTGGGGCCAAGAATGATTTAGGCTGCAATCCTAAACACTCTTTCCTGGAAGTAAGTACCATTGAACTCAATGGATATTGCTTCTCAGTAAGCCATAAATAGGATCACACCGTTAATAATTTGGTATAACTCTGTGCTGCTATACCATTCCCTAAGTTAGACATATAAAAATACTTTATAATCTTTCTTCATGTTTCTCACTGTGTTAGAGCAGGGGATGGAAAGAGCTCTTACTACATAAATGGTACACAAAGAAATGTGCTTTTGGCTTAGATCCAGAGATATGTGGGGAAACTTTTACACATGTAGCCAGGTTTTTTTTCCACTCTCTGCTGCATCATCAGAAGTCAAGGTTTTTAAAAGTTGCTTGAAAAATGGCTAGGAGAATTTGGGGGAGACAGAATTCTCAGTTTTGTGATATACATTTGTCCTTTTATCTTGTTGTGATCCAGTTTTAAGGCAATTTTACTGAATGTTGTTTCCATTTTTACTATTCTATTTTTATTATAAACTGCCTTAGAGAGTTTTTTTTTATTTTAAGTGGTTTTCATTTTAAAATACATAAAGATATGTTGTGTGTGTTTGAAGCTCTCTGCAGAAGATCAATGTTTTCTACAAAGTTGCAGGCTTTTCTTTTGCAGACCTAAAATCGATTCAAATTAGAAAATGCTGAAGATGCATTCACATATTCAAATACAACCAGGGAACAAAATTTTAAACCCCACAAAATAGTTTTATAGCTTCAACTCACAAAGAGAAAGCAGCAACAGCGCAGGGAATAGACTGAGCTGTGATCAAAGAAAACACTGGTCCAAATCACACATGTGCCATGAATTCCCTAGATGCCCTGAGGCATGTGACTGATTTTCAGCATCCCAGAAAGGAATAGCTGTATTGACCAATTGTTGACTTGTGAGCTAGAGTCAGGAACTGGCCTCCTTGAAAAGCTGACAGCACCCACCAGTGATGTTTGCCCTGGGCACCACTTAATATCCTACCTTTTCAGCATTATGAGCATGGGCGTAGCCAGGGGAGGCAGGGAGGGGCAGCTGCCCCCCTAAATCAATAAAAATACATAGCATAATGTAGGTTCTGCCTCCCCGTAACAAAAGGCTTGTCCTCCCCCCACAAAAATCCTGGCTTAGCCCATGGTTATGAGTTCACCAAGCACATTTCACAAAGCAATGCATTGTGGGAAATTAAAATGATGGGTCTCACCTACTCACCTTTGCTCAGAGAGCTGCTGCCCACTGGCACTGCTGCCAGGTGCATTAGAGTACATTTTGCACAGTTCCCTCAGAAATTATTATTATTTGCATACATACGTCCATGAGCACAGAGCTTTGCAGAGTACAAGAAGACCCAGGGAGCTTGCAGTCTAAATACATCCCTACACATCCACCATCGTCATCATTATTTATCATCAGTGCAAAGTTCAACTGCATGTTCTGCAGTGCCTCCCCCCCCCCCCAGGAGTGAAACTTTTGCCACCAAGAGCTCAGCTGAAATTAGAGCCCTTTAAGAATCACAGTTGTTTGGAGAGGCCACCCATGGGAATGTTTTCATTTTGTATGTTCATGTCAAATATCTTTTCATTCTATCTTTGTTACGTTTTCAGTATATAGATGGGTGATCTTTGTTTCAGCACTACTATTTTACATGTGTTAGCTGACAAAACAAGGTACAAGCCAATCCTCCATCAACAGTAAATATTGTTGTGAGTTCGGGAGGCAGGATTAGGCTGTACGTCTGAGTCCCTTCTAATTCCTGGATCCAGCAAGGATTCAGTTGTTGGAGTGGCCAGGCCATCTTCTTGGTAATGGCAACTAAGGAAGGGTCATTAGGGTAACAAAGGAAGTGGCTCCGTGCCAGACGTCAAATGGGTAGGCCCCTCTCCCTCAACCTGTTGATAGTCAGGAGGACAAAAGGACTAGCTGAGGGGTGTGTGTGTGTGTGTGTGTGTGTGTGTGAGAGAGAGAGAGAGAGATGGCTACCAGCAGGCAGAAGGAAGAAGGCTGAGAGGGAAAGCCAAGCTTAATTTCTTTTTATTATTATTATTATAATTTATTAAATAGTAAATTTTATTAGTATTTTCCACACAACAACAACAAAACACAAAAAATAACAATACACAAAAACAAGCATATTTAAAAAATCCAAATCTTACAAATTAATAATATAAACACTAAAAAGGAAAACAAACATTGACGTCCACCAATCCCACAGCACCTCCTTTGCCTCTCATTCTATCTTCCTGTTGCCAAGCTTAATTTCTGCTTGAATCCAAGGCTTAGGCTATGAGAGAAATTGAAGTCCTTCTCGGGGTGTTAATGCTGTGAGCCCCTCCAGTGTGGACTCAGGTTGCATATCTGTATCCTCATTTGCGCGCTTTGGACTCCGCTTCAAAAATTGCGCGCCTCCTCCATTGGTCTCCGTCGAGCGCCGAGCGCCCCCCCCCCCCGAGAAGCGCGCTCAACTTTCTTCCCAGGGAACTTGCCTGTTGCTCCAGCCGCAAAACAGCCAGCCGCCCCCCCCGCCCCTCCCAGAAAAGAAAAGCGCGCCGGGGGTGGAGGCTGCTCCACGCTGCTGCTCCTCCCTCCCGCCTCCTGGCTCTGGCGGGCCGGCTCCTTTGTACGCCCGGCAGAGGCGGAGGGACGCGCAGGGCAGCTCGACGCGACCATGAAACTTCAGGCGGCGGCGCCCGCGCCTTTTCTCCCGCTCCGCCCGCTGCTGCTGCTGCTGCCGCTGCTCCTGCAGGCTGTGGCAGGACGAAGCTCCGCTTACGGCAACCGCTACGCCGGGTAAGTGTGCCGAGCGCAGCCCTCTCCAACCTAGTTGCCTCTCCAGAGGCTGCTGCGCTCCAGCTCCCCTCATCCCTGACCATTGGGCGCGCTGGCTGGGGCTCATGGGAGCAACCAGGGCGCGGAAGTAGCGCCTCTCTTGCTCTCATCTTGCACTTTGCACGGGCTGATGGCAGCCACTGTTGGGGAATTGTGGATCGTTATAATTGCGCTCTTGGATTTAGCGTCGGAGGACCTTGATTGTTCATATCTCACTTATTTAATTTCTTCAGTCAGGGGTGAGGGAACCGTGGCTTTCGAGATGTGGTTGGATTTTCAGCATGGCCAGTGCAATTCTAGGGATGTCTAAAAGTCTCGTCCTCCTTGGCCGCTGGCCATGCTGGCTGGGGACTGAACTGAGTTCTGCAATGTACCGAGGATCCAAAGGATCCTTGCAGAAAGCCCTTGAGTCTTCAGGAATATACACCTGAAAGCATGAATGCTAATAGGCATTCTACTTTGCTGATAAGGCTCGGTTTCCAGACCCTTTTAGCATCATAGTCACCCGCCTCTGCAGACCTTCCAGCTTGTCAGTATCCTTGAACTGTGGTGCCCAGAACTGGAGACAGGACTCCCAAGTGGAGTCTGACCAAGGCAGAATAGAGCAAGAGTATGACTTCCCTTGATCTGGTTGTTAGACTCCAGTTGATGCAGCCTAAATTGCATCAGCTGCTTTTTTTTTTCTTTTTTTTTTTTTTTTTTGGTGCTGCATTATACTGTTGACTCTTGTTAAGTTTGTGGTCTGCTAAGACTCCTAGATCCTTTTCACATTAGATGATGTTGTGCAGGGCTTTTTACCCTCCAGCTGGAACCACCTCTCAGGTGCCATTATAAGAGAACAAGGGAGATATCCATGGTGAGTTCTGGCACTTCTTTTTCTAGAAAAATGGCACTGCATACAATAATTTGAATTTACAAATTGCAATGCATCATGGCAAACCACCGCTCTCGGAATTGGCAGTGCAAGCTGACCTATGTCAGACAAGTAAGTCCTGTTGAGCTAAACAGAACTTACTCCCAGTTAAGTGTGTACAGTATATAGATCATGCGTTTTATTAATACAAAAAGAAAATCAAGTTTCTGAAGGAAGATCCATCAAGTCCAGTATCTGGAAATCACAAATAATAATATAATAATAATATAATAATAATAATAACTTTATTGTCATTGCCCCCTCTTGGGGACAACGAAATTACTTGGCTGCTCCATCCACCCAGGTAGGGCACTCCACACAAATATAAGACTGAAGCCTAAGACTTGAAGCCTTAGACACACAGAAAAGTAGCCAGAACAGAAATGAAGATTCCTTTTGAAGTGAATTATTTTTCGTCTTCTAGCTCAATCCCCATAATTCCCACAAACTTGTGCACAGGGTTGCAACCTTAACGTTTACTCAGATGGAAGACCCATTGATATTAACGATGGACAACCTATGCTAATAAAGGTGGCCACTGATTAAACCAAAATGGATTGATCCAGATTGTTGTTATTAACATCTATAAGCCCCTCCACGGCATTGCTCTCTGTGTGACTCACAAGCATAACATGACAGACTACAATTAAATTTTGTTCTCTTTTTTTCTTGTACATGTTTTTGTTGCTAGCCATCTTGAAACCTTGGTGAGAATGCAGGGTATACATTCTGAAAACAAACAAATAAAATAAAACATTTTAAGACCCATAAGCAAGTAACCAAATAGGTGTGAAATGACCCAAGAACTAGGCTGGCATGATACTGGCAAGAGGAAGATGCAGGTGAAAATACAATACGTTCCACCCCCTACCCACCTCCCCAAGATGGAATGGCAGATAATACTTAGAGCAGGACGGAGCAGAACTTCACGTCCACGGCCAGGCTAGAGCAACAGAGTTCTCTCCATTCCAGTTGTGGAGATTGTCATTTCACTAATGTAGTCAAATAATTCTTTGAAGCCCAGAACAGCTGCTGTGCAAATCCAACTTCCGCTTTTGAATTTTTCTGATGCCTTTTACCAGCACTAGCTCCAGCTTAGAAGGGATGGGGACCCTGTGGCCTTTTAGGTATTTTTTGGATTCTGCTATCACTAATGATTAGGGATGGAAGGAGTTTTAGTCCAGCCACATCCGGTGAGCCAAAGGTCCCCCACCTCTGCTATAGTGGAAGCTCCTACCAACAACTAGTTTTAGTACAAATGCAAAATCCTTTCCTCAATAGCTGTAGTCTTAGCACTTCCATAGCTGGGAACTAGGGCAGATACCATGGCTCATGTATATTATGTAGAAGAAAGACTAAGAGATGGGGAAAAGATTTCATCGGAGGCCCTGGAAAGCTGCTACCCGCCAGGGTAGATAATACAGAGATAATCAGACACTATATAGAACACCTTCCCATGTCCCCAGCCAAAGCACAGCCAACTGAACTACAAATATGCTTCCTTAAGTGGTTCAGTGTTATATTTTTGTGTTTAAGTGCCTTTAAAAATTACACAGTTGGCATTAACAATTATGCATCCTGTATCACATAGTTTGCAACCTGCTTTTTGCAAAATAGACAAGATAGAAAAATAATTTTCACAAGTGACCCTGGAATACAAGAGAAATGTCTCATATTGGAAAGATGCTTTAAACAAAGTTGAGCATTGACTTTCATTATTGCAGTAGGCTCTTCTGTTAAATGCCAAGAATTTACCCACTGTATTTTTCTGTCTATAAGATGCCTCCATGTATAAGACACCCCCTATTTTTGGGGACTCAGATTTAAGAAAATGGGGGAGATGTATCCGTGTATAAGACGCCCCCTAATTTTTGACATTATTTTTAGGGGGGAAACCTAGTCTTATGCATGGAAAAATACAGTACTCCTTCCCCACTTTAATTCTGTTTAGTGTGGACAACCAGATAGTGCATGTTCTCAAAATAACTGGCTGTGGCTTCAGAAATTGCTTACCTTATAGAGCAATGCTAGTAAAACGATACCTTTTTCAGTGCACAATCTGTGTAGGATTCATTCAAAGTGGTGCTTTTTTAGGTGGTTCAAGATAAGCAGAAAGAAATCAGAATGGCCTTGCCCTTTTCATTTTTATTAAAGTACTAAGGCTAGGCATGCAAATTCCACAGTTAAAACACAACCATTCACTGAAGTTTAAAAAACATTCCATACGCTTTAGGAAAAGAAAGTACATGGAACGGGTAATACGATATAAAGGATTTCACCCCTAGGTCACTAGCAGTGACAGGGCACTTAACACATGACAGCTGCTTTCTGGTCTGAGTCCAGTGCCTACTTGCAGGTATCTTCCTGGTGAAAAACAACCCCCCACAATTTTGACCCTTCCTGATGATGTCAAGACAGGCCAAAAACTTAACGAATGCTTAAAGAAGATTGCTTAGGCTTGTGATTAGTAGCACAAGAACAAAGTTCACTGGAGGAACGATAGGCAAGCTAGAACTTCAGCTATTGAGGGGATTAAAAAAAATGTAGAGAGCAGTTGTTGCCAGTACAATGAAATTAGTACCCTTTGTGAACAATAACAGCAGGTCCACATTATTTAAGTTGCCTTTAGGCTTCGATGAAGCCTTCAGGTTTAAAGTTTCCCACCACATCAAATCCCTTTTGTAACTACCATAGTTAGTTCTCTCTCTGTCTCTGTTTTCCTCAGTCATACTGTAAAAGTGCTTCAGGGCTCTTGAACAATGAATCCATGTTGCTGTTACTCTTCTGTTGTGGTAAATGCAAACCTCTGTCCTCAGAGAAGTATAAAATTTGGGAGTTGGAAGGGGCCTTTGAGGTAATTTAATCCCACCCCACCCCCGCTCAGTGCAGGATTATTGCATCCCTGACAGATGGCCATGCAATTTCTTGCTTCATCTGTTCTATACATTTAAAGCAGTATCATGCTACCTTAAACAGGCATGGCTTCCCCCAAGTAATTCTGGGAACTGCAGGGTGCTGAGAGTTGTTAGGAGAACCTTATTCCCCTCACAGAGCTACAATTCCCAGAGTTCCCTGGGAAGAGGGATTAATTGTTAAACTACTCTGGAAACTGCAGAGGCGGAACCACAAAACTACTTAACAATAAAAGGAATACACAGTCTTAACCTAACTTCAGTGGGATTGCACTGGAGTAAGTTGGTTATGTAGCTTATAAATTACAATGTGCAATTTATTGTATTAAACAAAGTAAAATCCGATGATTGACATGAGCTTCTTTTTATAAAGTTTGTGAATACTATAATGCAGGATAAAAATAGATTCTTGCCAAACATCCATACTTTTTTGGAATTATTCATAAAAGTGTTCTCAAGCAGACACTAAAGAGAGATCCATTTATCATTTATCTTTTAATTTTAAGTGATAGTTTTTACTTTAAACATTAAAGGTTTTAGATACTAGTTAAAACTGGGCAGGCAGTATACCCTTGTAAAAGCTTTGTTATTATACAGTGGTTATTGGAAGAGTCACCATTTTCCAGAAGAAGATTTGTTTGGCAGTAAATTCTTCATCAATCAAAGATCTCAACAAGAGTCATATGATTGCCTTACAACACATTCCTTATACAGTTAACTCAGAAAAGTTTCACTAACTTCAGTGAGACTTAGTCTTAAGTAAGTGTACATAGGATTTCAGCCTTGGACTATGTACAGAACTTGTGTGGGGGGTAGGACTTCTATTCTGTTTATATAAGAAGAATAAATTGAATTCTGAAGATGGCTGTAAATAAGATGAATTTTTCAAAATAAAAATTTGATGCATTTATTTATAAAACAATGTATGCACTACTGTTCCCATCCAAAAAGGAACTGATGGCCAACAAAGTATAAACAAGTACAAAAATAACCCAAAACAGCCAAGTCTAAAAGCGGAATCAAAAAAACAAAAACAGCAGAGAGAGCTAGAGCTCACAATATATAAATTTAATCAGTAGCGGGCAGCAGTGCTCACCTAACCTCCTGACAGCTGAATTGCTGCTGCTTACTGGGAGGGAAAGGTAGTGGTGAGATCAGTGTGGTGGAAACACATAGGCAGAAGCAGTCCAGTCGTCCTGATAGTGCATTTGCAACCACATTGACCTCCTCATCCCCACGACCCTTCCTCTCTGTTTGTTTGTTTGTTTGTGCAGAGTGGTTGCATCCCATTCTTCAGCCATAAAGCCTCCTCAGAAGGCTTACATATACTCAGTTAAAACAGTTTCTTTTTGCAGTATTACCGTTGAAAAGATAAGGCACAAAAGAAAAAAGGAGGGAGGCCGGAGGAAAAAAGCAAACTCAAGCAGAAGTCAAATAGTAATTCTTATAAAACCACCTGGAACGGAGACAATTCAAGAGCAGCAGATGGCGTTGGACTTTGTTGGTCTCCATCATTGTTGATGGAATGAGCACTGTTTCCTATCTTCCCTGTTTAGGGAAGGTTTTAATGTTTGACGCACTATTGTATTTTAATATTTTGTTGGAAGCCGCCCAGAGTGGCTGGGGAAACCCAGACAGATGGGCGGGGTATAAATAATAAAATTATTGTTGTTATTGTTTACAAAATGTAAGTTCTTATTATCTCATTCATCCAAGCAGGCAGGTACAGTGCTCGGCTTGTCCTTATCTGCTTTGTTGCTTACACTTGGGAAAAAAAGAAAAAAAGTGTCTCTCTCTGGCCCCAACATCTGTAATCCTACTGTTGTAATCCATCATGATGTCAGAGCAGATCCTTCCTGAAATCCATACCTCAAAGGAACCAAAAGCCATGTAGGTTGAAAAATAGGTTTTCATTTTAACCCTAAACTAAGAGTTTTACCTTGGAAGTCAGTACTTTAAAATGAGTGTCAGATATGTTGTAAAAAAAGAGGTGTGGGCACTTGAAGTTGTGGGTGAATTCTGACTATTTTTAATTGGCAAACCGCTTTCATGTGCTACAGCCCATTTCCTCAGATGCATCAAGTATTAGCTCAAGTTTCTCCCTTTCAGAACTGGGTCCAGAAATCCTTGGAAGGCAAGACCATTAAATTGGTTTAAGTGTATCAAACCTCCCTTCCTCTGGGTCTGCACATTGCCACCTGCCCTCTCCTTCTCCTGCACGGTCACAAGGAGATTGGAAGTTTCAGCTTCCATTTTAAATGAACCACAGTTTTGTGTGTCTTTCATGGTTAGTGAAAATAAGCCAGCTTCACAAACTGTTGTTTGAAATTGGCCTGTTTCCTAACCATACTTAAGCTTAACATGACATGGCCTATTATGTTTAAGCAAAAGCAAAAGCCACAGTTTCCCAAAACCTTTGTAGCTGCACTAAAGAAAGAGGAGTATGAAAGCCCAATGCTTGCTGCAGTTCATTCTTGTCATGCTAAACTATGGTTTAGTGTATTATCCAAAATGGCTTTAGTACTGTTCATCAGACGCTCTCCTTTAGCAACTATTCATTTTTATCAACAGCTAAGGTTAGCTATTGGAGATCTAATTTTTAACTTGCTTGTTTCTCAGACATCCCCATAGTACCCTACCAGGCTTACTGCAGGAACTACAAGTATTCCTTGGGGTCTTGTTCACTCAACTCTGAACCTATAAATTGTTTTTGCGATCATTTTCAGCTATAAATTGGGTAATACAGTAATTCCCAGGTGATTGCAGGTTTTACTAGCTCTCCTCCAGTTAAGACTTGCAACAGTAACAACCATCTAAAACATTTTACCAGTAAAATGGCACAATACATGATGGGATCTCTCAACATTTATGTCTTTATCCTTTAAAGTAGTTGCAGGGTGTTCTGGATTTGAGTGGAGCGATGACTTTGGGGGGGGGGGTTAACCCTTTCCCCGTGCCATTTTCCTGATCTAAAGACCACCTCCGAAGCTGGTTTTGAATTGTGGAGGGAAAAGTAGAGGGCTTTAATAATACACACAACCTCTAACTGTATTCCTACCAATGTTAATAAAACTAAACACCCCTTTAGTTTTAGAAAGAGTAGCTAAGCAGTATTACAAAAGGTAAGGGAAGCAGGCCCCTAACCCAAAGTTTATGGGGGGATAATTTTCCTCCCCTATGCCACTGCTCTTATCAGATGAGTGATCCCTAGAACTACTTAAAAGTAAAAAATGCATTGGGAAATATGTCATCCCTGGCTCCTAGAGTGAATCCTTTCAGAGTAACACCCTAAGCATTTAACACAGTGTCTGGGGGTGGTGGTTATAAATCTAAAATACACCACATTGTTAAACTGTGAAACTTACTACCATGCCCTCCAACTTTTATCCAATGAAAATAGGGACGTTCCATTCCATGATGATAATTTTACCCCACACATCTTATTGGGCACTCTGGGCAGTTTCCAACATATATAAAAACATAGTAAAACAATAAACATTTACAAAAACTTCCCTATAGTGGATTGCCTTCAGACAGGCTTGGGGGTTGGATAACCCCGTATCCTCCAACATTTCTCCAATAAAAATAGGGACATGCTGAGGAAAAGCGGGAGATTCTGGGATCAAATCAGAAACCAGGACAGCTTCTGTAAATCAGGGACGTCCCTGAAAAACAGGGGCACTTGGAGGGTCTGCAGTACTACAAATGTTGTGGCAGCCTCCAAAATGTAGAACTTTCAGAGTAGATTAGACAGACTCATGGATGATAAGACCATGTGTACTACCTCAATATTGGAGGTAGTTCTGAATCCTGGTTGATGGGGAACACAACTGGGAAGAGTTGTGTTCTTGCACTCATGCCCTGCTTGGGGACTTCTCATAGACATCTAGTTGGCCACTGTGAGAATGGGATGCTGGAATAGGTGCGCCTTTGGTCTGATCCAGCAGTGTTCTTCTTATGTTCTTAACCGGGTTATTTCTTAGAAAGCCCTACTATGCTCACTGAAACTTGGGAGTATCTCACTAGCCCCCTTCAAGCTTTATACATGTGAAGTGGGGTTCCCTGTGATGAGGGGGACAGTGAGGCTGTGCTACTGGCTCCAAGAGCACAAGGCTTCCCATGGCTCCACACTCACCTAGGCATGGATTTCTGCAGAAGGAAAGCCTATGCTCATAGATCTCTAGGCACTGTGCAGTGGAACTCTTAATTGGACAGGGTTCCAGCCTCCAGGAAAGCCTAAGGACATTGGTGTTCTCTAATCACATAGGCAAACATCTGCACCTAATGTGCAGGTGTCAAAGGTGGGGGAAGCTACATTACCTCAGTTTGCTGCCTAATTAATACCTTGCTGTCTACCACTGTGGAACTTAAAAAGGTAAAGGTACCCCTGTCTGTACGGGCCAGTCTTGCCAGACTCTAGGGTTGTGCGCTCATCTCACTCTAGAGGCTGGGAGCCAGCGCTGTCCGCAGACACTTCCGGGTCACGTGGCCAGCGTGACAAGCTGCATCTAGCAAGCCAGCGCAGCACACGGAACGCCGTTTACCTTCCCGCTAGTAAGCGGTCCCTATTTATCTACTTGCACCCGGGGATGCTTTCGAACTGCTAGGTTGGCAGGCGCTGGGACCGAGCGACGGGAGCGCACCCTGCCACGGGGATTCAAACCGCCGACCTTCTGATCGGCAAGTCCTAGGCGCTGAGGCTTTTACCCACAGCGCCACCCGCGTCCCAATATGTGGAACTTAGTTCCTAGTAAAAATACAGAGGGACAGCCTATTTTAAATTCATCACTCACTGAAAAGATCTAATGGCATGTGCATTTGCTTGAGAAACGCTTGTTTTTAGATGCAGACATAGCCTAGCAGTGGTGCATTTATCCAGTTTTTCACCTTTGTCTTATAAAAGTTAACCAAAAGTATGCTGATCTTCATGAAATGTGTATGTGGCATATTACAAAGTGAGAGAGGCAAGTTTCTTTTCAATTTTAACAACTGTAGGAATAGCAGAAGCACAGCTGAAATAGTATTGGAATGGAACGAGGACTGCACAATGCCTCGGAGAAAAAGAAAAGAGATAGCGTAAAATTAACTATTCCAAAAAGATTTTATTGTGTGCAGTAAAGGACTACAAGCTGGCAGCTTTTGCTGCGCAATCAAATTGCATGTGCGGTGCTTACCTTTCAACTGGCAGTTAGGTACCAGATGTTGCCCTACAACAAAGGAATATCAGAGACAAGCCATACTGGAATATTCAGTGTGTTAATTTTAAGCAGAGATCGCTTGCCTTTTTTTCTTGTTTAAAAAGGGGGAAACTCTTACAATGTTACATTAAACAGACCAACTGTCATCAACATCACTCATGAATTATTTCCCTGTAGTTCAAGAATCTGACGCCGTCCAGATGTGTTGAACTCCAACTCCCATCAACCCCAGCCTGCATGGCCAGTGGTCAGGGATGATGGGAGTTATAGTCCAGTAACAGCTGGAGAGTCACAGGTTCCCCAAACCTACAGTAGCTTTTCGTGCATTCACAGGTAGTTGAAGAGGTCTTCGCCGGCACCCACAGGAACCCCTCCTCCTAGCTATCTTTTTTGTAACTCACTTTATTTATTTTTTACAATCAAGCAGTGTATAAATTTTATTTATTAAGCAAACAAACAATTTTTCAAAAATCAAAGTACTTAGGACATGAACAGATAAATCTGATGTTTACAAACAAAATATTTTCCAGCCCAAGTCTATAAATTGTTCTGCTAGCTGAGTAACTAATTGGACCAACCCATAAGGCATACATTTCTCAAAACTACGTAAATTAATAATCCGTGGGAAGCAATAATATTACCATTATGCCATTATTTAGGGTATCTTGCCTGAACCAATGATATAAATTATTATAGAGAAAATCCAGCCAAAGTTAAGCAGTCTCAAATCCCATTAAAACCAATGGGATCAGTTATTAACTTTGGAAAAATCTATTGTATGTTAACTTTCATTCCTAGTAAAACTTGTATAAATAACAGTTGCATCAGAAGCTGCAGTTTCAATAATTGACAAGAAGGAACGGTCTTAAGGAGTATGCAGAGCTGCTGCCTTGAATTTGCAGGATTGTAATTGTACATACATAAGGTATATAATGTAAATTTCACATTAGTAAACATATCTTATAAGAGTTAAAAATGCATACAGCAAATAATTAAAAAGTCTTTTGAAAATCTCATGCTGGATGAATGAATTATGTAAATAATTTAAAATATAGTAGATCCAATAGAACTACATTTTTGGCAAAATGAATACAGTATTTACTCACATCTTTTCCCCACATTGAGATAAGGTTTCCTGTGGAAGTTATCCCAGTGGTACAATCCCTGATTCCTAAATTCCAATTCTAGAAAAAGTCTTTGTTTAAAAAATATTGAAATCAGGAAACCAGGTAAACCATTTCATTTCGGTCACTTGATATTCTAGCCTTAATCCTAAAGTCATTAATAAGCCTTCATACGTTTGAGCCTAATTAAAATTACATATTGTTATTAAGTACATATCATCTCCATGGTGAAAAGAGAAAGGACTGTAATAAGGTTCAAAAGTCTAGCTATCTAAAGAATACCAAGTTTAACCTCTGGATTTAGCAACTGATCTGTAGCTGTCTTATTGCCTCCACACTTCTGACAGGCTAACTAGCTTGCAGTAAAACATGATGTGTATATTAGAATTTGTGTGAAGCAGCATGAAACTGTCATGTTCAGTTTTCTCTCTGCTTCAGACTAAACACTTAAGTGCTTTTATCTCAGCAGCTCACAACAAGACATGATACACAGTGCAGCTAAAGGGAAAACAAGATGTGGTCTCTGCTCATTAGCAGAAAAACAGATTTATACATTTCAAATTGGAGGGGAGGGGATATTATATTGCAACAGCCGAGCATAAAACTTGACTTTTCTCAAGAGGTTGACTGTTTGGTGCCAGCTTATTCTCAGATACATCAGCTGCATTTTAATATAACTTGTACCTTTTTCAGTGAAGCCACTATGCGGTTGTTCTGTCATCCGAACCAAATGATGTACACTGTACCAATTAGAAAACTCCAGTTATGTTTGTTCATGTATATTAATCAGTTCATGACTCCCAACACCAAGTCATGACTCATAGGAGGAAAACAGTCCTCAGGGTACACCTGCATGAGAAAATGTTACAGTATATGTACTAATTTGGAAGTATGAGAAGTCGTCACCTTGTGAAGCAAGAATCAAGAAGCTACTGCTTGCTCCCAGTAGGTGGGTTCTTAATGGGGTTGACTTGAGTCAAACTGCTTGGGAAATTTTCATGTGGGAAAACTGTGCAGTCCATACATTTTGCTCCATACAGATACACCTGAGACCAATGAGATAGCTGACCCTCAGGGTGCTGTGTATGTCAACGTTCCAGGAATACGAGTAAGAGCATGCACATAATTGCATAAAAGAGCCTTAGGTGGGCATAGCTGGGTTTGAATTAATTTGGAAGCAAGTGTGGATAAAATTCTTCAAGCGCATATAGCCTCAAGCTTGTAGGCAGTTATGTGCCTTGTTAACTTTATCTGGCATCAGTGAGAGTCTGGGAATCTGAAGCTCAGGCAATGCCTAAGAAAGTATGAGGCACATTTTGCAAATGTTGCCTGTCTGCGCTAACAACCACATTCATTTATTGATATGGAAAGGTGGCTTTAAAAATCCAGTATTATTCCCCCCCCCCCTCAATTTAAACATATTTTTCCAAATACCTGTGAGATTATATCTAGCACTATATAGTTCCCCCGTAGGGTCCTCAGTTTGAAAAAAATATATACACATTTGTAAGCTAGCCAGAGGCACTTATACGTAACCCTCCGTAATGAGGTTATGTGTGGGTGGCTGAAGTATAAGTATCATAGGGATTGGGCCTGGGGCTGTATGTCTGACTGCTGAATTAAGTAAATTACTGCTGGTGGTGCAAACAGTGAATAGCTTTCCTTTTCAGAGTCACTAATTTAATCTTCTCATCACCCTCTAAAGTGATTTATTAACTATAAAGCTATAATCTGTATACTCTTTAAAGCACATCCATATGCTTGGTTATAAGCAGCGCTGTCAGTATGTGGAAGAGAGGATAATGTTTCATTAAAACCTCAAATCCGACCACACTTAACCGAGACCTTCTTCCCCTTTTCTCCTCCAACCTCTATCAACTATGGGCTCATCCACACTCGTGCTTGCCCCGTACCTAGAAAACATGGTTCCTAGAGGTTTTCCACTTGCCACGTTACATTCCCTGGCAAACCCCACTGTTTACCGCTGAATCAGGAAAAACAGTTGACTTCTGTTCCTCTACACCAGAGGTGTATCCTCCAGATGCTGGCATCCTCCAGATGCTTTAGACTGCACCTCTGATCATGCCCAACCAGCATAGCCAATGGTCAAGGATAATGTTTTTTTTAGTCCCAAGCATTTGAAGGGCAATATTTTGGCTGCCCCTGCTCAACATCAACCTCCCTCCTGTTGTGGCCAACTCAGGTTTGTTTTTTGTCTTTTAATGGACATGGGCTGTGAACATACTAGCTGTCATGCCACTCACCATTTTTAATTCTTCAAAAGCAGCTAGGATTGGAAGAGAACCACACGAGGCTTGTTGCTCCAGAAAGTGCTTACATAACTTATTACCATACACACAGATTTCACTGATATTGAATGGCAATAAAGTGTGTAACAAAGGAACATGTGACCATATATATACTGTTGAACTCCAAACTTCCATCAACTCTAGCCAGTATAGCCAATGGTAAAGGGTATGGGAATTGCAGTCCAGAAAATCACCAGGAAGGCCACAGTTTTCTATTTCCGTATTAATCCATCTGAAGCAGGCACATACCCAATATAATTAAGATTTTTGTAGGTCACCAGTCACTTCCAATATCTGTTCCCTATCTGACAATATCCTTTGAGCTACAGTGCTTCAGAATCAGGTTTTTATCTGTTTACACATACTCCATCTCCAAGCTATTTCCTTTATACAATAACCCTTAAGTTTTGGTGTTTCTTTGTTAATACTTTTTTATTGGATAGGAAGAGATTATCTCTCCCCCCCCCCTTTCCAGAATTAATAAGAACAACAAGAAGCAAATATTCACAGCTTTTCATCCTTTTTAACAACTCAAAGCGGGAGAGTTCACATTTCTCCAGGTGATGGTATGAATTATTCAAGACATTGACATAAAAAAGGTGATACTGATTTGTGATCGGTATGTAAGCTGTAGTTAAATCTGCATCTACATTTTTATTGTTATCCTCCCTGCCTCTTACTTATGTTTCTTTTTGAAAAAAAGAATACTTAGGGTTTCATTTCAGTATTCCTTAACAGGGATAAAGTGCTACGGGTTGTTCCTGAGAATGAGAAAGCAGCAAAGACACTGAAGATCCTTTCTCAACAACTTGAGGTGAGTTTGGGGGCCTAGGAGTGCTGTGGACTGAGGGACAGAATGAGCAGAGTGTTTCATCAGAGGCTTTTAAATATGTTCTGAAGGATCATTGACACACATATCTCTGTCTCAATCTCTATCTATCTATCATCTATCTATTCATTCATTCCGGCTTGTGGTCTGAAGGCACTTGAGGCCACCAAGTTGCTGAAGCTCAGTACATCTGGGTCTGTTAAGAGCTTAGATGGCAGCTTACAGGCTTTCTGGGAGCCATATGCACATTACACTGCATTCAAAGAGGCAGTATATAAATGTAAGAACATGAATGAATGCTTAGGGAGGCTAGAAGAACTGAAGGATGGTGGTGGTGGTGGTTGTTGTGGAGAAATGGAGAAAAACATGAGAGAGATGGGCTGACAAAGAAAGTGAGGGTGAGACCAGAACAAAGCAATCCTGCGAACCCTTCCCACTTTTGTCTCTGGCCCCACCTACTGCCACTAACTGATTATCCCCAAAGGAAACTTCTTTGAGATTGTTGTTTTTACAATCAAGTGGTATATAAATTATAAATAAATGCAGGAATGCAGCTTGAGTGATAGGAATCCATAGCATAAGAAGCTACTTCATACAAGATTAGACTATTCGTCCATTTAGCTCAGAATTGTGGCAGGAACTTCCAAATTGCTTGCCTGATTGTTTTAAATGAAGACACTAGGGATGGATTCTGGAACCACCTGTTTGCAAAACATTCACTGTACGGCTAAGCGGTGGTCCTTCCACACAGAGTTTGTTCTGTGCTTAGTTACAAGCCATTTGCAAAAGACAGGGTGAGAGGCATCAGAAAAAACATCTTTTTATACCATATGAACCCTGTCTGATTCTCATACTTTGACACCATTTATATAGTTCTGTATTAAGCATGCCTCTAATATTATTCTAATCCTTTTAAAGCAACAAACATTTTTTACTTTTATGAGCAGTAGCTGTGTACAATCATGAACAATTTCCTCCAAAGCATCTTTGCAATGCTTTTCTAGCAGTACATCACTTATAAATAGGAGACTATTGTCTCTGTGTGTGTAACTTAGGGAAAAATAGAGTCTTATCAGCACAGCAAGAAATAAAGAACAAAAATAAGAGATGATGATCAAGAATGTCAAGAACCAATGTTATCATATGAGGAATTTCTGAGTATCTGTATTTTTAAATGTTTTCTGTATTTTTAAATACAGGCATGCCTGATACCAGATAGAAAATAGGTAGGTAGATAGCCTTCAAGCATGACCTCCTCAATAGGGATATCAAATAGGGTGGCCACTTATACATTGCCAAAATAGAGGAGATGTTTCACCATAAAGAGGAGCAGATAATATACACATACACAATCATCTTACCATCATGGGGAAGACTGTGATCAAGTGACCTGTGTGGTTGCTCAGTTTATGGACCAGGTGCTGATCATTGATGGACAAACCCAAGATCCCTCCTGTTCTCCCTTATTATGGCTCTTTATCTTTAAACTGGGACACGGGTGGCGCTGTGGGTTAAACCACAGAGCCTAGGGCTTGCCGATCAGAAGGTCGGCGGTTCGAATCCCCGCGACAGGGTGAGCTCCTGTTCTTCGGTCCCAGCTCCTGCCAACCTAGTAGTTTGAAAGCACGTCAAAGTGCAAGTAGATAAATGGGTACCGCTCTGGCGGGAAGGTAAACAGCGTTTCCGTGCGCTGCTCTGGTTCGCCAGAAGCGGCTTAGTCATACTGGCCACATGACCCGGAAGCTGTCTGCGGACAAACGCCAGCTCTTTCAGCCAATAAAGCGAGATGAGCGCCGCAACCCCAGAGTCGGTCATGACTGGACCTAATGGTCAGGGGTCCCTTTACCTTTACCTATCTTTAAACTAGGACCTGCAAACATTCCAATAGAGAACTATGCCCTGCCAGTCCTTCAAACCAAGGATTGTCCTCTTCAAAGTGGGACACGTAGCCATCCTGTGATGCAGCCAGTTGCTATCTGATAGCGGGCAGGATAACATCGCTTCCACCATCCCCAAACACCATGCAAAACAGCCACATATTTCTGCCTCTACAAATCTATCAGCACAACAAAGGTTGATAAGCTGAAGAGTAAAAGAGCCAAAGGATAGCAATAACATACAAATGGCTTTAATTTTATGATTACCTTCAAGGTAAATTTGAGACCTTAGAATGCAGACATGTTTTAAGAAGCACATACTGAGTGCTTCTGGCTTATGTTGTAAATCTAAGTCACCTATCACATTACCAACATTCTTCCTTCCTCAAGGGAAAAAGCAAATAAATTTGAAACCAGTGTAATAAAGTTGAGAATCTATCCAAGAAGGAACTTGTTTATACCTAAAGAAATGTAAGCCCACAAAAGGTTTATTCTAATTGGTTCGTTCTCAGTTTACCCTTGGCATTTTTGTGTTTTCCACCAAGTGCACACACTGTACTTAGGCAAATTTGTAAAGCTACTATTCTTTGACAAATTTATGTATTCTGTGCGATGCCTCGTTCAAATCTCTGCAACCATGTTTCCCCCCAGGAGAAAAATGGGGGAGGGGAGTGTGGGGCAATATAAGTTCTCAGCTTCTGTTTACTCATGCTGTGGTTTAGGGACAGGTCAACGATTCAGTTCCCAACATCTAGGGACATGAAGCGGACTGAAGTAGCCACTTTGGGGGCCAGCACCTCCCCATTTTGCCTCAGGTGGCAAAACGGGATGGGCTGCCCCTGCCAACATTTCAAGGCAGGGCTGAGAGAGACCCCTGTCTGAAACCCTGGAGAGCCATTGCCAGTCAGTGTTGACAATAGTGAGCTACACGGTGTGACTGTGTATAATACACCTTCCTATGTTCCTGTCTCCCCACACTTGTAGGAATTCAGCCTCACCACATGGTGGCTATTGCAAATGGCAAATTGTTTCAGCCTGACATAGCTAGTGGTGCTGAGGTTTGCCCAGTAAAATCTTGGAAGATTTCCACTGCCATTATTCCATGTGTCTTTTCTCATTGGGCCTCTTATTAAAAACCTACTTGGGGAAGAAGATACTCTAATCTTGCCCCTCAGAGAGATGTTCTTTTCCCTCTCTTATGTTTTCAACTGGCTTGGGCTGCGATTCCAGGCCACCTTTACCTCGGAGTAAGACCCACTGATCTTTGGTCTTACTTCTGAGCAGTGCACCTTAGGATTGTACAATTAGTTTCATTGTCTGAGTTTCAGTCTTTAGGACTTATGCCTTAAATACCCCTTGCTTTAAAACAAACAAACATTTTGCCCTTTCTTTGCCCAATGAACTGTCATCCAGAGCTTTTGCATGACACTTTTCCAAGGGATGTGTTGCTGTAACGCCAAATGCTTTCTACTTATTGACAGATTCCTTTCCTTCGGTTGACCTGTTAGAAGAATAAACTCTGAAAGGAACATCTACTGGCTACATCATCTGATATAATATTAAGAGACTACGCGGTATTTTGAAGAATTGTGTAGGAATCGGATGCAGAGAATACATTTAATCACTGGTTGAATTATGGTAGCCGTGTGGCAGATAAGAGTATTTGTTTTAGGGTTTTTTTTAAGATTTTCATTTTCAGACACCAAATCACTAAAGCAGCATGCACATATCCTCTGACATGATTTTTGAAAGGATGTATATCAAACAGTTATAGACTATAAATCTGCTTAAATGTACAGAAAAACACGTGGGCTAAAAATTAAGTTGAAGAAATTGTGCCTTATACACATTACCCATTTCAGCATAGGTGTTTTTTGGCTATTTCAGGATCAATGTTTAATATTAAATCTGCTTTTCTCAGGGTGTAGTAAGTACCTACACATGAGGATGATCTCTGACATGTTATTAGAGTGCATAAGAAGAAGATGACCTTTTATATAGTAAATTCATGTTCTCAATCTAGACTGAATAAATATGAATTACAGGTTGGTTCCTGCACTACAGGTAGACCTGTGGCAGCCTGGCAGCATCTCCTACATCTCAAAGGGTGCAGTTACAGACATACGTGTATCAAGGAACAATTCGCAAATTCTTCTACCTTACCTACAACAAGCAAACATCCAATATACGTAAGCATGGATTTCAGTTCCTCTAAGGCCACCTGATGCATTCTGCCATGGTTTAGGTCTGTTACATCTATTTTATTTAGAAATATGCTCCATTTAATATTGTGCCTTTTTAATTACAATGGCTGGAGAGTACACAGACCTCCTACAAAACTGTTATTTGAATGGAAGCATGCAGGAACTCTCTTGGGCAGACAGTTTAATTAAAGAGTCCCCTTTAGAATGAAAACCAGTATCTCTTCAGTGCTCCCAGGTCTGGTTTATTTGTTATATAAATGGTAATTATTGCCACTGGTTCCGCAGTCTGCTTAATTTGCACTTGAATGTTAAGTAGAAGTATGCTGAGTAGTTGCAAGCGCACACATGCTTTTAAATTATATGCTAGGGATACACTAGTCAATTTCCTGTCACCAAAAAGGCCCGTGTGGAGCACAGATTCATTATTATTGTTAATTCCTCTGCTTTCAGTAGGAATTGCACTTACCATTCCACATTGTCATGTTTTTAAACTCTCAGCGGCATTTGTCAGAGTTCTGTCTCTCTCAATAGGAGCCAATAATTCTAAGATCAGGATTTGTGTGTCAGGAAGATGGAGAAATTAGCTAAATAACCCTTATTTGGGATTTTTATACTGGAGGTGTAGTGGGAGTGTGTATCGAGATGCCATAATGCTGTGGCGTTGTTTTCTTTTTTAAAATGGCAGATTGATTTAACTAGATCATAGAATGTGACACTGTTGACATGTTTCTACTTGAGCCTTGTCTTTGCCATGTTAGGAAAAGACTCTTAATTCTAAAGTTAATGGAAGTAGCACACGCATGTGCACGTAATTGGCGCAAAGTATTCTTAGTGGAGACATCGCACAAACTTTGAACTTAGACTCCTGGAAGACATTGCTTGTTCATTTGGTTTTGTGTTGCTATTAGCTTTAACAGATGTTGCTATTACATGTTCCAACTTTTCTGTATGGCTCTGGGGGCTAAAACATATCTTTAAAAAACAACAACACAAGAAGTGAAGCTAGCAAGGTGCTTCTTAGAGTTTCCTTTGAGCTATCAAATATTCAAGGGAGGATATACGGAATGATTTAATTAACAAGCTAATTAAAATTCTATCCGACCCATCCTCCGAAAGGGAACCTGGGACAGCAAGATAGCAAACACATAACAAATTTTGTGGGCTTGAATATAAGCATTATTTATTTATTCACAATGCTTCTGTAATGCACCCATGGAGCAGTTTACAACAGCAGCATAATATCACTATAAAAAAATAAAAAACAAACTGGAGAATAAAGTCGATATACCAAAACAAAACAAAACCCAAACCCACCTCTCAGCCACACCAATAAATAAATTAAATAGGCTTTTAAAAATTAAGGGTGGAATTCAGTGTTGTGATACTACAAATGCCCTGTGTGCACAAGCACACCAGAACAATCTTCCCTCTCCTCATACACCTTATGGGAGTTCTCCTGGCCAATTTGGGGGTGCAGGAGGCCCATGGTGAGAGGAGAGGGGGCAAAGCCCTCTTGCACAAGTCCTCGGCCCATGGGAAAGCTGACAAGGTTTAGGCAAAGCTGAGTAGAGAAGCTAATGCAACAAATGGCTGAGCCCAGACCCACTTGCATTTTCAGGTTCAAAGATTAACGTATCCCAGATAGGAAAAAGAGATTAATCTTCTTTCAGTTTCACAGTAACCCTTCTTAGAAGTCTGGACGTAAAACAGGATCTAGCAAAAATGTGGAAGATACTAAATTTTTCATTTAAACTTCAATACTGGCTAATTACTTTACATCATGTTCTGTCATTCCCTTAAAAAAAACCAAAAAAACTCAGCATTTTCCAAAGTACTGTTATATTTCAAAACAACTAGCTTGTTTGACAGCACATTACAGTATACCAGAATGCTATCACAACCAATTTAGGCAGGCTTATGAAAGTGACACAAATAGTTCCTCGACGTGTTGCAATCTATGTAACTTCAGCTTACCGTAACAGTGTTATTTTCCTGCATTTTTCTGTGCCCTTTCTTCCTTGGTCTGCATTTATTCATTTTGCTTTCTTTTGACACAGCGTCCTCATATCTGATCTGCAAAAAGCAGTAGAAAAGCAAAGTGGTTTGGGGTCATCCAGGAATCGTAGATCATTACCAGGATACAGCTATGAAATATATCATTCACTGGAGGAAGTAGGTAACGTTAAAATGGTATCCCATGTATTCGCAAGTGCATGTCCTGGGGAATTAGCAAACTTGTGTTATTTCTAGAACCTTTTAAATAACCTTTAAAAAATATGCAAACTAGGAAACTCTATAATACGCATTGAAAACACTTTAAGGGATTCCTAGCCTTTGCAATATTGTGCTGGTTTTTCATTGTCATATATGATAAGTTTACTAGATATTTTTTTCAATGAATCCTGGGACACTTGTCAACTTCAATGGATTTTGTATGGGGGCTGATTTGTAAATCCGGGGACTGTCCCCGGGAAACGGGGATGTCTGGTAACCTTAATATATGATAAGGAAAATGATTCAAATTAAAAAGATGCATCTTGTCTCTTTTTGTTTTTGCTTTTTCAGATTCAAAGTTGGATGTATCACCTGAACAAAACTCATTCAGATCTTGTCCACGTGTTCAGTGTTGGCAAGTCATATGAAGGAAGACCACTTTTTGTGCTAAAGGTAAAATAAAATTGATAAAATGTTTGTGAAGTTATTGGCATATAATGCTGTAGGGCCACCCCAATCTTTGAGTGGTGCAAAATTGCAGTGGTTTCATGTGCTAACCTGGGGTTCGGTTTCCTTGGAATGAGTGACGGCGGAGACGGTAGTGTCTTTATGATATATGGTTTATTTACACATGCATATTTACAACCAAAATACAAAAAGGGTTCCTCCTGAAAGGTTCAGGATTGAAAATGTGCAGGTGTAACTGAGTCCCTGTTGAATCCAGGAACTCAAATGCCTATTGAATCAGGCATACAGCCTATCCAACCCACTAAACTCACAACAATAAACATGAATGGCCAAGGAAATTCTACCTAGGAACATAGAATCATACAGTAGAGTTGGAAGGAAGCCTGATATGTAATTCTTTTGAAAGTGTTCAGAAGGAGGGGAAAACATACCATCAAATTTTATTTTGTAAGATAGTAGAGCCAGGAGCCAAAGAATTGTGAAACTATTTCCGTGAGTCCAGTAGGAGATTTAAGCTTGTTTCTGCTCTTGCTGCTTCCTCCTGCGCTGCAAAGTTAAGTTCTTCTGGAACTATCAAAAGCAGTTTATGGTGCTCAGCTGTTTAAAGAAAAAGGAAACAATTCCACACAAGGGTTTGACACAAGTAGTAGTTTGGACGCTGGCCTGTGTTTTTTGTTTTTGTTTTCTCCTCACTTATGCACATTTACTATTGCAGCTCGGGAAAAGATCACGCCTTTACAAGAAAGCTGTCTGGATAGACTGTGGAATCCATGCAAGAGAATGGATTGGACCAGCATTTTGCCAGTGGTTTGTGAAAGAAGTAAGGATCAATTCCTCTGTTGTATTTTGGAATTAGGAAATTGTAAGTCCGGCGCATTCAGTTTGCTGCCTTTGTATCTGGAACTTATTTGTAATGGTTAACTAGGGTGAAGGTAGCCGTATCTGTCAGAAGCGAGCCGAGGCTATGGTGCTCTCAAACCTTAACCTTTGACAATATTGCTAGCAGCCATAATGCAGCTTAATCTGCTATCAGCCATTTCCTGCATAGATAAAGATGAAGCGCCCTGGTACATCCCAGTGAATAACTCCACTGCCATTGTGACTAGCTGATTTCTTGACTTAGGACAGCGGGGGTTGGCACTTATCGCTGGGCCTGGCCTGCAGGGCACGTGAGCCACGTATCTCTCCTGGGGGAGTGAAGTGGTGGCTTGGGGTCCTACGCTGCCCGAAACAGCAGCATGGGGCTTGCGTCCGCCAGGCGGACTCTGTGGGCGGCTCGCTGCGTCACCCCCCTGGGCGGATTGCTGCGGTGTCCCCGTGGGTGGCTCGCCCACCCCTGCCGCTCCTGGTGCCAGAGCAGCTAGCTACGCCCCTGCACACAGTAATGTAGCTCTTACATGTTGCTCTCTATGCACTGATATGTGGCAAATCTTCCAGTCCTTTTGAGATGTATGATGGTTGGGGAGCTGAACTAGGGCTAGGAAGACCATGGTTCAAATTTCTACTCAGCTATAATGCTCACCAAATGACCATGGCTCAGACATTGTCTTGCAGCTTAACCTTATCTCACAGGGTTATTGACAGGATAAAATGGTTTGGGATAGGGAGCCTTGCACACCTTCTCACTTCCTTGGAGAAAGGGAGGAGATAAAACTGTAATAAATATGAAATATGTTCAGCAATGATTAGCTTGCTAAGCATTCTTTTAAAAGATAGGGTGCAGTACCTACTGTTGCCACAGTGAGGCATGCCATACATGCTTTTGCAAATAACTATGGCAGTTTCCAAATCTTTGCCATGACATTGTGTGTTTATCTACTTCAAAACAATACAAGGAATACAGGAGGAGAATAAATATAGCATAACTGGAAGGTGTACAGCAAGAGTGGCTAACCTTTGGCCCTCCGGCTGTTATGGGACTACAACTCCCATCACCCATCACATTCTCAGAGTAGTTCAAGTGCCGATCTCTCTTCCCAGGGAGTTCTGGGAACTGTTGTTCTGTGAGGGGAATAGGGGGTCTCCTAACAACTCTCAGCACCCTTAACATACTACAGCTCCCAGAATTCTTGGGGGAAGTCATGACTACTAAAGTGCTACCATTATATGTATGGTGGGAATGTGGCCTAAATCTAGGGTCTAATGTTACCTAGCTGCACCATTGTGCTGGAGATGTCAGTTGAACGCTGTTTCTGGCAGCTAAAAGCTATTTTGCATTTTATAAAAATTGTACTCCTCAGCATTTCCTTTGGATGAGCCAAGTTGCTGTGTCAGTCTCTCTGAGAGTGCAATATTCCATAATTTCCAGTACAGTGGTACCTTGGGTTAAGTACTTAATTCATTCTGGATGTCTGTTCTTAACCTGAAACTGTTCTTAACCTGAAGCACCACTTTAGCTAATGGGGCCTCCTGCTGCTGCCGCGCTGCCGGAACACGGTTTCTGTTCTCATCCTGAAGCAAAGTTCTTAACCTGAAGCACTATATCTGGGTTAGCGGAGTCTGTAACCTGAAGCATATGTAACCTGAGGTACCACTGTACCACAAATATACCAATATCTCTAACCTTGCTGCAGAAAGTACGAACCTAATCAGTTCCCTTATGTAACAAGTGATGCTATGGGCTTTTTATGATTAAAACAGGTGTTTTTTTAATTCAGTTATATATTGTTTTCAGTTTCACATGCAATCATTACGGGGCATGGCAACTGAATTTAATTCTGAATGAAAAACATTCATGAACATAAATGAAGTTTTATAAACCTGATTTTGGGAGGCGGGGGGGGGGGGGAGATGGGCTTCACAGTAGAAGCTTCTGCATGAAGGAATTTTCAAACAACCATCACAAGACTGCTGTGAAATTATTAATCAATGGGGCATAGACACCCCAGAATCCATTAAGTTTTAATGCTCTTCCATGTATTTTACTTGCAAATATGAATTGTTGCGAGGCAAATATACTTCTGTATGCCATAATGAATCAGTTCAGCATCCATGGATCATAGTAGTGCTCAGACCCTGTAGACTGCAGTAGTAGACCTAGTTATCTGCAGATTGTTAGCTGTGCTCTTAAATCTCTATCTACTTACTATTTTATTTGTTGACCTAGGCCTGACTCAGGCTGGAGTGGGAGCTGCTTCCAGGTCATCTGGTTCCATGTTGCCCCAATAATATCTGAAGACAGGAACTAGATTAATGGCACTGGAATGTTGGGGGTTTTTACGCCATTCCAGAATAGTGGACTTTGGCAACAAAGAAGCAGAGCTTCTTTTTAATGGCATTATCCTAGTACGAGGGGATGCCTGTCTTAGTAGAACTTTGCTTGAGCACCAAAGTCTATCTGAGTTCTAGCATGCCTTATGTTTCTAGTCCTGCTCTGTGTGTCCCCCCCCCCAAGCATATATATATATATATATATATATATAACTAACAAGAAGCCGAAAGCACCAGCCTGAAGATGACGAGTGAGACCTCGTCGAAACGTCGCACAGACACCCCGACTCTTACACGGGAAGACACCCGAAGACACCAAAACCTGCATTCCTGTACCCGTGAAAATCTACGAAAGCATATATATATATATATATATGCAGGTTTTGGTGTCTTCGGGTGTCTTCCCGTGTAAGAGTCGGGGTGTCTGTGCGACGTTTCGACGAGGTCTCACAGACACCCCGACTCTTACACGGGAAGACACCCGAAGACACCAAAACCTGCATTCCTGTACCCGTGAAAATCTACGAAAGCAATATATATATATATATATATATATATATATATATATAGGGTTCAGGATGGTTCCTATGGGTTTTTGATTACAGACATTACTTTGATTATTCTTTTGCCCATTCATAGGCTCTCCAGACCTATCAAAGTGACCCAGCCATGAGAAGAATATTAAATCAACTGTATTTCTACATCATGCCTATTTTTAATGTGGATGGATACCATTTTAGCTGGACCCAGGTAAGTCATGTTTCCAGAATTAAGATATTAGTAGAGTTAGAATTCAGTATATATTTTTACTGATATCCTCCTTGTAGTGCAGCAGTAAAACTACTAGCACATTGCAGGATCTGGAATGGTTTAAAATTGAATGGGGGGGCTGCATGTTCAGATTTCCGCATTGCAGGGGGTTGTACTAGATGACCCCTAGGGATCCCTTCCAACTCTACAATTCTGTGATTCTACGAATGCAGTCAAGTACAGGTAATTTGCAACATGCTTGCATTTAACTTGTGCACGTTCAGCTTTATGCACTTGGCCAAATTAAAAAATAAGGAAGATGGCGGACATCTAGGAACAAGGACTTTGGCAATCCCACCTACCGTTGAACCCAATGTGTTTTGACTATACACAGTTCTGGATTTACAGACTATCCCTGGAACTTAACCCTAGCATATGTTGAGAGCCACCTGTGTTTCAAAATATGTGTTTGGGGAGGGAGTTCATGAAGTATCTTTACAAGAATTTGTTAATTTGCACATGATGCTTTTTTTACCAATATATATGTTGTATTTCCATGTTCTAAACAATTATGGATAGGATCGATTTTGGAGAAAAACAAGATCAAAGAATTCAAGATTCCGTTGCCATGGCGTAGATGCCAATCGTAACTGGAAGGTGAAATGGTGTGGTAAGTCTAGAATTAGCCTGTATTTGAATTAGCAAGCTATGGAGCCATTTTATTATCTAGGATATTAAATTGCACTGCAAATTTTTTATAGGATATGGTCCAGGTTGCGAAGCAAACCAAACCATGGTTAATGGTTTTACTATGAACACAGAGATCAGTCACACTTCACTCCTCACCTGGTGCAAGCAGAAAGAAAGAAGCAACAATCCCTGGCCTAGAATTACATCCATACTTAAATGCAAGTCCCACTGGGGCAGCTCAGTCAGCCCCGCCCTTTCCCCCCGTATTCCATTGGCAGTGTGCGTATATGGCGGGTGTGGGAGGGGGCACTGATGCAGGATAGAATGTCCCTATTTTTATTTGAGGAATGTTGGGGGATATGCCATCGGACTTTGCAGTTTAGCCCTGTAGGCCTCAATATGAAACTAGATGTAGGCATAATAACCCACTAGAGAACTACAAAGTTTTGTGGGTTTCAAATAATTGATGTGACCAGTGCTTATTTTCCTAAAAAAAATGTTTAGGGGTACTCTCATTTTCCTGTTGTTGTTTAGTCGTTTAGTCGTGTCTGACTCTTTGTGACCCCCTGGACCAGAGTCCGCCAGGCACTCCTGTCTTCCACTGCCTTCCGCAGCTTGGTCAAACTCATGCTGGTAGCTTCGAGAACACTATCCAACCATCTCGTCCTCTGTCGTCCCCTTCTCCTTGTGCCCTCCATCTTTCCCAACATCAGGGGGTCCTTTCCAGGGAGTCTTCTCTTCTCATGAGGTGGCCAAAGTATTGGAGCCTCAGCTTCAGGATCTGTCCTTCCAGTGAGCACTCAGGGCTGATTTCCTTAAGAATGGATGCATTTGATCTTCTTGCAGTCCATGGGACTCTCAAGAGTCTCCTCCAGCACCATAATTCAAAAGCATCAATTCTTCGGCAATCAGCCTTCTTTATGGTCCAGTTCTCACTTCCATACATCACTACTGGGAAAACTCATTTTCCTACTCATATTGAAATACTGCCCCTCAATGAGGCCAAACTTAGATTCACAAAATGTTTAGGGGTATGCATACACCTGCGTCGCCCCAGAAAAAAGCACGGTATGTGACTAATCAGCAGCCCATGTATGCAATTAATAAAAATTATAATAAAATTTATTACCTTACCATTTGTATAGCGCTTTCAAGTGTTCAAAGTGGTTGACGTTTATTATTTAGCTGTAATACATACAACATCCCTGTAAAGTAAAGTCACTATTGCTATTACCTTCCATATTGCAGATGGGAAGGCTGAAGCCAAGAGCGAGAGTAGATTGCCAATGGCTACCTACTGTGTTCAAAATGAGAGATGAAATTCAAAGCAGGAACTTCCTGATTCACAGCTCCACATCTTAGGCCCATTCTAATTAATTTATGCTTAATTAGTTCATATTATAGCCTAAAGAAACTGAGAGACTGCCTCACGGTTGCCTAGTGAATCTATGCCAGTGCCTCTGGTCTCCTTCATTCCTTTAATCCCCTGTTGCACAACAAAACAGAAGAGAATGAAGTGAGTAAATTCTTTAATTCTGAAACTCAGTTGCCCTTTTTTTGAAGACATGAAGAACAGATTTGCATCTGGTTGGCTCTCTTATCTATATATTGCTTGTTATTACATCAAATGTGTTCAACCCAGGCGGGAATTCATCCCTCATTTCAGTTAGTTTTTACCTTTCACATCAATATACACGTCCGTGCTTGCTCTGCTCAGATGGCACTCCCATGTGCATCCTTCCCCCCCCAAACGTGCCGTCCTATAGATAGCTGATTCTTAGAACAGTCCTTTTTTGATGTCAGTGATTTTTCAGAAGTAAAATGGAGACATGGAACTGCTGCATATTTGCCCAAGGATACAATGCAAGCCAACAACTATGACAGAATTAGAGCTTGAAAGTCCTTTGCTCCGAATCCCATGAACATTTGTCATCTTACATTGCCTCTCTCAAAGAGACCAAAAAAAAAAAAAACTGAACAGGGAAGTCATAGTTTGTATTATCTTGACCTGTTTTTATTCAGAAAAACAACCTTCACTCTGTGTTCTCATGGAGATGTCTTAGTTCCATCTCCAGTTTCCAGGCCTTGAAATTCTTAACAGGTGCCTGAGGGCAGGTAGGTTTTGAGCACGAATCCTGTTTTTGCATTTCTTCTGCACATGTTTGGCATTCAATGAGCGAGACTGTTTCTTTTCCTTTAAGGCAACATTTCTGTGTCAGCTCTGTTTCTCTTCCTTTCTGGCATAAGCACCTTGACACAGCGCCTACCTCTTGTGGCTCACTCCTTTCTCTAATGCAAGTAGGAATATCTCCAGATTTGGCTTTGCAGTCTATGGTACACATGGGATGGAGTTATTTGTTTCATTTGTGTCTCTAATTTTACTAGTGACATACATATAGGCACACCCAGACTGTTTATTTTTGAGAAGCTCAGTTGTAGATCATATGGTTTGAAAGCAAAAGGTCCCAGGTTTTAAATATACATATTTTTTTTATTTTTATGGAAAACAACAACAACATAGAAGCTGGTAAATTCTTCTCTGGCACAAATCCAGATTTGGGGTCCAGGGTTTCTGGTATCTTGGGGCCAGGGGAGCTGGGGTTATAGTTTAGTGGTGGTGCTCTTCCACTGGCACTACTGGACCCTAAGACTCTGTGTCTGAGTCTCTGGGTTTATGACAGAAGGAGATAATGCCATCTCTCTCAGCCTATATAGTTGGGACGTTACAGGTTATCCACTGTTCCATCTCTTTGCATCAATATGAAAGCCACTACCAAGTTTTTCAACCCATACGCTCTGTTTTCGTTCCTTCATCCATCTCAAGAAAGCACAACATATCGAGTTCACTTTAATGATTGTCTCCTGCAGTGGGAGATGAACAATTCGGCCATCTTCTGAAACAACCTTGTAGAGCAATTCTGTCATTTCCTGGATTTTTATTGTCTTGTTGTGACAGTAACTCTGGCATTTGACAATAGCTGACATTTACTGAATTCCTTTTTATCCTTCCCCACCTAAACTTGAAAACCTTATCTGAATGAAAAACATTAGATAATATAGTAATAATATAAAGAACTGCATAGCTGTGCATGGCAGCTAGCATTTCTCTTTTAATATTTGTGTTCCTCATAATTGCGGGGATGATACAGGAATAGTACACAGAGATTCTATTGGTTCGATAGGAAATTGGAACAGCTGCTATCAGCTTAGCCTACCAAAGTTAAGTATACAATTTACCTGAGTCAGCTGCAAATCATAGCTAGTAAAAGAAGATTGAGGTTAATCATCCCATATATAAATGCTGTAAAATAATGATCAAATCCATCTAAAAATAATAATTTATTGCTTTGTTTCTGTCTGAAAGAATCCTCTCCTGACTTTGTAACCTTAAGGAAGTAACCATCTGAGGTAGGCCATGCAATAACAGCTATATTGCATTGTGCCATGTTCTCAGGCAGTAGCAAATTGGTTTTGTGGCCCCATCAGAGAATCCCATCACGTATGAGTCTTGGAGTCTCTACTGCAACAAAGGAGACATAAGTCAGTGTGACCCAGTCCTCGATTAGATCTTGTAACTACCATTTACAGCAGTGGCCAGCGAACTTTTTCAGGAGGGGGCCGGTCCACTGTCCCTCAGACCTTGTGTGGGGCTGGACTATATTTTGGGGGTGGGAATGAACGAATTCCTGTGCTCCCACAAATAACCCAGAGATGCATTTTAAATAAAAGCACACGTTCTACTCATGTAAAAACACGCTGATTCCTGGACCATCCGCGGGCCGGATTTAGAAGGCGATTGGGCCGGATCTGGCCCCCGGGCCTTTGTTTGCCTACCCATGATTTACAGGTTGTGGCAGGATGGTCATGAATAGAAGCATCCATACCTAACTTTCTCTAGCCTGGTATAAACTCAATTTCATCTGTGCTAGTTAACATCAGTAGCAGCAACAGGAGGTAAAGATAAGTCTTTTAACAGCTGCGAAATTAGCCCTATGAATGAAGAACACCAATCCATTATATTGGCAAAGACCCAAAGCTGCCTCAAGAAAAGTTTTGGAAGAGCATCTAAACAGCTCAATTTGAACTAATGCGGGTCTTTTCAAGCCAGACAAGTCAATATGGGAATACTTTCCTGAAGCGAGAAGGTTTGAAAACAACTGAGTTATAGCATTTGATAAGAAATTAGGAGATGATTCTCTTGAGTTAGATTACTTGGTGGCTGTCTGTTTAGCAGAGAGTATACCACATGCCCTCGCTACCACAAAGTACCCATCTGAGCTCAGACAAAGATAATCTTTGCATTTTTTCACTGATGGCCATGAAGAGAAGTTCTTGTGTCTTAGTTCCTCAGACTATGCAAGTGCTATTTAGCTACTTCTGAGTTATTATGCTAATTATATAGCCTATTATACTTCATATTTTTAAGGATCATCATGCAATGCTGGTTCTCATCCCCTTACTATTTAAAGTACATTTTATGCAAATGGTATTTATTAAAAAGGAGTGTTTAATAAGCCCCTTGTGGCAGCAAAAATGCAGCAGTCAAGGTCTCATTGTTATGCAGAATTCCTGGAAAAAATATATTTTTATGTATTAAACCCAAGCTAGTTACACATTTTTATGTATTAAACCCAAGCTAGTTACACAAAGAGCATAAAGGACATCATGCTAACCATTAACAGATCAGAAACTGGTAAACCTCCCTGTGACTAAGCCATGGTTAGTGTTTTGGGAATGTTGCATCTGCACTCCTGTGGTCGTAACATACATGCTGGTAGAAACAAAAACTCCATCCACTTCTTTTAATTGGCATGGCTATTCTGAAGTATTGAAGCTACTACAAGAAAGGTTTCAGGCACTATCCAACCTGGTTTAAATAACGCCTTCAGTTTAAACAGCCTCAGTGGAAGGGCTCCAAGTTCTGATTTAGGCCAAATCCTTTGTCCAAACCAATAAGAAACACACCTGTGTGCAACTCAGTGTTGGAGGACAGAGCTGCTGTGTCACACAGCACCCCCCTGCGCCCATCAAAGTGAGCCTGTCGAACTCAGGTGCACTGTCCCTTTGCCAGGGTTGAAAGTGAGATTCAGCAGTCAGCCCATATATAATGGACTTCACCTTTGCCCAGCCCAATATATTTTGCTGCCTGAATGGTACCTCCACCATTCAATGTACAGAAACGCACTAGAATGGCAGTTCAATCTTACTTTCCACATGGGCAATAGGATAATGTCCTCCAGTGCACCTGAAGACAGTAGGATAGTTATGGGGGTGCAGGACAAGCCATGTGGCTCACACCACTCTGTCCTTCAGCAGCTCCTTCTGCTGCCCACCAGCATTCGCTGAAAGATGCTGTTACCTTACTCTCCCTAACGTCACCCCTGCCTTAGCCTCAGGCAGCAAAATGGTTTTGGCCAACTGGTCCTTTCTATTCCTTTTTTGTTTTGTTTTGTTTTGTTCAAGAGAGTTTATTTTAATAAAAATAGAGCCCAGCATGATATCTGTGGGCGTTTTCCTGGCTTGCGTCCAATTTAAATGTTGTGGGTTTAATTTGGGCTTCTTTTTCTTTTCAACACGCAGATGAAGGGGCTTCCACCCACCCCTGCGACGACACATACTGTGGTCCTTTCCCTGAATCTGAGCCAGAAGTGAAGGCTGTAGCTCACTTTCTTCGCAAACACCGGAAGCAAATAAAAGCTTACCTGTCCTTTCATGCATATGCCCAGATGTTGCTGTATCCCTACTCTTACAAGTATGCGACTATTCCAAATTTCAGCTGTGTGGTAAGTATAGGATTTGAAGAATTTTGAATCCTTGCAGATCACTTTGAATTTGAAGAAAGTACCGTACTTTTTCATGTATAAGACAATGTTTTTTATTTTAAAGTTATGTTAAAAAATAGGGGGTCGTATTATACTCGGATAGTGCATAGGGGGGACATGGGATTTGTTGCTGTCGCGAGCCGGAGATTGTCTGCGGCTATTGGGCGTGTTATTGGTGGCTGCGGCAAGGGGTGGTATTGACTAGCTGCTGCTGCGGGCGATTGGAGGGGACAGATGATGTGCGACTTGCAATGTGTGCGAGTGGCAGCATATGTCAGGCAGGTGAGCGATTTTCCGGATTCCCCCCTAAAAAAAGCTCAGCAACTCTGGGCAATCTCCCCCCCCCCATTTTCTTAATTTGGAGTTCCCCAAAATAGGGGGCGTCTTATACTCACCTCACAGAGTGTTTGTTGTGGGAGAGGAAGGGAAAGGACATTGTTAGCCGCCTTGAGACTCCTTAAAAGGTAAAGGGACCCCTGACCATTAGGTCCAGTCATGACCGACTCTGGGGTTGCGGCGCTCATCTCGCTTTATTGGCCGAGGGAGCCAGTGTATAGCTTCCGGGTCATGTGGCCAGCATGACTAAGCCGCTTCTGGCGAACTAGAGCAGCGCACAGAAACGCCGTTTACCTTCCCGCCCAAGCGGTACCTATTTATCTACTTGCACTTTGTGCTTTCGAACTGCTAGGTTGGCAGGAGCAGGGACCGAGCAACGGGAGCTCACCCCGTCACAGGGATTCGAACCGCCGACCTTCTAATCAGCAAGTCCTAGGCTCTGTGGTTTAACCCACAGTGCCACCCGCGTCCCTGGGACTCCTTAGGGTAGTGATAAAGCGGGATATCAAATCCAAACTCTTCTGCTGCTTCTGCTTGGTGTGTGGCTCTCAGTTCAAAGTAGTTATACTTCATATTTATGCATGGGCATATCATGCAATGTAATTGTTATATGATCAGTAATGAATACAATAAGCAATTTGCTTCATTTGAGGATCCAAGAGAGATAGTGCAAAACATCAGGAGTGTTGCAGAAAGATTTTGTGGCGCCGGGTCTGACAGGAGTTAGATGAGTGCCCAAAATACTGTGACAAAGGCAGCCAGGGATTTAAAAAGCCAATCAAAAATGCCCATGTGTATTTAACTTGAGGTTAGACTCTGTTTCCTTGCCTCCTTAAACTTCAGTCAGTGCTTTCACCATCCATATAGCTATGCTAATATCTGTTCTATGGGAAGAGAATGTATTATGGGAATTGCTAGGCAACAGATTACGTGCTCTCAGTCAGTGCTACTTGCAGTTGAGAAGGGAACCTCTGAAGCAATGCAACTGATTGCTTGGTCTAAGAATATTTTGAAGGATACCAAAAAGCCAAAGAGGTGCATCGGAGATCATTTGCAATATCACAGAGGTGGCCAGAGCATCATTCTTGGACCAAAGTCAGGGCTTGGTGCAAGAGAGCACCTGCTCTTCTCCATACTTGGCAGAAAGGTGGAGACTGTTTGGTCTCCAGTGGATCCCCTGTATTCTATGCACATTCTCTGTCCAGTAGCAAATTGCAGCACGGCACGAGGCACAGCAGGAGAACAACACCCTCATGTCAAGAGATATGTCAAAAGGCCATGTCACTCTGTTTTCACATTGGTGGTGAGGAAGAAGGAAACATGATGGAGAACTGCAATGAAAGGTCACAAGCCATCAAGTGCACTTGCACAAATATCAAATACCCAAGGACAAGGCAGTTGCACAGAAAACAAAAGAAAGGCGCATTTACCCATGCCGTCAACAACCATGTAAGATGTGATCTCAGTTTATTGTGAATGGCACTGAGCTGCAAAGCAGAATCACAAAGGATTTCCTTTCCGTTTCCATCCCCGGAGGCAAACTTCACAAGCACCAGATCCTCAGATTTATTTTGCATGTTGAGATTGGCCAACAGATGAAAGCTTTACCATGGGCTTCAGTATTCAGAAATGAGGGGACTCTTTAATAATTCCTGAGCTGAAGGCAAACAGGCTTCTGTCCAGCATACTAGACGGAACTGTGCAGCCAGCCACTCTTTGAATTAGTGCACTAAATTATTTAGGGCCTTGAAACTGGAGAAAAGGATACACAACTCCCCACATTTAAGTCTTGTCTTTGACTGCGTTTTACAGCACAGACATGTTCATGTGTAGTCTATTTCAGCCTTTTGGGGAGATGGTTATTTAATTTATAAAACTATTTGTTTCAGTAACCATGGTCAGGGGATCTGAAGTGAAGTTGTATGACAGTGGGATTGAGGTGGGATTGGACCCTAAGGGTCATCAGTATCATGGGATAGGGTTTGTCGAGGATTCACAGCAATGATGCTCTCAGGAGCAAACTTGCAATAAAAGTCATTTTATTTTGTTTAAATATAGAATTAAAAGGTATTCACACAGAGTGGTGCATGCTCTAATCTCTCGCTTGGACTACTGCAATCTGCTTTGTGTGGGGCTACTTTTGAAGGTGACCCGGAAACTACAACTAATCCAGAATGCGGCAGCTAGACTGGTGATTGGGAGTGGCTGCCGAGACCACATAACACCGGTCTTGAAAGATCTACATTGGCTCCCAGTACATTTCTGAGCACAATTCAAAATGTTGGTGCTGACCTTTAAAGTCCTAAATGGCCTCGGTCCTGTATACCTGAAGGAGTGTCTCCACCTCCATCATTCAGCCCAAACACTGAGGTCCAGTGCCGAGGGTCTTCTGGCAGTTCCCTCACTGCAAGAAGCCAAGTTACAGGGAACCAGGCAGAGGGCCTTCTCGGTAGTGGCATCCGCCCTGTGGAACGCCCTCCCACCAGATGTCAAAGAGAGAAAGAACTCCCAGACTTTTAGAAGACATCTGAAGGCAGCCCTGTTTAGGGAAGCTTTTAATGTGTAATAGACTATTGTATTTTAATATTTTGTTGGAAGCCACCCAGAGTGACTGGGGAAACCCAGCCAGATGGGCGGGGTATAAATGAATTATAATTATTATTATTATTATGTAAGAAGTCCTACTCACAGCAGACCCATTGAAGTTAATGGACATGGCTAACTTAGGTTCATTGATTTCAGTGGGTTTCCTCTGAGTAGGACTTAGTTGAATACAGCCCTTTATTTTTATTTATTATATTAATATCCCACCATGGAATTTGGGGCAGCATCACTCCCAGGCAGTCATTCATCCAGACACTGTTTCCAGTCATTCATCCAGACACTGTCTCAACAGAGACCTGAGCTGAAGCACAAAGTACTGGCATTTGGACAGTCACTACACACACACAAACACACATCCTTATCCTCAGAACACATCCAAAGGAGAAACCAGGGGTGCTTGAGGAATTTGATTTCTATAGATTCTGATGCAAATTGACACCTTCTGGATGAATGTGTGAATTGGTATGTATTATCTTTCTGATTTTGCTCTTCTCCAAATTTGCAACAGCAGCAGAAAAATAATAATCAAATTCAGATAAATATGTATTTTGATACATATTTTGAGATAGAATAGGTTACTTCAATACATGTTTAAATATAAATGTTCATGCATTTTTGTAAATATATATATATATATATATGTATATGTATGTATGAGATTAATGTGGAAACAGGACAAAATGAACCTTATGAATGAACATCTGCAGTACTGACATGGATCAGAAACAGACTGTTCTGTCCATCCCTGGTTTCCATATATGGATCAGCAATGCATAAAGTTAGTGACCTCTCATATGGCAACCTAGTTAACAGATGTGGAACTGCAGGCGCATCCCTATTTAGAAGCCTAGAATCTGTCTTCCCATGATAGCACAACAGAGCTCACTCAGCCTCCTGCTTCTTCTTCTGTGGTTCCCTGTATGAGAATAGCACTTAGACCAGAGAATAAAACTTGGGGGGAGAAGAAAGAATGGGAATGCAGCTACTTCTGTCTCCACAGTCCATATTCTTCCACTACCATCAGTCCTGTTGCCATTTATAATACTTATAAATAAATAACTGTAATGAGCTTTACAGAATGCAAGGGGACTGATCCCCACCTTGAGCTTAGAGTCTAACACAGAGAAAGCAACCAAGGAAGGATGCAGGGTTCACAGGGAAAGAACATCCAGTTCTTTCAGCTGCACATGATTAGGCTGCAAGCTTGAATTCAGTGGGGCTTCCTCTATGTAAGCAGGGTTAGGATTACTTATTACAGGATAAGTTGCAGGAACTGTGATACATTATGGGTTGAGCCAAAGGCTTTGAATGAAGATGGTGGTGGTATCAGACAGGTGTTTTGGGAGGTGATTCTAAGTTTCCAGGGCAGCAAGGGAGAAAGGGTGGAGTCTTTTGAGGGAGCAGGAGAACTAGTTCAGACAGCAGAAGGTTGTGAAGCTGGAGAAGCAAAGGTCATGGGCAGAATGTACTGAAGGCCATGGAGGACTGTGAAAGCACAGTCAATAAGCTTGTGCTGGATCTGGGAGTGGACAGGAAGCCAGTGTAAGGTTTTCAATGAGTGGCATCTCACAACCAGAGTGACAAATGAGGTGAATGGTTTTGGGAGCCAAACCTTGCTTGGGTGTGAGGGAACCAAGGTAAGGCAGCAGAAGACCAGAATGGAAATCATGCTGCACAGAAAAATCTATTGAAACCGTTTAGTAATAGATGTGTGACAGAATGGTTGTTATCCTTGTGGGCACGTAGCTACACACTTCTTCAACTATTTTACCAAGTACTGAATAAATTCCACCTATTTCTTCGTACCATGGCGGATATCTGCTGTGACTCTTCATAACTGTTACCGCCAGCTCTCTAGAGGTATCCAAAAATGTCAGCACATCTGGGCACTCTGTATATACTCTCTCATTTGATTCTTAAATGTAAAATATATAGCAATACAGAAGCAGAGTCTCAGCAGTTCCCTTATCTGTAACATCATAATTAAGTTTTTTGAAAGTTGGTTCCCGTCACAGACTGGCTGTTGCAACTGCAAAATATAATTCAGGGATATTTCTGCTTAGTGAATGGTTCTTGTCAAGATAAATCCCTTTCTTTTTCATATCCTGGACAGAAACAACTCTGCTACTGAAATCACTTAAATATAATGATATTCTGAGTATTTCAGTAAGCCCAGCCTTGTCGCTCTGGAACTGCATCTTCTTGAGTGTGAATTGGATGAAGATTCTCAGTAGACATCTGAAAAGTAGCCTTAATGGCATGAAGATCCTGGGAATCTGGGGCAGGTACCAGTGTACCACCACCACAACCCGTCAAAGTTAACCTGCAGGCATGGGAGAAGATAAAGATCTGGCATGTTGGACCAAAAGATTCCCCACTCTTGCACAAAATTAACTATTCTCATAAGGTGAATTGGAGACCCGTTGGAAGCAGAGCATGAAGTTCCAGGGAGGGATAGGACCTTTCTTTTTCTGCAGCCAACCCATGCATAGATTGTAAGCATCCTGGCAGAGGATCCTTTAATTGCCCAGTCATTCCAAGGATGCAGGTGGCGCTGTGGTCTAAACCACTGAGCCTCTTGGGCTTGCCGATCAGAAGGTTGGCGGTTCGAATTCCCGCAATGGGGTGAGCTCCCGCCGCTCTGTCTCAGCTCCTGCCAACCTAGCAGTTTGAAAGCACGCCAGTGCAAATAGATAAATAGGTACCGCTGCAGCAGGAAGGTAAACAGTGTTTCCGTGCGCTCTGCTTTCCATCATGGTGTTCCGTTGCGCCAGAAGCGGTTTAGTCATGCTGGCCACATGATCTGGAAGCTGTCTGCGGACAAACACCAACTCCTTCGGCCTGAAAGCGAGATGAGCGCCGCAACCCCATAGTCGCGTTTGACTGGACTTAACCGTCCAGGGGTCCTTTACCTTTTACCTTACCATTCCAATATGATCTTAGAAAAAAGGGGAAGATAGAAAACAAAACTTTTCTTCTTTGTTCATCCTTGTTCACTGCTTTAAGGGTGGGGGCAGAGGCATCCTTTCTTATGCCTCCTTTAATGCCATTGTTCGAATTAGTAATTAAGTCCACAAATCCTTACATGCAGTGACAGGCAACAGGTATATGGCAGCATACAAGACCTCATACAAGACCTCTACATGCTAAAATGTGAACCAGATTATTTATGCTGGGTTTTGAAAGCTTTGAAATGGGAATGAAGTAAAAACAAGTTTGAGGAACATTGTCCTAAATTGTTGGATGTCACTTTTGAAATAACTATAATTGTTTCTCTCATTCTCTCTCTGTTTGTTTGTTTTTTGTTTTGTTTTGTTCCCTTCCCAGGAATCTGCTGCTTTTAACGCTGTAAATGCCTTGCAGTCAGTTTATGGGATAAGATACCGATATGGCCCTGCCTCCAGCACTTTGTGTAAGTTTCTCCAGTGTGCTAGTTCATTGGTTTTGTATTTGTACTGTGTTAGTGTTGTTGGCTGTGTTGTAAAGATGCAAGCAAACCATTTCAAAGAGAACTTTGTTCAGTATGCTATGAGAAGCAAGAGACGGCTGCATGAAATTTACATTATATTTTTACACACCACCCTAATCTCTTTGAGTAGTGCGAGATTTCTGGGGTTCCAGACACTTATCTACAGTTTCTGTTTCCTTTTGGGGAATAAGGCACAGCAGAGACTGTGGTGTTTTTATCATATATGGTTTTATTTACATGCCACACACACACACACACACACACACACTTACACAACCTGCACCTAGATGGAGGGATTGCAGGACATTCACATCCTATGAGGGTCTAGCTTCCCTCTTAAGGGCAGCTTTGGATTCAAAGTCTCTTGGTCCCAACCTGTCACCTCCAACTCACATGGAATTCTGCCCCTCCTTCCCCTTCTTGCTGCCAGCTGGCTTCAAGGACCTCCCCCCAACCTAAAACCCAAAGCTGAAACCCTAAACTTGGGCGTTGTCTGCTACCATTGGCCTTTGCTTCTGCTGTTCACTCAGAGCTGGCAGTATTTACATTGCCAGTCGTTCTTAATGGCCCAATATTTTGCTCTCTTTGTTTCTTGCTAATGACCCTCCCAAGGACTTCCTGAGCATGGAAAAGTGGTTTGAACTGCCCTTTTGACACTACAGGATTCAGAAGTCTGGCAGCTTCCCTTAATACCCCAAGCATCAACTTATTCCTAACATTTACTAAATCTAAGAATTTAGGGAGATCTTGCCCCCACAAACTCATAACAGTATTTAGATGCCAGCCTGACACATGTCTTGTGCACAAGCAAAAACTCTTCCATGCATGTCCAGTGGAGGGAGCAATGTGCCCTTTATGTGCCAGACTCTTGTACCCCATGGGATTCCCACAGGACCTTGGATGGACTTTTCAGTAAGAATGGAGATTGTCCCTGGAAAGGAAAGCTGAAGAGCTCTCATGAGTGAGCAGAACTATGCATGCAATGCTTTGGGTCCCATCCAATGACTGAAGTGGGATTTAAGAAGCCTAACCATGTGACCCAGATCTTCTTGATGTACTAATAATTGTAGCAATGGAGTCTTAGGCTGGCAAAAAAAGCCCCAACAACCACCACTCTGCCTCTTGGAGACAATATAGAAGGATCTTTAGAGGGCATTGAGAAACAACTGTCATAATAAATGATGTTTGTGATTATTCAAATGGAGCTTTCAGTCCAGCTCAGTTTATGGCCAACTAGTCAGAAGTTAACAGTTGATGGTGCAAGTTGAATTCCCATTCATCTAAAGGGACACTCAGCCCATTCAGTGGTGTCTGAATGAGGACCACAGTGTGGATGGGCATCCAGACACGTATCTGAATGTGGGTCGGTTACAGGAAAAAAAAATGCTTCCTTGCACGGATCTCTTTTGCTGATCAGGGCATATGTATTTTGAGCTTACAAGGATGTCTGGGTTGTCTCTTATCACATATTTGTAGAGAATATTGATGTACTGAGAATTCACTCAGACTCTGGGTTATGTTCTTTTTGAATTCTGGGTTTAGATCACAATCATTTTGAAGACAATAAAAAACCAAAGTAAAATATCTTCAACAGGGAAATATTTTACAGAATATTAAAAATTCATCTTCTTCCCAGCGGAGTTTGGGATGTTTAAAGTCTGAATTTTCAATAACTGTCAGAGCCTGAATAGAAGTCTCCAGACAACTATGATAGACAAAAGAAATCCAGCAGCTTTATATAGCAAAGGAATATATGCTTCACTCGTTTAGTTTGTTCTGATCTGAAACGTTGGAAGAACGAATGCAGAGAGAAATAAATGCTTTTCTTCAATCTACTGAAAATTTAGTGGTACAAAATGAAAAGTGGTATGAACATAGCCCAAGGACTAGGGCACCTGTGGCCCTTCAGATGCCACTGGGATACAATTCCCTGACTGTTGGCTTGGGGTTGATGAGAATTAAAAGTGTAACAATATCCGTAAGGCCATAGGTTGCCACCGGTTTCCTAGACAAAGTATTAACAGGACACTTCATTCCCTAAGGCAACCAACACCACAATCCTATAAACATCTACCCATAAGTAACTCCCACTGAGTTCAGGGGGCTTACTGCCAGGTAAGTGGCTATAGGATTGCTGCCTTTTCTGTTTTTTCATACCAACTGGACGTTTGGTTAAGCATCCCCCGCCTTGCCCCAACTTCTAACAACATACTTCCTCATGCTGTTTTCAGCCACACAGCAACTGCCATGTCATGTTAGGTTTTTAAGTTTTAAAAAAAATAGATTTTAAAAAGATATTGTTATAGTTAATGAAGACTATAGTGGGAGGGCTCAGCTTGTAGTTAGCCGCAGATTGCGCCATTCAACCCTTGTTTAATTCAGTACTTCGGTGTGGGAAAGCACAACAAATAAGAACTGCACTTCACTCCTTCGGCACCAGTGGAAATGTGGGAGGTAGCGTGTTCTTTTTTCTTCTAGCCCACAGCAAGCTGAGTGCAGCTCGCGACAGGGATTAATGTTCTTCTTGAGAAATGTTATGATTAAGGCTGGAGTTCTGTACATATTTACCTGGGAGCAGGAAGTGGGGGATTTGATACAGTTGACGCTTAAAGATGATCTTGCCTGATTCACACTTTTCAAAACACTATGCAAACCATATCCATTCTTCACAGTTTGTTGCTGTTTTTATTGTTGTTCTAATAATATTTACATCCCTCCTTTTGCTCAAAACTGGGACTCGATGTGGAACACAAAAATTAGAACAAATACAGATAAAACACACAAATACAGCTGAAAACATATAAAAGGCTATTGAAATTTGCAGTTATCCAAATTTGCAGGGCAGTTCTCCAGCCAAGTAATGTGTACAAACATGCATATACTAAAGTTTGCATATAAAAGCATATATTAGTGAAAATAGCATGCTGGAATGCATATGGGGAAACTGCATTGCAAATATGTGTATAGAGCGCAAAACTGAATATAAAATGTGTATAGTGAGGGAAATTCACAGGAAAAATGCTGATCGATTTCCATGAAATGGAGATGTGGAGAACTGGAGCTAAGGCTAGAAAGATGAGAAACTGAAAGTGACATGTTTATCCATTCCTAGCGGGCAGTAAGTTTCATCAAACTCAGTAGGATTTAAATCTGACTAGACATGCATAGGATTGCATTGTTAGTAAATTGTAAGGAAGTTTTTCTTCCTAGCCTTTCCTTTCCTTGAGCCTGATCTTAGAAAATAAACTTCCATGTATCGTCTTACACACAAGGCAAGTTGAAACCTTTGTGAAAGGAGAAAGTAGAGAATGTTATCCATGCTATTTTGTTTTCCATTGTGTAATATGTAGATCTTCTTTAGAGTTAAAATTAATTACATCAACCCTGGTCCTCTGAGTCATTGCAGCAGTGGAGAAGTGGTCAGGTTGATTTGGTTACTAAGTCTTAAACTTGCCAGCACTGTCAAATGGGCCACTCCAGCATCATGCAGTGCTAAGAAGCAGCATAGAAATGGATGAAGATGGGCTGACTGTCTCAGGTCACTGCAAGCTGATAGAACCAGGTCTGCCAGCACAAAATTGCCTTGGTAGTCAGCAGTTTGAACTCAATTACAAAGCAGATATAGTGCAGCAAGGTGAAGGACTCCCTCTTGCCCCACCTGCAATATAGGTATTTTCACTGTACTACATACATCTACAGAATCAGGGGAAAGAGAGCTGATGAAACTGTTTTTGGATCAAATTTTAGTCCAACTTGCAAAGCTTCTTTCTCTTCGGCATCTCTGGATTTGAGGACATTAAGCGCCTTTGGAGTTGCTTAGAAAAACAACTTAAAATATAAACTTGTGGAATTAGCATGTTCTTTCATACACATCACTTAAAATTGCTTCCCCCCCCCTTCCTCTTCCTTTTTCCAGATGTGAGTTCTGGCAGTTCTATGGATTGGGCATACAAAAATGGCATCCCATATGCGTTTGCATTTGAGCTGCGTGATACAGGTCATTTTGGATTTCTACTGCCGGAGACCCTAATTAAACCAACGTGCACAGAGACCATGCTGGCTGTTAAAAATATAACCATGCATCTGCTGAAAAAATGTCACTAGGGTTTGCAGCAAAGGGCCAAAACTGTATTTCTTTTTAACTGTTATTGAAAATGTTTATTACTTAGACAATGTCAAGTCAATGGAGCCTAGAATCTGTCCTGCTGGTGGAGATAATAAAAGTGGGGGGAGGAATGACATTCACACTGCATGTAGGTTGAAGAGTGTGATACATATTCAGGGCTATGTGTATAATGGAATCATACCACTCAAGTGTAGACATTGGTTTTGAGCTGGAAGGAATATGGGTTGGCAAGGCTGAAGAAATTCAAAGAGCTGGGGATGAGACTATAGCAGAGACGGGGAACCTGTAGCCTTTAAATGTGGGACTCTAACTCCTGTCAGCCACAGCTAGCATGACCAGAGGTCAGGGATGATGGGAGTTGGAGTCCATTGTGATTTTCTTTGAACAGTGTATGAAAAATAAATGTAAGCCCTGTCAAGGAGGGGGTCGTTTTCCCAAGTCCTCCCTCCAAGCTACTAATCAATCACACACGGGCACTGAACGGGTTCCAGGCTTTATTGACTTCTTCTCTTCCACCAACTACAGAGCATCAAACAGCAAGTTTAAAACATGGCATGTCCCCCCCCCCCAGCAGGTTAATTCAAAGATTTACAGGGGCTGGGGAATGCTGGCAACCAGCCAGCCCCATCACATGCTCCCACTTTGGGGACTAATTGTTACCACCTTCCTGAGGGGCCCCACCCAGCACTACTTGCTCACAGGATCACTACTTCATGACAAGACCTGGCCCTCTGTTATTAGCATAAATAATTATTGTGGTGCTTACCACAGCAATTAACACATCGTCTCTGAGTTGGCAAGAATGGACTGTACAAGGAGTGTGCAACCTTTGTTTGTCAAAAAACTGTATTTCCTCAATGGTAGTTCGTTGGGGGCCATATACCAGAAGTGAAAGCAGAATAACATGGATGGGACAACTAATTTTCTCTTTCTGCCACTCCTTTCCCTCCCAACTACCCACCTTTTTTTCTCACCCTCTTTTTTCTCCCCCTTTTTCTCTTTCAGTCACCACTCCCCCCTCCCCCCCCCATATTTTTCTGCTTCTTGAAATTTGGCTGAGGGTCACAGGTTGCCCACACTTAGCCTGGAGAATAAAATATGTGAGCCTTATTGCTTAGGGGGTTGTGGAACAGTGATCCAGTCCAGCTGTAGTCTGGAATTTTTGCTGATGGACATCATTCTTGCTGATGGACAACATCCATATTTGGATATGCAGTAAGATGTGCTTTCCAGTCTAGAAAATGATGGAGCTTCCACATGAGGAACTCCTTCATTGGATTGGGGTGAAAATGTGCAACTGTACTGGCCTTTGCTCCCTTGATACTTCTTTTAACATCAGTTGTAAATGGAAATTTTATATATTTTGCTTTTAATAACACCGGAACTTGTTAAATAAAGCACATCTTTAACTAAAATGGCCTGATATTACTGCTGCTGTGATTCTGAAAGAGAAGGGATGGTCACCCATGACGTTCTGTAACATATATTCCCAATTCTTTTGGCTTGCAAAATTAAATTGCAAACTGCAAAAATACATCACCTTTATCCTCATTAATTTAGCTACCATGTAGTCACTGATAGCCCTTTTCTCCGTTAATTTTTATAATCATATTTTAGCCATTCAAGTTGGCAACCATCACTACTTGGACTTAGCCCTCTTATTTTGCCAAGTGAGGAATCCTGATCAAACAATTGACATATAATTTTATGTTAAAATATCCTCTCCAAGGTGCATTCGGAAGAAATAACTTCCTAATAGATTGGTGGTTCTTCATCAGTTATCATTTGCAGCAGTTTCCCTAGGAGTGTTCACATACCTTTTAAACAAGATACTTAAAAATGAACAGACGTATATGAGCAAACCCTCAAAAAAATGGATAGTTTTCTCTCTCTGATATTGGCTGACCGTTTTTAGCATTTCAATGGGCAGAAGAAAGAAATGTGTGCCCTGACACATTTTATTTTTCATCGGTTATTAACCAGCTAAAATGGAGAACTTTGACTCTAATTTATGGAGAGTTGCAGGCTAACCAAACCACTGCGCGCACACAAAAATGACTTCTGAGTGGAGTCACTGCAACAGCACCTTTTTATTCAAAAGGCAGATGAGTGTTTGGACCAGAAGGCCTTTCCCTCATTCTTCTTGACTGACAGAAATTGAGCAGTCAGGCAGAACCATCCAGCTGTCTTCATGTTGCAGTCCCTTGCAAAGTATCTCCCCTGGGTGAAAAATGCCAGGTCACCTATTGGATGGGTTGCCCCTCCATTAAGACATCAGGGAGTCTACTTATGAATAATACATTAAATCAGTAATTGAAAGAATCCCATTGAGGTACATGGAGGGGCCCTTGCACATTAAAAATGCAACATTAACAATGGTGGGGATAGCTCATGTGTGTTGTAAATTAAAAGAATACAGTATTTATTATTGGCCTTATACTGCATATTTTGCATTAAGGGAGACATGGCTTAAACCATTTTATCCCTGTGGTAGACTGCAACACCTCCTTTTTAAACAGTTACATTTCAATATATGTTCATCTTTTGCTAAGTAGGCTGTATATTGCTTTAAATTATGAATGAATTAGAGCTTATTATGATTCCTAAACTGGAATGCATTTTGTGTTTCAGGCAGGCAGAAGCACCATCAGGTTTAAATGTTAACTACAGATTATTGCGTTTTTGAGATGTGAACAAACATGACTGGAGTTAAGTGTGTGAAGGATAAGTACTCCTTTATCCAGCCTGCTGCTATTGCAAAGCTATTGTGTTCTTATGCCAACAAACTGTTGAAGACATGTCACCAAATGTATTGCTTCTAGTGAGGGGGGAATTCATTGTGAGGAGGTACATACATAACATCTGTCTATAAATTGGAAACATATTTTTGAGATTAAAATCAATATACAGTGGAACCTCAGTTTTTGAATGTAATCCGTTCTGGAAGACTGTTCGAAAACCGAGGATCAAAGGGCTGGCTGCAAAGTCAATGGGAAAAATTGAAGCCATTTGGCCATTTGGCTTCTGAAAATTGTTTGAAAACAGATGCATTCACTTCCGGGTTGTTGGCGAATTTTTCAGCTTCCAAGGCGTTCGACAACCGAGATTCCACTGTATAATTACAGATTTGGTTATTACTTAATGTGGCACACCATTTCTGAGAATCACCACACCCTGTAAGACTCTTCAACGGCATGTTATTGTTTTAGAAAAGGGTGTTCCAGCACTGTTGAAAATGACAGGTCTAGTTTTAAAAACTGAGAAGCACTTCTCCTTTCTAGAGAATATCATCCACTGTAGGAAGTGACCTACAGTTGTTGGGTGGTTATGTGTTTTTCCTCTTCTGGGCCTTCATATGCAACAGTGTGAAGTTCAGCTGCGCTCCTCCATCCCACTCCAGCAGAACTGTTGCAACACCCATTCAATATACACCTGGACCATGCAAAAGAGAAGCAACCACTAGCACAGCACTGTGAATGACAGCAGCTGTGATGGAGACATTGCAGTGCAAAAGCAAGGGGTACAACTGCTGCCAAGAATTGGGACTTTTGCACCTCATCCTGCACCACTGTCTCGCCATAAAGAATCATAGAGCTGGGCCATAGCATGGGGAAGTTTGTAGCCTTGTTCCTTAGAAATATTACTACATGCTGGAGTTGAACGTATTGTCAGAAAGGGTAAAAAAAAATATCAAAATCATCACCCATTACTGCATCCCACCTACGTTTCTTTTCACCCCCTCCAAAAAAAATTAGCTAATGAGGAAATCTGAACACTATACTAAATCTTAACCTTTGGTGGAATTAAAATCCTGAACCTGTTTTAAATATGTGAACTTTCTCACATACCTACGCAGGCTCTTTCACTCGGAAACAAGATGTCTTTCTGCACAGTGTGTACTGTATGATGTTTTATGTAATGGTACAAGTGTAGCATTTAATTGGCAAATCATACAGTTGCTAAAAGCAAGCCGACTGCTCCAAGTGTCTGCATTCTATCCTGGAATAGCACAGATATATGGCTTGGTTGATGTGATCCCTAATGCTTCCTGAGAATGCATGCACACTTTTTTTGAGGTACATGAAAAGCACTCTTTAATCCACTATAATATGCAGCTGGGAGGCTACCCTCAGGAGTAATTTGCCTCCATCATGGCTAGCATGCTGTCTTCACTCTGGGCTCTTCCTTTTCATTGCCAAGTTTAACCCTCAATGTAATCAGCCTCTTTTTCATCCAGGATTTGCAACAAACCCTGTAATTTCGGCACAGGGGGAAGGGTGGGGAGGGAGGGTTGCAGCACAAAATTGTCCACACTGTCGCCATCATTGTGCCCAGCCTGCAACGCGTTCCAATGGCCTGAGGTGTGGGCAAATGCACAGATACATTGCAGTACCTGTATGCAAAATGCAGCCAAAGAGTTGGCTAGGCTTCATGTGTGTGATGAGGCCTTGTTCTTTGCTGGGAAAAGCAAAATGCCACTTTGGGACATGCGTTATATTTCCAGACATCACAGATGCATTTCTGACGCTGACAGAAGCCCTAAAATGGATGACAATACTATGGTGTTACTAGAATGGTTTGTAGTGATTCTGTATGAGAAACCAACTCATAAAACCAGCGGATTGCGCAGCCAGTGAAGCAAGTCAGCATCTGTTTTCAAGAAGGTCACAATCTCTGGAGAATATTCCAATAACACAGGCAGATATCAAACAGTAGACTATGTGTGACTCTGTCTGGAAGGACACATATGAAGAAAAGTATTTTATTTTTTCAAAGAGATTCAGTATTGAAAGGTCCCGCAGACTGGGATCAGGAGAAGAAAAATGGGTCTCAGTAGCAAGCAAAGTGGACAATTCCTAACTCAAAAAATAGTATCAGTCTCATTATGTTCAGGGTAGGGGAGGCTACTATCAGGTAAATAGATACAGAGTTGAAACCTTACTCTTTAACTCATCGAGACTTTGCTAACTTTTGGTTAAATCTTAATTTATAATCCTTCACTAGATATTTAGCTCTCTGCTTCTATCTAATATTTGGGAGGAAATAGGTAATCAAGCCTATTGTCCCCCTATCGGAAGATCAATGCGTGAAACGGCTTGAGCTGGTTGCTCCAGCTGTGCCACATGGCCCTCAACAGCTACTGTTACCACTTTTGTAAGTTTAACTGCCTGTGCAACTTTTCTGACTGCTGTATGGAAAAGCACATGAATCAGACCTTTGTAAGTAAACCAAATTTTAACTTCCCAAATGTGAAGTTTTTTTCCTATGCTTTAAAAGAGTATTAGGCATATCCATGAAGGATAAATCTATCAATGGCTACTAGCCATAATGGCTATGCTCCCTGGTCGAAGGCAGTATGCTTCTTAATACCAGTTACTGGAAACTACAGGAGGGGAGTTGCTCTTGCACTTAGGTCCTGCTGGCAGGCCTCCTATGAGCTTTTGACGGGAGGTTATGAGATTTATAGTCTAAGGACATCTGGGGAAGGACGAGTTAATGGTTTTAAAGATCAAAAGCAGTATTGTAAACTGCTCCCAGAAACAATCTGGGAGTTAGTGCAGCTGATAAAGTATTGACATAATATGACATAAATACCCAGTCACAGTTGATGATCTTGCAGCTGTCTTTGGGCCTACTGTAGTTTTTGGGGCTGTCTTTAAAGGCAGTCTTACATACACCTCATTGCAAAAACACGGGAAGTTCCTTGCCCATAAATAACTGTGATTGAGTTATCCTCATCCAGGTATGCTTGCAAATCTCTTATGTATTTCTGAAGGACTGCGATGCAACACCAGGCAAAATGTGTGATCATAGTATTTGCATAGCTTTCACACTATTGTCAGGAAAACAAACAGCTCTTCCAAAAATTATTTTTAAATGGTTAGTATTAGATAGATCAGGTGCTTGGATGAGTTATTGCTGTGATCCCGCATTATCTCTTTTTAGACAAGAATTATTGTAGTTTCCATGCAATTTCACCTCCTGTGTTATTCATATTTAAAACATTTCATTCCTTCCATGCAACCTGTTAATAATGGGAAGGTTGAGATACCAGTTATTGCATTTTTTGACAGGAAATAAGTAGCTGGTCTTGCTGGAGGAAAGAATCATGCAGATCCAAATATCCCTTCTTTGCAGTTAAAAGCGGTAATTGCTCCAGTCTCATTGCTTCCCACCTTAATTCACATGACTTTATGACCTCTCCATCTGAGCCTTTCTACCAAGATATTAAAATGCCTTCGGGGATGAACAGCTGAAACCATCCTTGTTATTCATAGTACTATAATCCAAAAAGTAAAAGGGTAAAAAATATTTCCTGTGCTAAATTCTCATTCAGCATTTCATAATTCTTTGTACTTTAGTTCATTAAAATAGCAAAATAATTATAAAAATCAAGTTGAAAATACCTCAAAGAAATGCATAGGAGTCTCGCAAACAGAATTTGCACATAGAAAAATGGGTTGCTAAGCGTGAATATGACTTGCATTTTCCCCTTTCTTTCACCTTCCAATTTTCATCCTAATCAGTTTCCGCTCTACAAGACATCCATATATTTTATCCTGGCAACATCACGTCAGCTTCAGAAATCTTCAGATGTGCTTTGTGCCGGTAAGTAAAAAATCCAGTATTCCCCACTCAATATCCAAAATTATTTTGCAATCTAATAACTGGATCATTAAACTCAACACACACCATTTAAATCTTACTGTGGAGTGTGGGCACAGGCATTTTGGGTTGTATCCAATGTTGTTCCTACTTAGCATAGGCCCATTGAAATTAAAGGAAACAACTAACTTAGGTTCATTAATTTATTCTAGTAAAACTTTGTTGGATACAGTCCTCTGTTTATAAAGAGGTAGGATTTTAAAAGTATGAGGAATAAATGGTGAATTCTATTTAGAGAATCCTATAAATCAAGTTTCTCCAACTATGGGTCTTCATATTTTTGTTGGACTACAACTCCCATCATTCTGAGCCAGCATGTTCAACGTCTTTATAAATGATAAAGGAATTGTGGGGATGCTTATCAACTCTGCAGTTTACACCAAACTGGGAGGGGTAGCTAATGCTGCAGAAGATTCAAAATTACCTTAACAGATTGGAGAACAGGGCCCAAACTAACAATGAATTTCAGTAGGGACGAATGTAAACATCTGCATTTAGGCAGGAAGAACTAGATGGCTTTATTTCATCGGGAACTCACCAGAACTCAATTCTGGCACCTCTCAGGTGGGAGCCATTGCCATTATAAGAGAATGAGGGAGGCATTCATGGTAAATTCTGGCACCTCTTTTTCTATTAAAAAATAGCACTGGGGATATCTGGCTTACTAGGAGTACATGTGAAAAGGACCTAAGGGTCTTAGTGGACCAGACACTTACCATGAGTCAACAGTGTGATGCAGCAGCAAAAAATGCTAATGTTATTTTAGGCAGCATCAGCTCAAATATTGTGTCCAGATCAAGTGAAGTAATAGAACTCTATTCTATTCTGCATTGGTCAAACCACACTTGAATACTGTCCAATTCTCGACACCACAATTTAAGGATATTGACAAGCTGGAATGTGTGCAGAGGAGGGCAACCAAGATAATCAAGCCTTATGAGGAACAATGGAAGGAGCTGGGTATGTTTCTCCTGGAAAACAGACTGAGAGGAGACAAGACATCCATCTTCAAATATCTAATGGGTTGTCACAGGGAAGATGGAACAAGCTTGTTTTCTCCTGTTCTAGCGGATTGGACCCGAACCAATGGCTTCAAGTTACAAAAAAATATGGAAAATCTTTCTGACAGTAAGAGCTTTTTGGCAGTGGAACAGTCTCCTTCAGGTTGTGGACTCTCCTTCCTCGGAGGTTTTTAAGTAGAAGTTGCAAGGCCATCTGTCTTGGATGCTTTAGTTGAGATTTCAGCCTTGCAGGGGATTGGACTAGATGACCCTTGGGGTTCCTTCCAACTCTACGATTCTATGATTGTATGAATACCTCTTGGTGATTTCCCTCCCATGTTGCCACAACAGTGGTGACAAATCCTGGGCCTGATATGCCATACCTGGATCGGGGCCCTGCAACCCCCTCCCCAGTCTATTGCCAAGAATTCCTGCTTATGTATCCATATTAACTCATTCTAGGGCTGTTGCAAATATATTGTAAAGATACATTGTCTCGATATTTTAATGTGAAATCCACAATTCTCTGCCTCCACTGCAGGCTTCCCACAGGGATCTGGTTGGCCACTGTGGTAACAGGATACAGGACTAGATGGTCCAGCAGATGTACCAGAACCAAACAAAAAGCTTGCCAACACTGAATATGTAGAAGTGCACACACCACATACAATAGCTCATTGTCAAAACCAGTTGGTAATTGCAGAGTAATTTTTAAAAAAATCAATAGTAGTTTCCTTCCAAATAACCACAGTGGCACCTAAACAAGCCCTGCCTAAATTGCTTTAAATGAGAGGGAGATTGGCTAAAGATTAAAAGGGGCCATTGTTGATGCTGCTGCCATTGGAGTCCCTCCACTCCATGGACCAATGTTCTACCATTAAAGCTGCAGCATTGCTGCTACTTGCCTCCACTATTCACTCACTCCCATACTCCCATTGATGCTAATATAGCTCCTTTAGTAATTGCTGCTGCCCCTGGATAAACATATTGGTGAGAAAGAGTGAGTGAGGTGACTGACTGAAGGCAGAAGTGAGCAGACATGCTGCACCTTTCCAACCCATACTGTCAAGCGGGGATTGGTGTCATGTGCTCAGACCATCTTGACCCATGGAGTAACCTGACCGCTAAAATCTGTGCCAGCTGCAGTTTCCAAACGATTTAAAAAGGCAGCCATATATATAACACATTTCAGTAGGCTAACCTAGAAGTTACTAGGGCATAGGCTACAGAAGTTAGGCTATCCCTGCAGTGGCGTAGTGTGGGGCGTGCCAGGGGTGCCGGCCGCACCGGGCGCAACATCTGGGAGGGGCGCGAGTCCAGAGGGCCCAGCCCTGTCGTGCCCTCGGCCCGCCCCTATTGTCAGAGCGGCCGGCCAGCCTCTGCCTGCTCCTACCTTGCCTACCCGAGGACTGCGGCAGCGCCCGCCCCTGTGGCCACCTACCCCCGCCTCGCCCATTGGCTTGCCTCCCTCGGCCCCGCCTCTCTCCGATGGCCACGGGGGTGTCCTGCTCGGCGCCGGCACCTTTTTTCAGGATGTAGGGAGGCTGGACGGGGAGGTGGGGTCGGAAGCGGGCAGAGAAGGAGGAGAGCTCGTAGCCAAAAGGGCTGCACCGGCCAGCAAAGGGCCGGGGAAAGTTTGGAGAGGAGAAACGCACCGCCATGATTTCCCGGTGGAAGCGGCAGGATTAGGGATGGCGAAGCGTAATTACGCACGAATTTTGCTGGGTGAGAGCTTCGGGGATCGATCGGCGGAAATGGGAATCAATTGGAATATGAGAAAGAGAGAGAGAGAGGGACCATCATTCATAGGCATAGATTTGTAGTGTTAGGGGGCGCAAATCCACGGGTTAGGGGGCGCAAATTACTTGCCTTGCCCCGGGTGCTGACAACCCACGCTACGCCGCTGTATCCCTGTCCAGATAGCGACACAACTGAAGCTGATGGAAGGCACGTCACACTACTGAAGTCACTTGAGCTTCAAGCAACAGTAATGGATCCAGAAGTATCCCATGCCTACTACTTCAGAGGGAGTGCAATCCATTCCAGAATAAGCCACCCATTCAGTTTAGGGAACCGCCCATGAAGAACACTTCAGTCTTAACAGTATTAAGCTTCAGCTTTAGTTTCATCCAGTCCATAGCCAAGGCCAGACATCCATAGGCATTGATCCAATGATTTCTTTAGACCTAGTGGGATTATTATTTTTTAAAAAAACTTTTCTTTTAAAGTATAGCAGACCCCCTGAGTCACATCATAAATTGTTTTGGATCCTGGCCATGAATTGTTAACACAGGGAAACTGATAGGGCAAAGACAACCGCAGGGGAAAGCAACAGTGCATTTTGCAGAAATAAGGTACTATGCTATCAAGCCAAAAATTACTCCCCCTGCCCCATAAAGGTCTTTTATTTGTGATTGCCTGTCACTTATAGCCTATAATTTCTCCACGTTCATCTAGTGGCCAGGAGCCTTCTAACCTCTTCATTTTTCTTAGGCCAAACATTTATGAGAATTGCTATTGGTCCCTGACATTTTAGACTTATAAAATGGTGACAGATATTTTCACAACCCAGGCTTTAAGGAATTAAAAAGCCAGCCATACACACAGGCACACGAGTTGTAGATGGCATCTCAGTATTTCAGAGAATTCATAATTTTAAGTGTTTCAGTCAAATAGAAAAAAGCTGGCAGTTATTGGTACTCCTTATTTTTACTTTGACAAACATTTTCCGTGACTCAGGCCTTACATTATATTGTATTTATACTATGTAATTTATTAAATATACTAAAAAGCCGTGTCAATCTACTTAATAAAAACAAAATTAAAGCATGACTGAAGTTTTTTTGGCATCGCTACCTATCCAAAAGTGTAAATTGCAATTCTCAGACTGCATACATAGTATATTAATTTTATCTTTTGAGCACAAGTTGAATAGTCTAGAATTAAGACAAATAGACCAAAAGGATCATTAAATACCTGTAGAGTGGAGCATGGGTATCTGTGCTAGAGGTGATTGTGTGTGGATTAATTTAAACTAGGCTTCCAGGGACAATGCGCCAGGTTATTTGAGGAACAGCTTTCTCTATGTACCTGCAGCTACTTTAGCAACTGCATGGGCCCAGCAAAGAGAGAAATTTCAGAGTGAAATTTTAAAGCACTTTACTTTGGCTGGATAGACTCCCTAATATATTATGACAAAAATGTAAAAATAGTAGGTGCTTCTCTCCCTCTCCCTCTCTCCCTTTTAAATGTGAGACCTAGAAGCAGATCCACAGAGTGTAGTTCTACCTGAGGATTTCGGCAAAGTATACAAAAACTAGAAAGGTAGGGTAGGAAAACAGGTACAACATAATTTGGTTTAACTTGTATTGCCTCTAATTCTAATTGTATTAATTCACTCTTCAATTTTTGCCCTCAAAAAGGGGGACGAAGACCTGCCAGTTATTGAACCTTGACTTTTGGTATTGAAAGCATGTACGCTAGCACACTGCTCGCTGATGTCTTTCACAGCTAAATGAAAATGCTAGAAAACAAGTCTGGAACATGTCGCATCCAGGTATGTTTTAAAAATGGTTTTACCACTTTCTTAATGCCATTCCACTACACAAATTGTAGGGTTAGATGATAGGTCTGGTGGTTATCCATGCTTGGTGTAAAGCCATGATTCACAGCATGCAAACAGGCTTTCCTAAGGAAGTTCAGTCAGTTGCTAGGGCTATGTAAACTGATTACTGGCTATCTCTCAGCTTTTTTCTTAGGTGTGGCTTAACTGGACAACATGAAGAAACTTCCATTTGTTCATTCACCCTGACTGCAATTCCAGCCATACTTACTTTGAAATAATGGGCTTTAGTTTCCAGTAATAAATGAGGTGACATGGCTGTGTGAGTCCAGTAAACATATATAAGGTATATTGTGGCATCTTCAAACCCAACATATTGTGGCATAATTTTTTATGGAATAGAACCCACCATTAGTTGCATAAAGTGTGTGTGTAATATATGATAAATGTTCTTGTATATAATGTTATATTTGACAAAGAGAACTCTAGTCCACAAAAGTTTGTATCACAGTTTTTAAGGTTCCACTTCTTGGTTTGCCTCCAAAACGTTAAGAGCTCACAGTCAGTGTCATTTCTATGCAATCTTCGAACGACCACAAAAAAAGCACAGTGGCCGGCAAACCCTTTGCGATTTGCCCCATCACCACAGAGCGAGCAGTGAGACATATCTGCCCGAAAGGAGGCATGGAGGAGAAGGCGGGGCTCCAGTCCGAGGTAACAAGCAGAGCGGGGCGAGCTTCCTTTGGCTAGCCGGAAGGAGTCTCTGCCACCACCGGGAAGCGTCTGAGGGGAAATCCGAAGTGACAGGGGCAAAGGAGAGAGAAGCCCCCGCCGCGTAGGAACTCCGTGAGGGAGGCTGAGCGCGCTCTGGTCTGCAGCCTCGGCGCCGCTCAGCCTCTCCCCCATTGCTCTCCGAGGCAGGAGGCGGCGACGGCGAGGCCCCTCCCTTGCTCACACCTGTAGCGCGGGGCCGGCCGCCTGTCCCGGCTCAGCCTCGCCAGCGCTGCTGCTGGTGTTGCTCGCTCCCTGCGGCTGCGCCTCCTCCCGGTCTTGGAGAAACAGCAGCAGCAGCCGCCGCTGCCGCTTCCTCCTCTGCAGCCACTCGGGCCGCGGCGGCCTTGACGTCGTTTCCTTCCAACATGGCGAGCGCAGGAGGAGGTTGCTGCTGCTGCCGCCGCCGCTGCTATTGCTCCTACTGCCGCCGCCGCCGCTGCTGCTAATGGAGGCGGAGGCCAGCCGGCTCTGAGGGCTGCGCGTTCTCCGGAGGGCCGGTTCTCCTTTCCCTCCACCCCGAGCGAGGTCCGCAGTCGCCGCTCTTGCCCGAGCCCAGCCCGGAGGTGGGAAGAAGCTGCGCTTGGGGCTCCTTGGCCAGGGGTGCCGCCCGGGCAGCTGCGGCTTGAGGCACCGAACCAGCTCCCTCTTCTCCCCTCTCTCCCTGCGCCCCCATGTATGAGGGAAAGAAGACCAAAAACATGTTCCTGACCCGGGCCTTGGAGAAGATCCTGGCCGACAAGGAGGTGAAGAAGGCGCACCATTCCCAGCTGCGCAAAGCCTGCGAGGTGGCCCTAGGTAAATCTGGGGAGCTGCGGGGAGAGAGGAGGAGGAGGCGCAGAGGGTAGGGAGCCCGAGGCACCTGCAGAGGGGAAGGGAAGGGAAGGCAGGCCGGGGCCTGGCGCTGGATTAGGGCAGCTGTCATTGTGGGGACGAGGCTGGCCGGGGAAGGGGAGAGGAGTGGCTGGCTGGCTGGGTGCGCCGAGCGGGGCAACAAAAGGCGGCTGTTCGGAGCAGGTTTCGGGGAGAGGAGGTCGGTGCTGATGCATGAGGCGGGCCTTTGTGGTGAGGCTTGGACGTGGCGGTGGGAGAAGATGAAAGGCCGTGTGTTTGTGCGCTACGTTAGTCTCGGGGAGGGAAGTTGTCCCCCGTGCGGTGTGTGTGTTTTTTTTTTGGGGGGGGGGAGCTGAAGGCGCGTGCGTTATTGGGAAGCTTTGGCTTTGTTGACAAGGAAATGCAGGCGGTTGCCTTGACACACGGGGCTTTTCTCTTTCGCTGCCTCCTTGGCGCACCTACACACCCTGCATGAATAGGCAGAGAAGGTGTGTGGAGAGCTGACCTGGAAGAACAAGGCCGCCGGGGAGGGGAAGGAGGGAGCAGGTGACGGGCGGGAGGAGGAGGAGGAGGAGGCGAGGACGGAAGCCGAAGAGAGGCGGGTGGTGGAAAACAGGGACAGTGACACCCTGTCAACATTTAAAATTGATGCCTGCTCTTTGAATTGAGAGGCTGTTGTGTAGCGAGGGAGAATGACAGCAGGGAGGGATGCAGTGGTACAAGGAGTCTTTTATAATACATCAGCCCAGGAAATATAACGCCGCTGGGTGGAGGAGTTTCTTTCATGTACCATGTGGTTATTTCATTCTGAATAAAAGGAAATATTGGAATGACAAGGTGAGATACTTGTCCAGGTTATTAGATTGGGGCTTAAACCTTCCACTGAAGTTTTCAGAGACAATTGAATCGTTTTATTAGGACATTGTTGTTGTTTTTATATATTTATTTATACTCCACCTTTTTCCCTGTTAAGACTCAAAGCAGCTTACATATAAAAATGAGAGCTGCTAAAAACATAGAAAACCTGATACACAGTTATTATATGAGGGAAGGCAAAAATAAATAAATGCATCTATGGACTGAGTTGACCCATGCATCCAGGGACTGAGTTTAAAAGCAGGGAAGTAAAATATTTGTTAGATCTATAACAATTGGAAAGTCATTTCCCCTCATCTTTGAAATTGTGGAGATATATATTACAATGTGGTGTGGTTTTTTTACATTAACTCTTGTTTGTATAATATTCACTTCACAAATGTCTGTATTTAAAGAAAATGGCAATCATCTTAGTTTACTGCTTGTCTTTTATAACCTGATCCAGAGATCTGTGCATGTAAGCATCCCTTCTCTGAGTCAGAATCTATTCCCAAACCAGAGCTGCATCTACATCTACATATCAATTTGGATGTCCAGCTCAACTACTTTGTTTCATTGGAATGTGCAATCATATATGCAGCACCACCCACATTTTGTGTGTAACTAGAGCTGGATTAGGGCAATTATTTTCACACTTGTGGGTTTGCCATTAACCAATTTTGTGATTTTTTTTAACAGTTTCTGTGTTCTCTTTTCTATACTGAATTGTATTACTGCCTCTGTACATCACAGAACAGTATAGTTGCAGTAGATTCTTAAAAATTAAACTTAGTTCTAATGCAAGGCCTGAGGGGGAAGGTGAATAAAGGGCTCTTTAATTTACCTTACAGATTTTCCTTTACCACTTACTTGATTTGCATTAATAGTGAAGGGAGCTAAGGGAGCTGGGCATGTTTAGCCTGGAGAAGAGGAGGTTAAGGGGTGATATGATAGCCATGTTCAAATATATAAAAGGATGTCATATAGAGGAGGGAGAAAGGTTGTTTTCTGCTGCTCCAGAGAAGCGGACACGGAGCAATGGATCCAAACTACAAGAAAGAAGATTCCACCTAAACATTAGGAAGAACTTCCTGACAGTAAGAGCTGTTCGACAGTGGAATTTGCTGCCAAGGAGTGTGGTGGAGTCTCCTACTTTGGAGGTCTTTAAGCAGAGGCTTGACAACCATATGTCAGGAGTGCTCTGATGGTGTTTCGTGCTTGGCAGGGGGTTGGACTCGATGGCCCTTGTGGTCTATTCCAACTCTATGATTCTATGAAAAAATCAGGAGGCCAACAATACAGTATTTATTTGTATGCAAGACCAGTCAAGGCCAGAGTTCTATTGTATAGTAGTTATAATCATTGTTTGGCCAATCTCTGCCTCTCAGGCCTCAATTCTTATAGAGCATTTGTACATAGACACATTATGCGGACTGACATATTGGGCAGCTCTCTGTTGCAAAGCTTTCCCCCCTCTAGCTTTGATATTATTTATATGTCAAGTTTTAACTTTGAATGCAGGCTACCTTGAGAGGCCCTGAAAGTCAGCATACAAATACTGGTAATAAATAAGTAAATAGGTAGATCTCATGCACGATCTGTTGCTGTATAAACAAAGACCTGTCAGATCGACATGAGCAAGGCCTAGGAAAATTGGAATAATGGCTGGAAGTATAAACAGCAATGGAGTGATTAACTCAAGTTGCAGGTTAGTGTGACTTGGTAATTTACACAGAACATAAACATCACAAATGGAGAATAATTTATAAATCTATACAAGATGCCCTTTTTGTGATCTGATATTTCATGAAACATCCAAGACAGACTTGAACTGAACTGATTTAAAACTGGTTTCGTTTGTTACCTATTCACTATAGGCACTGTAATGACATAGAACTAATACCATAACTCCTGATTCATCTGAGCTTGACTTTGGCTTTGTCCATTTTATTATTTACTAGCTCCTGTTTATTGTTTGCTGTGAATTTTAACTGTGTAGTATGGTTTTTATTTATTCAGAATGTTCATTATTTATTATGTAGAAGATTTCAACTAGAGCCCACAAATATACACATGCTCAAAAACCCAACCAATCCTGTTTGAATTACTGGAACAGGCTTAACGTGGGGCTGGCTTTGAAAGGTACTCATAAACTTCAACTGGCTCAAAGAGCTGCAGCCAGATTGTTGACTGGGACTGGTTATAGGGAGCATACAACTCCTTGTTAGAACAGCTTCACTGGCTACTGGTCTGTTTCCAGGCACAATTCAAAGTGCTGCTTATGACTGAATGGCTTAGGTCTAAAGCTAAGCTATCTGAAAGACTGTATCCTCTTATATGAACCTTCCTGGGTTCTGAAATCTTTGAAGGATGTCCTTCCCTCACTGCTGCCACCTTCACAAGCATATTTCATAGGGATGCAGAAGAAGGCCTTCTCAGTGGCTGCTCCCAGACTTTGGAACTCCCTCTCTAGAGACTAGCTCTGGCAGGCTTTTGGGAACTGACTGCTTTTAACGAACTTTAGTCCCTGTCAGGGAATAATATGGGGTATAAATAAATATAATATCCCATAATAATAACAATAAACAGCCACGTGGTGGCCAACTGCTTTGGCAGTCATGTTGCCTGAAAAGCTGTTTATAGGCAATAATAACAATGAAGTAGAAATGCCTTATTCACAGGGTTAGAATGACTGGTTAGGAATAGCAGGAGCAACTGTTCTGAAATAACTCAACTGAAATTGAATTGCAAAAGAACATGGCTGTTCCAGGATCATAACTCATCACTCACTTCACTACAACTTGTACAAGAACACAATTATTTGTGCACAACTATAATTCATTTAGAGGTGCTTCTCCAGGAAGTATTCCCAGCCATAGTGCTCCATATTTCTATTTGTTTATAAAACAAAAAGTCTTACTCAAATGCTTACATTTGAAATAGGCCATTTGTATTGATCCCCCAATGTAATTTAACAATATGTAACAATATTGATATCCCAAATATACTAAGAAATAAGTGCCATTACTTGTGCCTGTGGGAACTGCATATGAGAAAATAGGGCTAGGGTTGGTGTGCAATTCTAACTCATGCCAGAATATAACATTTACCAAGAAGTAGGTCTTACTGAACTCAGTGGAACTTATGAGTAAATAATGCTTACTTTATGGCTGTCTTAGAATATTCTCAAACAAAATACAGTGGTACCTCGGGTTAAGTACTTACAGTGGTGCCTCGCAAGACGAAATTAATTCGTTCCGCAAGTTTTTTCTTCTTGCGAGTTTTTCGTCTTGCGAAGCACGGTTTCCCATAGGAATGCATTGAAAATCAATTAATGCGTTTCTATGGAAACCGCTTGCCAGGCTGGCGGTGCGGAGAAGGACTTTTCTCCCTACCGCAAGCCTTCAGGACAGGTACGGGAACAGAGGGGAAGGGGCGCAGCGCTTCTCCCCTGTTCCCGGGGCTTGCGGTGGGAGGAGGGTTTTTCCTCCCCACCGCCAACATTCAGAACAGCATTCTGAATGTTGGCGGTGGGAAGGAAAACCCTCCTCCCACCGCAAGTCTTCAGGACAGCCATCCGAAGGCTGGCGCGGGGAGAAGCTCTCTCCGCCCCACCGCCAGCCTTCGGAGCAGCCTTCCGAAGGCTGGCGGTGGGGCAGAGAGCTCTCCGCCCCACCGCCAGCCTTCGCAAGGCTGCTCCGAAGGCTGGCGGCGGGAGGAGGGCTCCCCGCCCCACCGCCAGCCTTCGGAAGGCTGCTCCGAAGGCTGGCGGCGGGAGGAGGGCTCCCTGCCCCACCGCCAGCCTTCGGAAGGCTGCCCCGAAGGCTGGCGGCGGGAGGAGGGCTCTCTGCCCCACCGCCAGCCTTCGGAAGGCTGCCCCGAAGGCTGGCGGCGGGAGGAGAGCCCTCCTCCCACCACCAGCCTTCGGAGGAGGTCCGAGGACAGTGGGGAAGACGCGCTGCGCTTCCCCGCTGTCCCGGAGATTTCCCTATGGGCTTTCGTCTTGCGAAGGAAGCCCATAGGGAAATTCGTTTTGCGAAGCGCCTCCAAAACGGAAAACCCTTTCGTCTAGCGGGTTTTCCGTCTTGCGAGGCGTTCATCTTGCGGGGCACCACTGTACTTCGTTCCAGAGGTCTGTTCTTAACCTGAAACTGTTCTTAACCTGAAGCATCACTTTAGCTAATGGGGCCGCCACGCCGCCGGAGCACGATTTTTGTTCTCATCCTGAAGCAAAGTTCTTAACCCAAGGTACTGTTTCTGGGTTAGTGAGGTCTGTAACCTGAGGCGTCTGTAACCTGAAACGTATGTAACCCGACGTACCACTGTATTACTTATGGAAAGAACAATATCAACTGATTATGGGGCAAATATTTATTACTAGCCATTCATCAATATTACTGCATGTGTGCACATGCAAACAGCATCTGAGAGCATATCTGGATAGTAATAGCAGTTAAAATACACATGTGTCTGGCCTATAAAAATGATAAGATAATTCTTGGATATCTTTTTTGTATATTATAATTAACACACATTTGTCCAGGATGTATATAATGCTAATTAAACAGAGTTCTGAATATTTAAAAACATAGTGCTCAGTATTTAAAAATAAAAAATAGTGCAGAAGAGAGACTACATAGGTAGGAAAAAAATAGTCTTGATTTTGTATCTGTTTCTATCAAATATCAATTTCAGTTAATTTTTATATGGAGATTGAACCTTATGAAAAGTTGTCATTTTCTCCCTGTCTCATGATAGAGGCATTTGTGTCTCCAACTAAGCAAACCTCTGCTTTTATGATAATACGCAATGCAGTCCTATGCATTTCTATTCAGAATTAAGTCCCACTTTGCTCAACGGGCTTATCCCCTTGTAAGTCTGTTTAGAAATGTAGTATTTGAGAATAAGTTTCATTGAACTCATTTGGACTTATTTTTGAATAGACACAAATAGAGTTATAGTTTTATTTTTTCTTATGCTGGAGAAATAGTTTTCAGACCTTGGATTTGATCTGCCTTATTCTAATTACATGTGGCCTGTATTTACTCCATTTCCCCTCTCAATGTTCCTTTTGTGTTTTTTTTGAAACTCATTCATTGAATGCCAAAGAGCTGTGCAAATAGCACAACTTAAACAAACCAGTGTTGGGGCAGTAGAACCATTAATATTGCTGTCTACCCAACATCTTACACAAGTTTGCTGTATTAAATGAGCAAAGCATGTTAATATAGATATTTCATTCCCTGTTATATTATACTTTAAATATTAGCCTTTATTTAACCATCTTGTTTCCTTCCAAGAGAGAAGCTCTCTAATTTTGGTAATTTAATAGCCCAATATTAACTTTTTTTATATGGCTTAGAATAATAAGATAATTGGTTTTGTGTGTGGGCTTTACAAAGAGCTCAGTTCTCATCTTGTTCATTTTTTTTTTTTTTTTGCTCCATTATTGCAGCATCCTTTGAAATGCTTCCACATGTTGTGAGTTTGGTGTTAATGTGTGATGGTTGCTAATGTGGATTAAAATGAAACCTGGTGTGCCACTTTCTGAAAGCCTATATTTAATCATGATACTTGAAGCGCTTGTAGCATACTTGGTTGCATTTTAACTTGGGTTTGTCATGATGTCTGTTGTATAATGAGAAAAATGGGTAGAGAGAATTAAAGGATGTAGAAGATTACAAGACCTGCTCTTGATTCCTAAATCCTGGTTGGTTCACTTGTATATCTTTCCCCAGTCCCATTTCTCCCAATGTGTATCTTCCTCTCTACAGTCTTGGATTGTATTAATAGTTCTCTCATCTCATTTCAAATATACCTTCCCATGCTTTGCATTTCTCTGTGTAATGTAAGAGGGCTTGCTTTTTAGTAGTGTATATAAAGTGAAGGAGTTCTTAGACTGCTGAAGCATAAATAGTGTAGATCTTGCTGTTGTAAAATTCCTCTTATTTCAATGGAGCTTATGAAGGCAAAGTATTTTCATTTGTTACGATGAGTCATCTTGGCTTTCACACTTCCTTTTCTTAGTTAATATCACAGTTTTTAACAGCATATATTTCCTGCTGCTACAACAGTCACCTTTGACTTTGCCCTATTTTTGTTCTTATCTTTTTACTTTCTCAATCCCCCCCCCTTTCTTGTTCTGTTACCTTACCCTACCTTACTTTACAGAAAGCTGCATGTGTATCCACTAAGGTGGAGGAGTGATCACTCATATTAATACTTAGTTACAACTTCTGAAATCAAACCTAAGAACTCCTGAAGAATCCTAATATATTGGAGGTGTGGTGCTAATACTACAAAGTGTGTTTAGGCTGTTTATATACTTGGTGGTCTATGAAAATAATGTGATTCAGTGATTTTTGCCCATGGAATAGAAATTGAGGAAGGAATAATAGTAGATGTGAAAACATTTTGATGTTGCACTTGCTTTGCAGTACATATTGCTGCCATCTGTCTATCTCAAGAGACAATAGAGTGGGCCTCCAAGGGTGAAGTCAAACTGCTGTGTTAGCAAAATCGAAGTGACCTCCCAGAGGCACAGGCCTGGGCAGTTAGTATGAGGGTCCTGGATTTCTCAGACGCCAAGACCCCCCTCTTGACCTCAGTGATGTGGTTCAGAGGAAAGCAGAGCAATATGTGTGGCCCCATCTTGCCTGCAAGAGTTGCCAGGAGGCGTACAAGGCCGTTTTATGGACTCCACTCCATATTTATGTAGCGTTTACTCATTAGCCTTTTCTTCTCTTAAAGATATCACACAAGGCAGTGGAGATTTAGGATCAGAGTTTTCCTTCTTCTCGATGGGCTACCTTCTCAGGTTGATAAGCCCCATCTGCCCCTCACCTCCCTCTACAACCTGTGCAGAAGCTTTCTTCTTGACCATTGGACCCAATATTGGTCTTACCTGCTCAATCTGCTGGAGCCTCTCTTCACATGCAGGGGAAGTCCCTAACACATTGAGGGTTTGAGACCTATTGGCTACCCTCACCAGGTTTAGCTGGTCAGTTGGAGCCGTTCCCAGAGTATGGCCACTGCCACATGCTGACAGCTTCTAGGAGCCACAGATGAGTGCTGAGGGCAGGGTGGGGACCAAAGGTGGATAAACTGCTTTAGAAGGAGCATGACATGACTCCACGAGCAACCAAGATGATCAGTGGTCTGGAAAACAAGCCTTATGAGTAATGGTTGAGGGAGTTGGGTATGTTTAGCCTGGATAAGAGGAGACTGAGAAGAGATATGATAGCCATTTTCAAATATCTAAAGGGCTGTCACATGAAAGATGGGGCAAGCTTGTTTTCTCCTGTTCTGGAGGGTAGGACTCAAACCAATGGTTTCAAGTTACAAGAAAGGAGATTCCAACTAAACTTCAGGAAAAAACTTTCTGATGGTAAGAGCTGCTCGACAGTGAAACAGATTCCCTTGGAAGGTGGTGCACTCTCCTTCCTTGGTGGTTTTTAAGCAGAGGTTGAATGACATTTGTCATAGATGCTTGAGAATCCTGCATTGCAGGAGGTTGGACTAGATGGCCCTAAGGGTCCCTTCCCACTCTACAGTTCTATGATTCTATATTGATCTGTTACTCCCGATGGGCGAGGTCAAACTTTTACTGCTTATAGCCAAAGACCTTGGCAGAAATTCAGAGTTCTAATACAAATTGCATTTGCAAAAACAGTTAGCGAAACTATTTTGTATATAAAACACATTTTGCTTTCCCCTTATTTATTTACCTACTAATTTGTATAGCTGCCCCAGAGCAGAAGTACTCTAGGAAGCCAGTGTGGTGTAGTGGTTAGAGCGTTGTGCTAGGACTTGGGATATTAGGGTTCAAATCCCCACTCAGTCATGAAGCTCACTGGGGAACCTTGGGCCAGTCACAGCCTCTTAAACTACCTCACAGGGTCCTTGTAGGGATTAACTGAGAATGAGGGGATGAACATGCACTCCTTGAAGAATAGGGTGGGATATAAATGCAGTGAATAAGCTTAAGGAAGCTGGAGGGGGCAACCAGACGGAGATGTCTGTCACCGGCCTGGCACCCACAGATCTCTACATGGTCACTCCTCTACCCCCTTCCCGGTCCCTGGCAATGAAGCAAAAAGAGGATGAGCAGAAGTTGGCCACTTCAATAGCATTGTTGCTAATATTCAGCTTGAGAAGTGCAGCACAGTGCTATGACAGCTGTATACCATCCTGCACTTTGGACCTTAAAATGGATGTGAGAATGACAGGAGAAAGAGTACACTGAAATTGATGACTGCTACAATGCAAACACAGCACTACATCGGCGCTGGATGGGTATCTGAAGGCAGGATATATAAAGAAGCCTCAGAGTCACTTATTTTGCAAGGCTGCCTTTTGCAGTCACACTAGAAAAAAATATGGGCTAATAATTTCTATCAACCTACTTCAAAGATGCTCTTGCTATATTGTAATTTGAAGCTGTGAGCTTTCAAGCAGTTTGATGTGTTCTGGCAAATAGGGCCATGAGATACTACCTAGGTGGTAAAGCTTAGGGAGACTTCTCCTTTGTTAATCTGGTTCCCTGTACATAGAATTTCACACAGGTTTTGTTTTATCAACATCATTAAATCAAGTTGAGCATTAGCAGACTTCCTCTTGATTTCAAAATGTCAGCTGATTGAAAGTCTGTAGTGTTCCAGGGTCAATTGCATTCATTAGTCTCTTTTGCCGTTGTTCCACTTTAAAGCCAGACATATATTTTGGGTGAACACCAGTTCTTGGAATGATGGGGATAGGCTGGAGTCCACTAATATAGTGAACATAAAAATAACAATTTTGACTTCTGCTATCTGCTTTATAGTGGCATCCCCCCCCCCCCAAAGCATAGGGCCCATCTAAATAAAGCAAATTTAGTACTTTAGTCCCTTAACAATACCAAAATGTACCTCACTCCCATACAAAGCCCTGCATAGAATGCATGGAGGTGGTTGTTTCAATCACAAAATAGGTTTCTACTCTGGAGAAGGGGAACTGTCAGCTGAATTTGAAGTCTCCTGTTTGGCAGCTTCAGTTTGTCACCTATCCTGATCTCTTATGTACTGGATAACATATCCCAAGTGGTCACCCCTTTGGGGAAAAGTTACAGCATTTGTGGCTTTTTAGTTCAATTGGAAAAAGGCAAGCAAAGGGGGACATAATGCAGTGCGTAGAGAAAATTGGATAGAGAGAAAACCAAGGCCATCTAGTGAAACTAGAGGATTCAGGACAAACGAAAGGAAGAACTACACCACACAGCCCATGGTTAACTATGGAATTCACCATCTCAATATGGCACCAAGAATCGGCACCAAGTTGGATGATTTTAAAAGGGATTTATACAAATTAATGGTATCAGTGGCTACTAGTCATGCAGGCTTTTTTCTATTTCTGGTATCAGAGCTGATGTGCTTCTGAATATCATCTGCTGGTGAGTGCAAGAGGGGAGAGTGATGTAGGGCTTGGGTTCTGTTTGCAGGCTTCCCATAGGTAGCTGGATGGCCACTGGAAGAACAGGAGGCTGAACTAGATGAGCTTTTCTATCTAGTTTTTTTCATTAATAATAACAAAGCAAAATAATAAGTACCAAGGGGCAGAAGAAGCTTTTCTCCACAGCTGAGCACCAGTATTTGAAATTTGTGACACACATTCAAAAATCTCTTCAAAATTTGTAATTTACATAATGTACTTGGCAGTGTTCAAAATTCCCATTGTTCTAGGTGCATTTTGCAACAGGGAATTTAATTAGCACCAGTAGTTTCTGAGCTCTGGGTGCAGTACTTCACCTAAGATTTCAGACTAAAACTGCAAAGTGGAAGGAAATAAGAACCTTTTCTGCCTCCCCACTTCCAGCTACTCTCTGAAGACTGGAGTAGAGACCCTGTTAAGAATATTAGGGAGGTAGATACGGGAAGGATTAGACTATCTGAAAAATGAACATAATATTTTAGCTGCAGTTCATTCGTTTTCAACTTTGTATTCTTGTTATTAAAAAAGTTTGCCTAGACATTCTGTTGTTGTGTCCATAACCAAGTTTTAAGGTGCCATTTAGCTCTTAGCTTTCATATCTCAGTTTCTAATACTGGTACTCAGTGTGTTTTGGCTCATAATTTGAATCCTTTGCAGAGACAGAACACTATTTGCTGCAGTGCTCAGTGTTCAAAGATGGAATAGAAAGGAGTTTTTGTGATATCTGATGTAATGAAAGATAAGTTTCCATTAGGAAGATGACTGAACTCGTAAATGTTTATGAATATAACATTCATGATTTCACTTGGCCTCAGAGAAAACTAGTTACTAAAGCTGTGATTCTTTGCACAATTACCTAAGAATAAGTCCCATTGAATTCATTTACTTGAGTTAAATTGTATCGAATTATGTTTTATAGGTTGATTTTGATATTTGTAGATTTTCATTTATTTTGAAATAGGACATTCAGCTATATTGACAGCTATCTTCTCTGTGTTACTGTAACAGGTTCCTTTTACTTTCTAGTATCTCACTAATGTAGAAGGAATTGCTATTTTTCCATATGGTGGTTATGAGATACCTCATCCCTTTCACAAAATGAGAGCTGAAGCTTTGAAACAATGGTCACAAAAAGCCTCATGCTGAAGTTCAGTTGATTTTAATATGAGGCAGAGTTATGTGCTTATGTAATTTTCTCTGTTTAAACAAAAATGCTTAGTTCAATCAAGCCTAGTAACTTTTAAAAAGTTTTTACCTATGGGACTTGAAACTTCATAGTCTTTTTGATTTATTGATTCTTGAAATTTTGTTTTATTTAAAAATATATTGCCTTTTGAGCACAGCAATCAAGGCAGTTAAATATTGTTTATAACAATGCAAAATTACTTAAAAGAATATTGTCATGTAGAAACATGCCTCTATGGCTTGCAGGTTTATTATGGCTGGTCTGCACAATTCTGAGTGCCAGTTCTGACTAATCGAATTTGGACTTTGGGACCCAGCAGTTGGTCTGGCTGCTTAACCTGAAACTACCTCATTTTGCATTGGCTCCTACACCACTTCCCACAACCAATCTTCAAGGCTGCCCTTACCTATTGGTAAATCTTCATTTAGAAGTTGGGACTAAAAGCTACACATTAGCCTTTTGCACTCGTGTGAAGACTCTGATTTCAAGACTTCAGTGCAAACTTCCATGCTACTTTTTTCTGTACCATTATTGATTAAATCTCTATTAATGTTAGAGGAGAGGGGGATATCAACATTAAAAGTTTATAAATACTTGAATGGCATTACTAAGAAATGCAAACTGACATATATATGGGCAGGGATACTGATGGATCCATTGGATGTCTGATCAGAAGGCTACAGTCCTAAGGACTTTCTTCTGAGTAAACATGTGTAGTGTTGGTGGAAGGCTTTGTTGAATTATCTATCCATAATATTCTGACAATATTGGACTGAGAATTCCTCTGCCATGTGTTGTTGTGAGGGGAAACTATCTTTTTAAAAGGTGTATTTTATTGATTTATCAAACTTAAACAGAATTACATAATAACTACAAGAAGTAATATTCCCTCCCATCCATCCTTATTGGATTTGTCTCTAAGTAAGACATAGCTTCAGTCTAGCTCTAGGTTTTCACAAGCATCAATAAAGTAATATATTGAAAGTGTCATCCCACACTTGTTGCATGTCCTCTTGGTGAGTGAAAGCTGTGTTCATACTGTGCATATTGAATAAAACAAAGCCAAACTCTTACTTCCTGTACAATGTTCACATAGTAAGGTGGTTTGTCCATGAATATCAAGCCCCATGTCTGTGAGATCCAAGCTTCAAATCTATCCAAATTGTATTTGCTTCCTCCCTATCTGCTCAGAAAAATGTCACATATCCAGTGCCCCACAAATAGCAGGGCAGCTTAAAGATGGTGATATTGAACTGAAAAATCAATGCCAAGAAGAGCAAGCACTAGGCACCTCCTTCCTACCTACCCTTCTGCTCCATCAGCCTATCCAGGCTGGTTTTAGTTGTGGGGTGGGTGGTGGGGCTGAAATCTTAGGAAGATATAGTTAAAACCTTGAGTAATATCTTACACTGGAAGGTTATTTTGTGTATTCTGAGTAGCTGAGGAAGCATCTGAGTTTTGCACTAATCTTTTAAGGCCTATTGATTCTTTGTACTATTTATTGGGCTCCATTGGGAATAGGCACAGTGCATGTTTTGTACTCTTACTAGTGCCCATGAGAACTTCCCACGAGGGACCTGCCTTTTGCCATTATTTTCTCCAATGCCTGCTGCTGGCATTTCATTAACCTTTCCACAAGAGTTCTGACATATCATTTCAGAATTGCAAATACACAGAGAGAAAACCCTTTTCACCAATTCCTTTTTATTATCACTGTGGATTGCATGGGGCGGGCAGGATAGAGGCATTGGATCAAAGATTTGCTGATACACATTTTACCTGACTTCCTCAATTTGGAATTCTCACAATGAATTTACTAGGATCAAAGCATTGTTGGGTGAATTTCTTCTTTTGACACATTTACAGGAATGTTTCTGCAACTGAATAAGGCATTCAGTTACCATATTTTTCTCTCTATAAGACGCACCAAATCATAAGACGCACCTAGTTTTTGGAGGAGGAAAACAAGGGGGGGAAATTCTGAATCCCAGAAGCCAGAACAGCGAGAGGGATCGCTGCACAGCACTCCCTCTTGCTGTTCTGGCTTCTGGGATAGCCGCACGCAGCCTCTTCAGGGCAGGGGGAGCCTTCATCCCCGCTGCCCTGAAGGCTCCCCGCTGCCCTGAAGAGGCTGCATGCGGCTAAGCCAGAAGCTAGAACAGCAAGAGGGAACGCTGCGCAGCGATCCCTCTCGCTGTTCTGGCTTCTGGGATAGCTGCAAAGTCTGCATTCGCTCCATAAGACGCACACACATTTCCCCTTACTTTTTAGGAGGGAAAAAGTGCATCTTATAGAGCGAAAAATACGGTAGTTGGTGGGCTGGGAGGGCTTGCTTCCAAGACCCATCTTGCCAAATGTTGGCAGTAGCAGCTGCTTTGATCAAGAGAGTCCTGTTGAGATATATCTCCCATGTCACTACTGCTGTGGTCCACAGAGCAGGCTGGAGTTGAAAGTTCCAAGCCATTCCATAAGTAAGGGGAGAAAGGTAGTTTCCTTTTTCCTTCTGAATTAGCAAAGTGTTGGATTTGGGAGAAGATAGGTACACGAAGCATGGCCCCATGGTACATGGGTAGGCAAACTAAGGCCCGGGGACCGGATTCGGCCCAATCACCTTCTAAATCTGGCTTGCGGATGGTCTGGAAATCAGCATGTTTTTACATGAGTAGAATGTGACTTTTTATTAAAAATGCATATCTGGGTTATTTGTGGGGCATAGGAAAAATATAGTCCGGCCTCCCACAAGGTCTGAGGGACATTGGACTGGCCCCCTGCTGGAAAAGGTTGCTGTGTTTTCACATACTAGCTTTCTTTTGGCTCTTTTTATTCTTTTCCTCATGCTTGTTCTTCAGAAATGAAATTTAGCATGCAAAGCCTAGTCTCATTGAGGTGCTAGTTTTCTGTATTTAGGCTGCACTATAATGTGCAGTGGTACAGTTCAAACAGATTTACTACCTTAGTGAGAACTGGACCTAAGGTTGACTTGTGCTGCTGCATAGGTGTTGTAGTAGGAGCTGCCTGGATGGGAAAAGAAATGTGGATAGAATAATAGGTTACTGTGACTAGATAGAAGCGAAAACAGTGAGTTTTCTGGAAGTTTTCATGGATCTACAGAATACTCTTTGCTATCATCAGTAAAGACCTGGGGAGTACTTCAACAAAATGTTTCAGGATATTCTTTCCTAACTGGAGTACTCTTGTTCAGGGGTCTAGCCAACCAGCCACAATCTCCTTTCATTCAGCCACCATCTCATTTTCAGGTCTGCTTTTCTAACTGATACTCAACAATCTGTGGCTACTGGAAGCCGCCATAGTCCAGGGCTCAGCTTGGGAAACATAATACTGTAGGGGTTCCTTTCTCTTCTTGGGGTCAGGAGGTAGAGAAAAGCTCTGTATTATGGGTGGCAGAAGAAAATGTAATTAGGGGAGTAGGGCAGGAGAAAGATGACCACTCCTGGAAACCTTGCAAGGTTGTCTTTGATACTAACGTTAGGAATTGAAGAGATGCTGTTTATCGTAGATAAAGGTTAGACATGACATTTCTCTTCTTTCATAGTTTTTTGAATTGCAAAGTAAATGCCACAGGCTTAGATCCAAAGTGCTCCATGTATGAGGGGAAGAGTTTCCACTGATTCTCTAACCCCACAGCCTACTATGCCTTTTAGTCACCGTTCTCCTAACCCACAGAAATGGTTTTTCATGGAGTGCAAGGGGCTGAAAAATCCTTGTGTTCTGCATGGTGCTTTGTGTCCAGGTCAGTTTTCTTAACTTTGGGGAAATGTTTGCTTGGTCCCAATTCTAAAATAACAATAAAGAAATGCACTTTAGTCTAACTTTCTGGCCCTATTCTTTGCACAACAAATGGCGTTGTTCTTTGTGGTTAGCTCAGTGTCTGTTTACACCAGGTTATTTCTCTAGTTGTCTTTCCTGCACAGCAGGTTTGAGCATTTTTATCCTATGGCCTTTGTTGTAAAACTTGTTCTTTATCACACTGTAATACTCCTTCTCACACTGTAATATTACTTCCTGGAGAATAATTATGGAAAAATTGTGTTTTGCTTCATGGTTTCTCCCTTCCCATATATAGAACACATATGCTATGGAAAACACTTATTTGGGATAATCCTCATACTCTTACATTTAAGATCCCAGTGTTGAGCTGCATCCTAGAAACCTTGAGAACCCATGAGAATGCAGTATTGAACTACAAAGAATGTTCATGACAAGTCATGACATGCCTGTTGTATCTTTGGTGCTTACTTGCTTGCAGCATAAGCAGTTGTTGTACCATAGCCACTGAATGCAATCCATAAATTCAAGCTATTTGAAAGCTAGACCACCTCTTTGAGAATGCATAAAACATGATGGGGAAAGAGTTTGTCTGGTTAAGTGAATCAGGCTCAGAAAGCTCCTTGCATAGTCTTGAATATATGGCACACAGAGGGTAAAATGCTCTGTGTGCTGTAATTTTATGTTGCTTTTCCCTGTTAATTAAATATTCTGTGTGTTTGCTGGAAGGCTGCTTAACTTTGGCCTTCTTGCTGCTTCTGTAGTCTCTTTTGGTTCCACAAATGTTGTCGGGAGGTCTGATAATCAATGTGTGAGGATGACATTGTAGAATTGGAAGAGACCCTGAGGGTCATCTATTCCAGTCTCCTGCAGTGCAAGAGTATCAATGCCACTGATATGAATTTCATGAATTTCCTGTTAGGACCGTAAATATCACTTCCAGCGCCATAAAATTCAGCAGCCAATATATAATTGGGCAGTACTGTGCATGAATTGGTTGATGTTGCACAAAGGAAGAAATGCTTTGTTAAATAATTCTGAATAGGAGTTTAAAAGCTATTATTAGTTGCAAACAAGTCCATCAAGCCTAAATAAAAATTACACTAACCAAACCACATGTCTTTTTGTTGTAATAATAATAATTTAATTTAATTTAAATTAAATTCTGTCTGTCAGTGCAAAGTTTCCCAGGATGGTACATAACAATATATTACATATACAAATCTATTTTGTTTAGTCATTTAGTCATGTCCGACTCTTCGTGACCCCATGGACCAGAGCACGCCAGGCACTCCTGTGTTCCACTGCCGCCCGCAGTTTGGTCAGAGTCATGTTTGTAGCTTCAAGAACACTGTCCAACCATCTCGTCCTCTGTCGTCCCCTTCTCCTTGTGCCCTCAATCTTTCCCAACATTGGGGTCTTTTCCAGGGAGTCTTCTCTTCTCATGAGGTGGCCAAAGTATTGGAGCCTCAGCTTCACAATCTGTCCTTCCAGTGAGCACTCAGGGCTGATTTCCTTCAGAATGGATAGGTTTGATCTTCTTGCAGTCCATGGGACTCTCAAGAGTCTCCTCCAGCACCATAATTCAAAAGCATCAATTCTCCGGCGATCAGCCTTCTTTATGGTCCCACTCTCACTTCCATACATCACTACTGGGAAAACCATGGCTTTAACTATACGGACCTTTGTTGGCAAGGTGATGTCTCTGCTTTTTAAGATGCTGTCTAGGTTTGCCATCGCCTTTCTCCCAAGGAGCAGGCGTCTTTTAATTTTAAAAATCTATACAAAAACCCATATAACCATATAACCAACAATATAAAACAAATATATTCCAAAAATGAAGTAGAAAAGAATCAAAATTAGAAAATGCAGTGGCATTTCAGTTCTCAACCCGCTTCATGTACCTGAGAAAACAAACACATCTGGAGCTGACATCTAAAAGGAAATTATGTTGAGTGCAACTGAAGCTCTGTGAGAAAGGAATTCCACATTTGTGGTGCCATAAGAATCATGGCTCTTTGCCACTGTCCCTCTAACTCTGGATATCAACAGAATTATGAAGTGGTCTCTCCTGAAGAATTTAAGGCACAGGCTGGCTGGAAATTGTGGTTGTGGTCCTGAAGATACTTGGTTTCTAGACCATATAGGACTTTATAGATCACGTCAACACCTTAAATTGAGCTCAGTAGCAACAAGACAGCCGGTGTAGATCCTTTAGGACAGGTGTAATCTGATCTATTGTGGTGAGCGGGTGGCGCTGTGGTCCAAACTACTGAGCCTCTTGGGCTTGCTGATCGAAAGGTTGGTGGTTTGAATCCCCGCAATGGGGTGAGCTCCCATTGCTCTGTCCCAGCTTCTGCCAACCTAGCATTTTGAAAGCACGCCAGTGCAAATAGATAATTAGGTACCGCTGCAGTGTAAAGGTAAATGGCGTTTCCATGCACTCTGGTTTCCATCATGGTGTTCCGTTGCGCCAGAAGTGGTTTAGTCATGCTGGCCTCATGACCCGGAAAGCTGTCTGTGGACAAACGCCAGCTCCCTTGGCCTGAAAAGTGAGATGAGCCGCATAGTCACCTTTGGACTTAACCATCCAGGGGTCCTTTACCTTACCATTACCTTTAATCTGATCTATTATAACAGATATTATTGTTAAACACCAAGTTCCTAACACGTGTGAGCTCATAGGTTTCCGTCAAAACTCTGAATCATTCTGGGCATTCTGTTTTATATCTAGATATATTCTTAAACTACAGTAGGAAGAGTACTTTAAAATAGAAAGTTATCATTATAAAGCCACAGGAAGTCACATGAGGCATAAGAGGATTTCCAGAACCTTAAGTGAACCAATGTCATTTTTAAAAGGCTTCACATGAAAAGGTGAAAAGTGTTCGAAACTCCCATTGTTCTATATGCATTTTGCAACAGGGTATTTCATTAGTGCAAGCAGTTTCTGAGCTCTGGGTGCAGTACTGCACCTAAGATTTCAGATTAAAACTGCAGAGTGGAAGGAAAGCACACCTAGACATTCTGTTGTTGTGCCCATAATCTAGGTTTAAAGTGCCATTTAGCTCCTAGCTTTCATATCTCAGTTTCTAATACTGAAGGTGAAGTGCATAATGCTATGTCAGATTACTGGAGTTAGTCAAAGTGAGTTTAGCCTGCATCTTTTTTATTCTACTTCACATTTAATTTTCAGCAACAGATTATTTTTGCAATTAAATGCTTCTGTTTTCCTGAAATTAAACAGGAATAAGCAAGTTAGTTGTATGTAGCTGCCAGCAAGTGGGTATACTGAAGTAATCTGTACGATCTGACACACACACCCCAAAAAAATCTGGAATATAGAGCAAACTAAAGCTAAATGAAGAGTTGGATTTAATGACCTAAGCCGAGTGTCTTCAAACTAGTATTGCATGCATTGTATGCATTTCCCCCCTCTTTCTTCGCTGAAATATGGGTTTGCCTTTGTGCTTGACATGCACTTTGGAGCACTTACCAGATGCCAAGGCAGAGCAAACCTCTGTCCCCATCCTGTGCTGTGTTGTTTGAAGGATTGTTTTGTGCCTCCATTTCTCAGCTCTGAGTTTAAAATTGGAGTGAGGAACAAGATACTTTCTTCTAACCTCATGCTGTGTTTCAGAGATGTACATCAGGGCCAAGATCCTACTCCTTGGAGGGAGATACTGGCAACAAAATTTGGGTGGACTAGCAAGCTCAGTCAAAGTTTGTTTATTCGTGATGAGGAACATAAGAGCATAAGAAAAGCCTTGCTGGATACAGTGGTATTTCTGGTTACAAACTTAGTTCGTTCTGGAGGTCCGTTCTTAACATGAAACTGTTCTTAACCTGAGGCATGCTTTCACTCATGGGGCCTCCCGCTGCCGACGCGCCACCGGAGCACGACTTCCGCTCGCATCCCGGGGCAAAGTTCTCAACCAGGAGACCTATTTCCAGGTTAGCGGAGCTTGTTACCTGAAGCGTTCGTAAGGAGGACAGTACGTAACCTGAGGTTCCACTGTGAAGCCAAAGTTCCATTTAGTCCAGCATCCTGGTCTTGCCAGTGGGCAGCTAGATGCCTATTGGAAGTCCACAAGCAGGATCTGAGTGCAACAGTGCTGTCTCCATTTGTGATGCCAAGCAACTAGTATTCAGAGACATACTGCCTCAGATAAAACACAGTCATCATGACTAGTAGGCATTGATGACCTTGTCATCTTTGAATTTGTCTGGTATTATGAGGTAATATTATGTGTTCTTGTCAAATTTTCAAGGTATTTTCTAACCATAGAGTTGAAACATTTTGAGTTGGATGGGACTACAAGGGTCGTCTAGCCCAACCCCCTGCAATGCTGGAATTATCACATGGTTGATTATCACATGGTTATGCTTTCTGGTTGATGTGTCACTGCCAAGTTTATGCCATGATGTGTCTGAGCACAGAGAATCCAGAAGTAGTTCTGCAAGGACTTCTTTGTTTTTTCAAACACACTGCCATTCATTCTCATTGATTCTGTTCAGTATTCCTCACAAGCAGATGAATGCCACTGTTAAGACTGGGGCTGGGATCTCTAGAATTCTGAATAAGTTTGGATTAAAATCAGGTATTTTGGAGTGTACTCATGCAGCCATTTCCACATTGATGTGAAGACAGTGTTGGCTCCATTAGAAGAGTTGAGCAATCCCTTTCTAGAAGACACTGAAGAGCCACTAGTTCACAAAGAATTTCACAATGCAAAAAACATGGTAAAGATAAACACATTTGACTGTGATGTTGGACTATTATAGTTAAGGAAGTTTTGGCAAATGAAATATTTTGACTAGCTGAAGAAATGGTCAGTTTGATCTCAAAGGACTGTACTTTTGGTTCTTGAACATTGGGGGGGGGGGAGTTGCTTTCTTACAAAAAGAATGGAGTGCTACTTTGAAGTGTGACCTAAATCCATTTGAAGACTTGTTGCTAGTTGATTATTAGTTGCAAATGGGAGATCTTGAATACTTCTTCAGACAGAAAAAGCATAGCTGGTTGTCATCTGGTATGAAGTCTGGCCTAGCTTGTGTGCCTCTGTTTTTGCATAAACAGATAAACATTTTTCCTGACATTAGTTGATTATTTTACCTTGGTCAGTGTATTCAATGTGGATAATGCTTAAAATTTCTTAAGTATGCTGGATTTAATTTCCTGTCAAATTATTTGATACCATGCAACACAAAGTCTATTTATATCGGTGTGTCTATTCTGAGTAAGGCATAGCTGAATATTACCACCCCATGTGAATAATAAAATGTAAGAGAAGAGAGACACATGTGGGAAATACACTGTGGCACCCTTGCCCACAGCTGCCCACCAGCTGGCAGACCTTCTTGAGAACTGATGAAAATAACTGATCTGTTCAACTTCCTTGCAGAAATTATGATAAAACGTAGATATGGCAAGCTATTGATCAGCATGTATGAAGAGCTCATAATTTCTTTTCAAAATGACTGTTGCTGGATGTAAAAGTGAGCTGTGGATGAATACTCCATTATCCTATGAGTTGAGCTATGGCTTGAAATGGCACAGGCACACAAAATACTGTTCTCTTGGCTAGACAAGGGCAGAATATCAGGCTTCTAGTATCTATACCAAGGTGGCTAATCCGGAGGCTAAATGGCACCTGCCGATTGCAGGGGCCACTGCTATAGACTACTATTCTCTTCCGTTCATTCTCAGAGAAAGTTCTAATGCTGGGGTGCTCATAGTCCTAAGTAGCTTGCTAGGCTAGAGTCCCTGCCATCTGTACAGGAGTTCCAGTTAACAAGCTCTGATACGGCTGACTTTTTAAACTACGTTTGACTGTAGTTTTGAAAGGATTTATTCTGTGTCAAATTCATTTACATCACTGTCATCATTTCCATCAGGTGAACCAGGCCATAAAGTATGATTGGTTTTTGTGATGGAAGCTTATTAAAGATCTAAGAAATTTGACATTTAATTGAAGAACAAATCTGGGCCTTTGTCTTATTGTGTTCTCCGTCTGCATTCCCTTGGCAGTTAATCATATAATGCTCCTGAGCATGAAATTAACAGTAAAAATGACATAGCTGATGTTCCATCTTTGGAAATGGGGGGAATTCTGAAAGTAAATTCTGAAACTTGGAATATTTTTAGAGTAGAGGATCTTTGTGCTTTGAGAATTGCATTTTAAAATGGTTTATGTAAACCATACTACTACTAGAATTTTGGGCTGTCTGTGTATAAAGTACAAAGAGGACTGAATCTCTAGGGTTCTTTAAAAACAAAAGGGTTGATTTGTTAGGAGGTTTAATTCAGAGATTTCCCACGAGCAGAATTCTGCTCGTGGAATGTCCTGCAAGAGAAAGTGGTAATATTTGCTGAACCCTCCTACCCCCATGCCCTCTGAAAGGTTTTTTAGATGGTTATTGGGCCTTCTGGAACAGAAGGCATGGTGAATTGGGTTCTACAGAGGGAAGAAAAAAATCAGCTAAAAATTCTCAGCCCCTTCCTTGAGTGGGAACCTTAGCTGGATCAGAGCACTTTTCATAAACAGAAAGGGCATGTCTGGATCCAACCCACAGGAAGGATTATTTGCAAATTTTGCATTTGAGCAGTGGTGTCCAAACTTTTTTCAAGGAGGGCCAGATTTGATTAAGTGAAGGGCTGACCAAAGAGCCAACCAAAGTTGTTGACCTTTGCAGGAAATAAACTGCTACAGGGGCAGGATTAAACCAACCAGCAGGCCGGATTAGGCCCCTGCAACGGACTTTGGACATGCCTGAGATAAAGCATAACTTATTTGTCATAAAACAAGAGTGAGGAAGCTTTCTCAAATAGAGGGGTTGCGTTCTCACCTGGGCAGCCTTCCAGGGACTGCTTGCCATTGATGGGCAGGGCCAGAAATAAAATGAGCGAAGGACCAAAAGTGAATTTTACCAATGTACAGCAGGCTAATTTCTGCACACACTCACCACTATCCACCCTTCAGACAACCATCAGGCGTTACCCGAGGTTCAAGGACACATACCAGCCAGGCGAAAACACTCAGTGGTATGAAATAGGTCTGGTGAGAGGAGTGGCCTGGGGAAAATCCCAAGGGCAAGATAGAAAAGAGGTCTGAAGAGCTGCAGTTTTCCCCAGGCCTGAAGTATATATATTTATAAAAGTATATATTTATTAAAAAATTAGAAGAAAAATAGAAATATTTGGCAATTTGAACAGCTATTTTGGTGGCACGGTTGGGGGAGTTTTCTATTATAATCTAGGAAGTCTACATAAAATTCAGCTATAATTCCAAAGAAATTGGCAATAAACCGATGTTCATGCCTGTTATGAATAAATGTTCTATTGTGAATATATTTTCTAGCTAGCCTGTTGTGAATAGATTAAAATTACTTCAAACTTCCCAGTATAATGTCTGCTTATGGCAATGGTGAGATCTGTATGGGGTGTGTTTATACACATGTGTGTCGCTATTTGTCCATGTTGTTGTGTAGTGCAGTATAAATTACATAATTTCAGACTGGAAAACAGTTGTGCCTGGAGGGTTGGGAGAGAAGTCTTGCCTACTTATTCACCTTCTGAACAAGATTTCTTAAGGATTTTTTTCTTTCAAAAGCACATAATACAAATTGTTTTACATCTTGTCCATGAATGTTTATGGGTTTTCAGGGTTCAGTCTACATTTGATGCTTGCTTGTAAGCAGGAAAACATTCTTTTTCAGTTTATCTTGAGACATATTCATAATTTAATTTTAAATTGTGATTGAAGTGGGCTGAATCATACTGTGGTATATGCATGTGTGTATATAGTAATGTAATCCTAATGTGTTCTTTGGCAGTTGAGCAGCACTGGAAATGTAGAACGATATTTATAAATGTTTATAAATTTTAGTTTAATGTAATTTAATGTTAGTTTATTTAGGTTAGTGTTGCTGTAATGTTTGTAAAACAGGTTTTTATTTCCTTTTTTTCTCCAGAGGAAATAAAAGCAGAAACTGGAAAACAAAGGTACTTTTTTCTTTATTAATCATGATTAATTGCTCTGAAAATACATTTAGCATCATTTGTACAGAGATGAAGTCAGTTGTCATTGTACCTTTGGGGGGGGGAGTTTTATGAACTATAGTAGGACCTCGGTTTACGAACTTAATCCGTTCCAGAAGTCCGTTCTTAAACTGAAACTGTTCTTAAACCGAGGTGCACTTTCCCTAATGAGGCCTCCCGCCATCGGTGCCTTTCCACCGTTCGGATCCCGTTCTTAGACAGAGACAAAATCCTCAAACCAGGACACTATTTCTGGTTTAGCGGAGATTGTAAACCAAATCGTTCTTAAACTGGACTGTTCTTAAACCGAGGTACCACTGTATATGTTTTGTCACTAAGTTACCATGCCTAGAGTGTATGACGTTCACTGCATACTTGCTGTAACTTGAAGAAATTAAAAACTTTTTCTTGTAGCGTACAAATTAATTTTCAGAGCACTTTCTTGCTAATCACTCTGACTTCAGTTTACACTTGGAAAACGTGTAAAGTATGTCAGCATGTTGTTAAGAATAATTAAGAGTATTAGCATCCTTTGTGAGAAACAGGTTTTTCATGCTTTGTTAGACATTTCATGGCTTCAGAACAGTTTTGAGATGGAAAACCTGGTCTCATCACATTTGTCCTTCTGACACAGGACCTCCCTATAGGCACCCAGTATGAAGGGAACTTTGTAGCTCTTTCAAATTTTAGAAAGCAAGCAAGCCCTAAACAAGGGTTACTTTTCAGATGGAGATTGGATTAAAACTTTAATTGCAAGTCTATAAAACAGTCTTCCCAATCCCCTGCAAATGAAACATGGTAAAGGAGCACATATAAAGGGAAACGGCAAAGAACTAAAAAGATACTCATGTCACAAGGTTCTAAAGCATGAAGGTACAAAATGAAATCCTTACCCAAATGTTAGCAAGCATAGCAATTAAGGAAACAATTTTTAAACCGCAAAGTAACATTCGATATAAACACACAGGATGTATAAACTGAACCAAAATGCCTCCTAGCAGTGGTCCAGAGGCAGTATATAATGATGATCTAACAGGTATAACAGTGAAATATGTAGTTAGAAAACCAAACTGGATACGTTCCAACCCATATAGGTATTCCTTACTGTAAAATGACAGCAGTGTTAATATATAGCCTCTCTTTCCAAGCTTGTTAAAGAACAGTATGTACAGGAACAGAGTGAAGACACATGCTATAGCAGTATTTACAATACCACTAATGCCATACCATGGTATTTACAAATACCATATCACAAGTCGGATTATTGGTTACCATAGAAAGGAACTACACCCCTACTAATATTGAAAAAAAGTGCTTCAAATCCATAAATTGAAGTTGTTAATGAGGGAGTGGGGTGCCACCTTAATACGGAATTGATAAATTTCACCCAAAAATTGCAGAAAAAGCATGAAAGCTTACATCCAGCGTCATGTGAACTTCTCCTTCCTTTCTCCCCCCCCCCAATGTGCTCCAGAGGGTTGGGAAACCCCCACAGTGCATTTAGAGGATCATGGGGTTTATAGGAGAGAGGGGAAGTCTCATTGCACAATTAAGTGGATGGATATCCTAAGTTAGGTACTGAAATAGTCTTGCAATATATATGTTTGTTCTTAGGAGGGATGCAAAAGCCTTCCATCAATAAAAGATAGTTGGATTTTGTATGCAAAATCCAACCTTACCTGTCATGAAATCATTACTTAAATACTGAAAAGCGGTTAGTCCTAATTTACTGGAGGGCAATCATCAGTGTCTCGGATCATGATAAAATGAATTGGAAAAAACCAACTGGATGCCGTTACATGTTCCTGCACAAGTAAATGATGGTACACATCTTTTTAAATCCTAGCTCTTAAGAAACATCAGTTTATATGTAACCCTTTACTTTATCCATATTGAGGTGCCTGTTATTCATATGGAGGACAAAACCTGTTCCATATCTAAACAAACATGCACAAAATCTATTTCACATCCAAGCCAGCGTGCACAACCAGCCAATCAGTTAGCTGACTCCAACTAATACATATTTTCTTTGAAAGCCTGCTAAAATCCATAACCTGTTGCTGTGTTCATTGCAAATTGTTACATTTGTCTTGACTTCATAGCAGACTGTTGCTAATGTCTGTCTTTATTTCGGTTCAGTTTTAATTGGTAAGATGAATTTTTGACTGTTAAAAGAGAAAAACTGAACTTACATCAAATATGTGGTGGTCAACTGTAGATGTGTCTATGTTCATATTAAATTGTTTTGCTGTTAACTCAACTGCCATTCTAATTGGATCTTTCTATTCAGTCCTCCTCATGGAGAAGCGAAGGCTGGTTCAAGCACTCTTCCACCTGTGAAATCAAAAACAAGCTTTATTGAGGCAGACAAGTACTTCTTACCTTTTGAATTGGCATGCCAATCCAAGTGTCCAAGAATTGTTAGTACGTCATTGGATTGTTTGCAGGTCTGTATTGAATTATATGCCATTAACTTTTTTTCTTAAATCTGTGGTTTCCTTTTATAAAGGAAGGAAATATAGTTGTTTCCCTAGATTATATTTTTAATTGCTAACACAGTACAACTAGTGAGGTTTAAGTTGTTTCATAAAATTTCAGCATAGAGAAATTGTTATTGCCTTGCTAAGAATCTTTATTAGGAAACAGTTGGACTGCTCACTAGCCTGGTTCAGATGTCATGGTTGATCTATTGTTTAGTCGTGGGGAATGTGCTATTGACGTCTTGTGTTTCCTCCTTCCTTTACACACCAATGTGCTTCCCTACTTCTTTGTTTGGGCCAACAGTAGTTTTTCTACTATGTTTTAATAAAACTGAAATAATGAACCGACTTCAAACTAGAGTTTCTGGTTGTCATTTGGAGACAAACTATATGCAGTGGTAACCATTACTTGCCCTAGTTGTAATGCCACAGTTAAAGACAGTCACTGTAAACTGCACTAGTGATGGAGTGCACCACTGCCTTGCTAGTTCCCGCTTGGATCTGTTTTCCCTCTCATCTCAAGTGTATCCCAGGATTTTAAGAAATCTAATACTCTGCAATGTTACTGTCAATGAGAATTAACCTGCATGGTGCAAAATATAATAATGTGTTAAGCTGGCTTGTTCAGTTGTACTTTTGCTTTACTCCCCAGAAACTTATAGCTTATGGACATTTAACTGGCAGTGCTCCAGATAGTACAGCGCCTGGGAAAAAATTGATTGATAGAATTATTGAAACAATATGTGGCTGCTTTCAAGGTCCTCAGACAGACGAGGGGGTTCAGCTACAAATTATAAAGGTAATCTGATGTCAACTGATCATTAGCTCTCATTAGAGTTTGCTGTTGAAATGAGTTCTATGCCCAAGACAGTGACCTGCAATTCAAGCATGTTGAACAAGAGCTGAACCTGAAAACATGTAATAGTTTGTTTAATCAGTTAGTACCTTAATTGGACAAGAATATTCATTCAGTGTTGCTTATCAGTTTCACAAAAACATTTTACGGTTAACAGAAATAGAATTGCTTTTTCAGGGCCCTATCTAATAGGTTTCAGAAAGGTGATTGGAATTGACAGCTACAACTAAGCAGTCATTTGGCTGGAATATGAGAGAATTAATTCCATGAATCCTTTTCCCTCCCCTCTCATCATGTAGTTGCTGTAATTAAAATTTATATCACTTATATGTTTAGAGTGAGGAACATCACACATAGACTCTAAAGACCTTTATAAAGTTGATAGTGGGTATTTGGGATTTACTGTGGAACTAATCTGTGCTCAGGAGCCAGGTGTCATCAGGAAGAAGGCTTGTTGACTGGAACCTTTCATTCCACATAGTAGCCTCTTTGAAATGAGTGCTAAAAGTGGGTTAGTAAATAAGAATTATTCTTGAACAATTTATGTCTGAAATGCACATTGAGTAGTTATGCAATGTTGAGTTGGAGGTTCGGTGTCTTGATTTACAAACTGAATTTTCCTTCCTTGTTCTGGGCATGGATTTTTCCAGTTTGCCTGAAACATGCAATTTAACATTTCAGGCACTCAGTTCTTCCATTAACTAGGTACATTGTCCTTATTCAATGGAAAGACAGAGATAAATGTTTAATGAATAAGATCATTAAATGCACAATCACACCATTGCTTAATTGCAGCAGTAAGGAGAAAATGATATGTGCGTGCTTCCTTGTGTACAAAGGTCCTATTTAAATGGTTATAGGAGCCATTGGCATAAGATCCATCTTCTTTAAATGCACTTAGCATGTGTGTCCTGGTCTTTATATATATGATGATGGTATGGCAGCAGTCTGGATTTGCTACTGTATCTTAAAACTGCACACTCAAAAAGCAGGGTACACATTAAGCATGATTAAATGAGGTGAGAGCCTCAGTATTTTCAATTGCTAACTTTATTTTTATATTTTTAGGCTCTACTCACAGCAGTAACTTCTCAGCACATAGAGATTCACGAAGGGACAGTTCTGCAAGCTGTAAGAACATGTTACAATATCTATCTTGCAAGCAAAAATCTCATAAATCAAACCACAGCCAAGGCTACTCTCACACAAATGCTGAATGTTATATTTGCACGTATGGAAAACCAAGCAGTAAGTATGTTTGCATTTCAAATTGATATTGATTTCAAATGCATATTTAAATTCTAGTATTCCTGTGCAACACTTGGATTGATTTGCCAGCTGTGTCCACGTTGTTTAATTTGAAATAATAGTCCAGTGAAAGACACACAATTTAGCTTGTACGAATTTCATGTATAGAATACAACTGAAGACCAGAAAAATTGAAAGAAGCCCTGAATTGTGCATCTTTTAATTTATGGATATTAACGTTTCATACTATCTGGTGTGTAGAGGAGCAGGCATGGTTGTTCTGATAGAAGAGATTTTCTTTAATACTTTATTTATTTATTTCATAGCTTCAAGAAGCCAAGCAAATGGAGAAAGAGAGACATCGGCAGCAGCACCATCTACAGCAGTCACCCTTAAGCCATCATGAGCCTGAATCACCTCAATTGAGACATATTTCAGAGCAGACTATTGATCAGCTCTCCCAGGACCATGAAGGGGACTTGGACCATCATGCAAATGATGTGGACAAAAGCCTTCAAGAAGACACAGAAGCAGAAAATGGATCTGATATTTTCAGTGCAGAAAATGAGCAGACTGAAGCTGACCAAGCAACAGCAGCAGAAAGTAATAATGGGTGTCTTTTTCTTGTCATAGTGGGGTGAAAGAGGGTATGAAGTCTTGAGAAATAATTACTACTTTTTCATTTAGCTAAAGTAACATGTAGATTGCTATCAGGTGGTGTTATAAAGTTCATTGATTCTTTACAAAGCTATGCTGTAGTCACAGTTGACATTCTACTTGTTTTCCAGTTAATTGCTATTAGCTCAGATTAAATAAATGCAACGAATAACTCACTTCTGTTTAAGAGCTATTTCTTTATAAAGTAATAAAACTGACTCAAATGGAATCCTGATATATTTTGAGTAATATATTTTCTGTTTTTATTTTGTAGCTCTGTCTAAAAATGATACAGGGCCATATGATGGAGAAAGCAATCAATATGAAGAAACGGCACAGGATATTGTACAAAGTATAGTCCAAGAAATGGTGAACATAGTAGTAGGAGGTACTATACTTACCTTTAAAGTGTATTGCTGAATTGAGAAGGGACTTGCAGGAACTTAGTAGAAGGAAGTAGTGGTAAAATTCCTTTGTATGTAGGGCAAGAAGTTGGGCTTTAAGTAAAATGATAATGTAGACTTGACCTTCACTTTAAAGGTTGTGCATTACTGAGGTCTAGTTCATATGTAAACAGTATCAGTCTTATTATGATTTATCAGAATGAGAACAAGTGGTGTACCTGTGCATGCTCTCCTGTTTCTCATACTCTAGTTGGTTTCACATGTTACAATACAGCAAACCAGCGCAAATGACGAATCGATAAGAGATTGCAGCTGTTTTGCTTCTCCTCGCTTGTTCTGCCTTTGTGCTGTGCTGAATCATGTATTGTCCATTCCCAGTCTCATGGGTTTACTTTCTCCAGACAAACTATGAAATGTAACCAATATTTGTCCTATAATTTATAGCTTGTGGTTTGGTAGGGCTGCACTGTAAGCCTTGGTACAGACAACACTTTAAGCCAAACCATGACTTAGCACAGTGCAGCAGCAAAATGACCATGGAGGAATAAAATGACCCTGATCTCCTCTCCAGGAGCCCACACATTTGCTCATTCATGTTAAACTATGGTTTGACTTAACTTTATGTGTGAACCAGGACACTGTAGTAGAATACTTTGCAAGGTTGTTTAAATAACAGTTTCCTATTACATACAAACTGGAAAACTATGGTTTAATCTCTCTTTACAAATGAGGATATGAAATCTGATTTCATAAAACCATGGTTTCTTACATCGAGATCATTACGTTTGAATTGAGCCTGAGAGATTTTGTCTTGCGGCTAATTATATCTTCCAGTCATTGTTGGTTCCTTAAACCTCTCTGTTATAGGACTTTGGCTTATTAAAGAAATTTAATCAGTGGAAATTGAAGAGTTAAATTACACTTTAATTTAGTCATATCTCAGTTGTTTCTACAGCATCACCTGTTTTTAGCTGCACTGGTGCTCATATTAGTAAGGCAAGCAGAAAAATGTTTTGGGGCAGTTGTGTTTCTGTTAAAGGGAAATTTCAAGTGATACTTGAGCTAATGAGTTGACCTAGTTTGAGTTATCAGGATTTGACAACTTATTTCTATATTTTTTTCACTCCTTCTGTGTGAGCTCTTCACAGCAGGTTTTCTTTCTCTCCAGAAAAACTTAATGAGATGTTTATTAGTTGTGACACTTTATTAAAATGTTTGATCAGAGCTGAGAAATTGCTATAAATTTTGGGGTTCTGGCCCTGTTTAGTGCTCATAACAAATAATGTATGTGTTACGGTCATAATTCAATAGACTAATATTATAAAACCCACATTAGCTCTAGGTAGCTCATTAAGCTAGTTTCCTGTAGTTACTGTCAGCAAAGCTGAACATTTGTTTTAATTCTTAGGTGCTAACATTAAACTCTTGATAGTTCTTTGTCCTGGTGAACATGATACTTTCTCAGCCAGGTGTTTTAATGTTGAAAATGTAATGTCTTTCCGATACTGATTTTATATAGTAGTATGGAACCAAGGCTATCTGTTGTCAGGCTGAAAATCTTCTGGTCTTGTATTTGACAATGTACATTAAAGACTTGACATTTTTATTCTGCCAATAATATTAATACACCATATTATCAATTCCTTTTAAATATTATGTTTTTTATTACATTGTTCTTTTATCCTGTAGATGTAGGACAAAGAACTGCTGAAAAGGTTATGATTGATGGACCAATGGGGACTTCAGAAGATGGAAGTGACAATGAAAACATCCAGGCAAATGGAATTCCAGGGACACCTATTTCTGTTGTTTATACACCATCTTTGCCTGATGACAGGTTGTCAGTCTCTTCCAATGACACTCAGGTATAGGCATGTTTGCTTAGTCTGAAACCCAGTACACCTTTTGAATATAATTATATCAGATTACAATTTAAATAGGGGGCCTTTTACAGAACATTGAAATGGTAAATGCTGTGTAAAGAGAGCTTGCAAAATTCTGTAATACAGATACTTTATGGCAAAGATTATTACTATGTCCTAGGCCAAGATTATGTGTGATATTGCAGTCAAATAAAATGCAGGAATAACCTTTGACTCTTGGATTTACAAGAGGATGAATATGATAGCTTTCATTTTTATAGTAATTTCAGTTGTATCAATTGGTAGCTAATCAATTTTTGTTTAAATTCACTCTCAAAGTCACTTCTGAGCTCTTTGAGTTTCTAAGAGTACATAACACAAAGGCAGATTTCTGATTTGCTGACTATAATTTTCCAGGCGCCAAAATGGTATATATCTGATCACTATCATTGAAGAATGTGGTGTAAATTGACTTTTTGAACCAATTCACTTCAGAAATGTTAGGCTTGTGATTTTTGAGCATGACAGCTGACTTTGAAAAGTACAGTAATAACTGCTGCGTTATTTGCTAGCAAATATTTTATCATATGCTTCTATCCCCAAGCTTGGTTTTTACTCCATACACACCTGCTTAATGCTAAATGGCTTATTAAAAACATGTTAATTTCTTTAGGAATCTGGAAATTCTTCAGGACCTACCCCTGGTGCTAAATTTTCCCACATCTTGCAAAAGGATGCCTTCCTAGTATTCAGGTCACTGTGTAAACTCTCTATGAAGCCTCTGTCTGATGGTCCACCTGATCCAAAGTAAGTTGAGATTCTTCTGCTATGAAATACTTAGATGATGTATATGCATCCGTAGCTGCACTTGCTCCTCCTGATGCACTTATCATGTGATGCAGTATCTAACACAAGATATTTAACAGTATCACTATCATTGAATCATAGAAAGCACATCTCGAATACGGTGCAACTGAATCAATGGAAATAAATGAAGCTTCTGGATAAATTATATTTGGAAACTTTGGGGTTTGGAAGTTCTGTTCCATGCACATGAAGTCCTCTCTGCAGTCAATTGGGTTTTATGAGGGTCTTGAATTGAGAGTAACTAAAAGTATCTTCATTTGGGCTACCAATCTTGTCTTCATGATTATGTTCCTTGTACCTCAGAATAGATACTACTGGGTAAACCCTTGTTTGAGAATAATAGAAGATGACAATTATTTAGATGACAAGCAGTTTTTCAGATGATACATTAATCACTAGTGCTAACATATAAAACGGAAATGGTGGTTTAAGAAATAATTGTTTTGGATTAGACCCAAAGAGGTGGGTTGAATCCTAGCATGTCCTTCCTGTCGTGGAATAGCCCCACAGGAGCCAGTCCTTCTCCTTTCGATCCAACACCCTGAATTATATGTTTATATAATTTATAGGCAGCCCAAATGGGCTGACTTCCATGGAAAATGTATTGGCAAATATTTGGTAAAAACTTAAAGTATATATGAAGTCTTTAAATTGATTTTGGCAATTTAACGGAAGTTTAAATTATTTACGCTGCAGGATATCACATGCAACATAACACTTCCATATTGGCATGTTAGTACTTAAGTGAGCTAAAAGGACACTGTACAAGTCTTTTTCAAATTTTATTTTAGACCAGCAATGTATAGAAATATTCCAGTATATATCCAATTTGATTTTCAGCTTTTCTCTGGCCTGTTAGGAATGCTTGCAAGCAACTTTTTTCCAGACTGTATGCTAAATTGCAATGTTTTGTGCAGTACACCTTTATTTTACCAGTCTCAGTTCCAGGTCAGCAGGATGTGTTGATGATTGAAGGCAAGCAGCAGCCTTTTGAGAGGTAGGGCTCCCATCATGCACTTCTGCTCCTGCCTTCATCAAGGTCAGCCAGTTACCATTAGCTCCTGGTTTCTTCATTCTTTGCCTTCTTTTACCTACCTTAATACTTTGATAGTATAGATAGCTTGGTTAGAGTTTTTCATTCCTTACCCATGTAAGTGCTCTGGGAGCTTTATTGGCTGAGGAGTGGGGTACAAATGCTATAAATAAATAAAGTATAATAAAATAGCCCAGTGTGGTTCCACCCATTTCTATCCTAGTTTCTGGGGACTTGCAGGATGGGAAGTCCATTGCCAGGATGTTTAGATCCAAGGTCAGTGGTCACCAGCAGAAGTGACAATGAACATCAACTGGCTGGAACTCAAGGCTGCTTATCTGACTCTCCAGCACTTCCCAAGCCATCTTCCCCTTCCTTATCTGAACAGACAACACAGTAGCCAAATGGAATATCAACAAGCAAGGCTCAACTCAACTCAACTCTGGGATCTCCAGAAGGAAACTGCTAATGAATTGGGCGGAAGTCAACATTCAGTTTCTCACTTCAGAGCACATCTCAGGCCTCCGACACATCCAGGTGGATTGGCTCAGCAGGAAGCTCAGAAGTTGGATCAGGTGAATATTTGGCTAGTTTAGATGTATTCAAGTCTCCAGGGCCAGATGAACTGCATCCAAGAGTATTAAAAGAACTGGCAGATGTGATCTCAGAACCACTGGCAGTCATCTTTGAGAATTCCTGGAGAACAGGCGAAGTCCCGGCAGACTGGAGGAGGGCAAATGTTGTCCCTATTTTCAAAAAGGGGAAAAGAGAGGACCCAAATAATTACCGCCCAGTCAGTCTGACATCAATAGCAGGGAAGATTCTGGAGCAGATCATTAAGCAAACAGTCTGTGAGCACCTAGAAAGGAATGCTGTGATCACCAATAGTCAGCATGGATTTCTGAAAAATAAGTCATGTCAGACTAACCTGATCTCGTTTTTTGACAGAATTACAAGCCTGGTAGATGAAGGGAACGCAGTGGATGTAGCCTACCTTGATTTCAGCAAGGCATTTGACAAGGTGCCCCATGATATTCTTGTAAAGAAGCTGGTAAAATGCGGTCTTGACTATGCTACCACTCAGTGGATTTGTAACTGGCTGACTGACCGAACCCAAAGGGTGCTCATCAATGGTTCCTCTTCATCCTGGAGAAGAGTGACTAGTGGGGTGCCACAGGGTTCTGTCTTGGGCCCGGTCTTATTCAACATCTTTATCAACGACTTGGATGATGGACTCAAGGGCATCCTGATCAAATTTGCAGATGACACCAAACTGGGAGGGGTGGCTAACACCCCAGAGGACAGGATCACACTTCAAAACGACCTTGACAGATTTGAGAACTGGGCAAAAACAAACAAGATGAATTTTAACAGGGAGAAATGTAAAGTATTGCACTTGGGCAAAAAAAATGAGAGGCACAAATACAAGATGGGTGACACCTGGCTTGAGAGCAGTACATGTGAAAAGGATCTAGGAGTCTTGGTTGACCACAAACTTGACATGAGCCAACAGTATGACGCGGCAGCTAAAAAAGCCAATGCAATTCTGGGCTGCATCAATAGGAGTATAGCATCTAGATCAAGGGAAGTAATAGTGCCACTGTATTCTGCTCTGGTCAGACCTCACCTGGAGTACTGTGTCCAGTTCTGGGCACCACAATTCAAGAAGGACACTGACAAACTGGAACGTGTCCAGAGGAGGGCAACCAAAATGGTCAAAGGCCTGGAAACGATGCCTTATGAGGAACGGCTAAGGGAGCTGGGCATGTTTAGCCTGGAGAAGAGGAGGTTAAGGGGTGATATGATAGCCACGTTCAAATATATAAAAGGATGTCACATATAGGAGGGAGAAAGGTTGTTTTCTGCTGCTCCGGAGAATGGATCCAAACTACAAGAAAGAAGATTCCACCTAAACATTAGGAAGAACTTCCTGACAGTAAGAGCTGTTCGACAGTGGAATTTGCTGCCAAGGAGTGTGGTGGAGTCTCCTACTTTGGAGGTCTTTAAGCAGAGGCTTGACAACCATATGTCAGGAGTGCTCTGATGGTGTTTCCTGCTTGGCAGGGGGTTGGACTCGATGGCCCTTGTGGTCTCTTCCAACTCTATGATTCTATGATTCTGTGATTCTAGGTGGAGTGGCAGCTGAATTTACAAATATTCCAGCTCATCCAGTATATTTTCAGCCAGTGCCAAGTCTACCTCTTCACCTGAGAAAGAAATAATCAGCTCTCTTGCTACTTCACCAGGTTTCACACTCTGAAAGAAGAAGCCTGGGGTGCTCATCTTGCCCTGGCTTCAGGGACTAGGCATTTCCCCCAACACCTGTTTTGCCACAAGTCCCATGCAAGACCAAGGAAGAAAAGATCAGAGTAATTCTTGTTGCACCATTTTGGCCACCCTGACCTTGGTTTCACAAAATCCTGCATCTCTACATCTCCCCCCCCCCCATTTTTACTACACAGTCAGCTGACTGTGGAATTTGAATGGGAACGTTTTACAAAAAGAAAGCTCTTGTCAGCAATGATAGACATTTTTCTTTATTCCAGAAGACCTGCTGTAATATGCATCTACCAAGCCACCTGGAAGGCTTTCCTCCTGTCATACTCCACCAAGCTTGACATTTCCACCATTCTGGAATTTCTCCAAGAAGGCCTACAAAAAGGTCTGAAAGTTAATAATCTGAAACATCAGGCAGCAGCGATCGCCTCAGTTCTTTCAAAGTTACGCTCCCCTCCCCTCTCCTCTTACTCCTTACTAAAATGCTTCCTCAGAGGTGCTCCACTAATTTGTCCCCCCACTATTGACAGATACCCTTTATGGAATCTACACAGGGTCCATTTTGCCCTACAATGCCCCCCTTTGAACTTCTCAGATGTTTCTCTCCAAATCCTGTCTCTCAAATTGGTTTTCCTCATTGCTATTGCCTCTGCCCACAGAGTCTCCAAATTAAACATGCTCTCTATCACTAAACATCTCTGTATTTTCCACGAGAACAGAGTAGTTCTCAGGCCTGATCCCTACTTTCTGCCTAAAGTCTCCTCTTGTTTCCACCTTCAACAGGAGATCGTTTTACCAACCTTTTGCCCATCCGTGGTATACGCCAAGGAAAGGGCCTGGCACTCACTAGATGTGTGTAGAGCCCTAAGGTCAATATAGCCAGAACTGAAGCTACACAGACAATCCAAGAGCATATTTGTCTCCATCCATCTCCCACTCCCTGGGGAATAAGGTGTCAACAACCACTCTTTACAGATACATCAAGGCATGTATAGTGCTAGCATACAAAGCCCAAAAAATCTATGTTCCTCATCATATCACAGCCCACTCCACTAGGTCTGCAGCCACTTTGGCCACCTTTCCCTCTCACACTCCTTCAGGAGATTTGCCGCACAGCCACCTGGGCCATGCCTTAGCATTTTACCAGACAATACTGCTTGGAGACATACACCTCACCTGAGGCAGTGTTCGGTCAGAGGGTCCTGCAGCAGGTGCTCCTCCCTAGCTCCTGCAGCTGTAGCTATTGCACATCCCATCCTGCTAACCTGTAACTGGAAATGGAGAAAAGTACAGCTTCACTCACCTGAAATGTAGTTTTCCATTACCAGTGATAGGTCAGCAGGCCCCACCTTAGGTAGTGGGCTGCAGGAGTCTTTTTTCCTTTCTATCATTTCATTATACCGTTCAAGTTGGTTGTGGTTTTTGTTAGGAGGAGGTAGGTTTTCCCTTCTTTATGACTCCTGCTTTCTTGAGCTTGGTGAGTCCTTGAACTGCATGATGGGAGCCCTGGCTCCTGAAAAGTTGCTTCCTGCCTTTGATCAGGGGGAGGAGCCACCAACCAATCCTGCTGACCTGGAACTAGGAATGGGAAACTACATTTCAGGTGAGTGCAACTGTAGTATTGGGTTCCCCCCACCCCACAAAAAAAGTACTGGACACAACTGATATGTAAATCTCCCATGCCATCAAAGGGAACAAAATTTATCCTTATCTTGTGCCTATGATTTAGAAATAAAAAGGGCTCTCCCCTTCTCCCCCTCTCAGTGCACAAAGAGGGGGAAAATATTTAGGAAAGCTGACATGAGTTTTTTGAGAATTGACAGGCTAGCATTTAGAACATTGTAACTGCTCCATAAAGGTCAAGGTGCTGTTCATAGCAATGAAAGTGATTAAACTACTGTTCCTGATTGGTGTATTGTGCCTGGGGTGTATGAAATACACAGTGTGCTCTACTGTAAACACTTACTTTCAGTAAATCATTGTGTAATGGTAGTTGTCTAATACATTAAGTGGTTGGTTTATATTTTATATAATTGCCCAGGATTTTCTAAAAATGGCTTAGAGACATTCTTAGTCGTTTTTATAAAGAGAAATATCTCCCACGAATTGTTCAAATAACTGCAATTATTCCTTCTAGGTCTCATGAATTGCGGTCAAAGATCCTTTCATTGCAGTTGCTGCTGTCTATTCTGCAAAATGCAGGACCTGTTTTCAGGACAAATGAAATGTTTATCAATGCTATTAAGCAGTATCTTTGTGTTGCACTGTCGAAAAACGGAGTCTCATCTGTTCCAGAAGTGTTTGAACTTTCGCTTTCTATATTCCTGACTCTACTTTCAAATTTTAAGACTCACCTGAAAATGCAAATTGAGGTAAGTTAACATCCAGCAATTTAAGCACCTTACTTGAAGTAATTCAGTATCCCTCTAGGCATCGCATACTGTTCAGTTAAAATTCATAAGGTTCATAAAATAACAATTTCGTTTTAGCCTCAAACTAACTTGACTTCGTTAGGTTTAATGATCACCTTGTTTTAAATAAACTCATATAAATTGAACCAAAACTGCTACTTATCAAGAGCAAAATTTACTGCAGCATTCAAAGAAAAGAATTGTAGATGTCATCCCTAAGCATTTTTTATTGCTGGCCTGAGTTTACTAACTAAGTAACTGTTAGTTGAGCATTTCATTTGCTACTGTATTATTGTCACCTGCCACTGCTCTCCTTGGTTTTACACATTATCTGTACCAAAATGTTGCTGTTTTAGTTTGTATTTCCGTTGTTTTTTCATGTTGTGTAATGTTTTTCTTATAAATCTTCAGTAAACATCTAGTTGGGGCAGTGGGGTGAGGGGAGAGAATAGAATTGTACCCTCATGCAGATGTTCAGATAGCAAAGTAGGGAATCAGGATCATCCATCCCCCACTCCATCTCCACCTGTCATTAATGTGTTGGACTTCAAGTTTGTGTGGCTTCACTTATGGACCCTTGACATAGTTAATCCCTTATCAGCATGATCTTTGCAGCCCAGATACTGGAAGCAGGGCCTGTATAGTGTGTGTGTGTGTGTGTGTGTGTGTGAAGGCCTCTATGCAAATTTGAAATAGAACACATGTGGGCATGGGGATTGATTTATACTCCATTTTTCTTTTAAAATCGTAGCTAAAGCTGCTTACAATAAAAAAGAAGATAACATAATAAAACAAAGCAATAGAATAATACATCCATTAAAATACTGAACAGCTTTAATTGAAACTGATGCTTCAGTCAAACCAGCATAAAAGCATTGTCTTAGCTCTCACCTCTAATTAGCACCAAAAGTACCTGAGAAATATAGGGTAAAACTCAATACATCATTTGACTCGAAAAGGTCATTGTAAAGCACCAAATTATTTTTTCATCATACAAATACTTCTTGCCAATTTATGAAGCTCTTACCTAAAATGAATGAGTTTCTTCATGGTTCCTGAAATACTAATAGAAAACATACTAAATTAAAATATATAACTGTGTAAATGTAAATATAAGTGATTTGCATATTGAAATGACAGGCGCTGTACAGTTTATTACATTCTGCCTCCACCTTTGGAAGAAGGCAGGAAGTTATCGTTTTCCAGTGGTGAAGATGAGAGTTGGTGATGAGGATTTAATCTTGTGTGTGCTCTGCCTTCTGCTGTTCATCTCCTATTTGCTATGTGGCAACAGGGATGGATACTTGTTACAATTGTTTGTGATAAAGTTGCAGGCTGTTTTAATACTAGCCTTGTGTGTTGGTCTTCCCATTTCCTGTAGGCACTGTGTGCATATATAAAATATAGGAAATTTCCATTTAGATGTGTCTCTTTGGTTGAAAGCGGGTACCACTCTTAAGAAACTTTTCTCAAAACTTCTACTCAACCATGCTGATGAGATTTATTAAAAACAATAACCTGACATGTCATATTCTAACCCATATAGAGGCAAAATACTTAGCTGCTTAGACAAAAGAATCTAAAGAATTGTGAAGTTAGTTCTGTGACTCTCAAAAAGGGCTCTAAGAGTTGTGGGTTGTTTGACATGACATTGGGTTGAACTGGTCCCCCAAAAAGTTCAAAAACAACAATATGGGCTAGTCATAAGTAGCTCTTTGGCTTCCGGCCATGGGAAAGTGATGAACACTTTTTTTTATATAGCTGTATCAACAGGCTTCACACAACTGACTAATGTTTTGGAGGCAGAAGATTCTTAAGTATGTAGCTATTGCCGCTTATGCCCTAGGTTGGATATTAATTAGCCTGAAAGCTGTTGTCAGATGACAAAAGCATTGTATTCAATGATGTTCCTTTTCCAAATGAAAAAAGGCACTTTAAGAACCAGTTGAGATGTTCTCTTTCATGGTTTATGAATCCAAGAATGAGCATTGAATCCATGCACCATTTCCACGCTACCTACTTCTGCACGCTGCCTTCAGTGCACAGATCCTGGATTTCTTAAACCAGGGCTGTCTTTTTTTTCTGTTTTGCTTTTTTCAACTTTGCCTAGCAGGACATCCAAATGCAATTTAACGGAGCTGATAGAATAGTAATTGGAGTGAATGCAATTACTGTTAAAATCAGACTTTGTGACCTACAAGAACTCTCTATGAATCATTTCCCTTGAATTAAAATGGTCCTGTACAACACATGGCTACATATTGTCCTGATGAAGGGAATAACATATTTTTATTAGCATCGGTGCTAAATCTATATAGCAAGATTAATATATGAATTCTATATATGTTAAGCTTTGCATGGGCCAGATGTTGGATTATAACAGTTAATGAATGAAGTACAGGGTTTGGGAAATAAATGTAACTTCTTTCTGTCCATACCATTTTTCCTAGGTTTTCTTCAAAGAGATTTTTTTGTATATCTTAGAAACCTCTACTAGCTCCTTTGATCATAAATGGATGGTTATACAAACACTGACAAGGATATGCGCAGGTATTACTCCATTGGGCATACCTATTTGCTTTTCAAAGGTTTAGGGTCACATGTCTTGCTAGTTTTGAGGGGTTTTGTTGCTATGCCTATATGTTTACCTAGCAAAGCTTTTCAATGTATAATTTTGTTCCTGTTACAGATGCCCAGAGTGTAGTGGACATCTATGTAAACTATGATTGTGATTTGAATGCTGCAAACATATTTGAAAGACTAGTTAATGACCTGTCCAAGATTGCTCAAGGAAGAGGCAGCCAAGAACTTGGAATGACCAACATTCAGGTAAAAACTATGGCATATCTCAGTATGTTTCTAGTAGTAAAAAAAAATTTAAATTAACATTGAATATTACCTAAATCTTTTTGCAATTATATACAAATTATTGCAGGAGCTAAGCCTGAGAAAGAAGGGACTTGAATGCTTAGTCTCCATATTGAAGTGCATGGTGGAATGGAGTAAGGATCAGTATGTAAATCCCAACTCTCAAACAACCCTAGGTAAGCTGTTTTGACATTCTTATTCCTTAGTGATGTGTTGACCTGAAATGCACTGAAGTTGATTTTCCTGTTTGCTAAGTACAGCGCCTGCCCACCTAGCAGTTCGAAAGCACCCCCGGGTGCAAGTAGATAAATAGGTACCGCTTACCAGCGGGAAGGTAAACGGCGTTCCGTGTGCGGCTCTGGCTCGCCAGAGCAGCGATGTCACGCTGGCCACGTGACCCGGATGTGTCTCCGGACAGCGCTGGCCCCCGGCCTATAGATGTGAGATGGGCGCACAAACCCCAGAGTCTGTCAAGACTGGCCCGTTCGGGCAGGGGTACCTTTACCTTTTAAGTATGACAACTTGCCCTGCTCAGATATGTAAATTACTGCAGCTACAGGTATGACCGGGCTTTGCATGCATGTGTGAAGTCTGCAAATAATAGAGCATTGGATGCAGAGAGACACCCGCAGAGGAAATGCTGGTGTTGGCACTGTTCTACAAACTGTTACACAAGAGACTTCAAACAACCGCATTCTTACCCAAGCACATATTTTGAGACCTTGGGCAAGAGATCATGCAATACCCTGTGATGACAGAAGCACACAATTACCTCTCCTCACATTTTGTTAAGTTGGGAAAAGTTCTTCCATTTGCAGTAGTTTTCCCACAGCCACTTGCCAGACGGTTTCCTACATCCTTTACAGATATGTAAGCTGTTTTTATGTCATCATATAATGTGCTGCAAAGATTCACAATGTCTAGAATTGCAGCGTGCTTTGATCTTGTAAAGGGTTGTATCATTCGTTATAATAAATACATCTGTCAGGGTACAGTGGTACCTTGGTTCTCAAACTTTATCCGTTCTGGAAGTCCATTCCAAAACCAAAGCGTTCCAGAACCAAGGTGTGCTTTCCCACAGAAAGTAATGCAAAACGGATTAATCCAGAATTTTAAACAGCAATTTAACATGAATTTTACTATCTAATGAGACCATTGATCCATAAAATGAAAGCAATAATCAATGTACTGTACATAAAACAAATAAGACAGTATTGTAGATGATAAAAAAAAATCCTTACCTGCACTGATGTTGGTCATTGTTTGGATGGGGGGCTTTTATCCATTTCTGCAGTCACACAATCAGTCAGTCAGTCAGTAGCTGAACTGGGTTCCACACAGTCACAAAAACAAATTAACCAAAAAAGCCTCAAAAACAAAAACACAAAATAAATAGCAAAAACCAAAGCACCAAACTTAATCCGTTCTGGAGTCCGTTTGACTTCTGAAATGTTTGAAAACCAAGGCGCAGCTTTTGATTGGTGCAGGCGCCCCGGAAACAATAGCCGACAACCGCACCAGACATTTGGCTTCCAAAAAACATTCAAAAACCGGAACACTTACTTCCAGGTTTTAGACGTTAAGAACCAAGGCGTTTGAGTACCAAGGCGTTTGAGAACCAAGGTACCGCTGTATTATTTTAAATCTTTCAACTTTTTGTTATTATTATTCTATAAAATTAATTTTCTTCCAACTTTCAGATCTGATATTCTTGTTTAGGTTCATTTTCAAAAAAATAATAATGTTAATGTTATGACTCTCTGTCACATAGAACTAGTGACGTATATCTTACTAAATATTATTAATAACTAGACTTTGAATGTGATGATGGACAGTTAACAAATCAGCAACTTCTAAAAATGGAACAAACATCAACTAACTTGTAAAGATCATTTTCCTTTGCTATTCTTGTGCAGGACAAGAAAAACCCACAGAACAAGACAGCACTGAAACAAAACACCCTGAGACAATTAACCGATATGGCAGCTTAAATTCCTTAGACTCCACAGCTTCATCAGGAATTGGTAGCTATAGCACGCAGATGTCTGGTACTGACAATCCAGAGCAGTTTGAGGTTCTAAAGCAACAGAAGGAAATAATAGAACAAGGAATAGATTTGTAAGTTTATTTGTTTAACCCATAATGTAAATTGTCAGAATGCAGGGGAGTCTCCTGATACCATTTTCTTTCATCTACTACCTTTTACTTCCTTTGTAGAAAGAATATTGTAGCATCTATTTTTCAAAGTGCAAACTTCACTGGAACTGTACTTACAAACTTTGCGGACTACAGACTTACAGGCCAATTAATCAGATTTAAGTCTTAACTGCATTCAGTAAGACTTATATTCTAGGATGTGCACTTGGGATTTGAGCCTCAGTTTGACTCTGGTTTTCTTTTGGCCTTTTACCTCACAGTTACTAAGGTGTTACCCAATTACATCTATGCTGAAAGCTTTGGTAGTTTTTTTTTTCATTCCTTGCTTTCCTGAGCTACTGCTAGAAATGGAGTAGGATGTGAATGCAGTTGTTTAAAAAACAAAACTCAAAAGCCAGAAATGTGGACAAAGATCAGGTGGAAACAACAGTGATAATAGATATAAAGTCAAGGAGAAGTAGAATATTAATATTGCATAGGCATTTAGAAGGAATTTAGAATTTACTGTGATCTTATTCTTATGTATATTAAGAAGTAGTTATGAGGAACTGCGAGGTGGAAATATGACAGCCTGATGTTGAAATATATTATGATTTTTATATCCTTTCCCCTCTCTTGTCAGCTTCCCACCCCACAAAAATGCATTCAAATATGTTAACAGTATGGTAAATTGGAACTTCTCCTACTAATTTACTATTGCTTAGGGATGGGTTTCTTACTCTTCAAATTATGGCTCAGATGCAGAAGAAGCTTCTCTGGGTTTTGATTTTTAAATGGGTCTTGGGATGATTGTGGTGCCAAGTTGTGAATCCCCCTCAGCATGCAGATGTTTTTGCCTTTTATGTGCATTTTCAGTGATTAATGAACATGTGATTTAACATACAGGTTTAATAAGAAACCAAAGAGAGGAATTCAGTACCTGCAAGAGCAAGGTATGCTTGGTACTACTCCTGAAGATATTGCCCAGTTCTTGCATCAAGAAGAAAGATTAGACTCTGTAAGAAAAATGTTATTAATGTCCAATGTATTTCATATGCGATTTGCTTTGTAAATACAATTGCAGTAGTTTGAGCTAGACTCCAACTTATTCCAATCATAACTGTGTAATGGTAAAGAAGTGTTTATAGCTACACCCCAGAGAGTTCATTTAAGCACACCCAAGGGCCTCACATGTCCAGCAGGACTTGTGGCAAAACAAATTGAAGCAGCAGCAGCCCTTGTACCACTTTCCCCACTGTGAGCAAGAGACTACATTCTAAGAATAGTCCTACTGGCTGTCTGGAATATGTGTAGCTTGCACATAGCTTAGACCTGATTATGAATTTGTAATAGATGGATAAATAATCCCATTTCAAGCATCTTAAGAGTTTCATCACAAATAAATGGAAGGCTTTCTCATCTGTAGTGTGTTATCTAAAATAACTGCTCTCCCCTTTCTAAATAGCTGGTGGCAGTGGGGGAAAGACTGCCTTTACTGGCTTCAGCAAAGTAAAATTATCCCGGGTTTCCTTGGTGCAGCAGGATCATCCTTAAAAGGACAAATACAGTACCCATATTTATTTTTAATTTAAATGTGAATACGCTTCTGAAATCTAGAGCATCTTATAGGTCAAGATGAATGTGAAGATGATCTTCTGGGCATGTATGATCTTGGTTGATTAGAACTTCAAATTTCAGAGCTTGAATGATGCAGAATCTGTTATGGGCCAGAACCTAATTGTCTCAAATGCTGTGGGCAACAGTTCATAGAACTGGGGGTTGGGGGAGTGCAGTAAAATAATAATAATAATAATAATAATAATAATAATAATAATAATAATAATAATAATAATAAAAAATTTTATTTATATCCCGCCCTCCCCAGCCGAAGCCGGGCTCAGGGCGGCTAACATCAAATAATCCAACACTCTAAAAAACATTTCATTATAAAAATTAATTAAAATCAAATTGATGGCAACCGTTAAGCAAAATTCTGTGCAGATTGCCAGAGGAGGGAGTCAGGCTGCGCCCTGACCAAAGGCCTGGTGGAACAGCTCTGTCTTGCAGGCCCTGCGGAAAGATGTCAAGTCCCGCAGGGCCCTAGTCTCTTGTGACAGAGCGTTCCACCAGATTGGAGCCGCAGCCGAGAAAGCCCTGGCTCTAGTTGAGGCCAGCCTAACCTCTCTGTGGCCTGGGACCTGGAGGATACCATCCTAATGTGAGGTTGCTCTCTTGCTTACATTGGCAGTCAGCCAGTTTCTTGCCTTTTTTTAAATGGAAGGAAGGTGGTTTTCTTCCCCTATCAAGCACTTCATTGGAGCTAATAAACTTTCCTGTGCTGTAGTGTGGATTGCAATAATCAGCAACCAACAGAGCAATGTATTTTGGGTGTTTATTTTTTTAATATTTAAAAAAATGAAAAATGCAGTATGGCTGGATCACTTTCCATTTGGTTGTATACATGTTGACCTGACCTGGAATTAATTATTTTCATTTTAGACTCAAGTTGGGGAGTTCCTAGGAGACAATGATAAATTTAATAAGGAAGTTATGTATGCATATGTGGACCAGCATGACTTTTCAGCAAAGGATTTTGTTTCTGCTCTGCGCATGTTTTTGGAAGGCTTTCGTCTTCCGGGAGAAGCTCAGAAAATAGATAGATTGATGGAGAAATTTGCTGCCAGATACTTGGAGTGCAACCAAGGGTAAGTGGCTTTCTCTTGCCTTTGTCTAATCTATAGCTGGATAAAGGGGGAAATTGATTATATATATTTTTTGTTTCAGGCAAACCCTCTTTGCTAGTGCTGACACTGCTTATGTCTTGGCTTATTCAATTATCATGTTGACAACAGATCTCCATAGCCCGCAGGTACATTACTTAGAACCTATTAATTATAACTTGAATCTACAAAGTGACTCACTCAGGTTTATTAAACCAGCACCATTTTAAGCTGACTTTACTTCTGATTTAAATAAATCTTATTTTCCTCCTGCATCTTAAGTCTTGATTGCAACCCCTTGACCCTGGAACACCTTCCCAAGAGTTCCAGATGGCTCCCATGTTGATGATTTTTAGGCAGGTGGTAAAAACTTACTTATTTCTTCAGGCTTCTGGCCTGTTTTAAATTCTTGCCTGCTGATTAGATTTGTCTGGGTAGATTGTGGGGTTTGTGCATGCGTCTTTTTAAATGTTCTGTCCATTTTTTGTATTGCGTTACTATGTTGTAAGCCTTTTGAGGGCCGAAAGGCAAGGTACAAATAATTTTATAAAGTCGACTGTTTTCTGCCACAGTAGGGGCATTTCTGTATATGAATGTGTTACAGTACTTTAGATAAGGAAACCAACATAATGAAACATACTTTTGCTTAGATGTTACCAGCACTATTAATAGAACAGATACATTATTCAAAGGCACCCACAGACAAAAGCTTGGTGAATGCTAGTAGGCAGGCCGTTCGAGTGCACAGTGTGTTGAATATGAACCAAGCCTTTTTCTTCAGAACTGCCCTTGGAGAGATATGGAAGCTGCCATTATCATTCTGATTTTTATAGCCCACTTCTATGTCTGTATGAAGTTGATGAAGTTTAAGAGCCAGTGTGGTGCAGTGGTTAAAAGCGGTGGACTCGTAATCTGGTGAACCGGGTTCGCTTCCCCACTCCTCCACATGCAGCTGCTGGGTGACCTTGGGCCAGTCACACTTCTCGGAAGTCTCTCAGCCCCACTCGCCTCACAGAGTGTTTGTTGTGGGGGGAGGAAGGGAAAGGAGAATGTTAACCATTTTGAGACTCCTTCGGGTACTGATAAAGCGGGATATCAAATCCAAACTCTTCCTCTTCTTCTTAATCAACAGTAGCAGAGACTGGTGGGTGATGGAGGAGAGAGAGAGATACCTGAGTGTGTGGACTAGATGGGATCCTTCCCTGGGTATTTTTTCTTGAAGTTTCCTCTCTTGGTAGATTCTGTGACTATGTATTCATACATCCTGGTGTAATTCCTACTGATGTTGCTTTCGTGGCTAATACTAAACTGCTCCCCCCCCCTAATTTCTAGGTAAAGAATAAAATGACAAAAGAACAATACATTAAGATGAACAGAGGTATCAATGATAGCAAGGATCTCCCTGAAGAATATCTATCTGCCATATATAATGAAATAGCAGGGAAAAAGATCTCAATGAAGGAAACAAAAGAGTTGACGATACCAACAAAAACAAGTAAACAAAGTAAGCCCCCACAGCATACCAAGCTTCACAGAATAATTGTTGCTTCTCACTTCCTTGTTGATACTGACAACCAACCTAATAAAACTATCTTGTTATAATGTATCTTTCAAAAAAATAATAATCAGTGAGCAAGTACATGTACACATCTCGTTACTCTTCTGCATTCTCTGTCTTTATATAGAGATATAAAACTGTGTGTGCAAATAAATGGCAACAGCAAAATTGCACTAAATTGCAGTATAGGAGGGAAGTTAAAATAAATGCATTTTCATATTTCATATAAATGTAGCTTTCTGTTGAAACCAGCATATGTATTGTGTGTTTTTTATTACAACCATGAATTTGTTGGAACTGAACCTGTTCTTGTCTAAATTTCTAGTTGTACAGGCATGTTTCAAACGGTTGGCCTTTCTTCCTCTCCTGCAATTGATAACACTCATGAAATCTGTAATAGTTCTTGTTGCAACCATTAACTGTTCACATTTCAGCTCTGAATATCAACATATTATATATTGGTGTCAATATTTTCAAGGGAGTAGGCAGAGTTTTGTTAGGGTGTAGCAAATTATCCCCCTCCTTCAAAACCAGTCCTTTTCCAGTTTTATTTGTATTCTTAAGAAAATCTATGTGTGTGGCTAAATCGTGGATGATAAATCACTTACGATAATGAGTGGGGAACTTGGACCAATGCTTCCATCATCCCTGGCCATTGGCCATGCTTGTTGGGGCTTATGATGTGCAGTCCAGCAACATCTGGAGAGCCATGGGCTCCTTACACCTTCTTTAGATTATTTCACTGGGGTGACATCAAGTGATGCCTCTTTAATTGTGCCATAGTTTTCCTCTATGCCTTGAGCATATCGCCCCTTTCCCAATTTGAAAACTGAAAACATCTTGTTTAAAAGCTTAAAACATTCCATTGTGTCTTTGTCTTGTGAGAAACAAGTCAAACCTTATATGGTAAAATGGGCAAAGGTTTTACAATTGTATATGGTAGGTTTAGCAAAAAGTGTTAGATCTGTTAATAAGAAAGTGGAAATTGGTTTCATATATGGTAGATGTCTGAAGCCAAGAGAGTACTGAGCAAAGATAAGGAATAAAAGAGAGCTAATAACACAGAGATTTGGAAATTGATCCACTCTTTTTTTTGTTATGCAAGAGATTTGCCAGTGGGTTTCCAGTAAATAATTATGTATATGTGCATTGTATTAATGGTTAGATTTTGTATGCCTGTCAGCGAAGGACAGCAATTCCTACAGTGCGGGTAGAATATATGACTGCATGGTTATTTAAAAACTAACCAAGTAAGAATGTAGGAAGGAAGACAAACATAAAACAATTTTTATAGGATGGAAACTATTTATTTATTGAATGTTGGCAGAGCACGTCCATAGGCACAAAACATTTATTTCTTTGATTAAAAACGTATCAACATGATTGTTACAAGTTGTGCATATATTGCTGGCGTTATAAGTATGTTTTTCTTTATATATTTGTTTTGTCTTGGTTTAGATTTTGTATAGAATAAAATGTTTTTAAAATGCTTCCAGATGTAGCAAGTGAAAAGCAGAGGCGACTTCTTTATAATTTAGAAATGGAGCAGATGGCTAAAACAGCTAAAGCTCTGATGGAGGCAGTGAGCCATGTTCAAGCTCCTTTCACAAGCGCAACACACTTGGAACATGTAAGACCAATGTTCAAGGTAAGTCTTATAAATATTCCTCTTTTGTACTATGACTGCATGCTTCCTCTAAATAGGTGAATATTTTACATTTTAAAACACTATTGAAGGCAGTTCTTTGCTTTCTAAGAACACAAATTTCACTAGCACCAGTGTCAATTACTAGCTAGCTAAATGCATAATAAATAGCTTAACGAGCAATCTTATGCACAAGGAGCTGGTAGAGAGCAGGGCAGCACAAACGAGGGCAGCGTAAAGTCACAGCAGATCCTGGGCCTGTTCGGAAGCCCAAGGGGGGAGGAATTTACAGAGTGGCAACACAAAATACAGAGAGCTGGCACGCTTGGTGTCACCGTGGCAACCAAGGCCAACTGTTGACATACACAGCAGACAGTTCCCAAACTCCCTGTCCAGAATAGACGCACTGTGAAGCCATGCAGAGAGAGCCCATGGATAACAACGAGAATACCCCTGCTTTGGAGTGTAAACATGGAAGTAGGGGCAGGGCAATTTGGTGACTCTAGCAATATGGCAGCCATAAATGCAGTGTACCCTGGCCATGCCCATCATAGGCCATACCAGACACACAGTAACAGTGTGACCAGGTAAATAAACCCGTATGGAAAACACCAGCATCCCTAAGCTTTATTTATTATAGATTTAAAACTAAATAAATGAAAAGTCAACAGGTGAATCAAGTTTGTCTGCATTATAGCTTTATAATGCTGTTCACATTTATCTGGACTACATAGTAATTAAAGTGTGTGCTGCTGTTTGAACAATTTATTTGTTTTTTTATTCTAGTTGGCATGGACACCATTCTTGGCTGCATTCAGTGTAGGTTTGCAAGACTGTGATGACACAGAAGTTGCCTCTCTTTGCCTAGAAGGCATACGATGTGCAATTAGAATAGCATGCATTTTTAACATCCAGGTAATACTGAATTCTAAGGTTCACCAATACCAAGGTTCTAAGTATTGTAAATATTTGTGATTATATAGTAGCATTGTGCCATAAAATACATGGTGTGATTTTCAAACAGTATAATGTTATATCTTACTCTGGTTTTAGCTTATTGGTGATTTTTTTTGTGGAATGTTTTAATAACAGTTTGCACTTACAATTATATTGTTTTATTCTTTTTGTAAACAGCTTTGAGCATTTTTGACAATTAAGTAGTATATAATCGTTAAACAAGTAAAAGTCACTTTAAAAAATGGAAATAATTATAGATTTCAAATGTCAATGAGATTAATATATACATGAGATTGCAAAGTGGATATAAGGTTATCTTCGGGCACCTTGCCAGCACCTTGTACTGTTTCTAATTAATAGTTTACTAAGAGAGAAAAGACATTCTCATACACAATACAGTGGTACCTCGGGTTACATACACTTCAGGTTACATACGCTTCAGGTTACAGACTCCACCAACCCAGAAATATTACCTCAGGTTAAGAACTTTGCTTCAGGATGAGAACAGAAATCGTGCAGCGGCGGCGCAGCGGCAGCAGGAGGCCCCATTAGCTAAAGTGGTACCTCAGGTTAAGAACAGTTTCAGGTTAAGAACAGACCTCCAGAACGAATTAAGTTCTTAATCCGAGGTACCACTGTATAGGCAGAAAGTAGTGGTTTCCCTGAGTTTCATCATGAGTAATTCCAGTTCTTTTATTATTTTGGTATAGGAAAAGCTTCCTTAGTAAAATATGTTGCTGTATCTTTTAGTACACCAACTACTAGGAATTCCAAACCTGTTCACTTTGGGGGAGCAATCACTACTGATTAAGCTTCAGCATTACCTGCATTATGTTGATGTATCTGGAAAACTGCTGAGTGTAGATCTCAGATCTATTTCTTCTGTATTTTGTTGTGTTGAGTGAGTTCATACCATAGTAGGCAAGTGTTAGGATTCCTGATTATCTCATTGAGATCATAACCTTTTGGGTTTTAATTTTGTTCATGTATGGAACAATTGTTTATTTTTATTATATGGATAGATATAGATATACTGCCTGTTAAGAAAACGTCTCAATAAAACCCATTAAAATGCAATAATAAGATAAATCCAGAAGCACTGAATCAGTAAAAAAATTAACTAAAAACGTTATGACAAATGGCTGGCATCAGATTATAGCCGTCCAAAATGGTAGCTGTTTTCATATGATCTTTGAAGAACTTGAGGAAAGTAGGTGACTCTCATAATTCAGTTTGCACACTCCTCTAGGAATGATGCACCGACACATAAAGAGAAAAAAGCCTACTTCCTATATAAAATCTGGTTCACAACATTTGTAGTATTTGTGTTTGAGTACCGTAAGGAAGGGACGCGGGTGGCGCTGTGGGTTAAAGCCTCAGTGCCTAGGACTTGCCGATCGAAAGGTCGGCGGTTCAAATCCCCGCGGCGGGGTGCGCTCCCGTCGTTCGGTCCCAGCGCATGCCAACCTAGCAGTTCGAAAGCACCCCCGGGGTGCAAGTAGATAAATAGGGACCGCTTACCAGCGGGAAGGTAAACGGCGTTCCGTGTGCTGCGCTGGCTCGCCAGATGCAGCTTGTCACGCTGGCCACGTGACCCGGAAGTGTCTGCGGACAGTGCTGGCTCCCGGCCTATAGAGCGAGATGAGCGCACAACCCTAGAGTCTGGCAAGACTGGCCCATATGGGCAGGGGTGCCTTTACCTTTTTACCGTAAGGAAAGGGACGCGGGTGGCGCTGTGGGTTAAACCACAGAGCCTAGGACTTGCCAATCAGAAAGGAAGCGGTTCGAATCCCCGCGATGGGGTGAGCTCCCGTTGCTCAGTCCCTGCTCCTGCCAACCTAGCAGTTCAAAAGCACGTCAAAGTGCAAGTAAATAAACAGGTACCGCTCCGGCAGGAAGGTAAATGGCGTTTCTGTGCGCTGCTCTGCTTTGCCAGAAGCGGCTTAGTCATGCTGGCCACATGACCCAGAAGCTGTATGCTGGCTCCCTCGGCCAATAAAGCAAGATGAGCGCTGCAACCCCAGAGTCGGCCACGACTGGACCTAATGGTCAGGGGTCCCTTTACCTTTACCGTAAGGAAGCAGCCAGAGTCTCCTGTGTTTCCCCTCCCTCCATTACATTGGCTTCAATATTGACATCTTGCGTCTCTATTAATACAATACTATTCTGTAGTAACTGCTGTGATATCTAGCAGTAGATGAACTAGGTAAATCTTGATGAATTAAAACACTCATTTTTCTTCCTATAGCTTGAAAGGGATGCTTATGTCCAAGCACTAGCAAGATTTACTTTACTTACGGTGAATTCTGGTATTACTGAAATGAAACAGAAGAACATTGATACTATAAAAACACTCATTACAGTGGCTCATACTGATGGAAATTACTTGGGAACTTCTTGGCATGAGGTAGATTATATTTTTAATTGCTATATAATAACTGAATGTGTAGAATATATATTCTCTGTGTATATATTTGCATGATGCATAGATAACTTTTTCATATACTAAAACCATATTGTCAAATTTAATTGTATATTGATATTTCTAAGAGTGTTTGTGTCAGTGTGAGATACCTAAAAGGTTTCTGGAAATTTGCTTATGTGTATGGATGAAAATTGCAAGGGTTTACTAACATTTGATGTTAAAAATGATCTGTCTTTCAGTAGATTGATTATTTTATTTTTTGTATTCTTTTTTAAATTCAAGATTTTGAAATGCATCAGTCAGCTTGAATTGGCACAGTTAATAGGTACTGGAGTAAAGCCACGTTACATCTCTGGGACTTCGAGAGGACGAGAAGGTTCTTTTACAGGAACAAAGGATCAGGCACCTGATGAATTTGCAAGTCTAGGAATAGGCAAGTATTGTAAATACTAACTACTAGCTGGCAAAATTGCTTTAAGTACATTATGTCTGCCTTGTTGCTGGTTTAGATTTGTTGGTGACAAATTATTTTCCTGTAGAAAGAAGAGAACTATACAGATATTATATACTATTGCCTGGTGCCTTCATGACATTTCCTTAAGTGCCAGGTGAAAACGTTTCTCTTTTTTTAAAAGATACTTCTTTATTCATTTTATGTACAATCTTTAGAACAGAAAATTTCACATCCAAGACGAAACAGTATATAACAAAACCTTGAGTCTCATATTTTCGTTTGTACTGATTCTTCTCAGATTCCCTTATTTTACTATTCCTTAATTATTTATTTCTCTATATCCAGGCCTTCGGCTGATTAACATTCTGTGGGCTTTTAAATGTGTTTGTGGGATGGGGAGTTATTGGTTTGTTTTCATTTTATTATGTATTTTGTGTTCCCATTTTGTATTTTTATGTTGTGAACCACTCTGATTTGATGAAGTGAAATATACAATTTTAATTAAGAAGAAGAATGGATGGTATCCAAAGTTAGCCATACTTGGAGTAAACCCATTAAAATAACTGAAGGGGACTAACATAGGTGTATTATTTTCAACAGGACTTTGCACTAGTACATAGTTCTTCCATCATATTCCATGCTGTTCCAGAGGGCCCTGTGATTATCAGGCGTAGCCTTTTTAGAAATATAAGGAGTCCAGTGGATATTTGGGGGGGGGGGAGAGCAAAAATTAGACAACCAACCTTTCTTGCACAAGTGAAAGTTATTTCTACTAACATAAAGTCACCAATCTTTGTGTAAAAGAGCTGTATGTGTCATTGGGCCTTCGTTCATAACGTTGACAGACAACAGCTCCTAACAATAGCCAGACGACATTGCAGTGGGAAGTGGTGTGTGTCCTAACTCTAGCACACAGATTTCATCCATTTCTACCATTATCTTCAGTATTGCTAGCAAATATAATTATTTCAATGTTTGCAAAGTTACTTTTTTCCCCTTTCCTCCCTTCAACAATCCATCCCTTCTTTTAAAAATTGATATATCTGCTAGTTGGAGGAAATATGGACTGGAAGCAGATTGCAAGTATTCAAGAATCCATTGGAGAAACTAGCTCACAAAGTGTTGTTGTTGCTGTAGACAGGTATTGTATTGTATTTGCCTTTTGCTTGATATTGTGGTGTTTGTATAGTAGCATAAATATTTTGGCTGCATTGGAAATAGTCATATTACTTGTTAGTGTTTTTTGGGGTTTTTTAAATGATACTACCTCTAGTAATGCTCTAGTAATGTTTGTTGATCCAAAGAACTAAATGATACAACTGAGTTAGTGAGGGCAAAATGGAGAGGGTTGGTAAGGTTGCGGGGGCAGAAAAGAAGCATGGGAGGACTGCAGATGGCTTTGCAATCCACTTTGCCCTTATTTGTACCTCTGGCATGAGAGGGGAAGCAAGGGGATGACTGCAAAACTTTGAGAGGATCAGCACGAGGCAGGCATTGTAAGCCTTCCTGCATTTTCAACCTCTGACTTGGGGATTTTGACAGGTGGGTTAACCACCTGTCAAAGCTGAGGTGGGGAGGCAACAAGGTCCCCCCCCCCTTGGTCTAAGGCAGGGGTCAGCAACCCGTGGCTCCGGAGCCGCATGTGGCTCTTTTACACCTTTGCCGCGGCTCCGGGGTGGATACTAGCGAGGGGAGGAGGCGCACTGTGTGCCCCGACACTCCCCACTGTTTTAAATGTCGCAATGGTTTTGCAGCTCCCAGTTTTTTCTTCTTCGGTTCAAGTGGCTCTTTTTGTCTTAAAGGTTGCAGACCCCTGGTCTAAGGGGAGCTTCGTGAGTTGTGTGTCTGGTAAATGGAGCTGTTGGCAAGTAATGCCAGCAGGGACACAGCTCCTTGTATATGTACAAGCAGTCACCATTTTGTGCAGGGGTTCCATTCCCAGCCCCTGCAGGCATCGGGGGAGTGTGCATAAGCATGCCACACACACCCCATTCTTCCCTTTCCCAGGTCCAAAAGACCCACACATCGGCAACATCAGTTGGATAGGCCTAAAATGGCTGTCCCCTGTGTATAAATATAAACACAAACACATATATTTATATGTCAGATATTCAGTGGTAGGGTTTGTTGACCTTTAATCTTTGTATATATTGAGGAAATCTTCCGTGAAAAATTCTTACACAGTTCTGTTAAATTGTGTCTTTGACAGAATATTTACAGGATCTACAAGGCTAGATGGAAATGCTATTGGTAAGTTTTGGATACTGCTTACCATACTAGTGTATTAACATTTGTTAAAAAATACATATTAAGTGGATTCTCTGTGGATTTAACAGTGGATTTTGTTCGATGGCTTTGTGCTGTGTCTATGGATGAACTGCTGTCTGCCACTCATCCTCGGATGTTTAGCCTGCAGAAGATAGTGGAGATTTCTTACTATAACATGGGGAGAATAAGGCTTCAGTGGTCTAGAATCTGGGAAGTTATTGGAGATCATTTCAATAAGGTATGCCTCATATTTACTAGCTCTTCCATAAAGCCAAGTGAACCTTTTAATCTATATAATAAAAATGCCCCATCAGCATTTTGAGTGCTGAAGATACCACCAGTTAATTACGACTTACTGAAAGTTAGACTTCGAGAAAAGTTTTAGAAAATAATTATGCTAATAAATAGTTCTACTTAGAGGAAGCGGTGCATTTTTAATGTTTTTGTATAATTTCCTGCTGGTTTTGCCATACAGTTATTTACAGATTTAAATAATTATGTATATTTTTTACTTTTTACATTGCGTATCATGAGTTTCTAACTTGGCTTTGCTAGGTTGGCTGTAATCCCAATGAAGATGTAGCTATTTTCGCAGTCGATTCCTTAAGGCAGTTATCAATGAAGTTCTTAGAAAAAGGGGAACTTGCTAATTTCCGATTCCAGAAGGACTTCTTAAGACCATTTGAACATATCATGAAAAAAAACAGGTAAGAAATGATGTGTAATGGGTGAGCTACCTGAAATCATTCTCTAGTGTACAAAACTAAAGCTTAGAGTAAATTGTTTGTAAATTTTGTGTCTGTTGTAGATCTCCAACCATTCGTGACATGGTTGTTCGCTGCATAGCCCAGATGGTAAACTCCCAAGCAGCAAACATCCGCTCAGGATGGAAGAATATTTTCTCAGTTTTTCATCTGGCGGCATCTGATCAGGATGAAAGTATAGTTGAACTTGCCTTTCAAACTACAGGTCACATTGTCAGTGAGTACCCATGTATAATTTACAGCCTTTTGCCAGGAGGTATAATATATTCTGTTCTTATTGTGTTGCTTTTTAGCTTCAGAATTTAATTGCGTGGTAAAACTTAAATAATAATACTTAATAAAAATCATTCTGCTTTAGAAGGTAAGGAACTTGTAGCCCATCGGTAGATGCCATTGGCCTACAACTCCCACCATCCCCAGCTGGCTGGGGGTTTTAGGAGTTGAAGTCGCAACATTATCTGGTTCACCCCCACTGATTTTATCAAGATAACATCTGTATCTTAAAAACCTTAGACGTTGTATACTGTGGTTTAATTGGCAGATATTCTAACTGTTCATCTGTACTTTCTTTCCTTCCAGCAATTGTGTTTGAGAAACACTTCCCAGCAACTATAGATTCTTTCCAGGATGCAGTTAAATGCTTGTCCGAATTTGCATGCAATGCAGCTTTTCCAGATACAAGTATGGAAGCAATTCGCCTTATTCGTCATTGTGCAAAATATGTATCAGAAAGGCCACAGGTATAATTTATAGGTGGTAGTAGTATTTATGTACAGCTTCATCTGCTAAGTCTTGACCATAAATGTTCTGGTATAAAATAGAGGAGAGAATTTCATGGGATGACGTTTGTTTCTGAATGTGATCCAGTTTCAGCCAAGCCCAGCGCATCCCCCCCCCCCCCCCGGAGACCATGGCATCTGGGGGATCTGGTCAGAAAAAAATCTCTCTCTAAAGATATTAATTCCAAGATATGTGTGATATATATTTTATAATCTCAAAATAGTATTTAATGAATTTACAGTATGTATTCCAGATTATTTAAAAATTATTTAGGAATTGCTTTAAAATTAATTTTAGGTGCTGTTCACCAATGTGAATTTAGGAAGCAGAATGAATAACAACAACAATAACCATAATTTTATTCCTTCCAGTAGCACCTTAGAGACCAACTAAGTTAGTTATTGGTATGAGCTTTCGTGTGCATGCACAGTTCTTCAGATACACTGAAACAGAAGTCGCCAGACCCTTATTATTTATACCCTGCCCATCTGGCTGGCTAAGCAAATACTGTGTCTTCTTCTTTGTATTATAAATCCAAAGGAAGTTTTTATAAATAATTTTTATAAATTATTTATTAAAAGCATATTTTTTTTATCCATCTGTCAGCAGGATGGAGAAGGAAACCATTTTTGGCAACTCCCCTCCCCGAATTCAGAGCAGATTGCGGGAAAGGGGGGATCAATTGGAAATTGCTTCGTTCCTCTGTAAACACCTTACATGTCAGCTGAGCTACTCCATTGGATGTCAAGCTGTGGGTGTAATAAATTATTGCATTTGTTAACATCCTTTTGGAAATTCTGATGAAAGCAATAGTTGGATCCAAGGTGGTCTTCAACTAAGTCTTATTCAAAGTAGGCCCATTGAAATTACTGAGCATTATAAAGGCAGGTCCATTAATTTCTAGAGGTGTCCTCTAAGTAAAACTTAGTTGTATACTGCCCACACAACTGCTGCTGTTTATAGAAACCTCTCTGAATCAGGGCCTGATATGTGATAGTTAAAGTAGCTTTACCTAGGAAACAAATTATAATTTATTTAGCATCAACTGGCACGATGATTTTCTGGGTATAGAACATAGAAATTGCATTTAATACTGTGTTTCTGCTGTAATAAACTTGTGTTTGCTCCCAAAGGCTTTCAAAGAATATACCAGTGACGATATGAATGTAGCTCCAGAAGACAGAGTCTGGGTGAGAGGATGGTTTCCAATTCTCTTTGAGCTTTCCTGTATCATCAATAGATGCAAATTAGATGTAAGAACCAGGTAACAAGCCATATTTGTAATTCAAACTTTTAAAACATTTTGTTTCACTTGCAAGTCTTCAAGCAAGAAATGGGTGGGAAATAACATTATTGCCATATAAGCAATCTGACTATTAGCAGGAGACAGCATCTTGGAAGGAACTGAAAAGCTGAGAATACAGGTCCTCATAACTGTTATGCAATTATATCCCTTTGTTTGCTATGGGGACTTATTTTCGCTTAGCAAATTGGTGAAAATCCATTGTAAATATGTAAATAGTTTGTTGTTGTTTAGTCGTTTAGTCGTGTCCGACTAAATAGAGACAGATATTTAGTGTAGCAGATATAGGTTCTCTCTGTAAGGGAGTAGATTTCTAAATGTAAATCTCTAAATTTACTTAATAACCATTCAACAGCACATTAAAATTTTAAACTTATTTACACAGAGAAAATGGAGTTATTTATATAGGAGGCTCTTAAAAAAAAAAGTATTGAAACAGCACATAGCCCCCAAACATCTTTCTTCACTGCAACAGAACCTTTAAGATCAGAATCTGAAAGCATGCATTTCAATCTCCAATCTGCACATAAAAGTTAGAAAGCAAAATAAAAGACTGTGGTCCTTTGCTGTATCTGGTATTGAATTGTGGAAGGCAAGTGGTTCTATAGACAGATTATCTCCTCTTATGTTCTTAAATGTGTGAATACAGCATTAAAACTGGGTTGTTGTTGTTTTGGAGATTAACGTTCCTCTGTGTCCAGTAAAATACATTCTGTTCAGTGCGTGTATATTATTGCTTCACCCACCTTCGCAGTTCTTCACCTACCCATCGGCTTGGAAAAATAAAGGAAATGGTGTTTAGAATTGAATTTCTAATGCAGCGAAGAACAATGCTGCATAGTCTTACCACATTTCATTGCAGAGGCTTCTGTTCTCGTGTGAAATCTTAGTTAAAATAGAAACTTTTGGAAGTTCTTTGCTTTGCAAAGGGGGATGGGAATAAAATCTGAATCTTCACCTCAGCTTTTTTAAAAAAATATCACTGACGTTTGGCAGAACTGAATCCTATTGTAAACTGCATTTTTGTAACGATTCATAATTCCCTGTGAACTTTAGAAGATAACTGCGTAGGTAGGAGTTTGTGTCCTCGCTTCACATAAATGCCTTTTTTATTTTTGTCCTTCCTTTCTTTCATGATGGAAACTTAAGATGGCATATATGTAGGATTCTCTGTGCAGGCACTATAAGGTTACTGCATCATATGCCTTCAGACCTTGCCCTATTGGGTACACTGTGCCTGTTCTTACTAGTTTCAAGATCCTCCTTCAAGTTTAAAAATAGATTTTAAAAGTCATTCTAGGAGCTGAGATGTTCTGTTTTGCTCAGGTTTCCCATATTTGCCATTTGCTTTTTATTCCAGAGGCTTAACGGTTATGTTTGAAATAATGAAAACATATGGCCATACTTATGAAAAACACTGGTGGCAGGATTTGTTTCGGATTGTTTTCCGGATATTTGACAACATGAAATTGCCAGAACAACAAACTGAAGTAGGTATAGTTTATGTCTTACGACTAGAGTTCTATTTATTTTTCTATTGCTGTCATAAGCTCTTTTGCTCAAACCTTTCTTCAGATAAGATGTTGCCCAGCTGGCTATATTGTAGAATTGTCATTGTGTTCCCCTGCCTCTGTGCTTCATCCCCATCTACAGATCTGTATATGGCGTCCCTTGATGGCAAACTTTAATGTTTAAGCACATGGGAGTTTATATCTGCATGGTGAATAGCAGTATAACACCTCAGTTAAATCTCTTTCCATAATGCCATTCTGAATCAGAGGGGTAAAGAGATCCCATCTCACTTTATTAAGCCCAGGACTGGATTGTTGTAAATAGTTGTTTTCCTTATTTAGACAAAACGTCTGCTTTTTAATCTTCTTGTGGTTGTGAAAAGCACTTTACTAACGAGATACTGGCGTTAGAAAGGCCTTTTCCTTAAAACTGGATTTTATCTTACTACGGCTGTTTTTAACAAATATCCAATCCAGTGCCATTTTTCTAGAAAAAGAGGTGCCCAGAACTCACCATGAATGCCTCCCTCCTTCTCTTAGAATGACAATGGCACCCACCTGAGAGGTGCCGGAACTGAGTTCCACCGTGTTGCAGCTGAAAAAAATCCTTGATCCAATCTCACTTGAGGGATTTGTCCCTACTTTGTTTTTCAACTTCATTCTAACTAATTCCTTCATTGCTAAGTTCCCTCTTCCTTTTTCCTAGAAAGCTGAGTGGATGACAACAACTTGCAACCATGCACTTTATGCAATATGTGATGTATTCACCCAGTATTTGGAAGTACTTAGTGATGTCCTTTTGGATGATATTTTTGCCCAGCTGTACTGGTGTGTTCAGCAAGGTAGGTGCAGGGAAGCTATTGTACACAATGAAACAATTTACTCTGTATAGCATGAACAAACCAATGCCTTTGTTTTGTGTTTCAGACAATGAACAACTAGCACGGTCTGGTACAAACTGCCTAGAAAATGTTGTCATTTTAAATGGTGAGAAGTTTACCCTTGAAATCTGGGATAAGACTTGCAACTGTATGCTGGATATCTTCAAAACTACGATTCCCCATGCGTAAGAGATTTCCCCCTTTCATTTAATTGGCATGAGAACAATGCATACTTTTATATACTTGTTTTATTGTCTATGCTTGGCTTTTATGGCATACAAACATAGGAGATGTGTCATACCAAGTCAAAGCACTAGTACAGAGTTTTCCAAACTGTGTTTCACATGAACACTCCCCACGCTTCTCCAGGGGCTGGAAAAGGGTTGGTTTAACCTCTGGTTTGCTAGTAAAACTGAATTACTGCGCCGCAAAATGATGCTCTGTACTAGTACGTCTAGCTCAGTTTTGCTGACACTGACTAGCAGTGACCCTCCGGGCTTTCAGACAGGGCGTCTCTCCCAGCCCTACCAGGGATTGAACATGGGATCTTCTGCATTCAGTGCATGTGCTCTGCCACTGAAATACAGCCCTTTTTGTTTCTGTATAGCTCCTCTTATTTGTGAATCTGCCCAAAGGGGACCTGCATATGCACAGGCCAAATCTGGATGAGTAACATGGGAAGCTGCCTTATTCAAAGCCAGACCATTGGTTCCTCTAGTTCAGCCATGGTAGATCGCAGGGTGTTTCTGGTAGATCCTGGCAGATCTTTGCCCCCCCCTCCAGAAAAGGGGGGGGACCAGTGTGGCTTCCTAAAAAAAGCTCAACAACTTTGGACCATCCAATGACAATGGTTAGATCACTGCCAGTTTTTTTATACTGTGAGTAGATCACAGTCTGTTGGGAGTTGGTCGTCCCTGCATCTAGTTCAATATTGTCAACGCTGACTGGCAGTAGCTTTCCAGGGTTCCAGGCAGCGTTCCTTCCCAGCCTTACTTGGAAATGCCAAACAATACAGTCATCACAGATTTCACCTTGTGTCTAGAAGAAGGCTATCACATCAGTGCCTGTTTGCCTTCTTTAATTTGTGAACAGTCTTGTCTTGACTGAACGCCCATCTATGGGGAAAGAGCTATCTCAGGCTGAGCTCAAATAGATTTCCTATGAATAGAATTTCATTCTATATTTATTTGTATAAGTAGCCTTGGAACATTTTATGTGTAACTTTTATCTCCTTTCCTGCTCATAATGCTATGCAAAATAGGTTTATCACTGTTCTTGTCTTCAAAATTTAAGATGTTACCGGTACTTCTGTGACCGAACTTGTGTTTTATTTTTTCAAGGCTTTTAACTTGGCGGCCATCAGGGGGAGATATTGTTCCTCCGTCTCCTGGAAGAGAGAAACAATTGGTATGTTTTCCATGTGAAAACGGCAAGGGAAATGCTTTCATACATATGTGTAAAATGTACCTTTTGTAGAACAAGAGAGGTTTTCTTTGACCATTTTTTTGTTGTAAGTTGAAGTCTGCAGGTTCCATGTATTTGCATTTGTGAACTGTAGATGACAGCTAACTTCTGAATAAATACCCATAGAATTGGTCTGTTACACTAATTTTCTCATAAATGTTGACTGGATTCGGACACAGTGTCAAACCATTTTTTTGGTATTACATGAACTAGCCTGGAGCTCAGCACTCCCCTTCCTCCTTTGCACTCTCTCGCCTTCGTAACAAACATTTGCCTTTGCTTCTGAATCCATGGCTTGCCCAGTTTGGATAAAAGGAAATGCAGGAGGAGGCAAAGAGAACAGAATACTGAACCTGACACCAAGTCTGTGCTGCTGTTGAGTCTTGTTATTGTGTGGTCCTTAAATATTCTAAGATGAAAGAAGAGTTCAGTTTATTAATCCCTAGAGCAGTTGAAATAATATTCATTTTTTAAAGTTCTGACAGCTGTGTTTATAGCAAAGCTTAGAATATGAACTGTACCCATGTCCTTCTAGGAGACATAATGACTGTCAAGTGGTGACTAAAATGTAGGTTCGCAAAAATATGCTCCCAAGTAGGTTTTCCTCAACACTGAACTTCGTTTTGCTGAGGGTGCTTTTTGCTGTTTCTTTCCATTTTCAGGATACACTATCTCAGAAATCTGTAGATATCCATGACTCTGTGCAACCAAGATCCTCAGATAGAAGACAGTTTCAGCCCATTGTAGGGCTACCAGCAAGTGAGGAGGCCAGCAAAAACAAGCCTCCTGCAAGTGAGTGGTTCCGTTTAAGGAGTTGTTTCCCAAAGGCTGGGCTGCAAAGGCCCTAGTTCAGCCTTTCTCAACCTGTGGGTCCCCAGATGTTGTTGAACTGCAACTGTCATCATCCCTAGCTAGCAAGGCCAGAGCTCAGGGATGATGGGAGCAGTATTCCAGCGACATCTGGGGACCCACAGGTTGAGAAAGGCTGCTTGATAAAAGCACTTCTGTTTATCCAGTGGGACCTCCCTATTCCCCACCTCCTTTCCCTGCTGCTCCATATATTGGGCTCTAGACTACTTCCAAAATTCCTTGAAGATTTGGGAATGACTTTTCAAGTGCTGCTTTTAAAAAGAGGAAGGTATGCCCAAAGCCTGCGCAGAAGTTTCCTTTATGATTTGTTGGCTCTGGGCTGTGCTTGTATAAAATGAGAGTGCTGATGCGTCCAGGACTGCTGCAGAATATATTTCATTCAGGTTGCCTATAAAACAGTTTTGCATTTTAAAATGATTGTACTACTTTACCTTGGACTGGATATATTAAGAAGATACAGATGCTTTTCAAAATGTCATTTATAGCCTGAAAATTTAAGCTTAGCTTTTTAGCAGCCTTTGTTTGCACTGATAAAGAAGAGGTAGCACAGGATACTTTATTTTATTATTTAAATTATTTATAACCACCTCTTCATTGTTCGGCCGAGCGATCTCGGCCCTGAATGGGAAGCCTGGACTTTGAAAGTCATCTAATCTTCCTTGCTGTATTATACTGTATTGTTTTAATTAGTGTTTTTATAGTTGTTTTGATTTTGTGTGGAGTGCCCTACCTGGGTGGATGGAGCAGCCAAGTAATTTCGTTGTCCCCGAGAGGGGGCAATGACAATAAAGATATTAATTATTATTATTATTATTATTATTATTATTATTATTATTATTATTTATTCACGTGATCCCAGAGCGAGGAATAACATTAAAATACAACAAAACAATAATCAGTTGAAATACAACTTAATATAAAATTAGACAACATATTATCAACATAACATAACAGCATCTGCCATGCAAGGGGTGCCATTTTAGCCAAATGCTTAGTTGGTTTTTTTTACCTGTTGTTGAAACTCCATTAGTGTTAGAGCTGAACACACCTGAAAGGGAAGTGTGTTCCAGAGTTGGGTACCACTATTGAGAACCACTAAATCATACAATAATATGTCTTGGCAACTGTACTGCTGTGCAGTGTAAGTATCTTGGGAGTACTTAAAAATTTGCTTAAATTGATCTTATTGTTTTGTGCTTTGTTTTAAAGAATTTCCTGACCAGAAACTGTTTGGTGCTCTGTTGATCAAATGTGTCGTTCAACTGGAACTCATTCAAACAATCGACAACATCGTCTTCTTCCCAGCAACCAGCAAAAAGGAAGATGCAGAGAATCTTGCTGCAGCACAGGTAAGTACAGTTTGCCAGTTCCAGCCTTTGGAGATGTGCATTTATTCTCCATTTTTTGGTTCAGTGGTCTGTTTTGTAACATCCGCTTTCTGCTGGAAAATTCCTGAATTTCCATGGAAGAAAATTCTCTTATCGAGAGCGTAGCCAAGTTTATATAGAACCTGGGAAAGAACTGCCAGTGACCTTTATGCTTTATTTCTCCTGCTTCTGGTGTAACTTTTGAAGTGCCTCTAATTCAGACTAACAGTACACAAAGAAACCTCTTTTTCTAGGTATAATATGCCACAAGTCTAATGGGAATGTCCTCGTTTGCCGTTTGACTCTCCTCTGTGCCCTGGGAGCCAGTGATGTAGATTTGTAGGAAGCTCACACACAGTCTTTCCCACCCATTCATATACATCCCCAGCCTCAAGGGATTACAGCTCAAAAAAGCAGCTCCCAAGTGGCATACTATAGAGATTTAACAATGTGTGAGTAGACATCAAGTAAAAGCAAAGTTCAGATCAATCTGCTTCTGAGGAAAAGAAACTAGAGTAATGCAATCGTGAATAGTTTTCACCATTTAGTTGCTGCAGGTATTGAGAAGTTTCATGATCATATTAAAACTATTTAGCAATATGAATGCCAATTCCATTTTTCTTTTCTTTAGAGAGATGCAGTAGACTTTAATGTTCACGTGGATACACAAGATCAAGGAATGTATCGCTTTTTAACATCCCAGCAGCTTTTCAAGTTGCTGGACTGTTTGCTGGAATCTCACAAATTTGCTAAAGCTTTCAATTCAAACAATGAGCAAAGAACTGCACTGTGGAAAGCAGGTAAAACTTAAGGAGTTTTAAGGACTTTCAAAAGAATATTATATTACTTTATAGGGATACGGGTGGCGCTGTGGTCTAAACCACTTAGCCTCTTCGGCTTGCTGTTCGGAAGGTCAGTGGTTCAAATCCTTGCAACGGGGTGAGCTCCCGTTGCTCTGTCCCAGCTCCTGCCAACCTAGCAGTCTGAAAGCACGCCAGTGCAAGTAGATAAATAGGTAGCGCTGCAGTGGGAAGGTAAATGGTGTTTCCGTGCGCTCTGGCTTCTGTCACGGTGTCCTGTTGCACCAGAAGCGGTTTAGTCATGCTGGTCACATGACCCAGAAAGCTGTCTGTGAACAAATGTCAGCTCCCTCGGCCTGAAAGCGAGATGCGTGCCACAACCCCATAGACCCCTTTGACTGGACTTAACTGTCCAGGGGTCCTTTACCTATATTACTATATTCTGATATGTGCAATAAAGAGTGACAAAGAGAAGCATGTTTAAATATAAATCCGTTTGCATTTTTGAAGCTTCCTGATCCAAGTAGATGGATGCCATAAGCATTATGTGAACTAGCTTGTGCATCCCCATTCTTTTCCCTGCCCATCTACACACATTGGGCAGTATTCTACTAACATGTCCCACCAGAGCAACAATTTCCACTTGTCAATGGAATGTTCTCCCCCTCTCCTCCCCCTGTGCACATCATCCCATGACTCTCCCTAAATCTGCTCCTCTAGAACAGACTAAAGGGGCAAAGGGGAGAGAGAGAGAACACTCTGTTTCACAAGCACATTACCTTGGAACTAAGTTGGATCCCACCCGTTACTCCAAAGTAGGCTTTCCGATAAAGGTGGTGAAATCTAAATAGTGATAATGTTTTGACAGGTTTCAAAGGAAAATCTAAGCCCAATCTGTTGAAACAAGAGACAAGTAGCCTTGCCTGTGGGTTACGCATTCTGTTCCGTATGTATATGGATGAAAGTCGCAAAGACGCATGGGAGGAAGTGCAGCGGAGACTACTAAAGTAAGGACCCATTCACAGACTTTCAAAACATGAAAGGGTACCGTTCAATTCTGTAGTATGCAAATGTGTTGAATATTTACTTGAAATGAAAATGTGCAGTGTGCAAAAATAATCCTGGCTCACATGATCCCCCACCCCCGGGTCCTGTCCATTCAGTTCCTTTCCATAGGGAGATCATGACTGTTTTAGTTGCGTCAAAACATATAAGTCATTCTGCATAATTAGCGGAGGTGTAGTCACGTTACTTGTTGCAGCAGAAACAACAACCATTTCATGCATCTGATAAAGTGGGCTGTGTTCTATGAAAGCTTATACCATCATCAGCTTATTAGTCTTTAAGGTGCCACAAGACTCTGCATGTGTTCTGCGTAATCACTCTATAATAGTAAGATCTGCATTACAAGCACATGTGCCTACAAGTGCACCTTGCATTTATGATTCTGTCATTTCAACATGATGCCATTCTTGTATAAACCATACAGTTTATCTGTGAGAATGAATTTCCTGTTCTCATTCAGCTGGTTTGTTTGGCAGTTCTGTAAACATTGATCTCTCCCACTACTCAGCCTTATCTGCACATTTTTCCTTTTCTTTGATCAGTGTCACTGCCCATTTTGAGATAGGACTACACCCAGTTTATGTGATCAGTGAATCATTTATTTATAGCTATTCCATAGAAGCCTGTAGAAGTTACATGTTTTATTTACTATTATTGATTTTAATTCTCTTTTGAATATTTATAAATACATGTTCAACTGTTTTTGTTGATAATGTTTTATTTTATATTTTGGCGAAGCGCTTAAAGGTTTTCTTACTTTTCTGACAACTGTAGACAAAACTCCTACTGTAGCTAATTGTTCTCACACCTGGAATTGTCTGTTGTGCTTTGCAGTGTCTGCAGTGAAGCTCTCAGTTACTTCCTTACTTTAACATCAGAAAGTCATCGGGAAGCTTGGACTAGCCTGTTACTTTTATTCTTAACAAAGGTCCTAAAAATAAGTGATGATCGGGTAAGTAATAATCTCAGATAGGTAAGGCATGCTGAATATTGATCCCAGGCCTCAATGGGATACTTTTGAAGACTGCAGAGTTTGAAAATGGAAGGGGGACTCTCCCCAGCCTGATTACTGATTAATCAATTTATCCTGGATTTAGTGTATGTTGGGTCCCTGCATCAAGTAGTTTCTGGCAGGCTTGGACTCTGGGCTTCAGTGTGCCCTTGATGCTGCCTTTCCAACATAAATTGGTTCCTTCCTGCTGCCTCATGGATGATAATTTTGCTGGAGGCCATGGTTATAGCAGAGAGGGACCCATCTACTGTCCCGAATCCCTTAGCTTACAGAGATACCACCACATATGCACAGTTCATTCAAGATACTAATGGAAAACATCTAAGCACCCCAGATTATTCAGGAACCCCAGATTCAAGAGACTCCGTGATAAATGTCCTACCCAATATGCTGTGTGCACCATATATAAAACGTAGAGTCCAAGACCTATATGTATTCTGAGGCCTTTGGGACATTCTAATCAGGGCCACTCCACTGAAAAAAACCCAAACTAATGTTGTGGGAGAGAGGGAAATGAATAATGATTAATGGAGATACGTCATGGTTGAGCCACACTCTGCCCTTTTCCTGGCTGTTTTTGGAGCAGACTCTGAACCAAATCTGATAAATGAATGTTGCACTCCACTGCTGGAATCCCAGTTTTTGTCAACAACTCCAGTGAAAAATAGTAAAGCAATTATCAGCCATAGAAAAGCACATAGCATCTCTTGCTGTTTTGTCAATGATCTGGCTCTATCTGCTCCAACAAAAAAGAAAAGGCAAGGTCATGGTGGGGATCATGTGTCCTTATGTGCATAGGATGGTGTACATTTTTTTTTAATTTGAAGGGTGTTAACTTCTCCCAGTACTCTAGAATTATTGTATTTGTCTTAGGATGGTTTCGTCTCTTCACCTTTCATCGCATTTTGAGAATCATTGTAAAGAAAGTTGTTGTTTTTAAAAAAAATCTTGAGGAAAGGAAACCAAAATGTTCCTCTGTGAAAGATTTATAGAATTGTTTTGGATTTTTTCATGTGTTTTTTTTTTCTTGAGCTAGGATAAGCCACTTAAATCAAAAGTAGCTAGAAACACCTCATTTCAGTTCTGCTGTTGCCTCCTCCTTTACTTTGGAAAGCCACTGCAGATTCTTTGTATTTCACTAATTCTTGCCATAATTATTGATGTAGCGTCTCTATGTAGTTGGGTTGTCAACTCATTTCCCCAAAACTAACAGGATTCCCTTTCCCCCCATTCAACAGTTCAGAGCTCATGCCTCATTCTACTATCCTCTCTTGTGTGAAATAATGCAGTTTGATCTGATTCCTGAGCTGCGAGCTGTTTTGCGAAGGTTTTTTCTGCGGATAGGGGTAGTTTTTCAAATATCTCAGCCACCAGACCATGGAATGGGAACAGCCAAGCAGTAGAAGTGTGGCTAAGGAAACAAAGGACCAAGATCACTTGCACTGAATGTCCATAAAAAGGGGCTCTCTTGATATGGAAGTGTGCATCTACGGGTTCACAATACAGATTAAAACTGTAATTTAGGCTTGCAACACTCTAATTCTCCAGTGGGTTCTCTCTCCCCCTCTCCCTCCACTGGCTTGTGTTGACCATAGAGCCAGTTTTACCACGGTCTTGTTGTCAGCCTGGACTGTGATAGCCTCTTAACTTTCCTAGACAGAGATATATATCAAAAGATGTTTTTGATGGGTGTGAATTTAAGATGTACCCAAAGAACTAACACATTCAAGAAGTTTGAACTTTGACAGAAGTACAACTCAGGAGGGCTGCATTTTGAAAAAGAAAAGTTTGTAGTAAAAGATATGAAAATATTGCTCATATAAGAGATCTAGCAACTATGTGGAATTCTTATTCTGGAGATTTTTTTTTTGCACACTCAGGCTATCTGAGATAAAGGTAATCATCCTTCTGTGGAAAAAAAATGTACAGAGATGCAGGTCTGTAATATAAAGTCCTAAACACTATATAGTTATTCCTGCATTCTTTTATTTCTTAGAGACCTGTACATTTGTTTACCAAATGCACTAGTAAGGGGTTGAGTTCTGATTTTTTCCATCTGTATCCCAAAAGCTAGCCTTGCTGCCTTTTGTCAAGAAAACAGATTGAAAATGTTACAACTGACTTTAACTGTTTGTAATATACCTGTGATAGGGCTTTTAAATATAATAAGCCATCGCAATGATCCTTCAGGACTGGAACTTGAATCACTGCAAACAAGTCTAGGTTTTGTCCGCTGTCACTTTTTTCCCTCTTTTTTTTTTGGGTTGTTTGATGTAGATTTCACTATGTACAGAATTTAATGTTGAATATATTCAAGTAACAAATCCGGCATGGTTTGAGGATGGTTTTAAATTTATTGGAAATGTATTCATACTGTGAATTGTGCTCTGATGGTTAAAGAAAAGATTGTCAAGCATTCTGTCTTACAGTGGATGTAGAAAAAATTTTCAGATGGAAAAAATGTATATGGTACAGCTCTGTAAAGTTTTCTATGTAAATTCTGTACAACTTTCTGTACAATATTGGTTCTCATCTGGCATATTCTAATCAGGTTATAGGTCAATAAAGTTTTTGAATTCTTTCACTGGTGCAATCAAAACAAATGCAATGTAAAAACTAATTGCTTCAGTGTTTCAACTTTAAAATCCTTAGCAGATTGGTCTAACTGCCTTTGGAAACGTTGCAAGCACAATAGTTGTGGGTATTTAATTGTATAGCTAATGATGTTTGTCAAATGGCCAGGGTATTGCTTCTACAAAAAGAAGAGAGGCATGTAAACTAATAGGACTAGTAGCCACTGACAGTCATCCACGGAGGATAAAGCTAATCGCCCTTTTAAAATCATGACCATCACCACGTTTCCAAATTTAAGTACTTCATTTTGTCTGTCCTGAATTTCTCATCCACTTAGCTGCACTGGATGACCCTGGGGCCTAGTCTTATGAGAGGGGGGGACTTTAAGGGATGTAGAAAAGGGGGGTACTAATAGCATATGTACTTACCCCAAGAGTATAGCATGGCTGAACTGGAGCTCCTATCTCCACTACTCCTCACACATCTGGTCCTGTGTTTTCAGTTCAAGAGCTAGAAACAAAAGAACTCGTGTTTTTCAGACCATGTCACTGGGCAAGAGTGAATGGGAAGCGTGAGCAGAGGAGGGTCTCACACTCTGGTTCTTTTAGAATTCATCTCCACAAGAATGGTTTTAAACGTTTTTCCTAGTAAAATATAATTTATTTTTTAATCTTACATTCATGACCATAAATATATTTAATAGTATTCACTACTGACATTTAAAATACAGAAGAACACAAGATGACAGGGTAATTTAGAATATTAGAACAAATGATTAGATAGAAAGTCTTGAAAACAGAGTAAGGGTTTAACCATGCTTAACTTTTGCCCCTCATACTTTCCAGGCACAGCTCTGTGTCTGAGCACTCCTTTTCCACCGTCGAGCTTTCACAGTGGTAAAAAGTGTGGGTTTCCATGGGGAAAGCTCTGGAGCAAAAAAACTGAGCGCTCAGACACAGAGCTTCAAAGTGTGGGCCATGCCTGCAAAGTGCAGAGGAAAGGTAAGTGAGGATAAGCCCTAAATCAGCAAAAGGAACACTTATCAATCAATTCAGATCATTGAATACCTATGAAATGCATGAGAAATCCAAGCCACGGCACTCAGGTCTGTTAAATGCAGAACACATTTCACACTCTTGTAAGACTTGAGGTCTGAGGTAATTTTTCAAACAAAAAATACCAAGCAGGTAAACTGGAAAGCTTTGCCTCTGTGCCATCTAGCTGAATAGATGCATGTTTGGCTCTAGCTTGCCAGTTTCAAGACGACCTAGTATGCAAGTTCCCCTTCCAAGTTTAAATCATATCAGTAACATACTGACCATTTAACTTCAGAAGATTGCAGCAGGTTGTCAAAATCTTGTTCACAAGATTTGTTACAGCTGTGCTTCTCTGCACACAGCATGTAAATTAAAGAACTGAAAGTGCAGTAGTGGAGAAACATTCTTTTGAAAGGCACAACTGGCTTCACTACAGATTTTATTCAGCCATGGGCTGTGGACAGCCCCTGCCAATTGAATGGTAAGTTCATCTCAGAAGAAAGCTTAGCTTGACTTGACTGCTCAGCCATAAATCTTCTAAGGGTTTCTGATGTCCCAGGTCTCAGCCACGGTTCGGTTGCCACTGTGTCCACAGAGCTGGGTCTTCTGTCATCGGCATTTCCCAATGGAACATCATCAGCTTGAGGAAAATAAATCAACTTTAGCTACTGGTACAGAAAAAGCACACTTTTACAATGATAACATCATTCTCTGACCTAGCAAGTTTCCAGACTTTACAAGATTCTTCTTCAGTACTGGGTGCTCAGAACAAAAATGCAGTAAGGTGGGTTAAAAAAATAAATACAGCCACCCTGGTTTCAAATATTCTCCACTTCCAGTGCCTAGTACAATGAGATGCATGTTCAAGAGATGCATGTTTGGTAACAGTTATCAAAAGAATTCCCCAAAGCTAATTGGATTGAGGAATAGGAATTATGCATTCTCAGGGGACTAGTGTTCCACAAGCAGAAATAGATTTCTGGCTGCACACCAGCTGTGCTGTGTGGGCAGAAGCTAGTTGTAAATGACACTGAAAGATGGTACAGAGTGATGAATGATTTGGAGGGGGAGCAACATTCAGCAAACAGGCTTCCATGAATCTGTGAAAAAGTGAATCCCTTTTACTCCCCCACCAATAAACATTTAAAATGTTCTGTAGCGCAGATGCCTCTGGACCTACTTGTCTCCAATCTCACTCATACCCGAGGGGCATCTCTCTCCTGTCTGCAAGTTTCAGACCAATTGCTCACAGCACACTAAGCAAGATGATGATAATTCCTTTTTTATACACCCCAAACTGTAACATGCTTGCAGGAAAACCACTTCAGTAAGACATTTTCAAATTTGGAAGGGTTTATTCCCTCACTAGGGGTGACCAAGGCTGCAAATGTCATTTAATTATGCCCCAAAATAAAGTTAGAGGTGTTTCCTTTTTCTAAAAAAAAACAAACTACCAAGGTGTTCAGGCCCCCTTCTGTTAAGCCTGCCAAATTACAAGCAAATGTATCTTAACTCATTTGGGGGAGGGGGCTGTTATGTCTGTAAATTTAATCCATTTTTGTTGAAAGGGGGTGCGATAGCCTTTCCCCCCAAAATAGTGAATGACAGGAAACAAAGCTGTTTTCAACAAATCTGCTCCTGGCAAAAAACAAGAGTTGAATCTGACAGACCACGGAGCACCTTAATGTAGACTTGGCTGCTTCCAGAAGTGACAGATTCAGATCCAAATCAAATCTTGTGGCCGATGCACACCCATACCAGAAAGCATATTCAAATATCTATCTATCTAACTAACTACTGAAGCAAGACACCAACTATGGCTAGTTACTCACCCTGACCACCACTTCCTTTCTATAAAGAAAATGTCAAAAATGAGTCCCGATTTTGTTGATGCAACATGCTAACCTATCAAGAAAGAATACATGATACAAGGGGGAAAGATTTTTAAACACTTTTGTTAGTTTCTACGATGTTTAGGAATGACGCCTACAGTATTTCTTAATTGATTATTCTTAATAACGATGAAGGGGTGAAAGAAATGAATCCCTGTCAAATTTGCACGTGACACAAAACTGGAAAGTAAAGTTAGCATCTCAGAAGATAATAAAATTCAAAATGGCATTGATAAAACAAACATTCAAAATGACATTGATAAAATAGAAAAAGTGAGTTGAAACTAGCTAAAAAACTCCAGTGACAAATGCAAGGTTCTGAATTTTGACAACAATGAAAGAACAACTGCACAAGTTTTGATAGAGAAGAAGAAGAAGAAGAGTTTGAATTTGGTATCCCGCCTTTCACTCACTTTAAGGAGTCTCAAAGTGGCTAACATTCTCCTTTCCCTTCCTCCCCCACAACAAACACTCTGTGAGGTGAGTGGGGCTGAGAGACTTCAGAGAAGTGTGACTAGCCCAAGGTCACCCAGCAGCTGCATGTGGAGGAGCGGGGAATCGAACTCGGTTCCCCAGATTAGGAGACTACCGCTCTTAACCACTACACCACACTCGCTCTCCTAGAGGATGCCTAGCTTGGCAGCAGTACATTTGATTTTACATTGCTGCTGTTTTTATTCTGTTAGAATTTTCATGCTTACGTCTTACCTTTTAATCTTACGGTTTTAATTTTTCAATGTACACCACTCAGAAAACTTCTGTTGCTGGGCAGCATGCATGTTGAAAAAGGCATCAATAAATGTGGCAAAGATCTCAGAATTGTAGTCAATCACAAGCTGAACATGAGTCAGCAGTGTGATGCAGTTTTCTATGTGCTAGACCTCATCCAAGTACCACACTTTAAGGGGGATTTTGACAAACTAAACTAGGTTTGGAAGAGAGCAGTCAAGAAGTCCTATGAGTAAGAGTTGAAGGAACTGGGTATGTCAGCCCTGAGAAGACCAATGGGAAGCTCTTCAAGTACCCAAAGGGTTGCCACATGGAAGAGGGCAAAGGCTTGTTCTCTGCTGCCCTTGAAGGAAGGACTAGAACTAATGAGGTTAAATTAGAGGAGGGGACATGTGCAGTTGAAGATTAGGAGAAACGTCTTAACAGTAAGAGCAGTCTGACAATGGAACCAATTAGGGGGCGGGGTGGGAGTGGCTCTCCTTCACTAGGTGCTTTCAAGCAGAAGATGGGTAGCCATCCATGCTGAATGCTCTCTGACTGCCAGCATCTAGCAGAAGGCTAGACTAGCTAGCTCACAGGGGATCCTCCAACATCACAATTCTCATTTTGTGGAATCTGACCTACGGCACACAAGCCACAATGTAGTGGGAGGACCTGTGTGCATAGCCAGTCACCACTCCAAAGTAAAGCTGATGAAGGCCACACAGAGTTTGTACCTAAGGGAGCCTCACTGGGGCTCTTGGCACCTCCTGGCCTCCCCTTTTGTTTGCTCCTGCTCTCTTCAATACCTGTGCTGCTGAGCGCAGAAAAGAGAGAACCTGGAGTCCCATCATTGCTCACCCCCAGTTCTTGCATCAGTTTAAAAGCTCTGCAGCAGAAGTGGGGAAGAACAAACAGAAATTGATTAAGGGCCTTTTAAAACTTTCCCCAGCCACCCCAATTTTAGGATAATTTTTTAACTGGTGATGGTAAGATCAGTTAAAAGTTTAAAGACCAGAGAGAGAATGTGGAAGGAGCTTTCAGTGGTCCAAATTGGTTTTATCCCCCTCTCCATGCTTCTCTTTCAGATTTCTTCTGGTGTTCTGCCTGCATAAAAGTGAAGTGAAATGCCAGTTTGGGCCCTTTACTGCTCTTCCCTAAACTTTCTTCTTGTCAACAGCATTGTTTCAAAGGCACAAAGCCTAAAACCTGGTCACATATTTCTCTGAAGGTGAGACGTGTTCTACGTAGGGCACTTCAACAGCTTCCAAATACTTGGATATGGCAATGTTGCAGAGCTTCCTTTTGCTGCGCAGGAAAACCTCAGCAACAGGATGCCAGCAATTAATACTTGGAGCCCTTCAAAGCAGTAGTGCTATTACTGTGGCAATTTTTGCTCTTCTATTTACTGGGTGGTATTCAACTCTTACTCAGAAAAGACTCATTGAAATTAATGAACATGACTTAAGGGCCAATTTTAACATGTCTACTCTGAAGAAAGCTTCATTAAATGCCACGCTGCAAATTTGATTCCCCCTATGCAGAACGGAATGTGTGTTCTGTAAATGTGCGTCAAATTCCTGACTGCTATGTCAGTGTCCTGGCTACTGCAATTCAACAAAATGACCATACCTATATGAATGGCCTTCTTTTGCAGCTCATTCAGCCTTCGCAATCGCTCTTCATTTCTGGCTTTCAGCTGATCTATATTAAGACTAGAGTTTGAGTGCAGAGAGTCGTCGTCAGTCGGCCCAAGGGCACCAGCATCCTAAAGATGTAAAGAACCATGAGATGCTGCATATGATATGTATTGGCTGAGGAAAATTTAGAAGGATTTCTACATAAAATATACACACAACTTCACCCACATAATGCCACTCTTCTTCCCTCTCTTGGCTTGGCACTAAGGCTGAGCAGACACTTCCCTAATATGCCTCCTTGCCTCTGTCTTCTCCTCTTCTGGGGTAAATTCCTCCTTATTTCCTCCCCCTTCCTGCTTTCTAGCCTCCTTTGTCTCTTCTCCCTCATATCCATCTCTAGTTTCCTACTTTCTCAGTCCTACCTCTTCTCTCTCCTTGTTTCTTCCCACACGCACTACCTGGTACAGGCCTCTGACATGCTCACAACCTCCATTTTATTCTGTCAAGTGCATCCTCCAGCCCCAGCATCTCACCTGCCCATTTCCATCCTATCCCACTCAGCTTCTGGTCAAGCTGATGGAAGAGCTGATTGGAAACCAGTGAACCTGACAGACCCATTGTTTCTACATAAAGGCTCTGAGAATGCAAAGCATTCATTGTGCTTGTGTCCCATTGGAAAGCCCGCAAAGGGGACAAGTTAGTCCCAACAACTGAGCACCACTGATTTCAATAAATGCAGCTAGTTGGATGAATTCTACTACCATTTTCTTTTCTCGCCTCCTTTCCCTTGCAGATACTGGCGGTGGTGGAGGTGAATTCACATTGAAGTCATGGTCTTCTAAAATAGGAAAGGTCTCACCATCAGTACCTAGGAGAAGGAGAATTAAAAATATTAGCACTTGGATTTTTAAGCAAAGTTCATTAAAAAAAACTTAATACACTCAACATGCTAAAGACAGGTTCATATCTTAAAGCACAGCTACAAAAGACTCATCTACACATGTCTAAATGAAATATACAGGGAAAGTTTATCTCTGAAGTGGAACTCATGCCCTGTTTGTGCATTTCCAAGAAGTATCTAGCTGCCCATTACTGGCAAGAGTGAAGCTGCCTTAGATTTCCAAACAGACTAAGTATGTGAGCATGTGTGTAACTATTCTAGAATAGCTAAATAAACCCTCTAAATAAAACATGTATACCGTTATGCTCAGATTAATTTTGTTCCATATATCCTACATAATACAGAAGCAGCAATAAAACATCGGGGTTCCTTTGTTTTATATTTTCTTTTTTCTGTTTTCTTTTTTTCTGTTTTCTTTTTTTGCAAAGCAGCTACGTTTTGGGAAGATAGCAAGTTTTGTCAACAGGATTTAATTAGTGCCCAAAACAAATCCTACCTATGTCTCTTTTCATATGTACACATCACTTGTGTTATTTAAATCAGTGTTTCCCAATCAGAGCCCATATGGTCCCCTGGGGGTCCAGGATATTCCAAGGGGGCCGCAGGTGAAAATGGTGTGAATGGGGAGCCACAGCACGAGGCTGGGGGCCACAGAGGGAAGTGAGAAGTGAAGAGAAAAAAATCCTAATTAACTGGCTATGCGCTTGGCCAGTCACAAGCAGGTAATGGGATGGCCCACCAGGCCTAATGCTCCTTTTTGCCACGGGCATTTTAGTGGAGCAATCCTGGTTTCTTTCCAGAGGGCGACTGTGATTGTTGAGCCTTCCATTTTGACCAGCAGAGCCTGTGATCCACAATCCCCAGGTCATGTAAGTTCGGTGGTGGGATGGCAATTGGTAGGGCTGGGAAAGCCAGAGATGCTTCTTGTTACTGCCAGTGCAGGGTGCAATCCATCCCAGCGCCTAGCGGATCAGGGTCTTTGGACATTGCCAAGGGACATAGTGCCCGTTGGCATTGGCAGCCTGGCTCTACAAGGCGTGGGGTGGAATCCACCCCAGCACCTAGCCGAGTGGGGTAGTCTGGTGTTGCTGACTTGCATCCAGTAAATAACTAAGTGTCTCCTCAGAAGAAAGCCACAATGAATTCAGAGGGTCTTGGCTTACTCCCAGGTAAGTGTATGTGGGGCTATAGGAAGGAAACAAGGTCAGGAGGAGGCCGTGGTTGGGAAAATGGTGGGAGACATTGATTTAAATTATCTGGAGAGTCTCATCTTGCATTAGGAGATGTGCTTTGAACCAGCATGGCACAGACGACTAAAAGAAGGAGAAGGGAAAAATGGTTCAAATCTACACTTGGCTAGCAGAAAGCTACACATGGAAATATATATGTATATAAGTTTGGATTTGCTATCACACTTTATCACTCCCCAAAGGAGTCTCAAAGCGGCTAACATTCTCCTTTCCCTTCCTCCCCCACAACAAACACTCTGTGAGGCGAGTGGGGCTGAGAGACTTCAAAGAAGTGTGACTGGCCCAAGGTCACCCAGCAGCTGCATGTGGAGGAGCGGAGACGCGAACCCAGTTCACCAGATTACGAGTCCACCACTCCTAACCACTACACCATGCTGGCTCTCACATGGAGACCCTCAATAAATCATTTATGGGGAGATTCTGTTCAGGCATCCTGGACCACATCCTACTCTCCAATATTATCCTCTCTCTCAGCAGATTAACTTCCAAATGGACTTGGGATTGTAGTCAACATAGGGCTAAGTAACTGTGTGTGCTTTCGGAAGTCGTTTCACTCCCCTCTCCTCCTCTCATGTGCCCCCTGTTCTGGAATTCCTCTAACCTTTGGGAACAGATTTGGAAAAGGACCAGTTTGCCTGCTGTGCAAGCAAAATCGTTCTATTGTTCAGTTGAATACAGCCACCCCTTTTTCAACTATAGAAAACAGGTCATTGCACACCAGGTAACTTAAATATACAAATATGAGCAGGTCTCTCTACCACCTTCTCTACCTTCTAACCACCTTCAGCTTTTCAGAAATTTAGGAAGACGAACGCCCTTCGAACCATGTATACTAGTTTGGGATCGGATGAACACTTATTACGGATGCCAATCCTGAACTGTACTTTTTCTTCAGCCAAAGAATGAGCAACTCTTGGCAGCAGTCTGATCAAGCACAAGAATTATACAAGAAACAAGTGCCTCTGAAAAGATATACTCACCAATAAAAGCACTATCAGACTCTAAAAGTGAGTTTGACACATCGTCTCTGACCTACCAAAGAAAAGCAACAGGAAACTTGCTTCAGGTTTTAAAAAAACTGTAAAAACACATCTAGCTAAATGAACAAGAGTGGTGAATGTCGCCAGACTGGAAGTTATTAAATCTCTTTGTAACACAAGAAGATTCTCCAACTTTTCCAAAATTAGAACAGTGCAGTGTAAGTGCTCAAGGTAGCAACAGCCTTTCAGAATGAATGACTACATTTCAAGAGTGGGCTGGGCACTTGAATAACATTGGCGTTCATGTACTGAATACCTACTCTTGTTTCCTAATATAGACAAATGCTACACAAACATCATATTACTGTATTTATGTAAACTTAAAAAGCACACCTTTCCCTTTTATGAATAGGTGTTTGTATTCATGAAAGGTAGGCTGATTCTGGAAGTAACAGTAACTTGCAGCTGACTCGAAGGTTTGGTTCTGGGGGTCCACACATAGATGCAGAAATACGTAAGGTAAGCCAGGCACCCCCAGAACCAGCCCCCCTGCAAGGTGGAGAGGTGCTTACCCAGCTTTGGGAAGGTGGCACAATGGCTCTGGCAATGTCCCAGAGCCTGCCTCCTGCCTTCCCAAAGTCAGGTAAGCCTGCGATCACAGCTTTGTGCTGGGGGGGGGGGGGAGGGATAAAGGGAAAGTAGGTTTCCTCGCCTCTCCATTTATTTATTTATTTATTTATTCCCCCCTCCCACATCTGCACGAAGCTGGAAATGCCCACTCACTCAGCGTAAGGAATGCTGAATGGTATGGCAGGGAAGATTCACGCTTGTACGCTATCTTACTTTCTGACTTTCGCTGCACATGCCTCTCTCCATCATCCATTTCAGACACTATCAACCTCACACCTTGCCAAAATCCCAGCCCACAGTTTTGCTTTTCTCCAGGCTGAAATGATGACTCATGTACTGAATAGCAACTCTTATTTCCCAGTGCAAATGATTGCTAAACAAATGCCATACTAAGACATTTATTACACTTTCTCCCCATTTATGACCTGCCTTTCTTATCATATAGTCAACACATCTCAGAAACATGTTACAATGTATAGTTAACACTGTGGAATTCGCTGCCACAGAATGCAGTGATAACCATAAACTTGGATGGTTTTAGAAGGGAGTTAGACAAATTCACGGTGAATAAGGCTGTCAGTGGCAGTATGCCTCTGAACACCAGTCGCTGGGGAACACAAGGGGAGAGAATATTGTTGCACTCCTGCTCCTTGCTGGTTTCCCATAGGCACCTGGTGGTCCACGGTGAGAGCAGGGTGCTGGACCAGATAGGCCAGCTGGCCTCATCCAACAGGCTGGACAACAATAAAATTTCAGCTTTCCATATCACATAGAAGTGATTAACAATAGGCAGCTAATGGAGGTGTTTCATCACTGGCGAATATGTTCTCAAAGGCTTTTATGAGCAAATTTCAACTTAGCCACTGCAGTTTTCATGAAGTGAAGTTTCCAGGTACTTCTGTGGCACCTGCATACAATACAATACTCAATCCTGGATGTTATTAGCACTTTTAGAACTGCTGGAGATGAGGTGATGAAGAGTTATTTGGGAGCAGCTAGCGCAGAAAAAGATGGGGTTATGTACTTTACAAATGAGCATCACTTGGAGGTGGGATTTGAAAGAAGGAAGGGACCTGTTCCAGACACAGGAATTAGTCTATGTATATTTGGCACTGTTCGCTACTTTGGAATAAAAACAAAGAAACCAGTTCCATTTCTGCTTACCATTCCTCTGTCTCTTGGTTTAAAGCCAGGCACAGGCTCATCAAAATCTAGGGCGGCTATTAAAGCAAAGGAAAGCAAGGATGAAAACAAGATTAAGAACAAAGAGCGTTAATGGTACAAAAGCATAATGCAGCACTTAAAATTCAGGGACTACAATAGGTGTTATCTTTATTAAAGCCATATATTTACTATCATACCAACAATAACAATAGCTGTTTTGCAGAAAAATGGCTACAGTAATTACCATAATTACAAAAATCAGATAAAAGGGGGGCAGAAAATTGCAGAAGGAACAAACACTGGATTCTTCACTGTATTAAATATGTATTTACCAGCTTACAACAAATAGATTCAAGGGTACACACACACACACACACACTCAACAGTACTGCAATAAAACTAACTTTATTTTTCATTCCTGAGGCCCCAGCTCACATAAAAACATTGCCAGGTACAGTGGTACCTCAGGTTAAGTACTTAATTCATTCCGGAGGTCCGTTCTTAACCTGAAACTGTTCTTAACCTGAAGCACCACTTTAGCTAATGGGGCCTCCTGCTGCTGCCGCGCTGCCAGAGCACGATTTCTGTTCTTATCCTGAAGCAAAGTTATTAACCTGAAGCACTATTTCTGGGTTAGCGGAGTGTGTAACGTGAAGTGTATGTAACCTGAAGCGTATGTAACCCGAGGTACCACTGTATTAGTATAGACCAATGAGTTAGGTAGTAATGATACACATACAAAACTTGGGTCAATACAACAGGACCGGCCTAGATTTAGTTGACCTCCTGAACTACATGGTTTAACTTCTTTAAGTTGATTGCTTGAGGACCTGTACTTTGTAGCAGCAGCAGCTGTGCATTATGGCATTCAGGCTTGCTCAAGACATTTTGCAGTCTGAAGCAAGATGGTGCTCCCTCCGTTCCACATACAGATGTAGTGAAATCTTACTGGCAACAGGGCAGCCTAACAGAGGGCAGTAGACTCACTTAGATGACACAGGGCAGAGAGTGTGGCACACACAGCTGTGTCCTCCAACACCTCACTGCTCTCTGCATCTGCCTGAGGAAGCCTATTGAGTGGGTGAGTTCTCTGGGTCAAACTAGGCAAGTCATTTATGGTTGCGTGTCCCCCTTGTAAAAAACAGCCATAGTAGGGACCTGATTTGGCTTGGGATTACCTTTGTATTTTATGCAGAAAACACACTCAATCTAGCACCAAATGCAGAGTAAATCTCCTACTAAAGGTCACCACATCCATTTTAGGAAGACAGTCCATAAAAAGACACCCTCAGTTTTGCTCAAATCCGCCCTAGCTTACCTTCTGCATTTTTCCTCAGTTTTTTAAGTTTCTTGTTCTGCTCTCTTAGCAATGCTTGCTGCTGAATGTCCAGGGCGTCATTAGTCGTGGGAGGATCAGGATACATATATCGTGTTTCTACCCGTGTGTCTGACTCTGTTACATAAAAAAAAGAACACAATTCGCATACCATGAATGGGCCTTCCAGGGTGGTATTGGGAGAGATCTGCTTAGAACAGCAATGGGGAGTCTGTGGCCATCATCCCACGCCACTGGCCACCCTGGCTGGGGCTGCCGAGTGTGGGGAGTCCAGGCTCTCCAATCCAGACTTGAATCCCTGATTATGTTCTCCCCTCTCTGGTGGAACCTATGTTCTTTTCTCAGGGAAACCCACTTTGCCAGATGTGGAAAAGCTATATGAATCTAAGGGTGGGCCAACAACCAGAAATGAAGTTGATGTTTAATCCAGGAGGAAGGATGTTCTGACAAAAACATCACTTGAAACCACCTTCTGAGGAGGCATGAGGTCCAACTTTTAATTTCTTGTGAATGTAGAGGCTGAAAACAACGCAGCCACAATGCTGACTTCTGCGGACAAGGCTGCTTTTGCTCAGTGAAACAACCAGGTTATTCATAGTGGGGTAGTAATAGGCTAGAGCCGTGGTTTTCAACCAGTGTGCTCTGGAACCCTGGGGCCCTTGAATGATGGTCAGAGGTGCTGCGGGCAACACTGGCCTCTGTTCCTCTTTCCTTCCCTCTGTCCTCTGATTCCCTCTTGCATCTCTGCCTCCCAAAGGCTTGCACAGCTGTTTGTTGCAGCAGCCCTGACTACAAGCTCCGCAGAGGAATGGTGCCTCTGGGGCTGGTCAGGGGATGTTTCCTAGGCCCCTATGGGGCAGTGTGAGGAGGTACCTCTTTTGGGGCTGGGGGGGGGCAGCTCAGAGAGCAGTAGTGATAGCCCAGAGGATTCTCAGGGAGAGGGGAGAGGAGGCTGAGGGTGGTTGAAAAAGGGTGAGAGGCTGCCAAGGGAGTCATGGACTCAAAAAGGTTGAAAACCTCTGGGCTAGAGCTATGCAGGCTAGAGCTATCCACCAGGCTACAGTTACAGATAGGTAGCCGTGCTGGTCTGCCATAGTCAAAATAAAAAATTTCCTTCCAATAGCACCTTAAAGACCAACTAAGTTAGTTCTTGGTATGAGCTTTCATGTGCATGCACACTTCTTCAGATACCAGGTATCTGAAGAAGTGTGCATGCACACGAAAGCTCATACCAAGAACTAACTTAGTTGGTCTTTAAGGTGCTACTGGAAGGAAATTTTTTATTTTCACCAGGCTACAGTGCAACTAGAAGCCTTGTTCCCTTAGGGATGTTGGAGGCTACTGAAATGTCTATGTTTCTATCCTTTGGATGTAGATTTCTTTAGTGCCCTTCCAATGCCTCTCTTATAGGCAAAGGTACTTGTTGACTGAAAGGGTGCTGGGGTCCAACACACCTTCTGAAATATCAGGAGTGGTCCTGCGTACTTCTGCTCTGGAATGGAATACTGGCAGGTTTGGAGTCTTTATGCACTCTCTTATGATGGTGAGAAGCAAGGTGGGGCGATATCTAGAGCGCTGCTGCATTTAGAACTGCCTTAGATTTTAGTTTCTTGGGAATATTAAATAAATAAATAATAGTTGTTGTTATATTTATTTATTTATTTACTTACTTGCTTATTTATACATGCATACATACATACATACATACATACCCTGCGCATCTGGCTGGGTTTCCCCAGCCACTCTGGGCGGGTTCCAGCAAAATATTAAAATACAATAATTCATCAAATATTAAAAGCTTCCCTAAACAGGTGTCTTCTAAAAGTCAAATAAAGGTAAAGGGACCCCTGACCATTAGGTCCAGTCGTGGCCGACTCTGGGGTTGTGGCGCTCATCTTGCTTTATTGGCCAAGGGAGCCGGCGTACAGCTTCCGGGTCATGTGGCCAGCATGACTAAGCCGCTTCTGGTGGACCAGAGCAGCGCATGGAAATGCCGTTTACCTTCCCGCCGGAGCGGTACCTGTTTATCTACTTGCACTTTGTGCTTTCAAACTGCTAGGTTGGCAGGAGCAGGGACCGAGCAATGAGAGTTCACCCCATCGCAGGGATTCGAACTGCCGACCTTCTGATCGGCAAGCCCTAGGCTCTGTGCTTTAACCCATAGCACCACCCGTGTCCCTAAAAGTCAGATAGTTGTTTATAATAATAATTATTATTATTTATTATTTATACCCCACCACTCTGGGCAGCTTCCAACAAAATATTAAAATATAATTGTTTATTAAACATTAAAAGCTTATGGGAGGACATTCCACAGGGCAGGCACCAATATTGAGAAGGTCCCTCTGCCTGGTTCCCTGTCACTTTGCTTCTCACAGTGAGGGAACTGTAAGAAGGCCCCCGGAGCTGGACCTCAGTGTCCAGGCAGAACGATGGGGGTGGTCTCCCTTAAGGCTTTGCATGATCTCCTTTGTAAAAAGGAGGGGTAGGAAGAAAGAAACAGATTGGATAAGTCAATTCTCTGTGTTGCCAAAGAAGAAAAATGAATTATTACTATCAGAATCATTTCCCCTCTTTTTCTGCTTCATACATGTTATTGTCTGGTGCCGTCTGGTGGCCAATTTGGATATTGCTTGAAGTTTCAGAAATAGCTGTGTGCCTTTTTTCTGTCCAGTGGTAGAAAGGACTTCCAAAGGATTGGTCTCCACTGAGTGGACTTGCTCAGAGCCAGGCAAAGTGGATGGTCTGTTCGTGCCATCCCAGTATATTCCCCACCCGCTTCTAGCAATGACAGAGAGTAGTGGGTGGAAGAGCTCAATGCTGAACCTATCTAAGCATACAGCAGGGTGAGGAATGGGGGGAGGTTTTGTTTACAGCAGATCCCTTTTTGCAGGATTCTTACGTATTGAATTGCTATGCTTTAAGGATTGCCACTGATAGCCACAGCACAGCAAACTGGCAAAGAGAAGTCTGGCAGATCAGGAAAGGCAAACGGTGGGGGGGACGGGACTGAACTTTTTGGGAGAGAAAAACTAAGTGATCCCAAAAGAATGAACCAAGGTGGCTGAGGAGGAAGATAGAAACAGAACAGTTAGCCAGAGCTCAGAGGAGAGGAAGAGGACATCTGCTTTGGGGTTAAATTGAAGGAAGAGTCAGAGGAGAAAGAGAATAACCAAATCTTCCAAGTCACGTGTAAGTGCCATAGGGAAATTAGGCAATACGACCCTTTAAGTGAATGTTTCCCACACCAATCTAAGAATGACATTTATAAGTCTCATGATATCCTTTCTCATAAAATATTACCAAACATATATAAAAATAGTGATCAGAATGTGCTCTAGTTTCTTTGAAATGATGAGAAAGTGTTTTCTTATTTAACCTGGAAAAAGAGTACTATGGATAATACATACACAGTCCTTTTTACACAATTATTATTTGTGGGAGAGGATTGGCATATACTGATTGTGGTTTTGGGTTTTTTTGCTGTCTGTTAGGTAAGGCTAAATCATACTTCAACATGTTCTTAAAAGATAGTCAATACTGGACGTATTCTGGCTGAATTCATGATTTAGACGTACACTGAACCAGCAAAGGTCTAATTGCTTGAGCATGCTCAGTGGGCATGGAATATTGACTGACAGTTGGTGGAAGGGGTGTGGAATGGGGCAGAAAACCAAGGGAGGAGGAATAGTATCCTTGAAGAGTGCTGTGATTAGCTAGAATCCTGAACAGAAAATTTGTTGCAGGTCCCACTTGTGTACCACAAGCAAATTAAGCAGTTTCCTTTCATTAGAATTCCTCCCTTTAAAACTGAGGAAGTGTCCCGTCGTAAGAAAGACAAGAGACTAACCTTTGTATTTAAGTTCATTAAACTCCCGGATATTCTGCACGTTGATAGGATCAGCGACATCTTTTGATGACGGTCGTCTGACTGGCGCTTGCATACGAAGCCTAGCCATCTCAAATACATCCATGTTGTATTTATCTTTCCTCCTGCTAAAAATAACCAAAACCATGCTTAGAAAACTAACCTCAGAATGATGTAGGTTCATTTATAAACAAAATGGAAATAAAAATTAGAGAATTGTTGAGACATCTGATTCAGACTGGAGTTTAGAAGCCAACCAAGAAAGAAATGCAGAAGCCCAGTTGAGAAAGCATACTAGTTACAGAGTCAGATAAAACCAAGGGAAGGGACAGGCAACATGATCTATACTAGCACTTTGGACAGAGACAGTTTGCCTGCAAAGTTTCTGCCCATTATGCCAAAAGTATGCTAAATGCATATCTAAGCTGGGCCAAACTTTGAGAGATAAAACAACAAAAACTTATATGACCCAACACTTACTAAATGCTACATCACAGTCCTAACATTTGCTTAACTTCATATTCCTTAGAAGACCCACAAACCTTTCTGGATACAATAAGTGAAGAAAGGAAGTCAGAATAAACCATGTGCCAAAGGGCCATTAAGTAAGGACGACTAGAGTCACGAGTAGCTTTAAGGTGAGAACAAAGTCCTCAGTCTTAGGCTCTCTTGTGCCTTATCAACAGATTTGTGGATCTAAGACCTGATGCAAGGAAAATTCATTGCAATGAAGCATTGGCACTGTGGCTTTAGTGTGGATGAGAAAGTCTTGAGTCCATCCCAGAGCCCACTGCTTCTAACATGAGCTCCATCCTAACTCTTGCACCAGGAAAGAGGCTACAGGGAGACTCCACTAATGGATTATTCTGCAATTTTCTCTTTGCACTTCAACAGCTGCAGAAGGTGCCAGGATCAGACCACCTGGGTATAACTTACAGAAGTGTGTAAAGCAACAAAGGTCAGCACAGCCAAAGCCCCTTTTCACTCCTTCCACTGGCAATTTTTAATCCCGGGGGAGCATCTTTAATATTTGCTCAATTATGTATTACCTGCCCAAGAGAAATTGCACACTTTACCAAACGCCAAAGTATAGCCTGAAAAACACTCACCCTTTCGCTGGCATGTCATCGTCATCACTGTGGACTTTCAACAACTCTTCCTGGAGTCGCCGCTCCTCACTGCGAAGCTGCTTCCTCATCTCTGACAGCTCACTTATTACATTCTTCTTTTCTTCTGTAATTCAGTACAGTAACAAAACAAAAATGATACAGAATACCCAAGGAAGCATTTTTCTTGGCCAAAAATCACAGCCAAAGAAGTGACATATTCATTCATGGCATACAGATTTCTTACCATAGGCACGTAGCTGGTTTCTTCTAGCTGGAACTGGAGGAGATGGGACTCTGGGAACATCCTAGTAAAACATTAACACATAAATTGTACTAAAAATGACTGCATCAATAAAATGAAAACAGTAACTTCGTATGGCTCATTTTCATTCAGTCTAAGAAACAAACATTCACAAGCTCAAGGAAGAGGTTCGGTTTTCTCATAACAGACATTGACATACCACATGGCAAACTGCTTTTGAGAACAAGAGGAGTTTCAAAAGCCGTCTCTGTGCACCATGAGGACCTAGGTGTGATGCAGGAGAGCAGTGACTGAATATGGAAAAAGCATTATGGGTTAAGCAAGGCTGCAACTTTTTTTGGTTACAGTGCATATCAGGGGCTGGTATGGCACAGGGCATGGATCCATTTATCAGGCACCCCTCCATATACTGGCCAATTTATCACCTAGTCTATCTGCTGGAGCCACGTTCTCAAGGCCAACCATGCCATGCTCTGCTCCTGTGGGTCCAGCCAGCAACCTGGGTATGAGGCAACTGGCCCCAGCTGCCCAAAGCTGGAAGTGCCCCTACTCCCTTATGAGAGTCCCATGCAAGCTATGTATCCTGTCCAATGCTTTCCCTCACGAAAGGCAAAAACCTTGCAGGAGTAGGCCAGCTATAACTACGAATAACATTTCTCTCCAGCCCTGTCAACCAGGGGCCAACAAATGTCCAGAGAAAGAGAACATACACCAAGAGAGGGAGGGAGGGAGGGTGGGGAAGATGGCAATGGCTGGAGATGCAGCCTGGGCTCTTATTGGTAGCTCAGGCAACAGATTGAGGGGGGAAGGTCTTCCCTCCAGGTTGCACTCTGAGTCCCACCCCCAGGAACCAATGCAGAGCCCCTATTGGCTTCTTGGAATGGGTCCTGCCCACGCCACGGTGTAGCCACATCAACCAACTGCATCTTTTCCCTGGCCTCTTGCACCCAAAGCAGCCCCGGGAGCTGGGGAGTAGACTATTCAAAGAGAAAGGAAAGCACAAAATGACAAAATTATCAGAAGGTTGCCAAGATATTAGATGTCAACTGATAATGGTGGTATTTTTCCTCCATCAAAACATCCCCTGGGGGTTGTCATGATGCAAAGTGCCAGAAATACATTCACGGATTATATTTGAATAAAAGGCAAACATACATGTGTATAATAAGACATACGGCTCTCCACTAAAAGAGCCCTTTCTTCTTTTACGACAGCTTTGTTCTGAGGAGATGGAATGAGAGGAGACGGTTGTCTAGAAATCTGAAAAAAATGGAGAGGGGTGAGAAGATTAAAATTTCCTACTTAAACAGCAACTCAAAGGTATTTATATACCAAGGAAAGTCTTCCATCTGACATAATAAGCTTTGTCAGAATCTATTTCCAAAAGCAAAGCCCACTTGGCTAATCTTTTAGGAATCTATGGCTACAAAGAGAGGGGTACTGGGAAATTAAAGAACGAAATGCACAGGAAATGCAGGGAAAAGCAAGCTTGCCCATTTACCCTAAAATCAGATAGATAGATAGATAGATAGATAGATAAAGTTAAAAGTCATTTGTTAAATGTATACTCCAATTTTTAAATTCTCTGTTGCTGCTAACGATAAGGACTCTAACTTCAGTTGATTAGGAACTCAATTGACTCAGTTGCACAGATATTTTTGGGAAGGTTTATGAACATTCCAACTACGCAGAAGTTTTTTTATTAATATTGAATACACAAAGTCTATGGGATATGTACAGTGATGCACCATTGGAGGAAAGAGATTCAGCAAAGAAGTAGGCAGCATAATCAAAGAGCTTGCCCCCTGTTGGACCATGTTTAAATCTTACAGTGTGGGTGGGGGGCGACTGCGAGGAACAGAAAGGAAATCAGATACTGACGGTATTGCAGAAGATATACACAGGTTTTTCTCTGCACATGTAATATCTGCTTAGCATATATAGATTTATCTTATCTTTCTTTTTATAGGATGAAGCCATTTCACATTATAAATACAGGCCCTTTTAGAGTTCAGTTTTGTACCCTTGGAAGAAAAGGGGTCATAATTGCTATGGGAGGCCCACCCACTGCACCCACGCACCTTCCATATGTTGGTCAGAGCATATCCAGGTCCTCACATATAAACTCCAACCACGCAGTCTGTAAACCCCATCTTCCCATTGTACTGAACACAGAGGACTCTAAGCATGTCCTACATATCCAGTCCCATGCAAAACTAACTGAATGCTTGTACAATATTTCTGAATGTTACCATTAAAGAGCTAATCTGAAAAGCTGAAATTCAGCAAATTAAAATATTAATCTTGATATGATATATCTTGGATAAAAATAATCTAGGTTATGACAGCCTAGAAATTTATCTCATTAAGCTTGGTGTGGATTAGATGGAAGGAGCTGGTGAAATGAAATTAAGGACTCCTTAACTGTCATTTTAAGAAACAGGCCTAGCCATATATGGATGCTCAATAGCAGTCAGTCAGGTGGACTGCAGAACCCTCTGGAAAGCTGTGTCTGTTGAGGGTGCTCATGACCCTACTCCCCCTACTCCTCACAGTTCCACCACCAAATAACAGAAGCATTAGAAGAACTCAAAGTTCAAATTGTTGCTTTGAACTCATGAGCCTTTGGTGTCTAATTCTTTTGAATTCAAACTATAAAAGGAGTATACTTCATTATATACATATGGAATATTTACGGTTCTTTCAACTGTTTTCAAAATTCGTGAAAATTTTAAAAGATAAAATGCTAGTAATATGAAAGCAGCGGTTCTCTGCATAAATGAAAATACTGTAACCGTGGTAGTTGAGGAGATGCCTCAATACAACACAAAACAAACAGTAATGGGTATCAATCATCAATGTACAGTCATAGCATGTGGAAGGCAGAAAATAGCAGTTGATGTTCAAGTTAATAACCAAACTAAAAAGATGTAGGACTTACATGAAGACTAGGTTTCTCCACGTGTGAGTTGATAAAGGGCAAAAATATAAACCAATCAGTATCAAAATATCTTTTCATCCCCACCATCCTATGTCGCTATGTAAGTTTATCAGTCAAAGCCAAGTACCATGCCCTGTCATGCTACTTGAGGATAATATATACAAAAAAAGTATCAGGTGTTATAACGATTGTAATACAACAAAACCAAAATACCAAACCAGCTTGCAAATATAAAGGGCAATTTTACTTAGTTCAGCAAATTAAAGTGCAACGTGCATATCAAAGCCTGGAGATACTTATAGACAGATAGTCAACTAGTGGCACAACTCTGCCAATAATGTATATAGTAATTGTGTCATAGCACAGTTGAAACAAGCAAATCGTTCTACAGTTAGTTATCTACTGGAAGCGCAAAGTCCTGTAAGTGGGAACGGTTGCAAGAAAGGCTTCTTCACATGGCCTTATGTAGAGGCAGGGGTCATATGCAAATAGTAGTCGCAGACGAGTACCTCCTCAATGTCCCACAGCAAAAGTAGTACAATAGATCAGAAGACCTGTGCTCTGGATGTTAAGCTGTGGCTATGATGATCTTATATTCTTGGTGTATCGTGTTGAGTGTATAGTATTATGGACTGATTAAGCTGTTCTGATTCCCCAACTAGGAGGCACTTTCGCTCATACAGAAGTTCACTCTTCCTCTCCCCCTCAGTCTATAGCTCCTCCACCCCTCAGAAAGCCATTCTGGAGGTTCCACACACACACCTAGAACCCATTTTTATGAGAACTGTAGACCCGGAGAAGGAGGAGGAAAAAATCACCCTCCTCAAATCCAAGCCAACAAGGAAATAATTTATGAAATATGAACACCTTTTCTTCTCCAACCATTACCTGTCTTTCATTTTCACTATTCTGCTGGAGCTGTTTATCCAGTCTTTCTTCCTCTTCTGCCCTTTTTCTCTCTCCCTCTTTTCTTCTTTCTTCAGCTAATCGATACAGTTCTTCATTTTTTAATCTTTGCTACGAAGATTTTAAAAAATGTGAAGTTGCAAAAAGCAAAACAAAAACAAAAAAACAAACCCCAGTATGTTTAGCAAACTTTGACTGCAATTTGAAAAATACAGACACTATAAAGTTATTTTTCACTTAAAAATCAGGAGCAATCACATGACTGCACTGGAGGTACATCTGCAAAAGTTGCCCTAACACTGCAGTGAATGTACAGGTGGTGTACACAAAGAACATGCACAATTAAAAAGAGCCTAACACTCAGAATGTCCTTCTTAGAAATGTGCCCCACTGAAATCAGTAAGTCTTGCTTTAATCCCTTTGTGGGATAGAAGTGTAATTTGTGGGGTGAATAATAATGAACAAATAAACATAATCCTCTCAGTCACTAATTAACTAGTAAGTCCTGAAGGAAGAAGTGAGTATCTGGTGTACAATGAAGAAAGATTACTTTCAGCCATTCCCTCCTTGTCATCTTTTAGCATTATGATTATTATACTGAGTCTTTTTTTAAAAAAAAATGAGATTTCACAAGAATTTACTCTATTCCAGGGGCACCTGATTCTCTTTAAGGAAGAAAACCTATCACATCTATAGAAGTCAGATACCAGACCTCTTCTTCTCTCCTTCGTTTCCTCTCTAGTTCCTCATCATATTCTCTCTGTATTTTAGCCCTCTGCTCAGCTAGCCTTTTTTCTTCCCTTTCTTCTTCAAGTCTTCGTTTTTCACGTTCTTCCTCTTCTCGTTTTCTTTTCTCCTCAATCTACGAAGGAAAAGACCAAATATTTATCGGCCAGAAAGAGCAGCTAAGAATATTCAAGCCTTTACAGAGATTATAAAATCTATTTTAAGATCTGCATCATGGCTGTAAGTGGAAGTCTACCCATCTCTACCCACGCACAGATAAAGTCTTTAATCCATTAAAATATTTTGCTTTGAGTCTTATTTAATAACCAGAGATTGCCTTGATACCATCTACCAGACAGACTTATGCCCCTCCTCCTTTCTATACAGGGTGCCAACCCCACCTTCTCAAGCCACAGGGAGCCCCAGCTGAAAAAGTGTCTTGGCCCCAGTCGACAAAGCATCAAGGCAAGTTAAGAAGACATGCAAGGAGAGGGAAAGTAACATCCACTTATTTAAAACTTATCTGACTAATAAGGGCACAGTAAGATGACTATGTGCTAGGAGCCAAATCCTGTAAGAACTTATCTCAGGAGCTAAATTCTAGGGGTAGGAAGTCTGTAGAAACCTGGTGTTCAGCACTATCCTAGAAGAAAAGCTTGAGGGGACATAGTAAACTAGACTAAAATTTATAGTTTTGGAGAGGGAATAAAAAGGAAATTTCACTATATATACACACACACAGTTCCACACAACACAGATCTAGCTAGTTAGAGTCAGCTTAGTTTTAAAAGGTTTAGGCTTAGCCTTCTGTAAAAACATCCACTCCAAGCTGTTTTCCTTGGTTATAAAGGTTAGACTGTTTTAGTGAAAAAAAGACTCAGTTGAGTCTTGTTTTGCTTGTGTTGCTTCCTACTGCAACACTAAATTTTGCAGTATGAAGTTCTCCCATGCAAGGTTCCTGCCAGCCAAGCCCTTTTCTATGTTATTCCGTTTCCACACATACCAGGGGCAAGAGGACTTCCTCTCTACCCCTCTTGGCATTCAGTTTGGTGGGCACAAAGCATGCTCATGCTCAGCCCCTGCTCCACTCCTGCCTCCACACTCAAATTTCCTTCTAAAAATTGGGTTTGTTTTGCAGATTTGGGGTTTTCCCCAAGCCTGACAATACTGGCTTTGTATGTGCAAATGATGCTCGTTTGGCTATATAAAAGAATCAGCACTTGGATAATGGATTCATTATAAACATACAGAATACTATATGAATGAATATATATCTCCAGAACCAAACGCCTGGCTGACAAAGACCACTTGACAACTGAGTTACAGAATCTCTCAAATGTGTTAATCGCCAATGGATACCAGAAAAACAGGGTTACGAAGCTAATCCAAAAAGAAACACCCCCCAAAAACCAAGACACAGAAGAAAACAATGGCATGGCCCTCCTTCCTTATATCAAGGGCACTACAGACAAAATCAGCAAAATCCTCCATAAACACAATATCAAAACAGCCTTCTGCACCAACCAAAAAATAGCCAATATCCTCAGAAACCCAAAAGACAAAATCCAGCTGGAAAACCAAGGGGTCTATGAAATACCCTGCAAAGTCTGCCCAGCCACGTACATTGGACAAACAAACAGACGAATAAATGCACGTATCGCAGAACACAAGAATGCCGTCAAAAAAGAAGAAAAAACTTCCTCTCTTTTCCAACACATGAAAGAAACAGGACACGAAATTAATTTTGCAGATTCCAAATTGCTCTTTAACATGGAACATCACCACAAGAGAATAATCATGGAAGCCATCGAGATAGAGAAACACCCTCACAACATGAACAAGCGTGACGACACGTCCCGCCTGCCAGACATCTGGAAATTAGCCCTCCCCACAAAAACCGACACCAGAACCAGAGGCACACAGAACGCCGTCACCAATCAACCACACCAGACCCAAACCCAGACCCTCTCCACAGACATATTACAGACTCCATCCAGTAGCCAAACTATAGTGGCACCTCCGGATGCTGCACCCCCCTGCAATCCCTACACAGATCTGGCTGGCACAAGGCACAAAACCACAGCTCGCCCCTATACACGAAGCCAAGCCAGAGCACAACTAAATGCAGCACAGCCATCTTCTCAGAAAAACTCTTCACAAGCTCAAGAGGTCAAGACACGAAAGCTTTAGCAACTAATCTACACTTAATGACCCACCCAGTGGTATTCAGAATATCACTCATGAAATCACCCAAGATATCCCTCAAGTAATTAAGGAACAAAAGAAGAAAAGGCACACTAATCTAGGAACTTCCTCTCTGCCCAGAACGTTGGAGGCTATACACCACACCCCTCAACAGTATTTATAGGAACTCAAACACCAGACTCTGCTCTGTTCCAGTAACAAGAAGCCGAAAGCACCAGCCTGAAGATGACGAGTGAGACCTCGTCGAAACGTCGCACAGACACCCCGACTCTTACACGGGAAGACACCCGAAGACACCAAAACCTGCATGAATATATATATATACACACACACACACACACACACACAATCTTTAAAATTTATTTTCATTAATACAGGTTTGCTAAATTAGAAAATATTTTATTTCACTTAATATTGATATACACACTCACCTGGAAACGAAGAAAGTTCTTGTACGATTCTTGCCGCCTAAGCTGCTCTGGTGTTGGTGTTTCACCAAAAATGTTACCACGAGCAAATGGAGATGTTTGTGTATATGTGAAACCTATTTTTTAAAAAGGAATAGTTTGCATTGTTAAAGCTGTTATCTCGCAGAAGATTTCAAACTTATGTTTGATATCTTGCTTTAAAGAATACTATAACGCTGGCGACATTAACCCAATGAAACTTGCCTTCGCAACATGTGAAACTCCCAACAAAACCAGTCAGCAGGTGCTGTAGCGTGAGAACAGCAAAACCTAAAACGCCTGAATTATCTGAGCTTAAAAATGAAAGAAAAAGGAAACAGCATCTGGTCCACCGGGAGCAAATTAAAATGATGTACAATGGTACCTCTGGTTACAAACTTAATTCGTTCCAGAGGTCCATTCTTAATGCGAAACCATTCTAAACCTGAGGCGCGCTTTCTCTAATAGGGCCTCCCGCTGCATGTTTGCCTCTGGTGCGCAATTTCCGTTCTCATCCTGGGGCAAAGTTTGCAACCCGGAACAACTACTTCTGGGTTAGCGGAGTTTGTAACCTGAAGCGTTTGTAACCCGAGGTACCACTGTACAGCAGTTTCCAGATCCTTGAAAGAAACTCTTTCCCCTATTCTCCTTGCCTACGCATGTGGACATGCAGGCTGTGGAACAGGCCACTGGGGGAATGGGAGGTCAATGAATACTTAAAACACTCTCTGTCAAAGCATAAACGACTTGCACCAGGCTATGTGCATGAAGCAAAGGGCATGGGGACATGTGACATATGTGCAGATCTTCCATTCCCCTTCTGAGCCTTCTGCTCAGTCTGTGCACACATCTCTGTACAGGTGTAGGCAATGAGATGGCAGAAACTGGCTCCTTTGAGCTTGTGGGAAATCTCTGAATTTGTGCACTATGTCCATGGTGTTTTAAGCTATAAAAAAGGTTTGCCTTATATTTCAGTTTATTAATATTTTAAAAAATAACTATTTGCATGGGGAAATTGCATCTGATAACCCCACATGCAAGAGTAATCTCAGTGTTTGATTTCTGAATTCCCCCTTAATTCTACTTTAAAAATACATTTGTAAATTTAGAAAGTAATTCTATTACAAAACTGAAAATCCTGGCATCTGCCTCCAAGCACTTCCATGTGGTTGACGAAACAAGAAAATATAATAATTAGGCTGTGGGTTATGTTTCTTCTCTCTAACCCAAAAAATGCATTTAAACATACTATATACCTTGCCATGTTCCATGCTTGTGAACACTGATGTATAATCCCATGTTTTAAAATAGTTTTCATTGTGACCAACTAGTAAGTAAAAATATAAAATACCCATGGGCGATCAAACTGCATGCATTGCATTGGAGATATCTGCACACCAGACTACTTAGCACTAGTTTTCTGGATCACGGCTACAATGTACCATATATTATGGTTGGGTTGCAGGTACTCAGTATATAGGTGGACATAATCAAGCTCTATCTTATTCCCAAATAATATTTTCTTGAGCATTTTTTACCTCTTTAAAAGAGCTCCTTTTTAACGTCACTAACTAAAAACCAAGTCAAGAATGAAACCTTTTTTTTTTTTTTTTTTTTGAAGACTGCTGCTTCTTTTCTTCCTGGCAGAATATTGGAACTTGAACACTAGTATTCAGATGCAAAAGGAGAAGGAAAGAAGAGACAACACTAATAGGAAATAATTTACGCATGAGCCAGTGATTATAATGCACACTAAGGAGCTTCCTGTTCTCTTTCTTCATTTGATGGCGGACACCGTGTAAATGCGCAAGGAACCCCTTGGGCATGCACAGAGTGCTTTCACAATGGGGAACAGGAATACAAAAATATTTATCAGTGCAACCATACAAAGAGTTTCTAGTACTGCTAACTAAACCACATCCAAGAGGATTCAAGGAAACATACAGGATTGTCTTCAGTGGAAAGTACAGCATAGGAAGAATGTACAGTCATTCATCAGGGACACAACACACATTCGCAACTGAAAATATGGTATTATTTAAACCTGCTATTTTATTTGAAGATTCATCTGTATTCTCAAGTCTTGGGGAGGCCAAACTTAGGTCAACAGATACTATAGCCCTTTTATCTTCATATACTCGTGCCTCTGGATTATGATATGCATCTTCATTTTGCTTGTGCATCATATTCAAGTCAGCTGAAGAAAAGGGGGAAACAGCCATGTATAATATTTTATTCCAATGTGAGGCATGTTTATGACACAGTTCCAAGCCAAGAAATGTTTTTCCAGAGCTACAGTTAAGAGGAAATACAAAGGCCACAATCCAAGATAAGAGCTGCATGTGCTGTGTAGTGTGTGCTTTATGTAAAACCTCACTAAAAATCCAAAACAATCTGTCATGATCCATTTATTATTATTATTATATTATATTATTATTATTATTATTATTATTATTATTATTATTATTATTATTATTAAAGAAGATGTTAGCACTACGTTTAAGCCATAAGTGGAAGGTCTCAGAACTCTAATGTATTGATGCATTGAGGTTTTCTGCTGTTTGCCTAACAGAGTTGTCTCCAGATTTATCATCTCTTCACTTGCAAATTATTTATGCTACAGCTGGCAAATAACAACTACCATTCTGATTAAAATGTATTTAATAAACACAATAAAAATTCCAAACTACTAGCAGGAGAGCCACAGTATTTTAAAGAAGATTAAAAAAATCTAGCCATAATTAGATGTTTATCCTTTATCAATATAAAACAAGAAGCAGACTCAATTGTGAGACTGGTAAACATGTTTAAGAATGACTCTAAAAAGCTTTGTGTGGGAGGAAGACTCCGTATTCATAAGCCTGTCCTCAGTGTACTACAGTATTTTCTCCTCCATTATACATCTTCCTTTTATTCCTATTGCCACATCTTGCTACATTTTGCCAAAAATATCATCCTTGTAAGAGCAGCTCCCACTGAAAGAAGCAAAACTACTGTTTGACTGTCTAAATAAACAGAGCTGATTTCTTCCATGCTGTAAATTCGCTGTAGTACATCCATTTTACTCTCCTGCCAAGTGTCATTTGTTTCTCAACAAATATAAATAAATATAGACATAAAGATAGATAAAGTAAAAAGAAAATCCCCTGATTTCAAACATACTTATGAGGTTTCCTTTTTTATCTCTGAGAGGAGCACCACCACCTCCTTTGCCCCAAGGATTGTACGCTCTCATTTCAGCTTCTAATTTGGCCTCATACCGTTCCTTTTCTTCCTTCTCTTGCCTGCGACGTTCTTCTCTTTCCCTTATCTGCAAAAAAGTATCAGCATTTGGCGTTACATGTCTCATTAACACGATAAAGATTAATATTGAATTCAATGTAAGTCTAAGCACTTACAAACAAATTTCCAAACAAATTTAAGCTTCTCACCTGTTGTTGTAATTCTTGCTGATAAGTTAAAGTAGCCTCTTTTGAGGTCTTTGGTTTTTCTTCAGGAAACATACCCAGACCTTTTGGCCTGTCATTTGCAATTCTTGCTCCAATTTTACTTCTGCATTCAAAAGAGTAAAAATGCAATGTGTTTTTAAAGAAAAGCTAAGCGTGTTACTAATTGAAATCTGTCTTTCTCAGGTGATACTTTATTAGTTTTCACTACACTGTTAATTTATGATCTAAAAAGCGGTTTCAGTTTTGCAGTTACATTCAGAAAGCTGGCAAATTTTCCACAATTCCATTTCAAAATCAAATAGCAAAACAGGTAAGAGGAGCAACTCCAGAATAGGCCCTACAAAATATATTCCAAGACAATAACGCACATTAACATGGCAAAGAACTTATAAAGCCACTTACTCTCAGCAGCTAGCAGTGCCTCTAACCAGACACTGGAGGGGCCTATTGGGAGTGTCCAGGGACAACTAGTATTAAACTGTATGGGAAACCACCCTATTAAAAAAACTAACCAGCAAACTGAAACTATCATGGGGCAAACCAAAGAGAATGCTTGCACCCTTGTTTGCCCCCCCCCCCTTATCACATATACAAGCCAAGAAGACAATGACCGATCTTTCCTGACAACATAAAAATCAATATGGCTAACAACACCCACGTCCCACAAACAAAACACACTGCTACCAATCAACTGCCACCAACCCTATCTTGGGCCCTTTGACCTCTTGCTCTGCCAACAAAAATAAGACACCTATTCCAAGTGACACTGACAAAAAAGCTCCACTCATATATGCAAAAATGAAATTTTAATGTCTCCTTCACCTTCCCCCTCTCCTAAATGTCTATTTCTCTACTTTCTTCCCTTCCCACCCCCTCAACCCCACATTGTATACAACAAAAAATGTCTCAAACTGATTTTACTTGATTTGTATCAGGGATGCTACAATTTAAAAACAGAATGTACTTTCGTTACCTATGGAAAATCTTTCAATAAAAACATCTTTTTTAAAACTCACATTCCCAAATAAAGAGCCAAACAATGCTAAACTAATCTTATCGATACTTACGCAGTCATAGGAGGAGGTCTGTGAACAGTATCTACAGGTGGAGGTGCAGAAGAAGGCTGCATCCCTGTTACACCTGGGCCATCTAAAACAATCAAGACATCCAAAACTTAAATCTAGTGTTTTACAGTTATTAAATCTAGTGTTTTACAGTCTGGACAGTTATTTTAATATGTTATTTTATTATCTGAAGAACATAAAATGCTGGCATGTCAAGAAACTGTGCAGCCAGTAATGTAAAGATGCATTTATTTATAGAAATATTTCTATAGCATCATATCATAAAATATAAAGATAGTGTAAACAGCTATAACATAAACATGATTATTATTTTAAAAACTGAATTTAATGGATTAATATGACTGGCTATCATCCTTACTAATAGGAAACTGAGCTAGTGAGTGCCATCTGAGGCAATAACCTCCAGAGAGTATATTACTATAGTTCTACACCACTTGGTTAATCAACTTACAATATGCAAGGCTGGGGTCCAAAGGGTTCCTGGCACCATAGTAGTAGTATGCATCGTCATATGGAGTTCTGTAGTTATCAATCAGAATTGGTGGTGGTGGTGGAGGAGGTGGTAACGGTGCAATCCTAAATCCAAACAAAAATGACAGCGTATTTTAAAGGTGGCTTTTTGAAGCATGCCTCACCATGAGAGAAGAAAAAGTGTGAACAAAAATATCTGGCCATTTTTTCCATGCAGGAATTCTGTCACTTGATCATAGAATCTTAAGCTGGAAGTCTCCCAAGGTGTATGCAGTCCGAACCCCTGCAATGCAGGAATCAGTTAACGCTTCTCACTGATACTAACATGCCAACTTTGTTCTAATCACTGTCCACTTTTGATGGTTGGTAAAGTGCACTGCTTCAGAATACCTAGGCTTATCACAAGGCAAAACGTACTTATGTCTGATTTATGTGCTTCTAGGACCCAATAACCACCCCACAGTGTCTTTGTATATGATACTTGTATAGCACTATGCATTTATAGCAGTTGTTTCAGAAGATTTAAAATATCTTTCACTCAGTGTTTCCAGTTGTAGCCAAATATTTAGCTGCTTGAAAAATGACACACACACACCCATAGCATGCCTACTGCAATATGAAGTAGTGCATGGAAAATGACTATGTGAGCTTCTACTGGATGGTACCTCTGATAAAAAACCCCCTCTCTATTCCATACCTGTGGAATGGTAGTGACATAAAATACCATGTATTTTTAATGCACTTTTTGCTCTTTTCAGAAACTTGATGCTTGATTGAGGTGGTGATTTGCATTTCCATCAGAACACTGGGCTGCTGCCCAGCACTTTGTCTACTTAATGTTTTTCCCTTTTTGCAGCTGCCACCAAAATTGAATGGAACTTTGGGGGGGGGGGAGACCACTTTGGGGTGATGCAGATCACGTTCCTGGCTTAAGGGTTAGCCACCCTTGCCACAGACTTAGATACCTCACATGTACCCAAGCATCAGACAATGGCAAAGAAAACACTACAGAAAGTCACCTGGGAGCCAACATTTCTCCAAGAGTAGTGGACAACCCTCTGTGGAACTCTTCATTCACAGGTGAGATAGGAGGTGCAGATATGGAGGTAGGTCCAGGTGTAGGAGTTTGAAATGCTGGTCTTGGTCTTTCTGGTGGTATTCTCTCATCAGATATTCGTGGTGTTAATCCCAGTTCTTTCAGTCGGTTAGGCTATGGAAAAAAAATGATTTATTATTTAGGTTATTAGGGTGCTCAAACTAGTTAATTACTATGAACCATTTCAGAAAATAACGTTTTCCAAAAGCAATGCAGTGCTTTAAATGTCACATTTAAGAACCCACTGAAATTTTAGTATAAAATTATTTTTCGCAAAGTAACTGTCATGCTAAACGTTTAGTTGAACATGCTAGTAAAAAAGATAAATGATAATCAACACTTGTGTTAATCTTAGAAAATTTGGAAACAGCTATTTCAAAGAAGAAGCAACGTACTATAGCATTTAATCGAAAGGAGAAAAATATTGAAACAAGCCCAATAAACATTTCTAAAAAACATTAGCTATTAAGAAACACCACCAAATTATCTTTTTATAGATATCCATTATATTAGACAAGATCTTATTAATGCTTTTTTTTTTTTTTGCTTTTCATTTTAAAAACACCACAATATAGTACACTCTATAACTCTGCTAAATAAAAATGTTTATTGACGGTTGGAAGAGGATACAAAAGAAAAAGAGGTGGTACCATGCACTTAATTCAAAAAGCATGTAGGTTTCAAAACTATGCCACTAACTACTCCATGGTTTCCCCAACAGTTACTGTGTAACTTGTTACTGAGGACATTTAAAACCTTACTCTGAAAACTAATGTAACATGAAAGGTCTCAGAGAGATTTGTGAAGATTGATTTCCTATTGAATTTCTGTATCACCATGTTTATGGCCAGAAAAATGTTGATAGCTCTGGAACCCCACATGCCTGAAGTGGGCACTATACACCCATCTAGGTAGAACAGTTGTTGACAAAAATAGCAATATGTTAAAATGTTTACCTTTTCTTCACTTAGCTGCAAGACAGTATATACAATATTGTTAGTACAACGCAAGTGTGGGCTACACCCAATTTCTAATAGATTTTTAATTGCAAATGTTTCTGCCTGATACAAGGTGAGTTGTCTAGTGGAATGCCTTGTAGCATTCTTTGGTCAGAATCCAAGGGGGAATCCTAGCAGTTGTTTCCCTCTTTTGGCAAGTTTTTCAGACTGCTTTTTGGACCTAGATGAATCTGGAGACTGGGAAAGGGCACTGTCTTTAAGGGGCAGAAATAAAGGCCTAAGCAAACAAAAAAACCCTGTATCCCTGCCAGATATCGAAGTACCGTATTTTTCGCTCTATTGGACGCACCGGACCACAGGACGCACCTAGTTTTTAGAGGGGGAAATCAAGGAAAAAAATATTATCCCTCCCCCCAGCCCCAAAGAGCAACGGACAGGCTGTGCGCAGCCTGTCTGCTTCTCCCAGAGCTTCTTGGGGCTGCGGGGGAAGCCCGGGTTCCCCCACCAGCCCCAAAGAGCAAAGAAGCCAAGACAGCGCACGGGATCCATAGCCGCGCAACCTCTCCAGCCAGGAGCTAAACCTCTCCAGCGCAGCTAAAGAAGAAGACAAGGCAGTCCAGGGCAGGCACTCACTGCCCTGGCTTCCTCTTTAGCCTTGCACAGCATCTTTAGTCTTGCACAATGGGATGGATTGCGCCCGCTGTCCACCGGGGCTGGACTAGATGACTCCTGGGGTTCCCTTCCAACCTTGCAATTCTATGACCTCGGAAGGTGTTTGGGGTCTCCACCATTGGAGGCTTTTAAGCAGCGGTTGGGGGACCATCTGCCTGGCGTTCTTTAGCTGTGATTCCTACATTGTGAGGGGGCTGGGCTAGATGACCCTCAGGTGGCCCTCCCAACTCTATACAGTCCTACAGTTCTGCAGCAGGAGATCCACAGCCACTTAGAATCATAGAATCATAGAATTGGAATAGACCACAAGGGCCATAGAGTCCAACCCCCTGCCAAGCAGGAAACACCATCAGAGCACTTCACACAATGCCCACACCATCAGAGCACTTCACACAATGCCCACACCATCAGAGCACTTCACACAATGCCCACTCCCAATTTTCATCTGAGAGACATGTGGCTTCAGTGTCTAGGTAGGTACCCCCCTACTTGCCACACTTCCCCCACCTCACTTAAGCTGAGGGAATTCCTGCCCAGAGAAGCTCCCAGGTGAGGCAAGGGTTAAGATCTACCTCTGGTAGATCTCTTGCGGCTGGAGAGGCACGCAAGGCTAAAGAGGAAGCCAGGGCAGTGAACGGGATGGATCGCGCTCGCTGCCCTGGCTTCCTCTTTAGCCTTGCGAAGCCTCCCACCCCCACCACCCCCGCTGGAGAGGGGCGCAAGTCTAAAGAGGAAGCCAGGGCAGCGAACGGGATGCATCGCGCTCGCTGCCCTGGCTTCCTCTTTAGCCTTGCGAAGCCTCCCCCCGGCTGGAGAGGTTGTGCAAGGCTTTTCTAGAGGAGGGAGAAGGGACTGACTGGCGGCGTCAGTCCCTTCTCCCTCTTGGGGAAAAGCCCGCAAGAGCCGCGCGAAGCTTGTGTGGGGCTCTTGAGGGCTTTTCCTGCCTCCTCCTCCCTGCATTCGCTCTATAGGACGCACAGACTTTTCCCCTTAGTTTTTAAGACGGGAAAAGTGCGTCCTATGGTGCGAAAAATACGGTATATAACAATTACTCTGTTTCTAACCAGGGACCTCTTGTATCATATGCCTGCACTTGTTCCTCTTAGCTAAAGCTCTACATATACAGTGGTACCTCAGATGACATACACTTCAGGTTACTTACGCTTCAGGTTACACACTCCGCTAACCCAGAAATATTACCTCGGATTAAGAACTTTGCTTCAGGATGAGAACAGAAATCGTGCTCTGGCGGCACGGCGGCAGCAGGAAGCCCCATTAGCTAAAGTGGTGCTTCAGGTTAAGAACAGTTTCAGGTTAAGAATGGACCTCCAGAATGAATTAAGTATTTAACCCGAGGTACCACTGTACTCCCATACTGAGCTATGTTAATTCTCAGAAGTCAGAGGCACATTGAAACGTATTTATATTTCCCCCCCCCCATAATCTCTTTTCTAGGGCTTAGCCCTAGAAAACTTTTAAAAGCAGCAGAATAATTTAAATAGATGGAAAGTACTGCCAACTTTAGGTCACCTAATACAATGTTGATGCTTATACCCTGCCCCAGTTATTCTTTTAACAAGGTATTTACATTTACTAGACCTTCTTTCATAGCCTCTTCTGAGGTTACATGTTCCACTGTGTGCCCTACCACAACAAATTCCCCAAAGCAATCGTTGTGTGTCCTGTGTGCAAAAATTGTTGGGTCCTCTGCCCCTTGTTCACATAGAAAATATGACTGACAGTACAGGACCTGTCCAGACACTGCCCCTTCCCTTAGAAAGACCCTTTGACCCTTATTTAACTCTTCATTAGCACTTGGCCCACAATCCAATTTTGCCCCATCGAACACACCTGAAAGGTTTGTGGCTAGCTTTGCTGAGGTGGGGTCGCTTGGGTTTTTTTTTACGGGGGGAAAACTAGCCTCCACTTCACAATGGGATTGAGGACATCTGGGAGTGATGTAACACAGCATTGTCCAAAAAGTGCTTCACGCAGCAGTCACTAGTTGAGCATGAAAACCTCTGCTTCCCATCAGCTTCAGATACTAGCCTGTTCAGAAACAGCTTCTTAGCTTAAGCAGGAACTATTTGGCAGGCCTTTATGTGGTTCGATAATTCTTGGATTATCAGCCTAGGAAAACCATAATATACTGAAATCCTACACAACTGGAACAACTTCAGAAACCTGTGAAAAGAGGCTCTGTGGACAGCAGGATTATTTTCACCAAGTGCTTTGACAGATATACATAAGATGAGTATCTTCAGTCAAGAGACTGTGTCAACTTACACTAAGAATATTCAAGTGTCACAATAAGCCATAATCTATGTCTTGCACTTGCACATTCCCCCCTCTCCACCTCCTTCATGGCCAGGAGAGGAACTTGGAAAGCTTTGTTTGGTTGTTTTCCTTAAACAAAGTGGCTTATAATTTCGTCAAAAATAGGGATCAGGACTGATCCAAACTAAAGTTAGCTTTAACAAGGCAACTTTCTAACTCATGGTTTGTAGTCAGCTTGTTTTGAAACTGATCATAGTTCATGGCAAAAAACGTTTCCCTGCTTTGGATAACATGCCGTGTTTAAGGGAAAGCAATAGTAAAGACTCCAAAGTTACCTTTCCAGCTGCTTGTCAGGGGAGGGGGAAATGCGCAAGCCCAAGGCTCACTGTGGCATACGCACATGATGTTAAGTCATGATTTATCATGGCACAAATGCATCCAGTGTTGAGTACCTATAAAGTTAACTCTCCTTGCTTACAAAGAGGCACTGCCATCTGGCTTTTGTTCCAGTCCGTTACTTGCCCCAAAACAAAGGCTTTTCATTTTTATATCAAAGTCTAGGAAGCAAAGAGTCCTAAGGAGTCCTCAAATCATGTTTGCAATGTTGTACAGCAGGTGCGGGGAACTGGATGCCCATTCCCATGTTCCTGGTTTTCCCCTTCTCAATTTTATTTTCACAACCACCCTGTGAGGTAGGTTAGGCTGATAGACTGTGACTTGCCCAAGGTCAGCCAGTGAGCTTCATGGCCATGGGTGAAGTTGAACCCTATGCTTTCAGGTTACAGTTCAACACTCTAACCACTGCACCACATCGACACAGATTCATCTTAAAACGATTAGCTAAAGCTGAGAAGGCCTGAACATTAAAATTTCTCACCTTCTTCTCAGGGTCTACAACTCCAGATGCAGCAACTGGGAGCTCAAGCTCTTTTTCACTATCAAAGAAATACACACAAAAGATAAGGACAGAAATATTGTGCATAACATTTGTATCTCACACTTTCTCAAAGGAACAATGGGTGGGATACAATGGGTCCTTTCACTTTATCATCAGAACAATCCTGAGAGTTAGGCTGACTTAAGAAGCAGAGTTTTAACCAAGGCCACTTAGTGAGTTTCATGCCCAAGCTGGGATTTGAACCCATGCCTCCCTAGTTCAAGCTGAACCACCCTCATCCAATGCACCCCGTATCTCTGGATCTCTCACAACAGAACAGTTAAAATAACTAATTTATGCTTTAATTTAATAATCTTTTCCTAATAGTCGAACATATAAGTTTTTGAAGAACCAATAGGAACTTGTTTCAGATTACATTGGTCTAGTGATTAGTCAACCATCTCCCTCATTATAATTCCCATGTGGATTCATTCCTACTTTCCATTACGTATATGTGAAACAATCTTCAAGGGACACATACTGAAATGAAGGGGGAGGAACCAAGGTTGAGGATTCTGTTCTGCCTCCCATTACAGTAGTACCTTGGGTTGCAAACGCTTCAGGTTACAGACTCCACTAACCCAGAAATAGCACCTCGGGTTAAGAACTTTCCTTCAGGATGAGAACAGAAATCGTGCGGCGGCAGCGGGAGGCCCCATTAGCTAAAGTGGTACCTCAGGTTAAGAACAGTTTCAGGTTAAGAACGGACCTCCAGAACGAATTAAATTCTTAACCTGAAGTACCACTGTACAACTACGAGGTACCTTAAGCTTCTATACAGAGTTAGGTTTCCATAAGCAGAAATGACCAGACAAAAATCATCCCTGTTTCCTTATCCTTGCATTAATTACCATTCTGAAGATGCAATAGGACATGCTTTCAAGAGATAAGAAAGCAATTTGGGAGGAAAAATGAAACTTTTAAGATTTAAATATCAATACATTATCCCAAACTATTAGTAATAAAAAGATTTTCCCTTCATATTTCTCACAAAGTTTTCAATACTTGTCACTCATCAATTTGAATTATTGTTAGTCCAGTAGCTTCTGGTTACCGTCTCTTATTTCTTTGTTGCTCTGCAATTTGTTCCATCAGTTCTCGCCTGTATTGCTCTTTTCTTCTCTGGATAAGCTCTCTGTCTTGACCACCTAAAAATGAAGATAGAAGCTAAAATATGTAAAAGTTGCTCTTCTAGTATCAAAGATACATAGATTCTGCTAAAATTGTGCCACAAACACAGCAGAACACTATCACCTGCAGCAATTCCACTACTCCTAAAATCACTACTTCCAAGGAAATGCATTTTCCAAACCTCTTCCCCCTGTTCTCCTACTTTGACAACAAAAATGAACTATAGATCTCTTCCTGTCTTGGGCACAATCCAGACTAAAGATGAATAAGCACAAATCCTAGTGAACATCATTGTGCCGAAGAATATATTGCACTCTATAGTTTGCAACTAGGGCTAAAATACTAATCACATTGAATTCAATAGTATTTATTTCTCAGTAGATGTGGCAGCTCAAACCATTTTCACATTAGTGTCAAAGTTGGAGAAATAGCTGAACACTTGTCAGAGTGAAGCAACTACAAAAGAATGTAGTCATGCCTTCACCGGGAGGCACTTAAGCTTGAGAGGAAACAAAACGTAAGAGATCCAGTTGCAAATCTTCCACATGGCTTAGCCCTTGAACTGTAATTCCAGGCAGAAGGCCTTCTCGGTAGTGGCACCCATCCTGTGGAACGCCCTCCCATCAGATGTCAAGGAAATAAACAACTATCTGACTTTTAGAAGACATCTGAAGGCAGCCCTGTTTAGGGAAATTTTTAATGTTTGATGTTTTATCGTGTTTTTAATATTCTGTTGGGAACCACCCAAAGTGGCTGGGGAAACCCAGCCAGATAGGTGGGTTATAAATAATAATTATTATTTATCATTATTATGCTATTAATAATTATTTATTATTTGTTATTTAATTATTTTGTTGGTGCTCTATTTCAGAAACAGCAATTTATTAAAGTGCTAGAACACGGCTATTTTTCTGCAGCTTTGTATTAAAATGTTTTCAGGACAGGAACAGGAGGGTGAAACATTTCTTCTAACGTTGTACTCTGGGGTTTTTACAATCTCTAACCTTTAAAAGCTACAGCGGTCACAAAATTAAAAGACGCCTGCTTCTTGGGAGAAAAGCAATGACAAACCTAGACAGCATCTTAAAAATTAGAGACATCACCTTGCCAACAAAGGTCCGTATAGTAAAAGCTATGGTTTTCCCAGTAGTGATGTATGGAAGTGAAAGCTGGACCATAAAGGCGGCTGATCGCCGAAGAATTGATGCTTTTGAATTATGGTGCTGGAGGAGACTCTTGAGAGTCCCATGGACTGCAAAAAGATCAAACCTATCCATTCTGAAGGAAATCAGCCCTGAGTGCTCACTGGAAGGACAGATCCTGAAGCTGAGGCTCCAATACAGTGGTGCCTCGCAAGACGAAAAGAATCCATTCCGCGAGTCTTTCCGTCTTGCAGTTTTTTCGTCTTGCGAAGCAAGCCCATTAGCGGCTTAGCAGATTAGCGCTATTAGCGGCTTAGCGGATCAGCTGTTAAGCAGCTTAGCGGATCAGCTGATAAGCGGCTTAGCGGATCAGCTGATAAGCGGCTTAGTGGATCAGCTGTTAAGCGGCTTAGTGGGTTAGGATCAGCTGATAAGCAGCTTAGCGGCTTGGGAAAAAGGGGGGGAGGAAAAAAACCCCGCAGGAACTCGCAAGACATTTTCATCTTGCGAAGCAAGCCCATAGGAAATTTGTTTTGCGAAGCACCTCCAAAACGGAAAACCCTTTCATCTAGCGGGTTTTCCGTCTTGCGAGGCATTCGTCTTGCGGGGCACCACTGTACTTTGGCCACCTCATGAGAAGAGAAGACTCCATGGAAAAGACCCTGATGTTAGGAAAGACGGAGGGCACAAGGAGAAGGGGACGACAGAGGACGAGATGGTTGGACAGTGTTCTCAAAGCTACCAGCATGAGTTTGACCAAACTGCGGGAGGCAGTGGAAGACAGAAGTGCCTGACGTGCTCTGGTCCATGGGGTCACGAAGAGTCGGACACGACTAAACGACTAAACAACAACAACAAACACCTAAAATCCCAACAAAAGGTATAACATATTATGGCAGTTATCACAACACAATTTCCCCCGCTAGGTAGATTATACATACCAATGATTAGTCCTGTTGCATATGGGACACTGCCAGCAGCAGCTTGTGCTTGCTCATTAGTGCCTTGGATTCTGACATGAGAAAGAAGTAGATAATAGGCCAATCAAAACAAACTACATTTAGTACGCAATCCTCCTGTCAAGAAACTCTAGTTCAGGGCAAGGTAAGTTGCCCCTAGTAACTCACTGGTTATCGAAAGAATCCAAACCTTAAATTTGCATCCCTAAGGATTGCAGATGGGTCAAAATAAGCAACTGCAAAGGTATCTAATGTGATTCCCAGGGCACATTACCCAACCATAAGGAGAAAATACAGTCGTACCTTGTTTTGCGGTTGGGATCTGTTCCACAGCCCCGAACGCTAGCTGAAAAGGATGCAGGGCAAAGGGCCGAGTCTGCGCACACGCGCAGAGCGGTTTGCACTTCTGCACATGTGCGAAGCACGATTTAGTGTTTCTGCGCATGTGCGAGCAGCAAACCCAGAAGTAACTCATTCTGGTACTTCCAGGTTTGCTGCGGAGGTTCACCGGAATGGACGCTAGACAAGGCGGATGTTCACAGAGGGATTACTATATCAAAAAGGAATGCACATTAAAGTCATGTGCTTGTAACTGCTAAGCTGAATCATGGATTTAGGTGAAATCTCTTATATGATAGCCTCTGCATAACTCCTATGTATTTTTACCTTTTCAAGCTGATATCTTTAGGCAATTTTGCTTCTGATCAAAGAGAAGAAATCACTCTTTTTAACCCAATGGAACTGAATATACCATTTTAGAAAAGATAGAAAACTAATGAAGTTGAGGTGTTGCTAATTGCCAGAAACAGAGGTTTATCACAGGTGTTTGCTGTATGGTGGTGGGAATTTGGGGCCCTCATCTATGCTAAAACACTCTAAAGCTCTGGACATCCAGATAACAAAAATCCTGCTTTCTCAGAAAGTAATTGTGAACCGTTTTAAAAAAACAACACATTTCTTATAACTGAGATTTGTGTCACTCTGACTACGTAACCCTCAGAGATAGTACAGTTGTCAGAGCTTATAGGAAAATGGCCAAGAATCAGAGTGAGATGAAGTCACAGAGGTGTGTGGATTCCAGGATTGATGTCCATTGCATATTTATGTTCTCCCCTCCCTTTCAAAACGGCTGCACAGCTGCACCCAGGATAGAAATTCAGACTTAGTATGGTAGAACATAATGCTCTACTCTAAATGCACAATCACATGCAGTAGTTGAACTGAACTGAAGTAATGGTATTACCACACCATATTCCAGTGCCAGCCTTAGCTAAAAAAATGAAGTTTACAAACATCCTTCTTCTGGGCTGGAGGTGGTTTGTTTCACTCAATTAACATATGGATAGAGACAGAAAAGGGAGACGGATCTATTTCTGTAATTTGCCAAACAGTGTGCACCTGTTTTGCACAATAAAGGAGAGGTGATGCTAAATGCATCATCAGCAGTCAGGTGTTCTTAAGGATATTAATAGCAGACTTGAGGAGTTGCTATGAATGAGCACAAACAGGAACTGTTCTTTCAAGTCTGGTAACGGGTTACGGGGAGATTTTCAGAAGGGCCACACCATTCTTTTTCTCTCCAGTATAATCCCAACAAAAATAGGACACCCTCATATTGGCTATTAGTTCTTATAAAAACCAGAGTGACAGAAAGGTTTCATGTCTAGTTTGGCCCAAAGTGCCAGGAAGTTAAAGTTACCTTTGAGCATGAAAGACCCTCAGTGGCTTTTTGTCATAGTCGCTTTCATATCGAAATCTAGGGTCCATTTCATCGTCTATTTCAGGATCATGACCTTCATCAAACCTGTGATGCCTTCTAGAAAAGGTCTCAGGTTTGCTATCCAGTCTTTGGTGCTTTCTGTTGGAAATGTTCAATACTTCATCAAGTTGTTTGTGCAACAGGGTGTCCCCATGTCCAACGTCATTCTTTGGTTTGTAGTGTTGATCTACTGATTGTCTCTTGTCTGACAGCTCTTCAAAGGTATCTGTAGAAGTGCAAGCATCTTTCTTGAAGAATTCTTCATCTCTTATTGGTGGCTGTAATGCTGGGGTATGTACTGCTGGCTGGGATCTGGTGACTGCAATGCCTTTTTTGTTTGTGTCTGTGTCATGCTGTTAACACAAAGACAAACATTTTTAAAGCCAAACACAAAGGAAGCCGTTAATCATTGCAATTTTAATAAGCCGTTTCAATGCCAACCCAGAAAAGCAGGCTTTAAATTAGGCTGCATAATGTTACTACCACTTATTAAATGGCAATATTGCAGTGCGTACTGTAGTGAATATCAGAATCAATGTTCGATTTTATCTGACTAAAATAAATACATAAATGCAAAGAAAGCAGGATGGAATGAGGGGCCACATCTTCACTGCAACTGGGTATTTTTATCCATCCCCCCCCCCAATTTTCATAGAGCTAAAAAGGGGAAAGAAGATAACAAGGGATGTGACACATGCAGCATCTTCCAAATAAAATCTTAAGAATAAAAACAGGATTCATTTTATATTTCAACAAGCTATAAATATTAGCCTGCCCATACCGTGCCATGCCCAGAATAATTCTAAATTTAAAGTCTAAATAATGGGTTTGTGAACAGTGAAAGAGTCGAGAATCTCTGTCTGTGGTTTACCTCTGCGTGCTTCTTCCCTACTCTTCTTAACCTTTCGTTCCAGTCTTCTCTTTCCCTGAGATACTGATTGTATTCTTTGTTTCTTTCAAGTCTTAACCTGTCCTAGAACAGATATTGGAAAGCGTATCGGATCTACAAAAGGTTTTAAACACCACAGAGACAGGATGATAATAAAATGATGCTTCTTATACTGTTTACAACATTTTATTAGTAGAGTAGTACTTATGAAACTCTGGCCTGGAAAGAAGGTGTTGCAAAAGAACTTTGGCTTTTCATTAACGTTCCTCTTTTGTTTTTGTATTAGTTCGTGTTTCAAATATGCTAAACTTTGATATCTTCTAGCATGTAAACTTATGAGACTTCAATTTAAGCAAAGCCGTAACTTCATTTTCTTTTTAAAAGTACCAAGAGATCAACAAAAATACTGAAACACAGTCAATGGCATGCTAATGCACACTGTACAACAATATTTGATTTTGTATCTCACATTTTATTGTAAATAAGCTGACTGTTGATTTTATATCTTATGATTGGAAAATAAACAAGTAGGGTTTTTTGTTTTTGTTTTTTAAAAAAAAAGCTTCCAAAAACATCTGAATCACAAGTGATCCTCCAACTAGAACTAAGGAATGTGATTTGGCATTAATACTGGAGAGTAATAAATTAAATAGTCTTTACTTTGTTTAGCCATAAAGAAATAAAATCAGTAAGAACCAGACTGAGGAATGCTTTCCCTAAAAAAGTTACAGCTTGATCATTTCCTTTTAACTAGATTGGTAGTCCATTGCAGAAGGGACCTATCCTCTCATAATTTGTATTCATGATGCTACAGAAATAATAGTACAGAGAGCTCCGAAATATAGTGGTACCTCTGGTTACGTACTTAATTCGTTCCAGAGGTCCATTCTTAACCTGAAGCACCACTTTAGCTAATGGGGCCTCCTGCTGCTGCCGCGCTGCTGGAGCACGATTTCTGTTCTCATCCTGAAGCAAAGTTCTTAACCTGAAGCACTATTTCTGGGTTAGCGGAGTCTATAACCTGAAGCGTATGTAACCTGAAGTGTATGTAACCTGAGGTACCACTGTACAGACAATTTGTTTGGGTGACATGCATATAACTAAATCTGCAAGGTGAAAATTAACCAGTTAATATGAAACAGTATGTGGAGTTTTCTTCCTTAGAGCAGGAGAATAAACTAGAGCTTCTATTTATGAGGAGTACCCAATATCTGGCATTCTCACCATCTCTTAAATGTCAAAAGGCCAAGTATCCAAGAGGAGTTTGTAGATGAGATATGACATAAAACAATCCACAGAAACAATACTAATGAAGATAAATATTTTGCACAACATATGTACTACTATTTATCTCAATTTTCAGAGTGCTGGTGCTATAACCGCCAAAACAACACAATCTTAGGAGTAAGAGGGAGGTGTCAACAGGAACAGGGAGAGAACACCCAAAATAGCTCAATAAGAACTGAGTGTATTCAGGAGCTACAGAATGGTGTTCAGGGGGAAAGACAGAAAACAAGGGTTTGGGGGGTGAGGAAATGGAACGGAGTGTCCTGAACAAGAGCACTCTGCAATGCAACATTTTGTCGCAAGTTCCACCTCTAAAAAAAGTTCCAATCCAACAGAGGCTCAAAAAAGATTTCATTTCTGGACTGAAATCAAGGCAGCATTCTAACTGATTTGAACGGTTGTACAGAACCAATAAGAGATCCACACACCAGGAGGATGGGTAGGGACAGTGGAGGGGGCAAGGCATGGCAGCTAGTCTAGCGACACATCCATCCCACAACTGAAGCGCAGGGTGGTAGTAAGAAAGCATTTACTTCTCCCCACCCATTTTTGTTCTTTTTTTTAAAAAAAAAAATCCTACTTTTCTTTTTTAAGCCACTCCTCCTCCTGAGCATAGCCATCCCTTGGTTCCAACGGGAAGCAGAATTTGTTATGCCGGCTCCAGGCCAAAATACAGACAGGGCCCTATCCTGCAGCATCTCTGGACAAATGGCCTCCATCTTATCCCTTCCTGCTTCTGAGCCTAACTCTGGCTACCGCAACCAATCAGCTGCAGAAGCACTACACCAGGCTTCCTCAAACTCGGCCCTCCAGATGTGTCTGGCCTACAACTCCCATGATCCCTAGCTAGCAGGATCAGTGGTCAGGGATGATGGGAATTGTAGTCTCAAAACATCTGGAGGGCAGAGTTTGATGAAGCCTGCTCTACATCCACAAAGCTGTCCTCAGGTATAGTGGGGGCCTCCATTGTTAACTTGCCCCTCTGACAGTGAGGCACTTCCACTGCTTTCCTAATTCCAGTCAGCCAGCAGTTTTCAGGTTAGGGACTGCACTGAAAGTAAAGGGCTGTGCTTTCTCCAGCGGCATCAAACTAAAACCTTCTGCAGGTGGCCTGCTAAGGTACATCATACAAAAGCTTCAGTTTTCAGAGGTGTGGAAATTCTATATATTAAGCTGCAAACACTATGCAATATTTACTGAGTTTTTGTGCACCTACCTTAGCAGACCTCCTGTCACCAATAGGAAGTGATAGTCCCTGAGTAAATGGGTCAACTTCACCAGATGTAAGGTATTTTTTCTGCACAAAAGAAAACCAATGACCATATGCATTGATCTGATATAGACAATGCCAAATAATTTAGTAAATATATATTTCAAAGTAGTTCAGCCTTACTATGTATTATGCATTGTATCCAATGGTGCCACTTACAGTATTCAGTTTACAGTAAGATTTCCATCAGCAAAAGGGAAACCTCCCCACCTCTCCCCCCAATTCACCTCTCCTCTGTTATTCCATCCATGCCCAGGCCCTGAAATCAAATCTTGGGAAATTGCCCAAAATTACTTCCCTCCTTGTTCCACTGAAGGAAGGCATACTGAGCAACACTATTAGATACAATCTTTTAAATTAATCTCAAATAATTTCTATGACAGAGCCAATTTATACAACCCAATTCTTTCAGCAAAATACAGGGTGTTTTTTTGCTTATTCTGAGCACAGTAACCTAACTATGGGCCAATGCATCATCATGAAACTACCAAAATTTACTTGAGTAGTACTGTCCTACGATCTGTACTTATTGTGACCCAGTATTTTATTATTCCACCACTCATTTTAATCTAAATTAGATAGTAAAAGCCTAAATCATGGTTATTTTATTGCACACACAAGGAATCTGGTGAATAGAAATATAAAACATGCTACTGCATTTTTAAAAATATGCATCATTTGAAGCTCCAAACAGAAAATGCTGTATTTGTGTACACCATTTGTATCTTAACTTTAAAAAGAGAAGTTAATAACAAGAGACACCATCAAGTTGAGTAACATGTAGCACAATCTTATGCAAGTTTTATCAGAAATAAGTCCCAGGGTATAAAATGGGATTTACTCTCCTGAAAGTGTACAGAGGATTGCAGTTTCTTTTTTGGTCTACATGCCAATAACTATTATATGTTTCCATATTATTGGAATTTTTTTGGCGTAGGCGGGTAAATCCAAGATAGAATTCCAATAAGGTATAATTGAATAATAAGGCCCTCTTTTTAAGAGCATTCCAAGATTAATCATTTAAATTAGCTCAAACTGATGGTTCCACGGTACAGAGATTCCTCAATATTAGCATGCTCTGTAGCAAACATTCATTAAATTAAAGCTAATGAAGAGGACTATCAATTGAGCAGTGAAATCAAAGGAAAAGACAATGTGGAAAGATGACATTAATGGAAATTATGCATAATTATCTTGTGATGAGGCAGCTCACAGAGCACAGCAAAGCACAAAGACTGATTTTCACCCCCAAAACTTTTCATTAGCAATTTACAACCAAGCACTATGTTATATTAATTTGAAAAGTAGCATGATGCAAGCACCCTACCTTCTTTTTTGTCTGTGAAATACCCTAAAAGTCAGGAAAACAGACTATTCATAAAGAACATCCTATCAAAATCCGTTTCATTGCAGTCTCACTCACCCTTCGGAGTGGCATGTGTGCATTTAAAAATATTTCAGAAAAATAGTTTTTGATTCTTGAGCAGCAGATTCTGAACATGTATATTAAAATGCTTCTGAAATACATTTATCTACTCTGCTGACCTTTAAATCTCTACTGAGAGTATATAATATATATAATCTGTATAAAATTGGAGAAAACAATCACTGAGTTTTCCCATCAGCCTTCATTTAGTAACCTCAGATATATAATCTATCCTTTTTGCCTGCACTTTTTGACATTTGGCTCTCTGATCCCCTCTATGTTTCAGTGCACTGAAATTGTTCTTTTCAAAGCTTATGCTAAGAATCTAACTGCTTCGTTCTCCTTGACCTAGCACTTTTGGCATCAACAACCTGTCCTCCCAGCTGCCTTTGTTTTCAAGGCATTGTCCTCTCCTGGCCCCACACAACTCCAGTTGCTTTTCAGCAACCCTTCTTCATCTTCCACCTTCCGCAGGTTTCAGTCCTCCAACCAGTCTACACACAATTTATGTAGTATTTCTCAGCATGTTCTTTGTTTCGATGATGCTAGGTGTTCTGCATTTCCTTTTATAACAACTATTCCTACGATTACTTATGCTGCAGCACTGGCTGTGGTTCTCCCCACCCCCAAGCCCCCACCCAGTGACTGTGTGGTCCCCATCAGTGAAGTCTTCCGTTTCTTAACCCCCTCCCCTTCTGCCAACACTACGTCATTCCCTTTGTCCAAGAGACAGCTTTGCCCTGTTCACCAGACCACCTACTTTTCCTTCACCAAATCTCCTGAAAACCCTCTTCCACTAATCTATTCCAAGAGCTTCTTGTCATTTATGTTCTGTACAGCACCCAGCACAATGTTGGGACTAAATAATGTGCAACATAAGCCACAGTAATAAATTCTAGAAATTAGTATCTCTCCGGTTCTTAGCAAATGCCAGCTTAAATGTACTTTTCACTTTGCCAGCCAGCACCGGAAATTTAATCAAATATAAAGTCCTTTACCTGAGAAAGGTAGCGCCTGTAGTCTTGTCGCAGCTCCTCCTTCAATTTGTGCTTTTTATTTTCATATTCTTCCCCGAGAGGCAAGCTTAAGCCATAATCTGCAAGTAAGCATTTCAGAACATAGGCATGAGCCACGCAAACAATGTGGATGTGCATGTGTTGCAGACTGGACACCAAGGACAGCATTCAAAGATAACAAATTTGATTTCTATGTAACAAAAGGACTTTTCACTGGTGATCAGGAACTTGTAATCCAAGTTCAGAGCACTGTGCTCTCAAGAAAACTCCAATTTAGCCTGGCCTTGTTAGGTGAAAAGAATTACCACCAATTATGGATGCAGGTGGCACTGTGGTCTAAAACTACTGAGCCTCTTGGGCTTGCCAATCGGCGGTTCAAATCCCCGCAACGGGGTGAGCTCCTGTTCCTCGGTCCCAGCTCTTGCCAACCTAGCAGTTCGAAAGCACGCCAAAAAGTGCAAGTAGATAAATAGGTACCGCTCCAGCGGGAAGGTAAACGGCGTTTCCGTGTGCTGCTCTGGTTTCACCAGAAGTGGCTTAGTCGTGCTGGCCACATGACCCGGAAAAACTGTCTGCGGAAAAACGCCAGCTCCCTCAGCCTGTAAAGCGAGATGAGCACCGCAACCCCAGAGTCGTCTGCGACTGGACTTAACTCTCAGGGGTCCTTTACCTTTACCCCCAACTACAAGGCCTGCCCATTAATCAATACAAAGTACAGTATATATTGTTCAATGATACAAAATAATTTTGCCTAACATAAAAGGCAATTGTACACTCTGCTCCTCCCCAAACAGTGCCTTTAAGAGTTCTGACATATGACGCTTTTAAGAGTTCTGACATTTGCTGTCCCCTATTCCATAGCTGAACCCACAGTACAGTACATGTATCCCCTTCCTAATCTTATCTGCAGGCAGCTTCAGAAAGGTAAAGAAGGGGATGCGTTCTTATCCAAGGTGAAAAACCTGAGAAGATTATCTCTTGACAGGCACTTCTAAAAAAAATGTGACTAAAGGATGGCCACTCTAGCTGGATGATGAAAATAGTAACCTTGTGTATATTTGCGATATTATTTTTGAGATACACTTAAAAGGGCAGTATTCAAATAAATTATACTCAGAGTAAACACATTAACATTAATGAACCCAACTTGGTCATGTTCATTAATTTCAATGGGTTTACTCTGAGTCAAACTTAGTTGGATACTATCAGACTTATTTCTTAAGCCACATATGTGATTCTATTTCACAGTGCATATGCATCTGGCAGAACTCCCAAAGCATATCAATCAGAAATGTAAACCTAAAGCATTATTTGTCCTTTAAAAAAATGCCAAAAGCAATTTTTCACATGGTTATGATGAATGCCTAATTTAAGGTTACCAGACGTCCCCCTTTCCCGGGGACAGTCCCCGGATTTACAAATCTGTCCCCATACAAAATCCATTGAAGTTGAAAAGTGTCCCAGGATTCATTGAAAAAAATCTGGTAACCTTAGCCTAATTCTCATTCATGGAGAATAAGGTTGTCAATGGCTACTGGCCACCATGTCTGTGCTCTGCCTCCATGGTCAGAGGCAGCATGCTCCTGAATACCAGTTGCTGGAAACCGCAGGAGGGGAGAGTGCTCTTGTGCTAGGGTCCTGCTTGAGAATTTCCCATAGACATCTGCTTGGCAACTATGAGAACTGGATTGCTGCAATAGACAGACCATTGGCCTGGTCCAGTAGGCTCTTCTTATGTTCTTACGTTTTCCCCTTTCAAAGTCACTAAAGAAATCTGGGAGCTGTGAAGCAATGGAAGCTGGCCACAAAAAGCAGTCAAAGAGGAGTGATTAAAGCTACCTCGGATTAAACTATGTAAATTTCAATTGCCTTTTTTTTTAAAGAAGCAGTGAAACAGTATACCGTATTTTTCGCCCTATAGGACACACTTTTCCCCTTCCAAAAATGAAGGGGAAATGTCTGTGTGTCCTATGGGGCGAATGCAGGCTTTTGCTGAAGCCTGGAGAGCGAGGGGGGTCGGTGCGCACCGACCCCTCTCGCTCTCCAGGCTTCAGGAAGCTATCCGCTAGCCGTGGGAGACGCAGCTCTCCCACGGCTAGCAGAGAGCTTGCTGACACCCAGAAGCTTGGGGCGCGCTGAGCTCAGCATGCCCCAGAGCTTCGGGTTTCGCACAGTCCTCCGCTAGCCGTGGGAGAGCTGCGTGACTTCGTGCAGCTCTCCCACGGCTTGCAAATAGCAGCCTGTTCTGGGGGCTGGGGTCGGGGGAAGCTCGGGCTTCCCCCGCCCTAGCCCCGCACCTGGGGGGGAAATAAATTTTTTTTATTCCCCCCCCAAAAAAAACTAGTTGCGTCCTATGGGCCGGTGCGTCCTATGGGGCGAAAAATACGGTACTTATCTGGAAGGAAAGTGTGGGTTGATATGCTATTTCGAAAGAAAATGATCTACAAACACAATGAAACAATTCATTAGATCAATGTATGCTGATCTAACTGTATCCATAAAAAAACCAACACCTTACAGTAACACTCCAAGGAACCAAAGAGCAGTATTACTTTAAAGAAAAAATTAGCTGAGCTAATCACTGAGATAATTCCAAAGGAGTGAACTATGTAGTTGTCTCAAAATTAGTTCATGTTTCAACACTGGTATATGCAGAGTATTTTCAAAGGCTGAAACCTTTAGACTTATATATAATTTTAAACATGTTTTGTCATCAAACAAAGTTCGAGTTCAGGGATTGAGATATGTAGTCCATATGTTGTTGGACTACAGTCCCCATAATCCTTGACTGTTAGCCATGGTGGCTGGAGACAGCAATATATGGAAGGCCAAAAAGTTCCCCATCTCTATTCTGGTTCATGGAAACTATGCAACTGAGGGCACATGGCAATGCACTTCAGGGCAACAATTTAACTTTTGCACCTCATAATGCACATTATACGGTGGTAACAAAAATGGCCGCATCCTCTTTTGTTGTTTGTGACATCACAGGACTATTTCAACCAAAGCTAACCCTATAACAGATCACTGCAGCTGACAGAAAGGCAGAGAGATATGTACAACGGCAAGACTGTAGAATAAATGTTTAGCTAACTGCAGCTGGGAACAATTTTGACTAGTAAGTAGCATCACATGTAGTGCCTAGTTTACGTTGTCAGCTAAAGCCCTGCATTAAGAATATGCTAGTTGCTTTCCCCCCTCTAATATAGTTTGCTGAAGTGTGGCATAAAAGGGTTAACATCCGCTAAATGGAACTCCCAATGACAGAGGTGGTTAATCATTAGATACCAACTGCTAGAACAAACAGAAGAAGAACATCACCATCATGTCCAGCTTGTGAGATTCTCATAGGCACCCAGCTGGCCACTGACAGAAAATACAGCACAGAGCTAGACAACCATTAGTCTGATCCAGCCACCCCAAGCTGGTGCCCTCCAGAACTTTAGGACTAAAACTTCCATCAGCTGTAGCCAGAATGTATCTTATATCCTAACATACAACAGCTTACAGATGAAAAAATAAATACAGAAGACATACATTTTTTGGTGCTGTCATGGTGTTTCCTCAGTGGCCTCTGAGAGTGAGCAACACTTAATTGTTATTTTAAGGTCATTTATAGTGATGTCATTTAACCTACTGTCAGATTACTGTCAACATAAGTCTAAACTTGAACATTTACAGTAAAAGTGTACCACTAGATTAAGCGCTATTTCTCAGACTTCTAAGCTTACCCATAAAATCTATTAGTCTTTCAAAAGTGGAAAAAATAGGACCAGCTTGCACTAAATTTAATTCCAAACGGCTGAGTCATTGGGAGATTTTTACAGACAGGAAGAAGTGAGCAAGATAACTTTTCTGGCTTTTATAGCATATGCAGCTATGTGGCAGAAGAATTTCATCATAACAAATGACAGTGCTGGAGGAACAAAGATATAACCATTCTACTTTAACCAAGGAGCCTTTTTACAGCAGATATTATTTTCTCCTGCAGGAAGGAAGAGCAGCTTAGGAGGGTGGGGAGTGTCAGCAGGAAAATGGGTTAAGCAAACCCTCCTACCACCAGTTAATATTGTCAATATTTAATGTAAGATTTCATTTTCTGGCAAATCTCTCTTTCTACTTTCTTTGGCTGATATTAATGGCTCTTATTTCAAGTGAGGGAAGGCAGGATGGATATCAGATTGTAGTGTTAGTTAGAACCAGTGGATAACTCATTGGTTCCTTAGATTAATAATATTTTATTATTATTTTTCAATTACACCACCTTTTGCACCTTAAAGTCCTTGCAGTTGGTTTCTTCTGCAGTTTGTGATCTCATCTCTTTTAGCACGCACCTGTACTTTACTCCAATTAAGCTCTAGTTAACAGGAGAACCTCTGCTTCTTAATGGCGGTGGTGGTTTTCGGCAGGTGAAGTACTTTTACACTCAGCGCCTTCCTGACCCCTGTATTCCATGCCAGAGCAAGAGTCAGGTACCAAGATGAACTGCGAGTGAAGCCCATTCCCCGTCCCTGGGTGGAATTTGCAAGGATGATTACCCTCAATCATCCTTGGGTTTTTTCCTTCGCCAACGATCTCCCGCTGTTGTGGGGGCTGCCTCCATTAAGGCAGAGCAGACCCAGAAGCAGGTTCCTTAGCTTAATTTCTCCATCTGAAAGGACATTGTCTGCTATGGTCTAAATACATAATTCCATGTATTTATAGTAGCCACTTTTCAGCAAGCGTGGAGATACTTTTACCCTAGATGTATATCTCTGGGTTCATGTCTCTCAATTTCTTAGTAGCAAAAGTATCCTTTATCTGTAACTTTTAACTTCCAAACATACACAATATATTGTGTTTTGCCCAAACATTCCTGCAAAGTAGGTCAGTGTCTTATTCATTTGGTCAGATGAAGAACTGGCACCCAAAGAGTGACTTGCCAAAAGCCGCACAAAGCAAGTCCGTGCCAGAATCAATATTTGAACAGAAAGCTGCCGAATCCACATCTTTAGCCACCAAGTGTCAGTGTCTCGTGTTACCTGTTTGCTACATGACACACATATTCGAGTTACGTATCTAGCTATTGGATGTCATTGATCAGACCATCTTGTAGCCTTGTCTTGGATAGACAGTGGAGACAGCTTCAAGGCCCAAAGACTTAGAAGGGGATTCTCACAGTCATAATCAGCTGTAGGGCTTTATCTGCAAACTTTAAACAAAATATTATCTATATGATTAAGGGGACCTAAAGTTAATTACTAAGTACCGTTTACAGTGCTTTTTTTGTAGAAAAATAGGTCCTAGTATACACCATGAAGTGCCGGTACAGTAACTGCCACGCTTTTTAGCAACAATAAAAAGAGATGCCAGTACTGCGTGCCCTTGAGTGGCCCCTAACCATTTGTTTAAAGAGCTTCAGTCTGCCTTTTGAGTGACAGGGCTTCCCAAGTGAAAGAGAATGCATAATGCCAGCCTCAGTATCGATCTAAGGTACTACTGCTGTTATAACTTGCAGACAGGACATGTTTTCCTCAGCTAGTGTGCTGGTACTTCTACTATCTGAATTGGAAAACCCAATTGCTTTGATATGGAGCAACATGGCTCTTACTCTGCTTTCTGAAAGAATGAACGCAGAACTTAACTAAAGGTCTACTTTAACATTACCTTCCTCACCTAAACAAAGGGTCTGCGATTTCAGTTTCTAATTAGTTCAGTACCCATTTCCATGGACATTTATATAGCAAGCTCAAATGTCATTACCAAGATTGGGGGGGGGGGGCGCCTTGATCACAGATGGAAGCCACAAAAAATAGCAGCATGACAGCATGTATGAGAATAAATTAAATTTAAGCAGCATAGAGCTACACGCTGAGAGAGACGAAAGGTGTTGCTAAGCAACGATAAACTTGCTGCAAGAACCCTCTGTAGGAGGTATCTGTCCCTAAGCCCAAAATGAAAAAGGAATTGGTGCATCTGCGGATGGAAATTGCAGAGGAAAAACAAGCAGACAGTAAGCTACTGAGAAAAAGAGACACCTGAAAATGCAGAGGCTGGGAAATGCAATATAGGTAGCTAGAATATTTATATATTTTAAAGAAAGCAATGTAATGCACATGAAAGAGGCAATGCCAATGAAAAGTGCAATCTTTCTAATTTAAAGAACTTAATGCTGCGAAAGACTATAAAAACTACTCCATTTCAAAGATATTAAAAGCTGTATATGCTCCACTTCGTATGTACCTCTAAGTATTTACTGAACGCCAAGGGTATATTCAGGGACACGGGTGGCGCTGTGGGTTAAACCACAGATAAATAGGTACCACTCCGGCGGGAAGGTAAACAGCATTTCCATGCGCTGCTCTGGTTTGCCAGAAGCTGCTTAGTCATGCTGGCCACATGACCCGGAAGCTGTACGCCGGCTCCCTCGGCCAATAAAGCGAGATGAGCGCCGCAACCCCAGAGTCGGTCATGACTGGACCTAATGGTCAGGGGTCCCTTTACTTTTTAAGGGTATATTCAGACCGTATTTTATCCATTGAGTAAGGAATCTCAGCTATTGCAGTTTATGAAAAGAATGGCAACCAAAGTAAGAAGGCAGGCCGTAATACTTTAGTGTTACTATGCAAGGGACACCCAAAGACCTGCCATTACAACTAAATGCTTCATAGCACAGTATCAGTAAAGCCATATTGCCTCAGAAACTATCTCTCCAAAAACACAACCCAGTTGCACAGGAATCCCTCTGTGTCAAGAAAAGATATTATTAGCTCTGTTGCAGTTTCTTATTATGAGTATATAGTACTATGTGCATAGTTCTCTTTCCCTGCTTCACATTGGTGGAAAAGACCACCACTTATATATATTTGACTTTGAGTAGTTTGGTGTGGGACTACATTAGGAAATAAAGTGACAGTAAATACAGTAATATTCTCTCTTAATGTAATACAATAAGCGTTTTTTAAAAATAAAATAAAATTGTGAATACCGTGTATACTAGTCTGTTGACTATTTGGTGGAATGTTTTCTTTAGCCATGGCTATTAGCATTTTGCTGGTCTCAGAAAGCTTCTCTGCACTTTTGTTCTGAAAAGGGAAAAAAGTGTAAGGCAGACAGAATTAACATGCTGTCACTATAATAACATTACAGTAGTACCTTAGTTCTCTAATCCGTTCCGGAAGTCCGTTCCAAAACCAAGGCATGCTTTCCCATAGAAAATAATGCAAAATCGATGAATCCGTTCCAGACTTTTAAAAACAACCCCTAAAACAGCACTTTAACATGATTTTTACTATCTAACAAGACCATTGATCCATAAAATGAAAGCAATAAACATTGTACTGTAGTCACACAATCAATCAATCAGTAGCTGAACTGGGTTCCACACAGTCACAAAAACAAAACAAAAAAGCCACAAAAACACAAAATAAATATCAAAAACAGACAGACCTCAGCGTAACACTGAAAATGGAAATGTGGCACTCAAATCGGAAGCGTAACACTCAAAAGGGAGCACGTTCGGCTTCTGAAAAATTTTTGCAAACTGGAACACTTACTTCTGGGTTTGCATTTTTTGGGTTCCAAGTTGTTTGAGTACCAAGGTGTTTGAGAAGCAAGGTACCACTGTATTTAGTTCAGGGATGTGGCACCTGTGGCCCTAGACTATAACGCACCATCCATGACAGTTGGCCATGTTAGCTGAGGTTGATGGGAGTCAGAGTCCAATAACATCTGGAGAGCCAGAGGTTTGACAACCTTGTTTTACTTTGTGGGTTGCATGGCAATGCAACAGAGGGACTTCAGAATTTCCCTAGCATTTTCTAAAGAGATATTGACACTGGTGAAAACACTATCTTCCAGAATTGTTTTACATACAGGAGCACAGTCATAATATTCTTCATCCATTTTTTTTAAAATAAAGTATCAATTTCCTACCTGCATTTCCATGTAAGGTGGATCATTGTCAAGCTTTGCTTTGTCTTGTGCCAACTTTGCTTTCTGTTCTTCAAGGAACTGGTCTAGGTCCTCAGGCATCATTTTTTCAATTTTGGAAATGATATAGGGTTATTGATCCATCAGATGCAACCTTCAACAACAGAAATTCATTTTTCTAAGAGCTACTTTATTAAGAACTTTGAATTACTCAGAGATCATCAGAAATGTGCAAATGAGACAGGGGGGAAAATACAACCTCTTTTTTATTATCTATTCTTTTCAAGATCTTACTGCAGTCTTACAACACAAGCAAACCACACATGTGGTTTCTGAATAATCAACAGGACAAGCTGACAAGAGGCCTGCCCAAACAAGATTGCTTAAAACAAAACCACACTGAAGTGTGTCAAGCATAAGATCTTAACAGCAGCCCAGCACAAACATTTTTCCAGGCACTCCAAAACTATAATCCAGAGGCAGTATAAGTGCAGGGATATCCTTTACCATTATTTCCCTCATTGATGGAGGTACCAACTAGCTTCTAACCCTTCCTTCTGCTTGCCATCACACACACTAGAGCAATTATTTTTAACAATACACATCTAGCATCGTGCATCATTACTGAGATTCTAATTCACTATGTTCAAATTATTCCAACAATTACATGTGAAAATTGGCAGTTACACGTTCCCATCTGTACCATGATTTATAACATATTTATAACATTATAACCTTTATAACATACAGTGGTGCCTCGCAAGACGAAATTAATCCGTTCTGCGAGTCTCTTCGTCTTGCGGTTTTTTCGTCTTGCGAAGCACGGCTATTAGCGGCTTAGCGGCTATTAACGGCTTAGCGGCTTAGGGGCTTTAAGAAAAAGGAAACAAACTCGCAAGAACTCGCAAGACGTTTCGTCTTGCGAAGCAAGCCCATAGGGAAATTCGTCTTGCGGAATGACTCAAAAAACGGAAAACTCTTTCGTCTTGCGCGTTTTTCGTCTTGCGAGGTACCACTGTATTGGTTGGCTCAATAAAGGCATTGCCTTAATATATATTGTGGAGTTTTCCCTTATGGCACAACAGTTAACCTTGGCCTGTTTGTTTGTTTGTTTTTTTGTAACATGGAAAAAAACCCAAATTTAGCCAGGATCCTAAACTAGAGGGAAAGGATTTTATAGCACCTGAAGATGGTATTTTATTATTAAAGGAAGAATTCCCTCCAGCCACTGGGTAAAGCTACCCAATTTGCATTTTGTTGACTTTTTCACCTAGCACAGCAGCTATATTTTATCTCTACCAATTTTTATATAATGACTGCATTTTTTTTTAATTCTCTACCTACCAGAGGAACGTGTGTGTTTCACCAAAGGATGGCAGCAAAACTAAGCAGCAAGGGGTGGTTGTGCATTTGCAGAAATGGAGACTCAATCATTATGTGTTTTCTCCTTCCCAGAAGGCCTGGGTTGAAATCTGATACAAGCGAAACACCTGAAAGGGTCTCATTTGAATGTTTGCTACCTCCTCCCACCTATCAGGTGCAGACAAAGATGGCTTTAATAACAGCCTTCCCCCCTCTCCTTTTTTTCATAATCTAGCCAGTGGAAGAATTCTGGGGAACTTGAAAATTTACACACTTTTGTGACATTATGGTTGGCCTAATAAAGGTAGTGCCTTAATATGTAGCTTTGAACAGTAAAAATGGCCCACTCTTCCATGAGATTGCACAGAATCATGAGCATATTGGTTTAGAAGAAATAACAAACACAGCTGAAAAAATGGATATTCTTAAATTGATGGAAGTGTTTGTTGTCATAAGTATACAATACTAATTAAACAGCAACCCACACGTACATATTAACTTGATTACTCATGTGATAGCTTTGCTACATGAAAAAGTGCGCACAGAATATGTACCACAGGTAATAACTATGTCTTTACCACTTACCGTACTCTCTCACATGAAGTCAATATGCAGAAAGTTCAAGTAATAATAATTGCATTCTAGGATAATTCAATTACAATCCTCCTGATACAGAACAATCAATGCTAAAAATAAGTTCCCTTTTGGAGTCCTCTAAATCCTTAATCACATTAGTTTGCATGCTGATAAAATACACGACCTTAGAACAGGACTGGTAGGACAGATTGTTATCTCCCTACACAGGACAAGTTTGAAAGGTGCATGGAGCCACTCACTTGTCAATCACTTGACATCAGCTGACCTATTTTGCCTGCTATTTTCTGCTGTGCTGTGAACCAGCCTCTGGAGACCTGTCCATCAGCTCATGATCAAACATTCATAAGTTCAGGTCAAAGCGCTGCAGAAAACAGTTATTTTAACTTGTTAAGTTCATATGTCTAGATATTACATGCTAAAAAAATGTCTACCATGCAGGTAACTTATTAATGTGCAGTATAAAAATGCTGTAAATAAGTAAGCATATGTTTACAAATTTATCAGTGAGAGACAAAATTTTCAATTACTCTCCCCTCACAAGCCAAGCAGCCGTTTGAGATCTCAATGCCAATTAGCATCAGACAATACATAAAGCCAATATTATAGTTTGGTCCTAGTATTCACACCAAGTTGTTATTATTTATTTAATTATATACCGCCCTATACCTGGGGGTCTCAGGACGGTTCACAGAATAATTGTAATCCCTGCAAAGGAAGAAGTTTGGCTAAAGCATAGCATAAGAGTTTCCTCATGAGCCCCCAGTGGGAAAAGATTCTATAACGAAAGGTCAGAACTCCTCTCCTGCCTCCCTGCAGCAGTATGATGGTTATACGTATTGGAACCTCTTGTGCAGCACTTCAAAAAGAAACTCTAGCATTGTTGTCAAAGTACGGTATATGGCAAGCAAGTAATAGTGAACCACAGAGAGAACTTGACCTTCAAACAGAGATGGCCTGGATTTACCAGAAATACCTTGTCAGATGGTACTGTTACAAAAATGGCAACAGCAGAGCTTTTTATCGCCACAAACACTGTCAGGTTATTTGAACAGAACTCCTGCTGCTCAGTTGTTGAGCATCAGTGCCAGTTGAATATCTACCCTTGAACTTCACCAACCACCTGCCTAATGTAAACCAGACTCGACAACAAGGTGGAGGTGATCGCCAAAGAGAACCACTCCAATAGGTTGCAGCAGTTGTCAAGCAGGGCCAATCCATCAGCATTCTACTGAAAGGTCAGTTCTGTCAGGCTCCTCAATCCTGGAACTGTTTTCATTCCAGCTGGTCACTATAAAAACTGCTATTTAACTTTGGTGTCTGAGTGCTTTACCCACCTCTTTCCTCCCCATCCTTTTTTCATTTTTGTGTCGTGTATTTTAGATTACAAAACCTATTTTTTGATAATATGTAAACTACTCTGGAAGCCTTTTTGGCTGAACAGCAGAGTAAAAATGCACTAAATAAACCATGCTAGTGACAAAAGGTCAACCTGCTTTTTCACCAGTCCAGTCAGGTCACTGAAAGAGCAGCCTGCATGGTCAATGAGAGTGGGAATCAGATATCCTTTAAGAGCTTTCTACAGTTAGTTCCACCAATGTCACCACAGGGAAAGCCTCAACTATGCCAGTGTTATTTAACACACCTGCAGTGCTGGAGCTAGAGGATATGCCCCAGGTGGCAGCAAATATCATTCTGCCCCGAGTCATGTCTACTCAGAAGCAAGCATTCAATGGGGCTTACTTCCAGGTAAATAAGTGTTAGTAAGAGAACTGCAATTTTAATCATGGCAGTTCATAAGTCAGCCCTACTGAATTCAACTGAGGCAGCAGCAGTGCAGTCTTTTGCCCTCTGCAGCAAAATTTATAAAGCCTGCACTGCACACTCAACAAGTGGCCCACCTGTTTCTAGACTGGTGCTGAATATATTGGAAATGCATCCCAACCTCAATTTTTACTTGGTAAAAACCTCTATTTGTTACTAAGGCCAAGAAGCCACCTTTCACAGCCATTTATTGCAGCCCATAACAATGAACCGAGATTGCCTCAAAACCACTCATTGAAGAAATCCATATGCAATAGTCTGACTAACAGATTCACTAGCAAACCAGTTTGTAAATGAAACAGACTTCTATTCACTAAATGGTGGAAATGATCACTGGCCTTCAGATATATTATTTGTTGAAACGTTTCACACTACCACTAGCCATTCCTTAATACTAAAGTTACAATCCCTTGTACACTTATTAGTAAGTACCATTGCACTGGGCCGCATTTGCTTTTGAGTAAACATACTTACAATCACATTGTATGTATTTTGGGAGGTATTCATAAAGGTAGACGCTTATGACAAAACTGTCTTGACCGTCCATAAGAAGAGTCCCTTGAACAGATGCTGTTCATTCATGGGCTGGTAACTTTACATATTTTCGTCTTTGAAGCCCTTCTTCACATCCATGCGAAATGGTTAAGGCGCCACAGATACCCGAGAGCAGAAACCTTCCCTATCTCCAGGCATCAACAAAGGGAGTCATAGGATAGGGGAGGTTGGGGAAAGAAAGAAAGGGTGGGCTCGGAAGAGAAGAGCAACTGTTGCTTCCACGCCTGCCCAGGGCGTCGGTCTCTTTAAGAAGCTATACGGCGTTGTTAGGCAACCAGATTACAACAAAACCCGGGGCCTCTCCGCACTCCTGGAGCCGCGCAGTCTGCGCTCCTCTACAGAAAGGCACAACTCCCAGTCCGAGGAATAAGACTTCAAGGTGCAACATTCCCCCCACCCCCCAAAAAAGAGGATTTTGCGCGCACAAAAACTCCCCCCTACCCGAGCGAAGCTCCTCGAGGAGAGCCCCAAACTCTCAAAGGATGCATGCGGGGACTTCCCTCAGCACCCCGCGCGCGCCAAGACGCCCCTTCCTCACCCTCGTCTACTTAGGGCGCATATTCCACCCCCGGGGAAGTGGGATGCGCTCTTCTTTGCGCGCACTTCCCAACCCTCTCCAGAGAGCGAGCCAAGTTACCGGACGGGTGCGTGCCTCTCTCTCTCGTCCGAGGTCTTTGGAGCTGCAGCCGCTCGGAACCCGCCCGAAACGCACCTCTCGCTCCGGAGAGGCCCAGCCGCCGGCGGGTTGTCAAACAGCTGCTACGGCAGCGCCTCCCGTCGCCTCGCCTCGCCGCTCCGCCGAAGTCGCTCCAGCCCTCCGCCTTCTCGGGGAGGAGCCAGCCTAACGGCCGGAGAGGGGACGGGGCTGCCGCGCACGAACAGCTCCCTCTGGTGCTTGTCGCCAAGAGGAAACCCGGCCTAAAACCTGTAGCTCAGGAGAACAGCGCGTTAAGGGGGTTTTGTCTCCTGGAAAGGAAAGGTGCTAAGTGCTACTCCTTTAGCACTCCTTTAAAGTGCCTCCTTTAAATCCTTTTAACATCAGGTGTTTTGAGAGTTGCGCGTGGTTGCTCAGCGGCGAAGGGCGGGCGCTCTGTGCATGCTCGGAAAAACATGTTGCTTTTGCTATCACTTCGTCGCGGAGTGAGTGCAAACGGCACAATCAAAGGCTAGCTAGGCAATGTTGTTGGAAACGGAGAGCAGTAACACCCCGCTTCTTATTAGGCGGACCCAGTTGAGTCTGGCCTGGCCACTCTGTGGGTACTTTGCGCATGTTTGTATTCCGCACCCTGGAATATAGGCGTGTTCTTTCACTTTCTAGAATGGCGAGATCTCTCCTCAATATAGAGGCATATAAGAACTCAATTTCTCTCTGCTCTTGACTATATTAGGGGAAATCGAGAAGCTGTTTCTAAGCAAATGAGTGTTAAAGAACCTATGCCCTATATTATTCCCTCAGAGAATTCTGGGCACTGTAGTTTGTTAAGGGTTGCTGGGAATTGTAACCGAGGGATAAATGTACAGTACTTTAAAAAGGTATAGTGCGTGCACAGTCTTAAAAGTATGGTGTGTACACAGAGTCAAGAACAACACGGTGATGCAGAATATGAGGAGTGCCTCAACAGATGAAAATGCATTGATTATGGTGGAGCAGAGAAGGGGATTGTTTACAAAATAGTATTCCGGCTTCCTTCGATGCGTTCTTATATGTTCTTTCAAAACGAAGCTCAGTAGAATAGATTAACAGGGAACGTTTCATAGAATTTTAAGAGTTGAAAGGGATCTCGGGTGTCACGTAGTGCTCAACGCAGAACCCACAATGCAGGAGAGGGGAATCCTGCTTCCCTGACAGGTGGCAGCCCAGCCTCTGGTTTTAAATTTCAGAGGTGAAAGCTATGAATAAGCGGGAAGGCATACCCCATAATGCGCCATTGGGATGTCATGTTTTTTAGATACCAGAAACTCACTTTAAAATGTGGAGTAGTTTGCCCTCACAAATAAAAGGCGGGCTTTGCGATGGCAGGGAAGACGTGGATATAATTTTTACGCGTCTTTCCTGGAATTCAGACGTGGGGTGGAAATAATTCTTTCGGGGCAGAGCGGGTTAATGACTGACTCGCGGGAGGGCTCGTGCCACGACGCCTCTCCTCGATGGGCAACCCCGTCCCTGCGAAAAGACTGGGATGGCCGTTCTCCGCGCGGGAGGCTAATTCCACCATTTCTCGCTAGGGGCGGGCGAGCCAGCTCGAGGCGTCGCGGAGCGGGCGGAACCATTCGCGGGGGACACTCTATCCCCGCCCAGCCCGCTTGCCCAGCGCCTACACCCACTTCCGCCGCGCTTGCTTCGCTCTGTTGCGGCAAGCAGGCCGGGAGGCTCGACTGCCCGGAGGGTCTATCATCGGCTAGCAGGGCCCGGCTCGGCTCGGCCTGAGGAACCCGGTGAGATGGCAGCGGCCGGCCCTTCCGGGAGCGGGATGGCCCAGAAGACGTGGGAGATGGCCAACAACATGCAGGAGGCTCAGAGCATCGATGAGATCTACAAGTACGACCGCAAGCAGCAGCAGGAGATCCTGGCGGCGAAGCCGTGGACCAAGGAGTAAGTGAGCGGGTGGGCAAAGCGGGGGAGGATCTCCTCCCAGGCTACTCTTTGCGGCTCAGTTCGAAGGACTCGGCCCGGACCCCGGTGCTGTTTGGTCCCGGTAGAGGAAGGGCGAGGGGCTGTGATGATGCACCTGCCCTAGATATTACCTCTCATGTAGGACTTGACAAGAAGAGGTAGAGGTGAGTAAGAGATCAAAATGCAAAACTCTGGACAGGTGCAGGTAAGAAAGATTGCCTCTTGGAGATCTTAAGAGAAGAAAAAGTAACAGGTCTTGACAGTCGTTTGTAAAGATGGGGTGAACGAGGGAAGGCGGGGAGTCAAAGATAAATCCAAGGAAAGTAGAAATGATGGGTGAATGCCCCATATCAACACACAGACACGCCATGATTCCTTCATTTTGACACTGAGTGAAGGCAAGGCGGGGGGGGGGGTTATGAAATGAAAAAACAAGCAGCCTCCCAAGAACAAATGTTACTAGCAAAGGAAACGTCTTAAAATGCTGTATGCTGAGAAGTCAAAGGCCTCTTCTGGGAGAAAATAAGTAACTCACACACTTCTGGAACTCCCCCTTCTCACAATTTTCTAGCTATTCCCAAATGTGTGAGGGGTCAGTCATTCGATCTTAATTGAAGCAGGATTATGTACCTGGGTTTCTCACATCCACACAATTTACTGCTGTACAACATAGGTTGCTGGTTACATTAAGAGAGAAACATTTTGTTCTTTTGAAATCTGGATCTATTTTATTAGTTTGAAATATTTATTTGCCACCCTATAACCATGTTCTCTGGGTGCCTTACAACAAATATAAAGGCAATTAAAATATGCATAATAAATCTATAAAATATATTTCATTAAAAATCCATAGCTCTAGTGATAAAGGCCTGGAACAATGAAAAGATTTTACTGAAATGACATCAGATTAGGCATGTGGTGAGCCTCTTTGGGGAGAACATTTTATAGCCAGGCTACCATAAATGAAAACACCTTTTTGTCAGTAGCTACCATATGCACCTCCTGAAGAAGGACCGTAGAAGATCTTATGGTTTAAGTAGGTGCATATGGGTATGTACTATACTGTTGAGTATATCTGTAACCTCTGTGTTTAGCGATTGCAATTCTCCAGCTTCACCTGGTATGCCATCTATTCCTGACCACTATAGTCCTTGTATTGATAACCTCAAAACTGGATTACTGCAATGTGCTCAATGTGTAGAGCTGGCCTTGGGCCTGGTACTGAAACTCCAGCTAGTGCAGTGTTGCAGCTAGACTGCTGAGGAAGGCAAATGGCCAACAGAATTTGACACCTCTGCTAAAATATTTGGCTGCCCACATGCTGCCAAGCCAGGTTCAAATTTCATGCACAGTATTACTATATAAACCCTGAAGAAATTGGGTCCAAGATACCTTAAGGACTGCCTGAGGCCTTACATCACTCTGAGAAGTACTCTTAGTTGTCCTCTTTGTTACAGATGCCCAACTTAATTCAGCTAGAAGTATTTAGTGTCCCTGGTCCCATGCGAAGATTCAGCAGGCATTCTCACTGCTAACTTTCAGATGTCTCAAATATGTTTTTATTAAGATAGTGCTTTACATTCAGTGATTTAAATTTTCCAAAGGTTGGCCAGTCATTTTTGTGATTATTTTGTATTTTTTATGGTGGCATTGTTTTTATTGCCTCTGCATACTGCTGTACACCACCTTGGTATTTCATATCTGGTTGATTTAAAAAATATTCTTTATAAACAAAATATTGTCCCGTATCATTTTATTGATTCTGAGTTTCAGGGTGAGCTCTCTTGCCTTAAATCATTTATTGTACTTTGTGTTTCTTCTTTTCCTTTTCTGTCATAATAGATATTGTGCTAAGCTCTTTTGTTTTTCCATTGCAGTCACCACTATTTCAAGTACTGCAAGATCTCTGCTCTGGCCCTCCTGAAGATGGTCATGCATGCTAGGTCAGGAGGCAATTTGGAAGTGATGGGCTTAATGCTTGGAAAAGTGGATGGCGAAACTATGATTATCATGGACAGCTTTGCTTTACCAGTCGAAGGCACTGAAACACGAGTTAACGCTCAGGCTGCTGCATATGAATATATGGCTGCGTATATAGAAAATGCAAAGCAGGTAAAAAGGGAAGACTGATTTCCTTTTAGCAAATTAGCATTGTGTTAAAACTGTTTATAATCACATCTGGGATTGGAGACGCCTCAGTTTGTAATTTATGAACAACATGTGTTGCCCTTAACCCCAATATGCTGCCACTTACACCACCAGTTGAGTATAAGTTTGGATCAGATTTAGTTCAGATACATTTTTCTCCTCTAGTTACCTTATTGAAGGGCTTCAATGTTGTGTTTTTTTATGCATATTCTTACTGCTTCATTTTCTCCATTTTATGTACATCTTAATTGTCTTAGAAATTTTAAAGAAAATTTCTTCAATTTAATTTCTGCTTTTGTTAAGTGAACAACAAGCTCATTATTTACAAAAATAATAATACGGTAGCTTCTGAGCTTCCTGCCTGGCCATGTTTTTCAGAAAACAATTTTGGAGTAGATGGGCTTTGTGTCTGATCCTGTAGGGCTTTTTATGTTCATACATGGCTTAATTTTGAAATATCTGTGGTTTGCCAACTGTCCAAAAGAGGGCAGTATTCACAATGATTAAATTCAGTTTAACCTGCTTTCTTCCTCTTTCCCTTTTTTAAAAACTTTGGTTAGGTTGGTCGATTAGAAAATGCAATTGGCTGGTATCACAGCCACCCTGGCTATGGCTGCTGGCTTTCAGGAATTGATGTCAGTACTCAGATGCTTAACCAGCAATTTCAAGAACCATTTGTGGCTGTGGTTGTAAGTATATATTGGAATTCAAGCAAATTATTTTTTTTTAAATCATATTTATTAAAATTTCCAATAATAACAGAATAAGAAAAATAGAAAAGATAAAGAAAAGAAAGAAAAGGAAAGACAAATTTAAGCCCTTATTTTCATAACCTTCTTTCTAGGACTCCCTCCTTCCCCTCCTGACTGTATTCCCCTTTCCCTAAGTTGGTTCCACAAGCTCTCATTCCCAATTTAAACCTAATATGTTATACCCATTAGCCAATTTAAATTTATACAATCTTAGCATCACTCATCTTTAACAAAATAGAAAAAGATTTTCCCCCCAAGATCTGCCCCCATTTCCTTCCACGAATTCCCCCTTTTAAAAAAAAAAAAAACACATGTTAGATCAAAATACCAAAGTTATATAAAGAATAAAAGATAGAAGATATAAGAAAATTCAAAAAGTTGGTTACATAGCCTTTGGATTCTAAGATTCCCCCTCCCTTCCCCGGTTTGGATTCCCCATGTCTATCTGTCTGTATGTTGTCAGCCTGGAGGAATTCAAGCAAATTAAATACGAAATAGAGTTAGACAGTAAATTTAAGTTCTATTGCTGGTTTTTTTTGTAACCAGGTAACTCCTATTAAAAAAACTGTTCACACTACTTGGAGACCTTTCTGTTTCTTATATATTGGATGTAATTTCTTTTATATTTTGTTCTATTGAGCCATAAACTCAGCTGCCCTTTTAATTGATCACAACTAATTCAAGTCAGTATTTGCAGGATCACTTTGTAACATTGGAAAACTATGCATATACTGAATTGCCTATCACAGGGTAAGAACTTCTCATTGATTAGTTGAAGACATGCTCATGGGAGCAGATTCTTCTATTAAAACAAATTACATTTACATTTTAAGGGTCTTGTGCAGGACCTAAAATGAAGAAGGATAAGGCTTCCCGAATTCCCTAACTCCTCTGCTGTCTGTATGGACATTGGAGTGTTAGGGTCCATTACTCCCCTTTCCAGAGTTCCCCTGTTCACCAGAGAGAATTTTGTTACTTACACAATGTGAAGCAGAACCAAGAATAGCTCTTGTTATTACACTTGTTATTACAACTAAGACTATTTTCAAGATAGTCTTTAATCAGGAGAACTGTATGTCTAAATAATTGCTTAAGAGAGTTTTAAGAAGCATAAATCAGGAGACAGGTCTATTGTTGGCTGGGAGGTGGGTACCAAATTTAGCCTCCCCAGCCTGTTTTTACTACTACTACACCTGAAGAACATCAGCTTGCAGAGAAGTCAGAAGGTTGTAGCCAGTTAGTGCTACATCTTTAGCTGCTTCAGAAGCCTATTTATTTGGAGGCTTGATTGTTGGTGGACTTGCTCCTAGGTGTGAGATTGGAGAGGGGGCAGGAGTTATGTGAGTGAGCTTAGCTTCTAAGTAAGAGGATGAATGCTGGAGAGCTATGTGGAGAGAGGATGAATGCAGTTCACAAATGCATATCTAGTACAATTGGTGGGTATTTGGTAATTATGCATTCATTGTTCCTTTATTGCATTTTCCCTTTGCCTAAATACTCTATTCACCCCTTAAGGGGCCTTAGGACCAAAAGGTAAAGGGACCCCTGACCATTTGGTTCAGTCGTGACCGACTCTGGGGTTGCAGTGCTCATCTCGCTTTATTGGCCAAGGGAGCCGGCGTACAACTTCCAGGTCATGTGGCCAGCATGACTAAGCCGCTTCTGGCGAACCAGAGCAGTGCACAGAAACGCAGTTTACAACAGCAACAAAATTATCTTGTGGTATTTCTAGACTTTGAACTTACATTGTGGAATGTCCAGTAGAAAAGTAAAACTTTTAACATATTGGGGTAGAAGCCAGTATTTGCTCAAACCTCTCCATTGTGGGCAGCTGTGTCAAATGGTGCTACAGTAGAAAAAGAGGGAATCATTCGAAATTGGGTTGAAGAATCTTGCACCAATGGAACAGTTTCTTCTATTGATTTTAGGTAGTTCTCTCATCATTTTGCAGCCCCATATGAAACGTCCCACAATGTTCAGGAGGTTTTCAGGAGAGACTTTATTGGAAGCAGGAGAGGAGGCAAGATTAGTTGTGCAAGCTTCCATTCATTCATGCAACCACTAAGTTTAAGCCACCAAGCTAGAATCTTTGAGTTTCTACAAAAGTCATATTATATTTATATTTTTTGGATAGGTACTAATCATCATTCTACTATAAAGGTTAAAGTGATCGGAATAATGCCCTTGATCTATAGCAGCGATGTCCAACTCTTCCTCCCTAAAAAGAAGCTCAACAACTTTGGCCTCCCTCCCCCCCCCAAAAAAAGAAGCTCCCCCTAACAAAAGCTCCTCCTCCCTCCAATGACAATGGGTAGATCACCGCCAGTTTTTTTATACTGGGAGTAGCTCACAGTCTCTTGGGAGTTGAAAGTGCCTGATCTAGAGTTAAGAAAATTGTGTTCAATTGCTTCTTAGAGTGCATTTTGTACAGTAATTCTCAAATGCATTTTACAGATTGACCCAACAAGGACAATATCTGCAGGAAAAGTAAATCTTGGAGCTTTTAGAACATATCCTAAGGTAACAATAATTATATAACCAAATGTATATGATGTAAGGATCCACCCTATGGATTTATTTTGTTTATTTAGCAAAATTTATATACAGTTTGATTGTAAGAAAAAATAACATTCCAAATGCATTACAAATGCTTTTTATTGATAATTAAAATTATCAAGCATCTAAAAATATTTAAAAGACTGTTAAAATCAATAGTAGCTAAAATATATATAAAACACATGTAACTTCTGCAGGACTGTGTAGGCTTGCCTAAACAAAAATGTTTTCAGCTGTTGCCAAAAGAATACAGTGAAGGTGCCTGCCTGATGTCAACAGGTAGGAAGTTCCAAAGTGTAGGTGCTGCCACACTAAAATAGTGATTTCTTACAAAGGCAAAATGAGTATTATGTGGCACCTGTGATCATGCCAGTTCCACATACGAGAGCAGTGTACTGGGCATATCTAGGGGAAGGGAATCCCACAAGAAAACTGGTCCCAAGCTGTTAAGAGCTTTGTATACTAAAAGGAACACTTTGAACCTGGACCTGTAGCAAATGGACAGTCATTGCAGATCTCTGAGCAGAGGTATTATATATGGACATGGTCTCACTTCTGTCAGCAGCCATGCTGCAGCATTCTGCACTAGTTCCAGCTTTCAAATCAAGTGCAGGGGAAGCCCCATGTAGAGTGCACTGCAGTAATTCAGTTTTGAAGTTACCAATGCTTGAACTACTGTAGTCAAGCTCTCCTGGTCCATAGTTTTCACAGCTGGGTAAAAGGCGCTTTAGCCACTGACAGTACCTGGGCCTCCATTTACAGAGCTGGATCCAGAAGCACCCTATATATATATATACCTGTTCCTTTAGGAGGAATGCAACCCTGTCCAGGACAGGCAGTTGACCAATTTATCAGACACAACAACTACCACTCGTCCACAGTGCCTCTGGGTCTTGCCAGGATTCAAGCTCAACTTATTTTCCCACATCCATCCCACCAGTGCATCCAGACACCATTCCATGGCCAGCCTGGCCTCTCCTGATTCAGATGTTATGGATAAATGAAGCTGAGTATCATCAGCATGCTAATGGAAAAATCTGGATCTGTTTATATGAAAAGATGTTGCCTTACAACTTCAGTATCATAATTTGTTTCTTTCTCCTTCAGGGCTACAAGCCTCCTGATGAGGGCCCTTCGGAATATCAGACCATCCCACTTAATAAAATAGAAGACTTTGGTGTGCACTGTAAACAGTAAGGAATTATTTCCTCATAGATAGATTTCAAAATGTTTTCCAGCTTGAAAAGAAATGTTTGAAAAGATTTGTGAAATACCCAAGGCTTCTTGGATAGTCATATATTGAGGGGGGTGGGAGGTATGTTTTCCTTTTGAAACAAAAAGAGGACAGTTGCTCACTAACAAACAAGAGGTTCCAGCCTTCCTCTCTGAATGGAGTTTTTCTCATGGAATACTCCACTGGAAGAAGGGGGAGGAGGCAATTTTCTCCTATTCTTCTCCCTGTAAACTCCAGTGCTCCCGAAAAAGTTGGTCCAGAAGTGAGGGGTACTCTGTAGAACAGCATTCCCAATGCATTGTGAGGAAATTTTATCAACAATGTGTTGCTTAAATGAGTTTTAGTAGAAAAGTTGTTCTGGGCAGTTTTTCCTCAAGAAGCATTAAACTTGATAAAAGTTTCCTTGCAGCACATTGAGAACTATATCTAATATGCAGCTGTCCACTGTTTTGTTTTTGGATTTTTCTATGGCTGTTGTTTATCCCCTCTCCACTTCTGTGTAGGTGTTTGTTTTGCCCTATTCAAAGCTCAGGCGAAGGGTTATGGTGATAGTTCAGTATCCGCAATACAATCATTCTGGTATATGTTTTGAGCATAAGACTACTGTGTGGCACTTTGTGGAACCAAGGCACGATTGATATTGCAGACATGAAATGCTCCCTTAAATACTATCATACTGGGTGTACTGGACTGTTTTAGAATAGAGGTAGAGAACCTATGGCTCTTCAACTCTTGTCATTCTGGCTAGGGCTGATGGGAGTTGGAGTCCAGCAGCATCTGGAAGACCACAAGTCTCCCCACTTCTTTTAAAAGGAAAGATGACATTATTTCTTGGTCACATTTATGTTCTTGGGATTTGTCTATATTTGAGAGTTTTTAAAATGTAACATTTCATTGTGCAGTTCATGTTGAAAGTTGTTCATATACTTTTCTTGCAAAACAGGTATTATGCTTTAGAAGTCTCCTATTTCAAATCCTCTTTGGATCGCAAGTTGCTTGAGCTTTTGTGGAACAAATACTGGGTGAACACACTAAGTTCATCTAGTTTGCTTACTGTAAGTATCTTCGTGACTTTTAACCCTGATCAGTATGGTGTTCCAAAAATAAGCACTTTGGAAGTTCTTTCTGTAGGCTGGAAGATAAAACGAAACAGGAACAGAGAGGTATATGGAAGTGGAACCCAAGAGAAGCCTGTGCAGTGTACATGTTCTGTGCAAGTGATCTTGTATCCAATTACAAATCAGTCAGCACAAATCTGTTGCAAACTTTATGTTGAATTCATTGCAAGGAAAGAAGCTGGAAAGAGGCCAACTTTCTTCCCTCCGGCTTTTTGCATCTTTTCAGAGAGTGCTGTTTATCTTGTCTAGCAACTAAATATTCTAAATTTAATTTCTAACTGGCTACTGCTAAAAGACAGCGTAAACTTTAAAAGAACTAAAGTGCTTTAAATGAATTTTAATTACATTATTGCCTTACGCACAAAACAAAGTCTAGTGGTTGTAAATGTTTTAAAGGTGGTTACTTGCTCAACATAGACTGTTCCAATTAGAAGCATTAATGGCAGTTAAAGAAACGTAAAATCTTATCTTCCAAATGCAGAATGCAGACTACACTACTGGGCAAGTATTTGATCTATCAGAGAAATTAGAACAATCAGAAGCCCAACTGGGTCGAGGAAGTTTCATGTTGGGTTTAGAGTCCCATGACAGAAAATCAGAGGACAAACTAGCCAAAGCAACAAGGGACAGGTAAGGTCTTCTCCTTAACTATATGATTTCAGAACATAAATTATTATGATTAAAATCACTTTAATCACTACCTGTGGGCTGTTGTGACATATCACTTGCCAGTTTCATGGATTATTGAGTTTTCTTTTTAAGTCTTTGGAGCTCCTAGATGTTCCACCATTCCATTTGTTCCACCATTTTTCTTTTTATGTCATCTTTAGAATATAAGCTTAAGTAAGTATGAGGAGAGATTGACACAATGGATCGATAAGTGGATCTGTGCTGCAACTACACTTGGAATACTATGTCACGTCAAAAAGGTTATGGTAGAGTTGGGAAAGGTTCAAAAAAAGACAACGAAAATGATCAGAGGGATTGAGGATCTTTCCTATGAAGAAAGGTTGCAACATTTGGGGCTTTTCAGTTTAGAGAAAAGTGGAGACATGATAGAGATGTATAAAGTGAGGCATGGTGTAGAGAAAGTGGATAGAGATGTTTTAGCATTAGAACTTTTGGACATCTAACAAAACTGAATGTTGAAAGATTCAGACAAAAGAAAGTGCTTCACAAAACACAGTTAAATTGTGGAATTCACTCCTGCAAGTAACAATGGCCCCTACCTAACAAGAGAGGCTTTAAAAAGGATTAGACAAATTCATGAAGAATAAGGCTATAACGGCTACTAGCTATGATGGCTATGTTCTCCCTCCACTATCATAGGAAGTAAGCCTCTGCATATCAGTTGCTGGGAATCATAAGTGAGGATTTGGTGCACTCATGTCCTGCTTTCGGGCTTCTCACAGGCATCTGGTTGGCCACTGTGAGACAAGGATGCTTTACCAGATGGACCATTGCCCTGACCCAGCAGGCTTCTCTTACGTTCTTTAGTGCATGCAACATGCAACTTTAGTGTATATTGAAACAATATACTACTTCTCTATGTATCTGTCTCAGATCTTTAAACTACTATTGACATAGTACAATAGCTGACATTTATTTTTGTTTTAGATTTGAGGTGTCAGACACATAATGTCTGAAATTGTATGTTTCCATATAAAGCATGTTTGAATTTACCTTTTAAAACAAACAACAGTTCAGTCAACTATCAGACGCTATGTCTGCCTTTTCATAACTGGATGGTTGTAGAGATTCATGGGGTTATGGGCACCGTGAGCTTCTTAGACATCTGAATAACTTGTAATATAGTGACAGAATTGCATTTAGCCAGCTTTAAATTTATGCCTTTGTTTTCCCCCAGCTGCAAGACCACCATAGAAGCAATACATGGATTGATGTCTCAGGTTATTAAGGACAAACTTTTTAATCAAATTAACATTGCTTGAAGTATATCACCGACCGATACGTATCTTCAGAATGGAGACAAACATACCTAGTTGGACTTGTTCAGTTTGGAGCTGAAGCCAGAATGGAAATCTTCAGTTAATTTGTTGTACTTTAAATCATCTCTACCACCTCTTTGCTCAATTTTAAGAACAGTGCTCTAAAATTTATTGTAATCTGTTCTTTACCATAAAGTTTTGGTTGTTGCTTCAAAAGAACAATAATTGTGACTGTTTCTGGATTTTGGAAGTTTAGAATTTATCTCTTTGTCAATCTGCAATAAAGATCTCTTTAAAATGGCCAGCTGCTTTTTTCATTTGCTTTGTTTCATTTTATCTCTGAAATTTATCATTCTTTCTCATTCCCATGTAGAACTCTTGAGCCAGAAACCGTAAATTGTCCCAAGCTTAGACCGAGCAGCCTCTCTACTTCTCAGTGCAAAAAACACTACAATTTGTCTCTGGTACATTATCTGCTCTGTACATGTCTTAGAGCAGAGTTCCTTCTTGAAGCTCAAACCTCTAGAATACAGACACAGACAAACACATTTGTGAACATGGTAGTTGTGGTTTTGTCTTGAAAGCCTGTGTAACTGTTTTATGTAGACTCCATAGGCTTATGTTTTCCAAGATCGCTTTGCACTTCTAGTCACCAACTTTGTTGTGTGGATTACTGCATCTGTACTGGAATAGTTTTAAATAAGTTTTTACTGTTTTGTTACTTGTTTGCTACTGTGGGCTCCTTTGGGGAGAAAGGTGAGGTATAAAATTTTAAAATAATGCTGTTAAGGCATGGTTTGAGAAACAACATTTTACCAGCAGTCATGGTGAGACTTCCTCTGGTATCGCTATCTGTTTTAGAACAGAAGCAGGGGGAAAGAGGATGAGTAAGAAGACCCTCTTGTGCAAGCAAGATGCCTCAACTGGATGTAGCCCCCCCCCCTTTATTTTTACATTGGGAATAGAAAAATCTCATAATTGGAGCATACTTTTCAATAATTTCAGAAACCAACTATTTAAGTGTCCATAATTCCTCTTGTCGCTCTTTACCTGTTGCTCTAAAACAAATTAGCATCTTATTTTAGTCAAGCCAATGGATGTAAGTAAGCTGCACACCGTATAAGCTGAGCCTAACACCCTTTCATAGGGCACAGATAGAGATCTGGGCACCCACTTTTATCAAGTCTATTCTGTTGAAGTATAAATACCCTGTAAGTGTATAAACCGTCCCACAAGACTAGTTTATTTCCTGATTTAAGTACTACAAATTTAAAATGTGGTCTAGTCTTAAGATTTCAAGGAACTTAGGTAACTGATAATGCTTGAATAAAAATGTAAGTGATTGGTGCACTGCTGAAAAAGGAAGCCACTTTCATTGAACAGTATTGTTCTGCAATGCATTCTCACTGATTTGAAGCTATCACTTTAAGATATGTTGGAGGTAATATACAAAAACTCTTCCAGCTTGGAGGTTCCTTGTTTTTAAAATCAACACAATGTCTAGCCAGTTTTTATTTTGAACAGTCACAATATTGAACAATACAATAGTACAATGGTATACAGTGAACACCTTTTGAAAATAAGCATGACAAGGCCACGAAGCTTGGAATTATTCTCAGTGTTTCGCAGTTTGAATATGGTATGTTGCAGAGATAAAAGATTACAGGAAAACTCTGTGAATGATATGATGCAGATGTAAGAATAATGCATGCACAGGAATTCATTTATGCTCCTGAAGTCTGCACTGTGTCTAAATTCGTTGTATAAACTTAAGTGAAAACATACTGTTTACCTTTCAGCATTCTTCTATATTTCTGGATTATTTTAAAGTTAGTTAAACTGCAATGGCAACTTTGGTGAGCAGGAGCAATAGCTTTCTTTGAGTAACTAGTTACATAAAACAGTGCTACAACTGCACTATTGTTCTCATATTTTGTATACATTTAAAGTATGAATGTGGATGCATCTGTAGACACACACATTGTATGTTTAAGACTTAGAATTGCTCCACGTATTTACTCATCAATACTTTTGAACTATCCAGTTCCTCCATAAGTATATACGTTACTTTATAAAATGACAAAAAACAAAACAAAAAACAACCTCTAGACTCATCTTCCAAGTTCAGGTTGTTTATATGATTTGTACTAAACTTGCATGATGGACTCCATAGATTTTCTGTAGTTCTAAATGTTTTAGCACAGCTGACTGAGTGAAGGGAAGCAGGGATTTACCTGGAATACTTCTATCTCATTGCTCTGTCTGACTTACGCTTTTATAATTATGCCGGTGGCGATGTCCTTTTACAGTAGATGTAGATCTGGGTGTCCTAGTGGGAGGTTATATATCTGAGGCAGTTTGTGGAAAAGAGACATGCATGCTTACTCGTGTGCTGGCACATCCATTTCCCCCTCTTCTTTTTTTTTTTAGGACCATATTAAAATGGAGACAGGATGAACAGCCCTACCTGTTCTACACTGTTTTTCAATTGTACTATTTTATAGTATTAGTGTATTGAAAACAAAATATAATATACATAATATTGAAATGATGACCTGCCTTACACAGTTGATCTCAGAAGTAAAAATATTGTAAAGGTGTCAGCAAATGAAGTGTTACACACATGGATAAAATGGATTAAAAATTAGTCTTTCTTTGATTTTCTCCAGGCTGCAGTTTTGCACAACTTTTTTGTGCAAACAAATCCTACTGAATACAGTGGAACTTACTTTTGAGTAAACATGCATAGAATTGTGCTATGAGACTGAGTATCTTAAAATTGCTTGATCACATTAGATGTGTAGGTACTGACACAGAACTAAAAAATATAGCACTTTGGGTTTTTTCTCATGTTCATAGCTACACGGATCACAGCAAATACTGTGTTTAAGACAGACAGGATGCAGAATGTGTTGCTGTTGTACTTGGAAGTCACAAAATCTTATCTCTTCTTGCATTCAGATCTACTAAAATTCCACTCTTTATCCAATGTTTTATTCAGAAGGCTCTTCTAGTGCCAAACTGGACGGCATTTCAGCACCAGCCAAAGACCATTTTATTTTCCCAGGGTTTTTAATTGTTGCTTTTAAGCTGTTTGGTGTTTGATAACTCTGCTTCTTCTATATTGCTCTTTTATACTGTGATGTTTGAATGTTGTTTTAATATTTTTGCTTTAGTATGTTTTGTTTGTAATTTTAATTCTTTTGTAAGCTGCCCTGGGAACTTGTTAAGGGTTAGAATATAAATCAAATAATTAAAAAAAATTGATACAAATGTATCAAAATGAGCTTGATAACTTGTTTTAAGTACTTGGAAGAAAGAAATTGCTGAACTGTATTTGATCATATCAATGATTAATGGCTTGACTGTAGATCTATTTTTTTTTTTTGCCGAGGCATAGGGACAACCAACATTGGGGAGCCTCTTGTAAGCTAAGCAGCATTCATATTTATTTTGGAGTTAAGCACTATTATGCTGAACTTTGAAATGACCTAATAAAATGGAAGGCAAAAAAATCCTTCAGGGCACATTTTGATTAACTACATTCACATTTTTCAGTCATATTAACAAAGAAAGTGGTTCAGTTTTGGCCCCTATTCTTTCATCATTCATAATGGAGACAAATGAATTGTTAATTTTATTATAAAATTGTCAGGGGTCTAGGAAAATGTCTCTGTGTGTTTTTGAATACTGGTTAAGGTTGGTGAGAGTTGTAATCCAAAATATCTGAATGATACTAAGCTGGAAAGGCTCTCGTGGAATACCCTTCAAAGACCTGCACCCATAAAAATGCACTTTGCACCTTCTGTGCTCTTCCCATTTTTGTGGGTGGGTTTGTGGGTGGGTGTGCGCGTGCAGCCACTGATAACCTTACATTCAGTAATGCAGTGGAGTAGGAACATCAGCAAGACATCTCCAGTACCTTTTCATAAAAGGAGTGATGACATATGCTGCTAACAAAGTATTTGTCAGTGGTGTAAGCTTGGATGGTGGGTCTAGCACATTTTTGTTAGATAGGCTAGACTCAGTAACTGACCCAAGCTCACTCTGCAAACTTCATGACTGATCATGGATATAAACACAAATCTTCACAGTCTTAGACCAGCATCATAGTCTAACATCCATGAAATACCAATAAAATGGGTGTTGTGCTATATATTGCTGCTTTTTTGGAAATATTAGTACAGCTTACTGTATTTTTATTCTCTTAGGAGTCATGGATATGGACCACTTTAGGGTGTGATTATGGGGTTTGACATGAGAGCTCCTGTACTTCAAATTGTAACATGTCATAGCCAATGTCCAGTAGTATGCACATCATATACAGTATAGGCATTAGCAGGGAAGCCTAAGTAATTGAGGCAGTTTCATATGAATAAAGATGAGCTAATTTGGGGCACGCACTATGTAAAATAATGTTTGAGAATAGTTTTGGATCATAATGGAGAGAAAGTGCATGAACCCTTTGAGAGGAAATTAAATTGTTTTAGAAACCTTCATTTTTACTGAAGTCTACATTCAACTCCTATGTAATTCATCTATCATTTCCTGTGTAAATTTCTCTGTTTATTTTAGACTCAGTTACCTTAGCACTTATGTATAACAGCAATGGCACTACTATTAAAAAGGAAATTAATATATGCGTTGCATGCAATCTTTTGTGATTGTAACCATCTGCATTTTCCCCAGTTGTTGAAAGTAACAGTCATTCATTTGATGTATCACTTGAATTTGGATTTAAACAAATACATTTAAACTAATGCAGTTTTACTGCTTGTTGTGAAAGAAAGGTGTTTGCTGGATGCTAGTGTTTTGCTGTGTTCAATAAGAACAGGAATGGGAGGGGAATGTTTACAATGTGGTGCCTTCTTGAAAACGCACTGTGTCCACTATGAATTATCCTAACAAATGTTGATTTTCAATAGATATTAAGAGCTAAACACTTTATTTATTAAAAGTAACGTGTGTTTACATTGAATTGTGATATTTATCTCTTTTGGTGTATGTGCCCATTTCACTGCCTTAACTGGTTCTGGTTTAAAAGACAGGTGGAGCTGGGTATCATCTGCATATTGATGAACACTCAACACAAACCCCCTGATGATCTCTCCTAACAGCTTCATGTAGATGTTAGAAAGCATGGGGGAGAGGACGGAACCCTGAGGCATCCCACAAGTGAGAGCCCAGGGGTCTGAACACTCATCCCCCACCACCACTTTCTGGACACGGTCCAGGAGAAAGGAGCGGAACCACTGTATAACAGTGCCCCCAGCTCCCAACCCCTCAAGACAGTCCAGAAGGATGTTGTGGTTGATGGTATCAAAAGTCACTGAGAGGTCCAGTAGAACTAGAAAACAGCTCTCACCTTTGTCCCTAGCCCACCGGAGATCATCGACCAGTATGACCAAGGCAGTTTCAGTCCTGTGGTGAGGCCTGAATCCCAATTGGAAGGGATCCAAATGGGCCGCATCCTCCCCAATAGAACAATATTTAACACACCCAATAGAACTTTAAAGTGTTTAATTTTTATTAGATTGTGCCTTTTTGGCAGCACCCAGATTATAGTAGCATGAATTTTATAAGCAAAAACAATTATTATCACAAAGTAAGGTTGTGTGGATAGTGGGGCTGATTTGAAGCTGATCTGATCTTAGTGTTTATTGCCTGCGTTGTCTGCACTGAGTTGGGCCAAATTATAGAGAAGTATTGGTAGCTTTGGGTTCTTTTCACATACATTGCTGGAAAAGCCTGGTTGTAGTACAGCCTCCTACAGTGCTAGTCTAGATTTTGCAATCCTGCAGCAGCCACTCAACTCAGCAACCATGCAAAACTGACTGGAGTAGCAGGCAGCCAGGGCACCATTAGTGGCTAGTGTTGGATAGGTTCCAATCCATCCTAAGCACTGAACTTCCTGGATGACCTTGGGCAAACTTTCAGCCAGAAATGGTGGGAGGGAGATCCTATGCCTGGAAAGAAGGGCAACAAACCCATCTTCCAAGGCCATTTGTGTGTGATGAAGTTTTGAACTGATCTCTGCAGCTCTGTGAGCATAAAAATCCACGCACAGAGGTAGCAAAGCAATTCTGCCTTGGCTTTATCTCTCTGTCCTCACAATACAACAGTCTTTGCATGACCAGGTGCCTCACAAGAGCTAGAAGTAGCATTGTGGGAAATTAATATAGCAGCTCAGGGAGAGCCATCCAGGGCTGCTCAGATAAACAGTCTCTCTTCCTCTCCTCCCCCTCTCCATACCTACATACATACTGCAGGCCCCTAAAAAGTCGTGGACTTCAGCAGCTGCCCCAGAATGCCAAGTGCTGGCATTGGGTCTGTCTGATATAGTTGTACCTTGACAGTGAACTAACTAACTAACCATATACATAAAATTTACTTTACAGAGTTCCTCAAAGACAAAGTCTTTTTGTATTCTGACAACCTGAAAATACACAGACAATATTTCAACGTTCTATGCCAGTAGATTAGAATCTTATTTCAAATCCTGATGAACAAATATTTTCTCTTAAATCTCACATAATATATTTTTAACTGAATTAGTAACAGAGACGGCTTTAGACACCTGCAAAAACTACAGCTACAAACAAGTCAAAGGTCTGAGGGCAAGGTAAGTTTAATAATATAAAAGCCCCTTTTTAAGGGGATATATTTCCCAGAACAAGAACCTTTAGGGCACAGTCAGTTTTGATTGCAAATTGAAATACAGGAATAAGTTTATATTGTAATATTTTCTGTCATTTGATAAGTAGGCAAATGAACTTCCAAATTTGAAAGATTTAAAAGTTTTATAGATCCTGCCAAATGCTAGGAAGAAATGGAAATGTTGAAGCTCATCTGGGATAACTCAAAAACTCATTAGGCAACATGTGCTCTTATAACAGCACAGAACCGAGGCCAGTGACAATTAAGCATATTTATGGTTCATTAACTTAAATAGGATTTCTTCATGTAACAACTGTTTTTAGAATTATATGTCCTAAATTATATGTCCTGCATAGATTTGTTCCGTGGGCTGGAGGGTCCCCAACCATCTTAGCCCTTAGCTATCCATTTCCAGCTGCGGCAGTGCCATACTAGCTTATGGACTTTAAAAAACAACTCCCTTGTAGACTCCTTCACCACTGGGAATAACTGCGTGTTTCCCCCAAATGTTTAAAAAACGGGAAACCCCTAGTGCAACCTGTCATCCCATCCCAAGTAATCCCTTCCATTACACTGGAACTGGCTATTGTGTTCCTGGTGTATTGTCACTACCGTTTATGACGTCACGTATAGCATTAAAGGGGGGGTGCATAAAAAATAATGTCACTCCTCTGCGCATGATGAATCCTGATTACACAAAGGCATTTTACTCTAGAAAAGCCTTTTTTTCTTGTCCACTTTAATACTAAAGTTGCTAAGGTGGCCTGAGAATTTTATATACTGTCCTAGCAACTGCAATACATTAACATTATACCATTTTCCTCTAATCAGCAAAATGGATGGGTTAAAAAAGAAGCAGTAACAGCAACTGAATAATTCCATTTTTTACTTAGGTGGTGGTATAGCCTTGTATGGAGTGTGCCATTTCACAATGCAGTTGGAGGTGTCCAGTTAAAAAAACAATGCGCAGATACAGCATGGGGAAGGCTAGATACAGCATGGGGAAGGCTTAATCTTCCTTCAAATTAAGAGTTCCTGCCTGCAATCTTAAGTGGAGCAGCTGAAGCAAAAGTTTACCTGCAAAGTTCATAACAGGTGTCCTCAGCCGCCAACGAGATGCTAAGGAGAAAGAAGCCCACCTCAGACTCATTGAAATGAATGGCACTTCCAAGCAAACATGCACAGGAATGCACTTCACAGCTCTCCCAAAAGGGAGTGCTCAGCTTTGGCTGGCTAAACCAATCATCTCGACAACAGATGAAACATTAGCTGAGGAAAATAATCTAGAAGGTCCACGAGAAGAACGGCGGGTTTATTATCATTCTTCAGTAATAGTACTGCGCGGAAAAGCAGCTCCAAACCCCGAGGTTTGGGACGGGGCAGATTCAAAAGGAACCCCAAAACAGTAAAAAAGGAAGTCTACCTCTTGGAAGTACGGTATATTATTTTTTTCCCCTATTGACGACGTCGTCGTCCGAACAATTTAGAATTGCATTAAAAATGTGTGTTCTGTAGCACACTTTATTATATATTCCCTATATCTTTAACAAAGCGGGGGGGGGGGGAGGATTCGGCCGTTAAACGATACGTCTCACACACACAAAAATGGAATCAAGTCCCTTTGTGAGGTAGCCGCGCGAACTCAGCTGCGCGCGCCGTTTCGAATGTCAGCGGCATTCAACCCGCCGGGAGAAGCCCCAATAACAGGCAATTGCTAGGCGGCGACCGCGCCGAGCAGACGTGAAATTGCGCGTGCGCAAACCCTTACCTTCTTCCTCCTCCTCCCGGCTCCTTTCCCCGCTTCGACCGCGACTCGGGAGCGCGCTTCGCTGCGCGGGTCGTAGGTGCGCTCTTGCGCCTCCCGCTGCCCGCGGAAGTGTTTGGACAGGCGACCTTTTCTGCCTCCATAGCAACGCGCTTGGCGTCTCCGTCCGTGGCGGCGAAGCCTCTTTGCCTGTGTTCACACGCGCCCTGCTGCGACCCGTCCCCTTACCTGTCGCTGGCGTTTGGCGGGGAAAGAGGTTGTGGGGAAGCGCTGGGCAGAAGGGCGTGGAGTTCGTGTGAGTGGGGAAGGAGACCCGTTTGCGTCGGTGTCGGTGAATAGCGGGGCTTCGGCGGCCCAGCCGCCTTCTTGAGACATCATATAATTTGCTAGTGTAGGCGCGTTAGCCCTTGCCACACTTCGTCCGAAGGGAGACGACAGTCCTTCTGAGGAGCCCGTATCAAGTGTGGTTTGTGTGTAGCCCCGTAGAAACTGCCCCCCACCCCTTGGCAATCTTTCCCTTCCGACACTTTTATTTCCCCCAGTCTGGGCTCGATCTGATAAGCTGAGAGAAAAGCGATTAGGGATGCAGGCAGATATGCTAGTGCTTCGTTTGCCATCTCCCCCACTCTTCTTTCTATATGCATGGGTGTAGCTGGGAGGGGGTCAGCTGCCCGCAAAAGAATACAAATCAATACAAATCTGAGGTTCTGCCCCCCCTAACAGAAGCCTCTCCCCCCCCCCAACAAAAATCCTGGCTAATTTCAGCATTTTTAACACGCCAAGATGATTCCAGCACTACCACCATGCATAACAGTAAATTGAAGTGTCCCTGCATGACACATCGCAGAATTATAAGGAAGTCGGGACCCCCAAAATCATCTAAACAGGAGGAGGCATTCGCTTGTTCTGTGGCATTCAAGACAACTTTCCAGAAAAGGGTGTTTCTGGGTATTGCCTTTTACCCAAAATTAATGGTCAGGCTGCAATATTTTGCAGCTGGGAAAATGTGATTCTCCCCACCCCTTCAGCTAGAAGCATTGCTACTGTAAGGACCATCTTTCATCCGCTGAATAACCCCTATACAAAAGGCAAACCAGAGAACCATGGGCGAAGCCAGAATTTATTTAAGGCGGGGCAGGCTTTATATTAGGGGGGCAGAGAACCGAGTTAACTAACTGCCCAGTTGTGTCACAGGTAAATATTTTTATATATTTACTTGATTTGAGGGGGCAGCTCACCCCCCTGGTTATGCCCTTGCTTAATCATCGTGCCCATTACACAATTTTGAAATTTCAAAGAGTTCAAATTCATTTGACCCTTAAATATAAAAAAGTGGTTGAAGTTCCATTTTGCTACCAGCAGTGCTGTACCATTTCCTGGGCCTTTTCTACTTGTCAAGCACTGGTATTTCTACAGATCATTTTAATTTAGAAGTAGTGAACAGCAGTAAATTTATTTCTTGCCCATATCAATAGGACATCTTTCTCACAACTGTTATATGAGGATTGTCCCTGGATCAAGATGAACACAATATAGCACTATACTTGTTTTTAAAAGGTCCTAGAATTCCATATTCTAGAGGCATTTCTGGGTAAAAAGCATTCCAATTTGATGAAAGGTTTTCAGATTTTAAAAATATCATAGTGATATCAATCTTTGCATTCATCAGATTTGCCAGTACAGTGGTACCTTGGTTTAAGAACAGCTTAGTTTATGAGCAACTTGAATTAAGAACGCTGCAAACCCGAAAGTAGGTGTTTTGGTTTGTGAACTTTGCCTTGGAAGCAGAACACATTCCGCTTCCTGTTGAGTGTAAATTGAACCCCCCGCTAAGGGAAAGCACGCCTTGGTTTAAGAATGCTTTGGTTTAAGAACGGACTTCCAGAACAGATTAAGTTCGTAAAGCAAGGTACCACTGTACTGAAATGAGCTTACCTGACTCAATTCTGTGTATCTTCTCACATATACAGTAGTGTTGGGAGCTCTAAGGTTCTGGGATCAGCATTTTCTAGTACTTTGTGAGGTGGGGGATCAGGAAGAAGAGGAAGCCCCAGGACTTTTTATTAAAGTACCCATAGTTTTTTGTAATAAATATATTTTTTTGCAGTATTGTCACTCTGTGACCACCAGTTTAATTATCAGCCAGAAGTGAGTCCCTTTAAAAGGAACTCAATTTCAAGATAGTTAATAGGACTTTAATTCCAAATTAGGATTATAAAGTCAGGTGTAGCTTGACTGAAAAGCTTTGAATAAAAGGTTGCCCCTATGAAATATATATATATATATATATATATATATATATATATATATATATATATACACACACACACACACATACATACACACACACACACACACGTACTTATAAGAATCCTAGATGACAAGTGCCATCTGAGCAGAAGTCCTTATCTCAAACAGAAACAAAGCTTATTCTGAAATACTGTAGTACTTGATCACTACTATGTTTTTCCCCTTCAAAACTACAGTCGTACCTCGGGTTAAAGTAGCTTCAGGTTGAGCATTTTCAGGTTGCGTTCCACTGCGACCTGGAAGTCACGGAACGGGTTACTTCTGGGTTTTGCCGCTCGCGCATGCGCAGACGCTCAAAATGACATCATGCGCAGAAGCGGCGAATCACGGCAGGCATGGGGTGTGTTCAGCTCAGGATGCGAACGGGGCTCCGGAACGGATCCCGTTCGCATGCAGAGGTACCATTGTAATGGTTTTATTCATATGGAATTTTATACAGATTTTAAAAATTAAAACACCATTAGCCTACTATGTCCTGCTTCTATATAAAGAGCTAGGATGTTAGTATAATAGTCTGTAGAAAATTTGGGAAGACATCTGTTACCATTAATCTTTTCTTTATTAGGAATATGACTAAGAATGTCTCTGAAAATGAGAAGAAAATCTCATTGTAATTAAATTATTTCATAGTAACTAGAAAATAATGTTGGAAAAAGAGTATACAATAATTTTATGACTCTGAAATATACTTTATAACTTTTTGTTTTATTTGAAGGCCCTGTGTGACAAAAAGGAATACATGGATATTGAATTCTTGGGAGTAAAAAACTGACTTTACTGCAAGATTATGGTTCGACTAACATTGGAGCTAATTGGTAAAAGCCTCAATCAGAAGAATCGCAGAGATGAGTCCTTGGCCCATTACTTGAGGAAAACGACTCATCTCAAGTTATCAAATAAAAATATAGATATAATTGTAAGAATACACTGATTATTTGAAAATACAACTTCTTTTTTATTTGTTATTTGCTTTCTGTTCTTAATAGCAATTCAAAGCATTTTTATCCTGCTCTTCAGCCAAAAAGTCTGCCAGAGGTGGTTACATAACTTCAATAAAAACAAAACTCTTTCAGTTAGCAAAAGAGTCAGGAGGGAATTTGTTAAATTAAATTTTATACCATTACAATAATCAGCTTGAAATTACTGACTAAAAGACAATAACACTTAGTTAATTTAAAGCACCTTTCATTTGTACTGAAAGTTTTAAATCAGAAATATAGTTTGTTTTAAATATATTTGAGTATAGTGGAAGTAAATGTATAGTTTTCAGAAATTTGCTTGAAATTTGGGAAGATCATAGCATCCCTATATTCTGGAATGATATACAATTCTAGTGTAATTGTCAGTTGGAAAATATGAGCTGAGATCTGAAGAACTAGTTCAGGCATTCCTAAGGGTTTGGCTACGGGCAGTTAGAACTTTCCATTTTCTCCTTTGAACAGCAGACCCCCATGCCCAATAATAAAGTGCTTCTGAAAGTTTCATCCATTTCAAAAGTACGGTAACTTGCTATGTAACATAGGGGGGAGGACAACTTCAGTGGCCCCTTAGATATTTAGAACAGCGTGCTATTCTTTAGTTCCTAGCCATCATAAATTAAGATAGTATCCATTCATTCTATATTTACAACTATAGCTACCAAGGATACCGTAGATAGTAAGATCAAAATGCTGAAGTATAAAAAAGCCCATGCAGTAGGAAAAGGCTGTATCTGGGAGCTGAAGCATTTTATTTATGAGTGAACTACACAGTAACACACTTTCTTCATTCTTTCTCTTAGGATGACCTGTCTTTGTGTAAAAACCTTAATGTCCTTTATTTGTATGATAACCAAATTAGACAAATACATAATTTGGATTTTGCTACAAACCTAAGACACCTATACCTGCAGAACAATTGTATTACACGAATTGAAAATCTAGCATCATTAATAAAACTTGAAAAATTGTAAGTTTAAAATTATTATTGGATTTATTAACTTATGTGTAAATTGATATAAGAAATATAGCTACTGTATATACTTGCTGAATATAGTCAATATTTTATTTCAAATATGATAATTTTGTTCTCATATTTCATTAATCCGAGAACACATTAACCCAAAGTTTGGCTAGTGATTTTATTGGATGAGTTAAGCATATGTTTGACTCTGTCCCACTGAAATCAGTTTGATTTTTACAGTTTTTTCCTTTGCCTGGATTATGCTTCAGATTAGCAATTGATAATATCTGGAATATTTCTTTACATTTTATTATTAATATTTCTACAATAAAGTAATGAATTATATAGGACAACGTTCCACCCTGCCTCTATACATTGCTTTAAAACATTTTCATTTTGTTTGGGTTGTTTCCAGGTAATTTTCAATAGATTTGCATACTCTGATTTCTCTTCAGATTTTATAAATCTTTCACCTTTTACAAAATAGATTTGCTTGTAGAAAACTCTGTGATGGTTCCATGGAGCCCTATGGAAATTGGGATTTTAGTTTAATACACTTTATTTGTCATAAAATACACTTTTTTACTTTTGGAAATGTGTGCATTATTTAAAACAAATAATGTACTTATATACTGTTAAGGTATCTGGGCGGCAATTACATCACTGTAGTAGAAGGCTTAGAGACTTTAGAAGAACTAAGAGAATTACATGTTGAAAGCCAGCAGCTTCCCCTAGGAGAAAAGGTTTTGTTTGACCCAAGAAGTCTTCATTCACTAGCGGTAAGAATATAGAGTTTCAGTGACATCTGGTGAAAGATATTGATTGCGAAAAAATTACAAGAATTATTTTTAAGTCTAATATCTGTTTGCCAAAGAGCTACATTCCCATAGGATATGAATGCAAAAGGGTTAATTTTTATTATTACTAGTACTACTATTTGCACATCAAAAATATGTGTAAAACAAAGGGTGTCCAATAGTAGTGTTCTATGGTAATTCTTTTTGTTTTGCAATATGTTCTGTAATCATTTATGTTGCATTCATTTCTCATCATTTGATAGAATATGTTTGTCATTCCCATTGCCAAGAACATTTGGTTGACAATGAGCATTTGCTCGGTTAGGTATGTTTAATTTAGAAGCAAAACCCTATTATAATTTTTGTAATCGTATGAAACAAACCAAGGTTGCAAGAAATGTGTAGATTGTTGGCTATAGAATCCTTTTTTAAAATTTCCATTTAAAACTGAGCAAGCACAGCTTAATTATAAGCATTATATGTATTATATATACCCATTAGATGCAGCAAAACCTGATCCTCTTGTATTCCTTCTCACTACTCATTTGTCATTTGACAACTTCAAAACTGAAGCTACAAAAAAGTACAGCTCTATATTTGTATTTTGTATGTATTTTCTTCCTCATCGTAGTTTTTTCATGGTCAATCTACTGCCATTTGTATTATGAAAGAGCATTAAAAGTACCCAGTTTCAGACTATTTAGATTGTATTGTGTACTGATTAATTCCTCCAGGTCCAAGAGCTTTTCTGATCATCCAGTGAAAATCAAGTTATCTCACTTCAAATTTTCGGCACATCTGATAAGATCTGACTTAGTGGGTAAGATCAGGTTTTCACAAGGCACAGCTGCAGAACAATGAGAAAGGCTCTCAGTCCCAGGGGAATTAACCAGTACACAATACAATCAAAATATGGGTCAAGCAAAAGTGTAGATGAGCCCAAAGCGTTCGTTATGAGGTGCTGATAAAACATACAGTTGTGTGGTGCAGTGCTATGCATGTTTTACTCTAGTGAGAAGTTAGTCTCACTAAGTTTAATCAGGTTTATTCTCTAGTAACCACATATGATTTCAGCAGTTAACTTTTGACTTTTCTTTTTAAATGTTAATTTCATTGCAGAAGTCTTTAACAGTTTTGAATATCAGCAATAATAATATTGATGAAGTGAGTGATTTAGCAATTCTGGAAAATATCTCCCACCTTATAGCTGTTGACAACCAAATTCACCATGTGAAGGTAATAAAGAGGAAATAAGATTGATAAGCATATATGGGAAATTAAGGCAGTTAATATTTAGTAATCTTTCAGTGGTTTGAATTATTTGTTTTTATGGGATAATTTAAAGTTAATATGCATGGATATATTTTTATTTTTCTGTGGCCTACAGTGATGAAGTCCCATTTCACTTTATGGCTTTTACAACACTGTTTATCACACTCATTTTTATCTGTTTATTTATTTCATATAATTTATATACTGCTTGATTGTAGGAAGCAAACCTCAAAGTGGTTTACAAAAAAAGATAAAACAGTAACTTTGTCACTAAAAAAACTGCAACCATAATTTAAAACATACAGAAAGTTAAAACCATAACGGAATAGACTAAAACATTTATCTAAGAGGATTAAACAGATCATGAAGAGCAAGGTAATCAATGCTTATTAGTCATGACGACTATATATTACATCCAGGATCAGAGGAAACATGTCTCTGAGTATCACTTGCTGGGAAGCAGTAGGAGAGGTCTACTGCTCTCATGCACAACTTTGGGCTTCCTATAGGCAACTCTTTAAGACCATAAGAAACAAGATGTAGGGTGCATTTGGCTTAACCTAGAAGGCTCTAATTACGCTTTTTAAAAATTAAAATACTAATCCATGTGGTTACTAGGTAAAGCTACATCCTAGGGTACAGATGTGATGCTCTGTCCTATGAACCACCAAACAGACAATTAGCACTGTCAGCTCTGCGATCCTAATCACATATACACATTCCAAGGTTTCACATTTTGTTCTATGCAACCAAATGGCATGTATGCCAAAAAATGGATCGCCTGTCTCCATGTCGCACAAGAGTACCCCCTTTATGCACATAACCATGGATTATGGTCTATAGGTTCAGATTATAAGACTCTCACTTTTAAATAACTAAAGTAGTACCATTCCTATTTATTTCGGAAAGCCTTACGCTGGTTCAGTGTTCTGGGAATATGGTTGTAAATCTTTAATTTATTCAACCTTTTGCCATTATTGATTATGACAACAAGATATCAAAAAGATGAATTCCTTCACTTCACAATTCAGTCAGGAACAAGAGAGAAAATATAGATTTTCTGAAAGAGATAATGGCAGACCGTCAGAATGATGACAAATTGCTGTCTACAGATGTAGTTAGGGCAGTTGAGCTAGACACAGCCGATAAAAATTGGAGTACACTGGTCAAATACAGGTTCTTAAATGGCCATCATTAATTGGGAAGAAGGCTGCTGCTAGTACTATGGATGTCATCTGAGGCTTTCACCTCCCACAGTTTGCCTAGAATATAATTTGCTCTTTAGTATTTTGTAGCAGACCTCTAAGTGATAGCATGACATGATCATTTATCAAACAGAGACTGCCCAAAAAAGTGTCTAGTCCCTTTAGTATAGCTTATTGAAAGGCTGTAAAGTGAAAGCACTTTATTAAAGACAGGAAGGCAATGAACAACTAGAGCGTATCCAAAGGGTAATCATATTTCAACATGGGATTAGTACCTTCTTAGATAAACATACAATGGCGTGAGCAGGTTCTGGATCATTTATCAAGTGAGTAGTAGTCAACAAAAATCTGGAAAATTCTGTGGGTACATTCATCAAAGTTTAGCTATTTACTTAGCAAGGTTCCAAGAAATATATACTATTTTACATTTTCAAAACCAGCTTTAGTTGATCTAATTTTTCAAGTGCATTCTAGTTTTTCAAGTATAGGAAGATGATTTCAATGGATCTTACAATGTAAATTTTGACATTTATGGAGACAACAAAGGCAGAGTTTAGGTTGATAAGAGATTAATGTGAGCCAATGTAATTGCATGTACTTGGACTTTGTTTCAGTTTGGGAAATAAAATGCCAAATTGTCCAGATACGCAAAACATTAGATATGTGAAACACTGTATCTGATATGAAAATACATCCTGATATATTTTTATATGTGAGAAATAATATGTGCCTTTTTATTTAGTAATCAGAGCAGAATATTATGTATATAACTATGAAAGAAAACAGTTCCTTGAGGTTAATGTTACAGAAGCAGAATGTTTCTATAAATAGCTCATTGTGGGAAAGCTTAAAAGAAAATCTCCATGTTGCTTTCCATCTTCTGCATGACTCCTCTGGCAAACTTGAAATTTAACAGTCCAAGGATTATGGATTTTCCCAAATATGAAATACTGGAGAGTAAAAAGAAACCCTTGCTCTCCTGCTCCTTGCATCTGGTTTGTGTGGATAACTGGTAGACACTAGAAAATATTGCTGAATAGCTTAAGAGGTTCTGTTGTACATTGAAAAGTAACATTTCCAACAATTTAATCTAGCTAGGACATGACATGAAGCTTCTGCATGTATGTCTGAAACTGGATAGAGAACCATACGTGTAGACAGGACCTGCCAATGCAGTTCCCCTCACTGATCCAAATCTGGTTCTGTGCAGGGGAAACCCTTTCAAAAACTTAGCGTTTGCCACTCATCTATCTGGGAGCAGGGCGGGCACAACACACCTTTTGTCATAGAACTGTTTGTGTGCATCCCTGTGTATTGAGCCACAAGTGTTTCGTGATAATCATTGTAAACGACATGCAGGAATGCAAATACAGTAATAATAGATAATAACTTGAGTTCTGAAAAAAGCCAGCGGAAGAGGGTTGGCAGGAGGTAAATTTCGTTCTCCACTCCTCACTGACAGTCCTCTAAGTAGCCTCTCCTGAGGGTGAAATACTCTCCAGAATAAGGGTAGCACTGTGGCCTGGGATGTGTGAAAAGGGAGTTGCTGAAAATGAGATGGAGGCATCTTCTTTAAGCAGGATCTCTACACAGAGAATGTGCTCTGCTTGAATTCCAGTGGTTCTCCCCACAGCCTACCTCATTCAGGAGAGTCCCTGACTCTCAGAAGACGCTTGTGAAGCTGCCGATGGAGGGGGAGCTGGTGGGAAGGAAAGCTGCCTTGTTGACATATTTATAACTCTCCCTTTGTCTGTAGAGATATCAGGGTGGCCTACAAAAAATGTGAGTTAAAATTAGCCATGGCAAAACAGTATAGTGAGCAAACTCTAAAAAAAAGTTGAAAACAAATAGAACACTCTAAACGGTCATCAACTTCCGCTGGCACTTCTCAGGATCTAAGTCACTGTAAAGGTAGTGGCATGTTACAAAATTTTCAATAAGAGCATAAAGAAAAAGAGAATATTTACACAGATGGAAGTGAAAATATTTCTCCACTGGTGGAAAAAGCAAATTACTTTCAATTCAGTTGCCAAGTGCTATTATTTCTGGTTGCTGACAACAGTATCCAGAAATGCAATAAGAAGGTACTTGAGCAGTGCATTTCCACAAGAAGTCCCATATCTGCCAAATCTTCTAAGTCATACAAGCCATGTTAACCAGTTTATATATTGTAGTAATATAAAAGAAAAACTAGGTCAGATTGCCCTTAATAAAAAAAGAAAGAAACCCATACTAGATAAAGGTTATGTAAAAACACAAAACTTTCCTTCTCCTAGCTCAGGCCAAGAAAATAACAGATGTGGAGGAAATTTATTAATTTTATTCTAAATAATTACAATAATCATGAAGGAATTATCTACCTGTGGCTTCCTCTCCATGAACAAACAACTCTGAATTCATTGGCACGTGAAGGGTTTTTGTATATAGTAGAGTGCCATCAAAACAACAACAACAACCAGTAGTAATATTCCAGTGCAATCTACCAAGGTTTCATATATATTCAGTCATCTACATTATGGCCGGCATCCAGAGATATACCTCCACATATGGGGAGTCTATTTTCTGCATGTAGGCCCTGGTGCAACTTGCATGAGGAAAATCAAGCCATATATACAGATTTTTTTGCATGTAAGCCCCTATGATTGAGCACATGTATTGTGCAACATCTTATATATATATGTATGAAGACCTGTGCAAATGGTAGCTTGAAAAGATTAGACAGATTCATGAAGAAACAAGCTATTGATGACTACTAGCCATGATGACTATGCTCAGCTTCCACCATTGGAGGCAGCATTGCTTCTCAATACAAGTTGCTGGAAACCAGAGGAGGGGAAGAGTTCTCTTTTTTTGCCCAAATCCTGTTGGTTTCCCACAGGCCTCTGGTGGGCCACTATGAGAACAGAATGCTGGATGAGCCACTGGTCTAATGCAGCAGGCTCTTCTTATGTTCTTATGTGTTTCTGGTGTTCTGGATTTTGGCCTATATTTTACATTTTACCTTTACAGTAGAAAGTGAAGATCAAAGGGTTGAAATCATGTTTAAGGAATAATTATTAGAAGGTTGCTTTTTGGCTTTATGTGTAAAGCATTGTGTTTCTTAATTTAACATACCACATGCCATCATGTGATTACTTTATAAAGGTAGCTGTGTAAATAACATTACTTTAGGAAGTTTACATTTAATTGAATAAATAGAATTATGAATCCACTTAGTTACAGCACTGAGCTAAGTTAGCAAAAGTATTGATTTTCTTTTCTTTGGTATTTGCAGGACTTGGAGTTTGTGCTGGGTGTATGGACCAACCTGCGCAAATTAGAGCTGAATGGAAATCCTGTTTGCCAGAAACCAAAATATAAGGACAGAGTTATACAGCAATCAAAATCCCTTGGTAAAATAATGTACTTTCAGAGAGCACTTTTCTTTTACCAGAAATTAATCCATGCATTAACACACTTACCTGGGAAAAAGTCCCATGATGTACTCATTGGGGCTTGCTTCTGAGTAGACATGTCTAGGATTGTGTTGCATACCATACAACAAATTTCCTGTGAATATGTAAGCTAAGTGGGTATAGGATTGTAGCCTTAGACTTCTATATAGGCCAACAGATGTTACTAGGTCACAAAAAAATTACTAGTTTGCCAGTCCCATATATATATTAGTTGTTAGCAACCTTCAAAATACATTTTTAGTAGAAATAACCTGCCTAGACACCTGAGGCAATTCTTACTCTCCACAGGGGTCCAGGGAGAGGCCTATAACAAGCCACCACCCAATCCTATGTACATTTACTCAGAATTATTGTTGAAATAAAACTCTTCTAAAAGTAAACAGTAATGATTCCAGGCAGACCTCCCATGACTGTTCCAAATCTTGGGTGCCACAGACAAAAAGGCCCTGTCTGAAATATCCAACTGAGAAATATCTGCTGTATTTCTTATGAAGAATGAAGCCTTCAAGCTCACATGGAGGAAAGCACACAGTCACCTGCCAGAATCAGACTGAGCTGATAGAACTACTACAGAAGCCCTTAGGATGCCACCCAGGATGCTGGCACAGCCACCCTCTTCCCCCATGAAAGCTTTCCTAGATCCTGCCAAAGAACTGGTAGAGCACCGGTGGTTGTTGTGCTACCCCACAGCAGGGCTCACTGAAGCATGGAGATGAGATTTTCTCTTGTGCTAGGAATCTAGCACCTATACCATAGCAGGTGGAGATTAGGGAAACAAACTGGTGTTTCAGGTCTGGCGTAAGCAGACACGCGGGTGGCGCTGTGGGCTAAAGCCTCAACGCCTAGGGCTTGCCGATCGAAAGGTCGGCGGTTCGAATCCCCGCGGCGGGGTGCGCTCCCGCTGCTCGGTCCCAGCGCCTGCCCACCTAGCAGTTCGAAAGCACCCCCGGGGGCAAGTAGATAAATAGGTACCGCTTACCAGCGGGAAGGTAAACGGCGTTCCGTGTGCGGCTCTGGCTCGCCAGAGCAGCGTTGTCACGCTGGCCACGTGACCCGGAAGTGTCTTCGGACAGCGCTGGCCCCCGGCCAATAGATGTGAGATGGGCGCACAAACCCCAGAGTCTGTCAAGACTGGCCCGTTCGGGCAGGGGTACCTTTACCTTTACCTTTAAGCATTGATGGTGAAAGAACAATTCATACTGAGGCAAAAGTTTATCCATGATTGACTTCCTAAGAATACCAGAGCCACATCTAGGAAAGGATTGGGTAAGCCAGAGTTAATCAACATTTTCTTGATACATGTTTACAAATATTACCTCTTCAGAGTCCCTCGATGGAAAAGAAATAAAAGAAATGGAAAGGCAATTCCTGATGAATTGGAAAGCATCCAGAGATGCCAGGAAGAAAAACAGGACAGAAAGCATGATGAATGAACATGCACCATATTTACATTTTGGTACACAAACTTTATCTTCATGATCATTTACAAAATTAAGAAAATAGGCTGTTTAGAAGGAAAAGGTTATAATGCTTTTAAGGTTACTGCTAGGAGTGTTTAGTCTTTTGGTGAATGCTGTGGGGGGATTTTTCAACTGGCATGGCCAATACTTCTTCTGAAGCAGTTCTCAAAAGGATTGCTCCTAGAAGCTCTCTTCAACAGGGTAAAACCCAAATGGCTCCCTGGAATACTGAGGAACCTAAATTCAAGGAGCAAGAAGAGTGATGGCTAGATGAATCTGACCAAACACGGTTACAAGCACATCTTTGTGTCTACTGTGTGGCAGTGGTTATGGGCTTACTTCTCTGCCAATATTACATCTTAAAGTAGCCATCCAGCAGAGCTTTCCTTTGTGGTAAAGGGTTTTCCCAGATGAAGGAGGTTGTCCCATTATTGGCCTGCTATGACAAATTTGCCAGGCACTTCAAGGGTAAAGTTACTCAGATCCATTCTAAATTGGATGCTAAGTTTGGGTATCCTATAGAGCCTTCCAGAGGACTGACTGGTCCGCTGTTACGAATCAGTTTCAAATATTGCAACACAAGGACATGGACAAGCTGCTCTAATGTATGTAGCCAACCATGTGCCTTCTTGACTCTTCTCCTGGCTGGCAAGAGCAAGCTGACAGGGAGCTTCAAGCATGCTCTGATGAAAGCAACTAGACCCATTTCTTTCTAACTTCATGCCAGGTTTAGTGACTGAAACTGCTTTGGTTGCCCTGATCAGTGACATTTGTCAAGAGATTAACTGGGAGAGTGTGGCCTTATTGATTCTCTTTGCTTACTCAGTGACTTTTGGTACTATTGGCAATGGTATACTGCACCCCCTGAGTTGGAAGCACTGCACTGCAGTGGTTTCATTCCTATCTCCAAGGACAGTTCCAGAGAACAGTATTGGATGACTTCTGCTTGACCTGTAGGGGTTGTCCTATTGAGTTCTGTAGGCTTAAATCTTGTTGTAGATGCTATTTAATATCTATATAAAGCCACTGAGAATAGCCATCAGGGGATTTGGAGCAACTTGTCATCAGTATGTTGATGACACCCAACTCTGTCTCTCTGTTCCATCAGTACCAGAAGAGGCAATGCAGGCCCTGAACCAGTGTCTGTCTGAAGGCAGTGTTGGGCTGGATGTGGATCAGTAAATTGAAGATGAATCCAGGCAAGCCACAGATACTGTGGGTGGGTAGTTCTCTTGCCCAGGAGTTGGCAGAACATGTACTTGATGGGGTTGCACTTGAACAACAAGGTGCATGGTTTGGGGGTGCTTTTGGAACAATCTTTGTCATTTACGACTAGGAGTGCTTATGCCCGTTTTGGCTGGTATGCCAACTACAGCTATTTCTGGATAGGGACATTCCAGCCATGGCTGTTATTGTAACTTCCAAATTGGATTTTAATGCACTCTATCTAGGACTGTCCTTGAAGGTGTTCCAAAAATTTTAACTAGTGCAGAATGCTGGTAGGGGTAGCACACTGTGAGCATATTACTCCTATTTTAAAATCAGTTGCCAATTGTTTTCTGGGTCCAGATGAAGTTGCTTACTTTGACATGTAAAGCCCTAAGTAGCCTGGACCACAAAGAATGCCTTTTGCTATACTGACATGCCCATGCTGTCTTCTTTGTAACCTCTAAATGGGATGAAATACATAGTGTGAGGACCTGCGGAAGGGCCTCTTCATTGGTGGCTCCTTGTGTGGAATTCCCTTCCCAGTTGGGCCATTACAGTGGTACCTCTAGATACGAATGGGATCCGTTCTGGAGCCCCATTCGCATCTAGACGTAAAACATATCTAGCGACGGCATGTCTGCGCGCACGCGTGTCGCTTTTCGCCCCGTCTGCGCATGCGCGTGATGGCATTTTGAGCGTCTGCGCATGAGCAAGTGGCGAAACCAGGAAGTAACACTCTCCGTTACTTCCGGGTTTCTGCGGAGCGCAACTTGAACGCGCTCAACTTGAAGCAAATTTAACCCGAGGTATGACTAGTTCAGATTCACTTTTTTTCAGAAAGCATTTGGAAGATGAGAGACCTGACTGGAAAAATAGCTTAGTTTGCTGCTGATAGTATTAGTAAATTGTTGTGTTGCTATGTTATGTATTTGGGGGTTGTGTTATTTTATGCTTTGTTTTTAAATTTTCTGATTTTGTTGCCCTTTGGCTTGTACGAAGTACAGTAGATAAATCTTCTAAAGAAATAAAGTATACTCATTCTTTTTGATAATGCAGTAAAATGATTGATGAATGGGTTATTTATCTTCTGTAGCAAATCTTCAAAATATTTTATAGGAACAATTTTGAACTACATTTACCCAGTATTTTAAAAGTTTATGTACTTTTATTGTGTACAGTTGAGCAGTTATAGTATTGCTGCCTGTAGAGAATCACTGTGTAAAAGTAGTTTTTTAAAAATAATCATCATCATTATTTACCTATTTATATCATTTTCCAGAGTCTTAGTTTGTAAAATGAGTAACAGAGCAAAGGCTCCTCTTTATCATTTTTCTGCTACTTCCAATTTTTAGCTGAAAATTCTGCTTGGATAATGTTCTCAGACACTTTGACATTAAACATGCACATCAGTAATGTTTATAGTTTATTTTTGAAAAATGCTATACTTCCATATATTATCCATGGTTCTGTTAAATTGTATTTCCACTTTATCTAGTTATTATATATTTTGCAGGTGTAACCATGTCTTCATTGTTTTGGTTAATATTTCAGGAAAAAAGTTTTTGGAATTAATTAATGCATGCATGTGTTTGTGTACCCTGCAGATAATAATGACAAAGAACACCCACATTTTCCTATTTACTATTTCCCAATGACCAAAGAAAAACCAAATTTTGCAATTTTGTCTGGGATGCATAGACCTCCTTATAGTAAAGAATCCCATCGAACCGTCCATGAAGAAGACAGAGTTGCTGAGAAAATCAGGTATATTTCTTGTAGCATACCTTTGGAGTCCATCAGTATATGAAACTTCTGCATAACTGAAAGTTCTACATAAATGAGGGGCTGGAAGTGCACTGTTTAGAGAGATGGGTTCACAGAGGTTAATCCACTAAAATTTATATTGACAAGATAATACATACTAAAAGAGAGGGAGGTTCAGCTTCCTGTGTACAGCTGTAGCACACAGGGACTATTTTGTTGATATTTGAACAATTTTTGTTTTTGAAATTCTTCCTTTTTTCATTTCATATTTTTTAGCAAAATTTTGATTTAGGCTGATCATATTTTGTAACTGATAGGGCCAAACTATATATGTGTAACATTATTTGTGATAGTCCTTTTTAAATTGGAATGTCATTTTGGTAGTATGCTGTGTGCACGCAGGGCGATGGGGATTTCCAGTTCATATTTGGAAGTTACTGGGGGCAAAAGCCCCTTATAGGGTGATTGGAGTGAAGAAACAGCACACATACAGTCTGCTACCACTTCTCTAATACCGTTTACTGTGAAAGCCTGGAAGGGAGGAGAGCTCAATTGATCCTTCTGCCAATCCACTCCTGAGTGGTACAAAATCACCACAATCCAATAACTCTGATATCCTACGCTGATACCTTTTGCTGATCTACATGGCAAACCGAATCAGTGCTGACTGTGCAGACTTTATATGCAGCTGATTCTAATGCATGTCTGTATTTTTTTTCTCAACACAGCTAGTAGCAGTGGGGGTGATTTTAAAAAAGGAATGGAGTATGAGGTTAAAACTTCCCAGAACCACTTCCTGGACCTAATGTAGGATTCTTGCACATGTATTTTTTAAAGTCAGGAGATCCTTGGCCTTAAAGCTGCTTGGGTTTTATGCATCATATATAGGATGTGATCCAAAGATATCTGAGTGTACCAGTAAACTGTCAAACTATCATTGAACTCAAGGATTCTCCCTTTGTCCTTCGCTAATGAAAGTGCAAATTGTCTCTTGCAGTGAGAGGAAACTGGATGCTGGACTCAGCCTAGTCCTCACTTTCCCCCAGAAACTATCAAAGCTGACTGCACTGATTTCCTGTTCAGCAATATATGCACACTGCAGAAGACCACAGGAGCATGGTTGAATTCTGAATGTGCCTTCCCTTGCCTGGCAGTAGCATTCTGAGCTCCTGTCAGGAGAAATCTCCCAGTGGAAACCTGTCTCCACAGCAGACCGCCCTAGCTGGGCTCTGCAGTTAGACAGAGAACAGACTCCTTTATCGGAATGATCTGGAAAACATTTGGATTGCCAGAATTAAGATAAATGGGGAAATTATTTATGTAAAATACAGAGTATACATCTGTGCAAAGAACACAAAAGAAATACAAGTATCAGGCATTGGGTAACTGAAATTCAGATAGGAAGTGTTCTGCATTTTCATTTGCATTGCACATATCTTTCTAGTCCTAACACGAGTATATCAAGCAGTTATTAAGAATACATTTCCATACCCACAGTCTGGGAGTAAGTGTCATTGAACCTGAGGTTTTGTTTCCTGAGTAGACATGCCACAAGATTATGCTGTACCCTCAAATGAATATTTTTTACTTATCTCGTAGAAACCAATGATAATACTGCAGTCATTGTATGTTCTAGTGGTATTACAGTTTGCATTGCGTAGGGATTTTTTAGATTTAACATTTAGGCTGCAATCCTGTGCATACTTAGAGTGCATTGATCTCCATTGAACAAAATTGTATTTATTTCTGAGTAAACATACATAGGATTGTACCATTGAACATATATACTGTACTGGGGACTATACTGTTTATTTAACATCTACAAAAAGCCTTTAGGAGCGAACCTCAGGATATTTAGAATGTGGTGTCAGCAATATGCTGATGCTATCCAGCTCTATTTCTTTGTTACAGTTGAATCAGATGTGGCTGTACAGGTTCTGAACCTGTTTCTGGATGTAATAACGAGAGCAAGTAATTTGAAATTGAATCCTGACAGGATGGAGGTGGGTGGTTCCAGGGTCCAGCAGTTGGGTGATGTGACTGTTCTGGATGGGGTTGCTCTCCCTTCTAAAGAAGGAAGCACACACTTTGGGAGTCTAGCTTGATTCATTTCTGTCTCTGGAATCCCAAGTGGCTACAATGGCTAGGACTAGGAGTACCATATATCGGCATTGCTGTACCTATTCCTGGACCCAAATAACCTGGCCATTGTGACCATGGATTGGTAACATCAAGAATAGACTACTGTAATAATGCTCTCTGTGTAGAGCTTTCCTTAAGCTTGGTCTGTAAGCTGGAGACTGCTGCTACTATGTTACACTGTGGAGTGTCCAATTACCATATTTTCCCATGTATAAGACTAGGGTTTTTTCCGTTTAAAAAAATGTCAAAAATTAGGGGGCGTCTTATACATGGGGCCATCTCCCCCCATTTTCTTAAATCTGAGTCCCCAAAAATAGGGGCGTCTTATACATGGGGGCGTTTTATAGATATGTGTGTATTGCACTACCTCTAAGGGAGCTGCATTGGCTGCCAATAAGCTACCAGGCCAGGTTGTAGGTTTTGGTTTTTGCCTATAAGGCCTAGATCACTTGGGGCTAGAAAACCCACAGGAGCATCTTTCTCCTTACTGCTCCGTTCAAGCATTTAATTCAGCCGAGGAGGCCCTCTTAGTTATACCAGTCTTGGTGAGCAAAAACTAAGGAAAGAGCCTTCTCTGCAGCAGCCCTCTTTTTATGGAACCACCTCCCCTCTGACAAGCACCAACACTGATGATATTTTGGTGCTTGTTAAAAACACAATTGCACTCAGGATTTGCTGGCCCTTTTTGTATGTTGGTAAATGTTTTTATTTAAAATGGAGGAGTCAGATACTGATTCCCTTAGGGTTACCAGCTACAATCATATTCATTTCATTATGATCTTGCTGTTTGAACAGTTTCATTGTGATTTGTGTTTTATACCTGTGCACACCAGCTCAGGGCAGATTGTAATAGGTAGTAGCTAAAATATTTTTATAAATAAATATAGCCATTTATAGTGCACTTCTATACATACTCTGTTTAGAAGAATGTGGGTATAGGATTGCAGCCTGAATGTACTGCCAGAAATAAATGTCTGTGGAACATGGTCTAGTCTAGTTACATACTGAACACTTATGCAGAATTTAACAGAAGCTTAAGCATAGAATATAAACACATCTATGGAGGCAAATGGCATTAAACTGTTATTGTATCCAGAATTATTTTCATCTTTAAAATAATTGCTTTACAATGTTTTGTTCATGTAGCCATTCATCCCTGAAGAATCCTCAGAATGTACAGAAAAACCTGTCTGAACCTCACCTCCTAAGACAAATGCCTCTTTAAGAAGATACTGGAAAAGCAACATCTTTTTGTGTTATCAAGAGAACAAATGAGTGCATCAAACCAACTATGAAGAAAAACTGAATGTTGTGGAGAAAGTTTTATATTTTAATCAGAAAACACTAAGGCATGTTTTAAGTTTTTCATTGCTGACACAGTAACTTTTCATAATACAAAAGCAATATTTTGTATAACAGATCCAATATATGTAACTTCATAAATAAAAAGTTTAAAGTAAAGTACACAGGTGTCTTAATGAGAAAAGGTGCATGGGGAAATCCCAAGGTTTGCAGAAAAAGCTTAAAGCAGAATAAAAACTTACGGTAGAAAAAAGACCCTATCAAAACAGGCCAATGAGGACTCCATATGCTCAGTTGGGTTGGACCGGTGACTGCTGAGGATGGAAAGATAGATGGACTTTTTGACAAAGGACGTGGAGCTATCCTATCAAAAGGAATCAACACTGCAACATTTGTTTGAAGTCCCCACACATAGGCACTATTTGCTGGCCCTTTTTGTATGTTGGTAAATGTTTTTATTTAAAATATCACACTTTCATAGAAGCCTGTGTACAACATAAAACCAATAATATAATAACATCAATACATACCAGTAGGTAAAAAATTCACAATTCAAAGGCCTGCCTGAAAAGTAGTTTTCAAAAGGTGTCTAAAAGAAGACAAAGATGACTCCTAATGGGCTGCTACAGGCAGGGCCTGTCACATTAAATGCTCAGTCCCTGGCAAAGGCTGACCAAACCATGGGTCTCTACCAACAAAACTGCCCCATCAGAAGAGCATCAGAAGATGCTCTACTGAGGTAGATCATAAGAAATTAGTATTGGCCCCACGTAGTTTAGGGCTTCGGCTTAACAAAAGAACCTTAAACCCGACATGGTAGCAAATTGGCAACCAGTGCAGTTTTCTCAGCAAAGGAGCAGTATATTGCTAGTAACCTGTTCCTGTAAGCAGTCTGGCCTCTGCATTCTGCACTACTTGCAACTTCTGGTCCAGATAACACAATCAAACCAACAAAGTTTGCTACAGTGATTCTTGAGGTTAGCCATGCATGGACTACTGTAGTCAGACTGTCTTGGTCCAGAGATGGTTGCAGCTGGTGTACCCAGCAATGCTAGTAAAAGCCACACAGGTCACTTGGGCCTCTCATGACAAAGATGAATCAACAAGTGCCTCTAGCTTGCAAACCTGCTCCTTCAGAGGGAGTGAACCCCATCTAGAACAGATTGGGCATAATGGAGAAATTGAGTTGGCTATCATCTGCCTACATATGGCACCGTTCTCCAAAACTCCTAGTGACTACCCTCAATGGCTTCATATAGCATTGGGGAGAGCACTCCATTGGATAAACTGGGTTGAAGAGCACTCTCCCAGCTCTACTCTCTGGACATGATCCTGCAGTTAAGAATGTGGCTACCGATACACATCTCCAGAAGTCCATGGACCTACACCATTAGAGTGACCGTTCTGACAACAATTCCAAAGTCTGCTGTCATTTCATGCAACACACAAGAACCAAATTAGTAGCATCTTGTGTAAACAGTACCTGCTCTCCTGCTAGCTGTGGTCCCTTGAGCTCTCTCTTTTTAATCAGTATCCTGTACCCATAATTTTGAACATCATTTGATTTGCTGTAATTTGCAAAATAAGTGATCTCTTTGTGTCATCATAGGTTGATTCACAGTTGATGGCCAAACTGGGTGAGATGCTGGAGACCTTGGCTGGAGGAAAACAGACTTAATTCTTGCCCTCTAGGCTGTTATTCTGGGGGGGGAAATGCCTCCCTGGTTTTTTCATCCAAAGGGCAAAAGAACAGGACCCTATGGTTGTGGAAACAGCTGGGGGCATGACTTGATTAGAAAAATGTCCTGCAAGGAAATATTTAAGCATCCTTAAATGGCTGCATTTAAAATGAAGGGGGGGCATCAGGGGACTGTTTATGCATCTCTCCTATATTGTCTAATTTGGCCCTCATTTAAATTAATCTGCTTGGAATTTAAGCTGATTTACATCATAGTCCTCAATACACTTATTTGGAAACATGTTCCAGTGATTTCAGAGGAACTTAATGCCAAGTAAATGTGTTTAGGAGAAGGTGCCAGTTGGCTTAAATTATTGTACTTCAGTTTAACTGGGATTATAAATGAATAAAAGCCAAAATTCCCAAAGGAAGCATTGTTCATCCTGAAAGAATTTTAGCTGCAGACCCAAATACTTCATCTGAGTAATCCCATGGAAATCAGTGGGACTACTGTAGAAACAAGCAGCATAAATTTTTGCTGCTTTTCTGTTTTGCAGTATCCTGCATCTTATACCATCTGTCCTTTAAATTACCGTAACTTTTCCCTAGACTCCACTTCCTAATTACAATTAATACCAAATATTTTAATTTTCTTGGCTACATAAAGGGCAACAAATAAATCAGGCTTTATTTTTCTGTCTTGCTGGGTCAAAGATTTGATTTATTGTGTCTATGTTATCACACAATCAAAATTTCATTCCCAGTGTTTGTTTGGGAAAATTCTACACCCTGCCTATTTATTTTGAATGTCTCTTCTCATTAATGTTGCTGAACTGTAATTTCCAGCCTCCAAATATCACTTTTTATTGTTCAGAGTCCCATAAATATATGGTTGTGTGTGTTTTAGGATATATATTCACATACATAGAACACTACCAACAAAGTCCCATTGAATTCAGTTCAGCTTACTTCAATGAGATATAGGATTACAGTCTGAATGTGTTTAGGGATAGATTTCAAATCCAGTCAAACACTGCTGTCCCAGATTTTGGCATTCCCATTTTTCCAGCACAATTTTCAGAGAAGAATTTGGTGAGGATTTTTAGATTATTATTTTTCTCCAAGTAAGAACAACTAACTTGGAGTTGGGGGTATTTCCAAAATGATGCAAGGATTAAATGGTGGAGTATCACAGTTAAAATTATTGGAGAGAACAAAGCAATGAGTTGTCCTTTCTTCCCACACAGAATATTTTGGGCTTCAGCAGTGCAGGTGGTTGTTTTTAAATTTCCTGTTAGTTTTGATTGAGACATTGTCACCATTGTGCAATTACTAAATTGTGTGTGTGTGGATGGGGGAGGGTGTCAATAAAATAAATGTTTAAAATTATATGCTTAGAGTGAGGTAATGGTGCATACACAGAATTCTATCTCTTGTTCTGAAATCTGGATTTATCATATGGAGTTAGGCCAGGTGGAAGCAACCAGATATCAAAATCTGGAACAATAATGGGACCATCTCTAAATATGTATATATATTCAAATTGCTATAGTTGTAAAAACTAATATTGACCATCTCAGTGTCCATCCCACTAATGAAGTAAGTCTGTGTACTTTTATAATATTATTGGATATCAAGAGGGTTTCAGAAATCTACTCCAGGCATGACTAGGGACTTGGACAGACTTTTCCTCCCTTCTTTCATTGTAAAGCAAGCCCATATGCTGTATTACAAATAGATTTAAAATTTTAAATGTGATTTGCCCCACAGCGTGCTTCTGCTTCTGTGGGGATGCCAAAGGCACATAGAATTAGTACTGTCATTACTAGAGCATGGCCCACAGTCTTCATATTCTGTGGTATTGCGCTCCACACACACTTGCCCCAAACATATGGAAAATCTGTTATACAACAGTCTCCCTAATAAGGGCTATAGCTGAATGCATGGAAAACCCAACAGATTCTCCTATTTTTGTATTCCTACCTGCAAAAAAAATTCTCAAATGGGTCCTGGGATTGGTGTTTCGGGAGAAATGGTATTAATTGAAAAGATCCAGTTTTGCCCCTTCTCCCCCTGCAAGGGGATTTTACCCCACCACCTCATACCCGTACCCCACACCATCCCCAAATCTGCCCTGGAGGGTTTCAGGCATGCCCAGAACAGATTTAGGGGGCATGTATGGGGAGGAAAGGCGAGGACATTCCATTGTGCAAGGAGAAATCCTTAGTACTACACTGAATACAACCCAACTGTTTAAAGCACTAGTGATGTTTGGTGGATATCATATAGCGAATTACTATCTACACACAAACATGCACATGGGACAGCTATTTAGCTGTACCATGAAGGTAAGATTTTGGGTCAGAATTCAAGGGCCCCAATCTTCCCAGATTTTGAAGGAAGAGGAGGCCCCTGAAAGACCATTAAGTTTTGGAGCCTAAAAATGACCAAACTGCACCACTGCAGCTAACTACAAATGATAAAACTATAAAATTAAAATTACCTTAATGCTGGCTATTTTAATGTGATGCCTTTCTCTACATGGCAACTTAAAAGAGTTGCTATCTTATTTATCTAGGCTTAAAATATCATTGTTTATTAATTGTGGGAAAGGTTATTGGAAAATATGAAGAGCCGTGACTTTCTACTCTTTGGCAAAGGTCAATACTGGCAAATTCTGAAAAAGAATAATGGGAGTAAAAGAAAAGAAAAAAGGAACTTATGAAAAGATTGTTTAACCTCCGAGCCCAACGTTTAAATTACTCCCCTCGAGCAAAACGGTTACTTTATCCTAACCCAAACAATTTTCATAAAGAACAATTTCAGCGTTTGTACCTAGAGAATATAGGCATTGCTTTCAATCGTGCAAACGCCTCCCAGGCTTCTAATGGAAAGATGATTAATTCACAGAGCTTGCAACTATTTCCTTGAGGAGAGTGAGATAAGGTACCGGCTAATGGTTTGTTGAGAGCGTCCGTTCGCATCTTGTGGTCCGTGGCTTGGAAACTTGGCTCAGGGCCAGCTTTGGGTTTTATTCTGAAACAATCCTTTGGATTTCATATCAAAGCAGCTTGTCCCCAGTCCTAATTTAAAGCTAGGAGTTAGAGGGAAAGGTGAGAGCAGGGTAAATAAAAATCTCCAAAGAATTTAATCGCCAGCTAATTTAATGCAGAAAAGTGTGTTTAATTAGTCGGGCAGCCATCCTGAGCTCTATTTATATTTATATCTTGTTTCCACATAAAGAACACAAACCAGTGAAACTCAAGGACTTCAAAACCCCACTGATTTCAACAGGAGAGATTTAAGTGTAAAATCGGCTCTCCCATTGAAATTGATGAGCCTTAAGCCCTTAATTCAGATTTTAATAACTGACTTCTATTGATGCTCAGTTAAGTGTTTAGCAGTTTTGCTCTGATGATTCAACATATATTCAGCAATTCTGTTGGAAGCGTACTCTAGTTCAGTATCCCAGTTCTCAAAATGTGTTTCCTGCTCTGATTTGCCAACTACAGCTTCTTTCAGAGATGATTTGGCCACCACAATGTGCACTATGGTAATCTCCAGACTAGACAGCTATAATGTGCCCTACCTGCGACTTCCCTTAAGAAACCTTAACTGGTCCCAAATGCAGTGATCAGGTTACCAACTAAGGTTCTATTTAGATAGCCAACTAATATTTACTCAGAGTAGACCCACTGAAATCAATGGTCCTGAGCAGTGCTATTTTTCTAGGAAAAAAGAGGTGCCAGAACTCAACATGAATGCCTCCCTTGTTCTCTTATAATGGCAATGGTGCCCACCTGAGAGGTGCTGAAACTGAGTGGTACATAGATTTTATAATAAAATGGGGTATTAATTTCCGCCCCAACGCCTAATCAATCTGAATTTTATTCCTGCTACAACTGTCTCATCCACACAGTGAGATCCTATAGCACTGCCTGGCTTTGTCGTTTGCTTTCTACTGTGGTTATTGCGAGTGCGTAGGATAAATTAGGAAGCACCATTGTGTGCCACTGCATATAGGACTGGACCGCTAGGTTTTGGCCCATAAAGGCTGTGATCATAATAAATTAAGTTCTAGGTGTCTCACGTGCAAGAAAATGAGTTGAGCGCTAATCCTGCTGATTACTACAGGGCAGGCACCCTGAGATCACCTCATGCATTGCTTTAAAAGAGAGTTAGACAAATTCATGAAGGATAAGGCTATCAATTGCTACTAGCCACAATGGCTGTGCACTTTCTCCACTGTCAAATGCAATCTTCCTCTGAATACCAGTTGCTGAGTTGCGAGCAGGGACGCGGACTTATAAAAAATATTGGGGGGGCCCGGGAAAGCTCGTGAAATGTAAATAAGCTCATGAATATGCAAATAAGCTCATGAATATGCAAATAAAGTGGCGCCGCCCCCTCGTGAGCGAATAGGGGAGAGCGTGCTGCTGCCTATTAATCAGCTCCGGAACAGCTGATATGCGGGAAACCTGGGGCTAGAGGCAGAAGCCCCCGCCCCCGGGGATTCCCCTGTTCTCGCGGGGGACGGCCGGGGCTCTCCAGCTAGGGCGCGCGGCTGGCTGGCTGGCTGGGGAGGGAGCAGGTGGGGAGGAGGCGGGGGACGGCGGCAAGGGCGCCCGAGATTATTGGGGGGGCTGAGCCCCCCCAAAATTTTTTTTGAGGGGGCTCAAGCCCCCTCAAGCCCCATGGAGTCGGCGCCTATGGTTGCGAGAGTGCTGTGTTTGTGCTCATGTTCTGCTTGTGGTGTTTCCTCTGGCTGGCCAGTTTGAGAACAAGAAGCTAAACTAGATGAGCCACTCCTCTCATCCAGGGCAGATTGTCTCATGTTCTTTTGCCTGACAGCATTAACAGTTTGTACGCTAAACTTCTAACTTTGCAGAACACTGACAGTGGGCATGTTTTAAAACCAAATAGCCATCCAGAGCTTGAGGAACTAATACTTTCATCTGTGGGGGGAGATGCAAGCAGAGGCCTAATGGACGTAGTCAGGCCTTTCGTTAGGGTGGCAGGCCTTTTGTTGGTGGGGGCAGAACCACAGTTAGCTATGTATTTTTATTAATTTTGGGGGCAGCTGTCCCTCCCTGCCCCCCGCCCCGCTACACCCATGCTAATGCCCAGCAGACCTCCAGATTTTTTCCTGCTTGATTCACCACCCCCTTCATCAAATAACGCGGTTGGGCCCAGTGTTGGATTTACATATAAGCTAAACAAGCTATAGCTTGGGGCCCCACTCTCTTGGGGCCCCCCCAAAAAATTAAAGGGAAAAAAGCTGGATGTACATTTCCAAAATATAAGATAAAAAACAAATAAACTAAAACCAACAGTTCTTTGTGTTGTGTAGGCTCCTATGAGGTAAGTAATGGGCCCTGCCTGCTAGCCTGCTCCCTAAAATATCACTGGTTTGCTCATTTCTATATATAGGGTGCCTACATTTTGCATGTGCAAATGGCTTTAGATACCTATGAGGTCTATAAATTACCAAATATTCAACACAAAAAGCAGCCACAATTTGTTGTTGACAAAGGACAGCGGGACATATAACGGGCCCCAATACCTTCAGAAGCTTAGGGCCTCATCAAACCTAAATCCGGCCCTGGTTGGGGCCCTAAACAAAACGCCAGGCGTAACTGACAAAAATCAGAGGTGCCCTCGCCTCAAACCTGCCTGGCTGAAACCCTGCCAGAGACCCATGCCTGGTTCTACTCACTAGATAAGCACTGCACTCTGCCCATGCCCAGGCGCCCTCTTCTCCTCATCAGGAGCTGGCGTCAGGCCAAACCTTGAAGATGGATGCCAGGCAGGACCATGTGTGGCTCAGATGAGAGCTGCGTCTGCTCAGCGGGAGGAGAGACCGGGTGGAGGAGGAGGAAGGTGAGGCCGCTGCTTTGCCGCTAGGCAGCAGCCCCGCTCTCCGTCGGAAGGCGCCTCGGCCCCCTGCAGGGGAAAGAGGTCGAGCTCGCCAGGAAGGACAGGGGGCGATGCGAGAGGAGGAGGAGGAGCAGGAGGAGGAGGCGGAGGAGCCCCTCGGAAGTCTATAAGAGAGACGCGCTTCTCCCCTCCCAGCCTGGACTACCTCGCTACTGGCCGGCCAGGCGCCTCTCTGCCCCGGGTGCTCACCCCAGAAGACCAAGTAAGTGCTTTCCTAATGTAACTTTCTGCTCTCTCTATCTCAGTAACGAACAATTATGCTGTTTTGTTATATTTCCTCTGGTTCTGTATTTGCGTGCAGTCTCACTTATTGTTAGAACCCAGTCACTGGGAAATCAAGCCCGAAACGGTTTCCTCAAAAAGTGCTGCTTTAGAGATGCATCTTGGTGGTCTGTCTGCCCTTTGAACATGTTCTCCTGGAAGTTGCCTCAGTAACTTCCCTGGGAATAAAAGTTACCCTGCAAATCGAGAGAAGCGGGCTCGCTCAGCTTTGGCGAACTCCGCAGGCTCAACAACAAGCAGGTACAATTTTAAATTGGATTGGCTAGCTCTCCCTAATCATCTTGCCATTACACTCAGGAGGGATTGAAAGTGATATTTGTTTCCTTGCAGGATTGTGCGCGAAGTCTTGCCGCTCTTGATTCGTGTCGGGAGTTATTCTAGGCTCAACTGAAGAAAGGTGCGAATTTGTGGGCTTTCGGAATAGGGAATATCTCGATCTCTTAGAAGCTCCTGGCTTTTCGGATGCGAAATCAGTCAGCTGCTGTTTTTTCAGTGCCAGAAAGTCAAAATGCGTAGTTGTAAGAAAGCAATTTGCGTTACAGATGTGGTGTATAAGAATGAATACTTTTCGATGTTCCAACGGTTTGAATAAAAACATATATATATATATATATATATATATATATATATATATATATATATGGATGGAATGTATTACAGAACCTTTCATCCCGATCTTAAAAATAGAAGTTATTTGTGTGTATTGAGGATCAAACCATTCATTAGCCGCAAATTGACCTCAAACCTCAAGAAAGTGAGAGTGGGGAAAGGCATATTTACATCCGGCTGCCCAATAAAGTAGTGAAAATCACACTGATGCTTGGGGAAATTGTTGTACCTAGAACATTGAATGGGAAATTCTGCACTACTTTTTCTTCCCTTGCAGTCCTATAAACATCTGCTCATAAGTAGCAGGAATTTAGTTCAACAGGGCATGCTCCTAAGTAAACAATGCTGCATACTAGCTTTATCCTTTTAGGTTTAATTTTTGTAATAAAAATACTTGGGCGGCAATGCTAAATTTAGTGCTTTCTTGGCTTTAAGCCTCATTCAAATAAGACTTCCAAATAATAAAATTTTTGATTGATGAATTTATTTGATAATAAGTCCTACTGATTTTCCCCTACTCTTTGTTCAAATAAATGTTAAGAATGGGAAGGTGGCAGTAATGCTGTTCATTACTCCCTAAACATCTCTCTTCATTTCTCCCAGTTAACTGATGTTACAGCCAAAGTGGTGTCTGAAGAGATCCTAAAAGCCCAATAAGGCACTACCTAGAATCCTTCTGTATCATCAAACATTTTTCAAATCCCTCAAGTGTAAAAGAGTTTAAGGGAATCCTCAGCTGTTCGCTTACAGTGTATTTGTTGGATGCTAACTAATATAATTTACTTGTTGGAATCCTGGACCAGGAAAGGAAATGTACACATTCTATAGCAGTTCAATGGGCACCGAATATTTACTGAGCATTCAGGCAAATTAATTTAAAAAACAACTATTGACAAAACAAATCAAAAGCAAAGGAGCTAAAACCTGAAAGGGAAAATATTGGGGGCATACTAAAACAAATGACAGGCAATTAAAATGCACTGATTACTTCCAAATCGGTTATAGGAGTACACTTAATTTTGGAGTGCCACCACTGGAAGTTTGGAGACCATCTTGACTGGTTTTCACTCTTGACTACTTGCAAGTCTATCTTTAGGATCTTGTTAAAAAGATACTGATGCAGATTTGCACTAAGGAAAATAAATGCATATAGGTTATAAACTGCAGGTGACACATGATGCACTAAATATCCCATATAGATTTTGATCAGTTATTTCCCTACATGTGTATAAATAGTGTTTATGGGAGATTCTGTGCCTCTTTTAGAAGGGATTTTTCTCTGTCTACTGTAAGAGGAAAACTGTCACCACAGAAACTGCAAATTAGTCTGTGCCTGTAAATTTTTCTGTGTGAACAGGAACACAGGAAACTGCCTTAAACCAAGTCAGACCATTGGTCTACCTAGCTCAGCATTTTCTACCCTGACAGGCAATAGCATTTCATGGTTGTAGACCACAGACATTCCCAGCCCTACCTGGAGATGTCAGGGAGTAAACCTGGGATCTTCTGCATGGAAAGCATTTTGGCAGACACAACATTAAAATTACACACTACTACATTTTAGACATTCCCTGCAATGTATGTTTCCTATTTCCTTTACATTCTGTCCCTTAGATTGTAAGCCTGATGGCAGGGGCTGTGTTGTTTTTTGATACCTTGTTCAGCTCCTTGAAAACATTAGGCTCTAAATGTTAAATAATAATAATTAATAATAATAATATCAGTAGTTTTGTTGTTTTTGATGACAGTCTGCTGCAATGACAGCATTCAGTTTTTTAAATAACTTAACAATTGCAACAGTACAAAAATAAGAATCAGACGCATTCATCACCCTAAGTTTTTGCAAAATACTTGAATGGAACAGGGAAAGATTCTGAAACTAGGAGAAACCTTTGAGATGGGAATACGGTTCTTCCAGTGGTCCCGATCCTGTTCTCACCATAGGCATAGAATGTGTGTTACGCTTGTTCCCCCTCCATTCATTTTTCCACTTGAAGCCCCTTCCCTATGTCCCATTGATGAGTTGCTGTTAAACCCCTGCAGAAACACCCTTCCACCCCAATCACACACTATATACAATGAAGTGCAAGACTGAGCATCAAAATAAATTTTTGCCTGGGATAGCAGAACAGTTTGATTCAGCCCTGTTAAGAACTGGGTTTCCTTTTGCAAACTGGTCCCTGGGTTTGCTACTAACCCAACTAGAATATACTAGATTCAATAAATACATAATATATACATGTACAAGGAGCACAATCTCCTCAAACTCGTTGCCAATGAAATCTGTGGGACTGAAGTATACAGCTGATCTGTAGTCCCTCTGATTTCTGTAATAATTTATGCTTGCTGATTGTGTGTACATGCAGACAACTGTATATATACTCAAAAGAGCTAATCGGAAGCACAAAACTGTTCATCCTCCCCTTTGTATCTCAGCCTTTTGCATACAGTATATACTTCAAAAAGCAACTCCTGCAGGTCAGAAGACCTTCCAGAGGAGCTTCTCTTGCAATGCAAAGCTTTGTGGAAGGAAATGAAAATGGGCAAAAGCTTCAGCATTTGCACTAAAGCATTTTAGGTATGTGTCTAGAAGTCTTTGGATGTTGGCCAATGTACCGTATATGCAAACACATATACATAGATATTCCAGGTATTTCTATGACTGTACACAATGGCCATGACTGAAAGAACCACACACCTAATTTTGAGTACCCAAGTGGTACAGTATGCACCCAAATGGCAAGGTGCTGTTTACAGAAGGGGGGAAATCCAGAGGATCTCATTCACAGATGCAAACCAACGTTACGATCATTTGCTCTTTTATCCTGACAAAAACACATTAAAAGGTCCCCAGAAGCTGTCTGCGGACAAGCGCCGGCTCCCTTGGCCTATAGAGCGAGATGAGCGCACAACCCCAGAGTCGTCCGCGACTGGACCTAATGGTCAGGAGTACCTTTACCTTTTTTAATTTGTAAATTAGTGTAAACTGGAAATGACAAGAAACCATCTCTTTTCAGTTTGTTTACTGTAACATATATTCAGTAAAAGCACCTTATTTTAAGGGTCCTGAATTGCAATCCTTCTCAATCAGAATTTTCAAGCAGTATTTCATGTTACATAACATCATCTGAACACTCATTTATGCAATTAAATAAGTAACTTTATTGTTACCAATGATTTCCAAAGTGGTGATATTTCAGTTACGTTGAATAAAAACAATTTCTCTTCAAAGTTATAGAAGTCATTCCAATCAAAACCTTGCCGAATAGAATTTATTGCCATTCGTTATTTAATTACCAGAATCTTTTGTGAAACAATACAAAACAAAATACTTAGGGAACAATCCACCCCCAGCATCCACCAGCCCAGAGGAAATAGGGTGTGGATCTTTCTGCCAAATGTTTATATTTTAAAAGGAAAGAGGAGATTGAACTAAAGTTTAATTTCTACTGGAAGATTTAAAAAGAAAGAATGAATACTTAACCTCTGGAAGAAGTGTATTTTTTTTTTATTCTAAAAGGACAGCTCATTTATTACCCACGTAGTAGAGTCAGATTCTGTGTAATTTGATTTTTCACACTTAATATAATAAGATATTATTTACAGAATGCAGAATTGGGCTCTGGACATAGTTTTAGGGGTGGTTTTTATTTAAGGAGAAATCCATCTGTTGAGCAAATATAATATAAGCTGTGTGATGCTGGCCCCACCATTAGGCAGAGTGAGGAAACTGTCTCAGATTTTATGAAAGGGCAGAAAATTCTGAGTTATTTAATATTTTTATTGTATTTTAATTACTTTCTTCCTTGGGAGTTGGGTGCCAAAATAACTTGTCCAGCCTTTGTCATTACACAATTTGACTTGGGAAAGAGTACTATGTGCTGTTCAGCTCAGTCAACAAAATATCTGCCATTTCTGTAGATAACTTTATTGGGCACCCTTAATGTTTAAGGTCACAGTATGTTGGTGCAAAAGCGGAAATTAATTCATTGAGTGAGAACACTGTTCAGGGAATACAATTCTAAGCATGTGAGTAAATTCTAAACTTGTAAGTTTGACTGGTGTTCCGCCTAAACGTATACTTTTAAAGTTACCTGCTTCTGATTGCCTCCTATTTTATTGCTCTCAGGTCAGCCACTGTTTTCTGAAAGTCTTTTAGAACTGCCTAAACTCTGTACATGACCACAGTTCTTGGCCACAGGTGATGTGAATGCCATTAGGCAGTTGAATGTGCATGCATACTCATACCCTTCAACATTTCTCCGGTGAAAATAGAGACAGCCAATTCCATAACGATTTTACTATTTATACCCCATGTATCTTACTGGGTTGCCCCAGCACTCTGGGCAGCTTCCAACATATATAAAAAAATAATAGAACATGAAACATTTAAAAAATCCCTATACCTATGCCTTTAGATGGCTCGGGGATTGAATAACTCTATACCCTACAACATTTCTACAATGAAAATAGGCACATCCTAAGGAAAAGTGGGACATTTTGGAATCAAATCAGAAATTGGGATGGCTTCTCTAAATCAGGTATGTCCCTGGAAAATAGGGACACTGGAGGGTCAGCATACGCCATCCATTTCCCTCCCACCCACGCTTCCTCCACATAGCCCCGGGTGCTGCCAACCCACGCTACACCACTGCCTAAAACTAGTGGCCAACCATGCAGATTGTACTCAAGAATTACAAAATCAGTTCTATACCGATTTAATGAACTGTCTGTTATGAGCTGTGTTCCCTGAAAACACAGTGATAAAAGCGAAAAACAAATTGTACATCCAAAGTGTTGCCGTAATACTAAAAAAAATCATCAGGTCAGAATGTAATGATAACAACATTAAAAATACGTAATTATGATCATCCTCTGAAGTACTTGGAAAGTAAGTGTTGTTGTTGGCTGCAGGTTCATCTCCACGAATGGACTATAGAAATGTATCGGAGAACTGCAAGGAGCTCGCTGCGCCCTGCTCCAACTCCAGCTCTCTGCCAGCCAGTGTGTCTGGCACAGATTCTTCAGCTGGCCAACGAACTGCAATAGCCTTGGGGAGGCCAGCAGCTGCAAACGCCGCCCGAGAGCGCAGCCGAGTGCAGACTCTGCGCCATGCTTTTCTGGAGCTGCAGAGAACCCTGCCCTCTGTGCCACCTGACACCAAGCTCTCCAAGTTGGACGTGCTGCTCCTGGCCACTACCTACATTGCTCACCTTACCCGCAGCTTGCAGGATGAAGAAGAGTTGCCCGGAGAGGGCTTGGGCACACTGAGAGGAGATGGCTATCTGCATCCAGTTAAGGTAAGCAATGCAAAACAAAGGGGTTTTCTTTTGCTAGGCCGAATCAAGGAAGAGCATGAAAGCTTTTGTTATTTGTTATTAAATTTGTCAGCTGCTTTATCTTGTCCAGGGCAACCCAAATCAGCTTACAACCAACCAAACAGACAGACAAAAAGTCCCACATGCGTCCATTAAAACCAAGAGAAAATTGAAATGCATTAAAAACATCCTGCCCACTTCTAAAAGGCCAACGGCCTGGTTATAAAGGAAAGTTTTTGCTTGGCACCAGATGTCTAATGATGGTGCCAGGCAAGCCTCCTTGGGGGAGAGCCTGCCACAAATGGGGAGCTACCACAGAAAAGGCCTGTTCTCATGTTGCCACCCTCTGAATGCTTTTTTGAGGGGCGCACAAAGAAGGGCCTCAGATGACGACTGCAGGGTCTAGGTCGGTTCATATGGGAAGAGGCGGTCTTTGAGGTATTGCAGTCCTGCACCATTTAAGACTTTTAAGTAAAAATCAGCACTTTGAATTGGGCTCAGAAACTAATTGGCAGCCAGCTCAGTCAGGCCAGGATTGGAGTTTTATGCTCAAACTGCCTTGCCCCGGTGAGCAACCTGGCTGCTGAATTCTGCACCAACTGAAGTTTCCAGACTGACTTCAGAGGCAGCCCTATGCATAAGACACTGCAGTAATCTAACCTAGAGGTTATCAAAGCATAGATGATAGAAGTTAGGATATCCCTGTCCAGAGAGTGATGTAGCTGGGCCACCATCCAAGCTGCTACAAGGCACTCACCACCACCAAGGCCACCTGAGCCTCAAGCAATAGAAATGGATACAGACATCCTAAGCTGTGTGGCTGCTCCTTCAGAGGGAATTAAATAGGGTTTCCATATTTCAAACAGACAGAAATGTTGTTGAGCTTTTTTTACCCAAAGTTGGCTTTTGGGGCAAAATTGCAAAAAAGCCATTTTTGAGCTATTTGTATGGGAAAATGGCAAAAGCAGCACCGCCAACATGGGCTGCCATGCGCCCGAATTTTCCAGGACATTTGTCTGGTTTCCACCCGGACACTGCTGCCGACAGCAGTATTCCGGATATGGGAAAATCCAGACGTATGGCAACACCTGCAGATGTAAAGGAGAAGTAGAACTCTTTGTCAGATAGAACTGAAAGAAGTCATCTTTTTAGTTCAGTGGAATCAAGAAAATGCCTCTCATTTACTTTGCGTTAAAGCAGTGCTTGCTCCTCCTGGCTACTGGCTCTTTAATTACTAATTTCCTGAACTGGTTCCCTCTTGGCTTAGTTCAGGGAACTGCAAATTTAAAGGGCTGGTAATCAGAAAAGACAGGCAAACTATTACTGTAAGCAGCTCTTCACTTATTTATTTCCTGTACTCATTCTATTCACTAGTGGTATTAAATTGGCCCTTGCTCATTAAAAAATACATATTCTAACATGCCACCCCAATCTCCATGAGCCGTGTGAAACTCCAGGAAATGCAGGTGCACCTTAACTCAGGATCTGTGTTTTCTTTTTGACTAATGAGGCACAGCGGAGATTGTGGTGTCTTTATGATATATGGTTTATTTACACATATGTACAACCTGAACCTAGGTGAAGGGTCTCACAGCATTGGCACCCTAACAGGTCCTTCCTTCTTCCATAGCCAGAGCCTTGCTCTCAAATGGTCAGCAAGCCTCATGCCCTGCCCTCTCTCTAGTTTATATCCCTGATAACTGTAACCCACAGGTCTACCCCCTTTTATCCCCTGAGGGATGAAAGAGGCATTCAGTTTATTCACTATTGAACACAGTGGATTACTACTATCAAGGCACAGAACTGTAAACTACAGATACCTGCACTCGTGTGTGTGTGTCTTCAGTATACAGTCGTACCTTGGATCTCAAACGCCTTTGCTCCTGAACAAATTGGCTCCCGAATGATCGAAACCCGGAAATGAATGTTCCAGTTTTCAAATGTTCTTTTGGAAGCTGAACGTGTGATGGGGCTTCTGTGGCTTCCGATGGGCTGCAGGAGCTTCCTGCAGCCCATCAGAAGCCACACTTTGGTTTTTGAACATTTTGGAAGTCGAATGGACTTCCAGAATGGATTCTGTTCAACTTCCAAGGTACGGCTGTAGTTTCATTCATCTCTTTTGTTTCAGAAAGCATGACATCTAAGCAGTACTAATCTATTGTGTACTTTTGTATACATTGTCTTCTAGAAATGGCCAATGCGATCAAGGCTATACATTGGAGCTACAGGGCAGTTTTTGAGTCACTCAGCGCAAACAGAAAACACAAATCAAGGAGAAACTTCAAAAAATTCACAAATGTAATGCTATGTTTTTATATTGAATGCTGTGTATTTATTATGCTGGATATATTTAAATTAAAACACTTCTTCCAGCAACTATGACCCTCCTCCCAATTGTATCTGACACCATTTGAAGTAGGTGGACAAGCTGAATTTGAAGGTAGTCACACATTCCTTTAGGTTGCTTTCTTTATGTCCAGAAGCAGTCTATTTGGGTGAGCAGTGCATTATGGTCCTCCTGCCGCAAACAACTGCCACGATTTCTGAAATAGCAAAATGTACACGCGTTGTACACATGATACCAACTGAGATTCATGAACTCCTGGCGAATGTAACATTATTTGAGTCAACAAGCAACCCATCCCATTTGTGAAGGAAATGGCTGAATGTAACGTGTGAGCTGACCCAATAGACAACTTGCAAGCATTAAAGCAACAAGGTTTGTGATTAACATAAGAATTATGGACTATCACAATGAAGGGATTCATTCTGAACATATCCCTCAAGAAACACAGGTGTGCATTCTTCTGGCTGTTCACATGCATCCAAGCTTTTAAGAACTTAAACAGAGCTTTGCCGGATCAGCGATCCATCTATTCCAATGTCCTGTTTCCAGAAATGACTGCACAGATTGTCTCACGAAGTGCACAAGCATGACATCAAAGCAACAGCCCTCTGCCATTGTTTGTGACCACATCTGGTATTCATAGGGTTCTTGAGCATGGTTTTGCAGTTGTGGCTAATGGCCACTGATAGATCAGCATGAGCCTGTGTGTGTGTGTGTGTGTGTGTGTGTGTTTATATAAAGCATCTATAGAGTTTACAGTGTAGTCTGGCTGATCTTGTAAAGAAGGAGCTTAAAAAGCAGATCTGTGTTTATATGAACTTTGGATATGAATTTCTGTGTTGCATCTTAAGTGTGTAGAATTAAGATGCTTCTGCAATAAAATATAATTTCAATAAGCTGCAAATATTAATTAACCATAAAATGCAAACTTTTTACACTATGAGGTTTCTATACTGCATACTGAAAATTTAGTATTTTTTGTTTCATTACAATTTGACCTCACTCTTTACAATTATTTTCACTGTATAATACCTGCCATATTAGGATAATACCAAATGTGGTTGATGAAGTGGACTCTTTTCCACAAAAACGCATGCTATAATATATCTATTTAAAGTGCCACAAGACTCTTTGTTGCTTTTCCGCAGAGGTCCAAATGACCTTTGGAAGCATCTACTGTTCAAGAGCCTTTTCTCAGATGAATTTATTTGCCTCTTTTCACTGATAAAATGAATGTGTGTTAATAGTCAAGTGAGAACATTACAGTAAACAAAAACAAAACCACAATGTAAGCAGCTTTGTGTATGAAATCTAGCAATATTATGGGTGTTGTAATATAATTTATTATTTGTGTTTATCTCTGCTTTATGGTCTGAACTGCATTAATGTTTGAGGGGAAAGCTTACCGTACTTCTATACTGCAACATGTGTACATGTTTTATAGCTTGATCTGTTCATTCCAGAAAACAGAGCTTGCATGCTCAGCTAGTTCAGCTAAAATATTTGCAGCATGTAAGCAAAGTGGTTAGAAGATATGTGCAGTAGAGGTTCACCTAGTTATCTTCTCTTATTGTATATGTTATACATGATTTTACAGAATTTTAATATTTATATTAAATACTTTAAAAACTGCTATGATTTGTCAGAATCAAAGAAATGAAACTGTTCCACAAGAAGCCAAAAATAAAATAAAATGCATTTAAGAGGAATATTTGGGAAATTCCTTTGCGGTACAGGAGTTAAGAATGTTATCATGTCTTATAATATTAGGATTTTCTTTAAAATAATAATAATGACAACTGATTAGCCTTTGACTCAGCCATCGCTATGGCTTATTCCAGAACCATTCCAGCTACCATTCCCATGCTTTAACTGTGAAAAATGTGACTTGCAGACACACAGTCTCTGTAGAGGAATAATTCCTCCCCATATTTAACAGTACCTTTTCTAAGCACTAGTACTTTATAAAACTGAACACTTCCTTTGTTATTGACATCATTCAGTTATTTCAAGAAAGACCATTCAGCAAGACCTGTGCATTTTTACTCAGAATACCTGGTTTCAGTTTTACTTATTCTAGTTGGTATGTGTGCATAGGACTAAGGCCTAAAATGCTTGAACCCTGGTGTGACTCCTCACTTCCATCATAGCTTTCCCTCCACCCCCATACTAAAATCGAAAAAGGAGCCTGCCCCTGCCATTTAATCCCAGCCTCAAAGCCTCACGAGAGCTGTTTCTGTGGGCCTTCTAGGCATAATGGCACAAGCGCATCTCCTGTGCATTGGTGCTGGGTAATTCTGGCCCATTCCTCAGTTCTCACAGAAACATCTTCCATCAAAATGCATGTGCGTCTCATGATCTGGAATACACACCTCATGATTTTTTGGCATGTGGGCATACAAAAATGTATACATTTATAGCTAACCAATCCATAATTTGGAACAAGTCGTGACTTTAATCTCATTTTTTTTTCTTCATGTGATTCCCCCAATCTCATTTTTCTCATCATTTGAGTCCCCCTCCCATCTGCCCCAAGCCTTTACTTTGCACAAAGGCTGCTCTGTTCCATGTGGTCTCTAAGGGAGCAAATGGAGATTGACATAGAATATATTAACACAGAAAATGTTTTAACTAGAGGGTATACTATTGTAATTACAGCTTATAAACATGAACCCAAAAGCGCATTGTATATAATATTTTAAATGTTTTGATTATATATGTGTATGTTTTTATTTATTTATATTTTGGGTGTGTTTCCCTTTGTCTGCTCTGTTGGCAGGGATCTGTTTTATTTAATCTTGTACAGCAGCATCTCAAATGAGGCTGCTATATAAACAATAAGCCACCCCATGGAGTGGGAGCAGCACCAAATAAAATTATGGGGGAGCACAGAATGTGCAAAGTACATGGGCGTAGCCAGGATTTTTAGGGGGGGGAGGCCTTTTGTTGGGGGGGGCAGAACCTCAGCTATGTATTTTTATTGATTTAGAGGGGCAGTTGCCCCTCCTTGCCCCCTCACGGCTATGTCCATGGCAAAGTATTTTTGGGGTGGTAAGTTGAGTGTCTTACATATTGAAACAAAATAAAAAAAATCCTTCCAGTAGCACCTTAGAGACCAACTAAGTTTGTTATTGGTATGAGCTTTCGTGTGCATGCACACTTCTTCAGATACTTACGTACTGAAGGAAGGAAAAATAACATTAATATATTAATGGCAAGAGTCTAGCAACAGGGGAAGGCAAGTGAGGTGGGGGAGACCTGGGAGAGCTCCTTATGGGGGGCACTTGTCCACCTTTGGTGCACCCCATGTTAGAGCACACACTTTTCCATGACGTGGAAGTGTGGTACCAGTCTTGTAGCCCCTTAAAGTCTTAACACGTTTATTAAGACAGGGTAGTCCATTAAAGGTTATGCCGTTATAAATGTGTCAGACCCTCCGAGTGTCCCTGTTTTCCAGGGACAGTCCTGGATTTTCCCAGATAATCTCGTCCTGGTTTCTGATTGTCCCGCTTTTCCTTAGGATGTCCCTATTTTCATTGGAAAAATGTTGGAGGGTATGGAGTTATCCAGCCCCAAGCCATTTGAAGCAAGTTGAGTTTTTTTTAATGTTTTATTCTATTTTTATATGTTGGAAGCCGCCTAGAGTGACTGGGGCAACCCAGTCAGATGGGTAGGGTATAAACAGTAAAATTATTATGATGGAATAAAGGTAAAGGGACCCCGACCATTAGGTCCAGTCGTGGCCGACTCTGGGGTTGCAGTGCTCATCTCGCTTTATTGGCCGAGGGAGCCATCATACAGCTTCCGGGTCATGTGGCCAGCATGACTAAGCCGCTTCTGGGAGCAGTACCTATTTATCTACTTGCACTTTGACTTGCTTTCGATCTGCTAGGTGGGCAGGAGATTATTATAGAATAGGGTGTCCCTATTTTCATCGGGGAAATGTTGGAGGGCATGACGTTAGTCTTAAAGGTGCCACCAGACTTTTTTTTTTTTTTACTTCTTGTCTTTACTGCCACCACTTTGGAAATCAGAGAAAAGCTATAGCTGATCTCTTCTTCCACCGCGAGAGGGTGCGAGATTCAAAACCCAAAATCTCTGGCGCGCAACCAGCATGGATTTCCCCCCTCCCGCCTCCCCGCCCCCGAAAAAAAACCTTTTTCGCACGTCTCTGGCAAAAAAAAAAAAAAAGCATTTGCCCTGTTGCCTTTTGGGTTAGCCAAGGTGATGAAATGTTGGACTCCAACTCCCGTCAGCCTCAGCAAGCCCGGCCCAACTGTCAGGGGGATGATGGGAAGTGTAGTCCAGCAACGAAACTAACTTGTCGGCCACCTCGCCCGGAAAAGAGCGAGCGCAAAAGGCGCGGGGGGGGGGAGAAAGGGCTGGTCACGTGCTCCATAGACTTATAATTCCGGTTCCGGCCACCCTCGCGCTCCTTTCTTATGGAGGTCTGCGGGGTTTCGCGTGGTCTGCAGAACAGGTAAGCCGTTTGAGGGCGAGAGGGGAGGGGAGGCGGCGGTTTGGGCTACCGTTGGCGGCGGCGGCTGCCTGGGCGAAAGTGTGTGTTCGCGCCGACCAGCCTGGCTGCGTTTCCTCCCTCTTCCTCGCCACGTACCTTGAACTCAGCTAGGCCAGGACTCGTGGCGGGTAGAGCGCGCAGGGGGCTTCCCGCCTTCAGCTGGAGGCCGAGGCGGCGGCGGGTAGGGGAACCATTGTGGGTCTGGAGGCCCTTTTTCATAGGCGGGGCCACGTCGCGCTCCCTCACAAAGAGGATCCCGCGCGGCTCCCGCGCCTGATAACTGGTCGGGGCGCGGCACCTTTGCCCACTTCTTGAATGCAATTGATAGCTGTCTGGCAGAACTATAGAATGTGTGGTTGTTTTGGGGAGCCTTGTTATGCACTCTCTTCTTTAGAGCCTCCAGCCCACTCTCCTATTCCCCCCTCCGACCTAACCAGTGAAAGGAGATGAAGGTAAAGTTGTCTATTCCATTAGCAGGTGGACCCTACTGCATATATCTAAAAGCAGTTTTTGTCATAACGTGCTATTGTCATGTTACCTATATTCCTCGTGTAGTAACTTGAAAAATAGAGGATTGTTAATACACGTCATGCCAGAGCTTCCCCAAATATGTGTTGTGACACAGTATGTAGGTGTTTCACAGCTCCCCCTGGGGCTGGAAAGGGAGCGGGCAGCCCGCTGAGTAGCTGCTGCCATGCTGCACAGAAGCCTCCCCACCCTGCCTGCCCGCACGCTTTCCTCTCCTCCCTGGTCGAGGCTGCTTGTCAGGTGCTCGGATCTGATGATCCATGCTTTCCAAGGAACCATTGGCGACTCATTCGCTTGCCCCGCCCCACCATGTGCTGGGCTGGGTGCTAGCCCTCCCCTCTTCTCTTGCAGCCCTCCTGCCTCTGGGCCAGTGCAGCACCAGGCCAGCATGAGGCCCTGGCCCAGGATGGAAGAAGTCTTCTCCCTGCAGTAGCCAAGACTAGTTGCCACCCACCCTCACTGGCTGCTGGATCCCACCACTTTGGCCTTGCACTTGTTGCAGAGTCCACCACCACCTGCTCTGAGGGAGTTTAAGTGCTGATGCTGCTATTTTCATGTTTGATTACTTAAATTGCAGTTGAATTACCCCCTAAAATGGATAGGTTTCTAATTAAGAAAAGTTGGTGAAGATGGCGTTTACAATGAACAGAATATAGCCGCTGTAGAGGAAACTATACAAGAATCAACTGTTGAACAGTGCTTTAGTACATAAGAAGTGTAAAGGAAAAAAATTCCAAGCCTCATTTATACAGTAAAGTTTACAGTATATGAAACGGGGATTCATTTTCTGGTAATGAAAACAATCCTTTTCCCCAGTGTCGTTTGTAGGGATATACTTACAAATGAAAGTATGGTACCAAACAAGTTGAAGTCATTTTACCTCAAAACACAGTCATTTGTCAGAAAAAGCAGTGGAATACTTTATTGAGGTTTCAAAACCTATAAAGAAGCCATCTGCATCACTCATAAGGAGAATGCAGACGTTAGAGAAAGCTTAAAAGGCAAGCTACTTGGTAGCTCAAATAATTACCAAAAACAAGGATCCACACACTATTGCAGAAACCACCATAAAGGAATCTTGCTGTGCTATTGTTCGAACAATGCTTGGGCCAGAATTTGAAAAAGAAGTTAATAAAATCCCTTTGGCAGATAACACAATTGGAAGATATGTTCAAGACATATATTATAACATTAAGCTGCAAATGAAGGATATTTTTCAAAATGATAATACAATCTTTACATTGCAACAGATGTCAGTAGCACAATTATTTATTTTTACATGTTTCATTCATACTGACAGAATTAATGAGCAATTCTTCTGCTGTCTAGAACTTCCAATAAGAACTAGAGGTGAAGATATATTTAAAACTTTAGATTGCTTCATGAAGGAAAGTAATTTGCAGTGGTTAAATTGTGTATGAATATGCACAGATGGCCCACTCTCAATGGTTGGTTCAACAAAGGGTTTTATAGCTTTAGCAAATAAAGAATAAAAATATAATTACTTGTTGCTTTTTACATCACGAAGCACTAGTCACACACTACTGGAAATGAATTAAGAAAAGTTATGGACAAAGTGGTTCAAATGGTCATTTACATTAAAAGTAGACCTCTTGAATCAAGATTATTTGCTCATATTTGTGAAGAAATGGGGGCAAGTTTTCAAAAGCTTCTACACACAGACATTTGTTGGCTGTCAAGAGGTCAAGTGCTTTGTCTTGTATATGAATTGAGGGAAATGATGCTTAAACTTTTTGAGGAAAATCAGCAAAAGGAATTCTGTGATCTCATTCAAAACAAACTTTGGTGTGCAAAATTGGCATATCTTGCTGACATATTTGAACATTTGAATAAAATGAATACCAGTATGCAAGAAAAAGGAGAAAATATATTAAAAGTGGTAGATAAAATTTGTTCTATGAGAGAACAAATAGAAAAGGAAAGGAAATTTTGAAATATTTCCCAAAACTTCTAAGTGCGAGCTAAAATGTGATATCAGCTCACTAATTGCTGACCATTTAACATTGCTCAGAGAGAAAGTTCATCATTACTTCCCAAGTGTTGAAATCCACGACTGATTTGATCAGAATTCCATTTCTTTAAACTGCAAGGAGAAACTTTTCACTTATTGAAGAAGAATTAGCTAAAATTATTGAAATCTGTTAATGATGTATGAGAAGGTGACTTGCACAGTCATGAGATGTTGTGTCCCCATACATTTCATTATTACAATTTATGCATGTATCCGAATCTCTTAGAAGGGGTTAGTTTAACCTCTGGTTTGCTAGTAAAACTGAATTACTGTGTCGTGCTATGATGCATGTCTAGAAATTGTGCCACCAACATGAAAAGTTTGGAAAGCTCTGCATTATACACAAATGCACAAGTAGTGTGTGTGTGCATGCAGCTGATATCTATATATATTTGAAAGTGGAGGTACATTAACTATGGCATTGTGAGACCCCCTTTTCCTTTGTATAATTTTTCTGGAATTGACCTATATTTTAATTAGTTGGTCTGTTGAAAACACAATGGGGAAAATGTACTTCTAGTATTGATTATTTTGAGTTATTTCCAGGCTGCCAAGTTGTTTGAATGATGATGAATTAGACAGCTGAAGATCATTACTAGAACTGATGTCTTCATAAATCAGTAGCATCAGCTGAATGTCCTAGCTATAATGATAAATTGCCTCTTTGTCAGTGGGGAAATTGGTTAGAGAGTTGTCTTATGGCCCTGACCCATGACCTCTTCACTGTGTAGCAATCTATTTTTGGCTTGATGGTACTAGGAAATACCATATACTCAGTTTTCAGATTGAACTGAGCCTGTAGGGAATATGTTGTGCTTGTTCACATAGCTGGAGTCCCAAAGCAAAGTTCACTTTAATCGTGAAATTTTAGTTCATATTTTATACCTGCCAGATAACATAAACCTTAAAAAAAAAAAAACCTCTTTGGAAACATGGTGTCTCTATAAAATCTTTTAACTTTGCAAGGAAACGCCACCCCATAATGATTTTTGGAACTGGGATCTAATGGCCTTCGCAGTTCCTCTCATCATATTCTGACAATGGAATCTACTGTTATGTTTACGCTCAGTGGCTTCAGAATCATTTGTCTGGGATTCAATTGTTGTTTCAACCAACAAGGTATAACAACATGAACCCTTAAGAATACTGCATATATGACATTTCTTTGTAATGAAAGCACACAAAACAGAGAAAATATATTAACAATTTAAACCAACTTACTTTAGCATCTGCTGATTGGATAAACTAAGGCATAGCTACCCTTTCCAAGAGCAACTCAATTTTAAGCTTAAGAAATGATTACCGGAAAGCAACATTTGGTACAGGTAGATTTCTATATTAGTACCATCTGCTTTCCTCTGCTCTTTAATTAAGGAGAGGAAATGGATAGATGGATTGCCTTGCAGTTTGTGTTCATGAATGGCAGTAGCCACATCACATCATGTCTGAAAGGTTGAGTAGACTTTGGCAAAATGCTTTGTATAGGAAGTAGCAATATGCTTTGAAGGCAACAGCTGCTGAGGATAACAGACGTTTGCTTGGATCCAGATTTTGCTTCTGCCATTGGGAGTATCCACCTAGTGGAGTTTCCATTAATAGGATGTGGTGGAGACAGACAACCTTTGCTAATCCCCCTATTACCCCTTCTAAAAATCTACTTTGGAAGATTGGGGGACCCTCCAAAACAGTCTGGGAGGGAGGGAAGTTTGTGGAAAGGAGTGGGGAAATGTGCAAAAGTTGCTCCTGCCTGCCAGTGCGATCCCTGTACTGGATCAAAAGCATTCCATGGATGAAAGGAGCATAGCTGTCAACCTTCTCTTTTTTGCGGGAAATTCCCTTATTCTAGTGCCGTTTCCCCTGCTATCCCAGATTAATAGATATCCCGTAAATTTCCCGGATTTCAAAGGAAGCAGCTCCTTTCCCTCCCTGCCGGCCAGGGAGGCTCCTCAGCTGCGTTGCTCAGATGTGTTGCTCACCAATAAGGAGTCTGAGAACGACTAGGGGATGGAGCTTGCATGCCTTGTGCCGATAAAATTGGCCGCGTTGCCTGGGGACTCGCCTTTGCTTCAGCGGTGTGGTTTTCTTGCTGCTGTATCCCTTTGCCAGGTCGCTGTGCTGTGGGAACGGCTTGAGGCTTCGTTTGGCTGCTGGCTGGGCTTTGGGCCTTTGGCTCGGAGGGGCTCAGAACTTACCTGTGCTCGGAATCGGATGGATACATCGACAGCACACTCACCCTTGCCAGGCATAAGGTCTGTCTGGAGCAGGGGCACATGGGGAAAAGAGAAGGAGCAGCTGGTTGAGTACAGTGGCGGGCAGCAATCTCATGGGGGGGGCTTTTGGATTTGTTTTGGAGGCTCCTTCGATTGACTGCTGTGGGGGAAAGGAAAGGAGCTGGTTGACTAAAATGGTGGGCGGTGATCTCATGGCGAGGGGGGAGGCTGTCACCGCCTCTCGTGTGTGTGTGTGTGTGTGTGTGTGTGTGTGTGTGTGTGTGTGACTAGTTAATGCAAGCTGAGGGGGTTTTTGAATGCTGGACGCCGTTTTGTTGCACGTGTTGTGGTGCATGTGATTTAGATTCTATTCAGTTGAACTTCTGGTTACAAAGTTGACATTTTTTCAGCAATGCCCTCCTAGTGAGTCTTCTTTTGTTCACTTCTTAAATTTATTTTGAGGCAGTGCACACCTATGTTTCTGGAACTGCAAACCTTTCCAGTCATGTGTTACTCCACTCAAATCCCACGTATGAATGTGGAAGAGGTAGGATTGCTACAGGAGAGCAATCTCTTCGCAAATTGCATGTGTGGCTACTCTGATGTGTTTCTTTTCTTCTTTTTCAAACAAAGAAAGATGGATGGAGGTGGAGAAGAAGACATTCCTTCGAAAAAAGCAAAGAGGCTGTGCAAGTATCGTGAGAAATGGGAAAAGGAATTTAGCTTCTTGAAGAAGAGCAGAGTGGGGCATGGTCATGCATTCTGCACAATTTGCAGTTGCAATTTTAGTGTCTCCCATGGGGGAAGGACCGATGTCACTCAGCATAAAAAATCGGCCAAGCACAAGCGCGGGCTAGAGGCACAGAAACATGCCCCGACGATGTCCGCATTTGTGACTAGCAATACCACAGAGGCTGACCAGGTCAGAAATGCAGAGGTTAAAATGGCCATGCTGTGTGCCAAACACAACATTTCTTTCACCTTCTGCGACGACTTTAAAAAGTGTGTAGCTGACATGTTCCCGGACTCTGCCATTGCACGAAAATATTCTGCGGGGAAAACCAAAACTACGCAAATCATTAAAGGTAAGTTGATCCATATTATGAAAACAATGGTACCACGGGTTAAGAACTGAGGTACTACTGTAATATTGCCAGCTTAGGAGTCCTAAGAGGCCGAAGTCTGGATCTTGGGGTCACCTTACAGCAGTTTTAACTACAAAAAGACTTGCTCTCCACTTCATACTGCTGCCTTAGGCTGTAGCATCTCATGCAAATTCAAGATCTCAAGTGTGAGTGATAAATTTGTGGAGTAAGTTTAGTCATCTGTTCTGTTATCAGGCAACAGTTGATTCAAGGTACAGCGGTACCTCAGGTTATATACGCTTCAGGTTACAGACTCCACTAACCCAGAAATTGTGCTTCAGGTTAGGAACTTTGCTTCAGGATGAGAACAGAAATCGGGCTCCGGCAGCGTGGCGGCAGCAGGAGGCCCCATTAGCTAAAATGGTGCTTTAGCTTAAGAACAGTTTCAGGTTAAGCACGGACCTCCGGAACGAATTAAGTACTTAGCCTGAGGTACCACGGTACACTTAAAAAGTTATCCCTGTTAACCTTAATATCCTCAAATCCCTACAGATTGGGACAGAGCTAGTACTAGTTTCTAACTTTTGTGTGCTTGCATTCAGCTATGGAAATTTAGAACAACAAATACAGGGTCAAATACAAGGTTCTAAACAGTCCATAAGCTCCTTGTATCTGTGCTGATTGTGACCTAAAATATTTCTAAAACACCCAACCATGATTATGCATTTGGTATAAAGTACCATTTCAATGGGCAAGAACCCCCCCCCCCCCGCTCCACATATTCAAGGATCTGTGAAAATTATTTTTCAATGATAAAATTATTCTTTTGCAGGGGATGACTAGCATGATGACTTGTACTTCGTGGTATGTTGAAAATACAGTCGTACCTTGTGTTGCGTAACCTCCAGGTTCCGGAATCTTTGGGTTACGGCTGCAGCAAACCCAGAAGCAGTCCTCCAGTTACGGAATTTTCGGGATATGGCCGGGCCTCTGGAACAGATCTCGTTTGTATATATTTCAGATAAAAGACAACTTTTGTACAAGCCAAACAATTAGTTACATAGTTGACATTTTTAAAATAGTATTTTCAGCTGGTTATCTATAAATGTCTTATTATTCTGTTAGTTTAGGTCTGTCAAGATGCCCTGTTGACCCCTAAAGTATGGATAATGGTAAGTGTTACTCTTTAAAATTTTAACTAAGTGCTTTAGTAAAACTAGTTTTTAATAGACACATAGTTTGAGTTTAAATTTACTTGTACAATATTCCTTTTCAGTAAACCTTGTTGGGAGGTTGATGACACTTCATACAACCTCAGATTGTTATGTATATGACTTTTCTTGTTCCCTGCTTTTGGGAAAAAAAAACTGGAGGGTTCATTCTGCAAGCAATTACAAAGCCATGGAAATAGTTTAATTTAGGAAATCGTGTTTTCCATTGTACAGTATAGATATTAAAAATTGCATTGCTGGCACAGTGATGATTTCCTTTTGCCGTTTACCCATCTGAATTTATACTGATGTGTATTTCCTAATTCTGAGATGCCAGTAAAGCTTTAAATGGCCCAAGTAACATAATTACTTAGAACATTATAAAGTTATGTTAATTGTTTTTATTGCAGTGGATGTTTTGATTGTGTGCCTTCCTGAATTCGGATGTATTCAGAAATGAGACCAGATTGTCAAATCGTTTTCAACCATGAAAGTGCTACTTGCAAGTTTGAGGTAGTTATTCACTAAACCTGTAATCCACGTATAAGAAACCAAACTTGACTGTTTTGCAAATGTTATATGAAAAAGAAATTTTATTTTATTGTAATAAGAAATTTTTGAGATAAAGCTAAGAAGATTACATTATGAAAGGGAGCCATTCTGTCTGAATACTGATGGCATAAGAGCAGCTCCGCTGGATCAGGCCAAAGGCCCATCAAATTCAGCATTCTTTTCCTGCTAGATGCAGTTGACAGTAATGCTTGAAATTCAGTATCTTTTGAAATTTAGAGAACTGATTTTCATTCAATCCTTAAACCACAAATATTTTATATTTGATGTTCTAATGTATGCCTTATATGCAACCATCTCCCCCCCCCCCTAATTGAGAACAAAGTGTTAGGGCTCATCCATGCTGCTGCTTGTTCCTTGACTACAAAGCATGGGTCCAAGAGGTTTTCCATTTGCCCCACCACTTTCCCCAGAAAACCTGATTGATGTTTGCTCCGATTCAGTGCTATAGAGTGGGTTTTCCAGTGGAAAGCAATTCGACAAGTGGAAGTGTGAACAAGCCCTTACATTAACGTACATCCATGGGACATACCCAAAGAAAGTAACGATAACATTGTTATTCAGGATATTGAAAACCCTTTCATTGTTTTAATATGTTCTTAATGTTGTTTTTAATGCCCTGGGACCTTACTGTAAAGAGAGGGTAATAAATAGAAAAATTATTAATAATAGTAATAATAATATATTTAAGAGACTATTTTCCCACATAGTCTATATAGCAATAGTGAGTTGAATTACACTCCATTTAAGACATTCATAGTAAAAGCTGCTCTTATTTTTTCATGAAACTTGGGAGGCTATAACAGGAACCAATGTCATACATCTCTTTTCACAAAATGGAAAATGTTTTCTTCCTCTGTTCCTCCCCGCCCTGAGAAATGCAAGACTAGAAAGGAAAAGCAATGTCTGAAATAGTAGAATTCTGTGACCAAGCATTGCATCCTTCATATTTCCAATGTTCTAATGTGACAACAGGGAAATCAGTTTTGCTGACTCTCAAAATGTATGTTTGACAAACATTAAGAACTACATGAATTGATCGTACAACTATTTACACATTCAAGTTTATTTTTAAAAATAGACCTCATTTTGCAGATAAACTAATCTTCGCTAATAAGAACATCTGTTGCAGGTCCATATGTAGCAACAAATTGTTTCAACTGTTGATGGCACTGCATCAAGTAAATATCCCTTTGATTCAGAGAGTTTTCACTATTGAGTTCAAATGGAAACACAGCATTTGGGGCCACACAAAACACAGAAGCACCTGTGAAAATAAAAGTAGAGGAATAAACTTATATAATTTATTTTAACTAGGAAATGTTAAAGTATAATTGAAAATGTGATTTACATCAATCGAAATTTCACATAGAAATATCCAGTGATAGGCATCCATGTAGGTAACAGGTTTCTGAACACAGTAAGTATGGGCAGAATGTTTCTCCATCTATAAGTACTTTCAGATGTTAAGATTTTTTATATGCAAAAATATAGTTGGTTCTTAGAATTGGGCTCATTCAATCTTTCTCTGTCACTGTACTAATAAATATATTTCTGGTTTTAAAGGTGGCCTGTCATTTTTTAAATGCTCTTTTTAAGGATGCTGTTTCCAAGGGAGCTAATATGAGTGCATGAAGACACACACAATTCAAATCCCAGTTCAACTTATCAACCAAAGCTGTTAGTCTCATATCCTGGGTGCATATCCAATTGAAATGGGTCCACATGATCAGTATCCTACAGGAGTACCTGGAGTTGTGAGTCTGAATAGCAGTAATTGAAATTTATCGCACAAAACCAGACTAGATGATGCACTGGACACTTCTCTGAATTCACTCATTACAGTGGCATCTTGGTCAAGATGGACGCAATATATTTTGTGTGAGAAAGAGGGGCTCTTTATAGGAACCAAGTGCAGGAACGTCAAGTGTCTTGTTTCTGACAGTGCCCTTCAGTGCAGACTCTTCAATAGATGGTGATGTCAACACAAAAGGAAGGGAAGAGAAATCTCATCCATGGAAATGAGACTTGGGGTGGACAAGCAAAACCTTGAGAGGTAACCAGACATTTGGTATTTGGAGCTCTGCTTTTCAGCCCAAGCAGAAAAGCACCCTGCATTTAAGGATTTTACGTGGTTATTTTAATAGCCCTCATTAAGAAAGGTTCAGTTAAAAGGTTTATACCGTATTTTAAAGTGAGAGATGATTCAAATAGTAATACAGCAATCAAAACATCTTCTTCAAGTACTTCTGTTCTTAAACTCAGCTTAGCATGTGCTTTAGACAGTGAAATCCTACAGCACAAACATAAATTTAATAATTTTAAATCAGTTGTACAAAATTTTAATAACAAAGTCTCTGTTGCCAGAGATGATGTATGAATCTTTACACACAGAGAAATGTAGCTGCTACAGACATGTATGGGGAGAAATGGGACTTGCGTATTTTTGATATAATTCAGGTCAATTACTAGTACAAATAGAGGTGTGGTTTTAGGCTGATGGAGCCATAGTGGTTAAAATAGCTATAGTGCACAAGGCAAATACCCTCTACTGTGCAAGCCCAATTGTTAATTAATGTATAATGTATACATAGATCTTTATGTATTAATGATAATAGAGAGGTGGACAACTCTATTAGATTACTATTTGTGAGGTTTGGAAGGAGCTTATGACTTCTCTTGAAAAACTGGCTATGAGAGTCAAGTTTAAACTGATACATCATATTCAGAAATTTAACAAAACGGAAAGTTATATAAAATGGCTTTTGAGCTCTTAAAACTTTATAATTTTTTTACAAAATATAGGATTAGTGCTGCTTGAAATTACACATTTGTTCACATGTAACATACAGATAAGCTATTGCAATTTAAGAAACAGGAACTGAACAATCACATGTCTAAAACTTGCAGAGCTAAATCCCAAATCTAGCTCTGGGATTTGGGATATAGTATAGAATTAGAGGAATGGCAAAAAATATGGACTGAAAATTTGAACTTCACGGCATGTATCACGTTGAAAGAAAACACTATGAAGATGGTGTACAGATGGTATATGACACCTGCTAGGCTTGCAAAGATGTACAAAACTTGTAATAAATGTTGGAGGTGCAAAGAGAAGGAGGGTACATTTATGCACATGTGGTGGGAATGCAGAAAGGTAAAGGGGTTCTGGGAAACAATATATGGTGAGTTAAAAAAAATGTTGAAGTATAATTTTGTAAAGAGACCAGAATTTTTTTTGCTAGGAGTAACCAAGAATGCAATAAATAAGAGGGATAGAAAACTTTTTCAGTATGCAATAACGGCAGCGAGAACCCTACTGGCCCAGAGGTGGAAACAACAGGAGACACCGACTTTGGAAGAATGGAGAGCAAAACTAACAGACTATGCGGAACTGGATAAGTTAACGGGAAAGATCAGATTTCAAAGAGACCACAAGTTTTTGGAGGACTGGGGAAAATTTAGGGAGTATTTGGAAACTGTATGTGAGGATCATATAACGCTAGTATGTTTTAAAGAAGCTTTGTGAAAAAATTAAGGAATATTGCAAAAAAGAAAAGGTAGATAGAAAAATTTATTTAAAGGTGATATAATAATTAGGAATGCGTAGACGAAGAAACAATTACGGATGATTACCAGGAGAATTGAGGGAGGTCCATTAAGTGAATTATGTGATGTGTAAATGGAATGTTATGAGATCATAAGAAAAACCTTTAATAAAAAATTATATGCAAAAAAAAAAAACTTGCAGAGCTAAGGGGAAATGTATTAGGAACATGGTGATGGTGGAATCACTGATCCTATTTTCTTTCCCAGCTAATGGAAGACAAAGGGATATTTTGGCTTATAGCCATCAGATTTGGGTTTGTCATAGTTACTTATGCAGAATTATTACACAGGTTAAATACAAATTTTGAAGAACACATACTTGACATGTAAATGAAAACCTACAAGATATTCAGTGCAGTTGCTGAGAGATTTGATCCATGAACAGGATGTGTTCTGATTCTGCGACTTGCTAAGTAGTAACCGTGAATCAGCCTTTCCGCTTCTGAACAGAGTTTCACATGCAAATTTTTGGAGAAAGCAAGGAACTAAAATGACATAAATTATTTCATTGGTTTATGAATTCTGTGGAAAAATCACTAGATTTACCAGTGATCTTTAAATGTCAGGTGTATCATTTTAAAAAGTATTTTCCAAGACACAATTTTCATTAAAATATTAATAATTTGTCAATTCATTATTCTTGACATATTTTCACATTACAAAGAACGTGATTTTAAAATAGGAAAAAATGTGGATTATATGAGTGGTTGCATAAATACAAACTCAACCTATTTCCTAAGCGTTTAAGACAGTTTACACCAATCACCATGGAAGTTAAGATACTCATGATTTAGCACGGTTGGTACACCGTTCTGCAGTCAAGTAAGTGTTGGGTCAAACACCTTCCTTGCTTCTTTTCACTTGTATTTTGAAGCCACTGTTGGATTTCACAGCTTTACTAAAGATGTAGATTTAGTGTAAGAAAAGTTCTCATTCCTATTCTGAATATTGGACATTGAAATTGTCTGAATTTGATAAAGTGCAGAAGAGTCCTTTAGCAAATATGTCTAGTTAGACACGTAACATATATTTTGTAAGTTGGTTACTTGTACAAATTGAAGTTAAAGTAGCAGAGGAACAAAAGGGATCTTAATTATTCAAATGCACATAATCTGAAATATGATTGATAGAACAGCAGCTTATCAAACCACCCCTCTTGTTTGGTTCAATTCATAATGTCTAGTTACCTCCTCATAATCTTGTGTTCCAAACTGTTTGGAGATAACATAGACTGTATCTTCTGGATTGATGGCCTTTTTTAAAAGGAGATTCACAACAGGAAGAACTGGATTGGAAAATGCTGATTCATTGCAGTGTATCAGAAGCCAAAAAGCATCTATAACGTTAGCTGAAATAAAGCTTAAATCCTAGACAAAAGCAATATTTATATTTCAGAACAGAATTTCATACGGTTTCCAGACAAAACCAGCAAGTGAATTATTTGGGATTGAGGGTATCTAGAAAAATGTAAAATTCAGTGGTTTTTCTGAGAAACACATTTTGGAACATTTCATTTAGCATTCTTGGTTTATTTAACGCATGCATGCACTCTAGTCCTAGTTTTAATATTGTAGAAGCTACCTCAATTCACTGATGAAAATAGATTGCATGACTGGAGGAAATCACTTTCTAGAAAGTGGCTGCAAATTTTGTATATCAGTGTCACTCTAAAAGCTATTAGCTATTTTTAATTAATGTCATTGTGCAATTCTAGCAAAGAAACGTTACTTACCATTTGGCCTATTAGAGTATTATCTCCTTGGATATGCTTTTTGCAAGAAGCATCCACATCAATAAATGACCAAAAACTGGTTTGAATTGGAAGGGTAACCTGCTGATCAATTTCTTCTCCATATTTCTTTCCAGGGATGAATATAGTCGTTGTTCTTCCTTCAAGTACTTGTAAAGTCAGACAATAAAGACTACTAAAATCTGATATATATATTTTTTAATTTCACTATAAATAGGTCTTTGAAGAATGAAAACAACATAGTGCCATTGTCTTAAAGAAGATAACTCACATGCTATATATTCAAATTACAGAAATGCACTGGAAGTGCTGCATATCAAAATGTAGCAGATAACAGGTTGATATACTGCTCCCTATTTTGAAGGACATAGAAATTGGTGAATAATATACTAATTTCTATCTTGGAAGGTAGTGGTGATACCCAATCTTTTCCCCTGTATCCACCACATATGCCCTCCCCCACATCTGCTCTGGGGACCTCCAGATATGACAGCAGTAGGTTTTGTGGACATGTGGAAGCTGCCAGGAGTGGAAGGGACCTTCTCATTGCACAAGCGGAAGTCCTTTCCACTAGCTACAGGCACAGTTGAATGTCACCTTAGTTATTTTTTTATTTTTTAATGATTAAAAGAATTATTCTTTATCAATACATTGCCCTGCTAGCAGACAAACAATATCCCAGTGTTGTGCTCTTTCTCATATGAAAACTACTACAAGCTGCATTTGATCAAGGCAAGTAAAGTGCTTCTGCATGAATTGTCATTTGCAAGCCCATGTGACTAAACATAGTGGGTTTACACACGCATACAAAATGTGATATCTTCTGAGGTGTAGAAAGCTGTTGCAGTTCTGATTTCTTACTGTGGAAAAAATACTGTGATGGACAGAAACCTGGCATAAGGGAGCTTTTAAGTCAAAGTGTATTTGGACATTTGGATAACTGAAATAAGGTATGCCAGATTTTAGGTACTACATTATACAAAACTTTCAGTTGGTTTACCTGACTGCAACTGTTCAAGCTTATCCTTCCTATGTGAAGATAATTCTCCAATGAAGCATACTCCCCCTTTGGCCAGCAAAGCACTATTAGCCTGAATGCTTGCAGTTCCAGTTCCATGCTTATCTTTGGACACAGTAGGAAAAACTTCACCAGATGGAATATGCCGTATGCCCCGTGGAACAAGACAAATGCTGTAGTTCATAACTCTAGGTGATGGGGAAAGTAGATATCTTAGTTATGGATGTGTAATACATTTGGAAAAGAAATCAAGTGTTTTAAAAAATAATTTTAGTTTACATGACATTGCAGTTCAGTAGAATAATTCTATCCTTGGAATAAAGAAGCATATGCATTGTTTTACCTCACATATTTTCCCTTAAAAGCAAAATAAGAAATTGGAACAACTGCAGTAACAACATTGTTCTTTGCACAAAGCTAATTAAAAGGGTATACACAGTCATTCTACAAAAGGGGGAGAGAATCTGCTTATTAAAGAAAAGAGCAGTTAGTTACCTCTCTAATATTAGCGAATCATTCGTCAATACCAAAATATCCAGGTAATCGGCTGTTAAGTCATTTCTGTCACTTGTCTGTACTAGACTTAACAATATAGCTAGTTTGAGAGTGTTGTTAATGCCTGGTGGAAGTACTTGTGAAGCAAAACTATTGGCCAGAAGAGCTGTAAATCTCCAACACGACTTTGAAGTCAAAGAAAGAAGATACTTAAATTTTTCACTGATCTGGGAAGGGCCTAATACAAAAACACACCAAAGCCAAATAAATCTATATGAACAACATATCTTACAATTTTTACAAATATATTCAGTTTCATATCTTCCATTTGTAATTACAAAACTAGAAAAACAGTTTTAAAAACACCCACCTTAAGCTCAGTCTTATGCATGTAAATTCACGTGGTTCCCAGCTAAGTGCTCATAGGATTGCTTCTCAGGTGTGAACACTTTAAAATCAGTTTCATTTTGTTAAATGAAAATAGGCTATTCCTTCAACAGCCCCTATTACTTGGGCCATTCTCTACTGTGTCTAATTATGTGGTCTCCCAATTCTGCAGTGCTTTGTTTGCTCAGGCTGTCAGTTGAAAATCCTACCTTGTATCCTCAGGCAAGATCCAAAAGAATATATCCATACCCAATTTCAATATGTATGGACTTGGTTCACAGTGAGTTAGCCCTCATGATGTCTAAATGACATTAAGTACAAACTATTGTTTGTACATTTACAGTGGTACCTCGGTTTACAGACGTTTCAGGTTACGGACGCGCCGAAACCCAGAAGTACCGGAACAGGTTACTTCTGAGTTTCAGCGCATGTGCAGAAGCACCAAATCTCGTCACATGCGTACGCAGACACAACGCTGCGGCTTGTGAACGTACCTCCTGCACTGATCACATTCGCAACTCGAGGTTCCACTGTATATAGTTTTATGTGGTTCCTTTCTACAAACAACAAGGCATTTTACAATGTGGTATCCAACCAAGTCATACTCTGAGCACCCAACTGCAAACAATGGACTTAACCTAGACATATCTAAGGGCTTGTCCACATTTTTGCTTATCCTGTGTCAAGAAAGTCTGGATCCGAGTGGTTTTCCCCTTGACCCATGCTTTCTAGGCACAGATCTGAGCAATTTTCATCTTGCCTTACTCCTTTCCCAGGGAAAACCTGCTCTTCAGTGCTCAATCGGAGCAAACATTGATCAAGAGAAAACCCAAATTGCTGTTTGCTCTGGTTGAGCATTAAAGAGTAGTTTACTCCAGGGGTGGGGGCAGGGAAGAGAAGCAGAAATGTGGCTAAATCCTAACTCATATGACTAAAGTCAGATACCACAGAATTAAGCACAGAACTACAGATGAAATGCAAGCCCACAAAGAAACCCAATGAACAAAATCTGCACAAGACGCCAGTACTATTAGAGCAATTTGTAAATGTAAATGTAGGAGAGTGCATAATTGATAGTAAAAGGCAATGTAGGTTTTATAAACACATTTAAAAGTAATTTACCGGTAAGTCTCAAATGTGAAGTCATTTAAATGCTGTTGGATCACAAATAAATAGGTAGAGGGCACTCTCTGACTACTATTACCATTCACTTAATTCTTATCCAACTGAAATAGCAGACAGAGTGCCCTCTAAAACACAGTGTGAATTGTGTGATCTGTATTTATTCAAACCAACTTTAACAGCTTGTTTATTCATATTTGAGAGGGAGAGAGGAAGAAGCAAATTTCAATCAAAGTCCCAAAAAGTTTGCTATACATATACATACACACACACACAAACACAAAAATCTCCACTTGTTCAATCAGGAACTGAATGCACACCTACTTCAACTATCCCCTTGCCTTACCTGTGAGATTACAGAGATGTACACTGTTGGCTTCCAGGCAAAGTGTGATTTGTATGCAGCTTGGCATACAGACTGGAATTCCTATAACTTTATACCTGTTTCCTATTTCCATTTTATTAGATAGTTCATCTATAAATTAGCAAATAAACATGTAGGGATGTATGTATCTGCTTAAGACATACCCTGCCTTTATTCATAAAAGCTAGGTAGTTAACAACAGGAAAAAAGATCACAAACAATTTTAAATGTTACGGGTACTAAGACTGCAATTCTAAATGCTCTTACCTGGGAGTAAGGGCCATTGAACTAAAGTTCAGGTAAACATGCACTGTAAAGGAGCAGCAGGAAGCAACACAACATGGAAGCAGTAAAAACTATTCAAAAACCAGGAACAGTTGAAAACCGGCTTAAATAAAACAGCCATTTGTTAACCAAACGGCTTACTGAAGATGAAAGTTTTCCCTAACTTGCAAAAAGTCACACATAGGATTGCTCTGCCCAGCTTACTGCTTTATGTAGTTTGGTCTATAAAGGCTAGATTACCTTTATGAGGATAGAAATAAGAGTTACCTCTAGGAATGATCCATTCCCACCATCTTCCTTCTGCATTTATAAGATTGAACACAAAGCTGCATTCATGTGACCAAATCCATCTACTTTTTAATTTTTTTTTATTTTTTTAAGTTTTTATTGACATGTTTTCCATAAGTAACAAAAGTACATTCAGTGGCTCTGTTTTTAAATTGTAGCATCCTTCATACAAATAAAATACAATCAGTTTGAGACTTTTTTGTTGTAGACAATGTGGGGTTGAGAGAGGAGAGAAAGTAGAGAAAAAGAAATTTAGGGGAGGGGGAAGGTGAAGGGGACATTAAACTTTCATTTTTGCATATATGAGTGGAGCTTTTTTGTCAGTGTCACTTGGATAGGTGTCTTATTTTTGTTGGCAGAATAACAGGTCAGAGGGTCCAAGGTATGGTTGGTTGCAGTTGATTGGTAGTGTTTTGGGGGGGCATTGTTAGGTTACATTAGCCATATTGATTCATATGTTGTCAGGGGCGGGGGATCAGTCATTGTCTTGTTGGCTTGTGTATGTGATGAAGGGAAGCACACTTGGGTAAAGGCATCCTTTGTTTGTCCCATAGTCATTTCAGTTTGTTGAGAAGTTTTTCTCGTACGGCAGTTTCCCATAGTGCCTGGTTATGAGACTCCTAGCTGCTGAGAGTAAGTGGTTTATAAGTTTTTTGCCATGTGAATGTGCATTTTTGCCTTGGAAGAAATTTAGTAGGACAAATTTTGGAGTTCCTTCTATTACCTGTTTTGTTAATTTACAAATTTCTTGTAAGACTGTTATCCCAAAAGCTTGAATTTTGGGGCATTCCTACTACATGTGGAGGTGTGTGTCAGTGCCAGTGGATCCTCTCCAGCACTTAGGTGAAATTCCTGGGTGTATCATCACCAGCTTATGTGGTATTAGGTACCACCTCTAGATAGGTTTCAGTTCCCTTCTCTTGCCTGAGAGGGACTTAAAGGGTGGTTTAGTCCACAGCTTCCACCATTGGGTTGGGTTTATTTCATTCAGCTTTGTTCCCATTCAGCTTTGATTGTGGTAAGGGGACTTGTAGTGTTTTGGAGTAGTGTTTTATATATTGCCAGTACTGTCCCTTTGCTACTTTTTCCATAATTGACCTATTTCAGCCTTGTGGTTCATCCACTTTTAACTTTGTTATTAGTGGTTCAACATGCAGTCAACTGTGTTCAGAAGGCTTTTAAAAAAGACTTCAGGCAAACTTTTAAAGCAAGAAAAAACCACACTTTCAGGGCATTTCATACAAAGCAGATATTGTTCAAGTTATTTCAATTAGATGTGTGCAGGAGAAAAATCTCAGTAGAATGTCTCAAAAGGACAGAAACAAACCATTTAAAAACAACAAAAACCGAAACACAGAAATAGGCTCCTATTTTAAAATCTGTGAAGATGAATTATGTAAACCAGAAATGGCAGACATCTCAAGAGAATAAGGGAAGTAGCTAGATTGAGGAAGGATGTTACAAAACCTAGTTACTTACAGAAAAGCTTTATCATATGAACTGAAAGGAGGAAGTCAAATTCCAAGGACAAGATAAGATTGTGTTTATTTTTTAAAAAGAGTCTACATTTTATTTTCACATACTCCCCTTTCCTAATATATGAGCTTCTCTTCATATACATTCACATTTGATTGATAGGCATATCTATTCAGAAAGTGAAATATTTATTCCATCCAAATGCTATTTTGTATAACACATGCTAGACTAACAGAATTCTGCCACACTTGTCAGCCTAATAATAAAAATTTACATTAAACACAAAACTTACCTCTTAGAAAAACTGTGAAAGATTGAAATCTGAAAGGGGTTTTACTGCTGGAAAATCCTTGAAAAGCACTAATTGCTTTAGCATCAACTATTTCAATAACCTGCTTATCTTTAAAAAAGAAAAACGTAAGATTACATTTTAAAAAATTAATCAGAAGTCCATCTCAAGCCATTTGCCCAACTGGGATTAGTATTATTAAAGAAACCCCACCCCACGTCACTCCGGATCCCCGAAACCGGGTTTCCCCGCAAGTAGGGGAGGCACAAAAGGTGCCAGCCGAATCCCACGTTCACAGGTTTCTCCCGCCTGTGATTTTTTGTGGGTCCCCGCCTTCGCTGTGGCGGCTACACCCTAATTTCCATGAAGCAAATTCCTCCCGATCAGAGGAATTCAGCCATTACCGGAGGCGCTAACCCGGAAGTCCCCCCCCCCATCCCCTGTTCAGGGCAGTAGTGCTGGGAGGTGGGCCGCACCCACAATTAAGCCTTGAATTTTAAAGGTGCGGCTTATTTGCGGGTGTGGCTTATATTTGGACCAATACGGTACTTTTTTCTTGTGCTGGTTTCATGTTAACAAAACGGGGGCAATTTTGTCCAGTTCATGGGGCAATTTCTTTACGAAAATCCTTTTAAAAAAAACACAACCCAGTTTTATGAACAAAAAGTACAAGGTAGTACAAAGGCACCTTTCTTCTCTGACCCATTATAGTTGCTTAAACCAGCTAATATCTCCTTTTCTCATTTGTGTTGACACAACGGAAATTTTAAAAAATGTTTTAAAATGGCCTCAGAATATGACGGTATATCTTAATGTGCAGTCCTTTCCTGAATTGTACAGAGTTTACAAGGACAATCCCCACAGACGTTTGGGGGTAGCCACCATTTCCCCTTCCCTTTTAGCATTTTGTCTTTAAATTATAAGCATGTGAACGAAATTCATCACTGAAACCTCAGGAAACTTTGTGAATTCAAAAATAAGCTTACTAATTAGATTTTCTTCACACACTATAAAATGCTAAGAGACTGGGCTAAATCTGTATTTCAGACACATTCGGAGTCTGAATGTGGGGAGCCTATCAGAGTCCCAATGCAACCATGGGGCATACATTATAAGCTTCACTCAATGTAGGGATGACTTTAAACTCCCTCCTCCATGCTTTTTCCTTCTCTTGTTGCCCAATAGTACACCTCACCATAAAAATATAGCTCTTGAAATGGTATAATTTAGGGCTAATAACTACTATATAATGTTTACCACCAAGTACTCTGTATTTCATATCTTCCCGCAGTGGTGAAGTACACAAAGTGCACACAAAATTGTTTCTCACTGTTGCAGATTCTGTCGCTCCAGGAGTATGTACTCTTATATACTGAAATCCTAGGGGAAGTGTATAAAAGACCATATTTAAAGTTCTAAACATTCACAAAGTGCTATATATTGGTTTATAATGGATTCCAATTTAATTTAATTAATCATCACCAAATGATCTCTGATAATGTACCTACTTGAAAAGAATATTGACATCCCGTTCATTCATTTGGGGCAAGTGCCAAAAAAATTGGCATCCCCTTTTAGAGTTGTTTGAATGGCACACTGCTTTGCCATCTTAATACAGAGTCCTCAGTTGACTATAATGCATGATAGTCAGATTCAGTTAAGACCTGCCATGCTAGTGGAAATAATTTTAATGGCTCCTGCTGAGCCTCTCCCCTCCCCTCCCCTCCCCCAAATCTCCACCAAATCCACTGTAGGGGGTCAGAACAACTCCCAGAACAGTATGCAGGGAGAGGAGAGGATGGAACGTTCTGTCCATGGAGAAGGAGAAGTCTGAATCCCACCCGTTGTCCACCAGCAAACAGAAATATTTGCATGATAGACAACAGAAGTAGAGTATAATCTTTTAATTTTTGGAATATACGATTGAGAACAATCCACTGAACAATCCACTGCTGAGTGGTATGGTCAATAGCAAATGAAATAGCCAGTGTAGTGCAGGGCACACAGATGCATCTAAACACAACAAACAGGCATAAAAGTTATGAACACAGAGATCAATTATCTTCTCTGCTTTCTCCTCTGAGTTCCCTTCTATAGCCAATGATCTGCTTGATAGTAGGAAAATCAGTTTGTGAAACGATGTTCATGCTTATCCAGTATGAGAAATCACAGGTCTATAACGCTCTCGCAAATATGTCAGCAACATGCAGTGTATTAGATTTTATATACAATGTCTTGTACAAGCTTACAGTATATTTTTTAAAAGCTGAATTTACTGGTGTAAGTCAGTAAGTTATAACAGAATTCAAGATTCCAGGTTGGTGTACCTTCAGAAAATGGACAGTTTTCATCACAACAAACAAATCTTGCTCCTTGTGTATATTTTGTTACAGTGGACACTGCAACAACTATTCCCTCTGCCATATAAAATCTCTGAGAAGTATAATCAAATGGAAATTTGCAAAGACTGAAAATATAACTGGGCAGGGAAGGTAAATGTGTTAGTTTCAGCACTATGCTCATCTGAAAAAAAGAGACACAGAAATACCATGATGATGCCAGTTATAAATAACAGATACTACAGTGGTACCTCAGGTTACATACGCTTCAGGTTACAGAATAGTGCTTCAGGTTAAGAACTTTGCTTCAGGATGAGAACAGAAATCGTGCTCCGGCGGCATGGTCGCAGCAGGAGGCCCCATTAGCTAAAGTGGTGCTTCAGGTTAAGAACAGTTTCAGGTTAAGAACGAAATAAGTACTTAACCCGAGGTACCACTGTACAGTGGAATCCTATGCATGCCAACTCAGAAGTCAACAGGGCTGACTTCCAAGGAAGCTTACTATAATTAAGATATGCCTTGAACGCATTTCAGAAGATATATTGCAACAAACTAAAAGGTCAGTGAAGCTATATTGTTTTATAAATACAACTAATTTCTTTAAAAAGTGAAATACGAAAAGCAGAGGTCAGACCTACCTGAGCTTCAGTCTGTAGCTGCTGAATTAGTGACAGTGTTTTAACTGCTGTAAAACACACCTATAATTCAAAACCCAATTCATTTCATAAGGCAACTGCAGTTTAAAAGAGTGATTAACAAATTTCACCAAAATATATGAGATTCCTTACAGACTGAAAAATTTGAGTGGCCTTCACAGGTTTATGCAAAATGTAATTTCCAAGGGTAGCATCCAACTCAATAATATCAGATGGATTTATCAATATAGGAAACTGAAAAATGGCATAACTTTGCTTTGAATCTGTAAGAGTAGAAAGTAAAAACCATCAACATTGCCCATATACTGATTTAAACTATAATTTTAAAAATTGCTAAATACTACCATTGTATAATTTGCAGGCATTCACAAATTTCTGAAGGCCACCACTCCTGTCAAGATAGATCATTGCAACTTCCTTCATTCTGAGAAGGTCTGGCTTCATTTTCTCTAGATGGTTTTATTTCAGTACTAAACCCTTAGATCACAAGTACAAACTATGGGGAAGAATTTGATATGTTAGTAAGGTCAAGACAAATGGAACATGCAGTAAGAATTCTGCAGTGACAAGTTATCATTAGCACTTACAGAAAATGAATTATATAATACAGAGGTTGGTGCCATGGCACCTGCATAGGCCTTGATTGATATCCCTGGGCAGGCCCCCACCCCAACTCTGAGCTTTCTTCTTTCTTTCTTTCTTTTTAAAGAAACTTATGAAGCAAATTGTGCAGGTACCCTTCCAAGTATTTTCTTTGAAATGAGTGCAGTGTATACTGTCCTCACAATGTATATGTCCATACAGAGATACGTCTCCTTGTGTTTAATGGAGCTTACTCCCAGGTAAGTGGGTACAAGATGGCAGCCTAGGCTTTGGTTGGGGTTGGCATTAGGGGAAAGAGGGTTCTTGTGCCTTTTAACAGCTGTAAGACAAGCAGAAATACAACAGGAAAAGCTTTATCATAATGACTCTCTTTAATTTCTTTGTTATGTAATGCTCACCATGACAGCTATGTTACACTACGCTATGCTCCCATGGCAGTCATTTTGTGATTGATGCTCATAGCACTTAACATTCAAAATCCACCCATGGTCCAAAAAGTTTGGTGATCCTTGATATAATGCAAAGCCTTGCTTAATTTATTCAGATACTGGAGAAAGATCCGAGTACTGGAATATGCTTTAGATTACAAGCCAAAGCATTAGTCTTGTGGACGTGTACTTAGCAATATGGGTGGAATCTTTATTACTTTCTTTTTTTAAAGGACAAATAAAATATATTCACTATGTTCTGGTCTTAAATAATTTATAATAAACTATTGCAGTATAAATCTTATAAAAGGAAACATCTTGCTGTATCAGTTTTGTCAAGAATTTAAATCCTAACATATTTCAGTTGGACTTCTATGTAATTAAGAGGAAATTAGATAATGCATAAGGAATTTGGGTTGGGCATCTGATGATCTTAACTGTAAAAACTACATGTTAGAAATATTCTACATGGCTTTTAGATTTTCCAGTACTCTGATTTCTCTGCAGTCCCAACAGTGAGCACTATATCTACACTTATTTATACTGGGGGTTAGGAAACTCCTGTTCCATCCAGTGAGAGTTTCCCTCTCAACAATGAAAACAGTCAGGGGGGGATGGGAATCCAGATTAAGACTGCAATGGGGGATAAAATACACTTACTCCCCACAAGTGTCCCAATTGTCCCACACAATTCACTTTTTAAAAGACATTCAGTGTGAATAGAGTTGCAATTAATTTGGCCACCCAAAGCCAGTGTACTGTAGTGGTTCAAATCCCCATTTGGTCATAAAGCACAAGGAACACTATTCAAAGAACTATGCTTGGTATAAAGTCAAAAATACCCATTCAAATAGTCCCAATTGTATGTTCTGTCTGGAGCAGTAGCATAATCTACCCACCAGAGAGCTCTGGATCTAACCCTATGCCACCAACTGGGCAGTTGCTGAACAATTTGAAATGAGGGGGGCTCAGCAAGAAACAGAACCAAAGATATCAGTGTCACACCTATGTATACGTGCCTCATATTCAGATTGGGTGAAATAATTTAAATGGTGATTTAAATCTAAGTTCTTAAGTGTCATTTTCCACCATGGATATAATGGGGTAGGCATTTCAATATGAAAAACAAAGAGTAATTGTAGAGCAAACACATATTCTAACGTAAAAAAAAACCCCAAAAGCTCAACAATTTTGGTTTTTTCCTTAAAAGCTCCATTTTTAAAAAGCACCCTCAGGTCCACAGTTCCATTATAGATGCTTTTATATCCTGGCCTCAAAACCCTTCCATTTCTGCACTGATGTTGCAATGGCCCACCCACTACATTGTCACCCTTTACTGCCATTACTAATGTAGCTCTGTCTCTTCTTCAGGCATGCCAAAACCAATGTGTTACAGTTCTCTTGCAATGGTGCATTAAAAAAATTCAACTAAGTTGTTTGTGTGAAAAGAATCTAACAGCACACTTGAACTTAGCCTCACACAAGCCACTGCATGTGTTGTACAATTTCCCTGTCTTGTTTTTCTTCAAAAGCATCCTTGGAAGTGGCTGTGTGTTCAAGTTGAAGACTAGCACAACAGCAAAAGGAGGAGCTGTTTAACCTTATGGGTTCTCCCCCACAAGCTGATTTTCAGCCTACAAGCAGGAGGATATAAGTGGCTCTATGTATTTAATTTAATGTTTAGGGAAGTTTTTAATGACTGATGTTTTAATGTATTTTTAACCTTCTGTTGGAAGCCGCCCAGAGTGGCTGGGGAAACTGAGCCAGATGGGCAGGCTAGAAATTTTATTATTATTATTAGTAGTAGTAGTAGTAAAAAGTGGTCAAGATCCTACCGCACATTATGTGCAGATTTGTGGCAAAACAGTTATCTGTACCCACCCATAGTTATGTGTGACTGAAAGATGACGGTAAACTGATTAAATGGGATTCTAGAGCCCTGTCATAGAGATGGCACTCCAGAGGACAAAAGTGGGGAAGTGTCTAGCCACCCCACCCCAAAAAACCTACTCTTCTCCCTACCTCCACTGAGTAGCACTGCTGGCAATAGCAGGCCCTAGAGCAAATGAACAAGCTTTCTGTATTTTCATTAACAATTTATGCCTATTACAGAACTTTTCCCCTCAGACTTGTTTTGCCCTCTCTTGTCCTCCCTCATATTTTTTCTAGTACTGCCCTTGCTTCCTTCATTAGCCTTTCACTCAGAGGAATAAAACCACTGAACCTCCACCCCTCTTTCTGTTCCTTGCGTCTCTCTGAAGGGGAGCTGATCCAGGCACAGAGAAGGAGCCAGACCTCAAACTTCCCTCCATATGAACACTCCTCAGAAAGAAACAATGGTCAACATCCACTTCAGGTGGACGCTGTCTCTTGCTTGGCAATCCTACTGCCAAATCTTATGTTTTCAAGTTTCTGTTCCACAACTCTGCTGTCAGCAGAGATATTCTCAACTCTGATAGGATAAAAAGCATCACAGGCACAAAATTTACCTCAGATTACATTTCCCCCCAATTACTTACTATCTCACCAAAACTGCAATCCTAGCAAATCTTACAAGGGAGCAAGTCCTACTGAACTCTCTGGATCCTACTTCAGGGGAAACCTATTTTGATTTAGGCTTGTTAGTTTAAGTAATCTTTGAAAAAAGTGTAACAATATCAACTAAGTGCATTTCAGCAGTCTTCATCAGTGGTCTAGGGTATTTATAAAAATGAAACAATTTTGCAGAAATAAAAAATCCAGGTTAACACTTCTAAAGCAATAATATTTCAAAAATAATGAACTCACACTCAGTGATAGGGTTTGATTTCTAATATTACTTAAAGGGGCAGGACAGAACATTCCACTTCAATCCTGTACATAATAAAGCACTAAAGTGCAGTGCCAATCTCATTTAAGTAGTTATATATTAGAAGCTAAAGCCTGTCAGTGACTCTGATTTTTTTGTTTTTGAAATGTGGTTGATTTTCCTTTCAGAAGTGCTGAGCCTGAAATGCACATTTTTATTTTGCGGAACTGTTGAGTTTTAAATAACACACTAGGCCACCGATGAAAGCGCTGCTGAAACACGTTTAAGACAGACAGTGGTTCTCAAACTTTTTTCTCTGGGCCACACTTTCAGAATACAAATTTGCTCGTGCCACACACATTGGAAAACAAAACAGCAGTGCTTGATTTATAACACAGAACGTGACTACTTTATTTCTTTGATTGTCCTTGAATCTTCCCGCCACACTTGCCCTCCTCTCCTGCCACACCCTTTGAGAACGAACCCCTGACCTAAGGAGTTGGTAGGAGTGCGTGTGTATGCATGCGTGTATATGTATAGTGATAGTATCCAATCGTTAATAAACAAAACTATTTTCTTTACACATTTTCAAAGCATTTGCACATTTTCAAAGCATGAAAAAAAGGAAATATCTGCTTCCCTCCCTTTTGTTGGCATATGTTTGTGAATGAAAGATGTATAAATAGACGAGGATATATTTATTCTGGATTAATTAGACCGCTGTATTAAAGTACTTGTATAAAAAGGAGTGGCTAAACTAAGAAACCTCCATCTAAACGTGTTTATTCTGAAGTAAGTCCCAGATAATTTGGTGGGTGCCTGCTACCTAGCAATAGCCAATGGGAGTGTTGCCATGAGGGTATTAGATTGAGGTGAGAGAAGCATTTCTTTCAGTTACTGGGGGCTGGATGGTAAATTCCTTTTGCAGCTAGAGTTGGGATCCCAGTAAAAGATGCACTAATCTAGCACAAAAGTGGGTCTTTTAGCTGGACACCGGTTGTGTTTGTTTGTCTGGAGCCTCTGCCAAGTGTAGTTTAATTCTGTTGGTTTTTATCTTTTCCTCTTTTGTTCCTAGTTTGTGCTAGGTATCTTCCTAAGCTTAGTCTCTCAATATGAACTTTCCTTCTAGGAAGGTTAGATATTTACTTTGCTTTTAAAGCAAAGCTCAGAGTCTGAGCCCCCTTGCTGGCATGGGCCCTGGCAACCTCATTGTGCCATTATAATCTGACCAAGGGTACTCAGTTGCAGTCTGTTTGCATTGGCTTGATACTGCAAGATCTCTTAGTGCCCAGATTTTGTTCTGTTTTTTGGGGGGGTTTGTTACACACTCTCTCTCTCTCTCTCTCTCTCTCTCTTCTTTTCATGATTCAAGACTTTAGATGGAAGTATAAAAATCCAAATAATGGCCACAGTGGAAACAAGACATGTGGACTATTTTCTTCAAGTTGTAAATTCCATATTTAATTAATTCCTTTGAGGTTTCTGTTTTCCCCAGCCACAAAATTCCACACTAGATTTAGGAGAGTTGGGCAAGTAAAAAAATGTGTCTATTGTGGCCAGTCAGTCTTTTTACAAATGGACTGTGTTAGCTTTTTTTTAATCCAAGCATGAACTAATCAAAGTATAGATCTCATGAAAGTGAATTTTAATACAATCAAATCGAAATATATTAGTTTTCTAAACACAAGAACAAAATTTCCCTTCTACAAATGCAGTCATTTTTTTCCTTATATATTTCCTTGGAAAAAGCCATTTATCTTCTACAAGAAGAGGAAAAACGTTATAGTCATTATGAAAAGCATTGCTATATATAAAAAAAAATACTTAAGGCTAATTTGTTCCACCTTTATTTAACCTAGAGAGCACATTTCTAGGTTTTACTAATGGAATGTATCAAATTACTTGAGTAAAGTGGTAATGGTTGCAATTCAGGGCCCAGTATAACTAAAGGTGGCAGAGTTTGGCCTTAAGATGGGAAATATTGTACAGATTCTTGCTTGGAGTTAAGAAGAAGTGATACCAATAAATCACCTTGGCTTAAAGAACAAGCAAATTGTGCAGAGTATGCTTATCTTCTTTAAAAAACAGTGCTATACAAAAATATTTGCATAGTAACATTTCAAGCACAAAGTCACTAGATAGCTTACAAAGGCCTTTAAATGAGAAACTGTGCTGCTTTGAAAGACAGACAATTTGGAACTATCAATGTAAACTTGGGGGAAAACAGTCAGTGTCCTTTCTTACAGAGAGTCAAAGTTAAGAACAGCTAACTAAAGGTATTGGTTCAAAAAGTATTTTTGTACAGCAGGTGTAACAGTCGTAAGGAAGTAATCCAAAATGCCCAGGTTCCTCATATTACAGCAGAAAAAGTTTGTTCAACATTTCAAATGAGGCACTAGTTGCACATATTTTTGAATCCGTTCACAATCAAAACGTTCCAGTCCAACTAAAGATGACTTGCAAGTATTTCTTAGAATCCAGAAATCTTAGTGAAATAAGTCTTCAGAAGGTGGTGCATAAGAAAATCCAATGAATGCATCATCTGCTTCCAGCACACTGGCATTTACAATATTATAGTCAGAAGAAATGCAAACTGAACAGGGTACCATTTCTTCTGTAAATGCTGTGTCAAAGTTTCTGATGTCATCTGGACCAGACTAGGAAATAAAACATACAAATTGTTGTAAGAAAAAGGTATGATTTCTACCTCTAGTATTTCGTATTTCAGTTCAAACTGGAAGGTCTATTAATTTATCAACAAAACAATTTATCAGCAAAATAATCAATGGTACAATCTTACCAGGGAGAGTGTCCCAGGGTCCATAGGATATTGTGGACCTCCCTCTCTATGGGTGGAAGTAATGGAGGGAACCAAAAATAAAAATAGTTGTCCATACCTTCTGCCCTGGCCAGGACAAGTGGGCAGGGCTTAGGAAATAGCAGTAGCTCCACCACAGATCTTTACACCCTGATAGGATTGCTTTGCTAGTGTTAGTATATCTCATCATTATGATTACTTTAAAGCTCTGCTTGAAACTTTTTTTTTCAAACTTCTTTTTGCATATTTTTTATTGCTGCTGTTTTTTATAGCTAACTGTAATTACTTCTTGAATGAGTTCTTATATTCCAGTTTACTGAAGTATGAACTATTGTACCTACCACATTAGGATTAAACGGCGGTGGGATCTTTTTTTGTTCGAGGTCAGTCCAGCTGAGAGATTCAAAGAAGGGATGCCTCTGAATTTCAAGCTGAAATACAAGATACAATTGCATGATACATATACACTTGTCTTATACCGATCAGAAAGCAGTCTTTTGCCTTTGTCAAGTACTTTGCTGATTTATATAAAAAGGGAACAGAAAAGACACCAAAGATAGAGGAATATCTTAAAAAGAGTAATTTGCCAAAAATAAAAACAGATAAGTTAGCAGTATTAAATGAAGAAATAACAGGGCAAGAAGTCTTAAATGCAATAAGTTAAGTCAAGCAAAAGTTGGGAAATCGCCTGGACTGGATGAGCTATCACCTAAGTATTACAAGAAACTGAGTGAACAGCTTGTGAACCCTCTAAAAGATCTGATGAATGAAATTCTAAAAATAGGGAAGGTTCCAGAGACATGGAAAGAAGCATACATAACACTAATTCCAAAACAAGATTCAGATTTGATGTCAGTTTAAAATTATAGACCTATTTCTCTATTAAACAATGATTACAAACTGTTTGCGTACATCTTAGCAAACAGATTAAAAAAGGCTTTAGAGGAATATATTCATAGAGACCAAGCAGGATTTCTACCAGGTAGACAAATGAAAGATAATATAAGAAATATTTTGAATAGAATAGAATACCTGGAAGTTAGAAATGAAAAACAAGTGGCCCTAATGTTTATAGACACACAGAAAGCCTTTGATAATATCTCTTGGGACTTTATGAAAAAAGTCCCAGAAGAGATGGAATTTGGAGAAAATATATGAGGGGAGTCCAAGCTATTTACTCAGAACAAAGAGCAAAACTAATTTATGTATGCTGCAACAGCAGCAAGAATCTTGATTGCACAATATTGGAAGACAGAAGAAATACCATCAAAGGAATGGCAAGTAAAGCTAATGAACTATGCAGAATTGGCTAAGCTAACAGACAAACTACAAGAGGACAAAAAGGACTTCAAAAGAGTCTGGGAACTATTTACAGTTTATTTGCAGAAACAACAGAATGGACTGGATTCACTGGCAGGATTTGAATAAACTTTCAAAACTTCATTTGAGTAACACATATTTTAGAGAAATGATAAGGGATTTTATTTTTGTGTAGGAAAAGCAGGATACAATAAATAAAACTAAATAACTCAGCAGGGGGGGGGTTGAGGTAAGTCCAGAGGAGGGGAGGGAGAATAATTGTAAAATAACATGATGAATAAGATTTGTATCATTAATTGTTATAAAATTCAATAAATATTTTTTTTTAAAAAAGAAAGCAGTCTTTTGCTGCCAACAAAATAAACCTTTGTAATATGCTAGAGTAATATATTTCACAAGGCAAATATCCTACAGGAGCATAACTACTTGGGTGTTACATATGTTTTCAGTTTATGCTGAGCTAGCCAAGCTGAAGAAATAGTCCTAATTGGAAAATGCATTTTGTTTACTTAAAGCAACTGCAGTAGCCAGACTCAGATTATTTAAATGGTTCCTATCAATAAATTTCCACACCTTTTAGGATTGCCTTGGCAACTGATAATTTTCAAAGGAAAGTCAATATTTAGAATTCTAAATTGATGTTATAACTCTAAGCTTGACATTGCCTATTGATTGATTGATTTCTTCAGATACATTACGTACAAAATCTTCTCTAGCTCCAAGTCTGTTTTGTCTCTCCTTCTCCAAAAGTTCTTCTAGAATAGACCAAGCCGTAAGACTGATGCCTGGCCTTAAATGTAGGGGTTTGTGGAGAATATTTTCATACATCTCAGCAACATCACGGCAGTAAAAGGGCGGCTGGAGAGGGCAAGGAAAACACACAGTTAGGATGCTAAACTAAAAATCACTAGGCTTATTCAAGAAATGTCGATAAATGAATAATTTGGAATGTTCACTCATGCTAGATTGGACAGAGTTCACTTCAGAGATCACAAGGCAGAATAGTCAAGAACACCTGTTTAATCTGTGTAGCTAGTTCATGTCATATAAAGGCAAGAAAGGGGCTTTTTTGACCACCACTTTGGACCACTTGTCTCTTGGATACTCATAAAGTAGCTTATGAAGCACTATCAGCCCTTCTTAATAGCTGATTTAAGAATTTTGCTGAAAACTGTTATACACCAGAACAATATAAATAGCAACTATATACAAAAATTGCTTGTAGTGCAAGCAATTGTGTGGCCTTTTGTAAGGTCAGTAAAGCATTTTATAATAAAGAAAGAAGAGGAAGAGTAACCCTCTCCAGCATTCTCCTAAATGCAGAAAAAAACATACTCTTCAGCATAAGTATTACAAGCCTGTAATAGATACATTTTACTCTGGTATCTAGGCGAAATACAAGAGCAAATGAGAACATGTTGCTTATGTCCTGGACATTGACACTGACAGCCTTTTCTAGTTAATTCCATTCTATTTAGCAATGAATAGCATCACTGCCACTTCAGTTGTCTGTTCCATCTGTGCTGGGTGACATAATCTGTTTACAGTAGAAAGTCAGGAAATTAACAACATAAAACCAAAAGCAGCACTAGACAATGCAACAAGATCTGCTAAGTATTTATCAAATTTTATTAGGCAGTCAAGCCCAACAAAACCAAGTAACCTGTTCATAAATATGAATCTGGAATGTAAGATGTGTTCTTAATATTGTGAATGATAGGAACAGTTCTGTGAAATCAGAGCATTGGTGCCTCTGAGTCAACATCCCATTTCCAACAGCGGAACCCCACAATAGGACAGGAAGACAAAGACTCTTCTCTGTTTCCCCACAACAACCGCTTTGCAGAGACATCTGGAAGTACTGCTTTAAATATGATGCGTGAAAAACATGAAAATTCTTACCAGACCATATAGCATTTCATACAAAACAGCACCAAGGCACCACCAGTCTACTGTGTTGTCATAGGGTTGCTTTCTGATCACCTCTGGGGCCAGGTACTATAGAGGAAAAGAAGTTTGACGACTAACTCAGAGATACAGCTCCTCTTGCCAAATGAAATATTGCATGAGAGAGTATTGTTACTTTGACAAAGGCAGCGCAAAAATGTCTTGATTATAATCTAGTAATATTAGAAATCACTAATAGCAGCACTGAAACACATTTCTGTGCACTCATTGCCTTTGCTCTTCTGTAAGCTCTCTAGAAAGCTTGGTCCACTGTTAAAGAATCCTTATACAGTTGTACCTCGGGTTAACCCAGAAATAGTACCTCGGGTTAAGAACTTTGCTTCAGGGTGAGAACAGAAATCGCACAGCAGCGATGTGGCGGCAGCGGGAGGCCCCATTAGCTAAAGTGGTACCTCAGGGTAAGAACAGTTTCAGGTTAAGAACGGAACTCCAGAATGAATTAAGTTCTTAAGCCGAGGTACCACTGTAGTCAGGTCTGTGAAGATTGTCTGAGGCCCAGGGTGGGAGTCTTGTTAGAATAAAGTTATAAACACAAACAAAAAGGCAGACAGTGCCTGGCTGGACCAGCCAGCCATCTTAGCCTCCTGAGGCACAGGGTATGTGTACCTGGCTGTCCCCAGTCTCTGCATGGGCCTGATTATAGTTAACTGTAACTTTGAGAACTGGTGTCCAAATGTACTTTCCCCCCTTCTTCCCTTTGTGTTGCATCTTTTAGGTTGTAAGCCTGAGGGAGGAGACCCTCCTTTTAAAAAAAATGATCTGAAAGCCTTTTTGGCTGAAGAGGGGGGTAACAATGCATTAAATAAATAATAAAATAGCACACACCCCAATGTTTAGCCTGTGTTCATTTTCTTACAATGTATACTTAAAATATTGTTTCCAAGTCTGTCACTACAAGGCCCATATATGCACTAACATTTTCCCCACTAAGAAAACATAGCAGCTGAAATTATTTTGCCCTTGTGACAAAGCCTATGAGTTTGCTTTTCAGTAAAAAGAGCACCAGCACAGAGTAGCATGTAGCTTGTCTCTTACATTGGTACAGACCCACTGATTCAAACACTTCCTCCCCACCACAGCAAGGTTTTGCAAAATGCACTGCAAAATATTTTCTTAAGTCATGCAAAGAAATTTACATACCTCTGGTGTACCACAAAATGTTGCTGTAGTTTCTGAAGTAGCAATTCCTTCTTTACAAAGCCCAAAATCTGTTAAAACAACATGCCCCTGCATTGAAAACAAACATTTTACTGTAAAATAATGCAGGTTGTTAGTGATCATATTAAAAATAAAACCTGGGGCAACAGGAAAATATATTTAATGCCTACCAGTGAGTCTAGAAGGATATTCTCTGGCTTCAAATCCCTGGTCACACGCACAAAAAGAAAGATAGTTCAGAATAGGATTGTAAGCAGCACGTTTAGCAAATAATACACACTTTCTTACATAAGCTTTTAAAAAGAAATCAGGCCTCTGTGGAAACCATGATTTGTGAGCATGAGAAACAAATGCACATACAATAATACAAAATGTTGGCATTCAGCTTTGTGGTCATTTAGACTACAACTAAATGTTGTAAATTATTACCTTTAATTATTATAAATTATTACCTGTATACAATGTTTATGGAGTGTAGGTAACCCAATGCACTGGCTATTTCAGCAGCATAAAACCTGGCTCTGTGTTCAGGAAAGGAACGCTCTTTTTGCAGATGAAAGAAGAGCTGCAAATATGCAGAGTGCAAGTTAAAAGAATGCAGCATTAAAAACAAAATAGATGGTGTCATTCTTAATGATAGATTAGTAGAACTGGCGATTTCCCTATGAACAACTATAAAAACAGTGAAAACAGATTCTCTATGTGCATAATCATTCACATCCTTCACATCCTTCCTTTAATCATTTCCTTATTTTGTCACATCTGTAGACCCAGCATACTTGGGCCACAGCTGGTAAATGAGGTAGATTTATGTTTAGATGTGGGGCTAATATAAACTGCTACTGTGATGGCGTAAGCTGGTTGTTCCATATGCTGAGAATCAACACCATATTTCCAGCAGACTTGCTACAGAATCTAAGTGATGCAACAATATAACCATCTTGAATTAAGTTGACTCAGTTCATTATTGCAGCTTCTAAGTGAGTCTAAACTAGCGGTTCTGTCGATTTCAATGGGCACCACATTGCCACAATACAAAGACCCAAAAATATACCTACCTCCCCTCCATTAACAAAATCCAGAACAAAGTAAAGCTTCTCTGTAGTTTGGAATGAATATTGCAATCCAACTAAAAATGGATGCTTCACATTTTTCAACAGCACATTACGTTCAGCCATAATATGTTTTTGCTGCAAGGAAGTGAAAGGTCAATAAGTAAATAGGAACAATTTGGTAATTGGGAGGGAAAAATAAAATATCTATTTCCTTTCACCTCTTTCCTGTTGAGAATAATCTTTTTCTGCAGCACTTTAACGGCATAGAACTTCCCATCCAGTTTTCGTTTTGCAAGAAGAACCTGAAGAAGAATTTGCATATAGTGTGAAAGTCTGTTCTTGCACTAAAGTGTTAAAAGTAAAGGAACACCACTAAATTTCAACTTCTTAGCTTTTCACAAATACACAGAGGGTGCAGCCTTTATCAAGACTATCTGTCCCTGTAGTAATAATAATAATAATAATTTATATCCCGCTCTCCCTAGCCAAAGCCTGAGAGCGGCTAACAACAGTAAAAATAACACAGTTTACATAAAATCACAATCAATTAATTGAAATACATTCTAAAATCAGTTCATTCTAAAATGAAGACCACTATTGCTACTCTTTCTGGCAGCAGCAGCCCAGGACCTGAGACAGAAGTTTCTCTCATCACCTGCCAGCTATTCCTTTTTCCCCTTGAGATGTAAAGGATTGAACATATAACTCCCTGTATGCAATACGTGTGCTATAATCCCTCACCTCATGCCATCAGCAAAAGCGGATTTCTCCACAAAAGAAGCTCAGGTGGAAAAGTATGACAGAAGAATACATAAAACAATTAAAATTAGGCCTACCTTGCCAAAGCTGCCCTTCCCAATAACTCTCAGGAAGTCAAAATCTGTTGGTTTAGCACTGGAAGGGATTGAGGAAAAAGAGGGTTACTTAAAGTAGTCAGGATGGTTTTATTTAGCAGTCCAATGACAGACATGGCACACATTCCAACCATCATTATTTCTCTTCCAAGTGACCATCCCTTCTATATTATCTGTACTCTCTTCCACAATTCCCATTTAGCCATCAGGCATCTACTCCTTTGCAGCCTCTCTGAGCAACAACCAATCCACATAGCATTTCCTGCTTTTATTCATCACTGTCCTCCACATTTGGTTTTGCTTGCTTGTTTTTGCTCAACATTTGTTGATTCCCAGAACTTTGTCATTCCCCCTTTAGTTTGCACTAAGCTCACAAGAAATATTCTATTGGTACTGATTTGGGGAGGAGGAACTTCTTCTAAAGCTGCTCAAAAGGGCAAATACATGCATGGAGCTGCTTGAATTTTTTCATGGTTAATAAATTCAGTCTAACGTTCGGTTTATATTTAACTAAAAACCTACTGAGGATTTCCAGATGGCCCCAGGTTGATATTCTGTGAGGTAGAGTTTGGCTGTTGAAAGAAAGAGGACACAAAAGAATAATAAGAGTCACATCAAGGTTTTAATTATTTTTATTTGCTAGAAAGAACATTTATTCCTACATTCTCAAGAGCAGACCTATCAATCTCAATAGATCTACCCTAACTATGACTAATGATTCTATAAGATCAGACAGCACTTTGTACACCAAGCACTGAATAATAGATGAACAAAATATGTATACAAGGCTTTAAAGTAAGTAGTGAGAGAGTTGGCCTTGAGTATTTCCTTAGAACTAGGATAATCTCAGAGCAGTTTTGATGATAAGCAAGCAGCATCTGTTGTTGTTATGTTTACTATTTTAACATCCTAGATGTGCTTGTAACTTGGCTGTTGGAAGACCAAAGGATCCAAACCAATATTATAAATATAATAGTCATAATCTTTACTGGAACACAGGATGCATGGCAATAAAATAGGCAGAAGAATAGAAAGTAGTCCAAGATTCAAATAGTGGAATTACCGTTTATGAAATATCATGTGGACTTACAATTCTAATTATGGATGAGGAGATACAAGCAGTGCTTTACTTTCCATTACACTGTACAACAAGAATCCACACTTTCTAGGAAGGAACCCAGAAGTTTTAATTACCTTTTGACTGTTCCTTTCATCTTCATCTTCAGATGGATCATAATGGTGCTTTGGATTGTTCATCTGAAGAAATGCTTGGACATCTGGGCTAAAAAAAGGGGTGGAGATTAAATCCATCCATTATAAATAATAGTACATTTATACTTTTTCAATGTGAGCAGAGGAAGCTTCTCTATTTCACTACTTTCAGAAAGAAACATTACCAAATTTCTATTTTATCTGCACATAAACATAAATAAAACAGGAGCAGAAACTATAATGACTACGTAAGACGGAAACTGAATCAAATCAGGGAGTTAATCTAACTGCATTATTCCCTGTTTTTATTCAATTTCCATGTTACAATTTCAGAGTTTGTTAATTAGAACCAAATTTCCACTTCCACTTCTAGAGTGTATACTAATTGGATAACTTGTGAACACCACCTGGAATAAGCCATTTCCTTTCTAACACCTTCAGCATTACTGTCATTTTCTGTTTCTAATTTGCTAATTTAATTAAAACTAAACTTAAACTAGCACAGAGAAAATTGCACACAACCAAATGCAAAGCAACAGAAACTCCAGCAGCAAAAGCTAGTGCCACGGTCAATGAACTCTGCTAAAAGCCTTCTTAAAAAAAAGAAAGAAGAAGAAGAAGAAGAAGAGGAAGAGGAGGAGTTTGGATTTGATATCCCGCCTTTCACTCCCTTTAAGGAGTCTCAAAGCAGCTAACATTCTCCTTTCCCTTCCTCCCCCACAACAAACACTCTGTGAGGTGAGTGGGGCTGAGACTTCAGAGAAGTGTGACTGGCCCAAGGTCACCCAGCAGCTGCAGGTGGAGGAGCGGAGACGCGAATCCGGTTCTCCAGATTACGAGACTACCGCTCTTAACCACTACACCACACTGGCTCTCCAGCTTTGTGTTAACAAGCTACAGGGAAGTCACCCAGGAAGTTGCCAAACTTGCCTCAGCTGGCTTATGTCCTACCATGGAATAGGTACTGCTCTGTATTCGTACAATTCAGGCATAGGCAAACTCAGCCCTCTAGATGTTTTGGGATTACAACTCCCATCATCCCTAGCTAACGGGACCAGTAGTCAGGGATGATGGGAGTTGTAGCCCCAAAACATCTGGAGGGCCAAGTTTGCCTATGCCTGGTACAATTCTTATATCCCTTGTGGATGGGTATAATAACAATGCCTCCCCCTTTAATCAGGGAACATGAGGAGGTACATTTGGAAAGAGGCACTCCTGGAGAGATACAGGCCTCTGACCGTGAAGGTTTTAAAAGCTACTGTCAGCACCTTCAGCTGGACCTGGAAACTAAAAGAAACCCACAAGGCTGAGCCAGAACTGGAACAACATGCTCCCTGTGACCCTTATTTCTCAAGAGAAGCTTAGCATGCTGCAGTATCTGAGGCTTCCGAACAGTCTCCAAAAGGCAGCTCAGTGTAGAGCACTGTGCAATAGCCAATTCAAGAGTGCATCAAGTTTAAATGGCCCCGGGAGGATTACAAATCAGGGAACAAGAGTGGGTGTTTCAAATCTTTAAAGTATGTTGTCCACATCCTTGGACAACAAGAGTTTAAAATACCTATCAGGAGTGGATCAGCAGATAATTCAGATACTGCTCTCAGACTTCACCAATAACAAAATTTGTGTGGGTAGATGCAAGAGATTTTATCTGATAAAATGTTTAAGAGATAGATTTATTTTAACATGAAAGCTCAATTGGCAACATTTGGGCTTTTTTACCACCTTAGCACAGAATTAAAATGGAGCTTTAAACTTCGCCCAAGTTTTCTTCCCATCTCTCCAGCAGCCTCATATTACAGAGCTCTGGATTAAAACGAGGAACACACCCAAGACCACTGTCTGATAAGGTAATGTCTAAATTCAATTGCATCGTGAGCCAGACCACATTTGTCAATTTCATTAAGCCACCAGGCTGGTGAAAGGAAGGCTGGCATCAACAGGCAAATTCCTCAGAAAGTTCTGGAATCAGTTTCTGAAGATGGACCAGTCAGAGAAGCTCAAATTTTGTACCCTCATTAAACTTATTGAAGCACTTCAGGAACATCTAACTCTGCATAGTGACATGTGGCTAAGAAAAACAGTACGTCCGGGCTTCTTTTCAGATTCTTTAAGGTACTAACATGTTTTGCCAACTAGTGAAACTGCACAGTCTAGAAACCTCTGTTTCTTCTATTTAGATAAAGTGTAACTTCAAAGTATTATTGAGGCTTGAATTATGATTATCAAAGGCAGGCACAATATTTAATTATAATTTGATATTTATGAAATTTACAGCTTTGAGAACTTTCCTTTGGGATGGAAAGGTAGGATTTTAAAAAATCTCATAGTAAGTCTTATTTAGGGAAGTCAATGACTGATGAACATTAGACTTTCCTTCCTGGAAGGAGCAAACCAGTCCATCTAGTTGAGCATTCTGTCTAATCATGGTCAGCCAGATGCCCCTGAAATACTCTCAAGGAAGACCTCATGGTGATTAGCCTTTCCTTTTTGCATGTGTAGCATCTGGTAGTCACAGGTGCATTTTTTTTAAACAAAACTGCTTATAGTGGAGTACTTAGAAGCAATTTGTAAATAGCTTCCTTATACGGTTGATAACATACCCTTACTTCTAGGAAAATATATGTGTGTGTGTTAACTTACTGATTGCAAAGTTCTGGCTGTCGTACTAAATTCTGAATGAATTCATTCAACCCTGCTCTTCTCTGCTTAATGAAATCTGAAAGAAAATTAGGAAGGACCATACATTAGATTTCTTTTTTTAAAAAATTGAAGTTTACACTTTTTTTCAGATTACTTCAGTGTTAATCAGTTCGATAATGTAAAGACAAAGGCCCACATGCTCCTGTTATCCTGACTGTATCCTCTAAGGGTCAATGGGTTGGTGAAACTGACTAGACCAGATTGCAAGAAGCTTCTGGTCTTCAGACAAATAAGAGCTCTTACAAAAACAATAAGAGATACACAAATACATGTGAATACGCACCAATCCTTTCAAACAACAGTTTTAGTTCCACAAATGTTCCAGACCATTAAAATGGTGGAGAGAAGGCTTGGGCCAATGACATGTTGGGACAGCCCCATGGTTGTCAGGGCAGCCATGAAGTCCTGAGCTGTCGATTGCCTCTGCATGGATGTCGAAGTCCCCCAAATCCAGCAGTACTGGAAGCCTCAAGACCAGCTCTTTCAGCAAAGGCAAGGACACTGCTGGGCAGCGTGGCAGGAGGTGAACCAGCAGATTCTCTCATCTGTCCTGATTGTCTAATGCTGGGAACACACACTCTAGATCCTGCCCCCACCCCACAACTGGACAGAGGGCCTGGAGAGAGAGAAAATTTCTAGGGACCACAGCAACTCCCCAACTCTCAAGTCTACCCAGATACTGAACTGTGTGGGCACAGCTGGGTGATGCCAACTGTACCCTGTTCACCCACCCAAGTCTTAGTGATACAGACCAGATTGGCCTGCTCATCCACAATCAGATAATGGATGAGGGAGGTCAGAGTTGACCTGGCATTCAGCAGCAGCAGTCTCAAAGGCTGACTTATACGACAACAGCAATTCCCCAGTTGGAGGAGGGTCTGGCACTTGGCACAATCACTAAGTGCCTGTGCTGTGTGCCCCTTACTTGGCCTGCTCCACCTCCCACAGCACACCTCTCCCTACCCTGTAGATACTTGCTTCATTACCCATTTATTATCCTATCATCCAATCTTTACAAAATTTAACAAAGAAAGAAATCTGGTGCAACATGTATGGATATAATATATGCAGTAGAAAGGACATGTTGAATGAATCAAGGTTGACAGCTGAGTTTGAGAAGATATAACAGAAACTTTATTTGCATTTAAATAAGCATAAATTGGTCTGGTTGTTTACAGAATTACTAAAATGGAAAGTAATTTACATCCCTTATATTTTATTAGCATTATACATTCCACAATGGACCAGAATATACCACTTACAATATAACAAATGAATGGTAGTGATGTGCATGAAACCTGCTGCATTAAGCACCATCATGGTTTTTTAAATAAAAACAACAACCACCCCTGATCCTTAATGCGCTTGAGTTGGCAGAATTCCACTGATTAACAAAGTCTTGATTTCAACCTGTTTCAAAAGTCTTAAGCTATAAATAGAATTAAGTCAGCACTGAACCAAGATTTTCAAGGGATCTAATCACAGATTTGTGCAGAGAGACTAAAAGGTCAAACCAGCCCTTTGCTTGGTAAGGGTTTGTGCCACATGTCAGTCCACATAGAATCAACATAAAATGTGCCCCAAGAGGAGGGTCATAAACAAACACTATGCGCTACAAGTATGTGGTACCAGCAGATCAGATGGCTCAAAAGCTAAGAACTCTAATACCCAGTCATACTGTATTACTATTAAAAATAACTTTAAACAGACACTATGTTAGAGTTTATTGGAATTATAAACACAAATAGCATTTCTTACTTTGCAGCAGTACTTTAGAATATAGACATGCCAGGAAAAACATAACACCTTCATCCACAAGCCATACAATGATGCAACTAATCCTGCATGCCAAAAATACCTCATTCCGTTCTCCCCCAAGCCCCAGAACTCTAGCCCGATCCTGTGCTCAGTGAAAAGCTGCTTTTAATTCTCAGGGGAGAATTCTATGTGGACGTTCAGGAGATGCAACCTAATGCCATACATTCACCATCGCCTGCATCATACATTTCTACATAAAATCCAAATGTCGCATGTGCAATGTTGTACTTGTAGCTTGAGGATTTTTAAACCCCTGTGGTCCTCCATTATTTACCCATCCCTTTTCTTGCAAGTGTATTTTCAGGTCTACAAGCAGATATATGACGTTGATTGCAAGGTAAATCAGCTTAATGTTTTCCTTTACTATACAGACAAATGTTTTCAAGGAAAGAAAATCAGATACTGCACTCTGGCAATCAGCTACTCTGCATTAATACTCTGTGGATTTTGAAAGACAGAGAACACACATTCACCAATCAATGCACGTCAGTTACACCGTGTGAAAATTACTGGCAAGTTGTAGTTAATGGGCAAGGATTTCCTATAAAGGCAAAAAGCAACCAAAAAAGTCCACCGACTTTTGGCCTATGGTATCTAACTCCAACCATTTAGTAGGCTTTAAAAATAGCCTCTGCAGACACTGTTTTTAAAAAGAGCAATAAAAGAAGAAAAGTACTTATGTGACTTACCTGGATCAAAATTGTCTCCAAATATTCTTTTAGCAGGAATCTTCAAGTTCATGGTGGGAAATTGTTTCCTTAGCTGAAATACACAAAACACACAGGTAGTTTAACTTTGGAGTATAGATACCTTCCAGACACAGTTGTATTGGCAGAGGGTCATTCCTTGATTCAATTTTAGCACAACTCCCTTTACTTACTGTATTATACAGTTTATCAAACTCAGCGTATCGCCTGAAGACGAACCATTCATTATTGCCAACTGAGACCAAAACTTTGTAAACCTGTAGGGATAGAAAAGTAAAATTAGTGAGAAATGCAAAGATTAAAATAACACAGTTGTGAGTTAATGAACCTGTGTATGTTTGTTGCTTGTTTACCTATTTAATCTTTGAGCCTGAGTTTTATACATAATTACAGGATAAGACTGAAAGCCCACTACATTCTCCAATACAGGGCTGCTGAACACATTAGGATTTTTCAACATGAAGATACCAAGAGCGTCAGTGCAGAACACCCAAAACAGAGTCTCCAAGTAAATGCCACAACAATAAGAGCTTATTGTTAAAATTGCATATATAGAACAGCATTTTTCAGCATTGCTATCTCCTGTTAAGTATCTTGGATCCCTGGACCCGTGAGAAAAACATGACTTATGGAATGGGATTTTCCTTTCTCCTTCTTCCCACGGTGCTCATCAAAGAGTCAGTCTTGAATGCTGGGGAATCATTAGAGAGGTGTGGAGGCTGCAGAAGGGTGGGAGAGTCAGCAAAGGTTTTGGCCTCTCTTCTACAAATGGATATGCCTTTTCACTTGTGCTAGATACTTTTTGATCTATGCCAGTAAAAACAGGCTATTACAATATTTCCAGGGCCTAACATCCAGGGAAACAAAATGTTTCTAGGGGTAGCTTTTAAATTAAACTTTAATGAAAGTGAAAAGTTGCAGATAGAAACTATAGAGTTATGTTAGATTTATCCTGAAAGGGTTGAAAATGTACAGTAGTTAAGCAATTGCTTAAAAAGAATGTAGTGCAAGAACAGTAACCTTCCATAATAACTGAACTGCGCATGATTAGAGAACATATTCTCTAGAAATTAGAACAGCCACTATTTATAGTGAGCAGGACTAGATGCTGCAAAGCTGTACATGTTATATTAAATGTATGGTCTGCAAATTTACAACGGAGACTCCTGATTCAAAGGGAACATTAATTTGCACACAGCTTTGCTAGGTACATTTTTTAAAGGCAAATTCTACTTTGTATGGTCATCTATTCTTAGCTACTTGCAAATCAAGGAAAAAAATAATAGTAGTATACATATTCAGTACGTATACATGGCAAAAGGACACCAGGGGAAACATCTAACCAATAATCAATGGCAATTTATTTTCACATCCATTCTGGCTATTTCTTTTTTTTTTAAAGAATATTTTTTTATTAACCGACCAATCACATCAAATCAAACCAAATTACATAAATTCCAAATTACACAGCCGAATTTTAAATTTTTGTTGGGGGTACCCATATTTCAAGTTCCGAAGGGGATCCAATCAACTTCTTGCTTCTTACTGCTGTTTTAATGTCCACAAATCTAACCTTATGATGTTCACAGTACTATTCAGTCCTTTCTTGTTGTTTTTCCACATCTCTTGTTGTTATTTTTATATATTTTTCCTTTCTCTTTGTGACCTCTGATAGTCTCCACAAGCTGGTTAGAACAGTTTCTTAATCCTGCGTGGATATATATTTTTTTATCCAGTAGCCATATCCAGACGTTTTCCATATAACATCACTTCCATTCATCAAAACAGTCTTAGCGTCATTAATCTTCACCAATCTGCCTCCTTTCTCAAAACCTCTGAGGAGATTCACCAGGAATGCAGTCTGAAAACAAGTCTGTTCTTCCTCCCGGCTATAAATCCTTTGGCAAGATAGCGACTCCGAATTAATTGCTGCGCCATTCCAAAAGCTCTTATTGCTTCTCGATCTCCATAAAGCATACTTTTGGTTAAAGTTTATCTCCACACAGACCTTAATCATCCTGCTTGGGTCAGTTCAACCGACGATTCTAATGAGGAGGGGTTCTTGTAAATCACATAGAAGGAAAGTAAAAAAGGTCCCGTCCCCCCCATTCAGTCCCGTTGTCAACATACTCAGCCTTTGGCGTATCTTCATCGTAAAATATTCCTGTTTCTCCAACCCATCGTCTTCTTTCGCAGAGGTTACTTAAATTAGCAGACTTCACTCCCCTTCTTCACTTGAAATATGTGCATTTGCTTCTTTTATAATTAATTATTCCAAATTGCTGCAGCTAGTGCGCGATCAGTGACAGCGTGTAGGAGAGCCGAGGTCCACAAGGGGGCATTCTGCCTAGGGCCCTCACCCCCTTCTTTCAAATTAGGGGGTGATTTATGGGCACAGCAGGCAAAGGCAGTGTTCCCCATTTCCTTGGGGCAACAAGGGAGGCTGCCTACTCCCATAACAGCCTCTTAATTACCCCGTGTGGGTCGAAGAGATGGTATTGTCGGTCATCTTCCAAAGCACCCCTAGTGGCCCCCCCCCATTCTGGCTATTTCTGCCAGTATAAGCATAACAAAAAAACATGGTAAATGGAATAGTACTATTACTACTACTACTATTAACCCAGTGGTATTTAACACTAGACAATATACAATAGATTCACTGTTTGGATTACTCAAACTGCTGAAAAAGACGGATGGGAGAAAATTGGATTTTTTAAAACACAAATGATGGAAATGTTTACAGATTAAGAAACTCTGGATAAGCATTTCTGGATGTAAACTCGAACTGCATTATGAAGTAATCAGATTAAGATGTATAAATAATAGTACAGATTAAGAACTGAAGTAGCTGGTAATGTGTTACTAATGGCATATTGATTGCTGCCAAGTGGAAACTCCCAACCATTCCAACTATAATGAAGTAGTTTAACAAGGTTTGTCACACAAAGCTAAACTGGAAAGAGTTTGATGTATAGTATGTGCAATTATAAACGGCATTTTTGTTGTCTCACGCCATCTATTTGCTAGGTACTGTCAGCCTTTCTCAACCTTGTGTCCCCAGATGTTTTTGGCCTACAACTCCCATCATCCCTGACCACTGGTCCCGTGAGCTAGGGATCATGGGAGTTGCAGGCCAAAAACATCTGGGGACACAAGGTTGAGAAAGGCTGGTCTACACCATCATAATTTAAGTTTTTATATGAGTTGCCACATAATGATCATACAGCAAAGTAAAAATATAAGTATGCAAATGAGAAAAACAGGTTGAATGTGTTGATTATTTGGGTTTTTGTTTTCAGTAAAAACTAACACATATTACTAATCAAGGTTTCTTAAATCAGGTGACAGCCCAACCTCTTAAGATATTATCCCAAAAAAATTGTTTATTGCTAGTAACAATCAGGAAGTGCAGCTCATTAATTCCACAGCAGAACCAGCATACCCTCTGGTTCTCAAAGAATTATGGGGGGGGGGGAAACCTATTAAATCGTGAGTTTGCACTTACTTTGGAATTCAAGAAACCAATTTAGAAGGCCATAATGTATGTTATGTGAACTCAGATCTCCCAATGGATTTATTTACCTCCTCACTTTAATATGGCCACAGGAGCTATAGTTTTTGTTTGTTTGTTTGTTTCTAAATTCATTGTGTGCTTTTGGTTTGTTGTTGATGTTTTTAAGAACATTTTCAAATACAAATATAAGAACTCAACAATTAACAAAATATCCTTTCTTGTTTGCATGTTGTAAGTAAATGTAAATAATGTTTTTGTCCTCACTATTCTTTACCTACTATCAAGAAGACATTCACTCTTAATTAGTCAATCCATATAACACTATATCCCTTAATCCATATGAAGCAGAGGACTCACATTTCATTTCCAAAATAAAAATATAGTTTAGCCTTTCCAACCTTCTTATCTATTTATGTTATGAATGGGAAACACTTTTCCTTCAGCGGTCCTAAAGGAGACACCTTGACCCTAATCCTTTTCAGTTTTCCCCAAATTAATTACCCCTCCATGGGATGTGGGTGGCGCTGTGGTCTAAACCACAGAGCCTAGGGCTTGCCAATCAGAAGGTTGGCAGTTTGAATCCCCACAATGGGGTGAGCTCCCGTTGCTCGGTCCCAGCTCCTGCCAACCTAGCAGTTCGAAAGCACGTCAAAGTGCAAGTAAATAAACAGGTACCGCTCCGGCAGGAAGGTAAACGGTGTTTCCGTGCGCTGCTCTGGTTCGCCAGAAGCAGCATAGTCATGCTGGCCACATGACCCAGTAGCTGTCTGCAGACAAACGCAAACTCCCTCGGCCAGTAAAGCAAGATGAGTGCTGCAACCCCAGAGTCTTCTGCGACTGACCTTAATGGTCAGGGGTCCCTTTACCTTTACCTTTAATTACCCTTCCAGCCAGCAAAACAACCTGCAGTGGGGGAAAAGGGTGTACCCGTCATGCTTTTTTCCCCCTACTCTATTCTAAGAGCAGCTTGTGGGAGGGGTTAATTAGGAATGGTGTAGGATGAAAGTATTAAATATCTCCTCTTTCACTGATCCACTCAATATTTTCCTTTTCACACCTATTACAATCCTGACGCTTCCTGTTAGTCCCATTTTGATATAACAAGGCCCATTTTTAAGTTCCATTTTGATCTAACAAGACTTCTGCTTTGGCTACATCAAGGAACAGTATTTTCCTTCGGAGGTAAGGAGAGACGGCTACAATATATTTGCATTATATTGATGGAGGGGGTGCCAGAGAGGGTAGGAAGAGTGCTATGATGGTCAACATCATTCAGCTGCAGAGGAAACTGCTCAGCAAAACAAAATTAGACCATGTTTTTGAAAGAAGTACTAGGTTGTTGTCATTACAATCCAGCAATTTCCAAAACCTACTGAAGAAGAATACTATTGAAATATTGTTTAGTCGAATAACAAAATACAGAAGGTTGTCCAATGCCAAAATTACACACAGAATAAAAATACAAATCACATCCAGAGAAGCTACTGGGATGGGGTGGGGAGAAAGAACAGGAAACAATGAAAGGGAAACAGAAGCAAAAGGCACCAAGACTAACAAAGAGGGGAAATAGTGTAATTTAATGTGTTTGCATTCAATGGGGTTTTTTAAATAAATAAAAAGATCCACTGTCTATGCTGTTGCTTTCTGCTTTTTATAATGCTGATCAGCAACTTACATAAATTTGATCTGCTATGCAGTTCAGATGTTTAAAAGCCTTTAACAACATAAGTGTTACAATATCCTTGGGTTCCCCTTTTTTATGTGTACTAAATTCTACAATACGCATAAAATCAGAGTTAACACATTAACCTTCACACCCAAATTTGCATATATGCTAATAGGCATGATTTGGAAACAACACTAAACATATTTTGTTTTAAGGGATCAATCAACATCAGGCTTGCTTCTTGTTTCATCTGAACTGAGTTAATCTGAACGATGGTTTGTTGAAACAAGCCAGAATAATAAACGATGCTTTGATTCTGGCTTGTTTAAATAAACTACCGTTTAAACCAGGCATAGGCAAACTCGGCCCTCCAGATGTTTTGAGACTACAATTCCCATCATCTCTGACCACTGGTACTGTTAGCTAGGGATGATGGGAGTTGTAGTCCCAAAACATCTGGAGGGCTGAGTTTGCCTATGCCTAGTTTAAGCTAACCACAGTATTTGGATGTGTAAACAGGGAGCACATACTTCTAATCTCTTCCTCATGCAGGAAGGGAGGGCAAACCATGTCAGCCCAAGGCTTGCTCACATAGTGCTAAATAATGGTTCAACATTACATCCAAACCACGCCATTAACTGAATATGAAATGGAGCACAAGAATAAGCCCCCATTGACTGAGAAAAGTGCTTTATGCTCACATACTTACAGTAAATCTTTTTTTCTTCACTCTGTGTTCATCAGAGCTGGGGATGCTAACACTTGGGCAGCTTTCCTTGACATCCATTATATGTTGTCTTTAGGCAAAAATTCAAGACCACCACACCAGGTATAGCAAAATGTAGAAAATGTCAGCAGTATTGATCTAAAACATGCAGCCTCTCTTGTGTAAATTTAAATTCCATCATGCAAACCTTAAATAAAACGAAACAAAAAGTTCAGCAGGTGACTGATTTGAATCATGGCTGCAAACTAAATTTTAATGATTTTCTAAATAAAGGTTATCTTTCCATTTTTGTATAAAGTGAAGATGATACAAGTGAGATGTCCTGGGAACTGGAGGGCAGTCAAGTCTTAAGAATAATAGCAGCGTGGCTATAGTAAGGCTTGGTGGTTGTATATGCAGACATAAGAAACGTACCAGTTGTGTTAGGTTCTTTTAACTCCAAAATACCACCATCACTAAAACATGGTTGGTAAATAACAAAATACTACTGTAACTTGTTTATGTAACATATATGATATATTCATAGAGCTTTTCATGCATTTTCTTATTAATCCTTACAAGAGGAATATAACATAGATTAGTATTATTATTACATTACAGGTAGGGGCACAGAAATAAAGGTTTGCCTAAAGCCACATGGTTAGTCTGTGGCTAAGATGAGATAGGAACTTCCTTGCTGAAACTTGCAGGCAGGCATTTGTTTGTTTATGTATGCTTGTTTACTCAAAATTAAATCCCTACCTGTGATGGGAATTGGTAAGAGGATACATTAATTATATTTACTCTTCTAGAGACCCACATGTGTGGGTTAACAAACAAAAAAAAAGTGGCTGGTGGTGCCTATTTTTAAAACCACGGGGCTAGCACACAGAGAGCCCTAGTAGCAGAGTATTGAATCCCATTGTTCGACAGATTAATGAAGCATAGGAATAGGCTATTAAATATTTAAATATATTCAGCTGCAAGAAGCAGCTGACTCCTCCACCCTCATGCACTGAAGCAGACCACACTTTGAAGTAAGTTTAAATATGCTTTACTTACTTAATTGTGGTCACAGTCATGCATTTTCCTTTATGCAACAGCAGTAAGATAATGCAGGTAAAATACTTCATTGAAATACAGCTAGGTTTGACTGCTAAAATCTCCCACAACCTACTCATACGATACTTCATTCGTCCTTATGGTAAGAAGGGCAGGATATAAATTCAATAAATTTTTACATGTGTACAAAAGGTGGTGTCAACACATTAAGGCAGGGAGTGCAATTCTGCTCCTCTTCTCTGCATTTTGACAGTGTGCAAATGACTCTTATCTCCAGTGAGTTGCTCTAGAGGCAGCAGTTTGAGGTTCTTGCTTTGGTGCTCTGACCATTTTGCTTAATTTATCCCCAATAAATTTATCTTTCTTTCTTTTTTCTTTCTTAAATAGCCTTATATATTTATAATAGAAAGGTAATTCTGAAGAACAAGAATATTCCTATCACCATCCAAAAGTGGTGGTTCAGTACCTAAAATGTGTTTTGTTATTAATCTAAAGTGGGTGAATTATCTGTTTAACTTGTGCTACTATAACAGGAAGCTTATTAAGACCTACTCTGTACACTAAGGCATTTAAAGAAGTATGACCAAATAGATCAAGGCAGTGCTATACTAGGTCAAATTTAAATGATTATATGCAGGCATCTAGAGCAACAACACAGATACAAAAATATGCAGAAAACTGAGTTGCTCCATTAGGAAAACAAAAAACAGTCAGACAGCCACAATCACAAAATAATGTTACATCAGGGCAAACTAAAATAATGGTTCTTTCAAAGTTTAACAGAATTGTTCTCCAGGCTTTATCTTAAAAAGTTGAGGAATGTAAACAGATGTTGGTAGAAGCTCCATCTGCAACATTTAAGAAAGTGATTGAAGAAGTTATAGGGCAAGTTGTGTCTAGGACTAAAGATCCCAGATATCAACAAGGCAAACTGGAGCAAAGTATCAATGGCTACCTCTCTCTTTCAAAAACCAGTAGTTATTGCAATCTTTCTCTAGCATTAAAAAAAAAAGCACTTATGGTCCCTTGTTAGGCACAGAGAACATGATTGTTATTATATTAGTAAAGCTGATACCGTTTCAAGTTGTCAACATATAATACCCAGTCTAAATAATATACACCTACAATAGTTCCCATCTTAAAATAGAAGTCTATGTTTCAATTGTATGTGTTCTCCCATTTTTCCATAAAGCCACTGTGATGTAATTCTCCTGTTAGGGAGACACCCATGTTTGTGTTGGCTGAAGTGACAAAGCACTTCAAAATTCAGTTATGAGGCTTGCTTTAAACATCCTACTAAAATATAGATTATGATGAGCCAAATTAGTTTTGTGCTCAGAATTATGTTGCTTCTGAGAAATTCAAGGTTATAAAATAGGTTTGTTTGGATTTAGCAGGCACTGACAGAAAGCAATACATTATCAAGAGCAATGAAAAAATATTTTCTATTGATCTACACTGGCTTACTCGAAAATTGAGAGCATGATCAAGGCAAATGTAAATCAATCAAATGTAGATCAGTCTCACTAATTTAAGAGTTAAAACATGTGATTAAATTGCTTGTATTAAAACACACACACAATGGAAAATTGCATAAATACAGCTAGATTGTGTCCTATTTTTCTGTCAGAATTATTTTGTGCAACAAAGCTAACTCATATTTGCTCACGTACTGCCATTCTGGTGTGTTAATCGGTTAATTTTTAGATTGGTTAATTTTTAGAGCAAGCCATATAAAATAAAAAAGCCTTTAAACAATATTACTTAAATAAAACAAAACTTTTCATTGAAATACAACATACTTCAATCCATTTGAATAACTTTAATAGGTATTTCTAAGACAAGCAGACTCTCAGGCCCACATTCATGTACACACTGTGAATAAATGTCCCCGATTTCTGTGCAGACACGCTTGTCTTTTAAACCATTTTTGTAGAGGGAGGGGGAAATGCAAGCAATTGTTTTCAGCAAATATGAGAAGAGCCACAAGAACCAGTATGGAATTCTGGACAGAGGATGTTGGACTTTTAAGACCTGTCTTCAGAACAGGCAACCATAGGTGGCATAAGTGGCATCCATAGGTGGCAAGACCGCTCCCCTTCCCAGGGGGGAGGCATGGTGATGCCGCCTGCATCATTGGGATTCCCGGCTGAGTCACGCTCCATGGCCGACCAATCAGGTTGACTGGGGGCATGGCTCACATGGATTTAAACCTCTGCGTGGCTGGGCTCGGTCTCCTTTGTCTACTGCGCCGGATCTCCACCCCCCCCCCGCCCTAATTTTATGCACTCTCCATCTTGGCCATGCTATGGACTACAGTTGGTCGCCTGTTCGTGGGGGGCAGGTAGGAATTTTCCCACTTAGCAAATTGGCACCAGCCATATGGTTTTCGCCTGCCTTGTAGCAATTGTCACAACTTTGTAAGGTTTGGCAGTTAGGCATTCGTAAACATGGTTTGTGGGGGGGAGGTTGTGGCCTTCATCTGCCCCTCCTCTTTAAGGGTATTCTGTTAAAGGGATCCAGGGGTGTGGTTCCCGTCCGAAGCCCGGGTATGGGCTACAGCCATGCCACGACTTCATCGGGGACCCTGGGGGGGGGGCCCTCACAATTTATGTACATCAATAGCGCTCCCCCTACCAGTGGTTGACCCTTATGAGACTACCTGTGTGACAGGCAGGAGAGATATAGTAGGTTCAGTTCCAATGCCTAAGCCAAAACCGCTCACATCTGTAACCAACAAAGTTGTGGCCTAATTTATCCCATTAACACAAAACATTGGTTTCTGTGTTTCATTAGCTAAGAAGCAACTCACCAGCTCTCAGCCACAGTTTCTAATCTACGAAAGGAAAGCATCAACCTACACCCAAAGCTGGTTGTTAGGACAAACAAGAATGTTACTAGCACCTTTAACACCTATAAAAATAATCAGCAACAATCACTTGACTTTTGTTCCCTTTATGAAGTATTTAAGACCAAGGTTCCCACTCAGAGGATAACTCTCAGTCATTTAGAGATAAGAGAGGCCATTCTAAAGATTACAGAGTTTCTTGTGGAATATGGAGAACAAAACAAAGTAATCAAGCTCAATTCATGAGATAATCTGGAAAAGATGGAAATCCATTAATAGTTGCTTCCTGAAAACAGGAAATAAGAACAGATGTATAAAGTATTGTAAACCACCTAGCATCCTGGCTTGAGCTGTTGTTTCTAGCTATCTTTTCTGCTTAAGAACATCCTTCTTTCAATTAACAGTCAGATCTTATTAATTCAGCCAAGGTTTTATTACACAAACAATCCAATAGTATTTTAAAATGCAAATATACTATGCATATTCATGTTTTCATCAAGAAATGAAGTGGAGTTCATACATAGAGCAGGAGGCTGAATTATCAGAGAAGTTTGCTAAGTATCCCCGCCGGCCCGCCAAAGTGGACATTGCAGCAACATATAATTAGAGAAATCATTAGTACCGAGAGCCCAGGTGGTATACTGGTTTGAATGTTGGGCTAGGACTTGGGAGACTAGTGTTCAAATTCCTATTCAGCCACGACCTTGGGCACCAGTCACTGTCTCTCAGCCTAACCTATCACACAAGGCTGTGGTGAGAATAAAATGGGAAGGGGGAAAACCATGTATGCCACCCCCTTGGAGTAAAGGTGAGAGATCTAATACATAAATGAACTAGCAGAGTGGTACACTGATAGGACCTCTCTCTCCAGCAGATATTGATTTGTGTGGGTATCATGTCCAATCCTTAGCCAAGCAGGAGAACTTCTTGCCTTGTCTTGATATACTTCTTTGACCATAACAAGAATGTAGGTTTTGAACTCGTTGGGGTTGGGGTTTTTCTGAGCTCTTGCCATGGTGGTCCCATCACTATGGATTTGACAACGAGAATAACGTCATTAAATGGAATCTGTACACAAGAAATGTCAACGTGGACCCTGCTCAGACAGCTTATTGCCTTTGTTTCCAGCGAGTTGCTAAACCCAGCAAACGACTCAAAAGTCAAAAGAATAAAGTGCCTCCAACTAAGAGAAGATTAAAGAAGAACAAGTACATGTTGTACCTGAACGACTCTAGGGCATGAATTCCAGGAATTAGCATTAAGTAACAGGCTTTTCCTAGTCCAGTTATGTAATGTAATTCAAGGCTAGTGAGACAGGGGGGAAATCTGCAGTGAATACTTGCTGATTTAGAAGGGAACTTCCTTGCAAAAGCGTGGTCTGTACAGACCAATGCTGCTCCCACATCTCATCTTGATTTGGTCCCATCTGTAAAAATCATAGCATAACTGTGGCATGAATGACTTTCATAAAGCATCTGCTAGAATCTCAAGGAGCATAGCAGTCTTGCAACTCTTCCCCTCCCCCATCAATAGTTTATATCAGGGGTGTCCAACAATCTACTGGTAGATCACGGGGTGTCCATGGTAGATCACTGGACCCGCCCCCCAAAAGCACAACAACTTTGGTAGATCACTGCCAGTTTTTTAATAGTGGGAGTAGATCTCAGTCTCTTAAAAGTTGGATATGCCTGGTTTATATGAAGGTTTTTCCATTATGTTTATTTCAACACGGGAGAAAAAGGTAATATGGAAAGTTTGGATTGTACATCTTTACAGCAAAGCACAACTGTTAACAAAAAGAAACTGTGAGCAAAGTGAGATTATTTGCAGGGATCCCTTACCTTTCAGTCTCTTGGGAGCAAGGTACAAATCCAGCAATGGGTAACGTCAGAGATGAAGAGGTTGCAAACCACAGCTTTGCAAAGATCAATTCTGGCTGCAGGACAGACCTACACACAGCAAAAATATTAAGTTAAAAGAGGCTAACCAATCAATATTACTTATTAGTTCTTTAATCAACTTTTGTCCATATTTAGTATAGCCCTATTGAAAATTTGGTAAATTGGTTATTAATTTTGATAGCACCTTCAATGAACCAAGCACATCCAAGTTCAGACTATTACTAATTCTTAAAGAAGCCTATTCTTAAATACCTTATCTCTGTTGGAATAAGCAACAGTCTTTAATTAATACTCATTGTACTGAGAGAAAAGGTCACCAAAAGGTTAATGAATCTATGCCCAGGAAGTTACGGTAAGTGGCCTTCTTGAGTTGTGAATTTAGTTTCTCTTTCGCCTTTACTCCTTGCTTCTGCAGTAACCAGTAATAGCTGATTATAGGTTTATAGTTTATGCTTACAGCTTCACCTGCCTTCCTTGTGGTGAGTGAAAAACCTACTCTGCAACAATTTATTAAATTAGACTTTCTATGAAGGCTGTTCATTCATAGAAGTTTTTTCTTTCAAAATGAATATGACATGGTGCATTTACTACAGAGTAAAAACAGGACAGCTAGACCACTCATCATGAGACATAAAATTATTACCTTGCATCACAACATGAGCGATTCCAAATAATAGTTTAGAAATGCTAGACAACTGTTAACTTAGTCAACTATGAAAACAACTTCCCATGGTCTGCACGTCCAACTTTGGGTCTTGCTTATACACCTGCTAGTCTGATTCTCTTGTTCCAAGCAAAGGCAAACTCCGGCCCTCCAGATGTTTGGGACTACAATTCCCATCATCCATGACCACTGGTCCTGTTAGCTAGGGGTGATGGGAATTGTAGTCCCGAACATCTGGAGGGCCAGAGTTTGCCTATGCATGCCTTGTTCCAACTGCATAATGTGTAGCCCCAATGACACTGATTGCCTTCTTGTCCCAATGGCACTGATTGCGCTGGGAGGGATATACGCCCAATGCCTATGGCAAGGCTTACCTACACCTGAAATCAATAAAGTTGTGGCCATTTTAAATCCCAGACAGTTGTCATGTCCACTCATTCTACCCCGTTAGAGGTTGGGCGCATAGGGGTGGGGACGGGAACCGTGCAGCTGGGCATGCAATCACTCTTTTTTAAAAAATAAATAAATCATTTTTATTGATTTTCCAATAAAAACAGCCAATCAACATATCCACATCCCATTAAGTGTTGCTGCTGGACAGGCTTTGCCTGACCATACACGACAGCTTCTGCAACACTGCTATTGTTTCTCCAGAGACAGAAAAGCCTAAAAGAGGTGAAATTGACAAGTTCCTTATCAGTTTCAACTCAAGGAACTGTGGAGGGTCTTCCCACATAGGAAAAATTGATCTAGCTTAATTTTTATCCCCACCCCCAACGAAAAACAAAAACAGTGTGTGTGCACAGCGGAAGAAAGGTAGAGCATTCCACATTTTTTACTTCATTTTTAAGAGAAATGGACAAGGTTCCTCTCTTCACTGAACTCTGGAGTATGTCTACAGTTTCAAGGCAAAAAAAATTAGTTTGCTTTAAAACTGAAGTAAATCTCTGTACTGAGTCCTGCTACAACACCGCGCAGAAAAGAGATGGTATTCAAATAAGTTTTACTCAAAGTAGATTCATTGAAATAAATGAATATGACTAAGTTAGATCCATCAATAGCAATAGGTGTACTCTGAAATACTACCCTATGTTTTTGTGTTCAATTAAAAGGCCTGAAATATCAGATCTGTGGGCTGGGGACAGGGAAACCTTTGGAGCATTTATAACCAAAGTAATTTATAGTCAAAGAAAATCTATTTGGAATTTTGAAACGAATAAGGGTTAATTGCTAGGCACAAAAATTCATAGTCACATTAAGGCTATGTGCCCTGCTAGCTTTAAAGCACCTGACTGCATGAATAATACAGCCAGTGGCTGATCTGTGACACTTCTAGTGACTGAATGTAGTTCAAAGGTCTCAAAACAGCAAACAGACTGTCTTGTAAAACAGACTGTGCAAGTTCCAAAACCGCAGAAATTACTGGGGAGAACCACAGCATGCTGTCAACTTGTCCTGGAGATAAATGGGTAGGAATTTATCAGGCTACATTTGCAGTCTTCAGCTACCAGCTTGTCTAATTGTTACTCGCCACACAGATTGCAAGCAAAGCAAGATTTTTTTCCAGTAAATAGAAGGGAGAACTGAAAACATCACCCCACTTCAAAAACCAGGAACTGAAACCATAAAGGGATGAATACACAACTGTGAAGGAAACTCACTGGATTTTTCAAGTGTGTCAGTTTAAACTGATCATCAGCCCCATATTTCTACAACTGAAAGTTTCAGTTTTCCTTGACCATGTGTGGATGCAGACCAGTTTCCTTTGTGCATTAAAGTCCATCATCCACCAGCAGAATTATCAAAATTCCCACCCACCCCTTGCAAGCCAGCTGCTTGTCACTGTTGTCCGTTTATGTGCTCAACTTCCTGCAGGAAGACTTGTCTCACACGGGTACTCAAACCAGGGATTAGCCAGTTACATAGCAGGAAAGGCTATGGCATCACCATTTCAACACAAGGAAACTTTACAGTTTCCCTATGTTGCATACTTTTGTATGAGTACTTAGTATAAACCTGTCCTGCCTTGCTATTGCTTCCCCCTGCCCCTTTCATTCTCCCTATGATGATTCTGCTGCCTAATGCAAATATTCCTCTTTGATTGAGACGCTAATCATTAAAGAGAGACCAGGAGTGTGTGCTTGTGTGTGTGGGAGAGTGTTTCTTGAGGCCTCTTTATTTTAAGAGTACACGTACTTAACATGATTTGCACTTGAACAAGTGGTTATTTTCTGCAACCAGGAACGTTAATGAGCCTCCTGAAGAAAGAACATCACAGGAACCATGTAGTATAGGAAGCTTGTATTGTTATGTGTTTGGGGCACTTTACAAGCTCTCCCACTTTTAAATTTAATTAATGCCTTGTTAAACTCATATAAAGGTAATTAATTCAATTTTAACTGGATCTTGGATTTATTGGCCCACCCATGCTTGCTCTGTCTAATATGCTACTAGAAAGTTGGCTCTGCCTAATTAGTGGATTCCTCTAATTAAAGGATTTTAATTAAGCAGTCTAATAGTCTGACTAATTAGACAGTAGCAGCTACTTGATGGTGGGGCTCAAAGGCTACTCAGAAAGTACCTGGATAGGTTAAGGAATAAACCTACACTGTTCATTAAAGTGGTCTACTGGGGGAGGGAAAGGAAAATCAGAGTTACAGCAAATCCCAAAAGTAGACACCAATATTCCTCAAGCAGGACAAAATACACATTTTGATCGTGGCAAGATCACAAATTGAATCTAAATAGCTACAGAGTGGAATGAGGAGAATCGTACACCAGCAGAAAGGAGTCTACACATTGCCTGAGAGTGTCCTACGTTTCTCTTGACGACCTTTTCTGGCTCACGGAGCAAAATAAATTATCTTCAAGGTTAAATTATGCAAATACCCAGTACATTCCGTTGCAAAGATAAGGACTGCCGAGTTCGAGGTTAGATAAAGAGGAAAGTGTCCTTGAGCATATGCAGAGCAACGTGCCACCACCGGAAAGTTGTGGGACTCTCACTCTCATCATCCATCTCCATTGGCCATGCTGTCTGGGGCTGATGATGGGAGCTGAAGTAAAGCGACATCTGGAGGGAACCAGGTTCACTACCCCTGCTCTACTGACATCCAAGTGTTGGTGCTGACCTTTAAAGCCCTAAACTGTCTGGGCCAAGTATACCTGAAGGAGTGTCTCCACCCCAGACAGTGTCTCACTTAGCCCAGACACTGAGGTCCTCCTCCGAGGGTCTTCTGCTGATTCCCTCACTGCGAGAAGTGAAGTTACAGGGAACTAGGCAGAGGGCTTTCTCAGTAGTGGCGTCCTCCCTGTGGAACACCCTCCCTTCAGGTGACAAAGAACTATACAACTTTTAGAAGACGTCTGAAGGCAGCCCTGTTTCAGGAAGTTTTTAAAGTTGTGATGCTTTATTATGTTTTATATATTCTGTAAGCCACCCATAGGGAAACCCAGCCAGATGTGCGGGGTATAAATAAAATAATAATAATAATAATAATAATAACAACAACAACCTACTTTTCATACTGTCCTCCCTTTGCTATGTCTAGTGGGAAATAAAGGCAAACAAACTGGGTACAACTGTTCCACAAACTTATATCGGTTTTCTGTCCGTTTAACTCTCAGGGCTTCTCCCTAGAAGTCTTATAAATGTTTATTCATGGTGAGGGTGCTAAGAACCCTCAAGTCTCTTTACTGCCAATCAGCCTCCACCAAAAAACCTGCTCATGGGAGTGTTCTCCTTTGATAAGCAGTGTAAATTAGGTCCCTCATAGCTCCTCTTCTTAAATTGCAGGTCTTTTCAACCAAAGGAAGCTAAGTCGTTAGATGGCTTTATGGACTCTTGTTTCAACGCTTCACCCCCATCCTAGGTTGGCCCCAGTGTACTGCTAGGACGAAGTCCATTAGCCATGAATATTACCTAAGAACCACAGTTCCCAGGATTGGGAATGACAATTAAAGCTGGTAGTGTAATCGACCTTCCTCCTCACACTAGATAGCTTCATTTCCTTTTACAGTGAGAGCTAAACTGAAAATTACATGGGGGACATGTGAGCCACTCTTCCAACTTTTTGTGTTAAATGAAAAACAGTACCAAATGCTGTGATTGAGAGCACAGGAATGGCGGGTGGGCAAAGGCTTGGAATCAGGGCTTGGAACCCGTGGACCTCCAGAAGTTGTTGGACTCCACCTCCTTTCATCCCTGACCTCTTCTGTCTGAGACTGGTGGCATTTGGAACTTCAAAAGCATCTGGAGACCAGGCCTTCCCCCACCCCTAGCTAAAATCTTTCCCTTCTAGCCACTGGTCTGCTAAATATTCCCCCTGGTATCTTTTCTTCCAGAAGGGGGAAAATAATGTCAGGCCATTCTTGGAGGCTGATCTGTCCCTACAATACTTTTCTAAGGTTCTCAACGCATGATGACTGGCTATGGCATGAACACAAGCTTGTGTCTCCAAACTCACATTATTTGCAAACCTCTGAAATGTATGCCGATAGGACTTACATACATAGAATCATGTTGGAAAGTGTCACCGTGTGGCTGAGGCAGAATTCTGGTCATCTTAATCCTCATGAAGATAGCATGAGATCAGAATTAACAGATTCCAGCACAGCTGGGAAAGCATTCCAGGAGGGGTGGTGCACAGCCAAAGGCATTTTAGAAAAAATGTTTAAGCAAATAAATAGGAGTTTATAGAGCAGTATGAATGTGAACATTTGTCACTACTTCATATCCCATATTCAGTAGATATCGGTGACATTTGTATAAATACATTCCAATAATGGTTGCAACAACAGTATGTTTAGGTGGGTGGGTGGGAGGGAGAACGTGCATGGGGAGGGGAGCCCTGCATTTCCCAGATCCAAACACGGAGTCTCCAAGTGGAGGGAAAAGGAGATATTCCTGCAAGGGGCTAGGAAGAAGATGTCAGATGTGCACAGCAGATTACTACCAGATGTGCATTTGCTGCACAAAACCAGCTTCTGTGAGAAGACCCTCGTTTGGAATGCCCAGCTGAGAGACAAGAATATGACAAATAGTGTGAGATAGTATGTGACATCTCTGCCAGAAAGAACACTCAGCTGCCAGTTTTGCCCTTGGACTGCAGACACAAAGGGATAGGAAGTATACTCTGAATCTTTTCCATCAGGCAGAAGACTAAAGGCTGCTGGGTTGTCTGTGTGAGGTTTGTGTATGTATGCACATATAGCATTATTATTTATTGCTTGAAAACTGCCTTGAGAACCATTTAATTGAAGGGCAGCTTATAATTTTTCAAAACAAACAAAGTAAAGAGAAAATCTAGATAGCAAAAATAAGTGGAATTTTATTTATTTATACAGTGGTACCTTGGGTTACATACGCTTCAGGTTACATATGCTTCAGGTTACAGACTCCGCTAACCCAGAAATAGTACCTCGGGTTAAGAACTTTGCTTCAGGATGAGAACAGAAATCGTGCTCCGGCGGCGCGGCAGCAGCGGGAGGCCTCATTAGCTAAAGTGGTGCTTCAGGTTAAGAACGGACCTCCGGAACGAAGTAAGTACTTAACCAGAGGTACCACTGTACATACATACATACATACCCAGCCCATCTGGCTGGCTTTCCCTAGCCACTCTGGGCGGCTCAAAACAGAATATTAAAAAAGAAGTTAAAACATCAAATATTAAAAACTTCCCTAAAAAAGGTTGCCTTCAGATGTCTTCTAAAAGTCAGATAGTTGTTTATTTCATTGACATCTGATGGGAGGGTGTTCCACAGGGCAGTTACCCACTACCAAGAAGGCCTTCTGCCTGGTTCCCTGTAGCTTCACTTCTCGCAGGGAGGGAACTGCCAGAAGGCCCTCGGAGCTGGACCTCAGTGTCCCGGCTGAACAATGGGGGTGGAGACGCTCCTTCAGGCAAGAAATTGAGGACAGTGCTCTCCTCTTAGTCCATCTAGTTAAGTCAAAAAGTCAACTAGAAATTTAACAAGTTGATATATTAGTTGGAATTCCCATGTTTCCACTTGTGGTTTTCTGAAAGCCACTAAAAACCAATGTGGGCAATTCACAGGGGTCTTTGTCACACGACTCCATGCAGTTCTTCCTTCCACTCTTTACAAGGAGTAGCACATTTCAGTGGATTGAATCACAACAGATTGAATCACAAGTAACCACGATGATGCTGCATGTCTGAATTATTTAACATCAGGTTTTCTAAATGTAGCTTCACTGAAGACTGGTTAAAAAAAAAAATCAGTGTCACAAACTGCACAGATTCAGCCCTGGACATCTGTTAGGGATTACTACAGAAGAGAAAGTTAATTGAATAATACAAAACACTATACTGAACAGGGATGTCTATCCACAAAGAGTGAGGAATGAGTATGAGTTAATTTGTTCGCATATGCATGCCCATCATAGAAGGCCAGAAGCTGCCTTATGCCAGGTCAGATTATTTGTTCGTCTAGCCTCCTATCACTCTGGGTCACAGCAGCTCTCTCAGATCAAAATGATCAAGGGTCTGGAGCAAAAGGTGGTGCATTCCTGCTAGAATAATATTTTCTAATTAATGCTAAAAGCTTTCTCATTACATTATGTACAAAAGTAAATATACTGACTTTTTATGTTCTCCTAAACAATGCTGTTCTGAGTTCTGAATGGGAATAGGAAAAATTCACCCTTGAACTAATTACCACCAAGGAAAATGCAAACACATTGCTCTTGTTTAAAAATTTTTAAGGCTCTGCTTTCACAAAATCAGCATTTTGGATTTCCCAAAACGAAACAACACCCTTTGAAGTGGAGTCAACAGAAGCTTATCAGTGTCCACATTGCAGAGGCATCAGTTTATAAAATCCTGTTTTTGAGGCATATCTGCCAGCATTCTTACCAACGTTACACCAAGTTTTAATTCAATGAGTCACCAGAAGTGTTTTTTAAAAACAAAACTTCAAAGAGAAACGGGCAGGCATGATTAATTATAAAACAGCAATCAAAACACTGAACTAGCAGCTCTCAAATACAAGCTGTGAATTAAGTAAATTTGGGAGGTTCTCTCACTGCAACTTAAAGGTAAAGGTAAAGGTAGCCCTGCCCGTACGGGCAGTCTTGACAGACTCTGGGGTTGTGCGCCCATCTCACTCAAGAGGCCGGGGGTCAGCGCTGTCTGGAGACACTTCCGGGTCACGTGGCCAGCGTGACATCGCTGCTCTGGCGAGCCTGCACCAGCGCAGCACACGGAAACGCCGTTTACCTTCCCGCTATAAAGCGGTACCTATTTATCTACTTGCACCCGGGGGTGCTTTCGAACTGCTAGGTTGGCAGGCGCTGGGACCGAACAACGGGAGCGCACCCCGCCGCGGGGATTCGAACCGCCGACCTTTCGATCGGCAAGTCCTAGGCGCTGAGGCTTTTACCCACAGCGCCACCCGCGTCCCCTTACGACTGTGCATTTTGTATTATGCTTTCTTATTTTTGAACAGATGTTGCAAGCCTCATCTCCACTATCTAGAAAGCTTGCTTTTGTCAAGGTAAAATGAAAAAAGCATTAGAAGAAACTTTTGATGCCCCATGAATACAATTCACTGTTACTGTATGGTTAAAAAAATGGTTTAGTTCAACCCAGATAGACCAAATTTAGGGAGAACTGTTAAATGAAGCACCTCTTTTCACTAGGAAGATTCACAAGCCTAGCACTGAAAAGTTGGCAAGGAGGGCTCCAGGTCAAGACTTTCCTCTTCTCCCAGGTATCTGATTGCGCTGATCTTTCTTTTTTAATAGTCATGGGGCTGTTTGTTGGCTTTGTTGTGTTTATGGTGAGCATGCTGAGGTTGTGGGATTTTAATTGTCTTTGTATTAAGTACATGGATATTTTAGTCATTGTTCCTTGTTGTTTTTTCTTTGATATATTATACTGTATTTGTTTATACCGCATTTCTGCTTCAAGTTGCCTTGAGGCCTTCTTGGCATAAGGCAGTGAAGACAGAACAACAAACAACCCTTTAAAGATGACACAGTCGCTGTGCTACGTGCTTTCCCCATGGGCCCACCTGTACCATCTAAAGGCTGTCAGCTGCATGGATGAAGCAAGTTGTGGGGGTCTTTTTCCGTGGTATCTGCTCCCCACTGGAAGGAACCCTACAATCAAGCCCATGATGTGGTTAGAAGCTTTTAAATACAAGAGAAGCACCACAGGGCAGCGGCAGAGGAATCCGCTCGGGCAGCGCACCCAGCAGCAGGGAAAGCCACCCATAGGGGCATGGCACACCACAGGGCCTCCGGAGTTTACCTGCCTTCTCCCACTCAGCTGCCCTACAGCTGGGGTGGGGGGGAGGCAGCGGGCGGACCATTTAGATAGCGAAGAGCCTGCATGCTCCCAAGCCACCACATCTCTCACAGGAGAGACACATGGCTCATGCACGCTGGAGGGCCTGCGGTGAGTGCCGCCGGCCTTTTGTCCCCCCTCAGTGGTGACACCCAGGTCGGACCACACCAACCGCACTCCCTTCCTCCGCCTCTGCCATAGGGTTGTTGATGTTTCTCATTTTTCCAGTCCTAAAGGTATCTGCAGCAATTTGTCAGCATTTTAGTCAGCTCATTTCTCCTGATAAACACATTTTTGTCTGCTGTTTTAAATAATGCACACATTGTTACTAGCAATTCTTCCTCATATAATGCATTCTGTATGTTATTTTTACTAATGTATACATTTTTCTACGCAGTCCCCCTAATGTAAACATTTTTGTAAACCTGGTTTGGAGAGCTGCATTGCACAATTTGGGTAAGTGCAAATTTTGAAGGTGCTTCAGTTCTCATAATGTTTTAGAAACTACAAATTTGAAAGATCTAGGTTTCAATGCAAACTGAATCAAATTTCTCCTCCATCCCTAATTCTAATCTCCCCTCCCTTTTACGCGCAGGAAGAGATTGAATTAATTGCATTGCAACGCAAATCTTTTACTGGGTCACCCAAGCACATATTACATTGCTACAAACATGCAGAATCCAACACTAATAAGATATTTTCTAACCCAGCAAGGATAAATGCAGTTTCTTTTCAGACTGCTGAATGCTAAGAAAACAGCTTTCCCCACAGCTTTTTTGTAAATATCATAATCAGTGTTTCCTTTTTACTCTAAGAATGGTATTTGGAAGAGTGGATAACTATCCTGATACTTTTGATGTGCCACTACATTTGCCAAGGTTGATAAGCAGCGATGAGAGTAAGCTGCACGGCAGCCTCTTTTGCTAGTTATGCAACTGCCCTGTTTTAGGTACTGCAATATTTATGAAAGTCCCCAGCAGATTTCTTTATGCTGTTGTCTGAAGCGCAATGCATTGCTTCTGCACCTCTCCATTGAAAAAATCAACACCATCTCCATAACTCAAAATATAATTTGGGTGCCGTCTGCAGTGCATTTGACAAAAGCCATAAATTAGTAAAGTAGGGAAATGTCAACATAAGTATGGTGGCAGGCGACGAAACAAAAATCTGAATAATTGCACTGACACAGCAATTACCAACACTTGAAGCTTTTCTTCAGGAGAAAATGTGCTTGACATTTACAGCAGTTTGGCCAGAAATGAAAAATGAAACTTAAGGACCAAGTGTACACTAGAGACTGGGAGCAGGATCCAACCCAGACAAACAGCTCACTGTTGCCTGCTTCCTACCTATTGCTAGACCTTGTGACAATTTAAAGGAAAAGCACTTTTCACAGAAGAAAACTGGAAAATATGATTGCAATTCTAAGCATGCTTACTTGAACAGTGTTAAAATAAACATGGATTTTCCCCCCAGAAAGAATTGGCTGTATGGGAGGAACGTGACTGTCCCACTCCCTTCTGCCCCTAGAAGCTGCTTCCTCTGGCACCCAAATCTCTCCTGAGGTTCAGGGGGTCTTGGCTAGGACAGGACTACTTTGGGTTACAGAAGAGATTGACGGCAGATTTAAATGCTTCCCTGATGGTTTGTGGGGTTTTTTTAACGTCCTGCATTTAGAGAACTAACCTATCAGGTATAAAAGGTTCTAGCCAAGCTCCCTTATTTTTACAAGCTGGGGAAAGCGGGAAGGAGAAGGGAAAGCAGGAGTTATGCTTTCAAATGTTTTCTCGCTTCAGTTTGAGTCTTTTAGTTATCAGCAGTATTTCTGGCACAATTAAGCAGAGGAATGTGAGCACTGTTGCAGAAAACAGCAGCACGCAGCACCAAACAGTTGGCAGTAGGATCAATCCTGTTTTTAGAGAAGAGTAGATGGTTCGGTTAAGCCATCTGTGCTCTCCCATCTGAACAGACAATTGGCACAATTGCCAGGAGCCTGCTTGGGACTTCACATGAATATTGCTGGTTTCTCAATCAAGTTTTTTCCCCCCACTCAGGAAAACATGCATATACCACCTGTTTGAAGTTCCTTATTCATCTAGGAACACATGCAGAATTTTAGCTTCCCAACGTTTATCGCCCTAACTAAAGTGAAGCGGAAAAATGAAGCAGTTGAATGCTAACTTAGAATGCCAGTTTAAAACAGTCTCTCATCACAATTACATACCACCACCACCCCACATGCACAAACACTGTGCATATCATAGTACCTAATACTGTAATGTACTGCTAAATCAGTAGGCATTATCCCAAGCATAAAGCACTTAATTTCTCTGATGCATTCCCTCTCTTTGGTATTCAGTTTCTAAACCACGTTCTTGAAATTATATTAATGAATTCAGCTTAGCAGGGAGCACTGTGAGGTCTGTGACTAATACATTCACCTGTGAGAAGACTGGTTACATTTGTCAAAGATGACATCGTAAACCCACCTTTGCAACATTTAACTCTGGTTGAAAATTTTAGCTGTTATCAAAGTTTGATCAAATTTGCTAATACAGTGGAACCTCGGTTTTCGAACTCCTCCGTTGATGAATGTTTCGGAACTCAAACGCCATAAACCCAGAAGTAAATGCTTCTGTTTTGAAACACGCCTCGGAAGTCGAACTTCCAAAGCGGCTTCCTTATTGAGTTTATTCGTATTAATTTTTCCGTTTTGAGGCTTCTGTATTGAGTTTTCGGTTTTCGAATGTTTCGGAACTCGAACGGTTTTCTGGAACGAATTACGTTCAGAAACCAAACATACACAAAATAATAAATATATTTCTCATTCCTGTTTCTCACTAAACGATGTGCATATGTAAGAAGAATCACTCTAGGGTAGGAAATTGATTGAGTAAACTAAAACCACATGGTCTTATGTGCTAGAAGATGCAGTATTATAACACTGCATAATGTTTCTGTATTTCTAAAGGAAGCACCATTGCTCCAAGTTACTTGACATGCATATTCCAGCACTTAGGAAATTATATTGGGCAGCCTTCCCTTAGGTGGTGTCGTCCAGATGTTTTGGACTACAACTCCATTCAGCACAGTTGTGCTGGCTGAGGCCACTGGAAGCTGCACTGCAAAAAGATCTGGAGAGTGCCTGCTAAGTGAAGGCTGATCTTGTGAAATCACTTTGATGCGTCTGGGTCTCCCTGTAGAATACTGAGGTCCCTTTCCGACGCCGCTGGATATATTTCGGCTCAGGGTCTTTTAGGGGTCGCGTAGCCCCTGAAATCCCTCCAACAATCGCTCCTACATGGAGCACCCACGGAGCACGTCCGTTGCAGGGAGAGGTAAAATCAGAAGTCTACTGTGAAATCACTTTGATAGGAGTGAAACTATTGATTAATTCAGCTGCCAGCAATCAGCCAGGCTTTAGGGCTACACTGCTGTAAAGACATCATCTAACATGCACAGAGTGCTCCTCAATTTCAAAGCTGTCCCCTCAATGCAAGCAAGGAAGCAGCTCAGTTTACACAAGGGAAAGCAAACTGATTTGCCTCTTCTACTAAACGGGCTGCATATATTTCAGTTTTTAATGTTTCTAAAAACCCATGATCTTTTCACATAAAACTATAAGCTGTGTGTCTTTTCGTTTGTTTTGCATTTCTGCAGCCATATTGCGAATATGAATTTACAGCTGTCGTTTTTTAAATGGCTGCCTTTCTTCTGTCCCACAGTGGCCATGCTCCAACATATGCTGAAAAATGAGAGAAGTACAAATACACTTTTAAGGTGAAGGCAGAAAGAACATCTGAGAACAACTTGCAAAGCTGTCCCCACACCCCAAGGACTTAGCCCTGGAGGTAGAATAGGATTTTAAAATGGCAAGGGTGCTCCCAAATCAGACCCATTGCTCTAAAAATATTATGTCTCTTTTCAGCTCTGGTGTCATGTGTGACCAGACCTTCACTCCTGCTTGTTAACACAATGCCTAAATTAGAAATTTAAGTAAGTGCTAATGCTTTCTTCTTTGCAGCTGAAACAGAGGAATTGAAGACAAGACTTAACTTACAAGACAAGTTCCAAATATTACAATGGCTGGGTCTCTAATTAGAGCAGTAGCACTCAGGCACATTCATGAGCTGTAAAGATGGGTTTCAGATTCCCACATTCAAGTGTTTCTTGTGCGAAAGGGTTCCACGCAGCTAAAGAAAAGCATCTCCTGCCCTCCAGGATCTGTGCTCCAAGCTCTGTACACTGAGTAAATTTTTGAAAAGAGATGCTGGCTGTACCCATGAAAGCTCTTCCCTATGAACAGGAATGCTGCTCTCCCTTGAGACCTTCACTCAATGCACAGAGGTTGGGCCCAATGTTGGAGATGGCGCCACTGGTCCAACACCTGAAGGCTACAGATTCCCTACTCCCTGCCATAAAGAGACTAAAATAAATTGTAAAATATACATAAAAGGCAAGAAAGAAATGGGGAAAATTAATAAATTTTAGGGACTGAAAGCAAAACAAGCAAAACAAGTACTATATGATGCAAGGTATTAAATGCATGATCTTCTACAAAATTCAGAATTGTGTGGCCCACAATACAAAGAGAATTCTGCTCTTTATAAAACAGAAATAGACCTCATGTAAGCACTTATATAATACTTTCAAAATACTCCCCACTCCACCCCATAAATGCCACATGAGCTTCTGCTGCAGTCAAGTACCATTTGCCTGGGGATAGTAATTTTACCATAAAGATTACTATATAATTACTATGTGTCAATGACAAGACACTGCTAGATTTAAAACTGAGCTGGTGCATTGTGGAACACTAACACAATCATTTCACGTAGGCATTGTAAAAAGCCAAAATTTGTTTGGTAGGCCATTTTGTGGCTACAACTCCAGTGGAGAGGTACTTAGTTCTGCCTAAAGCAGGGGTAGCTAACTCCCAATTTTTGGGGGGTGGTGGTGGTCTTGATACAGCTACCTAACCAATCTTATTATGACCTCCTCAACACCCCACCAATTATGACAGGTGCAGTGAAAAAAGAAACTGAAGTAACCTCAAAGCTTGGTGTCATAGGGATCTGGGAAGTTTACAGTTAAAGTGCAGAAAATGCCTGAAACGTTAAAGTTTGACTTGAAGGTGTCACAAGACACTGTTGTTTTTATTGCAACAAACTAATGCAGCTACTCCTCTAGAAACTGAGACTTCTAAGTTTCAAAAGTCTATTTGCCAGAAAGCACAGAGAGTATGGGTGGTTTTTCTAAAAAGAAAATATTAAGTTAAAAGCACCATTGGGTGGGGTACTCAGAGTTAGTCATGCAATTTGAGTTTAGATCGTGACTTATTAATGTATCAAATAGCAAATATTACATCAACACACATTTAAAACAGCTTCTAATGATACAATGTACAGTCATGCTACTATCACTCTTAGAAGCAACTCACTTGTGCTCAAGACTAGCGTGCTGAAATAAGATAAATGTGGGACAAAGTGTTCCTGTTCATTAAAGGGCTCTGAAATCACCTCTCTTTCATCTCAGGAGAAGTGACTGATATATTTACAGAGTTATCTGTGACACACAGAGATGGGGTAGTGTGAACTTATAAAACGTCAGCTGCGGAAAATGTAAACCAACTCTCATGATCACTTTAAAACAAGCAGTAGACTTCAGGCATGAAAAATAATTTGATTAACTCTAGGGATCATATGATGGACAAATAAAAGAAGGAAAATGGGAGGGGGAGAACTTGGTAGATCCAAAACAATGAGTAGCGAGAGAGAGAATTTAGTTCCTGAAGAAATCTCTCTTTCTTTATTTCCTGTGTGAAGGACATTTCATCATAACTTACCAAGAACAAAATGAAACGAACAAAAAACTTCACACCCTTACTTCTTCTTTTTAAAAGAAACAAAACAAAACGCATTTCTAGTCTACAAAGAGAATAAACTGAGGACCTACAATCTGGCACCTAATTATCTCACATATAATCTTCTCTTATAAAACGACAGAAACTTACAGCTACTGTAGCAGAGAAGATTCCAAACAGTAGTCAAGTCTGGATATGCTCAGACTTGAACTTGAAAAATTAAGTTGAACCAAAAAGAATGCAAAAGTAAGTAGGAAATCTTGCAGCCTATTGAGTTTATGATAGTAACAAAATGGTTCTCTCTTTAATGCTCAGTTGTGTACTATACATTCTAAATAAAAAGGAATTTGTGTGAAAAAATTGATAATTAGGTTTAGATCATTTTTAAAAGATATATAGCTTTCCAAAAAGATCAGAAACTTTAAAGGTTTGCTTATTTTGCCTTATAAAAGGATACTGAAAGTTCATTCTCATGACCATATTGATATGATGGTGATGTTGCAAAGGCACAGCTAACTGGCTTTTGGTCATGGTAATTAGCCATTTGTTTGCTTCAACATGGCAAGATCTCAGCTCCCTACACCTCCTGGTTGAATCCATCTTCTAAAAACTGTTGTCAAAAACCAGTTACTCCACTAAAAATAAACCCTCAATGCCCTCCATTACATTAGGAGGCTGAACTTTGTGTTAGAGTAATTATGAATTACGCAGATGGTGGTCAAATACGCTTCTGTGGAAGGATGCTACATCTTAGTAGGATTTTCCATTATCTTGGTATCAGAGACAGCTCTTTACTCCCCAAATCCACTCTGAATAGCGCTTCACAAGTAAAATACGAGAATGCTTGAAATTTATGCCAGCCCTGTAAGGCAACCACTGAAATTCCACAAACATCTATCTCCAAATAGGTTGCATTGCCAAGAAATGCCATCAGAGTCAAAACAAGGTGATAAGGAAATCTTACTCCAGCATATAACAAATGAGGCATTTAAAATAAATGAAGTCAAGCTGTACTTGAATACCTCTGGATAGATCTAATCAGACCTTCCTTGCACTAATAAGTGACTACTCGTCACTTTGAGCTGAGAATCTAGCAACCCATTCAACTTCTTTAGTCTACTGTTGCAAGTTCCTATCTATTTTGCATTTTCAACTCTTGCTATGAAATGAGGGGAAAACTTCCTCAGCTTCCTACTGTTCCCAATTTATAAGGTTGGCCTAGCAAACCTAGTATACCCAACCCATCTTTAATATTTAAGAAGTCAAAAATCACATGCAGATTAGGAACAGAAGACAGATAATTTAAAGGCTCATTCTAAAATCAGTATTATTAATGTAGGGCCAAACTAGATGTCCCATACTAGATGTCCCAAACTAGATGTCCCATAAGGGAGAATTCAGGTGATAACAAAATGAAAATTAGGCTGTTGGATCATGTTATAATCCTATTTGCTATCCTTGACGTTAACTTGTCCATGTTGCATCTGAGATACTTGCAACTCTGACAGCCATATAAATAGTGGAACTAAGGGACAGTGATGGGGCAGGCCGCATCACTTCTCCCTGATCCTAACTCCTCATTGGCCTTGAATGCTTTTGCCTGGTTCAAATGTGCCCTTTAACTCTGTCATGAATTTTTGTGTAGAAAGAAACCTACTGAAAGGAACACAAGTGAACAACACAAGCACGCTGACACCAAACTCTACATACATAAAGCATAATAGAAACACCTCTACCCGACCCCACCCCATCCATCTCCCCTCCCTCCACCCCCTTTCTTTTTTCCTTTTCTTTCTTTTTTTCTTCTCCCCCTAATGCCTCAACAAATGAAATGGATTTGTAAAAATGTTACATGGGAAAAAAAATACAAGGCATTACACTTACACTGTAAACAAGAGAACCCTTAATAAAATATTTTTTAAAAAAATAAAGAAACCTACTGTACAAACATAAAATGAACATTTGCTGCTCTGCCTGCTTTTGCTTCTGGCCCAATCCACCACTGGCATGTGGCCCCCAAAAGGTTGCCTAGAAAGGAAAGTGGCCCCCAGGCTGGGGGAAAATTCCCCACCCCCTGTGCAAAGCATAAAGGGTAAAGAGGATCCCTGACCATTAGGTCCAGTCGTGACCGACTCTGGGGTTGCGGCGCTCATCTCGCTTTATTGGCCGAGGGAGCCGGCGTACAGCTTCCTGGTCATGTGGCCAGCATGACTAAGCCGCTTCTGGCAAACCAGAGCAGCGCACAGAAACGCCGTTTACCTTCCCGCTGGAGCGGTACCTATTTATCTACTTGCACTTTGACGTGCTTTCGAACTGCTAGGTTGGCAGGAGCAGGGACCAAGCAATGGGAGCTCACCCCGTTGTGGGGATTTGAACCGCCGACCTTCTGATCTGCAAGTCCTAGGCTCTGTGGTTTAACCCACAGCGCCACCCGCGTCCCTTGTGCAAAGCATAGGCTACTTCCATTCCCACTTTATAGATGAACAGAACAAACAGGTGTTTGAACACAGTTTCTCCATGTCTAGTTTGGCTCTCACCTAAATGGATGGCTGCATAACTCACTCCCTTGCCTCAAAGTTGTTATACCAATACACACACATGCAGAAACTGGACACTCAACATACCTGCTTCTCACTTTTGCAGCCATAGTTGTGCATGAATGCAATTGTCTGTGACTGATTAACTTGCACGGCCTAGGAGACTGCCAATTTCTCTCATAGGCTCGAATAGTTTTAGCCCAAATTTAGTTTTTAATTTCAAGTTTGTTTTTCAGTATCTACCAGGAGAACAGCGGATTTGCAAACAAGATTAAAAAGAGTTGCTTACCAGGGTTTGACTTGGGGATGAGCAGCTTTCCAGCACTCTACAATTACAAGGGCACCACTGTTTTCATCCAAATGTAAAATAATTCTGGGATTCATAGCCATGCCAGCCTAAACTTTGCTCTGAAGAAAGTCTTTGTTTTCAAATAACATCAGTGTTTGGCAGCAGATGAGTGCATGAAGAATCCTATTCATCTGCTATGCAACGTACTAACAACCCTTCTTTTAAAAATGGAGGCACAATTCCTCCCTTCCCCTTTATACACACTCCGGTTCAAGTGCAATGCAGAATATTATTACAGATTAAAAATGCTTTCCTGACAACTCAGTAAATTACAGAAAAATGTCTATGTCCTATTGCTCTTTTCTCTCTACAGCTGTGTTAGTGCTTTGTAAATCCCCTCTGTAAAATCCAGCTAAGTCATATGTAGAGCAGATCCACTGAAATCAATTGACCTAAGTATCTGAAACACACTGATTTCAATTAGTCTAATAATAATATATTTTTAAAATTTGTACCCTGCCCATCTGACTGGGTTGCCCCAGCCACTATGGGACACTTCCAACAAATATAAAAGCATAAAACATCAAACATCAAACAGAGCCAGTGTGGTGTAGTGGTTAAGAGCGGTAGTCACGTAGTCTGGGTAACTGGGTTCGCTTCCCCGCTCCTCCACATGCAGCTGCTGGGTGACCTTGGGCCAGTCACACTTCTCTGAAGTCTCTCAGCCCCACTCACCTCACAGAGTGTTTGTTGTGGGGGAGGAAGGGAAAGGAGAATCATAGAATCATAGAATTATAGAGTTGGAATAGACCACAAGGGCCATCGAGTCCAACCCCCTGCCAAGCAGGAAACACCATCAGAGCACTCCTGACATATGGTTGTCAAGCCTCTGCTTAAAGACCTCCAAAGTAGGAGACTCCACCACACTCCTTGGCAGCAAATTCCACTGTCGAACAGCTCTTACTGTCAGGAAGTTCTTCCTAATGTTTAGGTGGAATCTTCTTTCTTGTAGTTTGGATCCATTGCTCCGTGTCCGCTTCTCTGGAGCAGCAGAAAACAACCTTTCTCCCTCCTCTATGTGACATCCTTTTATATATTTGAACATGGCTATCATATCACCCCTTAACCTCCTCTTCTCCAGGCTAAACATGCCCAGCTCCCTTAGCCGTTCCTCATAAGGCATCGTTTCCAGGCCTTTGACCATTTTGGTTGCCCTCCTCTGGACACGTTCCAGTTTGTCAGTGTCACTCCTGAAGGGGAGTGAAAGGCGGGATATCAAATCCAAACTCTTCTTCTATCAAATCCAAACATTAACAACTTCCCTATACAGGGCTGCCTTCAGATGTCTACTTTAAGTATGACTAATGTTGGATATCACCCATTGTAAGCTGCTTGAGTATTTATGTCCTTACACTCCTGTCTAGAGCCGATCTACCTGAAAGCCATCTCCTGTCTTCACTAACTAAAATGACAATGAAGGAGGTTGTGGACAGAGGCAGTAAGACATCAACTGCCTCTTCCACAAGAAACTTGTCAGGGTTCAAACAGAAAAAAAGAAGAAGTAGAGGATCAACAACTTTTACATAATTAAAAACAGAACTGTAGATTAATCAGATTCAGTTTTCAGCTGGCAGCAGCAAATACGTCCTCTGGGCAAATGATTTACAGTGTATATCTTAATGTTCCACATTCCTTCCCCTGGAAAATTGGATAACATTTAGATACTTAGATATAATCCACAATAGCTTATAGGTTGCTTTTAAAAACCAAATGCGCTGGCGTAGTAGCAAACTTCCAGCAGCAGGAAGCTTTTATAGTCATTGCAACCTGTGTCACTGCATACCTAGTTGACAAGCTGCCTGTTTATTTCAATAAAACTTCAGAACCATCAGGGTACATCTCACCTCAGTGAGGAAGACATTCTTCTTTTGCCAGGCTTTGGGAAGTGAAGAGGTGTAGTATTTCTGAGGGCAGCTTTTTATCATACCCTCTGCTGTTTTATGTTATTTCAGGGCTCATCCACACTTGCACTTGTTCTAGGCATGGGTCTGAGAGGTCTTTGTTTTGTCCTGAGGGTTGACCTTTGTTCTGATTCAGTGGTAAACAGCAGGTTTTCCTAAAGAAAGCAGTAGGAGAAAAGAAAAACCTCTCGGACCCATGCCTAGAAATCATAGAACAAGCAGAAGTGTGGATGAGTCCTTAGTTTACGCTGTTTCTATTTTGTGCTGAAGTTTTAATCATTTTTAAGACTCTGCATTGATGTGTTTTGATATGTTGTGCACCACCTGGCGTAGTATAGTGAAGGGCAGTATAGCGACACCTACATAAATACTCACTCTCCTTTACACACACAAACTCACCACAATTCATTTGCAACCCAACCCAAAGAGCAATAGGATTTGAAGTTGGCATGCATGCACTGACACATTTTTAACTGCTTCCTCGATCCTTTTGGTTGCCACATCTTTGCTATGTAGGCACCAAGGAAAGGGTGTGATACATCTTAAGTTTCTGGAGGCAGCTTAAACACACACAAGACGTTGAAAAGGACTTCCTACCCACTTGGCATGCATCCTTCTACTGTCAGTCCATTTCTCTACTCCAGCAGGCCCTGCTCATTTGGTGATTCAGATGCAGCTCCCAACCAGAAATCCAAACTTTTATCCAACCTTTCCCATAATTTCTACATGCTAGACTCATTATCCTCTTCACTGCTTTTTGTCTGCAGAGTCCATATGGGCCCTGGAAGAGCCATTGCGGATGGGGCTGCATTAACCATTGCCCCAGAGTTTCAGCCAAAAAAGCAAGGGCCTGTATTGTAATACAATACTTGATATTTACTGCAGGATGAGAGAACAGTGTCCAGGGGTAACACAGGATGCCATTCCATTGACATGTGAGGCAGGAAGTGAGAACAGCTATGCCCATCAGGCTCCTCCTATTCCCCAAGCAGCCACTACAGACCCCTGGTGTTTAAAAATGCTAAGGTGTGCAATCAAAATCATAGGTCATGAAAAGAATGCCTTAAAACCCCAAGTGTTAAACTGACATATTTAAGGGCGTGGAGGAAGCAGGCTTCCAGGTTTGAGGCAGCTGCACAGCCCACTCAGTCAATGGTAAGGGCTGGAATTATATTTTCCCTTCATGAACAGTTGCTTCCTGTGCAGCCGCAATAAAAGTCCAAGACTAAAGCAACCCTAATTTGGAACCAGGTCCGCTTAAAGCCACAGCAGATTTCATTCAGAAGATGAATTGCTAGAACAATAAGAAAACCTTGCCTCTCGGAGCAGTTTCATACAATGGCCCACCTGCTTTGCTTATTGCACAGTAAACAGTAAGGGAGAGCAAGCAGCTAACATGCCAAAACTTGAAGACAGTGAAGAGGACACAGAGATTTTACCTCAAACACCAAATATTTTCATTGCCTTCCTCTACAAATCAGTTCAGTTCAATGTTATAGTAAAATCACAAAGCTGAAGGATTAGACAGTGTTCATGAACAGCACCCACTGCCCCCAGCCCAGTACAGGGACCCAGTTCACATGCAACCTGCAAAACCATGAGTTTGTGTGAATGACCATGATTTGGTTTACTGTTACATCCAAAACCTTGTTCATGGTTTGTGTCACTCTACACACTCCAGGGCCTTTACTCCTTGTGGTTCATCTCAGGGAGACAAGCCACAACTCTAGGTTTGGATGTAATGCTAAGTCAAACCATTGCTTTGCCCTGGGTGCATACATGCATGCATGCATGCATACATACATACATACATAGTTTTATTTGTATGCCGCCTTTCCACAGCAAACCATGTTTAAGGGGGCTTACAACATGCAAAATGCAACATAACAAAAGTAGTCATAAACAATAAATATAACATTTTTAAAATACACAGCCAAACTAAACAATTTACACATAAATCACAACTAAATCTAAACTATAGATACTAGAAAGAAACAACAGCAACAACCTGCCACCACCAAAAACCCCCAACAACACCGAGGCATAGCAGCAGTAGGACAGGGCTCTGTGAGTCCACCAAATATTTGCTCATTTGTGCAGAGCCTCCGTTTGACTTAGCTTACATGTTAACTGAGCATTATGTTCTCAGCTTAACACCTGATTTTGTGATGTGTGAAGACTAAAGTCTTCACCGAAGTACAGCAGGAGACAATACCCTGCTAGATAGAAATAGCCATCTGAAATCACTGAACTTGAAAACAGGATCCTCTGCCTAGAATTACTAGGTACAATTAACATGAACCAAGTAGCCTGTATTCTTCTGTAACACCACTTTCATTGGAGCACAGCAGGTCCTTCCCCCTCACTGACCACTTGGGGACTGAACTTTTATGCACCACTTGTTTCATCTCAGTATCATATACCAAATATTTTAAATGAATTTAAAGAAATATAAAAAGATAACAGTAAGGGCTTTATTATTTATTTTTTTTAATGTCTTTTTAAAAATTTCTTTAATCTATCATAGTAGATTGTGACGATTAGCTCAGTTTTCTTTTAAATTTTGTGCACAAGAACCATTTCATGTAACCCAAGGCAAACCCTTGGCAGCGCCATACAGTAATGTTGCCATACCCCATTTCTCCTCAGGCAACAAGTCTCACTCATGTTATATATACAGTTATTGAAAGAAAACCTGCACGGTTTCAGGGCTAGCCTGATCATACAATTAAATATAGCAGTTACAAAGCCAAAGGGGGGGGGGCTGCCATGGAAACCACATCCCTTACAACATTTATTTATTAGCATTTACACCCCACCTTTTCCTTCACAGAGCTCAAGGTTCTCCTTCTCATTTACTCCCCACAACATCCCTCTCAGGTAGTTTAGGCTGAGAGGCAGTGACAGGCCCAAAGTCACTCAGGGAGCTCCATGGCTGAGTGGAGCTTTGAACCCTGGTCTCTGAAGTGCTAGTTCGATACTCTTAACCAGGACACATTCTACTCATGTAAAAACATGTCCGCGAGGCCGGACTGAGAAGGTGATTGGGCTGCATCTGGCCCCCAGGTCTTAGGTTGCCTACCCGTGCTCTTAACCACCACACCACACTGGCTCCTGAACTGCAGAAGATGCCATTTCCATCATGTGTATTCACATGCAGCCTTTTTATCTTACAACCCTCTACTTGATTTAAAGGAGCCTGGGGCATGCCGCTTAAATTGTGCGGTTCAGCCACATGTGGAAGGAAAACTCTTTGGCTGGGTATCCGGGTGCCAGCCAAAGCAGAAGTGTCGCCCTGACTGCATGCAACAGAGCAAGTTGACAATGTCCCCTGGCACTGCAGGAATTTTTATTTACCTCTTTTTCAAGTTCCGACACCTCTGTGTTTTCAGCTCTGTTTCTGTTCCCAGAAATGTCATAAAAACTTTTTTAGAAAACAGAAAAATTTTATATTCCTGATCAGACATATTTACAACAAGTTGAGGAAGATGGTGGGAAACCAGAGCTCTCAGACTTCCCTCCGGTCAGAATCTATCCCAACACCTCCACCTACTGTATAGTCTTCTTAGTAAAAGAAAAATATGTAACACTTCCCAGTAAATCACTCTTTCCTTCGGAGGATGTTACAAAGAGGTAAATGCTGTGTTTACTCCTAGAGAGCAGAAAGATTACCTCATTCTCCAAGAACTGGCTAGAGATAATTTACCAGAGGTAAACAATAATCTAATGGGGATAAGTTTGCTCTTCTTGCACAGCTCAGTCTGTGTATCTGAAGAAGTGTGCGTGCACACAAAAGCTCATACCAAGAACTAACTTAGTTGGTCTTTAAGGTGCTACTGGAAGGAATTTTTTTATTTTGACTATGGCAGACCAACACGGCTACCTATCTGTAGCTCAGTCTTAGACAGAGTTATATCCATACCTTAAGCCATTTGTGCCTAGGTGCCCCTATGCAAAGGCTGGACTGCCTGAGAATTGGGGGCAGTGGGAGGGGTGTGAGAAAGGTAGAGGGAGAGAGAGATGACTTATACTAGACAAATAAATTCGGAAGTAGTCTTCAAGAGACAACTGCTTGCATGAGACAAACAGCAATGTGGAAATAGTGTGGGAGTGAAGGGAAACATGGCAGCAACATATCAAAGTTCAAGGCCATTGCATCACCTCTGAAATACCCAAACAGGTTGAATGGCTATTTCAGCATGGATACTGTACCAGTGGATTTTTTGCAATCACATGAGGTTGGACTAGACAACCTCTGAGATGCCTTCTAACTCTAGAATTTTATTTTTTTTAATGTTACACTGATTGAGAGGGCTTGGAGCACATAATCCTGAACACTTACATCAGCCGTGGGGAAATATTGGCAAACTCCCAGTTCCCATCATTCCCAGCCAGCATGTCTGAAAGGTTGATGGGAGCTGTGGTCCACCAATATCTGGCAGCTCACAGGTTTCCTACCGCTGACTTATATGCTGACTCAATAAGCGAGTTACCATCTGGAACTCTTCATGTGCTTCAAGACTGTATGTGTAATTCAGCTTGCTCTGAACAAGGGTGGTCCTGTTGCAAAGAAACAGGAGAAAGCCTAAGCCAAGAGAAGTATTAGCAGTTCCTGCCATAAATCCTCTTCACAGTAGTTAAGGAGTATTACCCCCCCCCCGCAAAAAAATAATAGATCTTGTACACATATATGCCTAGTTATTCCCCCACACCCAGAACCAAGCCATAGACTGTGCAGGTAATGCCTCTAATTTGCCCATTAATTATCCCGTGCAAGTAGCAGATTTCATCTAGCAAGCCTACTCTTCCCCAATTACCGTATTTTTCACTCTATAACACGCACCCGACCATAACACACACATAGTTTTTAGAGGAGGAAAATCCGTAGGCATGCCACCCGTAGGCATTCCCTCCATAACACGCACAGACATTTCCCCTTACTTTTTAGGAGGAAAAAAGTGAGTGTTATGGTGCAAAAAATACGGTAAATGAAGCAGCTTCGATTGCATTACCTGAGAAATAAAAGCTAAATTCCTACAACAAACACAGTTTAGCTAATCATATCATGCTTAAGAGGAAAAATGACCCTCATGGCTGTTGCAAGTCTGTGGCATGAAAATTTAAATGTCATGACCAGTGACTGCTGACTACACCTATCTTCTGTTGTCCTATTAAATATTATTATTATTATTATTATTATTATTATTATTATTATATAAAACAAACCCTGTCTTTTGTAGTGCAACAGGCTTTTTTCCAGCCCTGTGATGATAATGAGATCACTTTTTGCACTTGAGTTAATGCTAATTCGATAAGCATTTTCCTATAAACAGACCCCTGCTGTACACCCAAGCTTTTTAACTTTATGGAATCTTCCAGGATTCTTATTCTTCAATACACTCTGACCCTGTGAGATCACTGTGGGAGCCAGACCTTTTCACGTTGGCTAGACCCCTTGCCTTTCTTCCCTGTTCCCTTGCCTCTTAGCCATGTTTGCTATTTTCCCACGTTGTAGGACTTGTGAGAAAGCAAGTGCCAGCCTCATTCTAAAAGGAAGTTCCCTGCTGTGTTGATGGAGGGTTTCTAGAAACCCAGGATGGAATCAGATCCATCCACAATAAGCCTGAGCCTAATCAGGGATAGGAAAACTTGAAACACAGATCAAAGAAAGAAAGAAAGAAAGCAGTAGTATACTGCCCTTCATCCACAAGTATCAGGGCAGTTCACAACATACAGGTACAGGGAGCTGTCCACTACACCAACTGGCAACTAAGCACCTCTTAAAATCCCCACACCCAGTCACATTTGTACCCCAACAAGTCACTGTGAAAATTCAGTCAACTGTATTGAGCTTATGTTCAAGGCAAAGTGGGTTGGGATAGCCTGTGTTTTGTTTTTTTGTTTTGTTTTGTTTTGTTTTGCCTTGCATTGAACTAACCACCTTTTCTGTTCCATAGCACAGCAGAGTAATTTTTACTTACCGGTACTTTCAGCCATTTTCTGCAGATGAATATATTAACAACAACAAATTGGGGTAATTCTCCCAAGCAACGACATGCCCCAGATATGCAAAATGACATTGATATTCAGTAGTCATGTCCACTGCAATGGCATCTTTCATGTCCACTAAACAACCCCAAAGGAATATTTCTGTGAACACGTGTAAGAAGGTGCAGGTTTACAGACATGTGTATGGACACATCAGCAGATCTGGCAATATAAGCTTTAAGACCCAATCTTTTCATTTCTTTCTCATAAAGAAATATGGCTGCTGACAGAATCTCTCTTCCCTTTGCCTTTTATAGGACTATTTTACTTAGTCCCTTTCGAGCTGAAAAAAGTTTTTTCAGATCTAGTTGTGTTAGTTAAAAGGGGAGGGGAAGTGACAAATGTTCAGAGTGTTAGCAATCAAACAGCTCTTTTATATTCAGCTCTGTAGAAGCTGTTAAGTGGGTAAATGTTTTTGATCTGCAAGCAGAATAGGAACATAGGAAGCTCCATCTAGAAGGCCCATCTAGCTTAGTATTGTCTACACAGATTGGCAGTGGCTCTCCAGGATTTCAGACTATGGTGGTCTCATCCAGCCCTACTTGGAGATGTCAGGGAATGAACAAGAGACCTTCTAAATGAAGCACACATGCTCTACCACTGAGCAATAACTCTTCCCCAAATTTGGAGAGATTGGGATTATTCATATTTATTAAACTGATCTGTGTCAATCTGGTATTTTATTATTTTGAGTTTATTGTCTTTAGTACCGCTAGTCATCCCAGAAAGGGCAGTATTAAACAAACATCCTAGTAAATATTAAATGACATTTTTGCTGCTCCTCTTATGCCCTTTCACGATATGCACAGAAAGATGCTGGAAGATTGCACTCTGAACCATTAAAATTTACAACAACTCAAATGTAGCTCAACAAACAGTATTTTGCAATAAATACAGCAAGAGGCTCAGGTTTATGTCAAACAGGCCCCAATAATGATAAGTAGGAAATATTTGATTTAAATCCCTCTAGAAAAGACCAGACACACAGTAACACACATACGTAACTAAGAGTCAAAGCAGAGGTGATTAGGCTGTGATCAGGGTGGAGAGTCCTATACATTCTGCATTACAATTTCTTTAAATAATTTTGAAAGAAACTTCTTAATCACTGTGGGCATACTTTGTTTTACACATCACCACCACCACTTATTTTTCAGAAAATCCAGTTGCTACGTAGAACTTTTAATAAGGGACAACAAGAAATATAAGAAGCTTCTGCATGGTTGACTACACAATGGATTTGAGAGAGAGACACCAAGGCTTTGTAAAACCTCTCAGTCCCTCAACAGACGCAAGCTGAGAAGAGCCCATTAACTGAACCAAACAGCCAGGAAATTTGAGATTAAAGTTCAGCAGTGTAATCTTATATTTACACTCAAATGGAAAGTAGGCTTCCTCTAGGATTATCTCCTCTTTCTTCATCCTGTTCATCAATTTCATAAAACAGACAAGGAAAAAAAGAGCCTGCACAGAAAGTCTGCCCTAAAGACTTAACTTGAGTAATCATTTACCTCTCTGGCAACTAACTGAGAGCAGAAGTATGAAAAAGTGTTTACAACACGCTTTTCAGACACTTTCCTATATTGTTCATGCCTTGTGACCAAGTTCTTCCGCATAAATTCCCACGTTACATTACAAAACAGACGATGATATGAATAACAGCAGCAACAACAAAGTAATAGAAAATTAAGAGCAAAAAAAGAGGACAGTAACGGTGCTGACGATAATACACAAAATAATACAAGATCACCAGTTAAGAGAAAAAGAGGAAAATCACCCAGTCATTACTTAGTATATAATGAGTGCTTGTGGGACATATGCAAGTAAAGCAGTCTATTCAGAGTCATTCTGCGGGTAGAATAAAGGAACTCAGCATTCACCCTCCTCTGGAGTACTACTACTACTAATAATTTAATATCGAACATTAAAAACTTCCTGATACAGAGTAGAAACCACATGCCACAGGCCTCAACCCTGACAATCCCCAGGGCTCAAATTAAGCCCTGTGATCTTACCTTAGTTGAATTGGATTGTTTAGGCAAGAGAAAAAGACGTTCGCTCAGGACCTCAGTACAGCACAGAAGCAAACAAGGTTTCGGATCTAAGCAGCCTCCAGTTCCGGTGGCTTTGACACCAACTGCACCACGATCCTGGGCAAGTCCACACAGAAGGAAACCCAGCTGAGTCCCTGCCACAAAAGCGCGCGCAGGACTGCAGCGCCAAACCTCCGGGTCCCCTTGATTCTCCAACCAGCAACGAGCGCCTTCTAACTCAATGGCCCCGTTTGCAACATGCAGAGCTATGCGTTTAACCCCTCCCTCCCTCCCTCCAGGTCGTACCTCCTCCTGCCCAGCCCAACATCGCGCTTCCCCGCCGAGAGATACAACAAACCCTCCCTCCGCCTCCTTTCCTCGCGTCCTTTCTGAAAGGCTCCCTGCCCTGGCTCGTTTCCTCACTGACGTGTCAGGCTCATGGAGCAGCAGGCGGGGAGAGACCCGCACGCAGACTTCCAAGCGGGAAGGCTCCCCAGTGGGCAGCCCCACCCAAGCCCAGCTCCCGGACTCCCCGCACTCGCACCACGGAGCTTTCGTCCTCCTCCACCACCACCTCCTCCCTGCCAGCGCCTTCCCGCTCCGCTCCTGGCGGTGCGCCGTGCAAGGAAGGGCCCGGCAAGCCCTGTCCCGAAACGCCAACCTACCTTAAGCTTGCAGCGGGTCCGAGGACGGCGGCTGCAACTTCTGCTGCTGCTGCGGCTGCAACAACAACAAGCGGAGGCGCCATGCAGCTTCTCCCGCTGCGAGACGCTCAGAATGGATGCAAGAGCCTGGCGGGGTCATCCGAGGACGAGTTTCAGCGTTTTAGGTGCATGTGACGCGGAACTGGCGGGACGTCTCGCCACCTGGTGGGCGGTTGTGGCCCCTGCAGGCCCCTGCTCGACGTAGGCAGAAATTCAACAGGTATATCACCTGTTTGCATCTTGTCACGGCCTCCTCGTGCCAGGGAAATGCTGGCTGTTAAAAGGAAGCATTCTCTTGAGGCCGTTCTTGTATCTATACTGTACTGTATTTGTACTGTATTTTAAAATTACCAGCAAATAGTTACAAAGATGGGGCCTGTTTTTTCAAATACAGTGGTACCTCAGGTTACATACGCGTCAGGTTACAGACTCCGCTAACCCAGATATAGTGCTTCAGGTTAAGAACTTTGCTTCAGGATGAGAACAGAAATCGGGCTCTGGCGGCGCGGCGGCAGCAGGAGGCCGCATTAGCTAAAGTGGTGCTTCAGGTTAAGAACAGTTTCAGGTTAAGTACGAACCTCCAGAACGAATTAAGTTCTTAACCTGAGGTACCATTGTAAAAGCACAGAAAATGGTGCTCACCTTTCAATTATTAATTTTTTTGGCAGCTTATGCCATTCTTGCTTAGACAAGCCTACCCAGGTGCTTAGAAAGTGGAGGTAATTTTAATTTATTTTTAGTATTTTAACTTTTGGATGATTTCAAGTGAATGTTTCTCAGTTTTATTTTTTTCTCTCTTTGTAAGGAGGTTTTTTTTTACAATCAAACTGTATAAATTTTATGGAATAAATAACTATAAAGCTATTGGCAGCCTAAAGAGAGAGAAAGAGGGCGAGGAACACTAAAGTTAACGATAAAATTAAAAGTAGCAGATAAAAGCAGCATCAGATATTTCTGTTCGTGGTTAACATGTTTTGTTTTGTTTTGTTTTGTTTTGTTTTGTTTTTTTAAAAAAAGACTTGAGGGTAAAAAGGCTCACTGCCTGGTACTAAAAAGATTACATTGTGGCAACCAGGAAGGGGCGTAGTTCAGTGGTAGAGCATCAGTGTTGTAATCAAAAGGTTGCAGGTTCAACCCCCGGAATTTGGGGATGTCCCCCATCTGAAACCCTCGACAGCTGCTGCCAGTTAGCATGCTGTCTACAATACCATAGTCTGATTCAAGACAGCTTCCTACAGATAGGATGCTGCCATCAAAAAGCCCCTCTTCCCAATCACCATCCACCACGCTTCAGTCAGTCAGCAACCGTCTTTTCCACTCAGCTGCCACGCCCTTTGAACCCATGGAAACAAGTGGACATAAACGAAAGTGATAAAGCACCTTCCTTTTTCTGTGAAGGTGCAAGGTGTGTGTATTATGTTTCCTTTCATCCACAGAATGTTTGGCAATGCCACTCGCTTTTCACAACAGCTTGAGTTACCAGCCTATGTAGAGCACCTTAGTTAGTTGACTTCACCTCAAGACTTATCTTTTAACTTAGGCCTTGTGGGCGCAGAGAATGGGCTTTAAATCATAGAATAGTAGAGTTGGATCATCTAGTCTAACCCCCTGCAATTCAGGAATCTCAACTAAAGCATACATGACTGATGGCCATCCAACCTCTGCTTAAAAGTCTCCAATGAAGGACTTGCTTGCTGAGATAGGCCAAAATTGAAATGCTCCAGTTTGCTGCTGAGATATATGTGAGGTTTTTTTCAGTTTTGCTGAATGAATTGGTTTAGTTATTGGTTTATTATATTTATTGTTTTAATATGACTGCTGCAAACCACCCTGTGAATACTGACAGCTAATGGGCAGTCTAAAAATACAGGGACAAATAAAGGCCATAGCAAGATAGGCAATTTCCAAGTTGTCTACCAGCTGCTGGGAACAACAGAAGGCTGTTGCCTTAATACAGGCATAGGCAAACTCGGCCCTCCAGATGTTTTCGGACTACAATTCCCATCATCCCTAACCACTGGTCCTGTTAGCTAGGAATGGTGGGAGTTGTAGTCCCAAAACATCTGGAGGCCGAGTTTGCCTATGCCTGCCTTAATGTTCTGCTTGTGAGCTTCCCAAAGGCATCTGAATGCCATTGTGCGATACCAAATCCTGGATGATTAGGAACATTGGTCTGATCCAACAAAGCTCTTCTTGTGGTCCCAAAGACTCCCAGTGTCACTGCTTACCACTATAAATTCATGTTGCTGCAGAGCCTCTCCACAAAGACAAAGTGGGATATCCTTGCATGTACATGGAAAATACAAAAGTCTTTTTAAAAAAGTAATATAAAAAAACAACAACCAGTTTCAGCCTTAGTTTCCTATCAGCGAAACAGGAACATTAGGCCATAGGTGCTTTGCTGGTTTCTTCTAATTTTTCCTTGAACAAGGAGTTTGGGTTGTGGGGACAGACTGTGCCTCTTTCAACAAGAAGAGTCTGATGGGGAAACAACCCAAAAAACATTAGTACACATCCAATGTGTAGCTGAGCCATAGATGTAGACAATCTTATGGCGATCTCTAAAGTTGTGGGAATGGATAGGTTAAGCACTGTAATGCACTTTTAAATGCTGTGGAAATTAAATTCAGGCTAGTTTCAAATAAAATGCATGTATGGGAAGCAACATTAGGGAATAATTTTTGAAACTCGTTTACTTTTAAATAATATAGATATATTTTGAAACTCACTTCAAATGCAGGGCAAGGTGTATTGCATCTGCATGCTGCCTGGATACGAACGTAAGCCTCTACGTAGGGCCTACAGGGATTGACATTTTATAATTTATTTGACAATTCCCTTTAACTATGGAGGTTTAATTCATTTAATTAGAATCTTAGCACAATCCCTGGCAATTCAACAGCCATATCCTGTGTTCATACCGCAACCGTCTTACCACTGCTCTCCTTCATTAAGTATGGATGAGTGAACATTTAGGAAACCGCTTGCATAAAAGGAGTGTTGATAAGAGTATACAGTATATTGAAAGTGATGATTAATAATCTCAATTAATGTAAGAAATGCATGATCAGAGGCAAAAAAAATAATAATGAAATCCTGGGCTGAGAGCTGTGTTGACCTCAGTTATTGACCTCAGTTAGTTGAACCAGAGTAGCCGTAACCTCCTTAATTCTTCTACCAAGGTCACCAGACAGAGTTTTGCAAGACTACTTTGCCATTTTATCTCCAAGGCTTTATGAACATATTTGCATGTATTCATCATCATCATAATAAATTTTATTTATAACCCGCCCTCCCCGGCCAGAGCCAGGCTCAGGGCGGCTAACACCAGTAAAATTACAATAAAAACATAATAGGAAAAAAACCAATTTAAAATACAGGTTAAAATGCAATTTAAAATGCAGCCTCATTTTAAAAGTAGCCCATAGATCAAAATCATAAAGGGAGGGAAACATAAGGGTCAGACTGAGTCCAAACCAAAGACCCTGCGGAAAGATGTCAAGTCCCACAGGGCCCTAGTCTCTTGTGACAGAGTGTTCCACCAAGTTGGGGCCAGTCCTGAAAAGGCCCTGGCCCTAGTTGAGACCAATCTAACCACCTTGCGACTTGGGACCGCCAAAGTGTTGTCATTTGTGGACCTTAAGGTCCTCCGCGGGGCATACCAGGAGAGGCGGTCCTGTAGGTACATGGGTCCTAGGCCACATAGGGCTTTAAAGGTCAAAACCAGCACCTTAAACCTGACCCTGTACTCCACCGGGAGCCAGTGCAGTTGGTAAAGCACTGGATGAATGTGATCCCGCGGCAAGGACCCCGTAAGGAGCCTCGCTGCGGCATTCTGCACCTGCTGGAGTTTCTGGGTCAGCTTCAAGGGCAGCCCCGCGTAGAGGGAGTTACAATAATCAATGCTTTTTAAATATATATATATATATATTTATTAGAAGTTTAGGAATTACAAAAAAAAAAAGAACAGGAGAGAAAACAACAAAAAAATTAACAAGACAAACATTACATTACATAAAAAGAATAACATAAAAAAAATACAACAATACAGTGAAAAAGAATAATAACATAAAAAAAACATACATCCAGTATTCCATATCTTTACCTTTCATTTACTTGTTTCATCGACCTCCTCACACCTCCCTTTTTGTATTCTAATTCAATTAATAGTTTCCGCAAATTCTTTCCATCTTTTTCAATTTTTGTTCTATAATTTATCTTAACGGTCTAACCTTATATTTTTCTTTTTGGTCCATTATCAATCAACTTTTACTTAATTCTTTATTACATTTCTGCTAAAACCATATAACTTCATTCCAGCATCCTTCTAACATTCATTAATTTTGCAATGTTTCTGTAAATATACTTTAAATTATTTCCAATCTTCTTCCACCGACTCTTCTCCCTGGTCTCGAATTCTGCCAGTCATTTCCGCCAGTTCCATGTAGTCCATACAATAATCAATGCTAAGGGGTATGGTGGGTTGCATCTGCCATGTGCCCAGGTTTGCTTGGCTCATGCTACAGGAGTATAGGACTGGGGTTGTCAAAGAACAGCAGCTTGCTCTGATCTCTGGGAGAGTCAGAGAGCTGGGTTCCGGCTTCATTCCCCATAAACTGAGATGGATCTGGCAGGGAACTGCAAGTGTGTTGTCTCAGGGTCTTCCTTGAGCAGCCCAGGTTCCCCTCCTATCTAGGGGCTGTGATTTTGAATGGGAGTGGAGGTGACAGCAATTATTGGAGAGTTAAGATGCAACTGGCCAACTCTTCAGGGCCTAGCTTTCCCACTTCTGTTATGAGCCCTACAGTTCACAGTGGAAATGCATCCCTCCCAGTAAACATGCATTGGCTTGCACTATAAATCTGCTTACAGTTTTCAAATGCACACAACTGGGATCTGCTGGTAGTTTGTGGTAGTGTCAGGGCTTAATTCCAGAATTACTGTGGCAATTGAATTCCATAATTTATTTACTGCAGTCAGGGTTAGATGTCATAGAGGACATCTGGATAAATGAGATCATACTGTGCCAGTAAAATATGAATGTTCCTCCAACAGTTCTGATACGCACATGGCGATGTGTTGTGAATCCTCCAGAATTGTTTCTTGCATTTGAACACTGAGTTTAAAACAAGAACAACCAACATAATTTATCGGAGGCAATATAATGCATGGTATCCATTTGGTAGCAAAATACATGGGGATTTTAATTTTAGTTGTATGTGCGTAAATATGCATCTATCATAGCAAGATGATTCATGTCAGACATATGGAAACTGGAATATGTACAAGGAATGACAAAAATTACCGTAAATAGTGGGTTATGCCACTCTGAATTAAATTTGACAGCTGAAGAATAATGAGGCTAGGGGTGCAAATGCCAGGGCCAGTTGTCCAGGAAGGGTCCACAGGAACTGATGCTGGCATCTTGTGTGTGTGTGTGTGAGTGTGTGTGTGAGTGTGTGTGTGAGTGAGAGAGAGAGAGAGTGTGTGTGTGTGAGAGAGAGAGAGAGGAGAGGAGTTATAACTTTCTATTGTTGCGGCCCAGTACCAACAGGATAAATGCTAAGCAGGGCAGATGCAGCCACTATCTTTCTCCCAGTGTCGCAGGGTGCAATATTTGCACTTAGAGGCATTGTGGTGAAATTAAGATGGCAATTTTTTTATAATAAAAAATCTATTTATTTAAAAGCATCTATAAAACTGCTTAATATTTTAAAGAACTCTGAGGTGTACAAATTAGTATAAAGGCATATAAAAACAAATTAAAGCAGGAAATTCAGAGAATTAAAACAAATTAAAACAGGTTCTGCCTTATGGGACAGGGAAACCCTGGGCAAAAAGGCATGTCTTTACAAGATGTCTGAAGCAACTGATGATTGCTGCTTCACTTATGGCAGAGGGAAGGTCATGCCACAGTACAGGGGCAATAGCAGAAAATGGACAAAAATGTCACCGCCTTGCATTATTCTGCAGGATGAGGTATCATGGGCAGACTTTCCCCAGATGGTCTAAGTGATATTACAGGTTTATACAAGAGAAGGCAGTCTTTCGGGTAACCTGGTCCTGAGTGGTTGCAACCACCCAATTCAGCACTTCTCATATTAATGCTGGACCATTTAAAAAAGAATGTAGAAAAAGTAGAAATAAAAACAATACTGCTGCCGTCACTGCTGGGTAAGCTTGTGGGAGGGGAACAGTTCCTTATCCTCCTTTTATGTGATCCCAGCTGTTAGCCTGCTACCAAACTGTTCCCTTATCTTCTTCCCTATATCTTGCTTCCCTGTCCACTTCTGGAGTTTGGGAGTCACCTGTAGTTGAAAAGCCAGGGACAGGAGCCTTGCTAGAAGAAAATGTGGCAACCCTAAAAGGAAGGCTTGCCAAACAGTTTTTATTGTCAGGGCCACAGCTGCTGTTTCAGGGTTTCTGAAGCAATAATCCTAATGAGAAGGGGGCTTCAGCCCATGCTGACCCTATCAGATCAGATGAACGACCCACTGGGTGGGGTGGAAGAGAATGTCTCTGCCTTTCCCCAGCGTGCTCTTCTGTCATTTTTGTGCTACGGAGGTGAAACAGAAGGGAGGGAAGCCATCACTCTGGAGCAGCCTATAGGTACACTCTAGATAAGTGTTGCACATGATTCAGCCATTCCCTTTGTAATTTCCTAATTGAATTTTTGGCCCTTGCCTGTCCTGCCAATGGATAAAAGGCAGCCATTTCTCTTGATTAAATTGCAAAGAACAGAAAGAACAAAGTGTTGGCGGGGGGATGATTCCCAGGGCTATTTGAATCCCTATATGCTGAGATCCCTGATTCTGTTCACAGGAGAAATGTAGGCATAAAAATGTGAATTCATGCTGCTAAATTCTGAAAACTGTCCCAGAGTGTTGGCATGAAGTGTTCAGTCTCCATCAGTAATGACTGGGTGCAACTCCAGGCTTGCAAACACATTCTAAATCTAGACTTATAATCTTGTGGTCAAGGTTATCCAGTGCTTTTCTTCTAGGAGAAAAAGGTGCCAGTACTACGTACCCTTGAGGACCCCCAGGAAAAAAAACACGGAGGTTATCTATACTGGGATATCCTAAAAACAGCAGCAGCAGTAGTAACTGCAGTGATATGTTTTTAGGTGCTTGAAGTCTTGCTAACAGAAGGCTGGCTAAAGCCACTTAGAGCAAAGGTGGGTAAGCTATATGCAACATCTGCTTTTTATCTGGTCCCTGAGCTGTCCGGGACTGCACCCCTGCTATCCCAGATGTGGTGATTTGGATGTTTCTAGACATGCTAGACCAAAAGAAGCAGCTGTGTTGCTAAGGCCCTGTTAAGTGAGAAACAGGAATGCCTTATGAGGCTAGTTGCCTCCTGTAGGATTGCACAGCTCTCGCAATTGCTCCACATCTGGAAACCTCTGGGAGCTTCCTGACAGGTGTTTATTGTGGGGTAGGGGGAAGCCATACACTTTAAATGTATGGTGTGTATGCAGCCACAGTTCCAACAACCAAAGTGGATCATTCTAGGTTGGGAATGTAATGTGACCTGCAGGTTGAAAAGACACTTGATTACCGGTAAATCATGATATATTTTAATAGCAAACACAGTTCTCTCAGTGCCAGCCCTTATGTAGCCAAAACCACACAATGCCTACACATGAGGGAGATATCAGTAGGCTTGGCACAGGCCCAAGGTTTGCAGAAGTACAAAAACAATTTAGGGGGAAAACCTAAAAGAGGTGGGGATTGCAAAACAAGTCAATGAGCATGATACCAGTGGGTATCAAATGTTGTCTGACTGTTGGCAGGAAAAACAGAAATGGGTGGAATGGAGTAAATGGAAACCTGAACAGGAGTACTCCTTACTGTAACATTTTGTTGCAGGACCCATTTGTAACTCATAAATAGTAATGCATACTAAGACTGTTGCAGAGCTTTGTGGTTTTGTATAATGTAGAGAACTATAACCTGAGATGCAGAAATGCAAAAGACAGAACTAATGTTACCTGAAATCTTAGGAAAACTTTAAAATGATTTTTTTCACCTAAAACTGATTTTAAAAAATCTCTCATGCCCTCCTCTTCCTTCATGGCATCTGATTTTAACTTGGAGTATTAGCCTGCCAAATAATTTCCATGTTTGCAAACTCCGAGACAGACTTCTCAGCTTACAGACGATACTCTTATTTGCTATATTACACCAGTCAGACCAATTGGTCAGACCAAGTTACCTTGACAGCTCTACTCTAAAGCAACTGTGCTCTAAACTGTGCTTTTCCAAAAGTAAAGATTAAACTCAGTGAAGTCTGCTACATTGTATAAACCTAGATGATAATAAGAAGATGCACCCAAATCCATGGAAGCAGGCTTCTGCAAATGAACCACCTTTTGAAATATGTCCTGCATGTATAGGAATACATTGTACAAGTGCTGTTGCTGGATTTCTGTGTCCAGAGCCCAGGTCTGCACGAGTGGCTCCCTTTGCTGAATTGGGATCATAGGCTCAAAGAAGCAGACAGCAAAGCCAGCTCTGATAGTGCCAGTTGCCTCATTTTGGGGGGTAGGGGGCTACATCTAGAACAGGTGACCAATGCTTTCAAAACTGGCAGCATCAAACCATCTCCCAAGTGACCATGTACGGCCAGATCTTTATGCAAAGCCCAATTCTACACACAAGCCTCTTTGGAATGTAGGCACAATATTTTCCTAATGGTTAGTAGGAAATGGTCTTTAATAGACTACAGAGCAACAGGACTGTGGTGGTTCAGAACATCAAAAGAAAAATTCTACTGACACATCCCTGCAGTACTAGCAGTTCTTTTTGAAAGGCTGTCCCCAGTGTGATGTATTGGTCAGGTCAGACGCTGCTTGGCTGATAGAGTCTAATGTGATCACAGCAGGAGCTGCTTAGGCTTCAAGGCCATGTCATTTCAATTAGAAAGGTGAAAAATAAAACATTTGTGTGACTAGGGTGACCATAGCAAACCACAGAAATGGTGCCTGCTTCACAGGCACACTAAATCAAGAGAAGTTACAATTTATCCTCAAATTACTGTAATAGTAAACATATTTCTCTAGAATAATTCAGAACCAGCAAAGCGGCTGTTAAAGGATCGCATATGTTTTGGATTTAGTATTGTTGACAGTTGACAGTATTGTTGACAGAATTCATGCGATAGTTTAGAAAGTCTGGACAATAGTTGTGGCTAGACAATGGGGACAGAGTATTGCCAGCACATAACTCAGGTGCTCAAAAGTTTGCACTGGTTTGCACCTTACACTACTGGGTCAGGTTAAAAGTTATTATATTAATTTACAAGGCCCTTAACAACTTAGGTCCAGGGTACCTTAAGGATGGCCTGATCCCTTATATCCCTGCTTGATCACCAAGGGCTTTGGCAGAGTCATTGTTAGTGGTTCTCCACAGCCCGGATGCATAGTTTGCATCAGCAAGGAGTTGATGCAAAGAGCCAGTGTGGTGTAGTGGTTAAGAGTGTTAGATTCGTAATCTTGGGAACCAGGTTCGCGTCTCCGCTCCTCCACATGCAGCTGCTGACCTTGGGCTAGTCACATTTCTCTGAAGTCTCTCAGCCCCACTCACCTCACAGAGTTGTTGTGGGGGAGGAAGGGAAAGGAGAATGTTAGCCGCTTTGAGACTCCTTCGGGTAGTGATAAAGCGGGATATCAAATCCAAATCCTTCTTCTACTGTTGAAATGAATCCTTTATATAGTTTGCATGGTTTGGAAGTGCTTGTTTTAAAGGAATTCACTAGTGGAGAATGAATGCAAAAGGGAACATTTTGCCTATGCAAAAAAGCACAAATAATCTTTAATAAAAATAGGGGTGGGAATATAAATGTTTCAATGTTAGCTCCACTGTGTGGACACTAAAAAATCTGCATACATGAAGAGCACTCATCTCACATTAAACACTTGCATGGAATTAAGCACTAACATTTAACATTCTTCTCCATTCAGCTTTTACACCACTAGCAATTATTAGAACAGCCCTAATCTCTGAGTACTTTTTGCTTTCTGTTATTTCTGCCTATGTTTACAGACAGCATAGGTATTCCCCCCTGCCCCCATTCTTAATAGTCTCACACAATCTCATTTCTGGGATATAAATTATATAAAAGGTAAATATGATTGTGCATGATGCGCAAAAAGTGGGCAGAGCAAAGTTTCTCTCTCACACATTATACTAGAACCTGGGACCTTCCAATGAAGCTAAATATTGAAATACTCAGGTCAAACAAAAATAACTACTGCTCCCAGCAAATGGCTGAACTATAATCTCACTCCCAGTAGTCAGTGGACTACTGTGTCAGAGGTACCATGCCTCTGACAAATATATTGTTGGGCAACACAAGTGGGGATAATGTTATTGCACCCTGGTCCTCCTTGAGGCCTTGCCATAAGCATCTATATGTGTATAGATTAAATTTTATCAATGTTTAATTGCTTTTTAGATTTCCCCCTATGTTTCCAGCAGTTCATATTTTTATCTGTAAGCCACCTTGAGTCCCATCAAGGAAAAAGGCAGGGCATAAACAAATATATAATCATAATAATCTAACTCGCCACTGTAAGAACAGAGTGCTAGATGGGCCTTTGGCCTGACCTAGAAGGGCTCCCACTAGGGGGAAGAATATGTAGTTATTTCAATTACTTAGTATCCATAAGGTATAGCTTGCGGGCTGAGAGAACAGCAAATCCAAGAGGCGACAGGATTTGTTTAGTCGAAAGCTGCAGTCTGATGTACATGCCCCGGAGAAATACCTATTGATCGCATCGAACTGAGCTACATATGTCACATTAAGCGGCTCGACAACTCTCTCCCTCAACCTCGTCAACTCGCTGACGCCATAAACCACGAGAGCAAGTCGTGAAGCATTCTGGGAAATGTAGTCGCTTTCGCGCCCCTGTCTATTCGATCGCGCTCGGCCCTTCGTGGCAGAAAACACTACATTTCCCGGTCGTCCTTGTGCAAAAACATCCCTCTTCATGGCTCTCGGTTTTTCCTGTACCGCGTTGCATGTTGGTACCGGTAGTCTTTTAATCACCGGGATCCCTATTCTACAAGACCTGACTTCCTGGGCGGAGGATACTACATTTACCGTGTGCCTCAGCCCGCCGCGCTTGCGCCGTGTGCATGGAAGGAGGGGAGGGGAAAGGCCGTTACGTTGCGGGCAACGGCCAGGGCAGTGAAGCGGCAGTCAGTGTTGGTGCCGGAGGCTTCCGCGTTCACTGTTGGGGCTGGTGCGCCGCGTCAGGACGAAGGGCGGCTTCTGTCAGGCTCTGTCCGTTACGGTGGGGAGGGGAGAGGGGGCATGAAGCTGTGAGGGGCCGCGAGCCGAAGGGAGCGGGGAAGGAGAGCGGCCGCAGGCAGGCGAGAGGAAGAGGAGGAGGAGGCGCGGAGCGATGTCTCAGCCGCCTCAGCAACATCCGCCTCAGCAGGAGCAGCAGCCGGTAGCCGCGCCGGTCTCGAAGAAGAGGGACCGGAGGATCTTCTCGGGGACTTGCCCGGATCCCAAGTGCCAGGCGCGGCTGTTCTTCCCGGCGCACGGGCCTCTGAGCAGCGGGAGCATCGAGTGCACGGACTGCGGGCAGCGCCATGAGCAGCGGCAACTGCTGGCGGTGGAGGAGGTGACGGACCCGGACTTGGTGCTGCACAACTTGCTGCGGAACGCGCTGCTGGGGGTGAGCGGGGCGGGGCCCCCCAGGAAGAACACCGAGTTGGTGAAAGTCATGGGCCTGTCCAACTACCACTGCAAGCTGCTGTCTCCCATCTTGGCCCGCTACGGCATGGACAAGCAGACGGGCAAGGCCAAGCTCCTGACCGAGATGAACCAGGGGGACATCTTTGACTGCGCTCTTCTGGGCGACCGTGCCTTCCTCATTGAGCCTGAGCATGTCGACACGGTAGGGTATGGCAAAGACCGCTCCGGCAGCCTTCTCTACTTGCACGACACCTTGGAGGATATCAAGAAGGCCAACAACAGCCAGGAGTGCCTAATCCCGGTCCACGTGGATGGGGATGGCCATTGCTTGGTGCACGCGATCTCCCGGGCGCTGGTGGGCAGGGAGCTGTTCTGGCACGCTTTGCGGGAGAATCTCAAGAAGCACTTTAGGGAGAATCTCAGCCGCTACAAAGCTCTCTTTCATGACTTCATTGATGCGGCAGAATGGGAAGACATCATAAACGAATGTGATCCTTTGTTTGTTCCCCCAGAGGGTGTACCAATGGGCCTTCGAAACATCCACATATTTGGATTGGCCAATGTACTGCACCGGCCCATCATCCTCTTGGATTCCCTGAGCGGAATGCGTAGTTCAGGAGACTACTCTGCCACTTTTCTACCTGGATTGATACCAGAAGAAAAATGCATGGGAAAAGATGGCATGTTGAACAAACCTCTCTGTATTGCCTGGAGTAGTTCTGGCCGTAACCATTATATTCCTCTGGTTGGGATAAAAGGTGCTGCTTTGCCTCAATTGCCTATGAAATTACTTCCTAAAGCTTGGGGAGTACCTCAGGACCTTATTAAAAAATACATCAAATTGGAAGATGATGGTAGTTGTGTGATTGGGGGTGACAGAAGTTTGCAAGACAAATATTTGATGAGGTTGGTTGCTGCCATGGAAGAGGTTTTCATGGATAAGCATGGCATTCATCCCAGTTTAGTAGCTGATGTACATCAGTATTTCTATAGAAGGACTGGTGTAATAGGAGTTCAGCCTGAAGATGTCACAGCAGCTGCTAAAAAGGCAGTGGTGGACAACCGCCTTCACAAGTGTCTCATTTGTGGTGCCCTTTCAGAACTTCATGTTGCTCCTGAATGGTTGGCTCCCGGAGGGAAACTGTATAATCTGGCAAAAAGTACCCATGGCCAGCTAAGGCCTGATAAAAATTATAGTTTCCCTCTTAACAATTTGGTATGTGCCTATAATCCAGTTAAGGATGTACTTGTACCTGATTATAACTTGAGTAATTTGACTGTCTGTAACTGGTGCCATGGAACATTGGTGCGTCGTGTCAGAAATGATGGTTCTGTTGTGTATTTGGATGGGGACAGAACTAATACCAGATCGACAGGTGGTAAATGTGGTTGTGGATTCAAGCATTATTGGGAAGATAAGGAGTATGACAATCTCCCTGAAGCTTTCCCAATTACTCTAGAGTGGGGTGGGAGAGTGGTGAGAGAGACGGTATACTGGTTTCAGTATGAAAGTGATCCTTCTCTAAACAGCAATGTGTACGATGTTGCAATGAAACTTGTTACCAAGCATTTTCCTGGAGAATTTGGCAGTGAGATTCTTGTCCAGAAAGTTGTCAATACCATTCTACATCAAACAGCCAAAAAGAACCCTGATGATTATACACCTGTAAACATTGATGGTGCTCATGCCCGAAGAGTTGATGATGTGCAGCAAGGACAAGACTTGGAATCTCAACTTCCAACCAAAATTATTCTTACTGGTCAGAAAACAAAAACATTGCACAGGGAAGAGCTAAATATGAGTAAAACTGAAAGAACTATTCAGCAAAACATTGCAGAACAGGCACCTATAATGCAGAAACGCAAAACAGAAAAATTGAAACAAGCACAAAAAGTGCCACCTAGAACATCTTCCACAGGTTCTGTTCCTGATGGGCCATCTTCTGCACCTGCTACACCTACAAAGACTCCTTATTCCCCAACATCTACAAAAGAGAAGAAAATACGCATAACAACAAATGATGGGCGGCAGGCCATGCTCACTTTGAAATCCACAACCACATTTCTAGAACTGCAAGAAAGCATCGCTAGAGAATTTAATATTCCTCCCCATTTGCAATGTATTCGAGTTGGCTTTCCTCCCAAAGAGCTTTTGCCACCCAAAGAAGGGCAGGAAAATGAACCTGTTCCTCTACTGCATGGTGACAGAGTAACTATAGAGATTCTCAAAGGCAAGGAGGAGAGCAGCCAGACCGCTTCAGTTCACTCGGCCCATGCTGTGAAACTTGATGATGTTGCTGTTACTAGTAAAATTGCTTCCAAGGAAATCCAAGAACAAATCGACAAGGAAATGTACTCTCTGTGTCTTCTAGCAACATTTATGGGTAAGGAAAAGACTTTTTTCACTTTTCAAAGAGTAGAGATATGTCTAACTCTGAATTTTATAAAGCTAGAAATCCATACATGATCTGACCAACTATTAGATAAATACAAGTTGGTGTCATAATTCATAGAATCATAGCTAGAAAGGATCCCAAGGGTCATCTAGCCCAACCCCCTGCAATGCAGGAATCTTAACACACGGTCAGTCCTCTAATTTGAAACCATACCAAACCCTGCTAAGCTTTGGAAATGTGCTAGTAGTTTTATTGCTGCACAACTGTTCCTCCTTTTTAAAAATAATGAAACTACTTTTTTTTTAAAAAAAGTACCTGTAACTACTGTTTCAGCCAGGGGTGAGAACTTGTGGCCCTTTAGACTTGCCTCTGCCAACGTGGCCAGTGATGGGAATGATAGTTCAGCAACATTTAGAAAACAGCAGATTCCCCAAACTTTGTTTTAGGGGTATTTGAAAGCCACTTTTCTCCTCTCCCAGCTTTATCTTATGTCTTCATTTGTGTAATGTTGTGCTCTGATAACTGGACTTTTCTCAGTATTCCTAATTTTTCCTCATGAGGAAATTTAATATTCTAGTAACTAGCTAGAGTTTTTGTGTGTCAGGATTCTCACTTGCTTCCTCATTTGCTTCCTTTGCTATAAATACTATACTTAAAGCATATATATGAAGCTGTGAAATATTTACTGCAACACCTCATCTCACTTCCTGTCTTAATTTAAAGCATAACAGGGTTTTGGTGAAGTAAAACAAACTTAAAAGCAGAACTGCTTGTCCAGAGAGTATATATAATATACATATTTCTGCTATTCAGCCAGCTCTATGGAAGGTTATATTTTAAGAAACCTTTTAAACCAAATTAATTGGCACTGTTGCAAATAAAATCAACGTATTGCAGTCTTTGACATTAACTTGCAGGGTGCATGACATCAAAAGTATTGCTTGGTTTCCAGTCAGCTGAGGCATTTTTTTAAAAAGCCCCCCCCCCCCATATAAAACTCCTGTGATAATTGCAGAATGGCGTAACATTTGCACAGTGCCATGAATGTTTTTGGCACTCGCAGTTGCATTATCTGTGCTGCTTTGAAAATTAGGCTTGTGTGTTAAGGCACTAAAAATAAAATGATGGAAATGACTGTTCAAAAGAAAATGGAAGTTTCTGTGTGTAACTTTATGAACGAAACTGAGTAGAAACTATGAAACAAAAGTGAAACTGGCAACTTTACTTCTTTTAACTGAGAACAAACCTTATGAAGTGTTGTGGTCATATGACTTTTGTTATTCAGAGAAAAATATCTCTTCAGCTGTAACCATTTCTTAACAACCACGTCTTTCCTAGTAGTTCTTGTTCTCATCTGAGTATGAAGTATAAAGGTAGTATCTAAAAGAGATTGTGGCTGCATGCATGTCAGGAAGCCTTTTAAGAAAAGAATATAGTGGTACCTCAGTTTAAGAACAGTCCTGTTTACGAATGATTTGGTTTACGAACTCCGCAAAACCAGAACTAGTGACCTGGTTTGTGAACTTTACCTCAGTCTAAGAACGGAATCCGAACGGTGGAAGGACACTGGTGGCAGGAGGCCTCATTACGGACAGCGCGCCTCCGTTTAAGAACGGTTTTAGTTTAAGAACGGACTTCCAGAATGGTTTAAGTTCATAAACCGAGATACCACTGTATTTAGCACTGGGGAAAAAGTCTGAAACAAAACTGTGGGTTACCTCATGTTCATGCAAGGGGGCTGGTTGGGAGGAAACATTGCATGGCAGAAAGGAGATGGGAAGGTAGGCGTTTTAGGATTAAACAAGACAAGCACACATACTATGTGAAGAGTAGTCAGGGTGAAGTTGGAACCTTTGTAGCAATTGCCTATTATTTCTATGGAAGAACTGTCTCATACTTGGAGGACTGTAACCTTGTTCAAACAAGCATGAATTGTTGTTATGAAAAAATGCTCGCTTGACCCTTGGAACTGCATTCTTCAACTCCCCTCCCTCTGCATGCAAAGAGGAGATTAAAAGTTTTCCCTTTTGAATTAACAACAGTTCCTCATAGTGTCCAAACAGAACAAGTCATGGTTCTCTATCTGTGATTGGCTAAAACAAATAGGATATCAAACCACTTCTTAAAATCCTGGTTTATTAACTGCTACAGTTAGAACAAGCCCCGGTTCTGAGAGTTAAGTTAATGTAGCTTGAGTTTTCTATTAAGGTATATTGGCAGAGTACTATTCTCTTTCATTGATGCTTAAAATCAAGGTTGTCTTGTATTCCTCCAAGTACCCAAGTACTCCTATACATTCAGTAAAATGTGTGTAGCTAAATGCTGTGTTGCTAATACTTTGTCATGTATGAAATGGCCCTTAGGTTCCCAGGGAAACTAAAAGAGTGACTCCTATTGAGATGTGATGACCGGGGAAGGGAGGCGGGAACCAGGGGAAGAGACTATTCCCCCCCCCCCCATTCTTTCTCTGGACCTTCATATCTCTAGCATGCTTTCCATTTGCCTTCATTGTAATATTGAAAGTGGGACCTGAAAACTTTATCTTTAAATAAAATTTTGTGTGTCTTCACATGTTACAGTATAGCTGAAGTATCACCATCCTGACTCCTCTAGAAGATGGTAGAACTCAACTGCGGTCTTGATTTCTTGGTTATGCTAGAATGTGGTAGAAAGTTGGAAGACTTTAGTGACATGCTGGGAACAGGCATTTGTATTTATATATAAATGAAGTTCATATTTTCCCACCAATTATAATTATGCTAGTTAACTAACCCTTTTTTCTGTTCCACAGGAGAAGATGTCTGGTCTTATGCAAAAGGACTTCCTCACTTGTTCCATCAGGGTGGTGTGTTCTACAATATAATGAAGAAAACAATGGGTATGATTTCTAACTATGTGCTTGTGTATATCATGGTTTTTAAGAGAAAATTATTGGGAAGCTTTAATTTCGTGTACATATGTATACATATAGTGGGGAGGGTGTTGCAACCATGCCATGTGTACCCCAAACAAGAAGGCAAATCAGGGTGAGACTCTGTCTGTTCAGGGCAGACTCTGTTGTTCCCTAGTTTGATTTTGCCATTAACAAGTTGTGTCAGGGCAGATCAGGGAGTTCTCATACTGCAAGTAGCTCTGTTACTTTCGTTTTTCCAGAAAGTTCAATACCATGCACAACATCTCCTTTGTTGTTTTCTTTTCTCAAAATCGAAACCAAACTGACTGAGGAAACACCCAGAGCTCAAGAGGGGAGATATGGAGAGGTGGGAGGATTTTCTGTTTTGACGGACAAGTCTAGCTTTTAATCACAATTTCACTCCCTCAAAAGGAGAGAACAATACATACAATTTGTATGCAATTCTGCTAGAAAATAAAACACTCTTAAAAAACCTCAACAACTTAAATGTTTCCTGGCACGAAGTCCACTGGTTGGGTCTGCCTGAACTTTGGCAAGCTTAATCCACTCTGGATGAGCTCCTTTGTCTGCAAATTACACCCACTTATATGAAAAGGGGGGGAAATATAGCTATTTTTTTAAATTCCCCTTTATAGTTATGGGAATAAAACAGCTTCAGGTTTAACAGATCAGATTCAACCTGAATAGCAAATCAAATCAGAATGACACAGAGCAGCTCAAACAGAGGAGGATGCTTTAGAATGCTACAGATACAAAGCCATTGATGTGATTGCGGCACACACTTGCTATAGTAGAGAGAAATGTATAATGCTTCAGGCTTTAAAGGAAATTGACAGAGTGGGTAAAGGTCTGTAAGGACTTCTAAATTAGTGGTACTGTTGTCACAATAGTTTTTCTTGTCTTCTTGAACTAAATTGTGTGCACGCTCATTTTCTTGATTGAGGAACAAAATGTGTTATAAGCCAAAGTCAAGAACTGAAAAGGAGAATGTGATACAATTAATCCTGAAACATAGAGCTTCAATCTAACTAGCTGCATTTGCTGGTCTCATTGTGCAGCAGGTCATTCCACTCCACCCTTTTACTTCTGTAGTTCAGAGAACTTTTCAGAATGACATACAGTGGCTCAGTTTGCACATCACATTAAGTTAAACCATGGTTTATTTTAAACTATAATGTGAATGAGCAGAATTCCCAGGGCACTTCTCACCTGCTGCTGCTGTGCCACTGACAAAACAATCCAGAGCCTAGCTTGTCATGTCTTCTGAACATGGGCTCATGGTTTGCTCCAAACAAAACACAAGTGGTAACCCAAGGTTTATTTTTAGGTTACTCCATGTGTTTTGTTTGAAAGAAACAATCTCAGACTTGAGTTCAGAGGATACAAAAAGGCAGGATCTCGATTGTTTTGTCTGCAGCACAGCTATGGAGAAAGACTGCTGCAGGAATTTTTTATCACTATGCACCAGTCCAATGCTTGTTCACCTTACAGTTTAAAGTCTTTGTTTATATTATGCTTTTCCTTCCATCAAGTCAGAATTGTGACAAAGCCTCAGAATTCATTCTCTGTGTGTATCCACCCCTTTCCACTGCCTTTTATTTTATTTTTTATTTCCCCCAAACCCATAAAGCTGAACACGCATAAATTGCAGGCTTACTGTACAATGTAATATGTTAATCAGAGTGCAGGATGTCAGGTGATTCAAACTTCCAGCTTCAAGCAGAATCTTATCTCCAGTCTTTGTGCTGTGGTCCAATAGTGTTAAGATCAGAGATAATTTATTATTAAATTTATTATATTTCTCTGCTGCTTTTTACTCACACATCACAAAGTGGCTTACATACAATAAATAGCAATAACATAATAGAACATCACAATTAAAACATAAATCATATAAAATAATTAACAAATCATGAGTAAAAGCAACCATCTTCTATAAAACGCTATTAACAGAACAACTTTAAAAATAGACACAAGCACAACCACAAGATAAAAAAAATGTGTCTGCACTTTGACAATTTACTATAAAAAGCAGGCAAAGGTTTATCTTCAATCTTAGTACTAAGCATCATAGTGTTAGGATCTAGGCTTGGAGAAAACAAATCTTGCTATTTGATGTCATATACCAATTGACTGACAGTTGGGTGTGGTTTGCCTAAAATGGCCTTGCAGGCCACATTCAGGGGCCTGGCAAGCCTAGTTAAGCCCATGGGCCAGCAGTTCTTCACTGCTGTTAACAGTGTTTCTACCAAATTCTGCCTCCTGCCAACCTAGCAGTTTGAAAGCACGTCAAAGTGCAAGTAGATAAATAGGTACTGCTCCAGCGGGAAGGTAAACGGCGTTTCTGTGTGCTGCTCTGGTTCGCCAGAAGCAGCTTAGTCATGCTGGCCACATGACCCGGAAGCTGTACACTGGCTCCCTCGGCCAGTAAAGCAAGATGAGTGCCGCAACCCCAGAGTCATTCACGACTGGACCCAACAGTCAGGGGTCCCTTTACCTTACCAAATTCTGCCACTTTGGTTACTTAAGGTACCTGATGACTTGCAGAAGATATTTTGCAATATTAAAATGGAAATAATGGAATGTAATATACATGGCAATCTTTTATTACATTTCAGTGGATGTATCTAAAGACGGCTTTCTCCTGTATAGTCATTATTTAAACTTCAGACTCTTGTTTTTCTTACAAATGTGCTCTAAATCAGAAGAGCAGGTAACAAGGATTGTATCTAGTGTAGTGACAAATGTATAATTGACCTATTCAGACTACATTGAATAGTTCCAATTCAAGTTTTTACAACCTTTTGTTGAAGATAATGAGAGAGAACTAAAGAGAAAGGATAAAAGTAGTGTTTACTGCTTAAGTCTTTTGTTATGGCATTTACTGCCCAAAGCAGCCTGTCTTTTAATGTCCCCTTTCACTTTTAGAAATCTGCTCTATAGCTCCATTCCAGAGGGCATTTGCTTTTCCAGAACTTGATTTTAGATGTAGCAGCTGTGTGTTTAACTTAAGAAATATATATTTTATCTACCATGATGTTTATATGTAACATCCAGGAGCAGTAGCAGTATTCCAATGTGCCATTGGGTAGAGTCTGTTACATTCATGTTTTGCTTCTGGATTTCCTAAAAACATCTGGTTGGCCATTGTGGAAAAAATGATGCTGGATTAGATGGTCCTTTAGGGTCTGACCCAACAGGTCTGCTCTCTTACGTTTTTGTTTTTTCCTTAGTTTTTGGGGTTTTTTTAGTGCTATATGGGTTGTGTCTGAATCAGAGGGTGACTCAGCAAAATTAATTGACATGACTGACTAACTAGGTCCAGTAATTTCAGTGGGGCCACTCTGAGTTGAACATAGTTGGATACAACCTTTTGTGCTTATAATGTGACCCTGGTATGCTTTGTTATCTGCTTCACAGCCATCATTAAGAAGCAATATATAAACTTAAAAATATCTCTTTCCCCTTTCTGTAGGTCTGGCTGATGGTAGGCATTGTACTTTTCCACACTTGCCTGGTAAGACCTTTGTGTACAATGCAGCAGAAGATAGAGTGGAACTTTGTGTGGATGTTGCTGGGCATTTTCCTGTGGGCGCCGATGTTGAAGACTTGGTTAAGGAGGCCCTAAGCCAAGTGCGAGCAGAAGCTTCTTCAAGAAGCCGGGAAGCAAGTCCTTCACATGGACTCCTAAAGTTAGGTAGCGGTGGCGTAGTTAAAAAGAAGTCAGAGCAACTTCACAATATAACAGCGTTTCAAGGGAAAGGCCATTCATTAGGAAGTGCAGCTGGTAGCCAATCACTTCATCAAAGAGCTAGGGAAGCTCCGCTGTTAAGAAAGCAAAGCACAAGCACAGACTTCAGTCCAAGTTCTGCTAAATCTGAGTCTTCAGTGTACACAGGTGATTCTGGAAACAGTGAGCTAATACGGATAGCTCCTGGAGTAGGAACCATGAGAGACAGCAGGCAGCTTGATCCTAATTTGATTGAGGCACAACGGAAAAAATTGCAGGAAATGGTTTCTTCGATTCAGGCTTCAATGGACAGACACATGCGGGATCAGAATACAGAGCAGTCGGCGACACAAGACTTCTCTCAAAGGAAACTGGAAGCCGCAAGTCCATCTATTAAAACAAGGAGCCCTCAGACTGGTTTGTCTGAATCCTTTTCTTTATCAAGTGGCAGCGGACATCTGAATGCAGAAACAACTGACAGTAACATGTCAAATGCAGTGGGAACAACATTCTCCACAAGATCAAAAGCACAGAAGGGAAATTCTGTGGAAGAGCCTGAAGAGATGGATAGTCAAGATGCAGAAATCACTAATACATTTGAGCCAATGGATCATTCATGAATAGTTAACAACTGATAAAATACAAGAGATTACTGTGCAAATGTAATGTTTGTTGGCTGGGCCACATAAGATTAGTAATTGAATCTTGTATGTTTCAAAGATTATATCTTACTCATTGCATGATAGCAAGTGTGTGATAGACAATAGCTTTTAATATGCCATTTTGCTGCCCAGGTTAGCTCTCAGTTACCTGTAAATTAGTTATTAGAATATGCACTGGGATGAATATCTGCTGTAGATGTGGGTTCTTTTTTTGTAATTTTATTTCTGTTAAAGTCTTAATCCTCCAGCCCATGTGAAATCATTATGTTTCAAAGATTAATATGTGAAAAGAAAATCTGACAAATGTAGTGTGTTGGTTGCAGCATACAGAGGCATTCCCTTAGATCTGAACACTTTGCATCCATTTAGATTTTCAGGTTTCTCAAAAACCCACATATATTTATTGAGATCTCTTTAAAAGTTGTACATTTAAAGAATGATAGGGCAAAGTGCTATATAGTATAAGATGAATCTAAAGCAAAGGTGATGCAGCAATGCATGGCGGACTGAGCCAGCACAGCTTTTTCATTGCCCTGTTGGCTAATGATTGCATGTTTAATTTTGAGTTGGTAAAGTACTATCGTGTGCTTTACATTGCAAAGGCAGTAGTATGCAAGTATTTTAAGAAACTGCAGCAGGCTAATAAGGAATTGCTTTTTGTGCAGGAAGATTTTGAAAAATAACAGTTGGTTATCAGTGCTGGCTATTAACACTTTCTAAGCATGTTGGATTAATGGAATTTAACAGAAGTTTCATCAGATTTTCAGCGATATAGTAACAGTTTCTTTTTGACTCCCTGAAATGGGAAATCCTTAGTGTTTCACTTTTATGCAAGTCTTCATGCATCACGTTGATTAAACTGTCATCCACTTAAACAGCATATTCATCAGATCTACAGTGCTATTTTTTACTAAGCAGCCATAGTATTTGCTCCGTAAAGATAGAATATTTATCTTGATACTGATGTTGCACTTTTGCCTCTTTGCTTATTTCTATTTTATGTGCATTATTACTGCTTCATCTAATGAAAATAAACTTGAAACAGTAAACGACTTATAATACAGAAGAGATACTGAAAAGAAATCTGAAGTGCTTAGTTATTGAAGCCAGTGTTTACTCAACATGCAAGTTTTACCTGGTATCCACAAATACTAAGTTTGTATTAATGTTTATATTCTGAAAATATGCTCACACTTTCTGCAGTTATAATCACACAGGAAACCTCTAAGCAATGCTATGATAAAATGTCCCAAGTAAGGGAAGGTTTATTTTTTATATGGGAAATTAACCGAAGGTAAAACTGCCTTGGTTCATTCAACTATATTAATCCATTCAAACACCCTTTTTGCTTTTCTCATTCAGGGACTAAATCTTTTGTTATTTCATGCACTGCTTACATATAAAACATACAAATACAACTTTCATAAATAAATGATTTCAAATATATAGTTTTGCTGCTTAATTTGGTCAAGAAATGAAATATGTGATGTAAATAGGGAATTCTAAAATTGATCATGCCACAGAACAGGATGCTTGAGGCGGAATATAAAAAACCACTGTAACTTCTAACAAACGCACAACCAGACTTGTGGCCATGGCCCAAAGTGTTTTCCATTTGCAAGGGATTGTGCAGGGGTGGGTGATACTGGACTTTCTGGCACAGCAATATCCCATGCCCCAGTTTAAAAGGTAGCTTTTAATATATTATGAGATGGCTTGTGAGACAAACCAGAATGTAACTACTCTTTCTCTGACCATATGGATATCTACACTGGATATCTAAATCCTGAAAATTCAGTTAACATCTCTGGCTTTTATCACATAAGCTTGGGAATTCCAGTATTTTTGGAAATATTTTTGTGGGGGATTTATAGCACAGAGCTACGGTTCCCAGGATTCTTTGGATGAGAATCATGGCCACTGCTAGCTTAAAACTGGCTTGGATTATAGGGTTGATAAACAGCCTGGTGGTTTGATATTTTTCTTCTTAGCTTGGAAATACTTTGGTGGTTTTTCATTGTGTGCAAAGGAGGATAATTGTCAGCGTCCTTAACGCAAAAATGCATGTATAAATGAGCAAGAGCTGTAAAGTTGGGAAGGCATGGGTGATTTTATAATTTAATGTGGTGTGAACTAAGAGTTAAGTACATCTTTTCTGTTCCTTGTAGAAATCCTTTCTCTTGAGGAATTGTGTTATGACTCTTCATTTTTCCCTACTCAGAAAATAAAAATACAAAGTTATTCACTTTGTATTCTTGCCCTTGTGTGATGTGTTGAAAAGGTGTTTGCAATGCTCTGTTTGTAAAATGAAAATAGTAAAGGATTAGGACAGGGCTGAGAAACCTGTGACCTTCTAGATGCCATTCAACTTAATCCACCCCAGCCAGCATGGCCAATATTCATGGAAGGCCACAGGTTTTCCCATCCTGGCTTAGGAGTGTTATGGAAAAAATACTGCTGTAGCTGTAAGTATGTTGGGGAAGGTTAACATTTAATTTTTTATATTGCAAGTGTGCAATGTAGGCTTATCTCCATCAGAGTTAATGGGATTAATGTGCACAAATAAATGGTGGTCTCATTCACTTTGATGATACATAGTTGCCACTAACGTGATATATTTCACTTAGTGAGCTTAAGCACATGCAACTAGTTACAGGATTGCAGCTTCAGCGAGTGATTGAGAGTCCTCTATAAAATGAATTTATGGAAAATCTCAGATGTGGCAAGGGGATGCCTGAAGTGCATTTCCTTTAGACATTTCAAAATTCTGTCTCTTATTATTCACCAACCGTCAGGCTTTCTGATGTGTGTGGGTCTAAAATTTGACAATTGAAAGGCCGTGGTTTTCTTTCAAACACTGTTAAGTCGGTCAAAGAAGCTTGTTCTTCAACAGCCAGTTTAATGTATATATATAAATATGAATGGGAAGTGGGAATACGGTAGTAGCACAGCAGCACCAATACACTGGTTTACTCAGGAGGGAGTAAATTCTGTACAATCAGAGAAGAAAAATGAAGAAGTAAGTGCATTCTAGAAATTTCTGGAATCGCTGCATACTGATTTGCTTTCCATTAGTAGTATTTTAGTGGGTATACAAGGTGCACTTACTACATTACTGTTCTATATTTCTCTGGAGAGTCAGCCCTTGGATGTTTCAGCTTTAAAAACTTACCGTAATTATTTCACAACTGAAAAAATGGCTGGCTCACTTAATTTCACTTTTGAATGTTTGTTGTACTATACTTCTACCCAGCTAAAAATAAAGTAGCAAGGTGTAACAAAGTTTCTGATTTTTACAAATAATATTTGATCTTTCCCCTTCTTTGCCTGTATAATGTGTTCCTCTCATTTAGCTTTAAATAATCTACATTTTCAGTTGAAATTGACTTGTTATAGGGGCAGTATTTAGTTGCTGTGTTTGTGTCCAGACATGACATCTATTCTTTGCTTTAGTAAAGATCACAGAAGACCATTGCTGCAGCTGTATACTAACTGCTATTTATTTTCCAAAACCAAAATGGTTTTTTTTCTGAAGGGACAAATTTGAGTATATCTGCATAATGGAGGGCTTTGATGACTGCTCTTCCCTCTGCGCATGCAACCCACCTAGATTTCATATAAGCCCAATGTGTGTGAATTATCTTCAATTTCCACCACTTCTAGTGGAACTCAATTATGTGTATGTGTATGCTTAGAATTCAGATCTAAGCTACTTTTTCTTTGGGTCAGTTTGACATGCTGGATGCTGATCAGACTGTCACAACCTCAGTTTGGGTACTGACATTCCAGCAAAAAGCTTTGTTCAATATATACTTGTGAATATCCCATAGTATTTTAAAGTATTGCATTTAAAATACTTTAAGGCAGCATTCCAACTTTGCCCCTATGATTGTAGTAAAGTTAAAAGACTGAACAGTGATTCGTATTTTTAGATTTTATTTTAATGAAGGTTATTGCCAGGAAGAGATATAGTGCACTTTTGGAAGTAATTGAGTAAAAAAAAATGTATAAATAAGCATTAGTACTGTATATATTTAGGAAACCTTTGAAAACAGCAAGTGCTTTACAAATTGAATACAATTAGAATAGCAATGATACCATGTTCACAATGCTGGCTGTTCAGCACACTCAGATTTTATTTGTGATTGCTGTACTAATTTTTTTTTTATCTGTATTGTATCAATAGTGTATTATAACAGTGTACTATATTACACTTTATTGTACAGTATTTGGGATTTTCTTTGATTGCTATATTAAAAACATAAGCTAAACAACTTTTTCCTAATTTCTATACCAACATTATTGTTATTAATACTGTGGGCAAAGGCCAGCTTTTTCTGTCTTTTGTCAGAGCTAGCTGCTATGGCTGGGTGGAAGTGAGCCACACGTGAGCAGCAACCATTGGTTTTCACCTGAACAGATCTGCAAGCTGTTCTTCCATAATTGTGTCCATGAATTTATTTTTTAAATCGTATTTCATTTGTTGCCATCTGGGTCCCAAAGCAGCTTAACAAAATGAAAGCGTACAAAACATTAAAAACCTACATTACACATCTGATATTAAAACTGCAAAAAACAGCATTAATGGTGCAAAGGCCTGGACTAAAATATTTTAACCAGGCATCCAGAACATATTGGGGATAGCGCCTGCCTAATTTATAGTGGGAGTAAATTCTGTAGAGTTGGATGCGATTCATCCCTTCCCATACCTTGAGTATGGGAATTTTATTTTTATTTTTTATTGACCACATGAGAGGTCAAATGTTGATGTAGCCAGTATGTTTTAATGATTATATCCCAGGATTGCAAGCAGAAGAGAAAATGGAAATAAGGCTGATGGGAACTATTTTTCAGAATACTGGATTCAGAGGCGGGAAAGAGCCTGTGGAGTTTCTGCTTCTAAATATTTATCGGGTTTGTACTCTCTTCCTCTCATAAATTTGCATGGGTAACTTACAGACTGTATCCATTAATACCTGGCTAGTCTTAAATTTGCTTCACTTCAGAGAAGCATACCTTCAGGAGATTTTTTGGATTACAGGATGTGGGCAAAGGGTCAAGGCGGAATGGCTAGTTCATGAGCTAAAGCTGTATGAGGAACCTGTGGCCCTTCACAAGTTGCTGGACTGGTTCCCATCATTCCTAACCATTGGCCATGCTGGCTATGGCTGATGAGCACTGGAGACCAACACTTGAAGGGTCACTGACAGTAGCGGATGGTGTGGTGTGCCACTGTTCACCTGATTCTCTAGATGCATGTGGTGCAGCTGATAGTGCGAGGTAAAGGGGCAAGGAAGCAGTGAGATCAGTGTAGTGCAGTGTTTCCCAACCACTGTTCCGCGGCACACTAGTGTGCCACGAGATGTTGCCTGGTGTGCCGCGAGATGTTGCCTGGAGGGAGGCGGGTGAGTCCGGCGGCGAGAGGCGAGGCGGCGGCGGCAAGGAGCCAAGCCGCGCTCTCCTTCCTGCCTCGCTTTGCTGCCTCCTCCCCCCCCCCACCCCCAAAGCTTGGAGGTTCCCCAGCAGGAAGGAGGGAACTTAATCCTCTCCAAGGGCTGCGGAAAACAGACATGCAAATGGGGGCTTGCCAGCTCTTCAAGCGCCGCCGGCTTTCTTCGGGAATTACCGCCAGCCGAGCCCGGTAACGCTGACAGGCCGAGCCGCGGGGCTTGGCAGCGCAGCCGGCAGAGTGTGGGAAAGGGCGGCCGCCACGCGCCGGGCAAGGCGAGACTCGACGGGGAGGACACCGGCAGCAGCGCCCCCCCCAACCCGCTCCGGGCAGGTAATTCACAGAGAGTGGACAGAAGGAAGCCTTAAAGGGCTTCAGCCTCCCAGAGTGGCGGGGAATAATAATAATAATAATAATAATAATAATAATAATAATAATAATAATAATAAATTGACAGGTGGTGTTTTTCTAGGTGAGGGGGTGGGGACTGTAATAACAAAAAAATCAGCTGTATATCAACCGCTGTTTTGCAATGAGGAATTGCAAATAAGGAAGATCAAAAGGAGAATGTTTTTTGGGGGGGACTCTCTTCCTCTTCCTCCCCCTCCTCTCGTTCTTGCTCCTCTTCCTGGCAAAAGGGCTGATGAGACCCCTTCTCTCTTGGGTGCCGGTGGGTGCTGTGACGTTGACGCTGCTGTGGCAAGTGCCTTTACTTAGCAGAGTGCATTCCCCTTTACACAGGAGGGGAGGGAAAAAAATTGAAACTTACACTTTCGTGCGTCCCTCCTGGCGCGACGCTGCGCGCTGACGTCACGGGGCTGTAATGGTGGTGTGCCTCGAGATTTTTTTTCATCAAACAAGTGTGCCTTTGCCCAAAAAAGGTTGGGAAACACTGGTGTAGTGCAAGTGCACCCGTGGAGCACTCCAACAGGTATGTTTCCCCTGTATGGACATTGCCATCTCCTGGCCTCTCTACTTCACAGCAAGCAACAATAAGTAAGCACTGTATAGATCAGGTGAGCAGCAGCACCCCATCACAAGGCCTCTCCATGTCACAGTTTTCCAACCCTGAGTTAAAAGGGGTGTGCAGAACAGCCTTGGTGCCTATGCGAAAAGCAGATTAATGAAAAGGGTGTATGGTGTTGTTTTCTTTCTTTGAAGGACAAGTGTTTTAGAAGTATCTATAGCAACACTGTTTGGAGTCCTCCTGTACATGTAGCTGAAACAAAACCGCACCACTCAAACTACGTGAGATGTACCAGCAGACGTAAGGGGTAACCTTGAGGCAGGCACAAACAATAACAGTGGAAAGAACTGGTAGGGAAAATCCCTAAGCAGGGCAGCTGCTACCCCCAAACCACCCGCTAACAGCTCAATGCAAGAATGACATGCTGCCACAGAAGGAACTGCCAGCCAGGTGAGATAGAGTGGAGTGGATGGAACAGAAGGATACAAAATATATTGGATAGAACTGTCTCATTCTCTGTATAGGTCACTTCCTGGTTCACTTCCTGATCCTTATGTGGAAGAAAATGCATTAATTCAGAGTTGTTAATCTTTGCTTAGCTATAATTATATATCAAAACATTTTCAATTAGGACTAGTCAAGTACTAATGTATAATGAAAACCATTCTAAAAGATTACCTAGTTGTTTAATAATAATAATAATAATAATAATAATAATAATAATAATACAGAGAATAATCAAAATCTGCTGGGGGACATAAGTAGATAACAACCATAAATGTCATGATATGGACTACATGACTACAAGCCTGGAAAACTTCCCCCACCCCCCTTCCCCAGCCTGCTCTTAGCCGCTAGTAACTACAGTAAGCTGCTGACAGCTTGTCTAGAATTGCATGGGTGTAATCATTGGGGAGTTGAATCTACAAATGTCATGTGGTGCTGCATTTGGGTGATGCGTTCCAAGTGAATGTGGATGGCTGCACTTAGAATTGTGCTTCAGTCTCCTTGAAGATACAGTGGTACCTCGGGTTAAGTACTTAATTCGTTCCGGAGGTCCGTTCCTAACCTGAAACTGTTCTTAACCTGAAGCACCACTTTAGCTAATGGGGCCTCCTGCTGCTGCGCCGCCGGCAGAGCACGATTTCTGTTCTCATCCTGAAGCAAAGTTCTTAACCCAAGGTACTATTTCTGGGTTAGTGGAGTCTGTAACCTGAAGTGTATGTAACCTGAAGTGTATGTAACCTGAGGTACCACTGTAACAGAATTCTGCCCAATGCTGTAGCTGAAGTGTATTGTGGATGTCAGCTGGGCATCCAATTCAGTTGGTTGAGTTGGGCTGCAGTGCCTTGTTTATTGCAACGTGAACATAATCCTATGTTTGGCAAGCATAGCCACAGAAAGGCATGTAGAATGGCATGTGAGGAGCCCAGAATGGTTCTTGCAGCATTGGCAAGAATGGAGAGGAGACAACTGCCCCTCGCAGCACATATTGATGGCTGTCCCTGCCTACCTACAGAGAGTTAGGTCCTGTTGCCAGAATGTCAGGATGAATTTCCCCTTTCTATAGGTACTAGAATCTGCATCTTGGAGCTGCAGCCTTGGTGCAGTGGCTCACTGGGCCAAATTGTTGTTAGGGAACATCTTTGAATGTTGCAACATACAGGGAGTTGTAGTTTGCTTGAGTTAGCTGTAATCTCTATGACTAGTGCAGTGATTCTTCATTGGCACAAACTGGCTACCAATTCCAGCTTACTTGCTGAGGCCTTTCCATAGGTTAGCGGTTTAAATAACATCTTGTCATCCTCATGCCCCTCTCAGCTGACCATACTAGAAACTCCTCCATCCTATTTATGGAACATGTAACTAATGAGTCTGCATGAAACGTTCAAAAATAGAAATGGTCATAATTCATGAGTTACAATATCCATCTGAGGCCGTATAGCTGTTTCCCTGGCAGGCTTATATGTGTATTGTACTGCAAGCTATCCTGTCAAAATAGGGTTTTGTTTCGTTTGTTTGTTTTATAAAGGCAGTGGAATAGAACTTCACAAAATGCATCCTGTTCTATATTCAAAATATTTTGGATCTCAACTAGAAACTTTCAGCTTATTGAGCAACATAGTACAGCCTTATCTGTAGTCAGCAGACTTTAAACAGCTGCAGTTCCTCCACTAAATGCATGACTCAGTTGTTGGAAATGTGGAATTGAAATATTGCTAGATAAAAAAAAAAGGAGTTGAAATATTGCTAGATCAGAAAAATGTAGTTATCGAGTCTTCGCACAAAGCTGCAAACACTTATTGAAAAGCATTTTGAATGATTCAGTATTCAAACACTTCTAACATCCTGTAAGCAAGCTTCCTCAGTAGACACCTGTTATAGAATTCTTGTGAACCTTTGGACAGTGGCAGTAGTGCATCATGGCAGATCTAATAAGAAATGTAAATTCATATAGGTCTTAAAAATGGGGTTGTTTATTGCACACTGACATGAATCAAAATAGACACATTTAACACTTCAACAGCTGTTGCTTCCATTGCATGGGGCTGATAATGCCAGGGTCATGGGTTCAATGCCTATATGGGCCAACTACATATTCCTGTATTGCAGAGAGATGGACTAAATGATATTGGAATCCCTTCCAGCCCTGCAATTCTGTGAATCCAGGTCAGCAACAGTACATATGCATTGTGTATAGCAGTGTGAGAAAATTAGCTAAATAAAATCACAACTAAACAGATACACACACAACATACATTCAGAAAGGAGGAAGCACAGAGGGCATGAGAGTGAGAAGGCACACTAGCCATGGGGGTAGCCAGGATTTTTGTTGGGGGGGCAGGCTTTTGTTTTTTTTTGGGGGGGGCAGAACCTCAGCTATGTATTTTTAATTGATTTTTATTGATGGGGGCAGCTGCCCCCCCTGGCTACACCCATGACACTGGCTCATTCTTTCCAAATGGGCTCACTTGGCAGACTAGGCCTCAGCTTTGTGCAGCTGAACAGGGAGAATCAGAGAGGCACAGTCACACACACATGGAGATAAGAAGTTCAGAACAGATCTAAAAATACAGCCATACCTAGATAGGTAGAGGAAGAGCAGACGTGGAGGCTATGATTAGAAGGGAAAGGGCCTCCAGAACATAGGAGACGGAGCAAAGGTTACCATGGCAGCCTCAGTGGACAATAAAACTGGCACAGGAGAACTGAGTTACGTTGAAGCTCCTGAGTTATGCAGGAAAACAGTTGAGGAGAACAGGGAAGAGGGAGTCCTGAAAACAATGGCTTGTTGTCAGCTGGAAGGAGGGCTGATTTGATTTCAGATTCAGATGATGGGCCCATAGCTGTCAACTTTCAGGTTTGAAAATAAAGGAGCAGCAGCCTCGAAAATAAGGGATCAGCAGCCTCACCTGTTCCGGGGACAGTCTACGGGATATCTAACAATCCGGGATAGCAGCGGGAAGCATCAGGAAACTGCGCTGGAATAAGGGAATTTCCCGCAAAAAAAGGGAAGGCTGACAGCTATGGAAGGGCACCACATTGTACCGAGGTCACATCCTGTGCATATGATTTGCCAACATCATCTCCATTTGTGTTTTCCTGAATGTCTGGGTAGCACTACTAATTATCCTGGCACTTCAAGATACAGTTGCCAGCAGTGAGCTCAGCTTCTCACAACTGAAACACATCAGAATGTGATCCATGGCGGATGAGAGGCTCCCATCCCTTGCTATCCCATCCATCAAAGAACGGCATTGCTCAAAACCCTCATCTCTCTGCATTTGCACAAGCCAAAGGCCAAAAAGCCACATTCTGAGTAGTGGCATCACACTATGTAACACAACAGATGTGTCACACATTTTACTTTTAATAAGTTTTCTGTTTTGTAGCAGTTCCTATCTCAGTAAGCATAATTAATTTTGGAATATCCATTATGTTATCTTTAAAAATAATAAAATAAAATAAAATAAAAAGCCATCCAGCTTACCCCTTACAGCTTTATTTTATTGTAATTTATACAATAATTTATATAGTGCTTCTAACGTTTGGTTGTATTTGAAGTGAACTAGCTACCTAGCACAAATGACATTGAAGTTGAAAAAGAAACATACAGTACTTTAAAGCTAATTGAAGGAAGATAATTTTTGTAGTTAGTACCCCAGAAACTAATAGAACATGGGGGGGGGTGTGTGGATGTTACAGGCGCTTGCTTTTTGCTTCTCACTGCAGCAGAGAGTACATAAAAAAACGCATCGGCTGAGCTCAGGTGGACCTTCCCCTAAGGCCGCCCCTGAATTCACATTTACTGTCGACTACTGAAATGACTTTTTAGAGATATTATAGAACTATTGGCAGTTGCATGGTTATATCTATTGCCGTCAAAACCAGCCTAAAAAAAACAACCCTCTTAATTTTAAATTGTTTACATACGCGGCTGTTAATAATATATAAACATAATGATAAATGCCAATGAAGAGTTTGAAATGCGTTAGCCAGTGCAGTTTTTCCCTCCAGGAATTGTACTGAGACTTTGTATACAGAAAACAGAAGCAGCGAACTCAACGTCCCTTCGATAGCTCAGCTGGTAGAGCGGAGGACTGTAGAGGCGCTGCTCCACACGGAGATCCTTAGGTCGCTGGTTCGATTCCGGCTCGAAGGAGACCTTGTTTTTTTCTTTTTTCTTTTGCTTCTCTGACAGGTATAAAATCTCTTCGCAGTGTTGCTATTCATTCCTTTTCTTAATGCCGTGTTTTTTTAAAAGGCAATTGTATTATCGTTAATTAATACAGATTTTTCTCTCCCGAGAAAGGCGAATTCACGAGTGCCCAGTCTTGTATACCGTACGGCGTAAGAGGAACGGATTCTCGCTACTTTTTACGTGGGGGAAAAGGAAAGCGGCACAACAGGCTGACTCCGTACATATCCCAGAGGGTATTTTGCCCGTTCCTGAGTTGCCTTTGGCTACTGCCCTTAAAAACGGGCCGTTTTCGTTTCGGTTGTTTTGTCCCCTCACAAGCCCTGCGAGGCGAAAGGACTCCCTCCCCCAGCATGCCTTGCGCCTTAGCCCGCCCTCGGCCCCTCCTCCGGCTCCCTTCCATATCCCGCCACCTCTCCCCTCTTACTGGCCGTTCCCCCTCCTCCCTCGCACCAGCCCCCCTGCTTGGTCGCGTGCTTTCTGGAGCAGCCAATGGCGTAGCAGTCCGCGTGCGCAGATTCAAACGGCGGCTCTGGAAAGAGGCTGGGCGCGAGATTCGGCGGCAGGGACAAAAAAAAGAAGAGAAAAGGAGCCAGCGAGGGTGGAGGCGGCGGCGGCGGCGCCTGGGGGAAAGCAGCCCTGCCGGAGGAGCTCCGAGCCGTGACAGCCGAGCGAGGCCCCAGGCGGGGGAATTGGAGCCCGGCTTCCCATCCCTTTCGCTGAGCGTAAGGCCATGTCCCCCATGCGGGGGGCGAGGCGCGGCCGGGGCTAAAAGGCAGCCGCGCCCCCCTCCCCGCCCTCTGGGGGCTGCGCGCCTTGGCCGGCGGTGACAGCCGCGCTCCCTTCTTCTCGCCTTCCTTATGGTGCGCGCCAAGGATGGCGAAGAGGCCGCGCAGGTGAGTGGCCCCCGCAGACCCTCCCGATCGCCCCCTCCCCAAGGCATCTCCAGCGCCCTGACTGCTGCCCGGGACTTTTGGGGAACCTGAGCCCTGCCTATCCGCTGGAACAGGGGGCTCCTGACAGCCCTCCGGCCGTCTCCACAGATCCCCTCGCCTCAGGAGATCCTCGCTGCCGTTTCCACGTGCCCTGACCATCGGATCCTTTGGTCCATTCACTCTTGCGCCCCAGCGCCTCGACCTGAGTCGAGCCCCCCCCCCCCCCGACATCATTAATATTATTCGCAGAGCACAAGGGGACACAGAATCTTGTGTATTCAGTGGTAATCTTTTCACTTGATTCTCGGGTATTCAGTAGTAATCTTTTCACTTGGTTCTCCACCTTGCCCCCAGCTACAGCACTATTCCAACACTCAGATTTCTTCCCCTTTGGAAATTTATACTGCTCTCTGGGCTCCACCCTATTTTCTTTGTTTTTGTGTTTTGGCATCGAGTCACATAACAATGACAAAAGAGCCTTTCATATTGGTAATTCATGTCCTCTTATCCTGGTAATTCCTTCTGTCAAGTATTTACTGTAGTGTCGATACAGTGGTTTTTTCTTTTTTTTATCCTTCCTCTGTATGAGAATAGTAGATTGTACAGCTGTTTCTAAATGAGACATGGCACTGTGTTTTCTTCCTTGGGAAGGCAAGGTAGAAAGCTAATTATTGTTGTTGCGGGGGGGGGGGGGCTGCAACGGGGAGGAAAGCAATGTCCATGTTGACCTTAAGGACCTGACAAGAGAGAGAGTGTTGCCTGCATATAAAGACATGTACAGTGTGTTTTATTCTCGTACAAACATTTTTTCCATATTTCTACAACAAATCACTCTGAAATTTACACCCTGTGTGATCATAGAATTAACATACAGATCTCAAAACAAGAATGTGTAATAATTTCATTCTGGTGTAGATAGTTTATGTACGGTATCGAACTAGATATCCAGGATAGAGGATAGAAGAACTATTGTGGAATTACTTATCTATCAGATTAAAGTTAACAATGGGTCTTACAAATGCAGTTTGGGTAGTGTGCTAATGGCTTTGACATTCATAAAACTGCCTTTTTACTTTTATTAGAATATTAAAAATGATTGAAACTGGATTAAGTTTTTTTAGTTTAGTTTGAATTGGCAGTCTGTTACTTTTCTCAAATGTGTTCACATGCACACACTTGTGGGCTCAATTTTAATTCTGTGTTTATTAGTTTTATTTGCAACTCTGGAAATGCTAGCCAACTATCTTATGCCCAGTTATTTGGAAATAAGCCACTTTTGAAATCAGTGGGACTTATGTCCAAGTAAAAATGGACAGACTAAGTCTAATGTGAATGACTTTTTGAATGTGAACATGGCTTAAAACGGGATATTATGGCCTGGTTCAAATGTAGTGTTAAGCAGTATTTCTTGTTCTTTGTTTTGTCAAAACTTTTATTTTTTTAGCAGAAAAACAAGACAAATGAAGCATCAAGAACTGCCCAACTGCTATCCTAAACATCTGAGTCGTCTCCTAGCTTTCAATGTATATAACATAAGATTTATTACTGTATGTGCGAGGCTCAACCCTGCCATACCCCTTTACAAAGCAGAGCAGTAATGTTCTTTCTAAGGTTTGTTTTTAACGTTGAAACCATGGGGTAGCATTCAACTAAATAGTTGTGCTTTTGCAGTGAGATTTCACCCCTTTTCCTCTCCCTATGTGCACTCCACACCACCCCCAAATCTGCTCTGGAGGAACACCACCACCACCAAACATATTTGAGAGGGCATATGGGGAGGAGAGAGGGAGAACATTGTGTTGTGCAAGGAAAAATTCTTTTGTGTTGATGGAACATTTTGTTTAGCACTCTGTTGAATACAACCCACTGTTTAGAACTTGTTTGCAAATCATATTCTGTGTTTAACTTGGAAATACTGTGAATTCAAATAATAGCCACATTTTTAGGGACTACTTTGAATTACTCATTCTCTCAATGAAGAAAGAGAATTTAAAATAGTGTGACTGCTTTCTACAGTAAAGAAAGAAATACTAGCTGAGCTAAGTTCCCTGAAGAATGACATCTTGAGAGAAGTCAGTTGATGTGGGCATCTCATGTACATGCTCATCATATACATATAGGAAACTAAGCATATCTCATAAGGGCCTCAGAAAAAGAAGACTGTTGTGTATTAGGAATGTATGCATAGTGTGTGTGGGTGTATTATATTACAGTACATGGGAACACTGTTCCTAAAAAGTTTACATGGGATAACTTATTTATCTCACTTGAATTTATACAGTGGTTTGTGACTTTGCATCATGGCACTAGTACCAGCTTCGTCAAAGTAGTGTTACTGTTTTCTACACTGGGGAAATCCTTACAGGGCATTCCTTACAGGGAAGTATCTTTAGGAAAAATAGGATTTCTTCAATACTATTTAGGAACAGTTGCTTCACTTCCTCTTGTGTGGATTCTCTAACAAGTGTCACACCAAGGAAGGCATCCAGCAATGTAAAAAAGGAAACCTTTTGGTGACTGAGAGTTATGCTGACATTCATGATTACATCATGGGTTAAGCAACCTATAAACTGCAGGTGTTTGTCTCCATAAACACTCAAAGCCTAAGTTAGATGAAGGCAGAGGAAATGTGGAAAGAGTATGCTTCAGAGATAGTGCTGCTTTTTATTATCCCAATATAGTTGTAAGCCCCCTTCTCTCTGTTCCACAGTGTCTGCTTTTACCCCAATCCTGTACACATGCATGTGTGCACATATATCTGTCTAGACTGGCTTTAAAGTATCCAGTGCCACCAAACCAGCCAGCTATCCAGGGGCTATCATGTACCAGTAGTACACTTGTTGTCTGTAATTTAAAAAGCATAGCCTTTTGGTGACCTTACACCTCACATGTATTGGAAATTTGTAAAATATCTATTTCTGCACATTTATTAGAAAGGCTGAAGGGAAGCAGCTGCTGAAACATTTGTCTAAATAGGGCATTTACAAATATTGATATTGTGTCACAATTAGATATTGTAAAGGGGATGGAGGTGAGAAGCTAGTGGGTTTTTCCCTGTTCTTTAATTGTTATACCCTCTTTTTGGAAGGAAGGAAGTGTGATACAACTATGGACAAATTTTTTGATGTAAACACCCAATAGTTTTGAAATTAGTTTTTTTTGGTCCAGTAGATGGCGCACAGACATCAAGGAGGTACAAGGGTGATGACGAACTTCTTCCTATTTCTTTTATTTCATCCTGAGTTCCCAGCTTAATGCTATTTGCTGCACAACATTCTTGAATAGAAATAAATTTAACATAGAAAAATGCATGGTGTGTTTCCCTATACACAGGGCCACCTTTAATGCAATCTGGACACTTGTTAGTTATGTTTGTGGTTTTCCAATAAAAATTTAACAAGTTCTTTTGTAGTCACCCTTCTTCAATAAGACAGACCTTATATAAAACAAATGTTACTAAGTTGAGAAACCCAGGACATTAATCTCAGGACCGTATTGGATCCTGCCTAAATGGAATATTTGAATCTTTTGCTTGGATGCCCTACATCTTTTTCTTAACTGAAAGCAGTGCAGGGGCTGTCAATGGGAAAACAATGAAGGAAAACTGTCCTTCCCTCATGCTACTGTTCCACAATTGGAATTGGGCCTTCTGTTGATGATTTGTTATTTTTTAAAAAAGATTTCTCAAGCTGTTGTGTAAGCATGGTTTCACTGTCAATGTTAACTTAATATTAGCTTGCACTTTGCAGTGAGGAAGATGATGATGACCTTCACTATGCAGATCATGACTATGAAGTACCACAACAAAAAGGAACGAAGAAGATATGTAACAGAGTAAAATGGACGCGTGATGAGGTGAGCCTTAACCAGGTAATGGCTTTTCTTTATGTTTAGATCTAATGCCATGTGCCTATTTATAAGTTTTTAAAAACTGTATTAACAGGATGAAAAGCTGAAGAAGCTAGTAGAACAGCATGGTACAAGTGACTGGACATTTATTGCTAGTCATCTACAAGTAAGTAGAAATTATTTCAATGAGATTTTTCTTATTTTACATACAAGAGTTCAAAAGCCACATGTGCATCTCCATTGCATGTGCCAAGATGTCTCCCACACTGAAGTCAACAACAAAGCTCCTAATGGAAGCTCTGGGTGTATAGTGGAGCCTTATGGAGTCTTCAGTTGACAGTGATTTTTTTTCATTCTTCTGCAGAATCGTTCTGATTTTCAGTGCCAGCACCGTTGGCAAAAAGTCCTGAATCCAGAACTTATTAAAGGCCCCTGGACTAAGGAAGAGGATCAGAGGGTAAGTGATCTATATTTTTCTTGATTATTAATTATGTTTCTGAAAGCACAGTAGGATTGCCCAAGAGTGCACTACCCTGCTTTTACCTTACTGCTTTTACCTTTTGGCTGACTCAATTGTAGGATGGGGTTCAGAGTCCCATTGTTGTGCTCTTAAGAGTTTACTTGGATGAAAACCAAAATATAAATTAGATTGCTTGAATATTTTCCCAATTGATTTCATTTCCCATAGGATAATGCTATCAGTTTTTCACAACACTGTCATGTATTTAACTATGATGTGTTAAAATGTAACAATTGGTTTGTTTTTCTTACATGTTAAAAGCTTTCTAATTTCACCCTGTACTTGGCCACACAGTATGTGGAAAGGAAGAGTGATATATTTCAGACTGTTTTCTAAAATGCATTTTCTTTCTTATTGGTTGGAAACTGTACAGTTTTTTATTTAAAAAGTCAGTGACACTCTGTCTTTTGGAACTTTTGAAATATAACTGTTTATCATTTTGCTTGACACAATCTTGTACTACTTCAGTATTACTATTTTTTTCAAGTAAAAATAGCCTAAATAAATGTAATTAGGATTCTATAATTCTTTATCATGAATATGGCTATTGTTTTCTTATATAGTAATCAGTTGCATACTGTTGCTGTTCAATTTGTGTTCCAGGTTATTGAGCTTGTTCAGAAATATGGTCCAAAGCGTTGGTCTTTGATTGCAAAGCACTTAAAAGGAAGAATAGGGAAGCAATGTCGAGAACGATGGCATAATCACCTTAATCCTGAGGTAAAGAAATCTTCATGGACTGAGGAGGAGGACAGGATCATCTATGAAGCTCACAAACGCTTGGGAAACCGATGGGCTGAAATTGCGAAGTTGCTTCCCGGAAGGTAAAATTGCACTGTTATTTCTAGGTTTCTGAAACCTATGCCAAAATAATTGGCACTGGCCTCCCCCCACTCCCAGTTTAACATGTTCAAAGAAGCTCCACCCTTCTCTATGCCATGTCTTAACTCAATTTTTTGTGCAGTAGGCTGCGCCATAGCAATAAATGTCCCTCTGCCTGGCCAATCCTGCCAAGCATCCAGTGTCCCCAACTGATCTCCATAGATTTCTCTTAAACTTGTAGAGCAGTACCTAGTAGTTCTCCCAGCTAGGCTCATTGGGCTGGTGTGTGTGTATGTATTTGGAGGAGGGGGGGTCCTTCCTTGCATATGTTTCTGGGCAGGCATGATTACATAAACCAGTAACCACTGAGGCTTAGAAAAGGAAAGAAGGGAGTTTGGTATATTAGATGTCCTGTGGCCTTCTGGCTCAAGTAACCAGGCAGCAATCTACTGAACTCCTTTAGTTTCTTCAAGTACCCATGATGTTGCTTGATATTGCAACATCCATCTTCCCTCTCCCATCACCCCCTGCCATGCCAAGAATGTTACAGAGCTAAGCTGTGTAAGTGCTCCCCAGAATCAGCATAGAAGGAATTGATAGTGTAAAAGTTTGTTTCTAAAGGGTGAACTAGGAAGAAATATCCAAGAAATGGATTACAGTGGTACCTCAGGTTACATACGCTTCAGGTTACATACGCTTCAGGTTACAGACTCCCCTAACCCAGAAATATTACCTCGGGTTAAGAACTTTACTTCAGGATGAGAACAGAAATCGTGCTCCGGCGGCACGGCAGCAGCAGGAGGCCCCATTAGCTAAAGTGGTGCTTCAGGTTAAGAACAGTTTCAGGTTAAGAACGGATCTCCAGAACGAATTAAGTACTTAACCCGAGGTACCACTGTATCTCGCAGTGGATTTTGTAGTATTTGTTGATTAAGTAATTACAAATGTCCTGCTTATCAAATAGCATACCTTTCCTCTTTTGTTCTTTTGTGCTCTGCAATTTATCTTGCATTTTGAGTTATTTTAAAATCTGAATTAAATAGTTGTTAATGCTATATTCAGAGCAGTTAAAGTAATACAGATTTCTTCCTCCAGACGGCTATGATTCCAATAACAAAGAAACTAATACTTGGGTGGAATCCAAAGGAGGAAGAGAAACATTTTAAAATTCTACTTGTGCAAGTTTCTGTTAGGAAGAATCCTCTTAGATCCCCCGTCCATTTCTATTAGTATGAAAAAGAAATATTGTACTGTTTTAGAAATATTTGAAATTTCCCTTTTTAATTTAGAGAAGTACTGAGAGGTATCTTTCCTTCTTAAGACATTATTTCTCTCATGTTTCTATCTTGATATAGCTAAGCTCTCAGGTCAATGCAATACGTAACTACATAATTTCTACATTTTGGGCACAATGCATCCAAAGTTAAATAGTGTTCATGGTTTAATTCATTTCAATAAGAGTTAAGAAGGTGATTAACTCTCATCCATTGAATACATGAGACTTTATGTTGCTTTACTTTGGCTGGATGTGTCCCATGATTTAGGACTGACAATTCTATCAAAAATCATTGGAACTCCACTATGCGAAGAAAAGTAGAACAAGAAGGATATTTACAAGATGGAATCAAGACTGAGCGACCTTGTTCGTCAAAACTGCCGCACAAAACTTGTGCATCTACAGACCATCTTCATACCCCAAATCAGTTTTACATACCAGTGCAGGCACATGTAAGTTCTTCAGAACCTTTTGTGTGTGTCGGGAGTTGGAAGCATATATTAAAATGGATGGTAATTTTTTTCTGTCAAGTGCTGCATTCTCTCCAGTGGTGAGTAGGACCACTGTTTTTATTTCTCCCAGCAGCCCTTTCTCTTTTCACCCCCCCCCTACACTGCCTCTCCTGCTCTCTCTTCATTCTTGGTCTTCGAAGAGATTAGTCTTCTGCAAAGGACTTTAGAAATTTGACTGAGGGCTATGGCTAGCCAGGTGAAAAATAAGGCAATGCTCCTGTACCTTTCAAAGTTATGTAAAGCGAGGGATTTCCCTAGATGAAGTTGGCATGACAAGCTAATCTGCTGAAATTCCCTCTTTTTCTGGTATAGATGTTTTCTGTTTCATTTATTTATTAAAATGCATAGTGATGGATGAATACTGATGGATATAATAAAAAATGGAGTGGTTTGTGTAAGAACCATCATAATAAATGACACTGAGTAATGTTTCCAAAAACAGATGAAGAATACTAACAAAACTATGTATTACAAATTGGGCAGGGTACAAAACAGAGGTTGGGGAAGTTAGTTGGAGTCCAGGAAGAGTTGAGTAAATGTTAGTTCTTAAGAGGTATTTAAAAGTTATTACTGTCTTTGCCTCATGAATGGCCCAAAGGAGGATATTCCTGAGGTGTGTGCTGTTGCTGAGAAGGCCCACTTCTCCTTGTGAAAACTTAGAAATATATTTATTTCATAAAATTTATATACTGCTTGATTGTAGAAAAAAACATTAAAGCGGTTTACAAAAAAGACGGGCTTGGTTTATGCCAAGGGAGGCTGTCTGCTACAGTATGTATCCTGGTCCCAAGTTGTTTAGGGCTTTAAATATCAACAGTGAAACATTGAAAGCTACTAGGCAGCTAATTTAGACTGAGACGCGTCAAGATACTCAGTTCCATCAAAGAGCATGTGCACTGCATCTTGACAACCCTACCAAGGTTGCTCACTCTGTTAAAACTTATATCACAAAGAAACTATTGCTGTTAAAAAAATTGTTGTTGAGGAAATATCGTCAGAATTTTTGTTTAAAAATCCAATGTTTACCGCCTCAATAAGCCTTTTTTTTAAACTCGGAAAATTATCTCTTGTCTCCAAGTGATACTGTGATAAATTAAAAGTGTGATAAATGGACATTGTGATGAAAGTGATACGGTGGATAAATTTTCTTTTATAATTTAATAACCTGAGAGTTCCTCATTTGTCTCAAATTGATCAGTTTTTGAAAAGAAGTATGTGTCAAATTTTAAAAAATTGCTGAAATTGAAAAATGTGTATAAAGTGTATAAAATCAGTGTATAAAGAACAGTTCTGATTTGTTAGATCCCAGGATATCAGTATGTTTCAACAGAAGGCAACTGCATTGACCATGTCACAACTTCTTCAAATTTCATTCAGGTAAGTTCTGTCTATAATGATGAATTTTAAAGCTTTTTATGAAAATATTTGGCAGATAGTATGCAAATGTTTTAGTTTAACGACTTTATCACCAGGATTGTGATGAGCAGCAGTTCCATTAAAATGAATAATGGCTTGTATATAATGTAATCTCTAGGAGAGCATTTTGAGAGGAATTCTGTGCAGGCGAAAAATGTGTCTATAAAATTAGTTTCAAAGGTTATGAGGTGTTCCCCCTTTTCTTTGTTGGGGGGGGGTGCAGATAGAGATTGTGTGGCCTACAGTGGCCTGGCTAGCACATTGTATTAAATAATACTGTAGTTTAAAACAAACTATTCTGAATACCAGTTGCTGGAAACCGCTGGAGGGGAGAGTGCTCCTCTGCTCAGGTCCTGCGACTTTGGAGAGTTGCAGCTGGGCAGGAAAACATCAATCCTTTCCTCCCTAGCTGCAACCCACAATCACCTCTCCTCCACTGTAATTAAGCTTCAAAAACCTCTTACTGTAGCCAACAGAGGGCTTCTTTGAAGACTACCTGTATTGTGAGGAGTTCTTTTGGCATGGGGTGGCGGAATAATCATCCCCAGTGAGCCTGTGATCCTTCAGAATTTCTCCTATGTTGCAACTAATCTTGAAAAGCAGTCAGGAGGAACAGTGGGGGGTGGAACTTATGGGCACCAGGAAAGGCCTCTGGGTGCATGTGAACCTGTGGGCTCTATGTTGGCAATCCATTTCTTTTTAAAAAATGGAACGCTTCACGAACCTGCATGTCATCCTTGCACAGGGGCCATGCTAATCTTCTCTGTATCGCTCCAACCCTAGTACATGTGCTGCCCAAGCGAGCACAGGCAATCCATGTTTTAAATGAGAACTTATCAAAGTTTAATTGAGTTTGCAGAAAATTATAACAGCAAATATGTTGCCATTCTCAGTAATGTGCCCTAAACATAACACTTTGTCCTTTGGTGTTGTCTTTTTCCTTCAATGTATGCACCAGCAGCCATTTGATGATGATCCTGACAAAGAGAAAAAAATTAAGGAACTTGAGCTGTTACTTATGTCGGCTGAGAATGAAATCAGGAGAAAGAGAGTCTCATCTGTAAGAACTTTTTGTATAAATATCATGATGTCATGATGGCTAATTATCTTTTACTGTCCATATTTTAAACAAACTACCCAGAACAGGATGGGGTTGTGCAGGGTTGTTAAGGCAGCAGAGAGCATTGTTGGCTGCCCACTCTCCACCTTAGAGCAGATTTATGCCACAAGGTGCCATAGGAAGGCACTGGACATAGTAAAAGATCCATCGCATCCTGGTCACTGTCTCTTCGAGCTCTTGCCGTCGGGACGGAGATACAGGTCGATGAAGACAAGAACGAGCTGTCTTAAGAACAGCTTCTTCTCCAGAGCGATCTCGGCCCTGAATGGGAAGCCCGGACTTTGAAAGTCATCTAATCTCCCTTGCTGTATTATACTGTATTGTTTAATTAGTGTTTTTATGGAGCAGTCAAGTAATTTCGTTGTCCCCGATGGGGGCAATGACAATAAAGATCTTATTATTATTATTATTATTATTATTATTATTATTATTATTATTATTGAATGAGCTTTATGATTCTGATTTGTTTCATATGTGTATTCTGCTTTCCCATTCTCCTTTGCTTATACAGGAATCCTCGAGCGAGCCCTCTTGGTTTTCCCTGTACAACTGGGACAGTGGGACAAGAGGGAGGGGCAGTTGAGATAGCTTGAATGACACAATGTGCTACTTAGGACAACTATCTTAGAGTTTTTAGAAGAAAGTTGGTGCTTTCAATACCTTTCATTGTTAAATTATGGAGGGCAAAGGAAATGTTGCAGGAAGGTAGCTGCATGCACAATAGTAGCTTCTGTGCTATTTCTGCCATTGGCTCTTTCTCTGCATACGGAATGTGTTTTCCTTAGAATCCCAGTATGCTTGAACTATAGCCTAAATGCCAATCAGCGTGGTTTAACAACCAGACCTTCTTCCCAGGGAACTCTGGGAATAGTAATTCTGAGAGGGGAATTGGAGTCTCCCAACCACTCTCACAACACTAAAAAAACCAACTACAGCTCCCAGGATTCTTTGGGTGAAGCAATGACTGTGTAAATTGAGGTGATACTGCTTTAAGTGGATAGTGCAGGTGGGACCTAGGTTGCCTAAAAGTAATTTATGTTAGTCATCTGTCATGTTTAATATCAATAAAAAGCAACACATTTTGTATTCTTAGCAAGCTGGAAATTTTTCTAACTGGTCTGGAGGCTTCATCATGGAAGATAGTATGACAAATGCCCTAAATGGCCTTGGGGAACAAACAAATGACTTCTATAATCTGGATGAAACCCAGACTGCAACAGCTCAGCAGAACTCGCCTACCAAATATTTGGCTGTGGAGGCAAATGCGGTTTTGTCATCTCTACAGACCATCCCAGAATTTGCAGAGACACTAGAACTCATTGAGTCTGTAAGTCTGAATCATCTTATTTCCAACCTTTAATAAACAGTTATTTTTCATAATATGCAAAAGAGAAACAAACAAACAATATTAACATTAGCACAATATATAGCATTTGTTCTATGTATTGCAAGTGCTACATAATAATAGTGTTTCACTATTAGCTGCTTTATTGGTTTTTGTAAAGAAAAACAATGCAGAATTAGGAATTAACATTCTGGAATAAGATGAGAGAAAATTAGGAGACTGAATTCAAACTAAAAAGACATGCACGTAAGGACTAGAGTTAAATTTAGTCATTTCGTGCTAGAATGACGGTGCATAGTTAAGCAGCTGATCCCACCAGTCCAATTCTGTTGAAATAAATAATTCTGTTTATTCCAATAAACACATGGCACAATGTTTCTTTCTCCCACTTATAGGATCCTGTAGCATGGAGTGATGTCACCAGCTTTGACCTCTCTGATGCAGCTACGTCTCCTGTCAGTCAAGCTCCAGTAAAACTAATGCGGATTCAGCACAATGATGGGGCCATGGAGTGCCAGTTTAATGTAAGTGTTGTACTAGATGGCAAAAAATCAAGTGACGACGAAGAGTCAGCATCTCCAACTACAGCCAAGTTCAGTACTCCTCCAACTATTTTGCGCAAGAAGAAGAAAACTAGAACTGGACTGTCACCATCAGTCAATGAACAGAACGATGGTTCATGTAGCAATGGTTCCAATTTTGCACTAAAACAAACACCAGTGAAAACACTACCCTTTTCTCCTTCCCAGGTAAATAAAATTAATGTAATTAAACTTGGTTTTATTGAATAGGTTAGGCAAGGTTGTCTACTAAATCCTATAAATCAAGAAAAGATGATGTTACACTGTTCATTCACTTGTAACAATTGTGTAGTTAAGTATGCAGCTCTTCCCTGCTCAGTGCATTGGTTCTGCACTTTTTAACTATAAGTGACTCAGACCTGTCTTGGGTTGTATCATGTCAGGAATTGAGATTAGCTCTATAAATGGCTTGCAGCTCTTCCATACAAATTAGTATTGTTTCCAGTGTTATCTGAATGGTGTAAATCCAACACAGCTTTAAGCCAACAATTTTACAGAAAATCACTGAAAATATTGGAATGATTACAGTGGTACCTTGGGTTAAGTACTTAATTCGTTCTGGAGGTCCGTTCTTAACCTGAAACTGTTCTTAACCTGAAGCACCACTTTAACTAATGGGGCCTCCTGCTGCTGCCGCGCTGCCGGAACACGGTTTCTGTTCTCATCCTGAAGCAAAGTTCTTAACCTGAAGTACTATTTCTGGGTTAGCGGAGTCTGTAACCTGAAGCGTATGTAACCTGAGGTACCACTGTACTCCAAAAGTTCAGCAAAAGGTCAAAGTAGAATGAAAGGTAGTTTTCATTAGTTGCAAAGACAGCAATGTGACCCTCAGATGAAGGGTGGTATAGAAATTTATTTGTTTGTTTGTTTGTTTGTTTAATGATGTTGTTGATATTAACTGATTGGCTTGTATCCAGTGATAGTTCTACACTTGTAAAACATACCTGGGAACAGCCCATTGTTCTTCTCTGACATAAGGGTAGAGAATCATTCTTATGAAATCTTCATAATAGCATGAAGCTGAATGAGAATTTGTCTTGTTACAAGTTGGACAGCTCATAATTGTGTGTATGGGGCAGAGTAATAAAAGCAAAACTGCTCAATTTTCATGGAACAATTTGTGTTCTTGTTTTATGTGCAGTTCTTCAACACCTGTTCTGGAAATGAGCAGTTTAACATTGAAAATCCTGCCTTTACATCAACTCCAATTTGTGGGCAAAAGGTTCTTATTACCACACCTTTACATAATAAAGAAGTAACACCCAAAGATCAAAAAGAAAATGCAGGGTAGGTATATGATTGATTTTAAATGGCTTTTAGATATGAATTAAAAACAAAACAGAACCTAGATGTGCTGAAGAATTACTTTGCAAATACCATCAAAGGAAAGTGGGGGAGTGGATTCAATCCTTAAAATGACTGATTTTGACTATCTAAATAGTAACACACTGCATAAATAACTTTAGTTCTTGGAAAGTTTTAGGACACCTACTATTAGAAGATCGCTGCTAGGTACAACACCAAGGACCCCTACTCCATTTAAGAATGCTTTAGCTGCTCAAGAAAAAAAATATGGTCCTCTGAAAATTGTGGTATGTAGAATTTTGGTTCATATTCCTTTTACGTAACTTTTGGTTCACATTGCCTTGGATACGCATACACACATACACATATCAGGACCTATTTTTTAATGTAATTGATTTTAAACTGTTTTAAATATTAAGTTTTAAATTGCTGTAACTCCTAATGGAGGGTGGGTAAGAAATCACATCATTATTAGAGTGGGACTTCTATTTAAATATAAGGCCATACTATGATAGGCCATGTTACTTTGCTTCAAACCAGTTGGTTGTTTCTTCCTTCCTTTGAAAGTTTAATGGTAATCCTTTGTACCAGTAGATAGGTATATAGAGAAGCATGGTTTGATTGGTTGTTAATGTTCTCATCTCTTTCCATAGTGTTGTGCTGGATTGCTTCTGGATATTCCATAAATTAAATAAGAATACAGTTGAATTACTTGTGCATTGGTAGTTCCATGATATTTAGGAGAAATCATCTCCTGACTTGCCTTCTGCTTGATGTATTTTACCTGTTTGATTAGTCACAGCCCCTTGCCTATCTGGAAGAAGATATCAGAGAAGTTTTAAAGGAGGAAACTGGAACAGATATCTTCTTCAAGGAAGAAGAGGATTCTTTCTACAAGGGCTGCAAACTAGAGGTAAGTTACATTACCCTTTTTCAAAGCTACAAAGAGGGTGAGGGCACCACCCACCCTTGTTGTTTTTTATGGGTATTATTGGAGGGAGAAATGATAGGGAGCAGAGAAGTGTGTAATTTCGCATGGGGGCAGGGAGTGTGTAATTTTGCCCCACTTTATGTTGCAAGCTTAGGTTGGGGAGATAGCAGAAGTGAGAGAGCTGTTGCTACCTGTAAATACATACTTGTATATTTGGCTTGTTGTCGATTGTATTTCTGTAATTTGGAATTGCTATTAGTCATTAATTTTATTTTGGTTTAATATTAATGTTTTATTTCTGTTCTGTTATAAAATGTGGAATTTTTCACTTTTTAATCTACTTGTGATTAATCCCCAAACTGCTTAGTGATTTCTGTGAAATGTGGAGCTGTATAATAATTTAAAAATACATAGTATTCTAGCATTGCAAGGATTATGGAAACGATTGTAGTTGCCTTTCTTTCTTTAAAATGTTGCTCCTAGAATCCTTCTGTGAAGAAAGTCAGGAAGTCATTAGTTTTGGATCCTTGGGAAAAAGAAGAGCTTGGTGTCCAGTTTTTCACAGAAGACAGTGTTCCAGATGTACAGGTGATCAGCATGAATTAAAATATGCACATATTTAAGGTAGAATGTAAAATAATTTGTTTCTGTAAGTCATAGTTATTTGAAATCCTCTCTGTTGACAAGTAGCCCAACCAAGCATGACACTGGCTTTAAAAATATTACTACCAAACTTAGATTTTAAATGGCAAGAAAAACAGCAGTCTTGTCTCATTTTGTAATGGAGCATTTTTAATATTATTATTTATAGGCGGCTTTTATGCTAGAAAGGTCTTTGTGTTAGAGATACAAGAACACATTTATCTGGATCCATAAAGTATTTCAAGCTAGAATTATTGGAATTAAGATGATACAGCCTATTGAAGTCATATGCCATATTGCCAAATGCTGGTTATTTTGAAGTATGCCACTTTTATAAGGTTGCTAAACTCTAAATGATAGGGAAGAACCTGCTGGGCCTTATAGTTTGTATTACAGACAGTGACTGTTTTAGGAATGTCTGATACATAAGTGACCATGCATGCACGTATTGCCCACAAATTCACTTAAACACGTGATGCCTTTGAATGTAAATGGGGGAGTTGCCTGTATGTCAGTTTTTTATTCTTCAATTAAGTTATTTGATTTAAACTTTTTTCTAGTCAGAAAATATATATACTACATCCCTCCTGATGATTCCATTATTGGAAATACATGACAATAGAGGCAGTAGGACTCCAGAGAAACAGGATTCCAGTTCAACAAAGCTGAATGTAGCAATGAAGAAAAAGCAGAATACTTGCACTTCAAAAAATGTCAAAACAGAAAAAACCTTCCAGGTCTGTATTCAATGCATCTTAATATTCTGCTTTATTTAGTTTAGCTATATGTTCTTTGGAAGATTACTTTTTACATTCTTTCCTTTCTGTTTGTATTTAGCAGCTTAGATATAAATAAGGAATTGAGGGTTCTTGATGCAGCTTATTTTCTGCAAGATGCTCACGATGCATCCATTACAACTAAAATTTCAATATTTATCAATGCAAATATGATGCATTGGTATTGAAATATGCAATGCAAATATGAAGGCTTCATTTTAAGTCCAGTAGTACCCATGTAGATTTTAGTGCCGTGCCCTCTTTGTAGACTTGGAACAGTACTGCTGAGGTTTCAGCATCCCACATAGTGCAATGATAATGGTGCACTAGAACCACATTGCAGAAAAACGTGGGCAAGACAGTTAAGAGTAATTCAGATGCTAGCTTCCAAACATGTTATATGTATTACTGTATGTGTACATGCATCTAATGGGTACATACCTTCTGGCCTCAGCCTTAGCATCCGTGTGTTGAATGAAATGTCAGGAAGGAGAACCCATCCTTGGAAAACTGTTCCTCCTGATGTGTTCCTCAAAACAGGCAGGACTAGAAACCATTTGGAAGTCCACTCAAATTTTGAAAGCTGTCAGCAATAAAGTTGTCTATTTGCTAGGAGCATGCATGCACTCTTTTTGTGAATAGAATTTTGAAGACCCTATCTGTCTTTAAATCTAATCATCATAATCACTTATCATGCATTTCAAGGGCGAAGTCAGTTTACTGGGCACAGTATCTGCATACAGAGGTTTCCTATGGGTTCAGTGGAGCTCTGATTTCCTCCCACCCCGTAGCGAAAGCTTCTGAATGAGAGGCCTCTCTGTGCCTTCCATATTCACATCCAGCCCTCCCCTTTGGCTCCGGTGCATAAGTAAAATGGATGCTGGTGTTCAATACCTACCTATATAAGAGTCCTCTGGAGATGGCAGTTGTACCTCCACCTGGCTGGAGCGCCAAGTGTGCAAAGTGGTTCACAGACATTTTCAGTAATGTTTGATTATATAGTATGAAACCTTTTTTGTTTTTGTTTTTAAATAATAGAGGAATCTGTTCAATGGCACCTTGCGGCTGACAATTTAAAAACTTTTTATTTTAAAATAGCATAAGCTTTCATAGGTGACAACCTATTTCATGGAACTGCTCAGCATCTGAAGTGAGTTGTTCCTACAAAGGCTTGTGCCATTTTGTAAAAAAGAAACTTTTCAAAAAAGCTTGGTACCATCAAACAGGTCTTTCTGTATTTGGAGTAATGTGTTTATATTGAACTGTAAAGTCTGCTGGTGTGATTATTCCCACATTCCAGATGAGGGGGCTGAGGCTGAGAATAGGAGCATTGTCTTAGGGCCACTTAGTGAAACTGAGAAATGCTGAATTATTATTGTTAAATGATACATTTTATTTTAAGTTTTGGTTGTAAGGATACTGTCATAAAATGGACTTTCCCTTCTTTGTGCCCCATACTCTCCCTATATCTGCTCCAGAGGGTCCCCCAACCCTATGGAGCAAATTTTCGGGGTGGGGGTGGGGCTGCAGGAGAGAGAAGAGGAAGCTGAAATTCTGTCATGCCAGGAGAAGTTACTTTTCCTGTGAGGCAGCCACAATTGGATTCCATATTTCGCTTATAAACAAATTTTTTTGATGTGACTTGAAAGTAACTGTTACCTGGACCATGTGTTGCAGGCCAATTGTGAATGGGAAGCTGTTGTTTATGGGAAGACCGAAGATCAGCTTATTATGACTGAACAAGCAAGAAGATACCTGAGCACCTATACAGCTACTGGCAGCACTTCAAGGGCTCTGATCTTGTGATGGTCGCTAAATGTACCAATCTACCTTTTTGCTTTATACTACAGACTTTATACTGAGATTTCCCCCCAGTAATGTATGTATGGATACTTTTTTGAGTTGAAGCTGCATTATAAGGAAGAACTTAAGTCTTTTTTTAAACCTTTTTTAAAAGCAAGTTTAATTGGTCTTTTAAAAGACCACTCTAAAGAAAATGGTGAAAGGAATATTTTTTTAAGCCGTTTTTAAAATTCTTTATACATTTCTCTTGTTCTTAAGAAGCTTTTAATGTAGAGTAGGTTTACAGGTACTCAGTGATCTGTAAAAGAAAAACATTACACAACTCCTTGAGAATGCTTTTGCTTAAACGCATTTGCTTATGTAGCAATTTTTATAAACACAAAAGAAAGACTAAAGGAAGAATAGAAAGTTGCACTACTAGAACTAGGTATGCTGCACAAAATTAACTACAGTGTTAAATGTATTTATTTGAGAATGGTGCTTCTAATAAGAGTAGACAAAGGGAAGAATTTAATTTTTATTAGGATAAAGCATCAGTATTCAGAAATCTCAAACTGAGACCATTGTTGAATGTATTGTACAGCATGTGGGAGCAGGAAGGCTTTTGTAAATTTGGAAGGGGGGTTGTTTTTTAATTTATTTTCATTTTAAAGCTTAAGGCTGCAATCTCACCAAGTGCTCGCATATTCCTGCTGCTTTGCAAAACAACACAAACTCAGGAGGAAGCCAGGACAAACTTGCTCTTGCTTGCAGATTGGAGAGGAGTAGTATCATAACACCCACTTCTCAGAGACAACACCTTTAAGCACTGCTGGCCCTTACTCCTCCTTTCCATTGTTGTAACCTCAGCCTTATGCAGTGTTTTTATACACAGTCCATTCTGCTAGTTTTTGAGATGAACTACATCCCCTTATTATCCTTTCCCCATAGAAGCAGCAGTCCTGACCAACTCCTCAGTCTTTTCTTGAATATGAGTCTAAAGCTAACCTGCCAGTTGAGCCCCATTCTCCTTCTAGTCTGTGAAGTCTCTGGGACTCTATGCACTGCCTTAATTTTGGTAGGACACTTAAGAACTTTCCAGTATATATCAGTCAGGGGCATTAAGAAGAAGAAGAAATCAATGTGTATTTTATTTCTTTTAGGAAGCTGCAATGGGATTACTCCTGCAAAGCTCTAACATGGGTAGATTGATAGAAGAGCTCTCTTTAGGTCAGAGGATGTGAGCAGCTTGTGACAGTGAAGAATCAGTCTCTTAAAAGATGATGCTCATATTCTCAGTTGCAGATTGTGCCTTTTGACAGGGATGAGAGCATCTTGCTTCTGGTGGTGACTGTTGATCCTACAAATAGCCCAGGGAAGGGAAGGAGAGCAAGGCCCCAATATCGTATGAAGTATCAGAATTGACTGTGTCTTGAAACATTGTACCTTGCAGAAGTTAACAAATGAAAAATGGGAGAGGAAGCTCAGTTGGGCTGGCCTTTTACAGCAGTTGCTCTGACTTGCTCTCAGTCTCCACAAATGCATCATATTTTACCTGAGGCGATAGATTGGAATGGTGGTGGTACCTGAGCTGTCTGTTGGCTAAGGGGTGTCTCTGAAGAGATCCTACTATTCCTAATCATATCAAAGCAGGAATAAAAGGAAGTGGCCCGTGGTGTGTCTCAGAAGAAGCACGGTGCAAGGTATAAACACATCTCTGTGTGAAAGAGACTTCCTCTTTTCGGTTTTTTTCCTGAGCTGTGTAAACACTGTGAAAGTGGCAAAAGGGAGAATGAGCATCCTTTCTGAAGGATGGTGGTGGAGGATCAGCTGCTATGGCAGGATGCGTGAAGTATCTGGGTTGCTCTGCGAATGCCAGCCCCAGAAGTGGGTCTATGCGGGCACAAACGATACAAAGGATTGCAGCCTCAGTGTGCAGATATATATATATATATGCAGGTTGTCTAGAAGCGGATGTTGTTTTCCTGGTAAATAGCTCCAGCAAAAATGAGAAAGAGTGAATTTTAACCTTGGTGCATGGAATAGCAGCGAGATTGCATGCTGTGAAATACATGAATTTGCATTTCATCTATTCGAGATTGCACTATTCCCTTTTAAATCATGTTGGTCTAATATAGTAGTTTTAAAGTTCAGCTTAGTTATACTACAAATATTACAGGACCCTGGTTATTAAAGGGATACATTGTGTAGGGACAGAACAAGAGGACATGCTATGTCTCACCTTGTAGCCCTATTTAGGAATCAACACCAATGCATTACATTACACCTCTAAAAGAAATAAGAGTCGGCTCATATAGTTATTTTTCTTGACACAAGCAGCCATGGGCTTTCCTTGGCCACATTTTGTGCTTGCTTAAGTGTGGAGAGATGTTGGTGTGAACTGGGCTGTAGATTGGTTAGTTGCAGTGGTTTCTGCAATTGTGCTTGGGAGAAGTGCCAACACAGTCACAGAAGTTGCTGTTGGCTCTGTCTCTGTACAGCTCAAGTCACCCTCAATTTTCCCCACCTACCCTGTGTGTGGGCCTGCACATGACTAAGGATGATCTATGGTTACTTGCGCTTAGGCTGTGAACTCTTTCTAAAACCATTAATGCCTGCTCTTGGATGCCTCAACGACCCCATTACAAAACTGTTTAAAATGAAAATTCATTTCCCCCTTAATATTTGTACATGCTTCTAATCTTCACAGGTTACAGCAGTTGCTTCAGTTTACCTGCTTTAGACATTTGCACTTATTTATGTCTGATTTGAAGGAATGTCTTAGTTTTGCTTGTTGTAGCTGTTGTTTTTTTAGTTAATTTCTTGCGAAACATAATGGTGTGCTGTCAACCTTAATACTGACAGGAAAATAGAATTGTGTACTGTAGGTGTTATCTATTTATAAATCTGACACTCTTCCTCTCCACTCCTGGGTGTGCTGCTATAGATACTAGCAGAATCTGCTTGCTGCTATGAGAGATGGAAAGAGCGAGCATCATATGCACTGTATGTAAAATGACAAATAGAATGATGGCATGTTCTCAAGCTAAACTGATATCAACTATTGCTGTGCATGGAGAAACACAATTACCAGAAAGAAACCTGATACCACATAACACCAAGAACTCTAAAAATGATATTCCTTATTTTAATATTGTGTGTGTGTGTGTGGTATGTAAAGCAATCTCTGACGTTAGCATACTTAAATACAGCTTAAGGCCCCGTATCATAGTTATTTATTTATTATTTTAAATGGATATTTATATATGGGAATATTCACCTCGCTGCCTTTAATAGGCACTCAAGGTTTTTATCCAGTTTTAAAACTGTTAGCGTTTTTTTCTGATCAGCTCTGTTGATAAGAGGATTATTCTTCCTCTTCAAAATGTGAGAAGCCAGTTTGGGATTCCCTTTGGCATTGTTGGTTTTGGTGTGTTCTCTCTTCAGTATGTTTCTTTAGAAGATTCCCCACCTGAAGCACAAAGGAGTTAAGTGATGTGATTAGCATAGTAAGACTGTAATTCAGAGAACCATTCCTACCGTGGCTTTTGACTTTTGCCTTCTTTTTAATCACAGCCTACCCACCTCAAGGCCATGTGGCAAGCTACAGTCATGATGGCTGTTTTAAGTAGTATGTGTGTGTTAGCCTCTTGTCCTTCTGGGTATACACAAGCGCTTAGCTGTATTTAAAATGTGTTCTCTGGATTACAACCATTATGCCAAGATCCAAAGAGTGTGTGCACCAGTGCTGCCTGGATTTTCCAATTCTAGCTTTAGTTTCTTGTGCTACGTTGGAAGATTCTCTGGAGAGTCCCTGACTTTCTGGAGTAGTTCTTGGGAGGACAAGGCATAGCAGGGGACTGGTTTGTGGGGGAACAAAGTTCCGCAGTGTACACACAAACACTGCCTGCAGCTCTTTGGGCTGACTCCATGTCTTCATCTATTATGCTTAAAAGATTTGCTGCTTTGCAGGAGGTATGCAAATTATTTGTATTTTTCTTTTTAAATGGTACCAAAGCCTCCAGTACCAAGGTTTAACATAGGTCTCTGGTAAGTAGTACAAACTGGAGCTGGTATTGGTTGAATCTTTCATTTAATTGCTTTCGTGTTGCTTTTAGCAAAAAGAAATAAATAAAAGGTTTTGAACCTTTGCCATGTTAGATATATTTTGATACTTTTGCAGTCTTAGGTGCATTTGCAATTTTTAAAATATATATATATATATGTATAAGTAGAATACTGTATACCTGCGGCAGCCAAACATGCATGTTGGAAAATGACAGCATCTGTTAATATTTACGTTTCTAAAGTTTTGACTCTAATTATAAGATGAATATCTTTGACGTTTTGTTGTGTTTTGTTATTTTACTGCAGATTTTGTTTCACTTAAAAGAATCTTGCATACAAAGCAGGAGACCTTAACACAGAAATAAAAACATTTATGTACATATCTACTGGACATTTACTTCTGGGAAATAAGTGTAATCTGTATTGATACTTTGTTTGATTCCTAAATGTGAATCATGCCTTCATATAGAGAATTACCCAACATTGGAACAAGTTACTTTAAGCTTTTTGATAGTATGGAGACTTACTGGAAATTCCATTTTTTGGCTTGCTCTGGGCTATGGGGGCTTCTTCTGACAATGGCAAGATTGGTATTGAGTGTGGAGGAAAGGATCAAGGAAAGCTAGATTGAGGACGTTGGGAGAAAATTGGGCAACATATGGGGCATGTACAGCAACAAACTAAGATCTCAGTTGACGGAATGAGGGATAAGAAAATGGAAGCCAACAGATAGTGTTTATAGATGTCAGTTGGGGATTTAAAATGGGTTAACAGATGGGTGAAGAGAGTTGGTGCGTCTGTAGGAGAGGCGGTGTGGGGAGCAGAAAGATGTCAGAAGACAGCCAAATCTGAGATACATTCAAAAGAATGAGAAACAAAAACTTTGCAGAGCAGAACAAAGAAAGTAGATAAGGTAAAATAAGATGTAAATTGAATGAAATAATGAAATTATTTGTATTTGTTTCTCTTTGAAAAGTTTAAAGTTATTTGACATTTTGTATGCTTGTGTGACATACACAAACCTCTGAAGTCTAAAAGCCTGTGTGTTTGTAAAATTTGATACATACCCCATAAAATATATCCATCCCCATCTTTGTTCAAGATACAGCAGGTCTTGTATGAGTGGAGAGCATTTTTTAAAAAAGCAATACGTCACCAAGCTGCTTGGATTGATGCATATATTTTCAGGTTGCAAAGAACAAAACAAGGTACTTTCCAGTTTCCAGATGTTTCAGTCATCTATGTCTGATTCATAACTGGAAGTCTGCCTTTATTTATATATAAAAGTCAACAAAAGTTTATGAGTGAGTTCAGTGTACTCAGAAGCACTAAGAAGAGCAGTATGGCAGTGTTCCCAGAGCCTGCCACACCAGAAGTGGACCAGATCAACTTGTGAGTGTTATCTTGGCCTGCCTTGGCAAACAGCCAGACGTTGTGTATGCTAGACACCAGATGGCATGCCATTATGAGCGTGACAAGTGGGTCATCTGGCACGCTCTTTGTGGGATTGTTGTTACTGCATAATTTTTGGCGGGAACAAAACTTCCTTTTCCCTTTTTGAAAAAAGTAACTGTTTCAATGGCTAATAGGTTTTTTACTGGAAGTATGCTCCTCCATGTTCCTTCTCCACACATACTCAAATTCTCTCTTTTTTGTGAACGGCTGTAGATGGAATACCTCACCTAACAATCAAAATTATATTTCCTTTTGTCCATGGTAATAGTTTTGATGTTTACATAATATATCTGTGCTGGAGAAACATCTGTATCCTCTGATCACTGAGTCTGCTGAGTCTGATTATGCACCTTTTCCACAATAAAACATTAATCTGGTTCTTCTTAAAGTGTTAAAATGTTACTAGCCCTAAGCAGTAGGGTAAGGGAGGGTTTTATATTGAATTTTAAACTGTGTGCAGCTGTTCCTTTTCTTCATCAGTCATATAGGGAAGAAAGTTATTAGGCAGAAATTCAACAGGTGCAACTTTCTTATCACATGGGGGTGATTTTTGGAGTGGTTTTAGCCAGGTGAAAAAGAGAGAGGGAAATCCTAGCTGAAGCAGATGTTAGTAGTCAAATGCTGTCAGCTGAAAAATCATGAAAAAGCTATTGTCACACCTCAAGGTGAAAAAGTTAACTTTTATGATGGCAGCAAGGAAAAGCTAGGAAGGCGCACCCCCCCCCATGGACCTGAGAACCTAATACGTAAGAAGCTGAGCTGTGGATTATTAATTTTTTTAAAAACAACAGAAACCTGTAAATGTTGCTGAGCCATCTCATAAGTGCTGTGACCCTGCCTTTAAAAGTTCACCGCACAGCTCTGCCTTGACAGCTCAATTCACACAACAAGCTTTCATGTCATTTCTTTTTGTCATAATGACTACAGAAAGGAGGACGAGGAAAGAAGACACCACCTGCTAAGGCCTTTCACAGCAAGCAGAAACTTGTGACAACCAACCTGGGTCCCCAGAGAGTCCCTTCTTTGCCAAAAAGCATTCAACCAATTTGAAATGATCTATGTTTCGCCAAAAGTTCCAGATGCTTTTTCTTCCTCGTGTTTATTCAGCGAGGGGGGAGGGATGCTATTAATATTACTTTTGCGTGTGTGTGCTTCTAGGGTTAAATTTTTAAATGAGGGAGTCAACTGAGTTTCTTAGTGAACTGAAGGAGTGGAGCATTGTTGGAGCATGTGTCTCATCACAGCAAGGATATTCTGATACACAAACGCTTGCTTTCCGAGCTGACATACATAATGACAACAAATCCCTACCTCTGCTTCTCCAGTTCAACCACCCTTAGCTGTTCAAAGGTCTCATGCTCTTTCAAAAGACTGCACTTTGTCCCATATGTTTGGAATTGCTTCCCAAATCACTTGTGTGATGAAATCCTTCCTCGAAACCCACCTTTTACATTTAGCCTTTGGTACAACTCCCTACTTCTTGTGTAACTTAAGATTAAGTGCATATACTAAGCGCACAAGAAATGATAACTCATTCTTCTCATTTTGGCCCTACCTCTCCTCCTGTCTCCCTTGTGCTGAATTTTAGATTGTAAGCAAGTTGCTTTGAGTCAAAAGCTGACCTCTTGTATTCAGAAAACACTGCACACGGATGTAAACCTTAAATAACTGTATCTGTATGTCAATTATAATAGCAGCTGCAATTTTTAGTTCTAGATGCCAGCTTCGGGTGGAAATGGATGTCTATTTCCTGGCCTGGTTGGCATGTAATGTTAAACCATAGCTAATGTTTAGCTATGGTTTTAAGAGAATTAGCAATGTGCTGGTACCCCTAAAAAGTCTCCACTCTCCCCTGCTCTGTACTGGAGCAAGAAAGCACAAGGCTTGGTTCATTTTTTTACATGTGAAGTCAGGCTCATGGTTTTTTTTGCTCCAAACTAACCATGGCTAATCCTTTACCTGTCTACTCAGAAGTAAGTCCCATTTAATTCAGTGGTACTTACTCCCAGGAATGTGATTGCACCGTACAATTATTCTCATCTCCATCCTCTGTGGTCTCCCCCTGTTAAAGTCTCGATTGTAAACTGGCATAGAGACCACTCATGCTGATTGTTACTCTGCCAAGCGCCAAGAGCATTGACAGTACTTAATAAATATGACTGCTACTATAGATTTTTTTTTGTGAAGTTATTTCATGAATGGGTTGTTTATCAGATTACAGCATTCATCCTGGCTGCAGGTGAGTTCTTCAATGCCTCAAAGAACTCTGTCAGATCTACACAAGAGCCTTTTGTGCTTGTCTTTTCAATATCTCCATTAAACGTGATTAAGTGTCTGCCAGCTATTGATTTCTCTGAACAATATGACAGCTGCAAGGCAGGTGAAATGTAGATTTTACACCAAGTGCCCTCAAGCCACCTCAAAAGGAATTAAGCTTTATTCCATCGGAATCGTGTTTAATTTGGTTGGTCCCTTGCCAGACTTGGTGCCCTCCTATAACCGACTTTCTTTCTTGCCAGTGGCCTATAATAACAAGAGGGGTGGAATTGTATTTGAGACAAGTGAAACCTAGACTGGTTGGTAGGCCAGGTGTTGGGACTTATCTGACCGTGTTGGAGTGATGGTACCTAACTGCCATGTCTGAGGTGGTTGTTTCAGTTGTGAACTGAGAAGGGAGACAAAAATAACTGCCTATTACCAACTTGGATGGTGGGGATACTGGATTTTTTTCTGCTAACTGTCATGTTTCTCATTATGCTACCCATGTGGGAAGGATCAAAATCCTACTGGGTTGTGGATAGGTGGGTGTATAGACATTATCTCTGTATATAATCTTGGAAATTAATGGACCTGTCTCAATGATGCCCTTTAATTTCAGTGGATCTATTCTGAGTAAAGCTTGTCAGCTTGTCAGCTGTATACGGCCCTTGGATCACTAACAGCAAAAACAGATTCTTGTATTACACAGTCATCTATTTATTAATGGGCCATAGGTTGCATAATGAGATAAATTTTGCAGAACTCAGTTGGGTGTTGAAGCATAGTGTTATAGGATTGAGGTGAGGCTCAGTGTCTACTTGGGATTCCCTTTACCCTTGTGGCTGATTCTATAGTTGTGTGACTGGAAACTGCAAAAAGAAAAGGACTGCTAAAACTGAAAACCAGAACATTAAGTAAATAGCCCAGGCCAGGTTGTGTTAGCATCTACTTTTGTAGTGTGAACTAGGACAATATCGTTTCACAAGAACTAAATAACTAGAGATAATTCAAGAGCAGCAAAAATAACATGTTTGTCTGCTTACCCCAACTTACACACAGCTGTAGGTGAGTTATCAATGTGTAAGTGTGTCAGAGTGGATGTGAGTAAGAAGACAACAGACAGCATTGGAATGGAGTCCGAAAACACAAGGCCTGATATTGCTCTCCGAGAATCGAAGGCTGCAGAGTTCCACTAAAAATACGATGGGGAGCAAAATCTGTTGGAGTCAACCTCTCTGTGTGTACACACTTAAAACCTTGTGACCTTATTCAAAGGAAACCAACCCAGGCCATGACCTTGACCTGCTGAAAGCTCTCACTGCTCAGAGATCATGGCGTGTGTATCATCTGGGGGATCAAAAACATATTTTAAGAGTATATTACAGGGGAGAGAGCACATCAGGAATGGCCAAGTGCAGGTCAAATGAGGGCACCCAAAGCAATTTCAATAGAGTGCTGCTGATCCTACCAACTTTTAACAAGGTGTAGTAAAATGTTTACTAAGTTCTACTCAAAGATAAGTGTGTGTGTTAGACAGACAGACAGACAGACGGGATGGTATCTTTGGTAGTGGGTTGCTTTGTGTGTCAAATCCTGGTTATAACTGTCCAATGTGCACCATAACTATGAAGCTTTTCCTGCTCAATGCCATCTACTTTACTTTGTGAGTTACTGAGTTTTTGTGGCGTACTCTTTTATCCTCCAGCACTCTGTAGATGAAAGTAGTTCTCCAAGGCTACAGAAGTTGGCTGTCCCCAAACTTAAATGATCCTATCCCAATAAAAGGCATTTCCTTTTTGAAGAAAGACACATTAAACTAAATTGAGCCTGATATCTAGAACATGGTATCTAGGACTTATCTGGTACCCGGACTTTTTATTATATTGTGGTACATATTATATTGTGGTACATATTATATCTGGTACCTTGCACTTTTTATTATATTGTGGAATTGTAGGAATTTTGCGTGATGTACTGTTTTAAATTTGGCTTTTCATTCATTATATCTGCTTGTAATTTATTTATTTTTTGGTACAAACTGAATAGCAAATGGTGGTGGTGGTGATAATACCATGCCATTTCTATTTTAGTGAATGGGTGTGCTTTTGTAAATTCATAAAAGTCATGTAGTTAGCATATATATTCACTTGCTTGTAATTCGCTCTAAACATCAGTGTCTGGAAGGCCATAAGTTGCCCATCCCAGTAAAGCCTGTTGAGGCTCCTTGAGTACGTAGAGAAGATTACCTGGTCTAAGAGATGAGTTACAATGGGTTCAGAGCAAGCGATGCAACTGAAGCTCAGTCAAGTCTGCCCTTCTGTACATTACATATTTAGGCCAGTGGCGTAGCGTGGGGGGTGCAAGGGGTGCCGCCCGCACCGGGCGCAACTTCTGGGGGGGGCGCGCTCGCTGCCTCCGGAGTCGCCGAAGAGCCTCGGGCGCAGGCTGTAGCGGAGCCGCATGTCTCGCGGAACCGACGAGCTGTGCGCGCGTCCGAGCTGAAGGCGCCCGGCAGGCAGCGGCTCTCAGCGCTCGCCGTGGAGGACGCGCCAGGCAGCCCCTCTTCACAGCCCCGCCTCCGCCGGTGCTGCTGCAGCTGCTGGGCCATTGAATTTTCCTCGCCTCTCTGCCCCCCTCCTCCTCCGGGCAAGCGGCGTTGTTTGGGCGGCAGCGCCAGCGGCAACTCGCAGGTTAGGGGTTGGGGGGGCGCAAATTACTTGCCTTGCCCCGGGTTAGGGGGCGCAAATTACTTGCGTTGCCCCGGGTGCTGACAACTCACGCTACGCCGCTGATTTAGGCTGCCAGGGGCCTCCTAGTACTATCATGTGCTTTTCACGGGATTAGTTTCCACCTTGGAAATAAATATGTATTGGGCAAACAGCATACCTTAAACTCGGATAACAGAGGCTGCGTTCCTATACCCACTTCCTTGGTGTAAGATCCACTAAATCCAGTGGTTTTTTTTCTGGGGGTACGCATACCCCTAAACATTTTGTAAATCTAAGTTGGGCCGCATTGAGGGGCAGTATTTCAATATGAGTAGGAAAATGAGAGTACTCCTAAACATATTTTTTTAAGAAAAAAAAGCACCGATAAACCTAATGGAACTTATTTCTCCCTGAGTGAACTTGTTTATCTGTAAAATCTGGGTTGTGAACCAACCAGAGTAATTTTTGTCCTAACCTGTAACATGGATTAAAAATGTTCACCAAATAGTTTGGGTGAGAAGTGTGCCAACTGGGCCACAGCTGTTTTAAACAAAAACAAAAACAAGCAAACATGGAGCGTATAATTGCTGCATTAGTTTTGGCCTGTTTCTGAAGGCTGCAACGAGGACAAAAGAAGGGCAGTCATCTAACCTGTGATACAGCATCTGTTCTACTCAGATTACCAGCTGTTCAGGCCGGCTGCGCCATCAAAGACTCCTGGGAAGGGTATCCATAGTGTTATGAGTTGGGGAGGGGGGAGTAGTAGGCTGTATGTAGACATATATATGGTTGCACTGTTAGTACCCTGTGCAGTGCAGTCTCGTGCATTATGGACTCAGAAGTCAGTCCCACTGTATTCAGTAGTGCTTGTTTCCACAAAAGTGTATATAGGGTTGCAGCCATAATGTGCTAACAGCCCTTAGCCAAGGCAAATTGTCCTAACCATAGTTTGTCATATAATTCTTTTTTAGTTTTGAAATACTCTTGCGGAAATGTCGTTAGTCAAACATGTTGAGGAACTGTGCTTGTTTTTAAAAAAGAAAAAGGTAATAAAGTAAAGCAGTGAGTGATTGCAGTTTTCTCTACTCTTCTTGCATTTGTCTGAAAAACAGGATGGCAGAAGTGATATCATCATAAAGTTACTCCTTGTAAATTCATATAGAGCAGCTCTCTATTCCCTGCCCCTGGGCCCCATGGAACTGTGTGCCTGAAGAGGACATCATTTATTTGGAACAATAAAACAAGTACTTGCTACATGTAAGAAAAAGCTTCATTAGTGTTAGGGAATATAAAATTAAACTACAACTTTGTTTTTTTAAACCTGACATTAGATATTTCTGACTTATAAATTAAATAAATTAGAGGAAAACATGTTTTAAAATACAACAATTGTTGACAGAATATATAATAACGCGCATTCCCCATCTCAATACTGTTTAAAGCTATTATTTCACATATAACCAAAAGCTAAAGTAGGGGCCTTTCCACATGCAATACTTTCCCGCTAACTAGCCACTGATGCACTGTTATTCAATGAATTTAGTTATTATGATTTCTGGCAACATAATGTTTTGGATGTGATGATACATGGCTGCACAGAGTGGTACATTTCTTTAATGTTTTGGTTTTTTTTTAATCTGAGGAAAAAATCAGCTGCTCAGGCTGGTCGTACCATGAAGCAGGTGCCTCAGGCGGCAAATGCAAGGGGACAGTGACAGTCATTCTGATCTTTAGTAAAAGTTGAAAGATTAATATGATCTGAAGAGAAGCCAGGGTACAGTCATTCTGATCATCTCATCTTCATGAGCAAGTGGTAAAGGTAAAGGGACCCCTGACCATTAGGTCCAGTCGCGGACGACTCTGGGGTTGTGGCTCTCATCTCGCTTTATTGGCTGAGGGAGCTGGCGTACAGCTTCCGGGTCATGTGGCCAGCATGACTAAGCTGCTTCTGGCGAACCAGAGCAGCACACGGAAATGCTGTTTAGCTTCCCGCCGGAGCGGTACCTATTTATCTACTTGCACTTTGATGTGCTTTTGAACTGCTAGGTTGGCAGGAGCAGGGACCAAGCAACGGGAGCTCACCCCATCACAGGGATTTGAACTGCCAACCTTCTGATCGGCAAGTCCTGGGCTCTGTGGCTTAACCCACAGTACCACCCACCTTGTGATAAATCTTTCAACCTGGGCTGTTTGTCCTACCTAGTTGCCTTTTTCCAGTGTATCACAAATAGGAAAGGTCCTTGACTGAGCCAAACAGGCATAGAGGTGGCTACCCCACATCTTCCAGCAGATTTCCCACATGTGTGCATGTGTCGCTCTGCTCTCATGCTGCATGCTCCCATTGTTACTGCTGTGTTGCAGCTTTTGCTTGAGTTGGCAGCAAGCAAACGTCAGGCAGAGCAGTGAGCAAACATCAGCAAGGTGCTGGAAGGCAGAATGTGTGCCTCCTAGATAGCTGCCTTTTACTGAATCAGACCACTGGTCCTTCTAGCTCAGTCTGCCTTGGCCAACAGTGGCTCTCCAGGGTTTCAGACAGCGGACATTCCCAGCCCTGCTTGGATTTGCCAATGATTGAACCCAGTACCTTCTGCATGCAAAGCTATGACCCTTCCCCACATAGCTTATCTTGACATCCCTAAGGTAGCCTACTAGCCTCAGGTGTGGCGGAAGATGCTTTTCTGGCATCAGTGTCAATGTCAGATTACACCGCCAGCTCCATGGCTTCTGTATGTCGAATGGGGAGGAGGGACACCATCTTGAACGTTGCCTCAGGCAGCAAAGGCCAGTTCTGGTAACGGCATAGTTTAGAACAACAGTTTCAAACCAAAGAACCCAAGAGTTCTTTGGAAGTTTAATGTTTGCATGTGTGTGAGAAAGAGTGGAGCAGGATCTATGAGAATATCAGTAATAGATAACAGGAAAGGCAGGTTGACCACCACCTTGAGTGTTGAGCATATGATATGGCGGGCTGGACTACAACCCCCATCATCCCTGACCATTGGCCATGCTGCCTGGGACTGATGGATGTTGGAGTCCAGGAATCTCTGGAGCGCCACAGATTCCCTCATCTCTGTGCAAGAGTGCACTCTCTGTTGATGTGGTGCAAAAGTAGGTGAACAGTTCATTTAGGTGAACTGAATTATTGCAGTAGAATTCTTCTGCGAATCCTCTGTCATGCTCAGAGGTTCCTAAGCAAACAAGTTGATTCTGAACCTGAAAGCCTGCATATCACTGATTTAAAGAAATCATTTGCCGAAGTATCGTCGCACGATAAATTGCAGGACTGTACTTTAAATGGCACAGTGTTGTTGACGTGAGGTCTGTTGAGGATACAGTAATTTCTCTTGGCCTTTTCCAACAAATCCAGATGAACCAGGACAGAATAAGAAATGCTGGGTTGATGCAATTATCACAGTTCAATCTGTTAACAAGAAGCATATCAGAAGCATGTGCAAAATATATGAGCTGAATTGTTTGCATAGGATTCAGTCTTTAAACTCGCCCACCTCGTCCCCCGTGGATTCTGTAGAAGTTTTGTTTTGTTTTTTGGGAGAAGTGTGTACCACACTACATCCGTTATCAGGTAAATGTGACAGCGTTCTGTACTTTGTTGAAGAACCCTCTGCTTGCACTTGCAAGGCTGAGGGTTGTCAGTCTGCCTCAAAGGCACTGTTTGTGGCCCCCAAATATTCCGACTTCTTTTTATGTTTCATCCATATTTTCCGCAGGAGGCTTGGTGTTCCATGCAAAATGCTGCCTGTTAGAGGTAAAGAGGCCTCCTCCGCTCCTTGAGTTGGGCTTATGTCATCTTCAGTATTTTTCTGCAAGGACCTTCTGTGCCTATAGTTGAAAGTGGGAACAGATTCAACATTTCAAGATTAAGTTCCTTCAGAATAATTATTTGGTGTTCACCGTTTTGTCAAATGATTTATTAAAACTTTTTTTCACCATTTTTGTCTTCTATTGTTAAAATACTATTTGTTAAAAATCATATATGTGTGTGTGTGTGTATATATATATATATATATATGCAGGTTTTGGTGTCTTCGGGTGTCTTCCCGTGTAAGAGTCGGGGTGTCTGTGCGACGTTTCGACGAGGTCTCACTCGTCATCTTCAGGCTGGTGCTTTCGGCTTCTTGTTACTGGAACAGAGCAGAGTCTGGTGTTTGAGTTCCTATAAATACTGTTGAGGGGTGTGGTGTATAGCCTTCAACGTTCTGGGCAGAGAGGAAGTTCCTAGATTAGTGTGCCTTTTCTTCTTTTGTTCCTTAATTACTTGAGGGATATCTTGAGTGATTTCATGAGTGATATTCTGAATACCACTGGGTGGGTCATTAAGTGTAGATTAGTTGCTAAAGCTTTCGTGTCTTGACCTCTTGAGCTTGTGAAGAGTTTTTCTGAGAAGATGGCTGTGCTGCATTTAGTTGTGCTCTGGCTTGGCTTCGTGTATAGGGGCGAGCTGTGGTTTTGTGCTTTGTGCCAGCCAGATCTGTGTAGGGATTGCAGGGGGGTGCAGCATCCGGAGGTGCCACTATAGTTTGGCTACTGGATGGAGTCTGTAATATGTCTGTGGAGAGGGTCTGGGTTTGGGTCTGGTGTGGTTGATTGGTGACGGCGTTCTGTGTGCCTCTGGTTCTGGTGTCGGTTTTTGTGGGGAGGGCTAATTTCCAGATGTCTGGCAGGCGGGACGTGTCGTCACGCTTGTTCATGTTGTGAGGGTGTTTCTCTATCTCGATGGCTTCCATGATTATTCTCTTGTGGTGATGTTCCATGTTAAAGAGCAATTTGGAATCTGCAAAATTAATTTCGTGTCCTGTTTCTTTCATGTGTTGGAAAAGAGAGGAAGTTTTTTCTTCTTTTTTGACGGCATTCTTGTGTTCTGCGATACGTGCATTTATTCGTCTGTTTGTTTGTCCAATGTACGTGGCCAAGACTCTCATCTCCAGAACCAAACGCCTGGCTGACAAAGACCACTTGACAACTGAGTTACAGAATCTCTCAAATGTGTTAATCGCCAATGGATACCAGAAAAACAGGGTTACGAAGCTAATCCAAAAAGAAACACCCCCCAAAAACCAAGACACAGAAGAAAACAATGGCATGGCCCTCCTTCCTTATATCAAGGGCACTACAGACAAAATCAGCAAAATCCTCCATAAACACAATATCAAAACAGCCTTCTGCATCAACCAAAAAATAGCCAATATCCTCAGAAACCCAAAAGACAAAATCCAGCTGGAAAACCAAGGGGTCTATGAAATACCCTGCAAAGTCTGCCCAGCCACGTACATTGGACAAACAAACAGACGAATAAATGCACGTATCGCAGAACACAAGAATGCCGTCAAAAAAGAAGAAAAAACTTCCTCTCTTTTCCAACACATGAAAGAAACAGGACACGAAATTAATTTTGCAGATTCCAAATTGCTCTTTAACATGGAACATCACCACAAGAGAATAATCATGGAAGCCATCGAGATAGAGAAACACCCTCACAACATGAACAAGCGTGACGACACGTCCCGCCTGCCAGACATCTGGAAATTAGCCCTCCCCACAAAAACCGACACCAGAACCAGAGGCACACAGAACGCCGTCACCAATCAACCACACCAGACCCAAACCCAGACCCTCTCCACAGACATATTACAGACTCCATCCAGTAGCCAAACTATAGTGGCACCTCCGGATGCTGCACCCCCCTGCAATCCCTACACAGATCTGGCTGGCACAAAGCACAAAACCACAGCTCGCCCCTATACACGAAGCCAAGCCAGAGCACAACTAAATGCAGCACAGCCATCTTCTCAGAAAAACTCTTCACAAGCTCAAGAGGTCAAGACACGAAAGCTTTAGCAACTAATCTACACTTAATGACCCACCCAGTGGTATTCAGAATATCACTCATGAAATCACTCAAGATATCCCTCAAGTAATTAAGGAACAAAAGAAGAAAAGGCACACTAATCTAGGAACTTCCTCTCTGCCCAGAACGTTGAAGGCTATACACCACACCCCTCAACAGTATTTATAGGAACTCAAACACCAGACTCTGCTCTGTTCCAGTAACAAGAAGCCGAAAGCACCAGCCTGAAGATGACGAGTGAGACCTCGTCGAAACGTCGCACAGACACCCCGACTCTTACACGGGAAGACACCCGAAGACACCAAAACCTGCATATATATATATATATATATATATATATATATATATATATATATATATATATGCAATTCTAACTGTATCCATGAGAGCAGTCTCCTAAGCATCATCTCTTGTTCAGATGTTTTGGACCACAGCTTTTATCAGCCCCAGCCAGCAAGGCCATGGCAAATGGGGCCGATGGGAGCTATAGTCCAAGATGTCTAGAGGACACCAGGTTGGGGAAAGCTGCTCTAATGGAATTCTCTGCACCTTCACCAAACTATAGTTCCCAACATTCCTTCACCAAACTATAGTTCCCAATGTTCCTTGGAGAAGCCATAACAATTAAACTGCCTTAAAAAAAGTCTGTAGTACAGAAAACCCTGATATTTCAGGCAAAATCTTTGGACGCCTGCTGTTTATTTAATGCTTTTCCACCCTTCCTTTCAGGACCCATTGTCCTTGCAAGGCAATGATCACTTAAATTTAAAGACATATGAAACATCAAAGCAGAAGAAGACCATATGAGCATTTGAGCATTAAAAACCAGCACAGCAGATTCATTAATCCTGGACCAGAATAAAAAACATATAATGAAAATAGAAAATAACAGTGCAATCCTATATGTGCCTGCTCAGCAGTAAATCCCATTGCATTCAATGGGACTTCCTTCTAGGTAAGCGTGTATGGGATGTTGTGGATTCAGTTTGGGATCTTGAGCATGCAAACTATGCTCTTCCAGCAGCCTTTGGACTCTTTCCCCTTTTACTTATTTACAGATACTCTTTAACTTCTTAAAAGTTGCATTTTGGGATGTCAGTGATCTTCAGTCTGAGTAGTGTGTCATTGGTTCTTATAGACTTTGAGTTTGGTAGCCCAAGTAATAGTTGTGGAATTAGAGGAGAGGGTAACGGAAAGAAACTTACTCATCTGCAAATACACTATCCCTCATGGCTGGTTCTGTGGCTGCAATCCATCTTGCATTGTGATGGGAGACTGGGGATCCCTGAGGCTGCTAAATTATAGGGAAATGGGGGGGGGGCGGGCAGAATAAAATAAAAATGTCAAGATGCAATAGAAACAGAACACAATAACAGCTAGCACACATCTAACAACTTGGCAGAAGAGGGAATGCTGACATCATAAATGCATGGCAGACATCAGTGGGGTGACCCTAATAGTTGAAGCTTGGACTGTTTGTTCACCCATAAAATAACAGTTTTCATAGATATACTGTCAGCCAATTTGGATTATTTTATAAAAGTGGGCAGGATATAAACTTTAAAAATCAATCAACAAATAGTGAGACTAGAGAGTGTGGTGTTGGGAGGCTGAGAAAAGATTATATCTGATACACCAAAGCCAATATCATCTTAATATTGCTATCCTTTCATATAATTTCTGGATTTGTATGCATCATGTAAAAAAAATTAATGCTTGTGTTGTTGTCCGATAATTTCTTTAGATTTGTTTTTACAGGGTTTGTTGTGTGTTTGCAGCCTTTGCTTTTGTTCTTTTTTGTATCGGAAGGAGGATGTGATTAATGTAAGTGCAAAGACCGCTTTTATAAGAAGATTAAGGATGTTACATGAATTTTTGACTGAACACTCACAAGACTTGTAGCAATCATCAGGAGTCACATGATATTGCACAGAGGTAGTTGGTTTTATATTACGTATGTGTTACTTACCAAAGTCTTTGCATCTGGCAGGCTACTGCTATAGCAGAATGGCCTTTGTTTAGAAATTCCAGCTGCAGTGAAAAACAGAAAGGAGAAACTTTGGGTAAAATGTACTGTAGAGAGAACTGGAATGTGGACTGTGCTCTGCCATCTGGGTCATTCGTCCATATGTGTATACATGCTGCCGATGAATGAAAATGGCTGCTTACCTGGTCACAAGTAACCATCATGCTGGGCTCCTCCCCCTTGGAAGGAACATTAGGATGAGGTGGCTGGTCGTGAGGAATCCCAGTCCGGCCGTTGGAGATTGGTGGGCTTTCCCACCATAGCCTTATTTGAATCCTGGCCAATCCAGCCAGGCCAGGTGGAAGGGCTGTGGGACTCTATAAAGGCTGACTGCAGCCGACCCCAGGGACCACTGTCCTCAAAAATGAGAGTGACTGGTTATGGCAGTGATGCCATAAGAAAAGGACATTAAGGCACAAGTCCAGAGACCCACTTAGCAGAATGAACAGGAGGACCCCAACCACATTATGAAGCAACACACACAACAATCTGAAAAAGGGGGCTCCAGAAAGACCAGAAACTAAAATTACCTAACTGCAGCACTTAGTGGAGGCGGAAATTTAATAACAGGGAAATGTAGCTTTTTCACACACTCCTTCTTGCTATGAGACCTCCGCTTGCCAAATCAGTATTTCAAATATAAGTGACCTCACTGGCAATAGTACTTGAAAGTGTGATCATAGAATTGTAGAACTGGGATAAGGAATAACCATTCTTTCCTGTGATATTCTGCCTTCTATAGGCATGTTTGAGCATCATATATTTCTCTGATATTCTTCCTTAATACTTTCACAATGGAACTGTCTTCCATTCTGATTAAAATGGACAGCAGGATTATCCACACAGATCCTTTTTCTGTAGGCTAATATACATCCTGCAGCATCCTGTGCTGCAAAAAAACAAAAACAAAACAAAAACAAAACTCTTCTCAGTACCAAAGGGCTCATTGTTTTTATTGCAAGGCCATACCTCTGGACAGTTAGTAAGCCTGAGTACTAAATATATTGCTGAGACTTACTGTGTCTTGCAGAACATTTGGAGGGACTAGGGAAGAATCCTTGCTGCCTGTTCTGCACATGACTGAATCCCTGCCCTTCTTCATCTTTGCAGAAGACTTGAATGAGATCACCTTGGTGTGACAGCAGCTCCTCTGTCCCCTGAAGATGATAGTCAGACACTGCTACCACCTACAGGGAAGAGGTGAAACAGTCTAATTACATGTGCCGTGTATAGATTCAATGCCTGAGTCTATGCATAACCTGCAGTAATTATAGTGTAGAATAAGCATTGCTGTCTTCTTTGCCCATAAAACAATAATTAAAAGTTCTGCTATATTATCATTATGAAAACTGTAACTAAGCTGATAGCCAGAAGAGGTAATACCCTATTATGTTACTCCTCTATCTTTCTACAGTTATCTAAAAGGCTTAAAGTTAGGAAGCGTGCAATAAAAGGGTTGGACAGAGAAATCTCTCCTTCTCTCCCAACCAGGAAAAAGAGAATATTGTCTAGTGTGCTTCCTACACCATTGGACTGACGATATAATTTGGAAACTAATTGGGTCCAGCGTAAGGCACCCATGAGGGTCTTGTTCTATGGGTCCTGATACTGTGCGATCCAGTTTACAGGCTTCTGCCTGCCTGCTTTGGATTCAATGGTCTCCTGACCACCATCATCAGGTCAAATGTTGACTCTGTAGCCTCTAACTTGTCCTGCTCACTGCTGGGCTCTGGGGTCATGGCAGACCCAACAGATCACGTGGAAGAGACAGGAGCTGCCCAGTGACTGGGCAACCCAGTCAGATGGGCGGGGTATGAGAAATAAGTTGTTGTCATTGTTTGGCTACGTCCCATGCGTGTATTGTTCTGTCTACTTGAAGGCAGACAATGCTGCTATGGAAAATGACCATGTCATTTGATCCATCCTAAGTGGCGCTGTGGGTTAAAGCCTCAGCGCCTAGGGCTTGCCGATCGAAAGGTCGGCAGTTCGAATCCCCGCGTCGGGGTGCGCTCCCGCTGCTCGGTCCCAGCGCCTGCCAACCTAGCAGTTCGAAAGCACCCCCGGGTGCAAGTAGATAAATAGGTACCGCTTACCAGCGGGAAGGTAAACGGCGTTCCGTGTGCTGCGCTGGCTCGCCAGATGCAGCTTTGTCACGCTGGCCACGTGACCCGGAAGTGTCTCCGGACAGCGCTGGCCCCCGGCCTCTTGAGTGAGATGGGCGCACAAACCCCAGAGTCTGTCAAGACTGGCCCGTTCGGGCAGGGGTACCTTTACCTTTACCTTTAAGTGACCCAATTATTATGGGTTCTGATGTTACTGAAGTAGGAAACTACCACAGAGGGGTGACAACTATGTTCCTCCTGTAATGCAAGGATAGTTCCTCTTGTATAACAATGAGACGCTATTAGCATATTGGCAGTAGAATTCAAGAGAAAGTTGTACAACATCTACCTTTATTTCTATGTCTTGAGATATCAACACACTCAAACGGAGAAGCAAGAGTATCTTGCCATTAACACAGACAGAGACTACTGCTGCATTATTCTTCCATATGTGTTTGTTTCATTTACTACCAAAACTATTTTCTTTTCTTTTTTAGAAAACAAACTATGTCCAAATCACTTGGGTATATGTGGGCCTAATGCCATGCAGTAATAAGTTGGGATAACTTATGTAGGTCAGGAAGCCAAGTCTGTGGTAGCACAGTTTAGATCCAAACAGGATTTCAAGCTTCTCTAGGTCATTATGAACACGCAAGGTAAATCTCTGGGATTATCTTGAAGTCACTTTTCTTTTCTAATTGTATCAGAAAAGCTAATGTGAGTTTGGCCATTATTCAGATGAATGGCAGTCTCATCCAAACTAAGTAGCATTAGAAAGCAGCTCCCTAAATATTTGATTTATGATTTTTAAAAGATATTATTTGTTTCAGCAGCAGCAGCTACTTGTTCCATTTGCCATGCAAGCTTTTCTTCTTGTGCTGTGGAGTCCAGCAGCAGAAAGCCTTGCAAAACACATTCAGAGGCTATTTTCATGTTATTCTTCAATAAGCCAACAACTAGAATTTACAAACAATGAGGGAGAGCTGGCTTTTACAAACAATAGAAAAAATTCTGATAAAACCAACAGGAAGGAGAAGGAAAATAGGAAAGCTGTGCATCACAAATGCATTGCAAAAAAGTTTTTGGAACTAAAACCAATTCAGCTCCAGAAGCCAAAACTAAATTAATTTGTACTATGCAAGTCTTTCACTTGCTTCACTGTTATTTTTTTTGCTTATTTAAAGAATTAATGTCTCCATTATAGAAAACTACAATAACTTAACAATCTAGAAAACTGAGCCAATTCAATGCTAAGCACTTATTTTGAAAATCACTCATAGAATGTTCTATCAGTGTCAATGGGAGAAAGGACTAAGCACCTCCTGAACTCTTCTACAACATTTAAAAGTTCCTGACTCTGGTTGGATTGTTGCTCATTATTCATTGGCATCAGTGGCGGAACTTGGAGTCTCAAATTTCAGCAGTGCCTGCACAACGCCAAAATTCAGTGCCCCCCTCTGTAAGATAATTAAAATGCAGTCAAACCAACTATTCATGTTTTGCTAGCTGGGCGCATCATAGGAGCTGAAGCTCAAAGAGTTTTCCTATAAACTTGCTAGGGAGAACTCTGTGAGAGACACTCCCACTGTGCCCAGACAAAGGGAGGGCATAGCTCTTTCCATCTCTTTCCGCTCTGCCAGCAATGTGACACCTACAAAATCTGAGGTCCAAACTCAGACCACATTTTGAGCTAGACTTAAATATGTCTTTGTAACTGAATTACCATTTTAAGTCTGTCTGAACAAAGCTGCTGTATCCATTACTGTTCAATAATTATTCTGAGTATATGTTATTTTTTACCTTTTACAAATCCATTTTGTGTTTGATTGTTAGCTTAAGGGGGAGAAAAGGGGAAAATACCAGGAAAATCAACTCTGCCTTAAAGCATCCTGGATTACGTAAGCTAAAGGGACCAAACTAGCCTATCTAAACTTCCTTGTAAGCTGCAAAGCGATGGCACTCTGCTGATCAGGGGGAAGGAAGGATAATATCTAATAAATCAGGCTTCCTCAAATTCAGCCCTCCAGATGTTTTTGACCTACAAGTCCCTGATCCCTAGCTAGCAGGACCAGTGGTCAGGGATGATGGGAAATGTAGTCTCAAAACATCTGGAGGGCCGAGTTTGAGAAAGCCTGTAATAAATATAACATCTCCTAGCATCTATTCATATTCCAAAACCTGCCTCTCGCCTTGGATTCTACCCATAGGGCCAGGTCTAGGAGGCCCTGGGTGCCAGGGAACCCACAAAAGTTACCAGAAGTCACGTCAAAGCCCCGACACAGCCTCCCAGATGACGTCAGAGGCCCTGCCAGGCCTCCAAATCTGACTCCTGGTAGAAACTGGAAGTCATTTTTGGAAGTCTCATGAGGTCTCGGACGTTATCTCTGAGACCCTGCGAGGCCTTGGAAAAGCCACCACCGCAATGTAAAGTCATGACCTCATGATGTCACGATGTCACATTCTATCACAGGCGCCATTGGGGCCCAAGTCAGCGCCTCTGATTCTACCTCATGGCTGTGGCACTCCCAAAATCCCACGCCCAGTGCAACCAAACTGGTTGTGTTCCCTTAAACCTGCCTCTGATAGTATGGACGTTCTAGCCCAACCGTTACCAACCTGGGGCCCTCTAGTTGTTTTGATGGAGACTCCCACCAGCCCAGTTTCACCAATCCTGGTGAATTCACCAGCCAATTCTGGCTGGGGCTGATGGGAGTTGTGACCCAAAAAGTCTGGAGGGAGGCACCAGGTTGGTGAGGACTGTTCTGAGTTTAGAAGATAGGCTGTTAATACATACTGTGATGGTGTGCACTTTGGCAGCAGGACTCACTCTCATCATAAGTTTCTCCTCGCTGATTTTAAAGGGACATAAGAAAGGGGAGCAGGGGAGGCCCTCATTTAAAATAGCTCAGTCCTATGCATCTTCAAAACAAATGGACCCTGCAGATCTGAGATGGGCATACAATGCAAAGAATTAACAAGAAACTGGTATGCTCATGTTTTGCTGGAAAGTGGTTGTGTAGGATTCCCCCAGACACATGGAGAGTCTTTAAAATCATTGCTATCAGGAAACAGTTAATGTTGAGGCATCTGAGGTTAATTCACAGGGATGGTCATATGACTGGGTAGCACTTAACCCTGCCCTGGCACACTCAAAGTGCTATTGCTGTTAAAGACTCTGGCAGGCTTCCAAGGGTGCTTGCTATTTTTGCCTTGTCTGGGATTAAACAAGGGCACCTATGAAGATTACCAGGGTGAAATAAGTCCTATCATCTCAGACTGCTAAGAGCAGGTAAAGGGGCAAGTTTTTTTAGGAATTAATTTTCCATATTTTGCATTGTAGGGGGGGGGGAGTTGGGCCTCAAAATCTCCCTTCATGTTGTATATATATTTGCCATTCATTGGTATGATTGCACATTTTTAGTTTGTTCAATTCATTTATTATATGTTTGTACTGCGATTAGATATCAGTTCCCAGGTGGTTTATATTATTGGCAGAGAAGCACAATTAATTTGAGCCAGGGTTCACTTACTTTTGCTCTAGGAGCTTATTTGGATGCCCAAACTCAGTCCTGGAAGGAACTCATAAACGAGTGCCTTTCTTTCCCACTTGTGAATCAACACAGCTTGCTTCCAACTACGGTACATCCAGGAGATACAGGTGGCTGTGAGGCTTCCAGATCAGAGTGCAATTTTCAGATGTGCTTGAGGTTGATATGTGCTTGTGGTTGTGTTATTGTGCCAGATGCCTGCTCCACCAGATCTTACGTTTGCCAAGGTGATATAAACATAAGAGCAGGTCAGAAGCTGAGATGTAGGGATATGTAACCTCTCTTGGCCAGCTGATTTTTCTCTGCACATGCCCTTCTAGACTGTTTATTGCGCAGCTGGGCTCTGTAACCAGAATTAAGCCCAGATGGATGAAACTTGTTTAAAATGGCCTGGTGCAAATCATTTGCAGATAGAAGGATTAAGTCCACTCTCTTCTGCCCAGTAATTCTCAATAGTGGGTTTGTTGTAGAAAAGGCTGCATTTGAAATTTCCTTAAAACCTACATGCAATTTATGAACCATGTCAGGTTTTGTGTTTTTTGGTGTGTGGGTGTTTTTGTACCAGTGCATATGTTGGTTCCACACCATGATCTTGAGAGATCTATGTTGTGCTTCAGTGGACAAGAAATACCCTCTTTAATAAGCAACATTTTCCTTACCTTTTTCGGCAGGATGCATTGTGTACTTTTGGCTTTTCTTCTGACTGGGCTACATGCTACAAAAACAATGGAAACATCAGCATGAACTGAAGAAATTGTTTAACTTTCCTTGTCAAAATGTAGCATCCCAAGAGAGCAGCTCAGACCCACCTGGCAGAACCTTGTCTGCACTGCCTTCAGTGGGTATTCCCTCCCCGCCCCCCACTCTGATCAGTAGCAGGTAATTGGGTCTGGGGGTTGCCATTTTAATTTCCCACAGTGCTCTGCGACAACACCATATGTGGGGCATTGTGGGAAGTTAAAATGGTGGCTCACAGCTGTCTGGCACTAATTGGAGTGCTGCCTCTACCAACATCTGCTGCTGTTATCGGATAAGCACACCAGGGCTCACTCAAAGAAGGAGAAGCCCACTAAAACAATTCCACGACAGGGCCATTTCACAGGGACACTATGCAGTGGAGCTGGCCCTGAGTGACATCAAAGATAGACTAAAGTGACCTTGCTGAGAGAAGTTGTGGGGTCAGGAGTGTTAGGGTTGCCCTCCTCCAGCATTTGAGATATCTGCTTGGAACTCAGTTTTTTTCAAATTAAAAAAATAATTCAGAGTGGTTGACAACATTCAGTTGAAATAGCACACACACAAACACATTTATGTGTGTGTGTATATGTCTGTGTATAATATGTACATAGAAATAAAACAGGAGATAAAACCAATTCAAATTCAGAACTTTCTTTGGGGGGGCTTTTTTTTAAAAAAAGCACAACACTGGCAACCAGGTAAGCCTTTCTTGAGAGCAATCTATATGTGGGTTCCCATTACTCTGGCACCAAGTAAAAGCTGTTTTGTCTGTTAAACTTTTAATTGTGGAATATAATTGTTCTGCTTATTCTGTAGAATGTTGTTGTGCTCCTGATTTAGTCTTATTTGCTTTGCATTTTCTTTCTGTGTTGTTCTGATCTGTTGCAACCTGTTAACTGGGATGAAAATAGCCACACACAAAAAGAGAGCCCCCATCTCTTGTTTTCTGAGGATGTGGCTTAAATCAGAACAGTACCCATTCCCAATCATTAAGGTGGTTCTTAATTTAATCAGCTAGTCATTCAAAAAAATAACTCCATACAGTCACAAAGCCATGGAAGCAACAGCTAATATTACATGGAGCAAGTGATGGTCCACATGCATCAGAGTCACATAAGTTTAAATGAAACAGAGGTGTTAGAAAGATTTTAAGCGTATGTAAAAGTATATGCAGTCTTTATATAGTTTTCTTTGCATCTTATTGAAAGCAGAGGACAATGAAAAAATATTTGCATATTCATTCTTTTTTGAATGCAGTTTTTAATTACATTAATGATGCTCCAGATTAAGTAGCAAGGAGTGCTTTATAAATATCCATCTGGCATCTTTTTAGCTTGCCCATTGTAATCTCCCCAGCCAAAATGCTGTACATCTGCAGGCGAGGAAAGCAGCAAATTGCCTTACCCAAAGACAAAGCAAGGAAAAGTTCTAACAGAGGTAATACTTCTTGAATAGGCTGCTTAAGAAACAGTTGTTCATGAAGATGGGAGCCAAGCTGACAATTCACTTTGGCCTGCCATGAAATAAAGGCATCAGGAGCTGCTTGATACTGAATCAGACAAATGGTCCATCAAATTATGTACTGAAGGGTACCGACACATCTTGTGTCAGTAAGTGCTTCTATGTATGTGAAGAGTGCCCTTCAGAAGGATACAGATACAAGCAGGTACACCTTAAGACAGGTACAAGTGGAACGGGGTTGCCTTGCTATAGTGCTGCATGGCTCAGAAAAACTTCACTTGCCAAATTTCCTAGCCAGATTTCTTTCTTTTGCATATCAGCTACAGGGGCCTTCACTTTCATGCGATCATCCTATCAGTCTGATGCCTTGTGCAGAAAACGTTTCTAGGACTGCCCCCCCCCGACCTTGCAAAATCAGATTTGTAGGATATCCTCTCCCAAATACACCTTCTGCCCTGACTTCCTTACAAATGATTCCCTTAAATAAGAACTAGACTTGGCCATTAAAAAAACACAACTACTTTGAAATCCTTCCTATTTCAGTCAAAGCTCGGGTTGCCCTCATCCCCCTGCCTTGCCTAGACTGTTGCCTTTAAGCAATTGTGCAACAGACAGATATGCAACTGAGACTAGCTTTTCCTGCATATTCAGGCCAAGAAGAGCTTTGCCTGTTGAATTTCTTCCTGCTAAAGTAATGTTAAAATAGTGGGAACCCTGCCAGAAAATCATTACATCCAGTTTTCTGACTCAGGCCTAGAAAATAGGGTGGATTAAAAGGCGAAAGATTTATACGATCTGAGAAGAAGCCAGAGCTCTCCTGGTATGGGTGTAGTGGTTTGGTGAAGCTGTGAGATAGGGCTTTGGTTGTACAATCAACATTGCACCCCATTAGCAGTAAAGGGGATAGTGGAACTGGAAGCAAATTTGGGGGTAATTTGAAAAGCACACACCACACAATGAAAATCCATTTTTATAAAGATATTTGTGTGTGCATGTGCGCATGTATGAAAGAACTCCAAGGATAAGCTTGGGCTCCCAATCATAATTTCATTTGCATTTTAATAAAACATCATCATAATAAATCTGAAAAGAGCAACTGGGGCTTGCAAATAAATATTAAGACTACACATTTCTGTACAGAGTTTCCCATGAGAAATCTATCTCCCTTCGGACACATGGTGTTGAAAAACTATTGTTCTCCTGAATGCATATTGATCTTTGCCTGACTTTTGCTCTTCGTAAATGCTAAGGTTAAATGTACAATCAGTCCCAGAACACAAATTTGAAAATGCTATCTCCTTTGACCCAGTAGGTCGTAGCCATATAAAGTCATTTTCTACATATTAACTATTCAGGGCTTCATTTTTCAATACTCCTAACTTTATGATTTCTCATCTTAATGGTAATATTGGATGCCTAGGAACAAAGCCACATGGAATTAAGCACACCGATTGCACAGTTTGTTTCTGTAGAAATACTTCCACTGCCTAGCCTATCTAGACTTCTGCTTTCATTTTCTCCAAGGAAAGGGCGAACAGAGGTGGGGGAGGAGTTGGGGAATCAGAGATCACTACACAGCAAGTACAATACAGTGAGCACACATCTGAATTTACCCTTTTGAAGGTTTCCCCCTAACATTCCATTTCAATAAACACTGAACCCCTGGCAATAGCTCTGGATGCGTGGTACTCACATTTGGAAGAAATCACAGTGAAGACTTCTAAATTTTCATCACTGCAACTGTAAATCTGGTGCATTTTTCACCTCTCCCTCCTGGCTGCCTATCGGCTTCATGCAACTGCTCTGAACTTCTGGTAAATAGGTTTCACTAATCCCATCTGGCTCTGTGATCATTGTCCACGTCCACAAAGGAGAGACTGATGCTGTGATCTCATCTCATTCTACATTCTTCATTGCAACATTTTCAACCCCAGTCTGCCTTTGTATGAATTCTGCTCACGCCAGGGTTTGATTTTGCTGTCCCTTAAAACCACAGCCATGCAAGTAATATTTTATTTGCATAGCCTCTCTCTGTTACCAAACAAGTTACAGGCACCTTCTGCCAGTAGTAAGTGGCGACCTGGAGGAATGCTTGCATTTTGTGTATAGACGAGGAATTATGAAATAAGACATTTATTATTATTAATTAATTTTCTATCGCACCCTTCATCCGAAGATCACAGGATGGTTTACAAGATTTGTGGGAGTGACAGAACCAGGCATTATTTTGTAGTATTTATTGTTCACTTTAGGCATATACTCATTTAAAAAATAAACATAGAATAATTTTCTAAATGAACAATTAAAAAAACACACCCAATATATGCTGCAATAAGAACATATTTTACTTTAAAGTGTTTCTTGTTTCACAAGGCAGTGGGATAAGGCCTTTCAGCTCTGAGATCAACGTTTTCAAATATAGATGCTTGGACTTAAGCACTCAAATCTACATTTAGCTCTTTTAATAGGTGGCCTGGTTTGCTGAGGTGTTGAGCCCTTGCAAAAACAAAAAAGCAAAACCAATAACGGACACCAGTTGAAACGCTACACCCACTTACACAGGAGTTAGGCCCCCCAAAATCACTGCCCCTCCCTCCCCCAGTTTGATTCTTATGTTTCCAAGAAGGAATTGACTTCAGGTGCCTGGGTTTAGCATTTTCATCCTGGGAATGCCACAGTGATGAGTGTCTTGTACTGTAAATGTTATATTAATCTTTTGGGAAAGGATCTTTTTAAAACAGTGGTTGAGCTACTAGTGCACACAAAAGCACTTTTTTTGTTTGTCGGTGTGTGAAATGCACAGGCAGGGTTAGTCTAGCTATTCTGGGTCAGAAACTGTAGCAGGTATTCGCAATCCCAGGTGCCTGATGTCCTGGAAATATAACTTGCTGCCACTACTACAATACAATAGAATTTTAAAGGGAGGACATCAACATTCAACTCACGAGCCTGAGCCAAATACTATAGTTCTTGCTTTATATGAGAGTTGTGGACTCACAAAGAAAGCAGGACCAACGCTAGTGCAGGATTTGTACCACTTGTTTCCAAACTGTCCCATGGTACCAAATCTGTTGGGAAGGGGGAGAAAAGCTGTTGTTCTAGAAAACACTGGAGTATTTAAAATGTTCAGGGAGCAATCAATATAATCAGCCCCAAGTTCAATTAGTTTTTGATTTATTGTGCCACATGTTCTGCTTGTATGACTGATGTCATTAACATCAGACTCGGCTGGCTAGTTCATCTGTCTCCGTCCAGTTTGTCCCGGGCACAAACACACTAAACAGATGGGGAATTTCATGGCCACAAATGGAATTGTTTATCCTTCTATTGTTCTTGTGTCAAGCAATCAAACCAAATCCATTACCAACCAATAAAAAGATCAGTGCACCATCTATTCAGCAGCGAGCTGAGCAGAGGAGGTTAGGCAGCAGGGATTTCAAACTTCTACAAATGGTCAGAAAAATGATCCACATTGACCCACAGGCAAAAATAGAAAGCTGAAACAAAATGTCTTTTCCACCACCTGCTAATTTTTGGATACTCCTTAAAGAAGATATCCCAGGAAAAGAACATCCACTTCCATTAAAAATTTGCCGTGCAGAATTTCTCTATCTGGAAGGCACAATATAATGGTGGTTTCTATGTATTAAATATTTTAAAACTTTTAAAAAGTTATATTTTATTGCAAATATACAAACCACATTTTTATTTCCATGTATGAAGATAAATATTTTAGTTCCCCTCTTGTATGACGTGGAAAGAAAATGTCTGGTGAAACAGTTGATGGACACATAACTCAGAAAGATGATGCTGTAACCTACCTGCTGAAATGTGTTGTGGGAACTGTTCTCCCAGACCCCTGTAGTGTTTATAAGCTTTTCCTGCACTGAAGGCCACCATTAGGTAATTATTATCCACATTCTTGTTCTATGTTCTTGGTACTTTTTGGTGGGGTCTTGATACTCATTACATTGGTGGAATGTAATCTTTCACATGGTAACCCTAACCCTTGCCCCACCATGCCTGCATAGGGGGAATATATGCGTATGGGCTTCCTGAATTCAAATATTTATTCTATGTGCGGATGTCAGGGGGTGGGGCTTGGAACGGTAGGGGTGGAGCCAGAAGTACAGTCCTGTTGCTCCTCCTACTGTGAAACCCCCTTCACATGTGATGAAGTCTTCCATTTCCAGGTAATTATATTGCTGTGAAGAAACAGTCTCACGCATTAGCACAGAATCTGTTTAAGTTGAACCAAGCTCAGTGAAATATTTTAACTGTCAGAGTTGAACAAAATGAAGGAATGTTGAAGGACCTCTGGACATTTGAGGAGTTCCCATAACTAATTATAAACCCATCAAGAATGAGAGAGAATGGCTTCCATGGCCTGTTGCCTCCAGACATATCTGAAACCAAGAACTGCCCCATTTTATTAACTGTGCATACTACTGCCATTGGTCCCGATTTAAAATCATCAGCAACTATCTAAAGAGAATAGGCCACCATCTAATATCCTTTCAACAGGCAGGGTGTGTGATCAAATCTAAGTCTTTAATTGTATCATTCTCATTGGATTTCATACTCAGTTACATAACAGTAAATCTGATCCTTACTGAGCTACCAGAGCCTACTTCTATTAACTTGTCGGTATGATAAGGATAAAGTGCAGGTATTTTTGGACTGGGACTGTGAACTGAAGTGTTGCACAATTAAACCATTGAAAAGAAAAATGGTGCAAAGCAAACCCAGGATTTTAAGGCATAACTTTGAACACAAGTTTGGCATTGTGAGAAGAGAAGAATATTATTTTATTTATAAAAGTGCATTTATATCACACCTTTTTTCTCCAAGGAACTCAAGATGATGTGCATGGTTCTTCCCCTCCTAAATTAATCCCCGCAACAACCTTAAAGGTAGGCTAGGACTGGGAGGCAGTGAGAGGACCAGAGTCACCCAGTGAGCTTCATAGCCAAGTGAAGATTTGAACCCAGGTCTTAGTCTGTACAATTAAAGTACTCCAGAGCCAGCACCAAGAGTCTAATTTTGTAATCTAGAGAGGAAAATGTTTTGTTCCTTTTTAATTAAATGACTGAAAATCTCCCTTATTTCCCCTGCTTTTGTGCCTAGAGAGAGAGCAGCAGCCATGATTTCCAATCTCTGTTTTGTATTGTAGCAGTTCTTTCTCTGAAGAACGAAGATACATACGCAGTGCAGGAGTCAGATTCTAAGCTGTGTCCACAGCAACACCAACTATGTCAGACAATGGCTGGTGCCCTTCAAGGGCCGAGAAGCAAGTGACACAACAATGGAAAGGGGGCAGCCGCACACTGGCGACCCTGACAATCAATCAATCTTTAAGATGTGTTACCCATTTTCGCTGCAGCTGTAAATCAGCATCTGAATGCCAAGTAGTGAACTTAAGGCCTCTGGGACCAACATTCAAGTTTGTGTATCTCATTAAAAGCACAACATTCAGCTCAAAGGTCAGTGAGGTGACTAACAGAGGGCCCTCACTGCTCCATGTGGATGAGACTTTTAAGCAAAACAAGCCCCTTCTCAGGGTAAGTCTGGCTGGAAATCTGCTCCACACAGAGTACATTTTTAAGACGTTCCTGTGAAAATGTGATGAGTAGTTGGGACAGATACATTAGCAAAATTACGTGCACAGATCTGTAAAGGTACTCTTATTAGAGAGCTAGAATTGGCTCTTGCAACTTCCTGCGAACATTTAGCCAATGGCAATCAGGTTTGCTGCTGGCCCTCAGTGTTTCATGACTTGTTAGGGATGGTGCATACTGTACACATGTACTTTCACATGTGATCCTGCCTTACGACACTGAATAAGAAAAGATCTATTACCCCAAATTTAAACCAGCATCAAATTGCTACAGCTATCGTGGCTTTAAGAGCTTTGGGCATTTGTTTCCTGAGGATGTTCAACATAAACAGTTAGAGATCCCCTCATTACATTTCTTAGAGTCTGTGACAAAGCCCTTCAATCTTGTGTTGTGTATATGCTCATCTTGAGCTGCTGCCTAAAATTGGGTTTTTCTGAGGCAAAAGAAGTGTAGTGGTGGCAGTTGTGTGTGTTTATTAATCACCAACAATTCAATTATGCTTTCTTTTTCCTTCTCTCCTTCTTTCATTTGACCTAAGAGCCCATGGAAAAGTCTGAGCTGCAAAAGCTCTCCAAGAGAGTGTGGACATATATTGACATTGAAGTTTGCATGCCTATTAGCTGAGTGATACACCGATCTGGGGTAAGCAGAAAGCATTTCACCTCCTCCCAACCTCTTTTACAAGCAATAAATTGACTTACAGACCTGCATCCGGTATTTGGCCATAAAAGAGTCCTTACACAGAATGGGTGGGTAGCAGTCTCATTGAGCCAAGAGTTCAAGGCAGTCATAAAAAACACAAAGCATCCTTTGTATGCAAGGGAGTTCTGAATGTGAAGTGGCTGTAGAGGACGGCACTTTCTGAACTTGTAAAGTTTTATTTTTGTATCTGTGATATCTGGACCACTTCATGTGACATGCTAGGACGTGAATTACTGTACAGTTCTTAGGAAGACAAGGGAGAACCATCAGTGATTAGTTCCAGTGACCAATAAAGGAAGCAGAAATATTTTGGATTGCAAATATATGTAGAAATGGGCATGATTTCTTCAATTTAGAATATGGAGTTACACTCATTCATATGACAGTCATGAGTTGAATTGCATCATGCGAGTTAGATGCAATTGAAGAAAGCATTCTTTTTAAAAAAGAACATCTAATACAGTTTCATGGAAGCTTCAAAAAGGGCGGATAATTCTTCTTCAGTCTGAGGACGGGGAGATAATTTAGTCACTCTTTCCTTAAAAAAATAAATAAATAAATAAATAAATTGAATTATGTAAAGGTTTTGGCAATCATCAACAGTTGAGTACACACTGATGACTAAGGCTGAAAGTTCTTTAACAACTTAGTAACTGAGTGGAGCATATGCCTTGCTACAGTTTAAAAGATAGGGTGGAGATCCTTTTTCGGTCTGACAGACACATTCCTTCACGGAGAACAGTGGTGGTCAAGGCCAGAGGCAAAAGTGTGAGGAGCAACAGACTAACCTTTATATAGTACACTGCATTCAAGCCACAAGTAAGTCAGAAGTTTCTACACACACAAACACACTCTTCCATCTTCCATCCAAATAAGGTATAGGTATTATTGTCACAGTCCAAAGACAAATTCCAGCCAGGCAAAAGCACCCAAGGAAAGAATGGAATGGGGCTGTTAATAGGTATGGCTTCATACGGGTATGAAGGGGAAATTGCCAAGAGAGAGTCCTGGAAGGCCTGATTTGGTTCACAGGACTGAAGTTCTCCACTCCTCGTTTGAGGCAATTCTATATATGAAATCTTATGCACAATGAATTTGGGAGGAAGCCTTCACATCTCCAAGCTAATCAGAGACCAAAAACTCAGTGCAGTGCAGTGCACAGCAGGTTTCTGAGGATAAACCTGTTTATCATTAGTGGTTCCTTCTTAGAGAATGTACAAAATAATGTATGGAGAAAAGTCAATATAAAAAGAAGAAGTCTCTGCCTCCTACAGTGGTACCTTGGGTTACATACGCTTCAGGATACATATGCTTCAGGTTACAGACTCCACTAACCCAGAAATAGTACCTCGGGTTAAGAACTTTGCTTCAGGATGAGAATAGAAATCGTGCTCCAGCGGCACGGCGGCAGCAGGAGGCCCCATTAGCTAAAGTGGTGCTTCAGGTTAAGAACAGTTTCAGGTTAAGAATGGACCTCCAGAACAAATTAAGTACGTAACCAGAGGTACCACTGTACTACGAATGCTCTGCATAGCATAAAGAAAAATGGATTACGGATTTTATCCAATTGTTACTTGTTTGCTGCCACAGAGAAACAAAGCCGAGAAAGGAAAACGTTTACAGTAAATGTTTTATTTTAATCCTCTGAGCCCTTATGGTTGCAGAGTGACTTATATTGCAAGGACGGAAGGATCAACATCCGCCAGTGGTCTGAACATTTCACTGCCCTTTCTACATTTGTGAGTATGTTTGAATGTGTGGCTTATAAGTATCAGTTTTGATACCTATGCAAATGTATACTGTATGTTTAGGTGAGGACTTATATAAGCATCACTTAGTGATATTAATAATAAGGATATTCCATCTGTTATATTCGCATCTTAAAAATAAATGATTATTTTTTTTAAAAAAGGTAAGTGTTTTATTTTAGGAGAAATGGTCTTTGCCATCTGTCTTACCTGAGGGAGGGTACCTTTGACTAAGGAAGGGATATCATCATTAGAATAACCAAGAGCAGTTAAGCCATCATCAACGTTCAGATCAAATAAGAATTTCCGGAGAGTGTCTGCCAAAACAAGACCCGCATCTTTGGTTTTGGCAGTGCTGATGTCAGCACCTAAAATAAAAAGAGGAACTTTGAGGAAATAAAAAGAGATCCCTCAGCTGTAGCAGTAGATGAATATACTAAATGTGCGCGCACACACAAAGCAGTCATTTCTCTAAAAATGAAATGAAATAAACTGAATGAAACTATTTCCCAATTAAAGGAGTCTAAAAATATGATTTAGATCTAAACTGGAAGAGAACAGCAGCAACAAAAAACAAGTTAACTGGCATGAGAACCAATTGCTCTGCCCATTATGCTTTTACTACCATCAGTCTGATAGGTGGCAATAGATTGTGGAAAACACACAAAGGCTGTGAGTGACCCATGAGAGGTATACTCACACTTAGCATTTTTATTGTGTGTTCACTAAGTATTGCTTAAGGCAAATATGCACATGCAGACTGAAGTTAGGATTGTGGGCCCCTTGCTCTCACTAATTCTTCTGATGAACACAAAACACCTATAGGACAGGAAGGTCATTGCAATGAAATCAGTGGAATCCAGGAATCACACATTGATGTTTGTGATATCAAAACTGTCCGTGCTAACCTTTATGAGTCAGAGGGTATTTCCAGACAGGTGTTTATTGCGAAACAGTTGCTCCTCATGCAAGTAAATATTTTGGTGTCCACACAACATAATTAGATTAAAATTGCCCATATCCCCATACCTCCATTTTATTCAAATTTACCCCATGATTTAAAAAAAAATATGGCAGTGACCCCACTATAGTATTATTCCCTTGTCTGGAAGCACCCTGAGTCGGTGCTTGTTTCTTCTTTTTTAAGTGATAAATCAACAAATTCCTTTTTTAAAAAATCCTGACTTGTTTTGCTTGTCAGTAAATCTGACACATTAGCTGAGTCCAGTTCCCAACAGTTGCTGTTTTGTGGGTGAGATTCAATTGTATACCGGCAAATTCAGCTTGTACATTTAAGATGGATTTGGTGCTCTTCTGCACCCAAACCTCACCCCAGCTTCCAATCCAGACCTAGGAGCCGCTTCTGCCCATCCACTGGGGGAAATACCACTACATTGGGGAGAGAGGGGATGACGTTGGTTCTAAAAAAATCCAAACCTACCAAAGCTCCTTATACCAGTTTGAGAACCCTCAAACAAAATAATATTGCATGTCTGTTGCATTAGACATAAAAAAGGTGTAGATCCTGGAAGGGCTGAATGACATCTTGCCTATCAACCTCGAAAGCATGTACTCTCACATTTTATCAACAGAATCATACCCATTATCTGTGCAGCCTCCAAGTGACGCTCTGGACACATAGGGGCTGTGAAAGTAAACACTGCTGGGGACGTGAGGACAACGGAAAGACCATGCGGCTGCAGGAAAGAAAAGCACAGCATGCATTAACCAGGCAACCTATATTGTTCCAAGTTCAGTCCTGAAAGTAGCAGCAATATCACTTTCAGGCAAATTAAATAGCAAGTGCATTAAGTAGTTACCACTAAAGGGTGGTCCACATTGTAATCCTTTGCTTTGTAATTCTTTACCAAGCCAGAAATAGGATAAGACATGCCATGGCTAGAGGGAAAGAAAACCTTCGTTTTAGTATGAAAAGGTAGGAACATAAATAAACTCTACAAGCAACTAGAAAATACTCAACAGTATTTTGAATATAATTGATTGGAGGAGGTGTAGAGAGTCACTAAGAGGCTTATGAATGCCTCTCTGACATTGCTGGTGTCTCAGTTGGGCCAAAGGGTTAAGAAGCACCTTGGCAATAACCCTTTCGTAACAACAACACCAGGGGAAAATTCCCTGATCCAGAATTACTTGGGTGTCCAAAAGTGTCGTATGCAAGTATGTGGAAGCTAATTTAGGAAGAGGTTGATAACCATTTTCACCTGAATGCACAAGCAGATATCCCTACATTTCTCATTCTGGAGACAAATAGGGTTATACCCTTTTTCACATGTGAAGTAGCTGCTCATCCAAATGGTAACCTCTGCATGTAGTGGATACAGGTTATGTATGGGGAAGACAGATCACCGCTACTTTTTCTTTTCTTTTATTACATTTTTATTTATAATTTTCATTTATATGCATTGCAACAATTATTTAATCAAGTTTTAACATTTTCAATTTCAGCTCCCTTCCCCCTCTTTCTGCGGTTCCTTACCAGATGTCAAAGAGAACAACAACTACCAGGCTTTTAGAAGACATCTGAAGGCAGCCCTGTTTCGGGAAGCTTTTAATGTTTGATGTATTATAGTATTTTAATATTCTTTTGGAAGCCGCCCAGAGTGGCTGGGAAAGCCCAGCCGGGTGGGTGGGGTATGAATAATAAATTATTACAGTGGTGCCTCGCAAGACAAAATTAATTCATTCCGCGAGTTTTGTTGTCTTGCGATTTTTTTCGTCTTGTGAAGCACGGTGTCGGAAAAGTTTTGGAAAAGCTTCAAAAATCACCAAAGTCTTCAAAAAGCTCAAAAAAGGTTACCACACCGCGTTCTATGAGTTGCTCCTCGAAGTCAAGTTGCAACTGTATTAACGGTTTTAAGAAAAAGGAAACAAACTTGCAAGACGTTTCCGTCTTGCGAAGCAAGCCCATAGGGAAAATCGTCTTGCGAAGCAACTCAAAGAACCAAAAACCCTTTCGTCTAGCGAGTTTTCCGTCTTGCGAGGCATTTGTCTTGCGAGGTACCACTGTATTATTATTACTATTATTTATCTTTGTCCTTTCCTGCATACTCCAAATTGCCTTAACTACTTCTTTTAATTGCCTATTGTCATATATATTTTAAAAATTGCAGGTTTTTACAATAATCCTGCCAACGTCTTGATCAGTTTACAGTTTGTTTGTAAACACTCAGTATACCACTTCCATTCCTTTCTAAAAAGTTTAGAATCTTGATTTCTTATTCCAGCAAGTTTCACCGTTTCTGTATCCAATCTTCTTTTGTTGGAACCTCATCACTTTTAGGGAAATAACATTCTTGCAGCTGTAGTTGCATACATAAATAAATTTCTATACTGTTTGGGTAGTTCTAAAGGGACGCGGGTGGCACTGTGGGTAAAACCTCAGCGCCTAGGACTTGCCGATCGCATGGTCGGCAGTTCGAATCCCCGCGGCGGGGTGCGCTCCCATTGCTCGGTCCCAGCGCCTGCCAACCTAGCAGTTCGAAAGCACCCCCGGGTGCAAGTAGATAAATAGGGACCGCTTACTAGCGGGAAGGTAAACGGCGTTTCCGTGTGTGCTGCGCTGGCTCGTTTCCCTAAAAAAAGGGAAATGTTGACAGCTATGCCAGAGGGACATTGCTATGCCTGATAACAAATCCTAAATATTGGATTCTTTTTGTGCCTGCCAAACAGCCATTTCATGCTTATGATCATATTTTATTCTCTTGTTAATTATGCTGTTTTAAATGTGGCTTTTTTGGGGGGGCTATTGGGCTGTTGTTTTTATTTTTATTATGTATTTTGTGGTTTTATATCTTGATTTTATTCTGTGAACTGCCCTGAGACCCTCAGGTATAGGGTGGTATATAGAGTTGCCTTGGCTTCCTTTGGAAGGATGGGATATACATTTAATGAAGGAAGGAATTAATGAATTAAATAGATAGATAGAGGATTATACATTTAAGCATATTTTAAACTGCTAAAGCCCAGTTTTAAGCGCTTTTGCTTGACAATGGAAAGGCCACATTGGACAGAACATTGTAACTAGCACGGATCATGCCCTCCCCATTGACAATGCATTCACATTTTATTGCATTTAATGGAACAAAAAAGACAACAGTTATGTGAGGGCAATAAAAATTGTTCTCAACTCACCAAAGATGTACCCCAGCATTTCCAAAGCCAATGCCGGCAGAAGCACTTGCCAGGTGCATGTTGGCCCTTGCTTCTTTATCTTCTGGATCCCTGATGGCTCTGTGCGGAACGCAAGTCTGTTATTCAAAAGGCAAATTGCATTGTAGGAGGCTACGAGGTCAACTGGTTTATTGTGGCATTGGTTTCATAGGCAAAAACCCTACTCGGTTGGGGAGAGGACTCTTGTTCAGTGGTAGAAAACATGTCTGCAATGCAGAATGTTCCAGGATCAATTCCTAACATCTACTTCTAATCAATCAGGTGATGGGACAAATGATCTGACCTTGTAAAAAGCAGTTTTTCACATGAAAGACAATGCTCAAAATCAAGTGTTGTAGGAGAAAATCCCTTTTTCGAAGTCAGTGGAACTCATTAAGTATCTATTAGTAATGATCACAGCAGGTGTCAGAAGAGAGTGCTATGACTTCTAGCACATGATTCCCATTGCATTTGTCTCAAATTAGTCGCTTTGTGCCATGAAGAAGTTTACGTCCTCTCTCTCTCTTTATGACTGGGACCTCAGTTGTGCAATTTTGTATGACATATGTCTGAGTTGCTTAACTGATCCTGACATGTTCTTTCTAAAATTTGCCCTGGGAAGCAAAACCCTGTTATTAGATGCACCCCAATTCTCAACCTCCAAATCATCCATTGCAGGGCTCAGTAAAGAAAATTATACGCACCCTAATAAAATAAAACTCTTACCTCTTTAAATATTTAGCAACAATCCGTAATGCATGGATGGCCCAGATATCACTGATAGGGTTGCTTCCTTGATACGCTGGGCGGTTCATTGGGTTTGAAGGACAAGGACTGCGCTGATTGTAGGGAAGAGCAGTATAGGATTCAAGTGCATGGCTGGCAGGTTGGTGGGGGAGGTAGAAGAGGAAACAGAACAATCTGAACTGATGTGGCTTGTCCCATTAGCATTTGGAAATCACTACTATTGAAAAACTAGAAGTGAGTGACTGTTCCTGATTATTCTGATTTGATTCTTATATCCCAAATCCCCAGTTTAGGGTTTGTAGCCTGGCAATGTACAGAGGGCAAAAAGTACCAGGAAATCAGAGAAAAGCAAAGCCCAAGGAATTCAGCTGACAACTGAAACATTAAGTCAGACTTTTTTCTTCCTCTTAAATGCTTAATTGAAAAGTTCATCAAAATATACCCACACCCAAGAAACATAAAAATGTCTTCCAAAAAAATAAATCTTATAATACATACTTACTACTTATAATACATACTTACCAAAGCACGTCAAATCCTCCATTAGCTGTCACATGCTTGGGCATATGGAGAGTATGCAAAGGGTCAATTAGGCCCAAGAAAGGCTTAATAGCTCTAGAAGCAATGCCTAAACATGAAAATTACCTTAAATGGATATATTGAAAAAAGGACTTTCTCAAACTATTTTGAAACAATATTAACATTTATTTAAAACACTGACCATACAAAGTGTTAGAACTGCCACAGAAACAGGGGGAAAGGGGAGAACTAAACATAGATGTAAAAGGTAAAGGTAAAGGTACCCCTGACCGTTAGGTCCAGTCGTGGACGACTCTGGGGTTGTGGCGCTCATCTCGCTCTATAGGCCAAGGTGGCCGGCGTTTGTCCACAGACAGCTTCCAGGTCATGTAGCCAGCTTGACTAAGCCGCTTCTGGCGAACAAGAGCACTGCACGGAAACACCATTTACCTTACCACTGGAGCGGTACCTATTTATCTACTTGCGCTTTGATGTGCTTTCAAACTACTAGGTGGGCAGGAGCAGGGACCGAACAATGGGAGCTCACCCTGCCACAGGGATTTGAACTGCCAACCTTCTGATCGGTAAGCCCTAGACTCTGTGGTTTAGACCACAGCGCCACCCGTGTCCTAAACACAGATGTACCTACTTCTAATAACAGATTAGCTGAATTCTTATTAAGAACATGTTAAAAAAATGAATCTCAGCAAGAATCTCTGAAAACAAGGGCCTTTGCTGTAATGTAAAACTGTAAAAAGCAAACACCGGTATCTTAAGTAGCTATGGAGATAAGCACACTTTGACCCCTGCCATTAGCCAAGAGAGCTGGGCCACTGGAAAGTAGCTGTTCCAAAAGAACATTACAGCAAGAGAGGTGACCAACCCAGTCCTATGCATTCAGTAGTGTAAGGAGCAGCTTTGGGGAGCTTGCTTCCCCTCTCTCTGCCAGAAAGAATGCTCTGTTCCAGCTGCCAATAGTCCTGGGATTACTGAGCTAAAGGGAAGCAAGCATACTCTGGTCTCTTACCATCAGCCAGTGCGTGGGTTTGATTTTGGCATTAATGGAATTATTGTCAGCTACCTTGAAGAACTGCCCACCTAGCAGTTCGAAAGCACCTCCGGGTGCAAGTAGATAAATAGGTACCGCTTACCAGCGGGAAGGTAAACGGCGTTCCATGTGCTGCGCTGGCTCGCCAGATGCAGCTTTGTCACGCTGGCCACGTGACCCGGAAGTGTCTCCGGACAGCGCTGGCCCCTGGCCTATAGATGTGAGATGGGCGCACAAACCCCAGAGTCTGTCAAGACTGGCCCGTTCGGGCAGGGGTACCTTTACCTTTACCTTTACCTTGAAGATCCTTTGATTGAAAGGGGAGGTGCAAACAACAGACTGACCTGTGGGGCCTGCCCACCTGCCAATCACACAATGTCATTATGACAGCACATGACTGACAGGTGAGTTGTCTTGTCCGCCTGTCAAAATTCCTATCATAGGGTTCCAACTTGGGATGTTGTCATAGCTTAATGTCTGCTGCTTTCTGAAGCAAAGTAGTTTTATTTTCCCTCCCCACCATTGAAGGGGGTGGGAGGCACATGGCTGCTGTCTGCTAGCGACGGTAGGAAGTGACTTCTCTGCTTTGTTGCTTTTGCTTGCAAAAGGTAGCCTTGCTTCTTTTCTTCCCACCACTACTTGGTGAGTTGGGAGAAACAAGGCTGCTTAGCAGGGTCACATCACACAACGTTTTCTACAAATGTATTGTCATCTCTTGGCCCTGGTATGACTTTAGCTGCAGCTTTCCACATCATGTGTGTTATAATACATTAGAAAATACTACTCAGCTGGGGGAAGTCTTCTTGGATACTGTAAACTCTGACGCAGTACCAAGCCATGACATTGAAGAAAAGAACCATGGTAACAGATGCAAACACATACAATTCTTACCAGTTTTTACTTTTAGTTCTTTATAATCGAAAATAGCAACCCCGGTGGTTTCACTTCCAGTCCCAGCAGTGGTAGGAACTTTGGAAAAGAGCAAATTAAATTTATTACTGTGTGCGCACATGCACAACTTCGTAAATCAACTTAGAAACTCAGATCCCAAGCGGCAAAATGGGGAGATTTTCATGGAGGGGACCAAAAAATGGAGATTCTTAAAATGCTCTTCCCTTAATATTCTGGGTGATGGCAGTCATTTTCCCTACCCCCAGCCCTGCTGCTAGTTCATCATGTACCATTCTGAGGAAGGATTCAGGGTGGTGGGAAACTGCTGGAAAGAGCAGTACCACTGTGGTAATAAACTGAGTGTGGTGGTGGGAAGGTCATTCCGCAATCTGGGGGCCACCACAGAGAAGGCTCTCATATGCTACCATTGCTGGCACTGGGCAATTGGGACAGATTAGGCATTCTGCTGGTTTACCACCCACCCTGCTGCCCTTTATGAAGGCCTCTGTCAGGAAAAAGAGGGGAAATGTGTCCCTATTCATTCTCCTTGACCTCTCAGCAGCTTTTGATACCATCAGACTTGGTATCTTTCCATCAGCCTTCCATCAGTTTTGGCTGGTGGCCCAGCTGTGCCCTTATCTAGGCAGGGATAACCTAACTTCTGTCTTCAATGCTCTGGTGACCTCTAGGTTAGATCAGTGTTTTTCAACCTTTTTGGGGCAAAGGCACACTTGTTTCATGAAAAAAATCACGAGGCACACTACCACTGTGTGCGGAGAGGGAGATATCAGAGCCCCGCTGCTCTCTATGGGGAATCAGATGAGAGCGGACTGCCTGTCCGCTCTCATCCGATCCCATCCGATCTGATCCCCACCCAGGACGGATGGAAAATAGGGTGGACACAGTCCGGCGCCCGCCTAGTGGGCGAAAATGTGAATTTTTTTTTTTAAAAAATCTTTTGAATTTTTCAATTTTTCCCACGACACACCAGGCAACATCTCGCGGCACACCAGTGTGCCGCGGAACAGTGGTTGAAAAACACTGGGTTAGATTACTGCAACACGTTATATGCCTCTGAAGACGGTTCGGAAACTTCAGCTGGTGCAGAATTTGGTAGCCAGGATACTCACTGGGATAAGACAGTTTAAATATATTGCACGGATCCTGGCCCAACTGCACTGGCTGCCAGTTAGTTTCCAGGCTCAATTCAAAGTGTTGGTTTTAACCTATAAAGCTTTAAACGGCTCAGGACTGTTTAATAGCTCAAGGACTGCCTTCCCCATATGCACTGATCTTGACCCTGAAATCATCATCTGAGGCCCTTCTTGTACCCCTTCCACAAGAAGTCTGGAGGGTGGCAGCATGAGAATGGGACCTGTTCTGCCTGGCTCCCCATTCGTGGAATGCTCTCCACAGGGAGGCTTGTCTAGCACCAACACCAGGTATCCGGTGAAAATGTTTCTCTATAACCAGGCCTTTGGCTGATTAAACACTCTATGGCCTTTTAAATGAGTTTGTGTGAGGAGGGTTATTGGGGTTTTTTGGGGGGAATTATTTATTTTGTGTTCTCATTTTGTATTTTTATGTTATGATCTTCGGAAGAAGTGGGGCATACACATTTAATAAATAATAATACCACTCTTCACACCACAGAGAGCAGCAGCACTGCCAAGAGGGCAGTGCTATTGTCCCATGTGAATTTATTTAATCTAGCTGATTGATTTACCACGCTAGTAGCCTGTTCTTTCTCCAAAGGGCTCAGAGCATCTTATTTTAAGTTCCAACAGACAGTCTTTCAATCAGCAGGGCTAAATCTGCTTTGCAATGAGAACCGAAGAACCAAAACCATCAGACAAGCTCAATCATCTCACAATCACACCCAATCAGGTCAACTTTCCTTACCTGCAATCAGCGGCTTGAGAGCAACTTTGACAGGCTTGCCTTTTCCAATGGGAGCATTGACATAATCTAAGAAGTCCGATTCTGGACTGGATGCATAGAGATCAGCAGTTTTGCAAGTGTCTATGACTGAACCTCCTCCTAAGGCAACATAGGAATCAAACTCCCCCTTTTTAGCAAACTCGATGGCATCCATGAAACTTGAAAAGAAAAGAACATGTGGTTCATTTTACCCTGCTCTACCCAACAGCTCACAGAGGGTCACAACGTAGTTAAAACCACAAAAGATCCCAGCATACACAACCCATCCATTGCACATGCATTAGTGTGCAAGCATGAAAACCATTTTTCTTCTCCTGAACAGCAGTTTTAATAGCCTCTAATATAGAGGGCATTGGGAACCCAGTGTTCAGGAAAGCTGAGGTAGGGAAAAAGCAATATTTCCACATGTGTAGTAGTTGGTGGGTTGGATCCTGGGTAAGATATATTTAGGTCCTAATGAAATCAATGTGAAAAGTTATACATTATCCTCCAGTATAATAATAATAATAATAATAATAATAATAATAATAATAATAATAATAATTTATTATTTATACCCCGCCATCTGGCTGAGTTTCCCCAGCCACTCTGGGCGGCTCCCAATCAAATGTGGAAAACAGTACAGCATTAAATATTAAAAACTTCCCTGAACAGATGCCTTCAGATGTCTTTTAAAGATAGAATAGCTGCTTATTTCCTTCACATCTGAAGGGAGGGTGTTCCACAGGGTGGGCACCACTACCAAGAAGGCCCTCTGTCTGTTACCTCACTTCTTGCAATGAGGGAACCGCCAGAAGGCCCTCGGCGCTGGATCTCAGTGTCCGGGCCGGGCTGAACAATGGGGGTGGAGACGCTCCTTCAGGTATACAGGACCGACGCCATTTAGGGCTTTAAAGGTCAGCACCAACACTTTGAATTGTGCTTGGAAACGTACTGGGAGCCAATGCAGATCTCTCAGGACCGGTGTTATGTGGTCCCGGCGGCCAGTCACCAGTCTAGCTGCCGCATTCTGGATTAATTGCAGTTTCCGGGTCACCTTCAAAGGTAGCCCCACGTAGAGTATACCTGAAGGAGCGTCTCCACCCCCATCGTTCAGCCCCAAGGGCCTTCTGGTGATTCCCTCACTGTGAGAAGTGAGGTTACAGGGAACCAAGCAGAGGGCCTTCTTGGTGGTGGTGCCCACCCTGTGGAACGCCCTCCCATCAGATGGGAGCCTATGCCCACTTACTAGGGAGTAAGCCCCATTGAACTCAGTGGGACTTGCATCTGAGTAGGCATTGTACAGCATTGCTGTAAATGGCAGCATTCATCATTCAGTGCACAAGGCAGGACTTTTTACACAATTGTATTATAGCAACAGAGCACAAATTTTTGCATGCGTAGTATAGTCAGGATTCCTGTTCAATCTTAAGAAATTCTGGTGGAACATAAAGAAATGAAAAGGAGAAGGTCTCTTAAATATGCTGGACTTGTGTGACTAGGGCTTCGTATGGGAATTGCGCTAAGGAAGCTACAGAAAACCAGCTTTTAAATTATCATTGTACTGGTATTGGAGAGGGGAGAACCATAGATTTCTATGCAGTGTTGTAAGATTACTTGTGAAATCAAAAATAGGTAAATTTATTTAAGGTCATGGAACAATGTAAACATCCATCCTCCGTGTTTTAACATCTTGGTTGCACAGCTGTAGAAGCCCTGTTGCTGCTAAGTCCTGATCTGAAGGCCTCTTTTTTGCAGAAACTTAGATGCAAAGTAGAAAAGGACAGGTTGCACAAATATAGGAGAAAAGTGGTACCTCTGGTCTGTTGGCTCCACCCTTACATTGTCGTATATTTGGAAATTTATACCATTTTTTGTCAGAGAATCCAAGACTGCTTGCATGGGAGGGAGACGACAAAGGTTCTTATCAGTCATCACACAGACTTTTTTAACACCCAAATTCTGCAGGTCCTTCAGTGAGGAAAAAGTAGTTAAAACCAAAGAAAAAGGAAACAAACAAACAAATAAACAAACCCCAATCCCAAAGGAAAAGAAACCTTCCAACACAAAATTCTACATATCCCACTTGTTATCTGACTGGTCACTGTGAGTCCCCCCCCCCCCATATTTTCCAGAACATGAGATTGCAATAGACAGTAAACTTGATTTATTTGTGTAAATTTGATTCCTTGGGTGGATTGCTGTAATTTATTTGTTAAATTTATACCCCTACCTTTCTACCAAATGGTGCTCAAGACAGCTTCCCATTCACTGGAAAAGAAGAGTCTGCTCAGTTTTTAAATAATGGCAATTAATTTAATCTCCATATGAAGATGATTCATCAGAGAGACAACATATAGCCATTAACATATGCAGTAATTTATCTGCCCACAATCCTAAACTTCTTGGTTGCAATAATGCAGAAGTTGGTCCCTGTCTTAAGCTCCACCTTGTAGATGCAGTAAACTTTAGGATTCAGAAGTATATTTTTTCTAATGTAGCTAAAACACACAATTATTTATAATGCTATTTTTTAATTAAAAAATCAAATAACAGTCCTGGTGATAATATGTAATTAATGGCTTACCATGCCTAGTTCTTTAGTAACTCCTTCTCCATATCGGATACTAGAAACAGCCATCTGTAAAAGCCAAGATATAATACATTTCAGAAAAGAGGTTGTATGGAGCTCATGTTTTAAAATAACCAATGTGTATTATATATTCAAGAAATAGTGGATTTAAAATGAGCACAATACAGTGGCACCTTGGTTCTCGAACAGCTCAGTTGTCGAACAAATCAGCTCCCAAACACCACAAACCCAGAAGTAAGTGTTGTGGTTTGAGAATGTTTTTTGGAAACCGAGCGTCCAAGGTGGCTCCCGTTTGAGAGCAGGAAGCTCCTGCAGCCAATTGAAAGCCGCGCCTTGGTTTCTGAATGGTTTCGGGAGTGGAATGGACTCACCGAAAGGATTAAGTTTGAGACCCAAGGTACCACTGTATTGTTTCAAATATAGTTGTCAAACTTAATTAAGTTTACCTCAAAAGCATAGTCTGTTTTCCCCGTAGCAGCATGTTCAATACCTGGAAAAGAAATTATACATCAAAGTTAGCAAGCCCAGGCACAGCACAGGAAGACACATCTTTGCTTATGTTTTAAAAAAGCTCCTATTAAATGGATATATTTTTTTTCTTTTGAATTGTAAACCCCAAGATGTTAATGCAGGCATCCCCAAACTCGGCCCTCCAGATGTTTTGGGACTACAATTCCCATCATCCCTGACCACTGGTCCTGTTAGCTGGGGATGATGGGAGTTGTAGTCCCAAAACATCTGGAGGGCCGAGTTTGGGGATGCCTGTGTTAATGTGTCATCTTTGGGATTTTTCTTTTTTTTAGTGTTCACCATTAAGATGTACTTGCTTGCTTCAAAACATGACATTGCTGACATGAAAACAGTGGCAGCCACATGTATAGCACCCACACAGAGGCCACAATTCACACAAAAGGCACTTCCATATGAGCACAGCTTGGCCACGAGCCAGGCACAGCCCCACATGTTCCTGAGGTGATTACATACAGCCAGCTACCATGTATAAATCTGCCCTTCATAAATATTTTCAACTAGAATCCCTCTAGCAGCTCTGAATTTTTAAAAAGAAGATAACAGTGAGGTGTTGCCAGGTATCAAATCATACCAATAATATGGAAACTGTATTCCTGACCTTGCAAGTAACATCTGTCTGTGTCTCACAAAATTTAATGTTGTTGTTGTTGTTGTTAAAAAGAAACTGAGCTCAAACAAAGGGAGGAAATTACTACTTCACCACTGGGGAAATCTGTAAGAAAAATAAGTCTCCAGAAAGACAAAATTCTCTGCAATCCAGCTAATGCAGTCTCTCCTCAAAACCTTCCAACTTGTCCTTGTTATAAAAAGTAGATCATATCTCTTACACGCTTTGCTTTATTGTTTTTTTGCTAGTAACACCTGTCTGATGAAGGATACTTAGTTTAGATACTTCCTTCCAGGATTTCAGAGGCCTGCTGGTCCAATAAAAAATATCATCTCACCTTTGTGAGTCTCATTCTGTGGGAGCAGCACAGCCATTGTTGCTGGGAATTCTTACAATGTCTCTTGCGTAGAAGTTCTAGACTTTCACTTTAATCTTTTAATTTCTTCTCAGAACTATCCTTTCAAATTTCATAGAAAAAAAACTACACGGTCACTAGCTTCTTCCACAGTGGGATGCACAAGGAGAGGCAGAGAGACACAGAAAGATGGAGAACCCCCACCACATACAAAAAGTCAAATCTTGCCCTTCTTACCCCAGTCAAAGAACAAACCACTCCTTCTGTCTGGTAGCTGAATTAAATATTTAGTGTTTGAATTCATGGCCAAGGAGTGAAGCAATGATAATGAGCCTACAGATACTTTGGGGTGCACTGGAGTGGTGACCCAAATAATTAAACCCATAAATATATTAAAAATCCTTTTTGTGCTCCCTATTCATGCTTACGTCTGCTACCCTTGGCTACTTTTCCTACCATCTTTCACCAGCCCTGTTCATGGTTGATTTCCCCTAATGTCTGAGTCTGTTGTCGTTTTTGTAATTAATTTGACATCCCAAAGACATGTCCAAGCCACTTACACTATTTTGTTTTGATGGTATGATAGATCTCCTGCTGCTTTATTATTTGGCAGAGCAAAGCTTTCATTAATGGCTTTATTGAGCTTGGAAAACTATATTGTTTCCCTTGGACTAGATATACTTATGAAGCATAGAATGTTTCTTTAGGAGGAGTCACAGTAAAGTCACGCCTTTACAATCTCACCGCGGTCAAAGAATGTTTATAATTTTGCAATTAAAAAAGCTGCTTTTCTATTAAAATATTCCAAGTGGCATGCTTAATGGCAACAAAAACAACAAGGCAACAGAATAGCAATATACATGTGGATTCTTCCATAACCTGCAGTGTTTACTTTGTAAATCATGTTCAGTTCTGCTTAATTCCACAGCACAAATCTCAAACAAGTGTTAGCAGATGGCGTATGTTCTGTTCATCCATAGAAAACTCAGAGCAATTCACAAACAGCTCCTAATGATCTCCCATTTGTGCACTTATCAGGGCCTCACCTCCTTATGCTTCACCATTGCCATGGGATTGGGTGCACTGAGACTACAAAATTCTAACTCATTTAAGACTCAGGTCCCATCTACATTGTACTTTTAAAGCAGTATGCAATCCCAAGGGGAACATGGCATGAAGGGTGCCCTCCCAGGTGCAGGATAGCCACTTGGGTGCTCAGAGCGGCACGCGCACCCTGCAGCCAATAGCGGAGTGAGCTGCCCATGGCAGACATTTGGCGCGCCGCCCACCCGTGACTTCCAAGCCTCCCGCAACCTGTCAAAACAAATGGGGAGGGGGGAATGCCGCTGGCAAAGAAGGGCAGCTCTCCCCCTTAACCCAATGGCCTGGGGTAGGCTTGGGAGTCGTGGGCAGGCAGCGCGCCGAATGTCACCCCCCTCACTGATGACACCTGGGGCGACCCGGAAGACACTTAGCAAATACTGTGGACTGGATCACTACTATGCACATATATTTGGGGTTTTGGGCTGGCTATTTTGTATCTAATTACCATCTAGTTGTGTGTCTATTGGGAAAACAAAACAAAACTCCACCTGGATTGGTCTGATTCTGTTTTCTCCTAAAGAAACCAGGGGTGAATGAATGTTAACTGGCACCCGGTGGGGGGGGCAGGGCAAACCTCCCAGTACGGCACATGTGCGGCGGTGCTACATCCAGCACAGGTGCCGGATGATTTGCAGTCGGCGCCGCTTGAGCACCATACAGACGGTGGCAGGATCCTCTGCTTGTAGCTGCAGCGGCGGTGGCAGAATCCTTCACTTGCAGTTGTAGCGGCGGTGGAGGGATCCCGCCTCCGTCTGTATGATGCTCAAGTGGTGCTACGTATGGCGCATGTGCGTGCATCATGCATATGCCATTGGGCAGTTTGCCGCCATCGCCGGGATCCTCTGCTTGCGGCTGCAGCAGAGATCCTCCACACACAGCTGCGGCGGTGCGATGGCAGCAGCTCATGCCGCCGTGCTAGGGGGTGGCGGGGCGAGCCTCCCACGGGGTGCCTTCTCGTCACCCCCCAAGAGATGGCACCCGGGGCAAACCGCCCCCGGCACCCCTTCCTCCACCACTGAGAGGAACTATGATAAATCTCACTGTTTCATTTTCCTTTCTTTCATTTAACGTTATCACCATTCAACAGATTTTTGTAAATTGTTGATTCATAGTTGGGAGCACCTGGCTGGCTTAAAGCTATGAACGAAGCTTCGCAACATCCTTGAGATGCAGCCAAGTGGCGAGGATGTATGATGCCACTGTTTCTCCTCTGTTTCTGACACAAACAGTATACATGTTGAGAGCCAGAAACAGATAAGCCATGGGGATGGCAACTTTGCCACACCTATAATCTGTTGCTATGAAAATGCTGCAATTTATCCCCCATAATGGGGAAGTGGGCACTGGTTTCCTGCTACAAGGGTGTGCAATGAGAATGGCGAAGAATTTTAAAGGAGATGAGTGTCTGGAACAAGAGAACCTATCTATCAAAGCTCATGATTTGCTTGAGAAGCCACTCCCCAAAACACATGAGCTTCATGTGTTGAGAGGTATTGTTGATCTAGTTTGCATCCTAATGGCTGTTTAATGGGAACTGGAATAATTGACATAAAGACACAAAATAAGTACAGCCTTACCTTGAGTATATGTGTGGGAATGGGCAGGACACATACATCTAATGAAAGGAAAAAGGGGAAATTATTTGTGTAACAAAGCACTGGAAAAGTAAGGAGTTCATCAGCATTGGCTGTTTACACATGGCAGTTCAAAGTGGATGGATGCATTGTGTGTGTGTGTGTGTGTTTTTAACCTGTCCCCAACCAAGTGGGAGCATACACTTTTCGCACATTTTATCACAATGTTTCTGAATTTCATTATCTGTGAATAATGTGATAAGTACAAAAAGTCCAACATAAAATTACATGTTACCCGATTGTGAATGCATTGAAGCACATTGCGTGGGGTTTCTTTTTAACTGTGTCATGACATTTTGCTGGATGATGCCATCTAGCACCAAAACCCCTATCTCCAGTGGCAAAGCACTCCTTAGTGGGATGCTGGTGCACGTCATATATTTTTTAAACAACTATTTTGTACAAGTCTGGTATATCAGAAAACTTGCATCTAAAATAAACCCCAAAACTACACAGGTAAACAAATGCCCACAGGTTTCTGGAACTCAAGGAGGGTGTGGAAGTTCTGAGGGGAGGGGATAAGACACAGTGTGAATACATCCCATCCCATCAAGCACAATCCACCAGTGTAAATGGAAAACACAGAGATCAAAGTTGAATTGAAAGTGCCCATGTGTGGATCGACATGCACAGAAAAATCGGATATGTGCAACCCATGTGTACATGAGTGCACAGTGTGTGCATCATATAAGGAACTAACATATCAATATAATGAATTTGTTAATATTGCACTGTTTCTCTTGCAAATGTATCCTGCCATCTAGTGTCTCAAGGTGGTGATACATTTTCTTGCTGGAATGCTCACCCGTTAAACCTGTTTACAAATGTTTGTACAAAGCTCCAATATAATTTGAAGACAACTTAAACCTATAAATAGAGCATGCCCATTTAGGCATGCCAACTGTAAAGTAAGATTCTCCACCTCTTGTTGTTTCTAAAGCTCATGAATGGAAATGCTTCTCTGCTCAGAACAACATTTCTATTTTACTCGTCCAATTAACACAGAATCAATAAATTGTTCTATTTATTGTGGATTCCTTCTGAGCACCCTACGCCAAGACCCAGAGTAGGTCTCACTGTTATTTTAGACCCAGTCCTAACCATCATTAGGGTTCAAGTGGAATTTATGCCCATGGAAAACAGTCCTTATGATTTGGCCTGACCTTATGCATATTTTCTTAAAAACGAGTTCACCCGAGTTCAGCATAAGCTACATTCTAGCAAATATGATAGGGATTCAGCAGTGCAGCCTGATGCTATGCCAGTTTGCTCAGTGGAAGGAAGTGTGTCCTATTCATAGGAGCAAAGGAAGTTGTCTCATATCAGGCAACCCTATTTCTGCATCTTACCCAGTACTGCCTACTCTGACTGGCAGAGGCTCTCCATAGTCTCAGGAGATTCCAGAGACTGAACATGGGGCCATTTTCATGCAAAACATTGTGCTCTGTCACTAAGCTATGATCTTTTCTGCTTTCGTTTTATTCATCTTCAGCAACAGCCTTGCCCCATTGAGAACATCACATTGGCTATTCTCTAAATAATGTTTCGGAAAACTAGGAACAGAACAGACTTCCTCTTGCCTTTTCTATTTTGTCTAGGTATTATTTGCTGGATCTCAAAGTTAGGCAAAGCTATTTTTAGCACTAACCAGAAATGATTCCAAATCATGGTTTTCAAAGCCACTTCATAATACACCATGGTTTAGATGCGAACTATGGTGCCAACCTATCAGTTCGAAAGCACGTCAAAGTGCAAGTAGATAAATATGTACCGCTCCGGCGGGAAGGTAAACGGCGTTTCCATGCGCTGCCCTGGTTCGTCAGAAGCGGTTTAGTCATGCTGGCCACATGACCTGGAAGCTGTATGCCGGCTCCCTCAGCCAATAAAGCGAGATGAGCGCCGCAACCTCAGAGTCGGTCACAACTGGACCTAATGGTCAGGGGTCCCTTTACCTTTACCTTATGGTGATAGAAGCCAGGAAAGGGAAGAGGGAACTGGTGTGTGAGAAGGAAGGAATGTGGAGGAGGATGCAGATTTGGGAGCACAAGAGTCCTTATATAAGTAAATTTATTTGGGGACTTTGTAAACAGATATTTTGAAATTTCAATGTGATTGAATGGGATCAAAATTATTTTTGATTACCTAGAGTCTTTCATAACATCTCCCAGGAAACATTTTGTTTGGGTCTTAATTTGTATGCATTTCCAGTTAGTGGCAGCAATATCCATTTATCAATTTTGTAAGGAGGTACTTTCTTTTATCTGTGCTGAATCTGCTACCGGTCATTTTCATGGGACAGCCCAAACTTTTGCAGTTTTGAGAGAGAAAGAAACTCTATCCATTTCCTCCACATAATGCAGAATTTTACATGCTCAAGCTGTATAATAGAAAATTCCTATTATAAACCTATGGATCTCCTTCCAAGGAAAAGCTCATCAGAAACAATGTATGCCCAACTGGCAATAATATATTTTTATAATGAACTCGTCGTACTAGGTCTGTAGTTTTGTTTCGTTTTTCTGTCCAAAGCTGCTATAAAGTTTCAGCAAACACCAAAGTCCAATTTGGTAATCTCTAAGTACTCTTTTGAAACAATCAGGTGTTTGAAAAAACAACAACAAACCTCTAGCTTTCTACTCTCCCTTTCACTCAGCAAAAAGGAAAACAGAAATGGCTACGTTAGTGGACAACTTCCAAATATAAGGTGGGGCATGTTTCTTAAAATTCACCCGTTTCCATGACTTTAGAACCTGCAGATTCCTCAAACCCTCGTTATGCTTTTGTAAGGCTGCAAAGGGGCTGAGCTTCTCCAGCTGATTATAACTTTGTGGGAAGCAAGTTAGGCGCTGTCACGCGAGGAACAGGGGAAGGCGCAAAACACTTACGATGCCCGTTGCAATTGCTTGAGCAAATATCCCACCCTATCGCGTCCTCCTGCCATGGCTGAAACTACTTGGGACCCCGAGGCATGATGGGAAGTTGTGCAAACCTTGGAAGGGGAGAGGCAGGAACGGTCGTTCCCCTCTAAGTATTTGCTCATTGGAGCCTTTCCCCGAACAGTGTTAGGCGGCCAGCGACGTATTTCGAAGACTTCAGGATTAATAAAATATTGCAATCGTTGCACTCTTTTCCCTTTGTTAATCTATACTCTCCAGCCTATTGGGCAGGATTTAACACTTTCGATCCGATCACCTTTCAAAACTTCATTCCTTAACTTTTTGGGTCTCTAGCTTGGTGCAGAAACAAGAGGGGACGGAACCCTCCCAGTGCGTTGCTGGTCTTTGCTAAACGGAAATCTGAAGCTCATTTCCAAGTTTTTACTTGCAAACTGAAACCAAATTTTGAAGCACTGTGAATAGATAGAACGTTCAGTCTCAAAAACAGCATTTCCACAAAATTGTTTTTTTGTTTCTTTATATTGTAAATAAGGCATTGGTGATTGTTTCTAGTTCAAGAAAAGCTGGTGCAGGTAAGAAACGTCTTGACGATCAGCAACTGATTTTTAATAGGGCAAGAGCCATAATATGAATTAATCGAAAGTTGCAGGAAGAGCATAAATAGCTACGCCCAGTAACTTACAGATGACTTGTGAGCTGGTCAAAAGGACTCTTCCCCCACTCACCCAGAACGTGAACAGCAGCCTACAGTGATTGCACACATCAGAAGTTCACTTCTATGTGCAAGACTCAGGTGGCCTCAGTGGCCCAGGGTGTCTTCCATCAGCTTCGGCTGGTGGCCCAGCTACGCCCCTATCTGCACAGGGATAGCCTAACTACTGTTGTCTGTGCTCTGGTAACTTTAAGGTTAGAGTACTGCAATGTGTTATACATAGGGCTGCCTCTGAAGACAGTTTGGAAACTTCAGCTAGTGCAGAATTCAGCGGCCAGGTTGCTCACCGGAGCAAGACGGTGTGAGCATATTACACCGATCCTGGTCCAACTGCACTGGCTACCAATTAGATTCTGGACCCAATTCAAAGTGCTGGTTTTGACCTATAAAGCCTTAAATGGCTCAGGACCACAATACCTCAAGAACTGCCTCTTTCCATATAAACCTACTTGGTCCCTGAGATCATCTTCTGAGACCCTCCTTCACGTGCCTCCTCAAGAGGTCTGGAGGGTGACAACATGAGAACGGGCCTTCTCTGCAGTGGCTCCCTGTCTATGGAATCCTTTCCCCAGGGAAGTTTGCCTGGCACATTCATTATAACACCTTTAGGAACCAGGCAAAAACATTCCTTTTTAACCAGGCCTTTGATTGATCTGATTTACATCCAACACCCTTTTAGAATGTGGCTTTTTTTTTGGGGGGGTAGTTATTGGGTTACTGCTTTTGGTTTGATTTTGTTATGGTCTTGTTGTGAACCACCCTGAGACCTCTGGGTATAGGGCGGTGTATAAGTTGAATAAAAATAAGAGACTGTTGGAATGTAATGGGCATTAGCTACAGCTCAGTGAGTGCCCATATTTTGCAGGTAAAAGGTCCTCCGGCTGAGACCCTGGCATCTCCAGCTGGGCTGAGGAACCCATCTGAAATCCCAGAATGCCATTGACAATCAGTGTCAGCAGTATTGATCTAGAATGAATAAATGACCTCATTTGAGTACAATTCAGCTTCCAACTGTATCAAGAACTTCTAGCCTGGAAAAGAAGTGACTGAGGAGATATGATAGCCACCTTCAAATATCTGAAGGGCTGTCACATGGAGCAAGCTTGTTTTCTCCTGCTCAGGAAGGTAGGACTTGAACCAATGGCTTCAGGTTTCAGGAAAGATTCCGACTAGACATATGGAAAAACTTTCTGACAGTAAGAGCTGTTTGACAGTGGAACAGCCTCCCTTGGGAGGTTGTGGACTCTCCTTCCTTGGAGGTTTTTAAGCAGAGTTTGGATGGCCATCTGTTATAGATGCTTTAGATGAGTTTCCTGCATTGCGGAGAGTTGGACTAGATGAACCTAGATGGGTCTCTTCCAACTCTTAAGATTCTGAAGTTCCATGGAACTGCATTTGTGGAAGGTATAAACTTGATTACTTGTGTCTTGGCCCATGAAGGAGAAAGCTATTGTGATATCTTTGCCGCTGAGTAGAAGTGTGAGGTGGTAAAACCAGGGCTATTCTTCTAGAAAGAGATGTCGGAACTCACCATTAACATCTCCCTTGTTCTCTTATAATGGTAATGGTGCCCACCTGAGAGGTGCTGGAGTTCCAGCTGAAAAAAAAAAGCCCTGGGAAAGTCCTGGTGGCAGGGTTAGCTGAGCCTCAGGCTGCCAGTTGCCTGCTGCTGTTTTACCGTCTCTAACTCTCAAGAGATTTGGTCTAAGTGCACCAGTACTTACAACTTTTCCAGAACATTTAGAATTCTGTATTTTGAAATCACATTTCGTTTAAAAATAGCAAACTATGAAGTTTGCTGGGAATAACTTGTGAGTAGGTATGTATGGGGTAGCGCTGCTACAATTCAATGGGGCTTGCTCCCAGGTAAGTGAGCATAGGAATGCAAGCCATGCGCATCCACGTACAGAAATAAAGTAGTTGGAAGACATGTCTATTTCACAAACAGCTTTACTAATATTGTGAAATGGCAGCAATTGGCAGTACAGTCACTAACTGCATTGTTCACAGAGATATTCAATTGCTGTATTATTTTCAGGCAGGAAACAGATCAGATGTGTGGTTTTTAAAGCAACAGTAACCTGGTATGGATTTTGCATTAAACTAGTATTTTAACCCAGTTAAATACAGACCTCATTACAAACCAGCAAAGCTCACAATATTTAGCAGGGGTCCCATCCTTTGAAAGCATTTGTACCAAAGTGAGGAAAAGTGATATTGTACTCCACTGGCAAAAGATTATCCTGCCCATTTCAGGTAGTTCCTTCCCCTCTACTGCAGCCCCATATGACAAAGCTATGTGTTCAGCAGGGGTCCCACTCACTGGAGAGGCTGCTCAGGAGCCTATAGGAATGAAAGTGGGGAGGAGGGAAGGAAGCACCCAATAAGCAAGCAGAAAGTAGCTTTCAAATATGACCCACTGATAGAACAGCCTTCCTGCAGTGCTCTCAAGAAGACTGTACAACTAGTAATCTTTTCATATACATTCCTCTTTTTAAAAGGTAAGGACACGGCAAGGATGTATGTGTGGTGTCTTCTTAACAGAATGGAATTATGGTAATCTCTGAATACTCAAAGCATCGTAAAATAAATCAGGCTTGTAGGGTTTTTCTAGATTAGAATCTATTATTTGAAAATTACATACTTCAGGTTTCTCCCAGGTTTTATAAGAGTTGAGAAAAACATTTCTAACCTATGAATTTAAGTTAGTGAGCTCCCAATTTAAGACAAGGACACATTATTTCTTATACAACATAAAATATTTATATAAAACACAAATTCAGACTCAAATCAATGAGTTTCTTCTGTGGCTTTCAAAAGAAACACAAGAATCCTAAGAGTCACATCAATATTTAAGATCCATGTAATATCAAACTTTGGATTGGATTCAACTACTGGGCTAAAAAGAAGTATGCATGAGGTCTGGAATTGCTCTGCTCTTTCCATATTACTTTGCAGGATTATCTGCACTCACATGGTCATCATTACAGATTTTCAGACACATGTTTGATTTCTTAAAGATGTTCACTTCAGATATCACTAAAAGTAAAGAAAGGATTCTATTTTGCATGGTCAGAATCTTAGAAATATTTCAGCACACCCTTGCCATGATTTTATGACTATTGTCAATTCAAGTCACAGTATAGAATAAAAAATGAACTGGATTTCTGTAACTTTTGGGAAATTATACACTCCATGAGATCTTCACATATGTCTTATGTAACTTTTCTTCTTTGCAGAGTGAAAAGATCTGCCTTCTCAAGGCCTCTCCAGCTCCAATTCAGTCAAATATTATTGCTCAGGGTTTGGATTGTTTTTTTGGAGGGATAAAAGTCTCAGCCCACTTTTGTTTCTTTGGCCCTACGAAGTTCTCAAGAGGGTCTTAGACCATTGTCTAAGTAGAGAAAATATCTCTGCAAGTGAAGGCCACATTTTCTTAAACAATAGTCACAATAATTAAGAGACAGTCCTGTAATTTGCTGAGGCCCTCAGTTCTCCTTAGATGATGCACACGGAGGGCAGCTGCTCCTGTCATCCTTGGTGGCCAGGCTCATTTCCTTTTCCCCTTGAAGCCGCCACTTCCCGGTCTCCCGGCCTTCCCTCTCCGAGCTGCCCCTCCACTTTTCTTGCCCTTGGCCCCACCGGGCCTCTGCTGCTGCCGCCGGCCCCTCTTGCCCCGCTGCCCCTGCTTCTTGCCCTTGGCTTTGGCAGCCTCGGCCTCGTCTTCCCGCAGCTGCTTGTTGACGGCGCGGGTCAGGTCCAGAGGCGTCTTTTTGCTGCCCAGGCTCCGGACCAGCTCCAGCTGCCTCTTCTTCTCGCCGTCGAGGTCTCCCAACACGGGCCCGAAGCGGCGCTTCTTGCCCCGGGCGCTTTGCGGGGCGCGGGGCTCCTTGGGGAGGCGAGGCTGGAAGCGGCCGACGGAGGCGGTGGAGACGCGGGCGAGGGCGGTGACTCGGCCCAGCTCGGAGCGGTCCTGGTGGCCCGTGGGGTGCAGCTCGGCGGCGGCTCCTCCGCGGTGGGCGCGCGCCAGGTTCCTGAGGCGGTTGTACTCGTTGCGCGCCACTTTCTCGCGCTTCTCCTGGCGCTTCTTGGCGAACTGGTCCTCGAGCGGGTGGGCCGAGTCGGGCACCTCGAGCAGCCAGCCCCGGGACGGGTCCCCGCCGGCCCTCTGGTAGCCCCAGCGCCTCCGCCACTCCTTGGCCGCCTCGTCCCACACCAGCGTGCCGCGCTTCTTCCGCGTGGGGCGGATGCCTTTGAGCCGGGCGAACTGCTCCCAGCGCGTGAGGGGCTTGGGCTTGGGCAGCGGCTTCTCCCGGGGCAGCCGCGTCGAAGGGTCCGGCAGCCGCGCCACCACCGGGCCCGCCCCTCCCTCGGCGCGCTCCGACGGCAGCGCCCACAGCTGGCCCACCAGCAGCTGCGTGTTGTCGCGGGCCAAGGCGCGCAGGAGGGCCTCGCGCTGCGGGCAGCCGGCCCCCGCGCCGCGCGGCGCCGGGTTCTTGTCCACCGCCAGCAGGTTGCCCACGTCGAACTCCAGCTCCAGCTCCTTGTGCACCGTCACGCTGCGCTGCGTCTCCGCCTCGCGCTCCTCGGCGCGAGCCAGCAGGTCTTCCACGGACGACGCGGCCATTTCCGCGTGGGGGGTCGCCAACGGTCTCTCTCTCTCTCTCTCCACGTGCGTAAAGAACGCTGCCCGGCTCCACGAAAGGTCAGAGGGATTAGTTCCGCTGTGGAGGGGAAAAGAACGGCAACCGGATGTATCGTCAGCGCGGCTTTCTTACCATAGAGACGAATGGTCATGCGGCAGCGAATGGTCGGCACGTCAACTACAACTCCCAGCATGCAATGTTGCAAACGGTGCTCGTGGAGAGTTGGATAGTGGGGGATGTAGTCGGATGGGGATTGGGAAGTAGTTCGATGGGGAAGTTGGGGTTGGTTTGTGACCCCCCCCCCCGACGGTAGTGGTGGTGAGAATGGGGAGGGCCGCAGGGTCCCCATCCCTGCCCTAGTGTGTGAATTGAAAGCGGCGGGTTACTCGTCCTGGCATTGTCGATGACGGTGCCACAGAGATGGCTGCCAAAATAAACAAGGAACAGCCAATTGCTGCTGTCGAATGCGGCGGTGGGAGACAGGGTTCGTGAAAAACTTTGGAATAGGCGTGCTCTGTCCCTCTTCCTGTACTGTACTTATTCCACAATTTCAAAAGTGCAATGCAGTTGGAAAGTATTTAGGCACATTCAGACTGGTCAGTGATTAAATATATTAGGCTGCAATCCAAACCACTTTCAGTCAGAAATAAACCCTAATGAATTCAGCTTTGCCCCATGTAAGTGGGGTTAAGATTGCAGTCTAAGAAAAGTAGAAAAAATTGTTTTTGTTCTTAGCCTTGGTTTCCACAGCAGGTTAAAAAATGGAAGTGTGATTGCGTGTATTTGAGCCAATAGCTTTTTCTTTGGAAATTATATTTGAAACAGGTTTTTCATTCCTAAAACGTTTGAGACCGTGGCACAGTTACTGAATCCCATACACATACTCAGTGCTTTTGGGGGGGGGCACAGGGGTACGCATACCCCTAAACATTTTGTGAATCTTTGTACTTTTGTCCATTTACTGTATTTATTTTTCCTGATCTAAACTATAAAATGGTGATTTTCTTGAGTCAAAATGAGAATACCTCTAAACATTTTTTTAAAGAAAAAAAGCACTGGACATACTTAAAAATAATAAAATCTTTCTCAGATCTATTTATGCTGTGGCTCAAAATCCATTTAAAATAGGTTTCAAGGTAATTTCTCCAAAACAATACTGTTAAGTACCACAAGATGGTACTGTGCTTTGACAATTAATATTTCCTCCTTGCTTCATGCAGCTCATGTTTTTCACCAGAACAGGAGATTCAACTAATTTTTATAGAAGATTCACAGAGAAATCCTATGTCTATTTGACTGTATTTTAAATATATTGTATGCTGCTTCAAGAACTTCAGTTAGTACATGGGGTATAAATGTTCCAAAGAAATAAACAAAACTTGTGCATACCTACTCAGTAAAGCCATATTGAACTCAACAAGATTTGCTCCCAGGAAATTATGGCTAGGATTGCAGTTTTAAGGCTCCTACTGTAAGTTCACCATATGCTTTTGGGTAGCACTGTAGCTAAATCCCTATAGTATTAAACATTGTCACTATCATAGCTTTGGCACAAAATGGTCCATAATCCTGTACAATATGCCTTATACACCCTCTCACTGAATGCATATATTAGTTTTCTCAGGGTTCCAGGTAGATGTGGATAGGATTGCAACCCCATCTTTTATTTCAACTTGGAGAACTGGTCTGAATTAAATCAGAAAGCATTACTACCATGAACAGAACGGTATGCCTTTTGCAGTATTCTAGCTATGCTACATAAATAAAGGGTGTTCTGTCTTTTCATTTGGAATGATAGGATCATTTTGTTTAGACATGCCTACAGGTTAGAGGAAACATGGAGTTATTTAACCACCATCCTGCATGGATGCAGAATAAGCCAGGTAGGTCTCCTTAAACAGGGAATTATGTAGATGATATCACTATGTACACTAACTGACCTCTCTTCTAAAGGGAGATGTGGCAAAGGGCCCCCGTCAGCTGATCATACAGGTGAGAGGAGGAGGCTTGTAAGGGATAAGGCATTTGTTCAAGTATTCTTTACAACAGGAATGTACACACTTCAAGCTTGTCAGATTTATTTTGTTTTGTTTGATAAGATCTACCTGCCAGAGAAAGATGCAAAAGAGATGCGTTTAGAGTTAAAGAACAAAGCACCTAATCTGAGCACATTTTGTGCCTAGAAATTTCAGTACCAGAACTATACTGAGCTCACAAGTCCTTTCACACACTGGTCCACTCCTGGTTAGCTTTCTTCATTTCAGCAGCCTAAGCGAGGTTGGTAAAAGTTTTGTCACTGCATATGTTAAACAATTTGGTGTTGGAAACTTTTCCTAATCTACTGCATATCAGCTCAGATTTCCAGCAGTAGCTCCCCATCTACTTTCTGCTCACCTCTGCTTTAGATATGTTCCTTTGCTTATAAATGGTTCTTAACCTCATAATTCTTGTTCCTCATTTCCAATGGCATGATCACTGCCACAGAAACAGGAGGGGAGCCATGGAAAATTACTTTAAGAGAGAATTTGAAAGAGTCATGAGAGGAGGAAGAAGAGAATAACATCGCCTAGAATGAATGATTTGAATGATTGCATTTCCTTCAATTTACTCAAGCTGTGCAAAACAGCACTGAGTAGAGTACATTCTTATTATGTTTTTGCTGATTAGTGAAATTGGTATGGGAGCAAATTGTGGATATTCAGAAGTCTTGGAAGATAGTGTTACTCACATTACAGTGTAGTACAATGGGAAAATTACCTAACAAGAAACTCATAGCTGCTAAATTGAGCTTCTACACGAGCATCTGTCTAGAAAGAAAAGAATAATGGAGTATTATCATGTCTCTTATTCTCTCCTGATCTTTGCCCCAGAGACAGATACATTATTGATCCATGTTTATACTCCATATGAACTAATCTACCATATCAGTGCCATAAAACAGAACTCAAGTCGTTTTGATAAAAAAAACTGATGGAAGCTTCAGAGGTTTTTTCCATTGATTCCAGCTGGAATGAGCCCTGTATTTTTTTAACTTGGTAACTACAGTACTATATTTTCAAAATGTTTCCAACCGAAAATGTTAGCTGTCTGAGTTAATTGTATCTCTCAATATAAAGCCATATAAATGTAAGCCTGAGTCATGAATATTCCTTTTTTATTTGATGTCCATGTCAGGTAAATATTTGAGGTATATAAGTAGAACATCATTTGATGCCTTTTAAATATATACCTTGAGGAGCTGCTCTTTCTTGAGTCAATACTGCACAAGGCAGTATGTGTGTGTAATACTTTACCGTGTAATAGCTTACTTCTGCAAGCTGCTGCTCTCTACTTGTTTTGTATTGCAATTCTCACCACCCCAGCCAGTATGCCTGACAGTCAGGGATGAGGAGAGTTGGAGTCCAATAACTTCTGGAGGGCTCTAGGTTGGGGAACAATGACTTAGTAGTAAAGCACATTCCATGTATGTAGCAGATCCCAGATTCAGTCCCTGGCATCTTTAATTAAAAAGATACCAGGGAGCCAAGCTTGGAAAGACCTAGAATCCCCAAAGGAAACCCACGAATTTGGTCCCTCCTTATGTAGGGGACATGGGTGGTGCTGTGGTTTAAACCACTGAGCCTTGGTGTTACCGATCGGAAGGTTGCCAGTTCAAATCCCCGCAATGGGGTGAGCTCCAGTTGCTCGGTCCCAGCTCCTGCCGACCTAGCAGTTTGAAAGCACGTCAAAGTGCAAGTAGACAAATAGGTACTGCTCTGGCGGGAAGGTAAATGGCGTTTCCGTGCGCTGCTCTGCTTTTGCCAGAAGCGGCTTAGTCATGCTGGCCACATGACCCAGAAAAACAGTCTGCGAACGAATGTCGGCTCCCTTGGCCAGTAAAGCAAGATGAGCGCTACAACCCCAGAGTCGTTCGTGACTGGACTTAACTGTCTGGGGTCCTTTACCTTTACCTATTATGTAGCCATATAATTTAGATAGCATCCACTTACGATCTACTCATGGAAGAACAGTTTCCATGTGTACTTGGAATAGGGCTCAAAAGAAACTTCCTGTCTTCAGTTTGTTGAAGTGAATGGAACTCATTTTGACACAGTAAGTGTTCTTTGCAGTGTGGCATCTCTGCTATAGTCTTAGCTGCATAAAGTTGAGATTTTTCAGTACAGGATAAAATGTGAGAAACTACAGTCATACCTCTGATTGAATGTGCTTCGGGATGAGCGCGTTCGAGTTGCGCTCCGCGGCAACCCGGAAGTAACGGAGCGCTTTACTTCCGGGTTTCACCGCTTGCGCATGCGCAGACGCTCAAAATGACGTCACGCGCATGCGCAGAAGCGCCAAAACATGACCTGCGCATGTGCAGACACGAGGACACGGGTTACGTTTGCTTCTAGATGTGAACGGGGCTCCAGAACGGATCCCGTTCGCATCTAGAGGTACCATTGTATATGGCATACCTCCACCAAACGCTTTAAGTGTTAAAGGAGGTTTTGCATGCACAACTGAGATGGGCCCTCAAGGCTTTCTTCAGTACTACAGCATAATCTTCTAATAATCTGTTTCCCCTGAAAGAATGCTGTTAATTAAAATACTAAAAAACCTAAACATTCTTGAGGGTTAATTACAAATATCTCTCAATTTCATTCTTTGTTATTCCACTGCTGGGTACTTCTGCTCAAGGTGAAACAAACCAAAATGACTTATCAGCTGGAGGAATATATCACACAATCACTTGCATTTGTAGCTGTATTGACAGCCTGCCATTGCTGCCATTAAGGCAGCAGCATCTCCAGATTTTGGTCCCTTAGATGTTGTGGCTGATGACTTCCGATGGTTGTTGTTCACAGTCAAGGAGGAGATTCCTTTGTGGTGGTTGGTTGCTTAACATGACAAACAATTTCATAGCAGCCCGGAGATCCCTTCTTACTTTCTCCTGTACCGGCAGGTGGTTGTAATGCGGACATACCCTGTTGAGCACATGAACACAATGTGTTTATAATTGAAAAGGCAGATTTACAACTTTGAGTAGAATGGCCTCACTTGCTGCAAGGATGGGGAACTTGTGGTCCTCAAGGAGCTGTTGGTCTCCAACTCCCATCAGCCCACGTGCAGCATGGCAAATGGTGGTTGAAGAACCATATATACTGCCTTGAACTCATTGGAGAAAAGGCGGGATATATATGGATTAATAAATAAATAACCTGCCTATGGTGGGTCTGCATTGAGGTCTCATGCTTGAGGTGTTATTGTACTTTAGTACTCAAACAGCAGAAGCAAGACCCACCCGGTTGTGTAAGAGAATCTGCCTCATAGTTTTTCAAGCACAAGCACAGACAAGAGTATTTGTGTGACTAATTTTCAGTTTATGCCGGACTCCTTGAGGGAAAGTCAGTGTGCTGCTGGTTCACTGTACTTCCAAATCATACCTCAAATGGTTATTCCAGCCTTCCTTTAAAAGGACAACCTTTCAATGTTGTTCTTTTTTTCTTCCAGAACAGGCACCATCAAACTCGGCCCTCCAGATGTTTTGGGACTACAACTCCCATCATCCCTAGCTAACAAGACCAGTGGTCAGGGATCATGGGAACTGTAGTCCTAAAACATCTGGAGGGCCGAGTTTGGGGATGCCTGTTCTAGAAGCTGGATAATAGTGTTATCTTAGGTTGCTGATACTATGGAAGGACAATTCAAATCTTTGTTGTAGAAGCAGCTCAAGTGAAATAGCATTGTCTTATTCTAGAAGGTCAGAAGGATCAAGGGTTTGGAAACCAAGCCTTATGAGGAACAGTTGAGGGGGTTGAATATCTTTAGCCTGGGAAAGAGGAAACTAAGAGGAGATATACTAGCCATCTTTGATATACGATAGATGAGATATATGAGCCAAAGGGTGGCGAGCCTTTTGGCTCGAGTTGTGGTTAGGCATTGTGTAAGCCTTATTATGGGACGGGAGGTTGTTGCCTCTGCCTGCCCCTCCACGTTAAGGGTATCCTGTTAATGGAATCCGGGGGTTAGGTTCCTGTCTGAAGCCTGGGCATGGGCTAGGACCATGCCACCACCCCAACGGTGACCTAGGGGGTATTCTTAATTGATGTATATCATAGGGCTCCCCCGTCTGGTGGTTGACCTTATGAAACTTCCTGCAGACGGGCAGGAGTCAGGATATAGTCTTGCTTCACCCAATTGCCTAAGCCAAACCATTCACATCTGTAACCAATAAAGTTGTGGCCTTATTTATCCCATTAACCCAATATACTTGTGTTTGTGTATTTATTTCGGAGGGAGCTGCAGGGCCCGGGGTTTCACCACACAATTAAGATTCCTGCTTTTCAGGTGACTGGACCACATGTCCCTTGGGGTACCTTCCAACTCTACAATTCTATGATAGCGGCTTGTAGACCAGCAACAGCTTTCCTGGCATTGCAGAAGACAGGAGTGGGTTCATGGAGAAGAGTGCATATTCGCTTATCAGAGAAGCAGGCAACGTAATGCTGCTAACCCTCCCAGAATCCAGTAGTGTTACAAAAGTTTTAGCTAGAATGGGACTAGGGCTGCCATCTTTTCCTGGCAGAGGCTGTGTCTTTAACAGCTGCAATGCAAGCTGAAGTCATTATGTTGAATTTCTGACTGACAGCCAGAAGAATAAAAAAACTAATGGTGATGTCAGTGAGGGCGGGTGGGAATAGGTCTTCAGAATCCCTATGAGTGAAGAACCCCTGATACCTGTTCACATGAGGCTGCGTTGTGATGCAAACTGTCAGACACAACTGCTGCTATGGAGCTATAAATGTTCTATGGCAGCATAGTATTCTGAAGTAAGGAACATACATTGGATTCTGGAACCTTGGTGTTAATGGAACAAAGAATATCCTGGATCTCCCCTGAAGCTGTTCTGTTTTGGAGTAGCTCAGGCTTAAAGTTAAGGAGGATCACTTTAAATGGGTGACGTCTAAAAGTCATACCTAATTTGCAACAAAAGATAAGAACAATTTGCTTAGAGGTGTGATAGTGAAATCACTGTGTACATTTCTGTGGGCAATGTACAAGCAGGTGAGATTCTTGAAATGCACACGTCCTTGGCTAGTTTAGTTCTTTTAGTTGACTCACAACTTGCACTGAAGTTATATTCTGGAGAGTGTGTGTAAAGCCAAAACTGCATATTAGAACAACCTGGAACTGCCTGTGGACAAGCACCCCTCCCTTTCTGAAGCTGGTGCCCTCTGTGGGCCTTGCCTCCCCTCACCCTCTGGGAGGCTCCCATGGGGCCACTGGAGAGCTCACAAGACCAGAACATTCCAGAGCCCACTAAGTAAATCTGAGAGCTTGAAAGCTTTTAAGCTTTCTGCCTTGTGTGCATTTAATTTGTGCAATTGCAGCTGGCCAGCTGCTAAGCCAAGTTAAACATGTGCAAGTTGTGAGTCAACAGTGTTCTTCTACAGCAGGGGTCACCAGCTTTTTTGGGGCCTGTGGGCACATTTGCAAACCAGAGAAACTATTGTGAGCACAAACCACGCACCACAACTGTGCATCATGCATGCACGGCAAACACACACTCTCCCCTGCAGCCAATAATTTGGCTTGGAAAAAGTGTTTTTGCTTTTTTAAAGCCTAATGGGGGAGGGGAAACCTCCCTGGAGAATGCAGCTAGGAAGCCAAGAGCTAACGTTTCCCCTCCAGCAGTAATATCCAGGAAGTGCTATGAGTTAGCTGGGGGAAGGAAGGATGAACATCCCTCACCAGCTACGTGACACCCCTATCCCTGCCAAAAATGCCCCTTCCCACTACAATTAGGATTGCAAAAAGTCTCCTGTTATCTTGAATACAATACTTCTTTTGAGCCTAATTTCTGCAGGAGAGCAGGGCCCTGTGGGCGCCAGCAAAACCCTCTGGGCGTATGTGCACTCATGTATGCTGCTTTAGCATCCCACGTGCCTCAGAGAATAAGTAGTTCATAGTTGCCGATGAATATGAAACTAATAAGAGACGATATCAAGTGTCCTGTGGTTACCGTTGTTCTTACTGATTAGCTGCCTGCCGCATGCATTCTTTTTCTTCTTTCCCCTCCTCCCTTTCTTGCGCCGGCCCCCTCGGCGCTTAGACCTGCAGCTGCAGCGCTTTCTGTGTCTTGCCATCTTTTCTTGGGATGGGCTGCATTAAGTTCCCAAGCGAGGGGCTTCCATCGGCCAGCTGCGCTGAGGTAGCCTGTCTGCTCTGATGGTCTTTGAGTTTCTGAGGGAACATGGCAAGCTGAAGCGCCTTAAGGCTCCTCAGGGGTTTGTGATGTAATAAGTGGACCTGGCTGCTATCCTACCTGTCAGCACCTGAGGGCACCAGCTGTAAGTAAAAAAAAACAAATGACCGGCAGATCATGGCAATGATAACTGATAACGCTGCTGGTGATTTTCCTTCCTCCCAAGCCTCTGATATGCCTTAAATTTACTATCTGAAGAACTCATTGCCACAGACAGCTCTAGGATGAACAGTTCTAGGATGAGTCTGTCCCATTCTCTTCTTTTGTTTTCTCTTTCCAAGCAGCAGAGAGTTCCTGGCAGCCCTTGGGAGATCATTTTTATCTGCTTCCCAGTAAGCCATAGGCATTTTATTACAAGAGCACTTTCTTGTATATGTGTAACTGTATATGGAAACTGTGTTCAACAGCCAGCCTTTTAAAGCTGCGGGTTTCTAGCTGCATTGCACTTGTAATTCGTAGAGGTGAAGACCATCAATGGCCATCAGATGTGTTGGTTGTGCTCTGGAAGTGGAGAGCGCTGTAGTATTCAGGTCCTGTTTACAGGCTTCCCGTGGACATCAGGTTGGCCACTGTGAGAACCTGATGCTTGGCTAGATACACCACAAGCCTGTTACAGGAGGCTCTACTTATGTTCTTAGGTGGTGACCAGAGAAAAGGGCTCCCCAACCCTTGACATGGCACGTTCTTTATGAAACTCCCCATCCTATCCCACCATTCTCTTCCTACCATAATAGGTGAAAGCTTTTTCATTTGCCCATACTTTTTAATCTTGTAGTTGAATACCTTATATTTTTACTGGTTTTGCTGAATCTGTAGTTGTTATTGCTTTAAGGTTGTCTTTGTATATTATATCTGTGAGTTTCTCTGAAAAATCAAGGCTAGTGAATTCTTCTTGGTCTTTGGCCTCAACAAGTTCTGGCCATTTAAAATCCACAAGGACCGGATTAACTGATTAATCTATTAGAAATCTCTGGATAAGTATAGACTGAACCCATTCAGTTAAGAAGTTATGTTTTCCTCTTTTCTTCTTCTTCGTTTAAATAGATGGATGACTATCGTAATGAATAAAAATGAACACAATGTTAGAGGTTTTTATTAAGTAATAAGTTGGATATCACGCATGTTGGTGAAGGAAGTCACACGGGCATTGGGGTATAAGGGGAGGTGGTTGCAGGGTTAGATGTGGGGAATTTGCAGAAATAATATATTCATGTTATGTATAATGTTGAAGGTGTATGGCAATTAACATGTAATGTGAATTAACTAAAAAAAATAAATAAAAAATAAAATTCACAAGGACCACAAAGTGAGAGCAAATGACCACGTCTCACTGAAAAGAAAGGATCCAAATAACTCATCTAAGACACCTATTTACAGAACACCCACTTAGTGATGTTGTGAGTGGTTTTTTTAATGGAATTTTTTAAGCTAATGAGGTTAACTTGCATGAGGTAATTTCCATTAGGAAATTTTCAGTTTGCATGTTTTGATGCCCTAGAGAGTGATCTAATTTAGCATGATTGTTTTCTTTTTATTTGGTAAGCAAACTTTTAAAAGTACTCCATGCTGATTTTTTGTTCCAAATTTTATACAATTGTTTGTTTTAAAATATTTGAGGGGGAGAGGGATTAAAGCACACAATGCAGCTTAAATGTTATATATTGTAGCAGTTTTAATGGAATTCAGTGGTACCTCTAGTTACAAACTTAATTCGTTCCGGAGGTCCGTTCTTAACCTGAAACTGTTTTTAATTAGAGGCATGCTTTCGCTAATGGGGCCTCTTGCTGCTGTAATTGTAAAATTCTTGTACCAGTTTAAAGACACATCTCTTAACAATGTTTAACTTAAGAAAACTAAAGGAGGGGTACTGAAACTGTTGACACACTAATAAATTTTAGCAACCCAAAGAACTATGCATGATATGCTGACCCACATATTTTCTTTGAATACTCACCTGAAAGACATTTAATTACAGCTATGAAACTGCCTACTATTGTATTTACAAATGGGAAGTTTTTACTGTTTGATGTTTTATAGTGTTTTTAATATTCTCTTGAGAGCCTCCTAGAGTGGCTGGGGAAACCCAGTCACACGGGCGGCATATAAATAATAAAAGCAGTGTTATTATTACATTAACTGAATTTCACCTGAAAACTTGCAGGCACAGTGAGCGCCATTTGATCTGCCTATTAACATTTGCACAGGCCTGTCATTTTGGTGGCATTAAGATAACTTTCCATCCTATCCTAGTGAAAGTTGATCACACTGTGCAGAGAAAGGTCACAGCAGCACTTCCTTCCCAGTTAAGTGGTAATTAGCATATTACTTGGTCTTTTGTTTGTCATGTCCTATTAAGTAATCTGTGCTGTTAGCAGTTATAGAAGTAATAGCCGTGTTTCTGTTCTCAACGGAAATTATGTTAAGCAATGCAAAGAGTGTAGTTAGCAAGTAACACATAAGTGAACTGTGCATTTCAAATTATTTTCTTATTCCATCTTATCAGGATGGAATATATTTCCAGGGATGATAAACGGTTGCTCATCACAGAAGAAGGTGTGTCATAATTGAAAAATAAAAATAAAACCTGAGGAAACCTGTGTTTCTTTGGGAGCTGTATCCACCAGGGCCGCCCTCTTTGACTTTTGCCTTATCTGGCTGCACTTTTCCTTCACTGGTGCTCCTAGCCTGAACCAGCATGATACTTTGGCTTGGGTGTGAGAAAACCCTGCCTCAAACACCTGCGTCTTCACAGAATAGCCCTGGACAAGCTCTTTCTCAGGGGTCAGCAAACTTTTTCAGCAGGGGGCCGGTCCACTGTCCCTCAGACCTTGTGGGGGCCGGACTATATTTTTTTTGGGGGGGAGATGAACGAATTCCTATGCCCCACAAATAACCCAGATATGCATTTTAAATAAAAGCACACATTCTACTCATGTAAAAATACCAGGCAGGCCCCACAAATAACCCAGAGATGCATTTTAAATAAAAGAACAGATCTACTCATGTAAAAACACGCTGATTCCTGGACCATCTGCAGGCTGGATTTAGAAGGCGATTGGGCTGGATCCGGCCCCGAGCCTTAGTTTGCCTACCCATGCTCTTTCTCATCTTAACCTGTTTTACAGGTGGTCAAGAGATTGAAATACATCAAGCCTGCAACTTGCACATATTTAACTTGTTCGCATTCAGCTTTGTGTGCTTGGTAAAAATATAAAAAATATATAATAAAAGGGTGCAAACATCTGGGCAAAAAGACTTTGGCAATCCCACCCACCATGGGAAATCCAATGTGTTTTGTCTATATGTGATTTTGGCTCTTGGTGATCCCTGTGATCCCTGGAATGTAACCCCTGTGTGAGTTGTGGGCTTACAGCAACAGTCTGAGCTTCTTCAGGAAAGGGAGAGAGACTAGGGCTTTTTTTCAGCCAGAACTCGGTTCCGGCACCTCTCAGGTGGGCACCATTGCCATTATAAGAGAACAAGGGAGGCATTCATGGTGAGTTCCGGCACCACCTTTTCTAGAAAAATAGCACAAATATCCAAATGACAACACAATGAAGCCGATTTACTGAAAGGTGTGTACTGGAATCTGAGTTAGTGTTTACGAAGTGAAATGTTATTGGTAGATTATTGTTGGGGAAATCTCCTTGTTGTTTTTAAAATCGTATTTATGTTGTTAGCTGATTTGGACGTTTGTGAGGACAAGTGAGGTACAAACAGGAAATGAAATTTCATCCACGCAAGATCAATATTAACAAGTACTGTGTACTGGATGGTAAATCAACCTACTATGTTCTCATAGCAGTAGTATTAAAACTGGGGACTGTGGAGGGGTCAAATAACATTTTTTAAAAAATACTAACATTTTAGCTGCTTCCAGAAAGAATGAGCACACATTTGTGTACTGGAGGGGACACAGACCTTTCAAATCTGACAGGGGTTCTCAGGCTAATGTGGTCTCTGCCTTGGTGACCATAGCTACAATGCTTACAGCAAGCTTTCCCAACCCGGTGCCCTCGAGATGTATGGGATTATAATTCCCATCAGTTTCAGGCAACACAACAAAGTGATGACAATGGTTAAGTTATAGCGTTACAAGGATGTGGGTTGCAGAATCCACAAAACGATTATTTTGTATTTAAGTCCCTGTGGCTTAAAACACAGCGAGATTGAATTTGGACCGAAGCTAGTTTGGGCATGGGGGGAAAGCATGAACACCACAGTCTTGTGTAAGAGAGAGTTTGGATTTGATATCCCACTTTATCACTTCCCGAAGGAGTCTCAAAGCAGCTAACATTCTCCTTTCCCTTCCTCCCCCACAACAAGCACTTTGTGAGGTGAGTGAGGCTGAGACTTCAGAGAAGTGTGACTAGTCCAAGGTTACCCAGCAGCTGCATGTGGAGGAGCGGAGACGCAAACCCAGTTCACCAGATTACGAGTCTACCGCTCTTAACCACTACACCACACTGGCTCTCCAGTGTAAAAAACAATAGACATGGATTGTGGTTAATGTCATGTGTATGTTGCTTCCCAAACCAGCAGTAGGAGCGTACCAGATATAGAAATAAAAGGGAGTTGAGCAAACCCTTGAACAACTCTTTTTAAAATTCAACAGGGATTGCAAAGGAATTTTGTCCTAATGGCAGCTAGGATACAGCACTGGCACACTTATTTTTCCTGCCATCCTTTCGAAAAGGATTTAGCTCTGTCACCCTCTTGGTTTTGTTGCTTTCATTGTTCCCGACAGACAGTTTGAGAAGAGCTGGAGGAGTCAAAGGGGATCATTTAGTCAGATGACAGCTCTAATTATGAATATTTAGGAGGTGTTTGAATGTGCTCACTTTTATTACCCCATTTCCTATCAATGACTGCATTGAAACCACTTGTCTCATTTTTCAAATCAAAGCTTCCTCAAGCAAAAGGATGAAGCTCAGGATAAGTGATGCTCCTCAGATATATATTATTTTCAAAACGAGGAAAGGCCATCAGTCAGTTCAGAGGATTTGAAAAAGTTTAGTTCTCGAAAGATTAGTCACCTCTCCTGTATCTCTCCCCCCCGCCCCGCCCCCGCATAGAGAGTAACTGTGCAGCTCATGCGAATCACTGCTCTTTTGTTATTTTTTGTTATTCTCACCCAGAGATAGATTTAGCTTTAATCTTTTTTGACAGTGGTTCTGTCTATTTCCTCAAAGTGCTGTTTTCCAGTTGGTATTGGCCCAAAGTAGTAGTAATGAGGTGACTTTGTTTCAAAAAGTAGGGACAGGATTATTTGGGCTTGTTTTCTTTACAGTGGTGGGTGTCCCAACCCACATAAAATTCACACATTAGTCTTGAGTAATTCAGTGTTAGTTGCTTTGGAAGATCCAGCAATAGCTGTGAGTATCCTGGGGGAATTATGTTGAAAGAATGATGCAAACCATTTCTCCTTAAAACAAAAACATTTAGGTGGGAATGCCTTTTTTCTTTAAATTATTGGATTTATATCTTACCCTTTTATCCAAGGAGCTCAAGCTGGTGTACATGGTTCTACTTCTCCTTGATTCCCACAACGAACCTGTCAGGTACGTTAGGTCAAGCGGCAGCAACTTGCCCAGCGAACTTCATGGCTGAGTGGGGACGTGAACCCTGCTCTCCCAGGTCCTAGTTTAACACTCTAACCACTACACCACCCTGGCACACTACCCTACACCTCTACATCCCCCCATGTTCTATAAAACCCTTGATCTTAAAAGTCAGTGAGAGCAGTGCGGTGTGGATGCTCTTTCGCCTTAATATGCAAGTACCCACAGTTGTATCTCTATTTAAATCCCACCTTTCTGCACATGATACTCAAGACAGAAAACAATAACAGTAAAGATGTACCAAAAGCAAAGGTAGCTGTTTTGGCCCACAAGAAAAAAAAATCCCCCCAAAACTCCACAGTAGGATGAACCAGAAAGACACAAAATATTGAGAGGACTTTTGTGTTCTCAATACTCTTCTGGAGAAAGGGCTGTCTTGATGTTAAAGCCATAAAGTCTGCACTGATTTCAGTCTTGAGATCATATAAACTTAGGGAAGCAGACTTAGTTGGCTTTTATTTATTTATTAAGAGACCACAGGGCAGTTTGCAACATAAAACACAAGACACATAATATAATAATATTTTAAAACCCCCCAAATAAAATACCCCCGTCCCCAGCGAGGGAAAGCCAAGCGCCTAGCCGGGCTGAGACTATGATGAAGGGACCTGCACTTTTTAATTGGACACAACACTGCTGCCCAATGAATCTCCAGAAATCCCATCACATGCAGCTTAGAGGGGCTGGACTATTACTTGCTTTGACTGAAAATCTCTGCAGTATCTTATCTATGAATAGAACTGCACCCAAGTTTTAGAGATCTAATAACCACACAAGGGATGATTAAAAAATAATAATCTAATCATAGGGAAACATGTCCCATTTGTGATGACTGGATGTCTGCTTGAATTTGCCAGCCAAAGCGGTTCACTTTTGCTAATCAAAATGATATTAGCTCAAGGCAATCAAATTGTGCTGCCCACTCCAGAGTAAATGAGCTCACCCAAATGGTGTGTCCTTTTCTCAAAAGGTTAGAGAGGCTCAAAAAAATATGAGGCCGTGGCCTTTTCTGGGATTTTCTCCTAAGCATAAAATACTGTGCAAGTGTTTTATGCTTTTTAAATTTTTAGGAGCAAGTTTCTCTTGCCTGCATTCCTGGCCAAATGATTGATTTGGCAAAGCACCACTAATTACCACACAAAAGATGGCCGCAGAACCCTTCATGGGCAAATGTGAGTCTAAAGAAGAGACATCATCATCATGATGACAATATGGAACACAGGAACATAAGAATATAAGAAGAGCCTTCTGGGTCAGGCCAGTGACCCATCTAGTCTAGCATCCTGTTCTCACAGTGGTTGTCCTGGTTCAGGGGTGCCAACTTGAATAAAATATGGGAGGGGAGGTAAGCCCCTCCCCACATAATTGATCACAATATGTGGCACATGCATACCATATGAATAATGTAATTATTATTATATTAGATATGAATTATATTATTCATATAATGTAAACAGTTCTGGGGGGGGGGTGTTAGTAGTATCGTAGTAGAAAAAGAAAAAGTTTTATCCCCCCTGCTTTCCATTCCGTTCCAACATACCGACTTAGATGTTATTCTTAGATGTTATCTTTCTTCCTCTCTGTCACTCTTGGCACCTCAGTGGCTGGCTTAATTGGCAGATTAATTACCCCTTCTTTGCTTGAAGTATGTCCAAGAACTTAAATCCGATTTTTTATCTTAAGAAATGGAACTAGGTGCGCTCGCGGAGACAGCGAATTTGTTCAATCCTCTTTTAAAGCCATCCGAATTGGTGGCCATCACCACCATTGGAGGGACAACATGCTACACAAAATTGGGAAGTTCAAGATAAACGGGATGGGTGGTGCAATGGTGCCCTCTTGCAGTCTGCCCTTGTCCTTTAAGCCTAGAGCAACTTTCTCCAGCAAGGCCCTGGTTGAGCTTGCTCAGAGATTTCTGCCTCACTTAAATCAGAACTGATGGCATATCTGATGGTATTAGAAAGAGAAGGTCTTCTGCAAGTCAGTGACTGCTATTCTGACATGGCGGGAGGAGCCTAGATTAAAAGGCAGGCACTATAGATTATTCTCATTCCTAGAGTCTATTCTGAGAAAAGCATATCGGATTTGGTCCAGAGGGATTTTTTTTCTGTGTTGCTGATTGTAATTCACTGGAATTTAACAAATGTTGAATATCATACCTCATTATTAAAACTTACTTTTTCCTTGCCAGGATGCAAATGTGCTCCCACCTTACACAATTCAAAATCTATTTATGGATCCATTTTCACTTTCAAACCTACTCTGCAAGATGGAAACAGCAAAGGAAAGTAACTGGCAAACTCTGAGTGGCACTTCTGTTTAAAATCGCTTTATGCACGCCTCTGTTTGTTGTTTGAGGAATCTCTGCATATATTCATGACAATTCCGTGTGTGAAGTGAGGCGTGAAAAGGAACAGACTGCAAATTCTATTTCGTGAAGACTTGGTTTGACCCTAATAGGAAAACCACTGTTAGAATTAAAATTAGTTTAAAACTGCCTCCGGTTGTAATAATGATGTTGTGCTACACCGTTCAGAGAATTTCTGTTGTATTTTCCTTTATGAAGATGCTCTTAAAATAACTGAATAGGATGTTGCAGGTTATACGTAGCTTCACTAGTTGTGTAGGAGGTGTCAACAACAGCGCTGTCTGAAATTTGATATTAATTTTGGATAATGTGAATCATCAACTAGTACAATCTCTTTATAAAATCTATATTTAGGCTAAAGTTTGCAATAGACTTGCCGCATCTGTATGTGTGTGTGTGTAGGAGATAAGAAAGCCATCCTAGATTTAATCCCACCACAAAAAATATTTTGAATGGTTAATAGTTTGATGATGAACCTGACTTATATTGACTGTGATGCCTGAGATCTGGCCAGCCTGACATTGTGGCTTTCATTTCTCAAAGGCCCAAACTCCATTTTGAGATTCAGAAACATGGTGCCTCGCTTCAGGTGTAGCCAAGCCGTCTAGACTCAAAGTCCCATCAGCCTCAGCAAGTACAGCCAATGATCAGAGATAATGGGAAGTGTAGTTCAGAAATATCTGGAGGCAGGAGCCATGTTGGCTTGCCTTCCTTGGCTTCTCTACTTTCAAATGCAATTGATACTTTTCTGATTCTAATGTTGCTGTTTTGTTTATATGTGTGGATTTTGGGGGTCTGTAGAGATGAATAAAGACAGACAACGAGATATTTTCTTTCAGAGAGCTTGCGTGTGTGCCAGATGAAAGTGAGAGAGAGAGAGAGATTCTCTTTCTCCAGCCTCACAGCATCTCCTTTTATTCAAAGTTACAACAAGCATGGCCACGAATGTGCTAGTGGCTGATTGGCTCAATACAACAGTGTTTCCCAACCACTGTTCCGCGGCACACTAGTGTGCCGCGAGATGTTGCCTGGTGTGCCGCGGGAAAAATTAAAAAATTCGAAAGATTTTTTTTTTAAAGTCAAATTTTCGATTGGGGCGCCGTCACTAGATGACCCCTGGGGTTCCCTCCCTCCCTCCCGCTCTGCGCCTCCCTCCTCCTCCGGGGAGGCCCTTCCTGGCTCTCGGCCAAGGCTTGGCGGCTGCCACTCACTCACTCGCTCGCCCACCCGTCCCTCCATCCCTGCACCCGGCCTCTCCCCCTCTGTCCCCGGCGGGATCCGTAGTCCCCTCGCCCTTGGGCTCCGCGCCCGCGCGGGGTGCACAAACTACGTTTCCCAGCGTGGCCTGGCGGGCCGGGCGTTTTGTTTGAAGCGCTCTTCTCCCGGCCATGGAATGAGCGCAGCGGTGGCGGCCGGGCGGGCAGGGGCTCTTCCGCGCAGACCCCGCGCAGCCTGCCTGTGCCCCCGTGGAGATCAGGCGGCAGGATGGAGCCCGGGGATCCCCGCGGAGGCGGAGCAGCGGAGGTGGAGGCTGCCCCCCAGGTAGGGCTGCGTCGGGTGTGTGTGTTATTTTTGCAATGCTGCATCCGCGCCGGAGGGGACGCATCGGACCGTGGGGAGACCCCTTGGCGGGCGTGCAAGGCAATGCATGCGTGCAGGCGTTGCATGGAGTGCAGTGCAATGCAATGGCAACGCGGCGCCCTGCATGCATGCATGCAACTTCCACCGGCGCTCCGGACTTGGCAGGTGAGGGGGGTCCCCAGTGGGCGGCAGAGAGAGCCGGGAGGGCGAAGGGGAGCCGGGGGGGGGAGCAGCGCTGCTCCCCGAGCCGAGCCCGGGGGAAAACTTCGGCGTCGTTGCGCCGGGTGTTGGAAGCGGAGGCTGGCGGGGGCCCCTCACCTGCAAAACCTGGTCGCCTCTCATATATTTCGTGCATTGCATTCATCGCCCGCTTTCTCCTCCAAGGAGCTCCCGGGGGCGCGCGTGGTTCTCCCCGTGTTATCCTCGCAACAACAGCCCTGCGAGGTGGGTCAGGCGAGTGGCCCAAGGGAGCACCCAGGGATTGTCCTGGCCAGGTGGGGTGATTTGAACCCTGATCTCTGCCCGGTCTTCATCCTCATTTAGCCCCCACATGTGCATGACTGTGCATGACTGAGGTTTTCCCCCCTCGTCTTGGCTATGGTGTGAGTCTGTGCTGTTAATTAATGGGGTTCTGCCTTCGGAGAAGATGAGCCAGCCCTCAAGGAGGTGATTATGTAATTTGCTAGCAATTCATGTCCCTCCCGGCGTGACGCTGCGCGCTGACGTCACGGGGCTGTAATGGTGGTGTGCCTCGAGATTTTTTTCATGAAACAAGTGTGCCTTTGCCCAAAAAAGGTTGGGAAACACTGCAATACAAGACAAAGAAACTGAAATCCTATTGGCTCATTTGTATGTAAGGCGGGCTTACATAGCTCCATAGATCTTTGGCACATGAAAGACAGAATGTTAGAGCTGTATTTAGACAGGCATATAAACTCTTAATCCACCTATGACTTAAGATTGATAATGTTATGACTAAGGTGTTTACTAATGTTTAGATTGTTATATAAACTCACACAATTAATTATACATTGAGGATTAACACATCATTGTGATTTACACATCATTGTGAACTAAAGGTGAACTAAAAGAGACAAGTGTGGTATGTAAGGAATGATATACAAAAGGATCTGTGCCAGGCACAGACCTTTAGCCTTGTGCGTGAAAGAGAGGGAGAGAAGCGTGATTGATTATAAACAGGTCTTATAGTCTGTTTTAGAAGCAAAGGGAAGATAGAAATAATTCCCAGAAATGCAGGAGGAAAGGAACCAATGTTTTACTATACTAGGCACATAGAAATAACATGTCTACAATATGTTTGGGTTTGATGTGATGTTTTAAGAGTATTTCATTTCTCTTTGCAATTGTGATAATTTGTGTTGTTAGCCACTGCATGCTTGCTCCCATTGAGAGGAAGGGTCAGATTAAGTTCTAGGAAATAAATATATAATAAATATAAACATCTACTTGCCCTCTTAGAAGTACCAATTCAAGTGTACATCAGTTTGTTATTAGGCAGAAGTGTGCTATGTAGCTCAGGTGTGGTGTCATGTATGCTCTGCCTGGATCTAATTGGATCTGGAGGTTGAAGTATGATCCTGCTGCCAAAGAGAGACTTAGAAGGTTTTAAGAGGCACCACTGGGATCTCTTTTTTGTTTTTTGTTCTTGTTCTACGCGTTGGCTTTATAAGATACAGTTCTCTCCTATACTGTTCAGCTTGAAGAGAGAGCGATTTTATTTGGCCCCACGTCACTGGGGGATTGCGATGTCCCCGCTTACGAGTCCTGGGGGGGCTGGACGTCACGTCGCGGGTGATCTGGAGTTGGTGGTTGAATTGAGGCAGTGGATCCGGAAGAACCTGTCGCCACGCCATGGTGCAGCCGAATACAACGTGCAGGAACCCACCGAGCACCCTGTGGAGTAGAAACTGCAGCGTAACCCTTACCCCATGTAATTAATTTCACTGGTTCACTCCACTCATTGGAGGGTAGAATTTTATAGCGCACCAGTGGAGCTGGAAGAATTTCCTTTTGCTGGAAATGCTTTTGAAGACGTGTGTAAGATTGGTGATCCTGTATGGAGATATTCAAATGATTAAGAGTGAAAAGCACACTTGACAACCAACTTTCCTTTTCTGAAAGTGAGTTTGGAATGCCTGCTTTCTTTTCCTGCCTGTTCAGTGCAGTTTTCAGGGTACGATGAGAGCGTTCAACTATAGCTTGACCTTGTGAATTATAAGGGATGCCAAACAGATGATGAATATCCCAAGTTTCACAAAACTTAGCAAAGCCTTTTGCACAATACGCTGGGGCATTGTCAGTTTTTATAGAATGAGGCTTGCCCATAACTGACATTGCACGAACAAGATGATTGCAAACATGTTTTACTTGCTCTCCTCTTTGAGGCGTAACCCAAAGGTAGCCAGAGTATGTGTCGACAGAGACATGCAGAAACTTCCAGGGTGAAAAAGGGGCAAAATGAGTTACATCCATTTGCCACAACTGATTTGCTTCCAGTCCACGGGGATTAACCCCAGGGCTGGGATGGCCAATCTGATTGGAGCATTGAGGACACTGCTGAATAATTGCACGCGCCTCTTCCAATGAAATTTGAAATTGGCGGCTAAGGGCTTTTGCATTTTGATGATGAAAAGCATGACTTTCTATAGGAGAGACAGGCAAAATCTTTAGCAAAGAATCTGCTTTTGCATTTCCATCTGAAATGAAACCTGGAAAAGGTTGGTGAGAGCGAATGTGCACTACAAAGAGTGGGTGAGAACGATTAGAAAGAAGCAGTTGCAAAGACAGGAAGAGACTCAACAAGTTATCATCTAATAAAGGACTTACATAACTGCCTTGCATTCTACATATGACGTTTGAAACATATAAGCTGTCAACAATCAAGTTAATTGGTTGTGAGGAAAAATAATGCAGAGCTTTTATAGCAGCTGCAAGTTCAGAACGCTGAGCAGACTTTTGTGGGAGAGTGTACAGGCTATGCCACTCCTCATTCTGTTGCCAAGCAACAACTCCTCTAGAAGGAGCCCCGTCAGTGAAAACAGTCAGGGCATTCAAAGGAACAGGGGACATGATAGAAGAGAAAGACATAGGGAATTGCTTGCTCATTTGCAGGCGCGTATCGGGTGGATTATGACAATCCACCTGACCCACAAAATCAGCGAACGCACACTGTAAATCCATGCTCGTGGAGAGAGCTGTTTCCCATTGTTCTAAAGGCATAGGGACAATAATTTGATTACAATCAACACCAAAAAGATGCTTACAACGTCGTCGTCCCTTGCTAATGAGCTGAGCAAGGAGATCCACTAAAGGGTTTACTGTGTTTCTTGGTGCATGATGTAAATAAAGCCATTCTAGTATATGAACTTTTGATGGACCTTTCTGAATAATTGCAGCAAAAGGTTGTACAGAATCCGTCATTATGACCAAATCAGGCATAACATTAGGAATCGCTCGATCCACCCAATGAATACGCATGAGTGCTTTCAACTGTGCAACAGTTTTGAGTTGATCAGAGTTCAAGGTGATTTGCTCACCTGGAGATTGATGGCCTTTTAAGGCTGAAAACAGTGGCCTTAGCACTTCAAGTGGGATTTTAAAATAAGGCCTTATCCAGTTAATATTTCCCAGCAATTGTTGCAGTTGTACATATTTCATTGTTTTTGAAATATGAAGTTCAGGGATTATTGGAATAGAATAACTAGCTATCATTTTATGTCCTAGATACTGAAAGGGGGGAGATTCCTGAACCTTCTCTGGAGCTATTTTTAAACCATACAAAGACAAACTGGTTATTAAATCATGTTTCCAATTAGGGGGAAGGACTGGAGAATAAAAAAGGATATCGTCCGTATAATGATGAATCTTAAGATGTGGGTACTTAAGACGAAAGGATTGAAGTGCCTTATCCACAAAATATTGGCACATAGTGGGGGAATTTATCATGCCTTGTGGCAGAACCTTCCAGTGATATCTCTTAGATGGTCTACAATTATTTAATTCTGGAATTGTAAAAGCAAAAAATTTGCGATCCTTTTCATGCAGGGGAATAGAGAAGAAGCAATCCTGCAGATCTATTATAGCCAATTGATATGAATGTGGAATCATATTTGGATTAGGCATACCACATTGCAAAGGCCCCATGGGTTCAATGATACCATTTATGGACCTCAGATCGTGCAAAAATCTATATTTCCCATTTTTCTTCTTAATTACGAAGACTGGGCTATTGAAAGGGCTGACAGAAGGTTCTATATGGTCAGCTAATAATTGCTGATCGACCAATTGTCTCAAAGCAATCAATTTCTCTGTAGTAAGAGGCCATTGCGGAATCCATATAGGATCAGTGGACTTCCAAGTAAGTGGAAGCACAAACTTACTCATTTATTTGAATCGTTGCTTGTAATTGTTGCAACAAATCTCTTCCCCACAAATTAAGATGGATTTTGAGCACACAGGGCTGAATATATGCAATAACTTCAGAGCTATCAGGCAAAGAGACAGGCAGCCATTGTGCGCTTTTGCAAGAAGTCTGATTGCCTCCCACGCCCCACACTTCAGGAGAAGTTTCAAGCGGCCAATTTTGTTCCCAAAAATTAATGGAAATGACCGAAACATCCGCACCAGTGTCTATCAGACCCTCTAATATTTTTCCATTGATTTTATACTTACGAAGGAGTTTCTCTCTTCCAATACGTTGGGTCACAGCTAGAAGCTGAGGGGAAAAAGATAAAGAGAGCTTGTGCAGATTAGTGTCAATAGCACAAACAACATCAGGTGGTGAAGGCAGCATCACCAAATGAGCAAAGGATTCACCCTTTGTTAACTGCATGGGCATATGGCTCCAAAATTGAACCATGATTGTGCCCACATAGTCAGGAGGCAAGGCACCTGGGATGACATGAATGCCTTGTTTTGCAGCAGAAAATTTAGGTAAAATTAAACCTGTGATATTAGAAGGAAGTGGACCTGCCATTTGGCTGGCCATGATTATGATTTCACCAGGCAATGCAGTGTTTTTGGTTTCTTGATTAATCAAATCAATGGCAAATTCAGAAGGCATATTTTTAGTAACTTTTGCAGCAGCAGAAACCAAAGGCTGACATCTCTCTATTCTTTGGGGCCCGAGAGACTGGGCCCACTGAAGTTTCCCTGAGACCTGCATTGATTCGCCCAATGATAGCCTTTCCCACACTTTGGACATTTTTTGGAAGGTCTGGTCGTGGTATTTGCATTATTATTCTTCTGTGCAGTCCCACCTTGGGCCTTGCACTGTTTTGCAAAATGACCTGGACGGTGACAATTATAACAGTTTCCTGTTTGTATCACGGAAGCGTGAAGTGCATTGGCAAACAAAGACATTGTATGAGATTGACTCCCTACTTCCGAACACGCTTTTATCAAATCTGCAAGGGAATATGTTGAACGGCTTATGATTGATTGCAGCATTTTTTTACAGTCTGTGTTAGAGTTCTCATAAGCCAATTTTTTTAGCAACTCACTTTGAGCCGTTTCATTATCAATCTGTCTGCAGATAGATTCCTTCAATCTATCCACAAATTGATGGTATGGCTCTGTATTCTGCTGTTTAACATTTACAAAAGAACTCAGTGGCTGTCCTGAGACAGGAATTTTACGAAATGCACGCTGCACGCAAGTTGCAGTGCGCTGAAGGTGTGAAGGTGACAACACGGCTTGGGCAGCCAGGGTCTCAAATGGAGGAGCGCCGAAAAGCTGGCTTGCTGTATGCGTTTGATCAGCCAGAGCGATGGCGGCATGTTTAAATTCATTTTCAAAAACTAAAAATTGCGCAGGAGATAACATCATCCTCATCAAATCTTTCCAGTCAATCGGAATTATTGTAAAAGAGGTAGAAATGCCCTCTATAATTCCCATTACATAAGAAGATTTAAGACCTGAATCACTAATGGCTTTCCTGAGATCTTTCATGACAGCATAAGGCAATTTTTCATGATAAACTTGCAATTGCTGACCTCCAGGAGCATTTTGATATGTGAGAGGAAAAATTAATGGCATTTCACCAGCCCATGCAGCTGTTTCTTCCAATGAAAAAAGCCCATCTTGCTTAGCCTGTAAAAGCCCAGCACGGACGGCTCCATATTGTTTTGGCAAAGCAGCATGGTCTAGAGACAAAGAGGAAGGGACAAAGGCATGCTGATTTGCTTGTTCAGGCAGAGAAGGGGGGCCGAGGGGGATGGGGGGGAATTTGTAAACTGAGACGACGCAGGAGCAAGGGAAGGAGAAAAGGGAGGGGGATTTTGGCTAGGTGATGAGGGAGACAAAGGGGGCAAAATCAGGGGGTATGGCGGGGGGGAAGTGATTTCTTCAGTTACCAGCAGTGAAGAAATTGAAAGAGAAGATTGTTCTAATTTCGCAATGGCGGTAGCACACTTTTGCCACGTGAGTAGGCAGCTGATTTGGGCACGTGGCTCAGAGAATAAAATTTTGCCGATTTTCTCCCATGTGCTAATTTGCAATGTGCCTTCTGCTTTATAAAAAGGACATTGATGATTTATTTCCTGCAGCAGCTGTTCAATCTCTTTTAGAGAAATTTGGACTTTGTCTATTGTCTGTCTTACTAACGAAAGAAGCTCTTTCGCGTGAGCCTTTTGCACCTTACTTAAATCCCCTCCCATACTAACGAATTAAGCGCTTTAGACTTTTTCCCAGTCGGATTAGTATGAGGAATGCTTTTGGCTCTAAAGGGATCTCTATTGGGATCTGATTACTTACCCTTCTTCAGGATCACGTCAAGGGGTCACCAGATGTGGATTTTGGGGGTCTGTAGAGATGAATAAAGACAGACAACGAGATATTTTCTTTCAGAGAGCTTGCGTGTGTGCCAGATGAAAGTGAGAGAGAGAGAGAGATTCTCTTTCTCCAGCCTCACAGCATCTCCTTTTATTCAAAGTTACAAGAAGCATGGCCACGAATGTGCTAGTGGCTGATTGGCTCAATACAAGACAAAGAAACTGAAATCCTATTGGCTCATTTGTATGTAAGGCGGGCTTACATAGCTCCATAGATCTTTGGCACATGAAAGACAGAATGTTAGAGCTGTATTTAGACAGGCATATAAACTCTTAATCCACCTATGACTTAAGATTGATAATGTTATGACTAAGGTGTTTACTAATGTTTAGATTGTTATATAAACTCACACAATTAATTATACATTGAGGATTAACACATCATTGTGATTTACACATCATTGTGAACTAAAGGTGAACTAAAAGAGACAAGTGTGGTATGTAAGGAATGATATACAAAAGGATCTGTGCCAGGCACAGACCTTTAGCCTTGTGCGTGAAAGAGAGGGAGAGAAGCGTGATTGATTATAAACAGGTCTTATAGTCTGTTTTAGAAGCAAAGGGAAGATAGAAATAATTCCCAGAAATGCAGGAGGAAAGGAACCAATGTTTTACTATACTAGGCACATAGAAATAACATGTCTACAATATGTTTGGGTTTGATGTGATGTTTTAAGAGTATTTCATTTCTCTTTGCAATTGTGATAATTTGTGTTGTTAGCCACTGCATGCTTGCTCCCATTGAGAGGAAGGGTCAGATTAAGTTCTAGGAAATAAATATATAATAAATATAAACATCTACTTGCCCTCTTAGAAGTACCAATTCAAGTGTACATCAGTTTGTTATTAGGCAGAAGTGTGCTATGTAGCTCAGGTGTGGTGTCATGTATGCTCTGCCTGGATCTAATTGGATCTGGAGGTTGAAGTATGATCCTGCTGCCAAAGAGAGACTTAGAAGGTTTTAAGAGGCACCACTGGGATCTCTTTTTTGTTTTTTGTTCTTGTTCTACGCGTTGGCTTTATAAGATACAGTTCTCTCCTATACTGTTCAGCTTGAAGAGAGAGCGATTTTATTTGGCCCCACGTCACTGGGGGATTGCGATGTCCCCGCTTACGAGTCCTGGGGGGGCTGGACGTCACGTCGCGGGTGATCTGGAGTTGGTGGTTGAATTGAGGCAGTGGATCCGGAAGAACCTGTCGCCACGCCATGGTGCAGCCGAATACAACGTGCAGGAACCCACCGAGCACCCTGTGGAGTAGAAACTGCAGCGTAACCCTTACCCCATGTAATTAATTTCACTGGTTCACTCCACTCATTGGAGGGTAGAATTTTATAGCGCACCAGTGGAGCTGGAAGAATTTCCTTTTGCTGGAAATGCTTTTGAAGACGTGTGTAAGATTGGTGATCCTGTATGGAGATATTCAAATGATTAAGAGTGAAAAGCACACTTGACAACCAACTTTCCTTTTCTGAAAGTGAGTTTGGAATGCCTGCTTTCTTTTCCTGCCTGTTCAGTGCAGTTTTCAGGGTACGATGAGAGCGTTCAACTATAGCTTGACCTTGTGAATTATAAGGGATGCCAAACAGATGATGAATATCCCAAGTTTCACAAAACTTAGCAAAGCCTTTTGCACAATACGCTGGGGCATTGTCAGTTTTTATAGAATGAGGCTTGCCCATAACTGACATTGCACGAACAAGATGATTGCAAACATGTTTTACTTGCTCTCCTCTTTGAGGCGTAACCCAAAGGTAGCCAGAGTATGTGTCGACAGAGACATGCAGAAACTTCCAGGGTGAAAAAGGGGCAAAATGAGTTACATCCATTTGCCACAACTGATTTGCTTCCAGTCCACGGGGATTAACCCCAGGGCTGGGATGGCCAATCTGATTGGAGCATTGAGGACACTGCTGAATAATTGCACGCGCCTCTTCCAATGAAATTTGAAATTGGCGGCTAAGGGCTTTTGCATTTTGATGATGAAAAGCATGACTTTCTATAGGAGAGACAGGCAAAATCTTTAGCAAAGAATCTGCTTTTGCATTTCCATCTGAAATGAAACCTGGAAAAGGTTGGTGAGAGCGAATGTGCACTACAAAGAGTGGGTGAGAACGATTAGAAAGAAGCAGTTGCAAAGACAGGAAGAGACTCAACAAGTTATCATCTAATAAAGGACTTACATAACTGCCTTGCATTCTACATATGACGTTTGAAACATATAAGCTGTCAACAATCAAGTTAATTGGTTGTGAGGAAAAATAATGCAGAGCTTTTATAGCAGCTGCAAGTTCAGAACGCTGAGCAGACTTTTGTGGGAGAGTGTACAGGCTATGCCACTCCTCATTCTGTTGCCAAGCAACAACTCCTCTAGAAGGAGCCCCGTCAGTGAAAACAGTCAGGGCATTCAAAGGAACAGGGGACATGATAGAAGAGAAAGACATAGGGAATTGCTTGCTCATTTGCAGGCGCGTATCGGGTGGATTATGACAATCCACCTGACCCACAAAATCAGCGAACGCACACTGTAAATCCATGCTCGTGGAGAGAGCTGTTTCCCATTGTTCTAAAGGCATAGGGACAATAATTTGATTACAATCAACACCAAAAAGATGCTTACAACGTCGTCGTCCCTTGCTAATGAGCTGAGCAAGGAGATCCACTAAAGGGTTTACTGTGTTTCTTGGTGCATGATGTAAATAAAGCCATTCTAGTATATGAACTTTTGATGGACCTTTCTGAATAATTGCAGCAAAAGGTTGTACAGAATCCGTCATTATGACCAAATCAGGCATAACATTAGGAATCGCTCGATCCACCCAATGAATACGCATGAGTGCTTTCAACTGTGCAACAGTTTTGAGTTGATCAGAGTTCAAGGTGATTTGCTCACCTGGAGATTGATGGCCTTTTAAGGCTGAAAACAGTGGCCTTAGCACTTCAAGTGGGATTTTAAAATAAGGCCTTATCCAGTTAATATTTCCCAGCAATTGTTGCAGTTGTACATATTTCATTGTTTTTGAAATATGAAGTTCAGGGATTATTGGAATAGAATAACTAGCTATCATTTTATGTCCTAGATACTGAAAGGGGGGAGATTCCTGAACCTTCTCTGGAGCTATTTTTAAACCATACAAAGACAAACTGGTTATTAAATCATGTTTCCAATTAGGGGGAAGGACTGGAGAATAAAAAAGGATATCGTCCGTATAATGATGAATCTTAAGATGTGGGTACTTAAGACGAAAGGATTGAAGTGCCTTATCCACAAAATATTGGCACATAGTGGGGGAATTTATCATGCCTTGTGGCAGAACCTTCCAGTGATATCTCTTAGATGGTCTACAATTATTTAATTCTGGAATTGTAAAAGCAAAAAATTTGCGATCCTTTTCATGCAGGGGAATAGAGAAGAAGCAATCCTGCAGATCTATTATAGCCAATTGATATGAATGTGGAATCATATTTGGATTAGGCATACCACATTGCAAAGGCCCCATGGGTTCAATGATACCATTTATGGACCTCAGATCGTGCAAAAATCTATATTTCCCATTTTTCTTCTTAATTACGAAGACTGGGCTATTGAAAGGGCTGACAGAAGGTTCTATATGGTCAGCTAATAATTGCTGATCGACCAATTGTCTCAAAGCAATCAATTTCTCTGTAGTAAGAGGCCATTGCGGAATCCATATAGGATCAGTGGACTTCCAAGTAAGTGGAAGCACAAACTTACTCATTTATTTGAATCGTTGCTTGTAATTGTTGCAACAAATCTCTTCCCCACAAATTAAGATGGATTTTGAGCACACAGGGCTGAATATATGCAATAACTTCAGAGCTATCAGGCAAAGAGACAGGCAGCCATTGTGCGCTTTTGCAAGAAGTCTGATTGCCTCCCACGCCCCACACTTCAGGAGAAGTTTCAAGCGGCCAATTTTGTTCCCAAAAATTAATGGAAATGACCGAAACATCCGCACCAGTGTCTATCAGACCCTCTAATATTTTTCCATTGATTTTATACTTACGAAGGAGTTTCTCTCTTCCAATACGTTGGGTCACAGCTAGAAGCTGAGGGGAAAAAGATAAAGAGAGCTTGTGCAGATTAGTGTCAATAGCACAAACAACATCAGGTGGTGAAGGCAGCATCACCAAATGAGCAAAGGATTCACCCTTTGTTAACTGCATGGGCATATGGCTCCAAAATTGAACCATGATTGTGCCCACATAGTCAGGAGGCAAGGCACCTGGGATGACATGAATGCCTTGTTTTGCAGCAGAAAATTTAGGTAAAATTAAACCTGTGATATTAGAAGGAAGTGGACCTGCCATTTGGCTGGCCATGATTATGATTTCACCAGGCAATGCAGTGTTTTTGGTTTCTTGATTAATCAAATCAATGGCAAATTCAGAAGGCATATTTTTAGTAACTTTTGCAGCAGCAGAAACCAAAGGCTGACATCTCTCTATTCTTTGGGGCCCGAGAGACTGGGCCCACTGAAGTTTCCCTGAGACCTGCATTGATTCGCCCAATGATAGCCTTTCCCACACTTTGGACATTTTTTGGAAGGTCTGGTCGTGGTATTTGCATTATTATTCTTCTGTGCAGTCCCACCTTGGGCCTTGCACTGTTTTGCAAAATGACCTGGACGGTGACAATTATAACAGTTTCCTGTTTGTATCACGGAAGCGTGAAGTGCATTGGCAAACAAAGACATTGTATGAGATTGACTCCCTACTTCCGAACACGCTTTTATCAAATCTGCAAGGGAATATGTTGAACGGCTTATGATTGATTGCAGCATTTTTTTACAGTCTGTGTTAGAGTTCTCATAAGCCAATTTTTTTAGCAACTCACTTTGAGCCGTTTCATTATCAATCTGTCTGCAGATAGATTCCTTCAATCTATCCACAAATTGATGGTATGGCTCTGTATTCTGCTGTTTAACATTTACAAAAGAACTCAGTGGCTGTCCTGAGACAGGAATTTTACGAAATGCACGCTGCACGCAAGTTGCAGTGCGCTGAAGGTGTGAAGGTGACAACACGGCTTGGGCAGCCAGGGTCTCAAATGGAGGAGCGCCGAAAAGCTGGCTTGCTGTATGCGTTTGATCAGCCAGAGCGATGGCGGCATGTTTAAATTCATTTTCAAAAACTAAAAATTGCGCAGGAGATAACATCATCCTCATCAAATCTTTCCAGTCAATCGGAATTATTGTAAAAGAGGTAGAAATGCCCTCTATAATTCCCATTACATAAGAAGATTTAAGACCTGAATCACTAATGGCTTTCCTGAGATCTTTCATGACAGCATAAGGCAATTTTTCATGATAAACTTGCAATTGCTGACCTCCAGGAGCATTTTGATATGTGAGAGGAAAAATTAATGGCATTTCACCAGCCCATGCAGCTGTTTCTTCCAATGAAAAAAGCCCATCTTGCTTAGCCTGTAAAAGCCCAGCACGGACGGCTCCATATTGTTTTGGCAAAGCAGCATGGTCTAGAGACAAAGAGGAAGGGACAAAGGCATGCTGATTTGCTTGTTCAGGCAGAGAAGGGGGGCCGAGGGGGATGGGGGGGAATTTGTAAACTGAGACGACGCAGGAGCAAGGGAAGGAGAAAAGGGAGGGGGATTTTGGCTAGGTGATGAGGGAGACAAAGGGGGCAAAATCAGGGGGTATGGCGGGGGGGAAGTGATTTCTTCAGTTACCAGCAGTGAAGAAATTGAAAGAGAAGATTGTTCTAATTTCGCAATGGCGGTAGCACACTTTTGCCACGTGAGTAGGCAGCTGATTTGGGCACGTGGCTCAGAGAATAAAATTTTGCCGATTTTCTCCCATGTGCTAATTTGCAATGTGCCTTCTGCTTTATAAAAAGGACATTGATGATTTATTTCCTGCAGCAGCTGTTCAATCTCTTTTAGAGAAATTTGGACTTTGTCTATTGTCTGTCTTACTAACGAAAGAAGCTCTTTCGCGTGAGCCTTTTGCACCTTACTTAAATCCCCTCCCATACTAACGAATTAAGCGCTTTAGACTTTTTCCCAGTCGGATTAGTATGAGGAATGCTTTTGGCTCTAAAGGGATCTCTATTGGGATCTGATTACTTACCCTTCTTCAGGATCACGTCAAGGGGTCACCAGATGTGGATTTTGGGGGTCTGTAGAGATGAATAAAGACAGACAACGAGATATTTTCTTTCAGAGAGCTTGCGTGTGTGCCAGATGAAAGTGAGAGAGAGAGAGAGATTCTCTTTCTCCAGCCTCACAGCATCTCCTTTTATTCAAAGTTACAACAAGCATGGCCACGAATGTGCTAGTGGCTGATTGGCTCAATACAAGACAAAGAAACTGAAATCCTATTGGCTCATTTGTATGTAAGGCGGGCTTACATAGCTCCATAGATCTTTGGCACATGAAAGACAGAATGTTAGAGCTGTATTTAGACAGGCATATAAACTCTTAATCCACCTATGACTTAAGATTGATAATGTTATGACTAAGGTGTTTACTAATGTTTAGATTGTTATATAAACTCACACAATTAATTATACATTGAGGATTAACACATCATTGTGATTTACACATCATTGTGAACTAAAGGTGAACTAAAAGAGACAAGTGTGGTATGTAAGGAATGATATACAAAAGGATCTGTGCCAGGCACAGACCTTTAGCCTTGTGCGTGAAAGAGAGGGAGAGAAGCGTGATTGATTATAAACAGGTCTTATAGTCTGTTTTAGAAGCAAAGGGAAGATAGAAATAATTCCCAGAAATGCAGGAGGAAAGGAACCAATGTTTTACTATACTAGGCACATAGAAATAACATGTCTACAATATGTTTGGGTTTGATGTGATGTTTTAAGAGTATTTCATTTCTCTTTGCAATTGTGATAATTTGTGTTGTTAGCCACTGCATGCTTGCTCCCATTGAGAGGAAGGGTCAGATTAAGTTCTAGGAAATAAATATATAATAAATATAAACATCTACTTGCCCTCTTAGAAGTACCAATTCAAGTGTACATCAGTTTGTTATTAGGCAGAAGTGTGCTATGTAGCTCAGGTGTGGTGTCATGTATGCTCTGCCTGGATCTAATTGGATCTGGAGGTTGAAGTATGATCCTGCTGCCAAAGAGAGACTTAGAAGGTTTTAAGAGGCACCACTGGGATCTCTTTTTTGTTTTTTGTTCTTGTTCTACGCGTTGGCTTTATAAGATACAGGATGAGTGAACAAACATGGAGAAGTGATATTATAATGGCAGGTCTCCTCCCGAAAGAAGAATCTACATGCATTTATACTCAATGTTTGCTTGGAATCCACAACATGTACATCTGCACATGCATAGGATTTTCTCCAGGCAACTGGGTACCTAGAGAAAGACTACCCAACTGCTGAGAGAAACACCTGCGTACATACTGTTGTACATGCGTGGACTATTTATTTATTTACCTGTTTAGTTATTTAAAACAGGAATAAGTAACCTGTGGCCCTCCAGATGTTGTTGTACTGAAAATCCTATGACTGTTGCTTACCATGGCCAGTGGTCAAGGGTGTTGGGAGCTGCAGTTCAGCAACATCTGGAGAGCCACAGCTTTCCTATCCCTGATTTCAGAGATTTAGACATCACCCTGCAAAACTTCCAGGTCAGTTTGCATGAGCAGAATAAAGCACAAAAATCTCTGCACCGCTGTCTCCCAGAACCAGGAGCGGACTGAAAAGGGTAACAAGAAGCCGAAAGCACCAGCCTGAAGATGACGAGTGAGACCTCGTCGAAACGTCGCCCAGACACCCCGACTCTTACACGGGAAGACACCCGAAGACACCAAAACCTGCATTCCTGTACCCGTGAAAATCTACGAAAGCAAATATATATATATATATATATATATATATATATATATATATATATATATAGATTTCTGAGTATACAAAAATACGTTCTTTGTCTCTTTTTCAAGTTGGTTTTCTACAGATCAGTTTCATTTGTTGTGAGACTTTAGTATCACATACAATGTTAGGTTAGGAAGAAAAGCGGGGGAGGGGAAAAATTAAGTATAGTTATAGCATTCAGCTGAGTGCACTTAGTTCACTCCTCTCTCATCCCTTCCACCCAGTTATGGTTTCTCCAGCTGGAGGAAGAGGAAGCAGTAGCAGTCAGGTAAGTAAGTAGGGACGCAGGTGGCGCTGTGGTCTAAACCTCTGAGCCTGGGCTTGCCGATCAAAAGGTCGGCAGTTCGAATCCCCTCAATGGGGTGAACTCCTGTTGCTTCGTCCCAGCTCCTGCCAACCTAGCAGTCCAAAAGTGCAAATAGGTTAATAGGTACCACTCCGGTGGGAAGGTAAACGGTGTTTCTGTGTTGGTTGCACCAGAAGCGGCTTAGTCATGCTGGCCACGTGACCCGGAAAAACTGTCTGTGGACAAACGCCGGCACCCTCAGCCTGTAAAGCGAGATGAGCGCTACAACCCCAGAGTTGTTCGCGACTGGACTTAACTGTCAGGGGTCCCCTTTATCTTTACCTTTTTAAGTAAGTAGGGACAGGCAATACTGATTTCCTACTGTTTGATTCACTGGCATGCAAGTGGATTTTTGGTCCTAAAACCAGACACAAGAACTTCAAATGAGCCCTGCTGAATTGGACTAAAGTCCCACCCAGGCCAGCATACTGCTCCCAGAGAGGTCAACCATGGAAAGCCTGAAGAAGGACATGAGCACTCTTCTCACTTGTGATTCCCAACAACTGGTATTGAGACAGGCACGGAACCTCTGATACTGGTGATAATATATAGCCATTATGCAGCCATCAATAGCCGTATTATCCATTAATCTGTTAAACCCTCTTATAAAGCCATCCAAGCTGGTGGTCATCACCACATCTTGTGTTACCAGATTCCCTAATTTAACTATGCACTGAGTGAGGAAGTACTTCCTTTTGTCAATCCTGAAACTGCCCCGTTCCGTTTTCTTGGATGAATATATCTCTTCTGCCTGTTATATGTTTACAGAGATACAATTCAAGCTGAATTATTCGGAATTTTTTTTGCTTAGCCTTACCTTTGTTGTCATCCTTGTTATTTAGTTTGCTATCGATTGATGTGTGCATGTTAAAGAAAAGGAACCAAATTTATATCCCATTGGTTCAGTGAAATGGAAATCTGTCTCCAGTGCTCAAGACTTAATTAGGACTGCACAGAGTGGGTGGATATAAATATTACTTACAGGTCACATCTTCATGGGAAAGCTTCTGAGGCTTTTTCTATCTGAAGCGCCTTCTGTCATTGCTTTCTACATTCACATCAGGAGTTTTCAACACTTGGCCACAATTTCTCAGGATGGATTAATGCAGGGGTGGAAACCTGTGGGAATGCCAATGTTGTTGGCCCTGGCACCCCAGACACTGGCAAACAAAGCAGTTTCTGTGCCAAAAGTGGGCCTAACCCCCGATTGAAATGAATCTAGAACATTGGTTTCCTCCAAGAGCACCTAGATCTGGTCCATAACCATCCACTCAGGAACCTTGCCCAAGAAGAGGAGATTCGCAACTGGCCAGTAGTTATTTACATTTTCTGAGTCCAGGGAGGGTTTCTTAAGGAGTGGTTTTACCACCGCCACTTTCAAACAGGCGGGAACCACCCCCTCTTGTAAGGAGGCATAGATCACCTCTCTGACCCAGTCAGGTGTCTCCGCCCTGCTAGTTTTTATCCGCCACAAGGGGCAAGGGTCCAAAGCGCAAGTTGTCAGTTTGACTGGTCCAAGCACCTTGTTCGCATCCTTGAGCCCACTACCCCTCCCCTAACACCCCAAGAGTGGATATATCAACAAAGACACAAAGCCTGCCTTGAGATTTTTCTTCAAATCCCTCTTGTGGGGAGAGTGCTGTTTCCATCAGGTCCCCCTTGCAGGTTTCCCACAGGCATCTGGATGGCCACTGTGAGAACAGGATACTGGACTAGATGGGTCACTGGCCTGTCTATGTGAATTAACTACTTTAAAAGCAACTTTTTAGGTCTTGCCTTCAAGGAATTGGGAATCCCACCTCTGTCGCCAGATAGAACAGGACAAAGGTTTCAATGCAAAGCATCCTATACTGACGTAGAAAGAAAACTTGAGTCATTTTTGAGCCACATGGGAGAACCATCCCAGGAAAGTCTTGGGTGATCTCCAAGTGTTCTCTTCTCTTTAATTTATATAGTGTCTTATTTTTTATTCTCTCTTCTTCTTTTTACACTTTTGTGTGCGAAAACTGGTGTAGAATGTATATGCCGATGAACTCATGCTCTTTCATGTAAATATTTTTTTTGGCACTCCCACCCATTCCTTGTAAATGCTTAGATTCTCATTTTCTCCACACTGTTAAGGGGCGGATGTGCTTGGTTTATTTTTAATTTTTAATTTGTACTGTGGCGCTGTGGGTTAAACCACAGAGCCTAGGACTTGCTGATCAGAAAGTTGGTGGTTTGAATCCCCACGACAGGGTGAGCTCCCATTGCTCGGTCCCTGCTCCTGCCAACCTAGCAGTTCGAAAGCACTTCAGAGTGCAAGTAGATATATAGGTACCGCTCCGGCAGCAAGGTAAACGGCATTTCCGTGTGCTGCTCTGGTTCGCCAGAAGCAGCTTAGTCATGCTGGCCACATGACCCAGAAGCTGTACTCCGGCTCCCTCGGCCAATAAAGCGAGATGAGCACCACAACCCCAGAGTTGGCCATAACTGGACCTAATGGTGAGGGGTCCCTTTACCTCTACCTTACTGACTTAGAATGATAGAATTGTAGAGTTGGAAGAGACCATGAGGACCATCTAATCCAACCCTCTGCAAAGCAGGAATCCTGTCCATAGCTGTCCCTGTGTGGGCTTAACAACCAACTTTCTGGTTAACAGCCAGCTACACTGACCCATTGTGTCACAGGAGGGCTTGCCCATCTGTGTTATAATCTGGCCCCTTAATCCAAATCCTCACTGGGCCTTCTATTCAGCAGCTAGAATTGCCGGCTGGCATTTTAGTTATTTTTCTGTGCTTCATTGCCCGCCTTTAAAATAAAATAAGAAATAAGAAGCATTAGCAAAATATTTAAAAGATAATGAGGAATGATCGTGCTAATAGCTGCTATTGAAATAATTATGTGAATGCATTTCAGTTAAAACTCACACAAATCCCTGGGGTTATTTTAAACTGTAGACTTGTATGAATTACAACAAAGATATGCATGAGCAGCCTCTGTATTTCTTCTACCCATGTGTCACTTCAGCTGCTTTGATGCTCGTTCCACCAGGAGGAACCAAACCTAAATGAACATCCCTGATAGCTAACAAACCCTTCCCTTAAAACCAAGCTTTATCCAAGCCTGCACTGTGAAATGCACCCTGGTGCACACAGAGAGAGGTTAGCTGATTGAGATGCAAGAAACACAAAAGCAGAGAGATGGTGAAGAATGGTCTCCGCTCCCTCTTTATCAATACAAGACAACACGATGGAATTGCCTTCTTTTTTTAACAACAACAAAATCAAAAGAACATGATTTATTCATTAGCTCCATTTATCAATATGGGCAAAGATTAGCGGAGAATGTAAAATAATTTCTTATTGATTTACTTTTTTATTATCAGAGGGTGATACCATTTTGACTGCAAGTGGCAAAAAAATCAAAAGTAGAAGGGCACCATTTTCAAGTGAGGTCATTCTTCAAGTGTGGATTCTTATATAGCCAAAAATAGCACCATCCATGCACAAAGGGGTCCATGCACCAGCAGGGTTGGGCTCCTGAAAGTACCAAAATCATGGTAGCTGTGAATACAGTGCCCACACAGAGGCACCAATTTGCGCAAATGGCACATGCCATTGTGACATGTGAACTGCTTAATGTTTGGTTTGCTATGTTAAGGTAAAATCTGCCATTGATAAATGATAAGACGGTGGTGCTTCTATGCAGCCGTGGAGATCTGCATGACGAAAGGATTTCCCATGATCTTTGATGTCAGGACTCAGGAGCAGCTCCACATGTGCCTGCGTTCCCATTGAACACTCAGAACTTTCTTCGACATGAAGAAGAAGTGGAAGCTCCCTGATGGGCAGAGTTCTGCATACATCGCATTGCTCCACTGTGTACTACACAAAAGCTGCTGGATTGCAACAGCCCCACAAAGGAACCTGACCTAAATAATGAGCTTTCAGCTCTAGACATCTAGAGATATTGGTTCTGGCACACAGATGGGATGGTTTGATTTGCTGTAGCACAAGTGACTGGGCAATAGCTGTAGGCCCATTCTTTTCTTTTGGCATATTAAGCCATAATCAATAGCTCCCCCTTTGTTTGCACAACATTTGAAATCCCTGGAGGCTCATGCAAAGCTCATTTGTTTCCCCCCTTTTGTTGCTAAATCATATTTCAAAATGCTCCCAGAGATTCAGATGACAGTTCTGAAATTGCCCTGCTGGGTTTTCAAAAGTCCACCCACTTGTTGAAAGTGACAAACTGCCTTGTGAGGTGCCTGAAGGAAGACCTTGTACACTTCAGGTTTTTATGTGGCTAAATCATCTATATAATTGCTGGCCGTTATAAAGTCTCTTGGAAATAAATGTCAACTAATTGGACAGTAAATATCATCTGGCATCGATTATTACAATGTACGCAAATGGCTTGCTTGGACGAGACCCTTTATGAAGAAATGGTAGGAGGCCGCTTGAGATTTTGCAGGTTATTGTTTTCACTCGGGTCATAATGAAATCAAGACTACACCCACCCAAACACACACAAAAGCAAGTATACAGAAGGAGTTAAAAAAGTCAGAACCCTAAAATTCACAAATTTGTAACAAAAAAAAAAAGCATTAAATGTCTATCATATAATGTCTTGATTTCTCTGCTGTTGATACAAATGAAGCTCCATTTTCTATTACCGACTTAGACAACTTTGGTTTTCTGCTGACTAGTCCCCAAGAACTTCACAAACCTCTTTCAAAGCACTGGACAAGAGGATGTCTTCAGAAGCTCTCCTCAAAGTACTATGATGTACTGTGCTTGGGATCAGCAAACAACCTTTTGGCTGAGCCAGGTTTTCACCTGCCCCACACCTGACTTCATATATGACATCAGGCATAGGGCAGGTAGGCGTGACTTCACCAAAATGACCTTGAGACTCAAATGGGGAGGTTTGGTGGGCTTAATAAGGTGTACAGGCCGAAGGTTCCCACCTGTGGTTTAAAGCTGAAGAGCTTTGCTTTGTCTTCTCCAAGATTTGCTTTGTGATGACAAATATAATTGGGCAAAAATCATTAGTTACCCCTTTCACACAGAGTGGCAACTTGTGCTATTGTTATAGCATAATGACCCAGCTCAAAGGTATGGGACCTTCCCCTTGAATGCTGCCTGTACATTGTCACCCTCCAAGGGGGATGTCACTAAATGTGTGGAACCTCTCTGAGTTTCACCACTTGTTTTGATTGTGAGCCTTTCAGACAAATATCTAGAATACACAGTTCTTCCTAATTCACTTCCTTATATTTATATCCCCTCTTTCTTCTGTCATGGAATCTGAGTCGGTGTGCATGTGCTCATCCAGCGACTGACAAAACTTAGACTTGTTTAGCTCTAGCAAAGTGGTAGTTTCATGTGCCTTCAGATCACACCTGGGGCCCATAGGAAGCCATATAGTCATTAGGAAGACACCCATCACTCACTTGTGTTAATTACAGCCCCAGCAGGCGCTTGGAGGAGCCATTTGGTTTGTTAAGAGAAATGACTGGATTATATGTTCATGCACTGATGTTGCCTTACTAACATTGGCTGTGTTGCTTATTGTTCACTCTGTAAGTTTGTTAATCAGTTGGGTTCTTACAAAAGCAACAAGAATCTTGAGAGTCCTCTCTTCACAAATGTATTGTATAAAGGCTACCCCAAACATTTCACTGCTCCAAAAAGTGGGGAACAGAAGAATACTGAGATGGCTGCTGACAGACTGTCAAGCTGGTGTTTGCTAATTAACAGAGAAAGTCCTTCAGTAGGAGTTAAGGGTCAGAGGATAATCGCTTGAGAAGGTAATTCACCTGCTTGGGTGGGATCTAAAGTTGGAGGGAGAGAGATTGAATTTGAAAGGCTGTGAATCGATTGAAGCAGAAGCAGCTCTCTTTTATTTGGGGACCAGAGGCCGGTTCAGCAGCTGCACTGTACACTTTAAGGAATATATTCATTTCCACTATGTTCTGCTTGTTTATTGAGAAATACAACAAATGCTACAAAGGTGCCTTAAATATCTTGCGTTCTCTCTCTCATGCAAGGGAATTTGTACCCTGTTACACCAGCCCTAGATCTTCTAAGCCTATATTGACAGAGCATGATGGTTAGGGAGCACAGGATCGTTCTATAAGAGATGGCTTCTGAAGTAGAAGTAATAAAAACAACAATTCATAGGGCATGATCTTCTTTGGGGGTCATCCAGAAAACCTGTTTATTCAGCATTCATCCTGATTTGCTTGCACAAAGCTTGCACAGTGATTAGATTATGTCCACCCTTTCTTGAACATTTGTTCTGATTTGTTTAAAGGTAAAGGTACCCCTGCCCGAACGGGCCAGTCTTGACAGACTGTGGGGTTTGTGCGCCCATCTCACATCTATTGGCCGGGGGCCAGCGCTGTCCGGAGACACTTCCGGGTCACGTGGCCAGCGTGACATCGCTGCTCTGGCGAGCCAGAGCCGCACACGGAACGCCGTTTACCTTCCCGCTGGTAAGCGGTACCTATTTATCTACTTGCACCCGGGGGTGCTTTCGAACTGCTAGGTTGGCAGGCGCTGGGACCGAGCAGCGGGAGCGCACCCCGCCGCGGGGATTCGAACTGCCGACCTTTCGATCGGCAAGCCCTAGGCGTTGAGGCTTTAGCCCACAGCGCCACCCGCATCCCACATCTGATTTGTTTACAGGACAGTTATATGGCAATGAGCATTCATCCTGCATTCATCTTGATTTGCTTGCAAGGTGTTTATGTCATCCCATTAATCATTCGTTTATCCCACAATTTTAAATGCATTTCTCTGTGACTTTTAAAGTCTTTCATTTTTTTTAAAAAATGGTGGGTTTTTTTGTTTGTTTTTTTTTTGTTTTGCAGTAGGATGACAGAGCTTTAATCCACTTTTAATTGTCCAAATCTTTAACTGGTATGCACTTGAATCCATTCCACAAAATACTGATGGTGGTCTGGAGCAGGGCTGGCACATACATGAGGCAAGGTGGAGAGACTGCCTTAGATGGCAGCCCTGGGGCAGCAGATCCTGATGTTGACCTTTCTCCCCTCCTTGCAACTTCTTCTCTCACCCCTTCTTCCCTAGCAGGGAGGGGGCATCATCATTTAGAGTCTGCCTCAGGGCCCAAAATGTCCTCAGGGACCTGATTTGAAGAGCACACTGATACTGTGAGCTTGTGTGTGTGTGTGTGTGTGTGTGTGTGTGCATGTTTTCAATAAGACTTCGTAAAATGCTGTTTGCCTCACCTACATGCTTCCATGGGCATGTCATTAGAATGTGGGGGGAGGCATAGGAAAGGGGATGCCTCCAGTTTCCTTATCCAACTCTCCCTCTCTGTGCTTTGAAATTCACTTGTTATCTGAGCCCAGCTAACATCCTTTGGCAGAGAAGATTTTCCAGATGCAGGAAGTGTGTCTGCTGGGTGAGTGGATCATACAGTTGGTGTGAAGATTTTGCAGCAGTCATCGCTACCAAATACATTTCTAAAGACTAATATTTCATAATTTAATTTACATAATTTTCATGACCACAATCTTGATAATCAAACACACTTATAAAACTACCAGAGCAAAATAGGACTACGTTATATATTCCATCTCTGGCTGTCATTGCCAACTGTGGGCAGGGAAATATCAAGTGTTCTGATGACATATAGCCTCGTAACCAATAATCTGAAGCTTCTCTTTCATAAAATGGTCCTGCAGCATAACAAAAACAGACGTGAGAAGTATTGACCTTTAAATGTTTAGTCAATTGTAGCAGAGATTTTTTTAAAAACAACAGTTCACTTCCCATCATGGATAGTATTGTGAATTTGTGCAACTGTTAAGGTATTATCAGAACAAAGTAAGGAAGCAATAGTAAGCAGCCACCCTTCCTTAAGAACAGACTACAGATGATGTTAATTTAGCAGAATTCCTACCCAAATCTTTTTTCTTTTTCTTTCCCCCCTGCATCATGGTAAAACTGAGTGGAGAGATTTGAATGTTCATAGGATTTAATTCCAAGCCCATTGGATTCATTGGATTCATTGACTTCAATTACTTGTAAATAAACCTTGCGTTGGAGGATGGCAGTATTTTATTGCTTCAGTGTCTAAAGAGAAATACTGGGTGACATTTTCAAACTGTATATATTATGAGTGTCAGTGTGCCTGCCTGTGCATTTGAAAATACAATTTCAAAAAAATCAAATGAATATTAAAAAAGAAAAAAAAAAACAAAGTGGAAAGGAAGACTCAAGATCTGTATTTTGCTTTGCTTGACTTTGCCTCCTGGAGGGTAGCCAGCTTATTATACCTTGAGAAATTCAGATTCACACATGTCTACCATCACAATTCAATGTCGAAACAATAGTGGGTTTTGGCTGTCAACAAAGTTGGGAATTTTCCAGCTTTAAATAAGTGAAAGTTATTAGTACTCAGATCCAGAGGTTCTGGTGTGCACACATGAGCTCAGATGGAGTAACATGTGACATGGGGCCGCTCCATTCATCCATCAAGTACTGGAGAATTCTCTTTTGTGTGGATCCCCACGCCTTGTGTGGAGCGACACGTACATTGGAGCCTTAGGAAGCTTTAGATCACAACCTGTCCACTGCGCACAGCAAGCTGAAATACCGATATTGAAAGTCTTCATATCCAACTTAAGTAGGCAGGAAAGTGGAAAAAAACCACACACAAAGCTCAATCTGGTCATTGGAAGGTGTTATGGTTCTGTTTAAGCTAAAGGTAACTGATTTTATTTCTTTTCTGTTTAGTAACAAATGCTTTCTCACCCAGAAACATGGTACCGTCTAAGAAATGTCAGAAGATGCAGTACTTTTTCTTGTAATGAACCTAAAAGTACTATAGTGACTGACTTTACTATTATTATTTTTTAAGAAAAAAATATATTGTAAGGCATTTGTTTTAGACTATCACACTATCTTTTATTCTTCCATTTATAAACACATTTCTCTGGTGTACTGGCAGAGGAAGAGAGGGGCGGGGGGAGCATACTGCCCCCCGGCACCACGATCCCGGTGGGGCGCCATCGCAGGCAGTGCACCACGCCTCCAGGATGCATGCCACGCCCCCTGGGACATGTGCCAGCCACACCCCCGCCTGCTCTCCGCCACTGCTCTGGTGAGCTATGTTAGAATTAAAAATGCTGCCTATGAAACAGGATGGTGCTGCCTCTCACAGTTCAGAAACTGACTGGACCTGAAGCCAAATTTTACTTCAAGATGAGGGATGGGGCAATGTCTTCCAGTGCACCTGAAGGCAGCAGGTGGACTGAGAGGCGCAGATTGTGAGGTGTATGCACAGCTCTGTCCTACAACAGCTTTTAGCTGCTCCCTGCCCCATGTCAACAGCTGCCTAAGACAGCTGCTTCACTCTGCCCAAGAGTGGGGCAGGCCCTAATGGGGTGTGATTGTCCTTTGTTAAGTTGATCACTCACTTTGTTGTTGTTTAGTCGTTTAGTCATGTCTGACTCTTCGTGACCCCATGGACCAGAGCACGCCAGAGCACTGTCTTCCACTGCCTCCCGCAGTTACTGGTTAAAAATACTTAGCTGATGATCATAGAATCATAGAGTTGGAAGAGACCACAAGGGCCATCGAGTCCAACCACCTGCCAAGCAGGAAACACCATCAGAGCACTCCTGACATATGGTTGTCAAGCCTCTGCTTAAAGACCTCCAAAGAAGGAGACCACCACACTCCTTGGCAGCAAATTCCACTGTCGAACAGCTCTGTCAGGAAGTTCTTCCTAATGTTTAGGTGGAATCTTCTTTCTTGTAGTTTGGATCCATTGCTCCGTGTCCGCTTCTCTGGAGCAGCAGAAAACAACCTTTCTCCCTCCTCTGTATGGCATCCTTTTATATATTTGAACATGGCTATCATATCACCCCTTAACCTCCTCTTCTCCAGGCTAAACATGCCCAGCTCCCTTAGCTGTTCCTCATAAGGCATCGTTTCCAGGCCTTTGACCATTTTGGTTGCCCTCCTCTGGACACGTTCCAGTTTGTCAGTGTCCTTCTTGAACTGTGGTGCCCAGAACTGGACACAGTACTCCAGGTGAGGTCTGACCAGAGCAGAATACAGTGGCACTATTACTTCCCTTGATCTAGCTGCTATACTCCTATTGATGCAGCCCAGAATTGCATTGGCTTTTTTAGCTGCCGCGTCACACTGTTGGCTCATGTCAAGTTTGTGGTCAACCAAGACTCCTAGATCCTTTTCACATGTACTGCTCTCAAGCCAGGTGTCACCCATCTTGTATTGGTGCATCTCATTTTTTTTTGCCCAAGTGCAATACTTTACATTTCTCCCTGTTAAAATTCATCTTGTTTGTTTTTGCCCAGTTCTCTCATCTGTCAAGGTCGTTTTGAAGTGTGACTCTGATACCTCCCTTGGTGAATAGTCCCAGAGTTAACTTAAGAGTCTTAATTGTCTTTAATCACTGAGTGGGCGGGGGTGGGGAGGGGATGTTTTTTCTTATAGGTGATAGAGCTAGTAAGATGGGTTAGAGCAGGGGTGCCCAAACTTTTTTCAAAGAGGCCCGGATTTGATGAAGTGAACAGGGCCAACCAAAGTTGCTGAGCTTTTTTCGAATTGAAGTTGCTGAGATTTTTTTTGGATTTTACCCCAGGACATATACTGCCATGGGATTAAATTGACCAGTGGGCCAAATTAGGCCCCCAAAATGGACTTTGGACACAGGGGCGTAGGAAGGGTACCATCATGGAGGGGGGTGACAAATTATCAAGGAACAATTACTGCCCTACTTGGGCGGTTCATAAAAAACTTTTTTTGTTTGCCTGCTCCAAAGGTCTTATCCTACTACACTAAGGATTATATAGCTATATATGAAATTTCATGCATATCAGTTAATATCTTGACCCTCCTCCACGAAAATAGCTGTTTACTTGGCCATTTTCCTGTGTCGTGAAGGCTGAAATTTCAGTTCAGTGAAGCAGGGTATATATTTAGTAAGATAAGACCTTTGGAGCAGGCATTTTCAAAAAAAAAAAAAAGTTTTTTATGAACCACCCTACTGCCCTACTCTCCGCTGGGCTTCCCTCCCCCACCTCCAGTCTCCGTTGTTCTGTCTTTATCCACTGTGTGTCCTGGCTGAGAGGAAAAACAGAAGAAGGATGGCCATCGGTCAGGGATGGTCTAGTTGAGATTCATGCATTGCCCCAGGGGTTTGGCTAGATGACCCTCAGGGGTCCCTTCCAACTCTACAATTCTCTGGTGCCGGTTTGTGCAGAGTTTTAGGTACAAGTTGGATGCAAGGGGTGCATAGGATTGCAGCCCATCTTATGCACCGTCTGCTCGGGAATAAGTCCCACTGATCATGATGAGACTAGATTGCTGCTGTGCAGTCCTGTTTTTTAAATAAATGTTTTCCTTTTCAGATAATACAGAGCATGGTGAAATCACAATAAATAAAACCTCCCCTTCAGTAGTTTCAAGCACTACTACAGGTTCCACATAATATCTGTACTGCATTGTTTACTGTGACAGCACCGGCACTTTGGAACTCCCCGCCTATTGCAACAAAGCACATGCCTTTGCTAGACTCTTTTCGGGCACCTGCTAAAAGCATTCTTCTTTAGGCAAGCATACCTAGATGCTTAGGAAGTTGAAGTAATTTTAATCTTAATATTTTAGCTTTTGTATGTTTTAAGGTAGGATTATTAATTTTTCTTGATTTTACTGATGTGGTGTTTTTTATTTTGGTAAACCTCCTTACAGGTTTTTTAAAAATAAATTTTATTAAATAAATAAACAACAAATATAAATAAAATAACACAAGCCAAAACACAATCTATCCTGTAGATTTAAGTATCTGTCCATAGCCACCTACTTGTTATCAGAGGCCCAGAATCCACATTCCTTTGCAAGAAAATATGAAACAATGTAAAACCATTTTTGCAGGCCAATAATAATAATAAAATATCAATGGAGGGGGGGGGGCAAGAAATTTTCCACACCAGGTACCACCTGACCTTCATACGCCTCTGTTTGGACATGCCTGGGTTAGAGTGACAGTTTTGTGGACAGACAGGAGCAGAGGTTGAGAGGGGAGGAAGGGGAGGGGAGGGGGAAACTGAGGTTCTTTAGGCAGTGTTGATGAAATGAGGGGGTGCAGCCTTAACTATCAAAGTAGGTCTTTGGGGACAAGCTATCTGCTTTTGTACTGACTGTCTGTGCTCTGTTTGGATGTATGTAAATATCAGGAGTATTAAAGAAAACCCCTAAACCTCCAGTGCTTTCATCTGAAGGCAACTAAACTCAGGAGTACCGCTGTGGAACTTCACTGCTCAGAAATAGGGAGCACATAACAAAATGTATGGTGGATTCTTTCACCCCTTTTTTTGCATGCAGTGTTCTTAGACCACAACAGTTTTAAAATGAGAAACAATAACTGATCACATACCCCCGGTTTAGAGTCTTCAGATGACAAACTGATTAAACGATCTTTCCGGTTTGACGCAAGCACCACAGCCATGCAGATATTCATCATCGCCAGCATGTGCCAAATGTGTGATCTGTCTTCTTAGACAAACAGGATTGCAATCCTGAGCACACTTATCCAGGAGTAAGTCCCACTGAAGTCAGTGGAGACCTTCTGAATAAACATGGATAGGAATTTGCTACAAGGCAGAGTGTCATCTAACTGGTGACCAGATCCTGAATAAAGCAGGACAGAATGATGAAATGATTCCTTAGTATATTCTAGGTATTTGTGAAATGTATACTTTTCCCTGGTTACCCAGTGATCTTGCTGACATTTCCATTAACGAGAAACCTACAGGCTGCTTGTGGGACAAGTGGACAGACAGGCGAGTTGAAACTGAAGCTATCTGGGAGGTCAAGGACTTCTTATATCCAGCAATACAAGTATGAAATGGTTTAGTGGCTGATTTGTGAATTATCTGGCAAGCATTGAGATTGCCACTCCTGAGTTCATCCTGCATAACTCACTGACAAGATTTGTTGCCAGTGCCACACTCAAAATGCCACCTCTTCAATCCATGAAGTGGACAATCACCTTAGATTAGAATCATAGAATTGTAGAGTTGAAAGGGACCCCAAGGGTCATCTAGTCCAACCCTCCGCAATGCAGAAATCCTGCCCATACCCACCCCTTGGTGGGCTCAAACCACCAACCTTCTGGTTAGCAGTCAGATGCACTGACCTATCCCTTGGACTATCCCTTTTTATATTCAATTAAGATGATCCATTGACCATCCCAGCAGAAGGTTTTTTGGCCATTGTATACAAATCTAAAAGATGATGCTGTTAAGGTGCTACACTCAATATGCCAGCAAGTTTGGTAAACTCAGCAGTGGCCAAAGGATTGGAGAAGATCAGTCTACATCCCAATCCCAAAGAAGGGCAGTGCCAAAGAATGCTCCAACTACCGCACAATTGCACTCATTTCACACGCTAGCAAGGTTATGCTTAAAATTCTACAAGGAAGGCTCAAGCAGTATGTGGACCGAGAACTCCCAGAAGTGCAAGCTGGATTTAGAAGAGGCAGAGGAACCAGAGACCAAATTGCAAACATGTGCTGGATTATGGAGAAAGCTAGAGAGTTCCAGAAAGACATCTACTTCTGCTTCATTGACTATGCAAAAGCCTTTGACTGTGTTGACCACAGCAAACTATGGCATGTTCTTAAAGAAATGGGAGTGCCTGATCACCTCATCTGTCTCCTGAGAAATCTCTATGTGGGACAAGAAGCTACAGTTAGAAATGGATATGGAACAACTGATTGGTTCAAAATTGGGAAAGGAGTATATTGTCTCCCTGCTTATTTAACTTATATGCAGAATTCATCATGCGAAAGGATGGGCTCGATGAATCCCAAGCCGGAATTAAGATTGCCGGAAGAAATATCAACAACCTCAGATATGCAGATGACACAATCTTGATGGCAGAAAGTGAGGAGGAATTAAAGAACCTTTTAATGAGGGTGAAAGAGGAGAGCGCAAAATATGGCCTGAAGCTCAACATAAAAAAAACAACGAAGATCATGGCCACTGGGCCCATCACCTCCTGGCAAACAGAAGGGGAAGAAATGGAGGCAGTGAGAGATTTTACTTTCTTGGGCTCCATGATCACTGTAGATGGTGACAGCAGTCACGAAATTAAAAGACGCCTGCTCCTTGGGAGAAAGGCAATGACAAACCTAGACAGCATCTTAAAAAGCAGAGACATCACCTTGCCAAGAAGGTTCGTATAGTTAAAGCCATGGTTTTCCCAGTAGTGATGTATGGAAGTGAGAGCTGGACCATAAAGAAGGCTGATCGCCGAAGAATTGATGCTTTTGAATTATGGTGCTGGAGGAGACTCTTGAGAGTCCCATGGACTGCAAGAAGATCAAACCTCTCCATTCTGAAGGAAATCAGCCCTGAGCGCTCACTGGAAGGACAGATCGTGAAGCTGAGGCTCCAGTACTTTGGCCACCTCATGAGAAGAGAAGACTCCCTGGAAAAGACCCTGATGTTGGGAAAGATGGAGGGCACAAGGAGAAGGGGACGACAGAGGATGAGATGGTTGGACTGTGTCCTCGAAGCTACAAACATGAGTCTGATCAAACTGCGGGAGGCAGTGGAAGACAGAAGTGCCTGGCGTGCTCTGGTCCATGGGGTCACGAAGAGTCGGACATGACTAAACGACTAAACAACAACAACATACAAATCTAATGTGCTCCTTATATCATCCTCTGTGGATGTGGCTGCCTGGTGGCTCAGAGGAAGGAAGAAAAGCTTTCAGGATCTAGGTTACAAAAACACAACTGTTGTATATTCCAGTGGGCCACCACCTAGGCACCGGATCACAACATGCATAAGAAGAAATGCTCTTGGAAAAGGCACCAAACCACTGAACCAATTCAGGCCAAAAACTATATTCTGAGAGCCTGAAGGCAAATCATCTATAGTTTAATTTAGCAATAATTGCTCATGGCCCCATGCTAGAAAATGTTAAAATAGTTTTCATAAATGAATCCAAGTCATATTCAAACCGATAAGGGTCTTTGCTCTCATGAGGGTTTCTTACACATATGGGTTTTGGGTGTTGTTGGGGTTTTTTTTTTTTGGGGGGGGGAGTCTTCTGAGCTGCAGTCTAAATTTGTTAATTGACTTTTCCTAGCCTTTTGTTCTTATATCTACACATCCAAATGCAGCCAGGGCAATCCACACATGGATTGCCTGCTGGGTCAAGAGCCACGTGGGTGGTTCCTAGGACTGCATCCCTACATGAATTGCAACTATGCTCCAAAACTGGAACTGTGCATGCAACACTGAACAGATGGCTGGCACTCTCAGCTTCCACAGTAACAATCACCTATTTGGGGATTAAAAAAAAAAAGGAGAGCTACAAAAAGAAAAGTCAACCAATCTGCTAGGAAAAATTAAATATTCTTCTTCTTTCCTGGCTAACCCACCTCTCATATATATATAAAAGTTTCTAAAACTCTTCTGAAGAGCAAAAATGATGTGTGGTCTTGTTTCAATTCAACTAACAAAACTAAGGCTGTGTGTGTACGTGCGCATGCAGTACTGTTTATTCTAGCTCCACCGCACTCCCAACACTACCATTTGAAGCCATGTACACAGGACATTAACTACAATCCACATATCTCCTATAGCTTCTTGAGAATTACTGCTCTTTGACATGTTTCCCCTCAAACCAGCTTCCATCCAATCTGAAAATGTAAGCCATGTTCACTTCTCAGCAAAGTTGAGGTGTGTACATTTGAGACAGCTGCTGTGCATGCGCAGATGACAGCTCCATGAATAGGCATTTTTTGTTTGCAGGCATGGAGAAACCAAACAGGTAACGCACACCAGGTGAAGACATCTCTGCCACCTCTCTGAGATGCACAGCAATGTGCAAATGCAACTTGAAATGCAGTGGGTGGAAACAACCTCGCTGTATTTTAAACTGTTGATGTGTTCATGGCCTAAGGATGACAAGATCTTTTGGAAACTAGTTAACAGTGGTTGCCAGAGTTATCAGGATCTGCTCTTATCACAGGTGCCCAATTCCATCTGTGAACATTGTTAACACTATTATAGTCCAATCCCATACATGTCTGTTCAGAAGTATGTCCCACTGTTTTGTTTTTTAAATCTTGTTTATTGATTTTTCACCAAAAAAACTTTATAAATTTTAACATATTTAATGAGGGTCGCTTAACTGGCCCATGAGCTGCCCCCAAACTGGCATGGCGCCATGCAGCGTGGGGACTCTCTTCCACAACTCCGGAAATCGCTTCTGCACATGCCCAGATGCCGGAAATCGCTTCTGTGCAGGCGCAATTTTCGGCATCTGGGCATGCGCAGAAGCGATTTCCAGCCCCATGGACATGTGCAGATATTATTTTTGGCATCGTGCTGAGCTGGTCCAACCCACAGAGGATCTCCGCGGGAGTGATCCAGCCCATGCCCAGTAAGCCTTGCCGACCCCAGCATTATCCATTGACTTCTGCAACCTCCCCTTCCATGCTTTCCATATTTACCCTTGAATGCTGCATATTTCACCTATACTATTCAATAAATTCATTTTAACCTATTTGTCTTAATAATTCACACTGCTGCTCATATTTCAAACCCTGCTCACGTTTTCATCTCTCCCTGGGTTTCAAGGAGGCTTACTCCTAGGTAAGGATTGCAGCCAAGTATTCATTGATTGTAATCTTAGTGATGATTTATTTTGCCTTGAACCATGACATCAAACCACAAGTGAAACATTGGAGGAATTGATTGTACCCCTTATAATTATTATGACCCCAGGAGATGGTGATATTCCAGCTTAGTTTCTTAAAACCAACATTGCTTGGTAGGTCCAAGCTCTGCAATGATTGTGGTTTTCTTCTGATTAAATGTTATACAAGTTTCAATGTTTTATACTATGTTTGAAGGTGGTAAGCTTTTGTAGGATGCACACTTTCTTATAATTTTGTGTGTTTCTTAATGTTGTTATGGTTGACCTTTTCGGCAAGAACAGGAAACAGACACTCCAGTCCCGTCTCAACATGGGATCAATAATGTCAAATGTGAGAGTGTTAATTACATGCTGACATGGGCGTAACCAGGATTTTTGTGGGGGAGGGCAGGCCTTTGTTGGGGGGGCAGAACCTCAGATTTGTATTAATTTGTATTGATTTTGATGGCTGCCCCCCTGCCCCCCCTTGGCTACGCCCAATGCTGAGTTTGTAGGTATGCACAAATCATTTCAAATACCTCTGGATCAGGACCACAGCCTTTCTAAATCTAAACTAAAATAAATAATTCAATTCATTCCATTCAGTAGCGGAGCTGAGTGTAGTGTTGTTTAGCGAAGGCTGAAGTGGCTGAAGTGTGGGAAACCTTCAGTTGTGGCTTAAGAAGTTGATAACTTCCTGGAGTAGCACAGCTAATTTTTCTTTCTGAATGCTACCTTTGTCTTGAAGATGATGGATGCTGGCTTAATAAAGCCAATCGATTAGGTTTTTTGTGTCATCCATAGAATGAACACAGTTTAGTTAATGGCATCCGATGACTAATAGATCCCACTTCAAATGTCAAGGGGGTGGAGTTAAAATCTACAACAAGTACTTCCAACTTGGAACTTCCTGAAAAGCTCACTTCTAGAGATATTGGCTATCTATATACACATCTCTCAACAAAGTTATTATTTGATGCAACTGGCCACATATGTATTTATTCAACTAAGTCATTAACACTCCTGGCCTTCAGTTTTACAACTGTTAATAATAATAATAATAATAATAATAATAATAATAATAATAATAATAATAATAATTTATTATTTATACCCCGCCCATCTGGCTGAGTTTCCCCAGCCACTCTGGGCGGCTCCCAATCAGTGTTAAAAACAGTACAGCGTTACATATTAAAAACTTCCCTGAACAGGGCTACCTTAAGATGTCTTCTGAATGTCAGGTAATTATTTATCTCTTTGACAACTGATGTCAAAGCGATTTTATCTGCAAAAAACTTTGCAAAAGCATTGCAGGAGGTCTTGGGGTTTCTACCAGGCCCCGGTGGTACAGGTGGTTCTGATAGATTGCGAACCACCTGAAAAAGTCTCCTGCTGCTGTTTTCTGCAGATGCAATGGAGGCAGCGAAGAAGGCCCTCTTCACCGTCGCCATTGCCACTTGGTAGGCTCGACGTTGAGCTCTAGCCCGTGTCCGGTCTGATTCAGAATGAGTTTTCCGCCACCGGTGCTCTAGCCGTCTCAACGATTGTTTCATCACCCTCAGCTCTGGGGAAAACCACGGGGCTGTCCGGGCTCCATGCAATCAGAGAGGGTGCTTCGGAGCCAGACAGTCAATAGCCCTGGTTAACTCCGCATTCCAGCGTGCCACCAGGGAATCAATTGAAAGCCCATCAACTTGGGATAAAGCATCCCCTACCACTCTCTGGAAGCCAATTGGATCCATTAAGTGGCAGGGGCGGACCATCTGAATCGGTCCCACCTCCCTGCAGAGGGGAAGAGTTACGGAGAAGTCCAGTTGCACCAGGAAGTGATCTGACCATGGCACTTCTTTTGTTTCGCTTTTAGTTAGTGTCAGATCACCAACATCCATAGAGGTGAAGACCAAGTCTAAGGCATGTCCACGGCTATGAGTTGGGCCAAACTTATTCAGGGACAGCCCCATAGAGGCCATGCTTTCCACGAAGTCCCGAGCGGCCCCTTGTAAGGTTGTGTCGGCATGGATGTTAAAATTCCCCAGGACAACCAAGCTAGGTGTCTCCAGGAGCATATCCGCCATGACCTGAAGCAGCTCGGGCAGTGAATCCTTGGTGCAGCGGGGAGGTCGGTACACCAAAAGGAATCCTGTACTGCCCCTACTGCCCAACTTCCAGAACATGCACTAAGAAAACTGGGTCTTCCCAATAGGATGCCTGGTGCAGACTAATGACTTCCTAAAAATCACTGCAACCCCCCTCCCTGCCCACATGACCTGGGTTGCTGTGCGTAAGAGAAACCTGGTGGGCAAGCAGCGGCAAGGACAGGCCCGTCTGCTTCATCCAACCAGGTCTCTGTCACACAAGCCAGGTCAAATCCTCCATCCACAATCAGGTCGTGGATGGCAGTGGTTTTATTCATCATTGACCTGGCATTGCACAGCAACATTTTCAGATCATGTCAGTTTCCCTTGCTGATTACTGTATCCTTCCGGTCAGGACCAGACCTGGAGGCAGGGAGAGTCCTCAAACAACGACTAAACCTGCCTCCTTGGTAATGACATGGTCTGGTCTTAGCATAACTCCTCCTCCTGCCCGTGATCACTGAGATCGGGTGTCCCAGTACATCCCCCCCCCCCGTGGAACCTGCCCCACCCAATCTATTGGCTGAGGCCCACTCCCAGGCAGCCATGACCCTTCCCCTTAAAAAGCAAAATACAAACTATATAATAATTTAACAGAATAATAATAATAAAAATAAAAAACAAAACAAAACAAAACAAAGCAAGAAACAATAGCGCTGACTAAATGCTTATCCCACCCCAAGCAAAAATAAAATAATGAAATAATATAATATTATAAAAAACAACAACCACCATTTAAGGTGCTGCAAATTAAAAGCAATTAAAACATTTAAAACCATTTTGTCCATTGCTGCTGGTAGCTGCTCAGGCCTCTAAACTGTAGTGGTGGTGCAGGCCCCGCCCCCTAGGCCGGATGGAGTTGGCAGGAGAGGGAGCGGTCTTCCCAGCACTCACACAAGCAGCAACAGCAGCCGTGTTAGGGGGACCACGATCAAATATTTAAAAATGAGAAAAGGTTATTAAAAAACAATTGTGGGATTATTATTATCAATTAAATTTGTATACTGCCCTTCATCTGAAGATCCCAGGGCAGTTACCCACACATCAGTCATGGTGGCCAAACGATCTCTGTCCAGGAAAGGGCATATTTGGTGTCCCAACCTAGGTTGATAATAGACACTCCTTAGCATAAAAATTACTTGGATCTGCAGTGAGAAAGACTGATCTAGGAGCATCCCCAAACTATGTACCTGTTCCTTCAGAAGGAACTGGTAAGCTTCCCAGATCGGAATCTCAGCCTTGGTCAAAGGTAACTGGCCTTTCTCCAGGCATTCGGCTGAGATCCTGGCTGACCTCCCCGTCTGCGTCTCCCGGCAGGATACAGGCAAGGTCTCTATCGGCGATCCCACTCAACATGAGAGGGACACACCCCTCCTCCCTGCTTCCCTCAGGGCGGGGAAAGAGTCAGACAGAAATCTATTTACATTGCTTTATTTCTGTCTTTCCAGCAGTACAGAGAAACGTGTCTGCACTCTCCAGTCTCCTACAGTAGAGTGAGAAAACTCCACCCCTGTACTTCCAGTACAGGTCAGATGACACTCTGAGCTAACATCCGGTGCTCAGTACAGTGAATAGACTGCCCCTTTGTTCCAATAGTACAGTCCCAGACATCAACATCCTGTTTTGCATTCCAGACACCTGCAGCTCGCTCTAGCATTGCTGCTTTTTCCTGACAGTGTTCAGCAGAACCATTTTATTTTATTTCATAAAATTTATACCCTTCTTGATTGTAGAAAACAACTGCCTCCTTCAAGGCACAAGGTACCACTCCCTTGCACAAAGATATGTTAACCAGTCCCTGGCCACCCCACCCCTTCTAGTTCGAATAAGCCATGGGCAAGGTCAAGAGAGCATGTTGTCTGCCAAACCACTGGAAACACCTGCCCACGTCTTCAGGCCTCATCAACTGAAACTGATGAAATGTGTAAAATAAGCCTGATGTTGGTACTTTTCACACTCAAGGGACTTACAGTAAGGATTCTATCGGACTAAAATATGGTAGTTGCTCTTGCCCAAGTTGGGACCGTGGTGGCGCAATACACAAAAGAAACTTGACTAATTAAAAACTGACCTATTCCGCTTCCAAAGTCAGAATAGAGATGCAACCAGTGTCCAGACACGTAACAAAACCTTTATATGATGAAAAAAGACCTTGGGTAATAACATTGTAAGTTCTCCTCCTGGGTATAGGTAACATAGCTTGCAGCCAATGAGATTCGGCTATTTCCAACTCCAAGGGCAGAATTATTTCCTGTGCATTTCATAAAGATTGCATATTTTCCCTTACTCAAAATGTGGAAAAGTTTTTAGAGGGTTTACCAACAAAAGCATCTTGAAAAGATATATCCTGCTTCTTCCTTTCAACTCATTTTAATCCTGAAGAGACTTTGGATAGAGAGCTACTGTTATTACACAAGGGGGAAATAGAGGAAGAAACTATCCTTTTCAAGAGAATGTTTTCAAATGTCAGCTTTCTAGTCTAGAAACCTCCAGTTTTTTAATCAAAGATCCTGGACAAAGTGACTCCTTAAATATCTTGGCCAATACATCATGATGTGGTGACTCACAATGCTCAGCTTATGTAGCCACATTGAATGCATTCTTATAAGGCAATGTGATGTCAGGAATGCAACCCACCTAGTATATGCCACAAAGAGCACATATAGTAAGTACATCCACATCTTGACATTTGGTAGGCCGATTCTAAATGTGGTTTTAATAATCCCAAGAGGATGAAAGAAAATGCAAGCAATTCTTAGCACCCATCCACTATTATTGAGCAAATAATTCTGCTTCTCGGCTACAAAATTGGAACCAAAGCCCCCCATTTCACAGAGCATTCATAGAATCATAGAATTGTAGATTTTGAAGGGACCGCGAGGGTCATGTAGTCCAACCCCCTTGGAATTTAGGAAGCTTTTGCTCAACATGGGGCTCAAATTTACAACTCTGAGATTAAGTGCCTCATGTTGTGTGAAGGAGCACCGTAAAGCATGTAAAACACTTTCTGCATTAAGGCTACATTTCTCAAAGCACACATTAAGTCATGCTGAATAAGGTGGAACTTCTTAGTAAACACACTTAGGTAAAATTGTTCTATGAATCATTAATAAAAGCTACGGAAATAAAATCCCAGTTATCTGTACAGCAGATTTTTGCATTCGTGCAGCACCTTTCCTCTTGAGTGATCTTTTCCTAATGATCTCTGCTCTCCATAAATTACATACACAAAAAGTACTATTACTCATCCTTCGCCAAAATGTAACAGCTTCAGAGATGAAACACAGCAACCATACTATCCCAGTAATGTTAATCTTCACCTTCCATTTTTCTTTCACTCTTTTCTTTCATTCTTAATAGGAAAGGAAGTTAAATATAATTTCACTAATTAAAACAGCAGGAGGAATTGTAAGGAGCCAAGCTTTAACTTTAATTACCTAATCTGGAATCTGACCAGTACTTGGGACTTAAAGCACTTGTGCAGAGTGCTCCAAGATGTTATAATAACCTCACAATTATTGCATGTGTCATCCAAAAGATTTCCCATGAAGCAGTGCTATGGGCATTGCATTGGGGCATTGGAATAAACTGTAGAATGAGTTTACTTCAGAGATGGTCCCAATGATTCCCTAGTATGTTCCAGGCCACACTTCTACACAGCCTGTGAAATGGGAGCAGAATTATTCAAGCAGAATTAACAGCTTTGCAGCAGCATAAATAACTAACAAAATTATTGTGGCAGAAGCTTTTGTGGACTACAGTAGTTCATCAGCTGAAGCAGAATTGTTTTTTCCTGTACTACAGATAAGCACTCTGAAATCCTAAGCAATGACAGCTTTCTCCATCTGGGAGTCTAGCAATAGTTTCATTCAACTATTAAAGTTAGCATAATCTGCTTCTTGGGAGAAAAGCAATGACAAACCTAGAGAGCATCTTAAAAAGCAGAGACATCACCTTGCCAACAAAGGTCCGTATAGTTAAAGCTATGGTTTTCCCAGTAGTGGTGTATGGAAGTGAGAGCTGGACCATAAAGAAGGCTGATCGCCGAAGAATTGATGCTTTTGAATTATAGCGCTGGAGGAGACTCTTGAGAGTTCCATGAACTGCAAGAAGATCAAACCTATCCCTTCTTAAGGAAATCAGCCCTGAGTGCTCACTGGAAGGACAGATCATGAAGCTGAGGCTCCAATACTTTGGCTCCAATAATTTCATGAGAAGAGAAAACTCCCTGGAAAAGACCCTGATGTTGGGAAAGATGGAGGGCACAAGGAGAAGGGGACGAGAGAGGACGAGATGGTTGAACAGTGTTCTGGAAGCTACCAGCATGAGTTTGACCAAACTGCGGGAGGTGGTGGAAGACAGGAGTGCCTGGTGTGCTCTGGTCCATGGGGTCACGAAGAGTCAGACACGACTAAACAACTAAACAACAACAACAACAAATGTTTAATTAGCAACACTAAAGGCATGTTGGGTTTACCTGGGAAATAGTTCACATAAGTATGTGTATCACTTGATTTTTCACCAACTTGGTTTGCTTAACCTAATGACTCTCAGCCGAATGCATTAAGTGTTACCCCTGAAAGATTTAATATTTGAGCAGTGGTGCATTCAGGTAATTTTGGACTCCCAACTTAATGGTCAAATAGGCGCTGTCTTTAGATAGTGATGTGTTTTAGTTTGCTTACTTGAAATGGTCTTATAAGGTAGAGGTCTTGAGTTGGAAATGTATGTTATCTCACTTATTTCAAAAAGGTGTTTAAATCAGCCCAACTTCCAGAAATGGGTTAGACATTCATTCAGTTCATGCTTTGAGGTGAATCGACCAAATCCTCAATTCACTAAGCCAATATACAAACTGAAAGACTGTGCTCCTTCAAAATTCACACTTTACAAGTTTTGAAATGCAGTCCTTCAATTAAAAAAAAGTGTATGAAAATGCAAATATCAGTGAAAAGTGCATGCAGAATATATGCAAAAATGCATTCAGATTTGAGAGAACTGCTTTATTAAAAAAAATATATGCTCAGCAAAATTGCACTACAATGTTTAGATTAGAAGAAATAGATGGGAAATGCATCTGAATATTTCAAATATATTCAAACATATGCAGAAATGGAGCAAACTGAACCTAAGACTGGAAAAATAGGGAAACAGATTTGTCCATACTTATCTGCTGCATTTGGGTCCCTCCAGTTCATTCTGCTGAGTGGGTTACTGGACTTCTGCCCCAAAGTCTTCTCTTGAGTACATGGCTGTATTTGAGTTGATGCTGAGAGATGCTGAATTTCAGTTCTTGGTAACTGAGTTGTGATTGTTCATTCACACCTGGAAGTCTGCATTTAATGAATTGGTCCACAAATGAAGAACTTACTATGGTGGTACCTCGGGTTACAGATGCTTCAGGTTACAGACGCTTCAGGTTACAGACTCTGCTAACCCAGAAATAGTACCTCGGGTTAAGAACTTTGCTTCAGGATGAGAACAGAAATCGTGCTCCGGCAGCGCAGCAGCAGCAGCAGCAGCAGGAGGCCCCATTAGCTAAAGTGGTACCTCAGGTTAAGAACAGTTTCAGGTTAAGAATGGACCTCTGGAATGAATTAAGTTATTAACCAGAGGTACCACTGTACATGGCCAATCTAGCCCACGATGGATACAATTGTGCCCACTTTTAATAAACCAACACATGCATGGAATTACCCCTTTAGATCAGGGGCGGCTAACCTGTAGCCCTTCAGATTCCAACATTCATCAGCTCCAGCTGCCACAGACAATGGTCAGGGATGATGGGAGTTGTAGTACAACATCTGGAGGACACCAAGTTCCCCATCCCTGCTTTAGATCGTAGAATAAAAAATGGAAACTCTGCGGACTTTGGTGGAGGCCTACTCATGCAGGTGAGATGAATCATGCTGCTTACACAGAAAATATATCTAGCAGAGTTGCAAGCTGTATTTTAGCAACTTCGCTTGTGTCAAGCTTTTCATGGATCTGCTTGGGTCTTTTTAGGACTAAGTGATGCCAAGGCAAGTTGTTAATGAACTTGTTTACAATATATATGTAAATCCCAAGAAGAATTCAAACAGAGGAAATCTCACAGCTCAGTGCTTCTTAGTATCTTGGAGTCTTTTGCAGGCATTTAATAGTCCTTTGATACCAAATATATTAATTACAATATTCAATATCAGGTGTTTGGCATGTCAATGACAGAGGTGGGCCGAAATCCTTCAGCTAAATCACACCAATTAAACCTGCAGTTCTAAACTTCTGCAGCTCACTCTTATTCATTGACTTAAGCTGCAACATTTCAGGTAATGACCTTGCTCACCTTCCCAGAGAAATCAAATCAATGACCCACTCTCTCACCCCCCTGCTCTAAAGTGCCTTCAGGGTTACCTGTTCACTGGAAATGTGCTTGAATCAAACTTCCTACATCGGCTCCAGATGATACCCAGTATTTTACTTGGAAATGGAAATCCAGGGTGACAGGTCCAGAGATGGGGAATAGATTATGGATGGAGACCGATAGAAAGGATTTAGGACAGCGGAAAGGCACTTAAAAGCTAGAGAAGAGTTGCATGTGAAGGAGGCTTTTCCATACAATCAGGAGGTCTGGGCCAATCAATTCATGAATTCATTGGGTTGTTTGTTCCCATAGCTTGGTCTGTCTATCTTCCGCCAACACAAAACCTTTTGTTGCGTTAGCAAGCCCTTTCCAAATCAGTGAGCACTGGGGAAACAGCACCACATCAATATGCTTGAGACAATATCAGAAAACAAGCAAGAAATCCCTCCTTGCAGTTATATATATCTTTCAAAACTTCCCTGAACTCTTCAAAATACTTTCCCGCCAAGTCTTGAGAAATTCTAAATTTGACTCTTTATCCACTTCTATCTTGCCTCCCTCAAAACTTAAAAACATTCTTATTATTTTGGGGGGCAGGGGCAGGAAGAGCAAATGCTTTATTGTTACAGCTCAGATGAAAAATTCTCAGCCGAATGACAAGCAAATTAACAATTTATTCTAAACCAGCAGGTATCCTGTTAACAAGGGCAGTTTGAGGTTCCCGTGTTATTATACAGCTGCTGAAGTGATTCAATTTCTCTTTAATTGTTATGAATTAACTGTGTAAATGGTCTAAGAGCTACACGTTGGAAATGTTACTTGCATTGCACACATGATTTAAATTATTTTTTGAGGACAGAACATCTGATGTGTCATCTTAAAGGACATTATGAAGGAGCCTGTGGTATAGAACTTGTTTCAGAAAAATTAGCTGGTTTTCAGTAGACATTACCCAGAACAGTGGCTGCTAAATCTTTCCCCCCATGGACTACTTGAAAATTGCTGAGGGTCTTGGTGGACCACTTAATTATTTTCTGCCTGTTGTACTCATCATAGTTCCATAGAATTAAAGCTGTAATACTATAAGATACAATATAAGAAAATAAAAGCAGCAATAAAATGCCATGAAAAATCAATATGAATATTTAATGTGCTGGATGGGCCAGCTCCCATCTTCAGCCACATATACACAGCCACAGTACACCTCAATGAAGCTTGCAGACCACTGATGGTCCACTGACCACAGTTTGGGAACTCCTGGCCCAAGGACATGAGACATTGCTAAGCATGGTTTCCATTGGGAAAGAAAGAAATCTACAAATTTCTTATTTAAACTGTTTGCTCCAAAAATATGGAGCATAGTTAAACTCTGGAATTTGCTTCCACAAGTAATGATGGCCACTAACTTGGATGACTTTAACAGAGGATTAGACAAAATCATGGATGATAAGGCTACCAATATGTCCTGAACCCCTGGCCCACCTGGCAGAAAGTCAGTATGCCACGCAAGGTCAATCCAAGTAGCCAAGTCTGAAGTCCAGCTGTCAGGATACAGTCCAGGGTCAAACCCAAAGCACAGTCCTGTGGTGGTCCAGGAGCATCCAGGACAAGGTCCATCAACCTGGGCATTTGAGCAGATACAGCACCTCAGCTCTGCTTCCCTTTTGTACCTTGTCTGCTGATTGCAATATCTGGGCTTGATGAGGCATGTGACCCTCACCTGTTCCAAGCCTCCTTCAGCTGAGGAATCACACCTCTCCTCCCAGAGCTAGAGAGCCCCACCTGGCTAGCTAGGGACTCACATGATGTTGCATTGTTGGGAGGAGGCCGAGCCCAGAGCCCAGCATGAAGCAGCTTCCTCACACACTCAGGAGGAGCCAGGCACTGAACCATGCCGTGCTTGGCCTCTTCTGCCACCTCAATATTGAAAGGGCTTGGCTCCCCTGCCAGCAGATATTGAGGGGGCTGAAGACACCTCTGCCCCTAGGAGTTGGTGCCCCTGCCCATGACCATCTATGAGCCCTTGTTTGATGGTGTTGAACCCTTGCCGCTGACATGTACTGGATCTAATCCAATTGTGTTTATGTTACTGATTGTTGAAGAGAGTAGACTTGATTGTCAGGAAGGCCAGGGAGGTCTCTGTGCATCCTTGAGAATATATCTGTACAGTACGTTGCCCTTCTGGTGCCGATTATTGTTACAATGCATGCATGAGCAGGCAAAGATTATACAAGTGCATTTCCCAGTAGCTCGTTTCAGGACTAAAGGGAGAAGTTACATTTGCATTCCTTAAAGAACTGATTGAGATTCCAAAAACAGATTGGAAAGTTGATGGTAAGAAATGCACAGCTTGAAAGTCTTTACTTCTTGGCAAGAAAGAATAGATCAGATTGGCATAATCTGTGACGTAGTTTCTAATGAAGTATTTGTAATAAGACATTTAAGCACAAGAGGCCTCTTCATCCCATTGGGAGGGATACACAAGAGGCACATGGTCAAAATCCGATCAGCCTTGAACAGACACTCTTCTTGAGTTGAATTTAGAATTGTAAGTGTGGGCAGTGGGGAGAAAGTACTTGAAGTGATAATAAAAGAAACCAGTGAAATAGGGGCTATAAGTGTTGCAAAGAAACAAACAAACTCTTGGGGAAATGAACAGAAGAGAAATGACTGTTGCATTGACATACAACTCAAGGTGGGTTTGTAGGTGATTCCAAAAGAGTAATATAGTTATAAACAGTGAAAGTCCCACGCAAATGGGAAGAGCAGAAATAGGAGCACTTGTTGCAGCAAGTATTCAAAGACTGAGTAAAATAAAAGAGTACAAAAAACATTTTGAGACTAATTGTTAAATTAAAAATATTAACAGGTAACTGGTTTTGAATGGCAACATTCTTAAAGAAAAAATATGCAATGTTGCTAAACTTGTTTACCTGACCTGTGGATTGAAAAGTAGCCAATATAATGCCAATTGTATAAAAATGGATCTGGGAGAAGCTGGGAAATTACAAACCACTTTGCCTAATGTTCACATAAATATGTGGAAGGCATTATTGGAGGTAAAGGTAAAACTATTAAACAAATAGAAGAACAAGTCCTGCTGAGGAAGAATCAGCATGGTTCTTCAGAAAGAAGTCTCCCTCACTAACCTTTGGGGGTTCTTTGAATCCGGCAACATGTGGGTGGGGATGACCTAGCAGTCATTATATATATTTGGATTTCTGAAAAGCTTTTGGCAAAGGACTCTGAGTAACCTTAGCAGTCATTAATCCAGAGCCCAGGGCCTCTGGTGGAATGGTAACTGATTAAGAACAGTAAGAATAAGGCAGGAGTAAAGAAGCTTCTCTCACAATGGAAGGAAGCATTTAGTGGAGTCCCACAAGGATCTGTATTGGGACCAGCGCTATTCAATTTGTTCAAAAATAATTTGAAGGGGTGGACAGAGAAGTGGTCTTATTTTTTCAGATTGTTCAAGATGGTGGAAATCCAAGGAAATGGAATCTTGCCAAAAGGGCTGTTGAAGCTGGGTGACTGGGTAACAAAAAGGCAAATGTGGTTCAATGTAGGTAAATGTGATGCATAACTGGGCAAAAAAACCTCCAGACTTACTGAACATTAAAGCAGCCAGCACAGATAAAACATCAGCAGTGGTCCTAGGGAAATAAATATAATGTTATGCCACCCAAAAGATAGCAGTGTAGGCACTAGAAAGAATAGGTTGGCTTGAACTCTTTACAGCTTATATTCTGGAGGACACGACTGTCTAGAACTCTGACCAAGTATCCTCCTGTTATGGGACCATGTTATACTGCAACATTTTATTGCAGGCCCTAATTGTACTATATACTTTTAAAAAATAAATGGATTAAGGGGAATCTCTTAGACCTGATTCTAACGTCATCTTTGCACTATAGAGACTAATTCCATGTGGCCTGAACCCATACCTCTTCCTCCACAAACCAGCACATTTACCGTACATCCTGCAGCTTGGGGACCATCTCTGAATTATTATGTAACATGATAATATATATTATGTCCCATCATTCTGGTAGGAGAGAAGGATAACACTTTCAGAGTTTACACAATCAAGGAAGGAGTTGGGAAGCCCTGTCTGTAGCATTTTCAAATAATTGGTGCAGGTGCTAGGCACAATCAGCTTCTTAAATACTACTTGATCCTTTGACATAAAAAAACCACCTTGAGAAATAGTGAAACTTTAAAAATTCTTAATAGACAGAAATGGATCCTTGGCCAGCAACCACATTGAAACTGAATGAGTGAAAGTCAAGGAAGAACATGAACACTTAATCAATTTCAATGTTAGCATTAATGTATGCTAACAATTCAAGGCAATCAGGAGCTTCAATAGGGAATCAGATGGCAGCTTCTACTGTACTTGCAATGTCGGTGCTGTGCCAATTACAGTAAACAAGATCATGATGTAAAACATAAATTACAATAATATTGGATGTTGAGTCCCATATGAACAATTAGCTCTGTGAAGATAGCATGGCCATGCTAAACAAGAAGCACTTGGTTCTGTACAGAGAGCCATCTGTGAGATTAGTAACCACGAAGGACGAAACCCACAGGCAAATTCTCCTGGGAAGGTTCCTTGGGAACTAAAAGTGCTACTGTGCCCAGAGCGTGAAATCCATGGTTCTCAACACTGGGAAACTGAGGACCAAACGAGACTTGACCTTGGTTGCATCCTTGCATATAACACAGAGATTTTTTTTTTAAATGCAAGGAGGGAAATCCCTAGGAAGGTAACTATTCAAAATCTATGAAGACTCAGATACTTACAGGTTGTATAGTACACAGCCCTTGCATATACACCAGGCATATAAACCTAAGAGGGAGAAAGTATAAATGTTGTGTTCAAACTGTTAACAACCATTCTGCTGTTTAAGGATGTTTCTGTGTGGATATTGTAAAATAACTCATCATGTTCATTTACATGAACAGCTATAGTGTGTAAACCTCGATCTCAGCTGTCACAGTTGATGGCCTCATCTGTTGCTCCAAGGTGGCCAGGTGGGATTCTGGTCAGTCTTAGACCAGATTCTACTTAGTGCTTCAGATGCTACCGTAATTCATTACTGTGTTCAATTAAAGCTCCTTCATGGATCACTGCCTTGCCTTGGTGAAGGGGCTTGAATAACTCAGAGAAGCTATGAGCTATGCCGTGCAGGGCCACCCAAGATGGACAGGTCATAGTGGAGAGTTTTGACTAAAAGTGATCCATGTGGAGCAGGAACTGGCAAGGCACTCCAGTATCCCTGCCAAGAAAACTCCATGGACAAAAACAAGAGGCATATAAAGGTTATGACGCTGGAAGATGAGCCCCTCAGGTTGGAAGGAATCCAACATGCTACTGAGGAAGAGTGGAGGGCAAGTACAAGTAGATTCAGAGCTGATGTAAGTGGCTGGGCCAAAGCTGAAAGGTTGCTCAGTTGTGGATATGCCTGGAAGCGAAAGGAAAGTCCGATGCTGTAAAGAAAAATATTGCATAGGAACCTGGAATGTAAGAACCATGAACCTTGGTAAGCTGGATATGGTCAAAAATGAGATGGCAAGAATAAATATTGACATCCTGGGCATCAGTGAACTAAAATAGACGGGAATGGGCAAATTCAGTTCAGATGACCATCATATCTACAACTGTGGGGAAGAATCCCATAAAAGAAATGGAGTGGCCCTAGCTTCCAGGTGGAAAAATCAAAATTAGAAACAGAACTGTTAGAACCTAAAACTAAGATTTTGTCAAAGATGTATAACTTGCTGTTGAAATGGAATACTCAGGATGAAACGGTGAAATCTGCTATGATTAAATGGGCACAAGATGTTGGACATAACATTATGTTTGCTGACTGGGAACAGTTGTGGACCACAGGTATGAAATTTACGGCATGTAATGCCCTAAGAGAGAATATTATGAAAATGATATACAGGTGGTACATGACACCAGTCAAGCTCGCAAAAATCTATCATTTGCCCGATAATAAATGTTGGAAATGTCAAGAAACTAAAGGTACATTCTTTCACCTTTGGTGGACGTGCCCAAGGATTAAGGCTTTCTGGGAGATGATCTATAATGAAATGAAAACGGTATTTAAATATACCTTTCTGAAGAAACCAGAGGCCATTCTCCTGGGCATTGTCAGCCAATTGGTGCCAAAGAAGGATAGAACTTTCTTTATGTATGCCACAACAGCAGCAAGAATACTCATCGCAAAGTATTGGAAGACACAAGATCTACCCACCTTGGAAGAATGGCAGATGAAGGTGATGGACTATATGGAACTGGCAGAAATGACTGGCAGAATCCGAGACCAGGGAGAAGAGTCGGTGGAAGAAGATTGGAAAAAGTTTAAAGATTATCTACAGAAATACTGTAAAATTAATGAATGTTAGAATGATGTTGGATAGAAACTAAGTGGTCTTTAGCTGTAATGCTATAAGAGAATATGAGAAAATGGTTATTAATAGGTAAAAATTTAATGTTATAATATTTTAAAATTGAAGATTAAGATGAATGAAGAGGGGAGGGATTTACTGAATTAACAATTTGAACTGGAATACAGAAAAGGGAGGCGTGAGGAGGTCCGGGAAATAAGCAAATGAAAGATATGTGACGGAAAGACTGAATTGTTTTTAACTAGTTTTATTTTGTATTTTTCTTTTTTCTTTTTCTTTTGTAATTTCTTGAAAATCTCAATAAATATCTTATAAAAAATAAAAAATAAAAGACCCCTGCTTCTTGGGAGAAAAGCAATGACAAACCTAGACAGCATCTTAAAAAGCAGAGACATCACCTTGCCGACAAAGGTCCGTATTGTTAAAGCTATGGTTTTCCCAGTAGTGATGTATGGAAGTGAGAGCTGGACCATAAAGAAGGCTGATCACTGAAGAATCAATGCTTTTGAATTATGGTGCTGGAGGAGACTCTTGAGAGTCCCATGGACTGCAAGAAGATCAAACCTTTCCATTCTGAAGGAAATCAGCCCTGAGTGCTCACTGGAAGGACAGATCCTGAAGCTGAGGCTCCAATACTTTGGCCACCTCATGAGAAGAGAAGACTCCCTGGAAAAGACCCTGATGTTGGGAAAGATGGAGGGCACAAGGAGAAGGGGACGGCAGAGGACGAGATGGTTGGACAGTGTTCTCAAAGCTACAAACATGAGTTTGACCAAGCTGCAGGAGGCAGTGGAAGACAGGAGTGCCTGGATTGCTCTGGTTCATGGGGTCATGAAGAGTTGGACACGACTACATGACTAAACAACAATTGAATTAAAGAATAATTTATGTGATATACCTGCAGCAAAGCCTACAGAACTTGCAATCCATCAAAGAAAACACAGTCCACAACTGGCCACGTAACATGGCTGGCCAGGGAAATGATAAAGCTCCTGGTTTCGGTTTGTGTGTATGTGTGTGTAAAGCATATGTTTGTTTTATCTAAAGATAGACATTGGTGCCTGGGAAACTGGAAATAGGTTACAGTAAACTATTTATGGAGAATATCTACATTCCTGGGAAAATGTCCTGCTAGAAGCATCCCCAAGATAGTTTCTAGATAATGGGAATTGCACTGTAGATAACAGCATGGAATTTCAATGGGAAAATGTGGGTATGCCTCTTCATCCCTCTCTGAACACTTGTCATTAAGGAGAACCTGACCTTGCGATGTTATAGATTTAGTATGGTAATGGCTCAGAAAGGAGACACTTTCTGATTTACCCAGCTGTTTGTTTCTGGCCTAGTGTTTCCCAATTACTTCACCTGTCCTCCCTCTTAGATGTTGAACATGCTCTGAATAAATGCTGCCTCACCTAGCTGCTTTTTCAGTGTTCAAGTATCGATCCAACAGAACAACACTGTGGTGGTGCTGAAAAGAAATGCAGGGCTAATTCACATGCCTACAATTTGGGGGTTAATTGCTTTGTGACTTAAAACCCATAATTTGGAAGCCCTTTCTTGTTACAAAACACACCAGCCATAAAACAGCCAATGAATACAAATTGCTTCAGTGCTATCATGAGATGTTTGCAATCACCAATACCGGTAAGATTACTGATCCAACTGGAATTAATATTAATGATTTTGAAAGTTTCTACAGGTGTTTTATCCATTATCTGAATGTACAAGAATAACTGTTCCTTCTAAGGTATAAGTTATACCTTAACTAGTCCTTCTAAGGCAAATATAAAGGTCAGTTATGGTTTCTTCATCCATGGGTAGTCAGGAAGGAAAAGGCACTGTCCTAATTGTTCAACTACCTTCCTTTGGGGGGGGGCTCTTGCCTAGTGGAACCTGATAAACAATGTTTGTGATATGAGTAGCCAATGTGGGGCCTTCCAGATGTTGGGGATTGTAATCCCCTTCATCCCAGAACATTGGCTGTGCTGGCTGGGGCTGATGGGAGTTGTAGTCCAAAGCAGCTGGAGGGAACCACATTGTTTTATGACCACCAAGGGAGTACTTCACAAGATGCAGGCTTTCCCTGTGGACACTGTGGCACCCGCTAGCTTTGAAAAATAGGTTATAACTGAGTAGATGAAAAATAGATCTTTCATGGGCTTCTTCCTATGATAGCCACAAGTACAGCCTTAATGTCCAATGGAAGCCCACCTCTGACTGCTAGATATGGGGAGGGTTCAGAACAGGAGATGAATATGGCCATTATCACCATCTTGTGAACCTGCCTGTAGACCCGCGGTTCTCAACCTGTGGGTCCCCAGATGTTGTTGCACTACAACTCCCATCATCCCTGAGCTCTGGCCTTGCTAGCTAGGGATGATGGGAGTTGTAGTTCAACAACATCTGGGGACCCACAAGTTGAGAAAGGCTGCTGTAGACAATAGGTAGGACGCTAATCAGCACTGACCATTGGCCTGGCCATCATGGCAATTTTCATATATTTCTTGAGTTACTTATTGATTTATTGATGGCATTACCACACTGAGTATCAGGCCCACAGGTCTTGAGTACTATGATGGAAGAAAGGCAGGATGTGAATGTAGTTTTGTTTTAAGATAATCTGAAAAGGAAGGATTGATATGTACCAGTATCTGTTCCATTCTGCTTGATGCGGGGCTGAATGCTTCCCATGTGAACATTTTCAGCATGAAAAATGCCCCCAAACCCTCCTGTTGTTTACCTGGAAGTTATTTTGGCACCATTTAAAAACAAAAACAAAGAAAGGTTTCTTTGTGTGCTGATTGTATGAGTCTAGCCAAACAAGCATTCCATGTGATGCTACCACAATGATGGCACATTGCCAAACTGTGATAATGGGATATGGTAACACTATGAGATGCCTGGAAATATGTAGCTCAGAGGTACAACACACACTTTGCATGCAAAGGGTCCTAGGCTCAATCCCCATCCTATCCAGGTACTAGAACCTGGGGGAAACCCCTGTCAGAAACCCTAGGGAGCTGCTGCCAATCTCTGAGCTAGATGGGCCAATAGTCTGACTCAGGTTAGGGCAGCTTCTTAAGCTCCTGGTCTGGAATCAGCTAATTGTGTGTTTAGCATGTTTCTCCCATTTAACTGAGGAAGCTAATGTCAACCATTTGCCAGCATATATTTTAATCTGCTCAAATTCCTCCACATTTTAAAAACTGTTGGGGTCAAATCCACCTTTGGTGGAATCATCAGTCAGCTTCAAAAGTGCTGCAGTATTAATGGAGATGGTACAAATATATGCAAGTCCGTGTCTATTTTTATGGCAACCTATCATGTTTGTGCTTATGGCAAGACGGCACTGACAAGGAGAGGAACTAAAATTAGAGAATGCAATAAGGTTCCCCCCCTCCCCATGTTTACACGTGTTGTTCTTCTGAGTCACAGCCCTGGAAAAATTGTGTGGTTGACCTCCCTTTCCCCAACAAAGTTTGGAAAATGCCTTCTCTCCCCCCCAAAAAAACTCCTAAAATAGATCATGTTAGCATATTTTAATAAATATGCTACAATACAAGATTACTTGATACAATACAATAACATTACCTGAGTCTTACATTAGAATTGATTCAGACTTAATATTTGTTGTCCTTGGCTAATTAACCCCAAGGTGCCAAATTCCAGATCACAGCGTTCATGGTCAAAATTGCCCACAAGGGGTATCAGGCTACATGCAGCAGTAAAACTGCATGCCCATAGCACCCTTCAGAACATGGTTCGTTTGAAAATGAAGGCACTTTGGATGAATTTCCATGAAATGGAATCAATGCGTGGACATTTCATAAGCTATACACTAACAATGGTAGGCTTAGAAGAGTTTAAAATTAAGAAAAGTATTAAAACTACTCGTACAAGCAATCAATTCTAAAAGCATGCATAGAAATATGTAGCAAAGCTAGGATGCAATAAACCTTCTCAGGGCGATAGATGGGGTGGTATGTGTGTGGGACAGACATTGGCTAAAACTAAACAGAGGAGAGAATTGGGTTGTGTTACATAAAATAGATTTAATTCACACAAATGAAAAATGCATGCGCATTAACAAAAGTTTAAAATGAGAATGTCTAAATGTTTATTGGTGAAAAAGTTTTTCCATGGGGCTATATTAAAGACAAGGAGAACACTTTGAGCTTTTGCCACGTTAACAATTAACTAACATATTGTTGTTCTTTGGTAACTAACATGTGAGTGTTGTAACCTTAGATCATGTGAGAGACATTGGGTTGCAAAATCTCCCCCCCCCCCAAACTCAGTGGAGTGAAGATGTAAAATGATGCTCTTCTGAAGGGAGAGTAAACTGCCTGGAGGCTGGAATGCAGGCTGCAGAGAAAGAGAGACCTTTGCTTATAGGTCTGTTTGAATTATTTCATATTTTGTAAGATGCTGAGCTTGTGCTGGACAGCACAAGACAGTATGGATATTTTGGAAATATAGTTTAATGTATTCTGTTTTATTTTAAAGAGTTATGCCAGTAAAAATTTGAACAATATTTTTATGGGTCTGGACAATGGTTTACTCCAAAAGGAGTCATTTCTTATGCTCCCAGTCGCTTCAAACTGCACAATATTAATATCTGCAACAGGTTGACGAAGGAGTGAAGTTAGTATCAGTAGAAGCCTTATAAGCCTATTGCAAGTGTGTTGCTTCTGAAAGTCTATGGATGTGTTTTAACCTGGTTTTTAGTTCATTATTGATTGTAATAGTTCCTTGAATGTTTTAAAAGTTGTTTTTAACTGTCTTTTTTACTGACAAGTTTCCTGTTGGTTTTCTTTTTTGCTTTGAGGTGTTATTACAATCGAGTGGTATATATACATTTTGCGAAATTATTTATTTATTTATTTATTTGTTTAATTAAAAAGCAGAGGGTGATTTTTTTGGGGGGGTTTCTTTTTTCAAAAATAAGAATGGAGCATGGGTAGTAGTGTTGTTTTTTTTGTGAGGCTTTGTGGAAGTTTCTACTCTATGCAGTGCTACTGAGGGCTGAGAGTAAAAGTTCAGTTTCTGCAGAAGGGCAGCAGCAGGTGGCTGTGGGCAGTGAAGGAAGGTGAATATGTGATTATTTTGGGATAAAACAGCCAAATGAAGAAGGGGGGGACAGAGCAAGAGGGAGAAAGGGAGCAGATCACCCCAAGAAAGAGGTAACTGCTCAGGCTCAAGGTGACTTAAGGAGGATGGGAAAAGTTTGGACTGGGTGATGGGAAAGAGTAGTTTGAAGAAAAATAAGGGGGTTCGTTTTGGTTAAGGGAATCCAGTGAATACAAAGATTTGGAAAGAAATAGGAAAATGTGGTGGAAAGGAAATTAGATTTGGATTGCATGGAGTGACAGCCATATTCCTCCCCCTTTAGTGGGTCAACTGATAAACGCATACATCCGAAAAGAAAAAAGCATGAAGAGATAAGTGAGAAATGTGCCACTCATCAGCAGTATCCAATAGATGCCTGGCAGCGACCCATAAATCTGTTGCAGCAGTGCTGATCCTGTTGCTCGGAGCTTGTTTCATCTTTTCCCACATTAGCCTTGCAAAACCAGTTGAATCAGAGGCCATGGTAAGTCAGAAGAAAACGAACATATGTAGTGTGGGCACTGGTAGCTCCACAATGTTGTCCTCAACCTCTGAAAAAATAAAATCTGTGCGCAGAACCAAGATGACGTTTTCCACATTCAGTAAGTCAGTTCTGGACATGCCTTTGTGATGTGCTGCAGAAACTCCCAAGGCCAGAGAGCGACCCCAGTCTGTAAGGACAGGAAGTAAGAAGGAATGAGCAGAATAGAAGATCAGTCACTGGGGCTGTTGAAACATTGTCATTTTATGCATTGTGGTTAGTTACAACTCTTTATAGAGAGGATTCTAAAAGGGACTCACTGTCTTAAAAAAAGGTTGTCAGAGATAGCATGTTTCTTCACCTTTCTTAAAAGATGTGCAAGGGAATAGTACTCTAGAGGAAGAACCATGAAGTACTGAGTAAATTTCAAATGATTTTTCCACTAGTTTAGACCACTGGATGTTTTCCTCCATGTGTGTATGTATGTGTGCATGGACCTTAGAAGCAGGCAGATTAAAAAATGGTGTCCTGCTACAAAATGACCTTAAATTTCTGGTTGGACTTAACGTTACTTGACTGCTGATGGCTCTCTCTCTACTTATTTTTATTTTTAACAATTGTACATAATCTTCATCACACAAGTGATCAGACTCCCTCAAAATATTATGATACCTAGGTATCATAATAAAATCATAGATTCATAGAGTTGGAAGGGACCCCAAGAGTCATCTAGTCCAACCCCCAGCAATGCAGGAATCTTCCCCCCCCCAACATGGGGCTCCAACCCACAACCCTGAGATTAAGAGTCTCGTGCTCTACCAACTTTGCTATCCCTGGGATAGACAGCAATGCTTTTGCTGGATGCCTAAAGAGTAGTAGTTATTCCAAAGTTGGGGTGGGTACCACAGCTGAAAAAGCCCTCATTCTTGTTGACATCAGCCTCATGTCAGATGTGAAGAAGGGTTTCAGCAAACTGTTGGTTTATGTTGGCAATGATCCTAAAGTGTTATGGGAGTGCTTAGTGGGGTTTCTTTCGAGACTGGAGACAGGCATTTCTTTTTTTCAGAGTGTTGCAAGGCATCAATACCTATGGACACAAGAATATGGAGAGTAGCAGATGCACTTCCAGAATCCCACCTGAAGATGCATACTGCTTCTTTTGAGCATATGGTGTTTTGATCATGCTTAGAATGACTCATTGAAATCAAGGGACTTAAACTCACTAGGACTTGAAATCAAAGGGCTGTATCCAATTCCTCAGCTATGCTGCTTTGATGGACTTCTGGACATGCAACAGAACCCCCTCTCCCACTCCTCTCTCCTCCAGACCTCTGTGCATCCTCAAAATCAGCTCCAGAGAGTTGGGGGACCCTCTGGAGCAGATTTTTGGGGCACACAAAGAGAAGAAACATTTTAAAAACCTGCTGTTATCATGATGCTTTCACAGTGATTTAGAAGTTTCCCTAGAGACCAGGAATCTTCCGTTACATCGGGATCCTTAACACAACAACTTGAAAGCTGCACCCCAGTCACCACCATCAAACTGGTCACTGTGCCACAGAGGTAGGAAGCAGAACCCCCACCCACCAATGACCCACAATAACTAGATTCCTAGCTTCTTTTGTAAAGTCTGAGTTATAAGACAAAACATTTGTTAACTAACCTGAGCCTGCCTTTTGGCATTCTTAGCTAATGAAATGAAGTCATAGCGATGACTGACATTTAGGAAAGCAGGTCTAGCCAATTAGACAAATATATGGCTAGAGTGAAACAGCCATTGCCTACCCCAGGGGTCAGCAAACTTGTTCAGCAGGGGGCCGGTCCGCTGTCCCTCAGACCTTGTGGGGGGCTGAACTGTATTTTTTTGGGGGGGGGGAAATGAACAAATTCCTATGCCCCACAAACAACCCAGAGATGCATTTTAGATAAAAGCACACATTCTACTCATGTAAAAACACACTTATCCCCAGACCGTCTGCAGGCTGGATTTAGAAGGTAATTGGGCCAGATCCGGCCCCCAGGCCTTAGTTTGCCTGCCCATGGCCTAGCCATTGCCCTTCAGATGTTGTTTGACTGCATCTCCCATCAGCCCTAGCCAGCATGGCTAATGGTCAGGCATGATGGGAGTTGTGGTTCAGTAACTGGAGAATACATAGCTGGCTACTCCTGGCTGATACTCTTGAGAAGGAACTTCCTGGTTTGGTTTTAAGGCAGGCATAGGCAAACTCAGCCCTCTAGATGTTTTGAGACTACAATTCCCATCATCCCTGACCACTGGTCCTGTTAGCTAGGGATGATGGGAGTTGTAGTCCCAAAACATCTGGAGGGCCAAGTTTGCCTATGCCTGTTTTAAGGCTTTTATGTTGGTCTCCTCTGATGTAATAATGATTGCTGCTCCACAGAAAAGAATAAAGGTATCAATTATTTTAGTGTAGCTGGGGACTAGCGTGCCAAAAGAAAAAAAAGGGGGGGGGGAAAGACAGCAGCAATGACAGGAGATCATGATCTTTCTAACTCAGGTCTTATTTCATACCAAAAAGATGTGACACCCAGGGACGCGGACTTATAAAAAATATTGGGGGGGCCCGGGAAAGCTCGTGAAATGTAAATAAGCTCATGAATATGCAAATAAGCTCATGAATATGCAAATAAAGTGGCGCCGCCCCCTCGTGAGCGAATAGGGGAGAGCGTGCTGCTGCCTATTAATCAGCTCCGGAACAGCTGATATGCGGGAAACCTGGGGCTAGAGGCAGAAGCCCCCGCCCCCGGGGATTCCCCTGTTCTCGCGGGGGACGGCCGGGGCTCTCCAGCTAGGGCGCGCGGCTGGCTGGCTGGCTGGGGAGGGAGCAGGTGGGGAGGAGGCGGGGGACGGCGGCAAGGGCGCCCGAGATTATTGGGGGGGCTGAGCCCCCCCAAAATTTTTTTTGAGGGGGCTCAAGCCCCCTCAAGCCCCATGGAGTCGGCGCCTATGGTGACACCTCCCTGTCAAGTACAGTGAAATCACCCCTTCCCCAGTTAAACTATGGAACTTGCTCCTACAAGAGGCAGTGATGGCCACCCACCTAAATCTCTTTAAAAGAGGATTAGACAAATTCATGGAGGAGGGGAGTATAGACTGCTACTAGCCATGATGGCTCTGCTTTACCCCTTGGAGGCAGCAAAGCTTCTGAATACCGCTTGCTGGGATCCACAGGAAGGGTGAGTTCTCTCCTGCTTGAATCCTGCTTAAGGGTTCCCTACAAGAATCTGGGTAGCCACTGTGAGAACAGCATGCCAGATTAGAAGGGCCCTTGGCCCCATGCAGCAGGCCCTCCTCCTTTCCCTCCAGCTACAATTCAGGCCACATTTGCACATCATTGCACGCATTCATACAGTTTGATGTGTTTCCACGTCATCTCCTGTCCATCCACACCAAGTGTACGGAGGTCTTCAGGTGGCTTATGTTTCCCAATCAGACTGATGCTGGTTTGGAGAGATAATAATAATAATAATAATAATAATAATAATAATAATAATAATAATAATAATAATAATTTATTATTTATACCCTGCCCATCTGGCTGAGTTTCCCCAGCCACTCTGGGCGGCTCCCAATCAGTGTTAAAAACAGTACAGTGTTACATATTAAAAACTTCCCTGAACAGGGCTGCCTTAAGATGTCTTCTGAATGTCAGGTAGTTGTTTATCTCTTTGACATCTGATGGCAATCAGACTGATGGCAATCAGACACCTGACAATCAGACTGACGCTGGTTTGGAGAGAAATGCCTCACAAAGCAACATTTCTCAAGGAACCTCAGGATAGATGTGCCTTGTGGCTAACCTCCTGTGTCCACTGCTCCACAAGCCAGCAATGTGAGCACCCAGTAGAGTAAAGCCAGGCTGTGTGTACACAGCCTCTTCTGTTGCCAGATCTACCAGAAATTGTTGGCCTGTTCTCTGGTGCTAGTTATGTTTGCTTGCTTGCTTGCTTGTTTGGAGTATTTGCCATTTCTGGTAGAGGTGGTGACAGGCTATGTACCCTCCCTCCCCTGGAAAAAAAATCCTGCCCAACGGATAAAGAAAGAAATTTGAGATTGGAATATTTTTTGCCCATGTCTCACTTCTATGCAGCAGTTAAAATTCAGCATTGCCTGTCCTTTGAGCAAAGATTTCAGAAGACTTCCGCAGTTCCCCCACCCTTGTTTTGTCCTTCTGCTGGCCATGTCTGTAGTATGGAGATGAGGGCGCTTCCAGCCAGCCTCCTCTAAGGGATCTGGGGGACTGGAGAATGGAGGGCTAAAGAGCGCTTTTGATTACGGCGCCGTCCTCGCTATGGAGAAAACAACGGGATCATCAAGCACAATGTTGCTGCTCTTCAGCTAGACAACGACTCCAGGATTGCGACTGAATGGGGTTTAACAACAGCCATTCATCTCCCTTGCGCTTTGCATCCCTGGGTGGCGAGAGCCAAGTGCCTCCAGCTTAACCGAGCCCTCCTCTCCCTTGGAATCAACATGCCGTTTGAGACACTCACCCAGGCGGGGGCTGGGAGAAGGGAAGTGCAGCTGATGAGACATCTCTGGCAAAGACTCTTGTGTCACTCACCAAGGAAGACGAAACCAGCTGCGCGAAGTTTCCAATATCTTTCCTGCTCCGGAAAGGTTAAGGGCATCATGCATTGTGGCGCTGGCGGACACATACACACACAAATTCACATTTTAAGCAAGCAAACAAACATCCAGAAACGACGAATTCGTATTAACTCGCATCCAGGTTCTATGAACCTGCCATGTATATTTTGGGTCCCTGCTACAGACACAAGCAAACCGAGCAGGGGGAATCCCTCTACTTTTGTATCCCACGGGATATTTGGCTGATGTGTGGGTTAAAGTTGGAACATTAATCTGCACTAAGGGAACCTGAGGCATAATAAAGGCAGTCAAGGATCCTCAGCTTTATTAAATTCCTTACCTGCTAGAGAGCGATGATAGGACCTGGTTTCATTTCAAATGTCATTTGAGAATCAGGGGACAAGAAAATGGCAGAAAGAACAGGGCTACTACAAGAGGATAAACGGGTGGGGTGTATATTTGTTAGGGAGAGACACTAGATTTTGGAAGAGACCAAAGATTATGAAGTCCGTCCAACCCAACTCTGACACATGGCCTCAACTTCACTGCATTATGCTACTTTAAACAGGCATGGCTCCTTGCAAAGCATCCTGGGAACTGTAGTTTGTTAAAGGTGCTGAGAGTTGTTAGAAGTCCCCTATTCCCCACAGAGAGCTACAATTCCCAGCGGTCCCTGGGAAGGGGGATTGCTTGTTAAACCGCTCTGAGAAACTGTAGCCCTGTGAGTGGACTCTGGTTCTCTAACAACTCTTAGCACCCTTAACAAACCACAGTTCCCAGGATTATTTGGAAGAAGCCATGGTTGTTTAAAGCGGTATGGTATTATGCAGCTGGGGTCATGTGTCAGAGCTGGGTTGAATTTCATGATCTTTTGGTTTCCTCCAAAATCTAGCGTCTTCCCCGACACCATGTTTAAAGTGGAACGATGCTCCCCATATACTGAAACCACATCATTCAGATCACAAAGCAGCCAAGTGAAAATTGGAAGTATCTATCTATCTACTTAGCTCGAAAATACGTATGTCCAGCAGATACCCTGCTTCCTCTACTCCTTGTGTGTCTCCAGATAACAGAATATATGCTGGGCACCCCTGCCCCAAGTTGCCTTTTGAATCATTTCTATGGGAATTATTTCGAAGCACCTTCTAATATAGTTAATGGGAGCCACAAATAAATGTGGTTGACCGAGAAGTCTGCCAGGTTCACATCTCAGCTCGACGAGAATTGCTTGCCAGGTTTTGCTAGAATGTTGCCGCATACCCTCTTCTAAGGCTGGTGAGAGAGAGAACTCTCATTTTAAAAAGGCAGTTTTTGTCACTAGCTTGTCTTTCAGATAGGTGCCTCCCAATGCTTAAGTATTAGATGCTTGGTTTCCCTTTCCTGCAGATCAGGAGAGGTGGTTGTCCGCTAGACCAGCTTTTATTTTGGAGAGGGACGCATTTGCTTCTCATGCAGACGGTTCAGTCCCCGCATATCCAGGTAGAGCTGGGGGGAAACTCCAGGCTGAAATCCTGGATAGCTGCTGCCGGTCTGTGTAGGCAGTTCTGAGCTAGATAGACCAGTGATTTGACACAGCACAAGGTAGTTTATGTTCCATATTTGCTTCTTCCTATAACTTTCCATTGCAAGGAATTTAGGCGAGGCATTCTGCCTTTTGTAGGTATGCACTCGACAAGCTGGATTCGGTTATAGACGGTTTTCTCCTCTGAGACCAGAGTGGAAAGTTTTTGGTCACCTTGACCTGTGATAGTAAAAGGTGGCGCTCGCTGTTGTACCCCACCCCCCACGCGTTTTGGGAACTCTTCATTCAAGGGTTTTTGTCAATGGGAAGTGTGTCCTGCTGATCCCCCCTCCCCGGTCGCGGGCTTTGCTGACGTCACTAACGAGGCGATAAATATCTGTTGATATAATTGGATGTGAGATTCTGGGTTGTGATAGCAGGACGTTGCCCATTGCTGCTCTGAAACGGCCCCCATGATTTATTCAGCAGTGGATCGGGGCACGCAAGCGAGCTGTCAAGAAAGCGTCAGCTTATTAGGCAAGGGCTGCGTGATTCCAGAAGAGGGTCTAACCTATAAAAATCCCGCACCCGGGCTCTGATTAGGAAGCAAACTGATCACAAGGACGGCAGAAGACGGCTCCAATAGATACGCATCCTGAGAGGGAGACGAAAGGGGGCACCCAACTGCTGAGCGACTCCACCTGTCCGGCTTAAACTTCACCAGCATCTCCAAGGTATGAAAATATCCAGGTTAGCCTCACATGCACAAAAGGCAAACTTCTCTTGAGAAGATACTGCCGCTGGGTAGTTTGGATAAGTGTGTGTTATTAAAGCGCAGGTGGTGTGGTGTGTGGTGTGTGTGTGTGTGTGTGTGTGTGGTCTCAAGAAAAAGTAATTCTGGGATCATGATAGAAAGGGCTATTTAAGGGCAACAGAAGGTTTTCTGGAAGCAGTCAAGCAGCGTTTAAAAGAAATGAAGGAAGGTGTTACTTTGCTTGCTCTGAATGATTGAGACACCTGGGTTTCCTATACTAAGGTCTTGATTAAAGTACCACCTGTCCAGTGCTCTGACCTGTAAGTAGCCTAGCCCATAAACTGCTATGCTGCACGCTAAAGCATCGTGTTCTTTCTATTCGATGCATTTAATAAAGACGGGTGTCGAGGCAGCCCTTGACCCAAAGAGGAGGATGCAAACTTTCCCCTTGTGAGCGGATTTGACTGGGTTGACTGGGCCATGGTGCAGATGAATTCACAGTTGCGATAGGGCAGGGGACAGCTATGGAAGACCTTCAGCACCGCGGACAGCGACCGTCGCAGCAGCAGCAGCTGCCGGCGGGGATCCGTCCCCCTTCCCCTCCCTAGGGTGCCGACCCAAGGGCGGGAGTCCGTCTGACAGCAAACTATGCCCATTCCCTTCCCCTCTTGTGCCTTTTCCAGATCTGGCCGCCGAATCATGAAGATCCAGCTGCTGGTCTCTACAGGGATCCTGCTGGTCGCTCTGCTGCCCTGCCATGAGTGCCGAGCCCTCGGCAAGAGCGTCCCAGCCGACCCCGCTCTGCAGCAGCCGGATCTCCTCCAAGAGCAGCCGCAGGCGCTGCCCATCTTGCTCCGCGTGGGAGAAGAGTATTTCGTGCGCTTGGGCAACCTGCACAAGACCCCCTCTCCCGCCGCCTTCTCCTTCTCTTCCTCCGCCTCGGGCGGCAGCCACCTCGCCGCGTCTGCTTCGGCCGGCAACTTTTTCCGAGCGGCGGTCCAGCAGCTGCAGAACGTGCGGGAGCGCTCGCTAGAGGGCGCCGCCGAGCCCTGGCCAAGCGACGACGACAGCGGGGCTCCCCTCGACGCCGCCGCGAAGGAGAAGCGCTCGTCCAAGGACTCGCCGATCTCCATAGACCTGACTTTCCACCTCCTCCGGCAACTCTTGGAAATGGCCCGAGCGGAGCAGCTGTCGCAGCAGGTCGAGAGCAACAGGAAAATGCTGGAGACCATCGGGAAATGAAGCGCTCTCTGCCCTCCGCCCGCCCCCTACCAAAGAGATCCTCCAGTTCGCACACGATATTTACACAGATTCCCTCGTGCTGTTCTCCTCTTCTTTTCATCGAGAGCTTGATCGACGTAGAGAGTGTCCAGTCGACACGCAGCCTAACCTAGCGCGTCAGTAGCATGCCCAGCGTTGTACCCAAGTGTCGTTTGTGACTTGCTGTCCTAACTCTTTGTCCCCCCCCCTTCCTCTTCCCTCGTTGTTACGATTAATGCAACTCTTTGAGGGTGGGGTCCAGCGGCTCAGCCACTGGAAGCTGGGCGAATGAGAGAGAGCCTTGTCTTTTTGGGTTGGTGGGCGGGGGAGAGGGTTGGGGCGTCCTCCTCTGTATCGAGCTTTATTTATTTTATTTTATTTTTTATTTGGAAGCCACTCTCCTTTCTCTCTCTCTCTCTCTTTCTCTCTTCTTTGTAAACATTTCCACAAATAAAACATCTTTTCAGCGCTCGGTCGATTTGGTCGTGTAAGAGAACGTTTAATATTTATATTTTTAATAAAAGCTGCAAAGGAACAACGGCTTCCTACACTTCCTTGCCTCGGAGACGTGTCAGTGGGGAATGGATCGATCGTGGCATAGAGAGAAGTAGAGGCTGAGTGGGGCTAAGGCGGAACAGCATCCGACCATAGGTAACCTATCTGTAGGAAAGAGGTGAAGTGAGGTTAGGAAATAGTACAGTATAAGCAAAAGGGGCGGGGCGGGTGGTGGTGGTGCCGGGACAATGTTTTGGAAGTTCAGCAGTTCCAGTGCTACATTTGACTCGGAATTTGCTAGGAAATCAGCTCCAGATCTTAGTTACCCCTGAGAAAGTGCCTCTGGGCGTATACAGAATGCTAACGAATTTATCCTCACACATCTAGGATTAAAGGGCAAGGTTTCCAGCCGGGAGAAAAAGACCACTTGCCAAGGCTGAGGCCCTGGGTCTCCTCTCATTTTAGGACACTCCCAGCCACCATGGCCAGGGAGTTGTAGTTTTACGACGCCTGGAGGACCACAGATTCTCCACCCTTGTTTTCCAAAGTAAACTCTGCACGGTGCTCATGTTAGCCCGGGTGGGGGGGGGTGAGTCCTTGCTCTTCTTTGAAAGGAATAGGAGCATTTCTTAACACTCCAGTTGAGCGCACCTTTACACGGAAGTAAGATCCACTGGTTTCAATAGGGCTCACTCCTAGGGGACTGCCCTTGGCTGCTTTGTCACAAAGTTTAAAAATCCACCCGTGGAGTAGACGAAGTGGATGTTTCACTGACCAGTCGACGTTTCCCTTAGAAACCCAGCTTTGTTAGTTCAGAGAAAACTATTTCCAGCTGAAATCTGTTCTTCAGACCTCTACTCCTCATCCTTCCTCCCCTTCCTAGGTCCTTTCAGTAAAGCAAGTGGGATTGACTTCGCTTCGTTTATACCCAGATCTGACGTTATGCATCCACAATATTTATATTCCTTCCACGCACAAAAATCCGTTCCGATTTAACACACAACTTCTTTCCACCTTTGTTTTGCGTCTTCGAACCTGATGCGAAAATCGGTTTCATTTCACTGAAATTTAGCTTATTACATTTTGGGTGTTTGGGGGGGGGGCAGGGGCGGAGAAAGAGCCCATGACAAAGTTATTTTAAAGAAAGCAGCTGTGACTGTATAAGTTGAAACTGAGCCAACTTGGACGGGAATCTGTTGCTGACAAATCTTTCAGTGGAGATCGATGAAGAAGACGCACATTTCTGAACGAGCTATTAGGTATTTTTCAAGTTAGACTTCCCCTAACAACTTCTCACAATTTAGGCAATTGAGAGGCCGGTCAACTTTTCCACTCATAGCCGAAGGAGCCTGAAGGGGATAGAGAGTACAGCACGATAAAAGCAGAGATCTAACGTCCCCATTTTTGCAGATCTCCAGCCTCTGTTTTGTGATCTTATGAGCTAACCCTGAAGTAATGGATGCAATGCTCCCTGAGACAGTCCTTAGCCATCTTTGGTGGTCTCACAATGGGATAAAGTTATTCCAGCCCACCTCACCCTACCCTTCCACTCCTTCATTCAACTGAGCAGTGTGCTGGAGCAGTTAGGAGTGGACCAGGGCTAGGATAGGAAGGAAGACCCTGGTTCAGATCGCCACCCAGCCACGAAGCTCCCTGGATGACTTTGAAGCCGGCCACTATTCCTCAGCTTAACCAACCTCGCAGGGATGTTGTGAGGATCAAATGGTAGAGGTGGAGGAAACCTATATACCGTCACTTAATTTTAACTTTACTATAGCAGGGTATGTCAGTACATGAAGAGTGTGCTGATGTTGTTGAGTACAAAATGTGAATGATGTCACTCTGTACGCATTCATAATGATCAACAGGATGTCAGCATTTAGACCACAATGCAGGGCATTTCATTAAACACATCCAAGGGTTCTACTACCACTGGATTTCAGACATAATTTGTTCGGATAGCAACTCCTCCATCTGGCACATTACAAACTGCTTAAGAACCTTCTTCCAGATTTCAGATGTGGTTTTGCCATGCAGTGTAGGGGACCACCATCAAACTGTTTCCAAACCCTCATTAGGCAGAGCTTAATTGTGTGGCTTGGTGGAGATTGTGCCTGCCTTATAATGTGTGGCTTTTGCCAATGCACATCCATTGAAAAGCTTGCTGGTAAGGTAAAGAGCCAACCTGTGTAATGTGAAGTTTATTAACAATGCCTTTAGTGAGGAAACAGCTATGCAAGAATATTGGTAAACCACTCCTGTAAAACTGCGTATAGAAGTCCCCAATTTACAGATGTGTCTTGTGTGCCTTTAGCACTTTACTTGTAAAAACAGTATTGTGCTGCTTTATTTTCTTCACATAAATTTCTGACATTAATTTTGCTGCGGCACACTTAGGATCAATTGCAATAATCATGCAATAGCTTGTTATATCATATATCACCTTCCTTAGATAAAGCCTTATCACATAAACTCAGTACCTAGCCAATGAGGTGACCTTGACAAGTAATAAGGTCACCACTTGATACCTGCCATTACCTCCAAAGCTGGTAGGAACTTGATCCTCCATTGGTTCATGATTAGCTATTAGCTTACATTTCTTCTTCCCTCCCACCCCTTTCCCAAATTGTACATCTGCTTCCACAAATATAACAGAGTCAAATCCAATGAGAATTTTTTCAAACAAAATCTTTTGGATAAAATGTGATCCACCATTCCTTTTAATGCAGTATTTGTTATCACTTTGAGCCAAGTCACATGCTTCCTATGAATCCTTCCAGAAGCCAGCTGGATGGAGAGTCATCATTCATTCAATGAGTTCAACCAGGAGAAAGAGAAGACATGACGAGCCGGCTCATCAACTCTCTCATTGCTCCCAGGACGTCCTTCCATGTGTCCTTGAGGGGATGGTTCAGACCCAGTCTAGGGGTGGAGGAATAAAGATTTACAATGGGAAAATCTGAAAACTCGTCTTGCACCTACACATATTGACTACTCAGTTCCATCAAAAACAATTATTTAGAAGTATTTGATGGCTGTGGAAAATAAATATATAAACACCACAAAGTCTTTGGCACAACCTTCCTCAGCCTAGTATCCTCCAGGTATTTGGAAATGCAACTCTCATCAGCCCCAATCAGTTTGGCCAATGAGCAGGGAAGACAGGAGTTGCAATCCAACATCTGAAGCAGGGTTTCAGAAACTTGGGTCTCTAGCCATTGTTGGACTACAATTCCCATCATCCCCAGCTAGCAGGACCAGTGGTAAGGGATGGTGGAAATTGTAGTCCAAAAACAGCTGAAGTCCCAAGTCTGGGAAACCCTGATCTGGAGAATACAAGGTTGAGGAAGGCTGTTTTAAACATAACCCAGCAGAAAATGTCCTTGCACAAACCCTATTGAGATGAATGAGAGCAGTATGTAATCTTACACAGCTCCTATTCATTTCAACAGGGTTTGATGAGAACTCTGCCAGGCCCATGTGTTCATTAAAAGATTAAGAAACGGCTATCCAAAGTTATTTTGAACCTTTTGAACATTGTTGTAGAATAATATTATAAGCTTATATCAATTGCTTTGGACTTCTGGAAGTAAACCCGAAGTCCCCTGAAATCAACAGGTCTTATAATTTTCTGCTTCTTAAGTTGGTCATAGAAAGTCTTCAGATAGCGCTTGTACTGTAGCTTGATGGTTAATAGAGATGCCAACCAGGACATCCTTTTTTATCTTAAGAAAAATTCAACAGAAGCATTTTCCAAATTTTCACTAAACCCAGAGCACACAAAAATGTTCAAGACACAGGGCACTTCCCTCCTTACTCTTAAAAGAGTATGCTGCACCTCACCATGGCTCTATATCTCTAAGATGTAGAGAACCTTGAAATAGCTCATCAGAAAACACAAACTTATGCAGCAGGTCTGGGGAACTTTTGGTCCTCCAGGTGTTGCTGAACTACAGTTCCCATCGGTCCCAGCAAGCATGGCCAACAACCAGGAATGATGGAAGTTGCAATTCAGCAACATCTGGAGAGCCATAGGTCCCCTATACCTGAAATACTGTTTCTATCACAGATGCTTATGATGAACTGCTATATGGGATAAAGATGGTTTGGCAATGTCCCAAGCATATTTTGTAAATATACAGTGTTAAATTTTAAACCAAGTTAGTGAGGAATGATGACTCGTTAGGTATTAGTTGGCTTAGAGTCATGCTGTTTGCAAAACAAGACCTGTTGCCTAGTGGGTGTGAAAAAAGTAGTTTGCTTCTTTCTATCTAATAACAGTTTTGCATTTTCTTTCAAGGACCAGATCCTTAGTTTTAAATAAGGAACATCATAAATGGATTTTGCACCAAGCAGATTCATTCTATAGGGCCCCAACTCTAAAATGCCATCCTAATATGGATGATGCTTTTGAAGTAATACTGTTGCAAGTACAATATGTGGACACATAATTCTGTACACTTATCAGCACAGGTTTTTAAATGGGCACATCTTAATTTCATTATTGCTACAGTTCAGTCTTGTACCCTCTGTTTCAGTAGCATAGCTGAGCAAGACTAAGCAAATACAACTTTTGATTATTGTGAATGGAACTAATGGGACATCAAGGGTTTAAAATCTATGTCCCTTGATTGTTGGGAAATATCTCTTTGGAAGATGAGACCCTTTGGCTAATGTTTGGGGAACCTTTGGCCCTCCAGGTATTGCTTCACTACAGCTCCCATAATCCCTCACCATCAGGCATGCTTGTTGAGGCTGATGGGAGTAGTAGTTCAGCAACACCTGGAGCGCCAAAGGTTCACACTCCTGCTTTAGCTAATGCCCTTATTTGAAGGGCCATAACTCAGTGCATCTGCTTTCCATGCTGAAGGTCCAAGGTTCCATTCTGTCATCTTCAGGCAAGACTGGGAGAGAAACCTGTCTGAAATCCTGAGAGCTACTGGAAGTCGACGTAGAAAATACCAAGCAAGATGGACCAATGATATGATAGTATAAGGCATCTTCCTATGTAAGGAAGAGAGAACAGAGAACAGAGTTGGTCCCATAGTGCTAAAATCCCTTCCCCTTTTACCACCATTCACTGGGGGGTCATTTGGGTGATTTTCGAATTCAGAGGAATGAAAGCTGGCTGAATGTACAGGTGGTGGGATTTGCACTCCTCCTAACAGCAGCCAACCACCACCATGCCCCCTGCCAAAATACCCTAAGACTGACACTATGTGACATTTTTGTGTCATTCTGATGGGGGGATGTGGTTGCCAGGTGTTGGGAAGACTGCCACTCTACACCAAAGGAAGACTGGCACTGCAAAACAGGGAGCAGTGAAAAAAGTTATCTGGGGAGACTGCTTCTCTATCTGGTTTTGTATTCTTTAAATGCAGTTCCCTAGTCACCGCTCATTCTGCCACTATGAAAGCTTTATTGCTAGAGGGCATAACACCGAGAATTTTAATAGTTGGACCACCCAGGAACAAGCTGAGTTTGTGTGGCAGAATGGCACTGGATCCCAGTCTCAAATACAGAATAGGTCCCAGGAATGCAGAAGTTGTTGACAATTCCTGCACTAGTTTAAGTTGGTTCCCATAGTGCAGGCATTTGACACCTCTGAGTATGAGGCTTTTACTGTGCAGGAGACAACAAACTTTCACTCCACATTGATAACATAGCAATGTTATCAATGGGCTATTCTGGTTTTATCCATCATCCCCTTCCACTCTTTCCCTTTTTAGTAAATTCTGAGTGGAAGGCAATCCTTAAGCAACCATCAAGAAAACATTGCTGATCTTTCCTTAAAACCACCCATCCTATCCTCCATTTCCACACTTTCCATCTTATTCACATTTAACAAAATTAAAAAAACCACTTGCTTTTGTTAAAGTTTTCTACTTAAAATGACAATGTTTTGTAATCACCCCAGCACTCAGCAGACATGATCCAGAAACATCATATACACTTGCACTTGGAATTTTTGTTTAAGAGTTTCCCTCTCAGAACCTATTGAACAATGTTCTAGCTATTTTTTTTTCACATAAAGGGTCTTCTTTATATGCAAGCACATAAAAAAATGCAATTCCTTACCTCCAGTCTGAAGTGATATAGTCCAGCAAGAGCTTTACGGCATAAATCATGCACCTTAACTCTTCCACAAGGCAAATTGATTTGTATGTGTCTAGTATAAGAACACACATGTCTATTCAGAAGTAAGTCTCCCACTTAATTCAGTGGGGCTTAATCTCAGGTAAATAGGGACAGAATTGCAGCCTAAATGTCCTTTGACTTTGTTGCTATATAATATCAACATTGCTTGTTTTTGAAAATCACATATTCCGTTATATAATAATACATGATTTTAGAAAACAAGCAGTGTATTTTGAATGTAGGTAATTTAATTTATGTGTTTCATGCTAATAGTAAAGGAGAAAAGGAAAACCCAGTCTTAAACTCCTGCTGAAATGGCACTTTGCATATATAAAAAATGTTATAATTTCACTTAATAAAAGTTTCATTCTAGAAAAAGACTGTAATGGATGAAAGGTGGTTCAAATTTTGTCACTGAAACCTGGGCTTCATCCATTTGTCTGCCTGCATCCAAAAATTCACAACCAGAATCTGAATTTGACTTCAATTAATTTTAAAAGTATTGTCTTAAAACTCATTATTTCCAAAATTTTCACATCAGGGCTGTACTGATTTGAATTCAACCCTTGTCTGTCAAATTTATGTTCCCACCACTACAATATGCATTGTCTGCTAATAATGTATTACTTACAACATAGGCTGTTCTCCATGGTCAGAAACTATTTTTTGTCCACTGAAAATTTAAATAGAATGGAAGACGTAACTGTAGGTTATTTTAAAATAATTTCAACTTTCTCTAAAGAGTTTCTGTTTACATGGTAATGTAATATAATCCCTTCAGCAGAACTTCCTACAGCTGTCAACTTTTATCATAACAATACAGCTATAAGCTCAAAGACTTCTTTTCTTATGCCTATTTTTAATTCTCTGGGAGCCAAGTGAAACTCTTTTCTTATAAAATAAATTGTTCAACTACATAACTGTAGGCAGGTAAAATATGCACCAGCAAACTCCATCCATCATGAGATTAGCTGTTCAATTCTCAGAAAGGTGGTTGGCCGTGAACTTTTCGCGCCCATGGGGACTGAATGTCTCACCAAAATAGATTTTCATTCTGTTACAATTAGAGCTATGTGGCAAAAGGATAATGTAATGCTGTTTATTTCACACAACCTTAACGATTCCAAAAATAGTCCTGAGAAATGAATGCAGTGTTCCTCTTTGTGTGTAGGCTGGGTAAGTTCCCTGAAGGATGTAATGTCAAGCATACTTTAGGGAGCTTAAACTAATGGTGAAACCTTTTCAGGGGAAGGAGACCCTTAAGTAAGCCCTGTTCCATAAAGTGTGAATGTTCCAGTGGACTCAGCTGAAAATGCTGCACTTCATTACACTTCTAATCTATCTCAGTGGCTCTGTACAAAGCTATCAATACAAATTTAAGCCTGAAACATCTTACTCTGCCTATCATCTTACTCTGTAGTGTATGATTCTCAGGGTGGTTTTATCACAGCAGCAGCAATCTCTCTCACAGACATCTTATCCCACAGGGATGGCTTCCACCCAGGTGAGGGAACTGGGCAAGCATCAGCAGAGGGCTCAAGATGGATTCCATAAGCATCTTGCTTGAACAGTGCACCAAGCCAGCTGTCTGATGCTTTTCAAACTCAAGGGGCAACAGGGAGGAGACACTTGGTCTAGCAGTTGTCTGGTGTGTTCTCTGATCACTTTCTGATAGGATAAACATTACCACCTGCTGTTGGGGAATTATTAAGCCCTCTTCACCATTCATATCTAACAAAAATAAGTTGTGGGCCACTGGACTGACTGCAGCAGATGAAAAAGAGGCAGTGAAAACATAATTTTATCATTATTTCTCGCCTTTCTCGAGAGGTCCAGTGAAGCTTCTATTAGAAAACTCTAGTGGTTCATTAAATTAGATGACTGTTTCCAGAATTCTTTAAACATATGCTGACAATTTTTTAAAAAATAGGACTGCAATAATCTAAATCTATCATACTCACATAAAAACAATTGTCTGTCTCCCTTTCATGTAAAAAAACAACAACAGAAAACTTAATCCATCGTATTGTATCATCCAAATCAAGGTGTGGTTTATAGACTGTGATCAAACCATCTTTCTGAATCACTTGCTCACAACTTTTTGTTTAGCTGCTTCACTAGAGATAACATAATGCTTGCATACAAGTTTGCCCTGGAAAATAATGTAGAGTAACTTGTGGGTGTTAATGTTAGAAAGCTAACTTTATACTCTCTCGTCCTCATCTAGTTTGCTTGTTTGATGCTCTTTACGAAAACTGTGAAGAGACATCATGAAGTCAAGATCTTGCAAGCTGTGTGTTACAAGACGTAGACCTCAAAAACTGCCAAAAGAAACATTCTCTTCTTGCGGGAGAGAAGGGCAGCTATTCTAGCAGTGACGCAGAGCATTGTCTAAGTATGCCACTTAAGAAGCAGACGGCACTTTAAAATATAGATTGTTCTTTGAAAGGACCTGATGAATGAGACCCATTTAAGATTATGACTCATGGCAGAGCTTTGTACCATGGATTCGTTGGATCAGGTAACAAAGCCTGAATAATTTGTAAGGTTTGGATACACATATCGCTTGATCATGAATGAATGACTAAGCTGAGATATTGCAAATATGCCAGGAGGGGCATGTAAGAACAGCTATGGGCATACTGCACATGCTATGGAGGCCAGCTCCATTCAGTAAGAGCTCCATAAATAGACCATCTTGCTGATGCATCAAGACCATCAACACATTCTAGTTCCTCGAAGTTACTCAGCAGTTGGACAGAGTCCATAGTATAATGTCAACATCTTTCTTTACTCTAATTTCTGGTTATTTCTAGAATGTTTTCATCTTTAAATCTTATTTGGTTGGATCTGTGGTGTGTTTTGTTCTCACTCTTAGAATCATACTGAGTACTAATGGATGGAAAAGGCAAGAAATGTAACTTCATACAGCTCATATGACCAGAGCAGATGAAGCAGGGTCCCACAATGCTCAATATTGAGATGGATTTTTAAAAGTTGCTCATAAAGGACCTGCAGATGAACGAGGAAGAATTAGAACCAAGAAAGGAGAGTACTACTTCACATAGTGCATAGTTACACCAAGGACTTGGTTACTACTAAATGTACTAATTACTAGGAAGCTGATGACTTTAAAAGAGGTTTAGACAAATTCATATATAGAAGGCCATCAAAGCCCACTAGTCATTATGGCTGCATACGTACTGCAGGTGGCATGACTTTTTAATGTCAATTTCTGGAGAACACTAGGGGGAGAGTGCTGTTGCGCTCAGGTCTTGCTTGTGGGCATTTGGCTGGCCCATGTGTGAAAAGGATGGCCCTGTTTCAGCAGTCTTATTCTAGTATAAGGAAGAAAGGGCAGAAGGGTAGTAACTTAATGAACCCAATAAAATATCCATCTCTGGGTTATGGTTGATGGCTACTTTTTAAGCGAATTAAAAAGTAACAGTGCTCTAGCCATTCCTTCATATCATGGGTAGGGAATCCGTTGTCCCACAGATGCTACCATCATTCCTGCCCATTGGCTCTGCTGACTGGGGGTGATGGGAACTGTAATCCAAAAGAATTCAGAAGGCCACAGGTTCTCCACCATTGCCAGGAAGTGCAATGGCCTTAATCTCATTTTCTCTTTTCTCACTCTGATACTGTTACAACTTTTAAGAGGAAAATTACGAGCACCATCAGGAAGAACAGGAAAGACATTTTACATGCTGACAGATGCCCTATGATGCTTCCCAAGCACTTCCTAAATTTGGCAAAATCTGCCCTGCTCTTGAACTGTTTTGAGCAAGAACAGTTTTCGAGCATATGTAGGACGTTAAAGGTATAGGCAGGAAAAGATAAATTAGTATGCCAGTGAGTCCATTAGCCTATGAATTAGTCTGTGAATGGTGAGAATTGCCCTGCATTCTCCTATACAGATCTGTTCTGCCATTATAAAGTACTGGATACAATATAGGAATTTCAGGATCACAGAAAGTTTAGCCATTGTGCAATATTCCAGTGCAAGTGACCTTTCAGTAACAATGGGTATAATAAATTTAACCTTTCCATATAATAGATATAATAATAGTTTTGCCACGAAGGAGAATAGTTGTTAAGCCTCTTTTAAAAACAAATGAGTCTAACTAGATGCATGCTTCCATACAAGAATTGTAAAAAACTGATAAAATAGCAAAACTAACCAGAAGTAATATTTATGAAAAGAGGCAACTGAGGAAAGGGAGAGGTATTTGTTTCGCTTGCCACTAGTGATACAATATCCAATAGGTGCTCTTGAATCATGATATGTGCAAAGGCACATTTCACAGGGCAAATGTGCTAACACTGCATTTCCCAGGTCTAAAACCCTGTGCTGTGAGCATCTGAATACAATGGCTCCACGATATCAGGATTGGCTCGAAGTACAGCATAAAAACTGTATATATCAAATGGGAAAACAGGCATTTCCTGTACAAGAATGTTGATCGTGGAGGGTTTGGAAGCCATTCTTATTTTGAAAAATCCCTTTTATTCCCCCCTGGTCACAGGGCAGTGCTAAAGAGAACACCCTGTCAACACAAGGATTTCTCTTTGCATGACAGAATGTTTTCCCCTATGCCCACTCCTAAATCTGTTTTGGGGTTCTCCTGTTCTCCAGAGCAGATTCAGGGGCTCACAAGGTGCAGATTGGGGAAAGACAAAATTACATTGCACCAGCACTCCTCCTTGCACTTGTGTAACTATTTTGTTGAACCCCACCTCTAATGTCACAGAACAGTGACCAGTGTAACCCTTCATCAGACTGAAGGTGAACCAAAGGAGGCAGGGGAGGGTTAAGAATAAAGCTGCCTTGGTGCTGAAGCCACACTTCATTTTTGCTGGATCTATTAATTCAGAGGGGATGTGGCTGTGGGAGATTGCCATGAATTAACCACTGCACCACCAAGGGGCCAGGACAGCTCACAAAGCTGACTTTGGGTCCTGCAATCCCTCCCTTCCTCCCACCTACCCATAGCTAGAAGATGGGATCCTGTGCTAAAGGCACGGCTAGAATATTTTAGCTACAATTCCAGCATTGTGGGGGGTTGGACTAGATGACCCTTGGGGCCTTTCCAACTCTACAATTCTATGATTCTGTGTGGCAGGACCTAGAAGATAAAATTTCCATGGTATTTTGAAAGAAACAACAGTTGTTTCCTTACATTAAAAACAACAACAACAATGCCTTTAAATTAACGTAGAGATGACAAGACAAGTATTTTTCAGTTTTCAGTGAAGCAAAGTGCATAGGCCAGGTCAGCCTGGTTGCACTGTTGTCTAAATAGAGAAAATATCTGTACCAGCCATCATTCTGAGGCAAGATTGTTGGGAAAGGTCTAAATTCAGAAACCAGAAGGTATCCCATGACTCACAATGTAGTTTGTAGATGTGACTATTAAATGCTAGGGGAAGGCATCACTGGCAAAACTAATTATAGCAAAAGCATTGCCTGGGAACCTTACAAAAAACGTTTTGTCATTACAACAGCTCCACACTGGTGTGATTGAATCACAAGAGCAATTTCCAGAAACTACAAAAGAAAGGAAGATTAAAAAGAAAAAATCAAGGGTGAGCTACTTGATTTTAAATATACAATTAATTATGTTTGTTAGGGCCAAACACATGTAATTGTAGCCCACTGGCTATTTTATTATAGGAAAAGCCATGTTTGGAGGGGCAAACAGAATTGAAGAAGAAGGAAGGATGTATTGGTGAATCCTTTTTCTATTATCCTTTCCCTCTTCCCTACCCAGTATGTAATTGGTGATGTTCTTTCCCCCAATTTGCATTGTGTTTCCTTTGCATTGAAATGAATGTCTTGGAATAACATAATGTTGATGTAAAGTAATTAATTGCATAACTTTTCACCATAGTGGGCAGCAAGACAAATGGCATAGCTTTTGCTGGAAGTTGAACTGCAGCAGAATGGAAACAGCACTACATCTGACAAATATGGGGTGGAATGGAAATGGAGGCCTTCTTACTAAGGCTGTGTAAGAGGGCTTTATAGATCCCATTCAGGGCACTACCTGGTGATTCATAATGACCCCAATCTGACCAGGATCCAGACCCCAAACCAAATCAGGGTCGTTGCATAGTGTTTAATTAAGGATTTAAAGCTTGCTTAAACATATGGTCATTGGAGGAGGGGAGATCCCCAACTCCTCAATTCTCCTCACTGCCTGACCACACCCCTTTGGACAGCCCTAGATTGCTCTGGGTGGACCTGATCTACCCAGGGCTGCCTCAACCTACTCCAGCCAAATCCTGAGTAGACCCAAATTGGCCCAATTTGGTTTGGGATCTGGGTAGAGCAGTTGCACAGCCCTATTTCTTACATCCCTAGTCTTCTCAGGCTTATGTGCTGGACTGGGGAATCTCCAGGGAAGTTTAGGTGTGTTGGCCATTTGAGACCTGGAGCCATGATGGTCCTGAAAGAGAGAATATTTAATGTGGGATTATTTCCCCCCCCCCGAATCTGGCAATAGAACAGGACACTCAGAGTTGTTATGCTCAAGATTCTATAAAACCTATAGCTTAGTCTGAAAATGATGCAACATGGAATCATTGCTACTGTTTCTTTTGAAAGACTTCCCTATATGATTTATTAGCTAGTAGCCCCGATTTATCCAACTCTTAAAAGGAGTAAGGCTTGAGAAGCAAGGGTTCTAGGTTGAACAGACAAAAATGTTTTATTTTTCTCCCTGACCAAGGTAAAACACCTTGGAAATTGTTGAATAAGCAAGCATTCAAAGCATATCATAAAACTAGAAACTCTTATCATAATACTGAAGATCAGTGTATGTACCTGGCAATCAGCAGGTTAGAATAGTAGTAGTATCCTATTGGCCAAGCCAGCATCAACTGCAGAATTTTGCTTGTGATGCAGAAGATTTCAAGAGCAGTACTGGCTCGGGGAAACAAGAATATATGTCTATGTGTGAATGCTGGTAAAGGACAAGCCATAATCTACTGATCAGGAACATATTCATCCCTGGGATATGATTCAATATTAAGGCCTCTATGATATTAAAATCTAGCCTTGACTTCAGTAAATTTCTGATGCTAAGTATATGAGTAATCCCATCTGACTCACTGATATTCATGCGTTACAAAAAAATTAAGCACAGCACATGATTAACATTCTTGTTTTTTTGGTGGACTGAGTTTGGAAAGGTTAACATCTTAAAAGCTATTTTCCAAAAATTGAATCCTGAAATTTTCCTTAAAGTGCTTAAATTACTCTAGATCATTCCAAAAGTGAAATACTGCACTTTAGACAGCAACTTAAATATATAATCACAGTTTATCACTTGAGACTCAAATGAGGCATGACATTAATTCACAGTCTGATCTTTCAGTCCCATCTCTTTAATGATCTTATTAGCCACTGTGTGCTTTAAGTACATTTGCATAACTAGCAATTGTCTGAGATTTAGCAAAATACAGACTTCCTTGAAGCCTGCATGCCATCTCTTAGACACGTATTTTTAAATGTTAATTCCAAATACTTTGGGCATTGTGGCAGATACATTCTATTATGGTATGTGACTGACTCTAGAAATTCCATGAATAAAGTTACAGCCAGATACTGGGGTGGCAGCTGCAATAACATTACTTTTTCCATGACTATCATTTCATTCACCAGTAGTTTAGGCAAATTCATCTACCTTCCAGTTTCAAATGATGGATTAGAATTCAGTTGTAGAGATCTCTACAGTGAGTGTCGCCAAAATATCTTACACACTAATTTGATCTGTGCCAACATCTGACAAGGCAAGAGCCTCACAAACATCCTTTGGGATGAAGGATGGGATAAAAATTTAATAAATACACAAGCATCTCAGTGATTGCACATGGTAATGTTACCTTCTGGACAGCTGCACCAAATGTCTATCAGTTATGCACCTTATATTTCTTGTACATAGGACCTCCGGGTATAGGTCGGTACTGTATATAAATTCAATAAATAATTAAAAATAAAAATAATTCCTCACATTAATTGTTCAGTCAGAGGCCACATGCTGGTCACTTTATACAGCTAAACAAGACACAGCATGGTTAGTATTTAAATGGGAGGATGTTTGGAAACCCTATGTAAGCTGCTCTGAGATTTTTAACGAAGGACCAAGAAATATAACGAATGTAATATTTGTTTCATGCTTACCATAGCATAAACTGATGGAAAAAGCTGATGGTAAACATATGGAATTGCAGAATGTAGGCAGGGGATTACAAGTCTGAATATTCCACATTTAATATAAAACATCCTGCACAGAGTAAATTAATAGCCAAGGAAAGGGTAGGCTAAAACTCGTAAGCAAATAATTTTTGACATGGCAGAGATTCAATCATGCAATCCCTGATTTGTATTCTGAAATGGCACTATTCCATGGGAGTTGTCCCGCATGCTTTATGCTGTGCCAAAATCTGTTCTCTAATTTCTCAAAAGACTTCTTTCTCTGGAAAAGGGACTTTGCTTTTTCAGGCTTCAGAAAGGTGGTGTGTGTTTGGTTGAACTTAGTGTGTGTGTGTGTCCCATTAAATATCTGTGTAGCACTCTAGAGTTTCTCCAGTTGTCTGCACTTCTTGATCTGAAAAGCCCACATAGGAGGTTACTTCCTAATATCTTCCCTGAGCTTTAATTGAAGCATGAGAAGTTGAAATAGCTGGATACCAAGTGCTTGAGGCAGTACAATCATTGAGTTTAAGGGAACTGCTTCCTTTTACCTTTTAAAAAAAGAAACTGATCTGTACTGATTTCTTTAAATGCAAAAGGCCACAACCTTCAGGTTAAAAAAAGGGAACAACTTTTTTTTGTACACACAGCTGCCAGGTGCCCAGTAGGTAATCTCCATTTTTTTTGTACTTACGGCCAAGGATGTAATGGGGTTTTCAGGAAGCATGGGCTCTTGGGAAGGTTGCAGAGTGCAGACTACTAGAGAATAGACTTGCAGAATGATAGGAAGGACATTCACAAAACCTTTCAGCTACCTTGAAAGTAAGCAGATCAAAAGCCCTGCAGCCCACCCCTGACAATTTCCCTGAAATTTTCTCTCCCCTTGTATTATTTTTAATGTAATTTCTTTTCTATTTACTTGACAATGTTTTTTTTAAACCCCCCCCCCACCCAGAAGAATCTTTTAGCACAGCACTATACAAAAGCACAAACAGCATCCCTCCCTCACAGCCTTTCCCTCAGACTCAAAGTGATACACATACACATCTTTGGGGTGAACCCTCAAGGCTACTTATGTGTACAGCAAAAGAAACCACGGGTTGTTACATCTACAGTTTTCAATGATGTCAGGACTGCCTAATATCTGATATACACCATCCACGGGATTAATTGGGGATTTCCTATCTATCTCTTCTTCTAAAAAGGTCTCATATTTCACCATGCAGGATGACACTCCAGGGTAACATTTCAGAGGGAGGGGAGATAAAGAGGGAAAGCTTTAGGCAGCATGTATGGCATGTCAGCATGGTCCTTTTAGGATGAAAAGAATGGGACGGTTGGTTCTAACCACCTGCAGGCATGACTACAGAAATGACTTGTGCTGTTAGTTAAGGATAAAACAAAACAGTTCCTACCCCTCAAAGTAAAAAGCATGTATTGAATCTGACTCCAGAGATGGTGCAGTAAGATAAGAAAAGCCAAAACTGAGAGGCAGAATGCTAATCCCTGTGAGGAAATAAGAAGAATACTTCACTAACGTCATCAGAGAAAATTGCTCATTTGGTGAAGTTTGGTGAAGAAGAAGACATTCCATTTTCTGTCCCCCGCCCCCAGGAGTCTGTGTGTTTCTTTTTTCTTTTTTTTTTAAAAAAGGGTGGTTACGATGAGAACACCCAGGGTAGGTTCAAAATTCGCATAAACTCAACTTTGTGCTAGATTGGTCCTCATAAGAAGCACATGCACCAGTAAAATATCAGGCAGGCATAATTCACAACTAATGCACTTGCTAGAAACTTTCTTCCTATGGTGCCTGAACTACCCCTTTGAGAGGAAAGCTGGGAGAGTTTATTTAATTAACAATTAAACAAAATAATACAGGGCACCATAAACATGTATTATTCTATACCAGCTTAATCATCATGGCTTCCCCCAAAGCATCCTGGGAATTACAGTCTGGTGAAGGTTGGGAGAATTCCCTGCTCCTTTTAACTACAGATCTCAAGGCAGGTCCAGCATCAGCTTTGGACAGCTGCTGCTGGGGCCCCCGGTGCCCTGGCAGACCCACTACTGCACTGAGGCTAATATTGGGCTCCATATGCTGTGTGGTTACACAACTGAACTGCCATTACTGACACTGTATCTAGGCATTTTGAGAAATTAAAATGGTAGCTCAGACACAGCTGCCTGGCCGTGACTGCATCCACAGGAGTGAGCCCAGCAAAGGACTCACTGAACCTTGGAAGCAAGCCTGTCTCATGATTGCCTGAAGAGAAGGAATAGCAATCAAATCAGTTTATACCTGTGGCGTAGATATGTCTTCTGTTACTGCTGTGACACTTCCCTGCTATCATTTCCTGGCCCCACCTTGTATTCTTTCTCCCAACCAGCCCTATGGTCATGCCAGGTCTTCTCCCATATTCTCTTTGGGTATGTTTTTCTTTTGTTTAGCGTTAAAGCTGAGCAGTGCTGTTGCTCCTGACTGTCTGTTCTTATTCCTTCCCCTATTCCTTTACACATTCCTATTGTTATTGCTCTTTAAAAAACAGTTGTTTAAAGGCATCCATCTGTCAGGAGCTGCCATGGCTAGAACCAGGAGCCTTAAGTTCTGGAATGTCCATCCCATATGATGTTCTATCAGAGCTGCAGCTTGGAGCATCATTCTGGCAGTGCCTCAAAGTGCGGACAATTTAGCAGCACCCAATCATTGCTGCTCTGCTTTAAGTGGGAAGTGAAATAGCAATCCGGCTTCTAACACCCTGTAGCTAAGTGGGTTAAATACTCTCTCCCGCTTTACTTCATGAATCCCTTGCCTGCTGCAGTTTGGAGGGGCAGGGGAAGAAGATAAAAGGCTATAAAGGCAAAACTATCTGGAAAGGAAAGGGTTGAAATGTTATCAGTTCCTAGATAAGTCTAACCATAGAGAATGCAATGAGTAGAGGAGTCTAGAAAATATGTATACAGCCCATGACCAGCCAGAATAGCAGAGGGATAGGGGAGTTTGTGCAAGTATGACATTGAATTAAAAACAGCAGAATTTTCTGAGAAAAGGGGGTGGGGGTGGAATTGTTTATTTCATGACCACAGGAAGATGTCCTGCAAAAGATGAGTTAAAGTGTGACTATTCCCCAGAATATACCCAGTGCATAAATAGGCACATTCTTAGGCTCTGCGCTGAACCCACCCACTCAAGTTGGTCATTGGTCATACTGGACAGGAAGGAGAATAAAAATCTTCCTGTTTGGGCTGGCATTGCCATGTTTTTGGGTGGTCCTCAGCTCTAAACACCTGACTCAACTCCTGGTTCTCAGCTCCTGGCTCACCTCTGACAGCTGCTTACACAGCTCAGTCGTAACACAATCCACAACACACAAATGCATGGGATTCAGAGAAAGGTATATTATGTACTTTTCTGTAATGTGTCTATAAGGGATAAAATTACAAAAGGTATTCTGAAATGCTTATGTTAAAAGTTAGTGGATATTTTAAAACTGTAGGTTTCAAGACATTCAGACATGCAAGGTTGAGTTCATATACATTAGGCATACTGTTTGTGTGTGTGGCATTCATACCATTTTCTTGAGCCTTTCATTGAAGAACATGATAGATTTTCACAAGCAAATTTGAGGGGGTGGGGGAGATCTTAACACAACAATGGAATCTTGGTTTTGTAGCATAGTTTCCAATTATTTTAATAAACAAGGATTTCAGTACAATAAGTGTAAAAGATATCAGACATCAACCCTGCAATTTTACTGAAATTGCAACAGTGGTGATTTACAGGGCAATCCTATTAAAGTCTACCAGGTGCAAGCCATGGTGAGTTCAATGTGACTTACTCCCAGGTAGGCATGTATATAGGATTGCAGCTTCTAAGGAAGTAACTTTATTGTATTGCACTGTGTTCTGACCATAGCACAGACACAATAGGAAAAATACATGGGAGAAGTTATTGACGATGCAAAATTAATTTTAAACACGCCATGCTTTTCATGACAGTGATAAAAAAGATACCTGATGTGGTTGCAGATCAAACAGTGTACATACAGAAGAGGTTAAGCTATGACAATATATTCCAGATGTGTGATTGATGTGGTTGTAATTAGAAGCAAATGCTGTATATCCAGCAGCTGCAAAATTACATTATCAGCCTGATGTGTACACAGAGGGACAAAGACCAACAGAGTTGTCTGTTGCTATTTTGGAATTTGCATGCATGAAATTCTGGTCAATTAAATGCTTTCAGCAGTTAATTGACCTTGTACATGACCAACTAAGAACTGTTTCCAAAACTAGTTTTTGTTGACATGAGGCAGGATCCAAAGCATTACTTTGTTCGAGAGCTTGTGTGCAGTGCACCCCATGTCTTATCCCAAATTGCTTTTGAAACTCTTCTGCATTTTCAAACTTATTTTCTGTGCAGCATTCCCCGCCCCCCCTTTTACAGGGAGAGGGCTAGCTGAGACTCTGATGTTAAAGAAATCCAAGTCCAGAGCCCTGTTGAGCACATAGAACTACTTGCACATTCTTTGGATGGCAGTCATGTATCTTAATATCCACGTGCTAACATCTCTTCCAAGGTCACTTTCGAGTAATTATATGCACACCTGTTTCAAGTTGGCTGCAACTAGCAAGGCCAGTTTCAGGGTGCAGCACCATCGGGCATCTGCCAAGGCCAACAACCCAGCGGGAGGCCCATTGCTGAGCCAAAGGCCTTTGGCCTTGCTCCTTCTTCTTGCTGCTGCTTGCTCACATGTCCTCTACAAGTATGCAAGCAGTGACAAGAACCGAGAGTAGCAGCCTCTGTTGGGTTTGCTCTTAACCTCTGGGCAGCTTAGGCCCATAGGGACGGCACACACATGGGCAGTCATGATAGCAGCAAGAAGGCAAACACAGGATAGATACTGCTAAGAGCCTCCCAAAATCTGGAGCAGATTGTTAGACAGGTGTTTGGTGGGTGTTTATATTTATGTTTCTGTGATGTGAATCACCTTGTGAGAGCAAAATTCAGAAGAAAATTACAACTTGTCTGCTGAAGGTGTATCTTGGGGGAGGAAACTAACATGCATCAAACCATTCCATAGTGACTGATTAGGTCAGGGGCAGGCAACCAGGTGTCTTCCAGACATCATTGGACTCCAACTCTCATCAGCTCCATCCAGCATTGGGAGTTGTCCAACAATATCGGAAGGACACTGTGTTGGCTACCACTAAACCAGGTCTCAAAGCCAGTACACAGCGCACAAAATAAACATTGTATTCTGTGTCATTTCCACTCTCCCCCCACCAAATATAGGATGCACTAATTTACAATACTACTTGTGCCTAACTGTGGGTTTCATTTAGCAAAGTGATTTATTGAGAAATCTACTTTCCTACGAATTCCCCATCTCCTGCATATTATGTTGCATGTAAAATCCTAACGCAACATTTTCTGAGACTATATACTAACCTGTGAAGTATCAGTGGGTGTGTTAGCTTCCTTACTACTTGCAGCAGAACTTCCATTTGCCATAGCTAGTTCTGGAGCTTCTGCCTTCTTCACATTCACCTCTGCGGGCACTGAAGGCCCGACCTGCCTAATGTCAGTCACTGGGACTGCATTTGAATTGGTTGTTTGCCGTGGCTGAGTTTTATACCAGCTAGGATAAAACAAGGGATCAGTTGGCTCTCCACTTGATTGTGGTTCAGCTTCTATTAGTCCTCCAGACTGTTGGGTAGTTGTCAGCACAACGCCACCCTTAGCAAGGCAGATTTAAAGAAAATAAAGTTAAAATAAAGAATGGAACTTTACATAATCTCTCTTTCACTCACTCACTCACTCAGAAATAGGTGCTGCTTGCCGCATCAAGCTTTCTTCGGAATAGCATTAAAATAAGTCTTTCGATTTGTTGCATTTGTGATTAAGTTTTAGGCTTGCCAGTTGCAGTCAAACAACCCTTTCTAATTTCATCCCCATAAAAAGTGGTAACGTGAGCAACAAGTGATGCCATTCCTTTCCATATGTAACTATATTTGAACGTACTTCTGATGACCTGATTAAGTGGTTGCATTCATCCAATACTTGAGTTGTGGAGGGAAAGCTTGGGGCAGGACTCTTAATGAAACCCACAACCCCTCTCTCCCTGACTTCTCCCAACTATAGTGAAACCATGCCCCCATAGTCTTCTAAGTACAGGAGCTGTCAGCAAAGGTAATGGGGCCTGACTCTTTCAGCCCTCTGTAATTTGAGCACTTAGCTAATTGCACCCACATCACACTGTCAGTAGTATGCCAACAATCGTCTTGATTTGTACTGATAGCTTTATAAAACTGAAAACCACAGAACCATTTCTGTGCAGAAATAACTATGTGGAATGCCCAGAAGAAGGAGATCGTATAGGTATGTATGTGGGATATCTGGGGATGTCTTTCTATGACTTGCAATCTTAAGGTTCCATGGCTATACATTAGATTTGTGTTAGGATTGCTATATTCTCACAAGAAGACATTAATGCGTATTGCAAAACATATTCAGATAGGTGCAATTTTCATTCATTTAAATTGCATATTCGCTGCCAATCAGTGGTGTAGCGTGGGGGGTGCAGGGGGGGCCGGCCGCACCGGGCGCAACATCTGGGGGTTAGGGTTAGGGGGCGCAAATCCACGGGTTAGGGGCGCAAATCCACGGGTTAGGGGGCACAAATTACTTGCCTTGCCCCGGGTGCTGACAATCCACGCTACGCCACTGCTGCCAATACTAGTTTCAAGAGTTTGTTCTGCTGCACCAGCCTTCTCCAACCTGGTGCCCTTTAAATATTTTAGACTTCAGTTCCCAGCATCCTTGACCATCGGCCATGCAGGCTGGAGCTGATGGAAATTGTAATCCAGAACATCTGGATGAACATTTGGAGGGCACTATGTTGGGGAAGGAAGTGCTACACATATAGTTTAAAGAGCACTAGTCTCCATTGCTTCTAAATCTGACTAAATTGCATTTGCTCATTTGTAGGGGCACATGGGGAGGGGGTCCGAACCCTTTTCCACCTGCCACATCCCTGCTCCCAACAGTTCCTCCTTCTAGCTATGCTTGCTTTCAGTATCAGAACTGGCAGGGGGAAAGTGGGCCTTATTATTAATTATTATTATTATTATTATTATTATTGGCTTTACTATTGCTTTTCATTTATTTATGACAATTGACATTCAGTCTGCAACTAAGAAACTACAGGTTGCACTCAATGGCAGCTCTGTGCTAGGAGAAAGCATTTCCACTTACACAAGGTGAAGCACCCAATCTTTGCTGATTCCCTCCCCACAACCTACTGCACACCTCTGTGCCATATCACATTCTGTTCCTGGGGTCCCTCGGGACTCAGGAACAGATTTTCATGGGGCACGGGAGGCTGCAATGAATGGGGCAGATTGGCAAAAATTGAGTGCTAGAGGAAGGCACTAGTTTACTTTCTACTAGTGAAAACCACAAAGATGCTTTCTACTAGTGAAAACCACAAAGCCACCATTGGAAACATCCCGACGACTTCTTCACACTTTGCTCAGTAGCAGGCTGGGACTAGAACAGGAAGAAAGCATCTAACACACAGTAGATAGGACAGTAACGCCTCCAAATAGTTACCTGATTAACAGGAGAGGCAGCAGTAACTGATGGCGGAGGTGGTAATGATGGTGCTGCATTAGTCTGAGAGACAGCGAGTGTATCCTTTGGCATCTCAGTGGCCTGCTGAGGTTGCTGAGATACCTGCTCAGACGCTTCTTCCTCACCAGAGGATTCTGTCTGGACTTCATCCAATTCTTCCACTTCAGCCACATCCTCCTCCTCATTGTCCTCCTCCTCCTCTAATGTAACACAAAGAGGATGTAACAATGGGTGGTAGTCTGGACTTGTTACATGATTTATTTTCTGTATCATGGCATCAGTGCAAATGGCATAAGGTCTGATATAAAAGATACCCTTCATGAACTATCTGTGATGCTGGTACAACTCCTGTTTGATACGGGACCTGGGAAGAACAGCTAACATCCTAACAGCAGCAGCTCTCAAGCAAACTATGATTATGAAGCCTGGTTGAAAGCTTGATTTCAAATTGTGGTTTGTTTGGAGAAAAACAATCCATGAACAATGGTTTGGCCGCCACAGTAAACCAAGGTTCCCAGTCTGTTGGTTGCCGTAGGGGAGGAGTGCAGTCAGAGCAGTGTTGTACTATCACATTGCTCATTCATTGCATATTTTCTGGCTTAACTCGTCATCCAAACACAGACATAGCATTCAATTTCATATTTCTGGTAATCATCCCAGTAAAAGCACAAAAGGTGCTGAATATTTCTTTCAAGATCACAGTTTATATATAAAGAACTACAGTGGTGCCCCGCAAGACGAATGCCTCGCAAGACGAAAAACTCACTAGACGAAAGGGTTTTGCGGTTTTTGAGCTGCTTCGCAAGACGAATTTCCTATGGGCTTGCTTCGCAAGACGAAAACGTCTTGCAAGTTTGTTTCCTTTTTCTTAACACCGTTAATACAGTTGCGACTTGACTTCGAGGAGCAACTCATAGAACGCAGTGTGGTAGCCTTTTTTGAGGTTTTTGGTGATTTTTTAAGCTTTTCCAAAACTTTTCCAACACTGTGCTTCGCAAGACGAAAAATTCGCTAGACGAAAAAACTCGCGGAATGAATTAATTTCGTCTTGCGAGGCACCACTGTACCTAAGGAAATGTATGATGCTAGAAATATTTCAAGATGGCAACAAAGAAGCTATGAATTCTAGGGATGTAAGAAGGCAGTGTTATCCATCTTGGCCTGTGTTCATCGCATGCAAGGCTGCTTCCATTCTGCGGCACCAAAAACTACATTATTCTTCTCAATGTCCACCTTGAAAAAGTTACATAACATACGCAATATATGTAATTAATTGCATAAATTGCTTTAACATTCTATTATTCCACCCCATTCATTTTGATGCAAAGGAAACACAATACAAATGGGGAGGGGGACAGGACATAATCAGTTATGTATCATTGGCAGACTGAAAGCAACAACAACAGCAAATATTGATTGAAGTGACAAGAGGTGTATAATAGGGTCTTCCAGCTTTCGGTATACAAACACATACCATAAGTACTTGTACATTTCCTTGGCAACAGTCATGGAAACACACATTAATTTTTCTTGCATTTACACAATTACCCTGGTGAGTTAATATTACTGGCAGAATAACACTGTGGACAATTAAGTCCTTCTGGCATGTGCATGTACATACCAGTAAGCCACCATTCTCTTGTCACGTTATATGAGCACCGTTATTCAAGGAAATGTTCTCCTGTGCATCACTATTTGGTAAGCTGTGGTTCTGCCTAGTCATATAAACAGGCCAGACAGAGGTTAATAACATTAGTGGCAGAGAGGATGTTTGACTCTCAAAAAAAAATAAAAATGATTATGTACATCACGAAGGACCAAAGCCCCAGATTCTATTAAAGAAAAATTATATTTTCAGTGTGCTGTGTTAGTCTCCATGAGAGTTTACTTTTGATTATGAGGCATGGAAAACAGCCTTGTTACATTTGTGAAATGTCAAACATGCCTCACTGCCATATTCCTGACAGGATGTCTTCACAAAAATTGTGCACCTTCATGGTTAAAAACAAAGCAAATGGTTTCAAAGAAAAGAAAAGAAAGCACATACCTCTGTAAAAGTCAATTTCTCTTATTATCTTTTCTTCTCTGTTGAGATTGACAGTGAATTGGCTCATAATTTCATAGCCATTCTCTATTTTTTCCATCTGAAATGCTCTAGAAGCTTCAGTAATTCTAAAACAGAAATATTGTGTCATTTGCATTAGAGATTGCAAAGGAACATTTTTAAAATTGGTGTCTTGTGATATTTGTGAAAAATACACAGGTTGGTTCAAAAGGGAAGAACTTACTTTTGTAGCAACGCTTTGGCATTCTGTGAAAAACAAGATAAAACCAGTGGAATGAGTTACTTCTTAAATTCTTCTTACTTTAAGGTACATTTATTATTATATCTTTATTTATTAATTGCCTTAAGCCAAAACGGCCTCAAGGTGAATATAACAAGGAAAAAGAAAGCAATTTGAAATGCAATCTGAATTTCATAGGAAACAAACAGTGAGGATCAATAGCTCACAACAATTTTTTAAAAGCTGCCACTAAACCACCCTCTCCCATCTTCAACATGACCACCAAACAGCAACAGAGCTGTACCATACACATTGCAAGTTAATTTTTATAGGGAGTTCTAGAATGTATGCTTAACAAATGCAGGAGTTGGACTTTTCACCATGATCAGGAATTTCACATGGGCTTTGACAAGAGGAGCTTCCCACCCCCTATGTTTTGACCCATAAGGTACATCTTTACAACTACCTTTGCACAGGAAGATATCTATGCATGCACTTACACAGGCAGACACATGGAGGCAATGGGCTGCTGTATCTGTCTGCTACATGCCATACTGAACATTTTCCTCAATACAGAAAGCATCGTCATTCTGTTCCTCAGGCTAAGCAGCAGCAGACTACTAATGTTCTCAATTTCCCTGCAGCTGTGAATATTGCCACTGCTTCACTGTCAAGTAATGAGTGAGATAATCATCAGTTATAAGCTGATAAGGGGGATATTATAAAGGAACAGGACAGGTACACTTTTCACACTGGGGAACTCCAAGATAATTATACCACATAAACTGACTCAATTTACCCGGGGCTCTGAGCTTTAAGCGGAACTTAACATAACGGTTAACCCAGCCCTGACTTCATCTATGAGATCTATGAATAGAATAGTGTAGGTGGAAGTTCCCAGCTCAAAACCGCAAACATATGAAACAGTGTACTTGCATCTCTTTGCAGAGCTGTCATCTTCTGAAATAAGGCAGTCATTATTATCTTCTGATGTAGGAGATGCAATTTTTCTCATTTTAAAAAAAGGGAGGGGAGTGTCCATTGGACCTCACCCTGTGCTTTAGGCCAGAACTTCCATTAATAATATGGGGCTATCAAAATATTTTTAAAGGTGCAAATTACATAGACTCACTGTGATGTCACAGTGCCCAAAACATGTTGCTGCTTTCTGGAGACTTTATCAAGATTATTCCTTATACCCTGCCTTACACTACATTTCACAATAGCTTCTGTTTTCCTGCATGCATCGTGTGCCAGAGATACTAAAACAACTGTTTCTTGTCAATGGTAAGCTGAGGGCCATAAGTGTATGAACAGTCACTAGAATTGCACAAAAAACAACATAGGTAAGGTTAGCAAGACCCTATGTCCTCCTGGTTTTTTCGAAGCTCTATACCTGTAAGAAAACAGCCATTTCTGGCTCTTCCATAAACTGGATGCCTGATTCCACTAGTTTTGACACTGTCTCCAAATGGTCGGCATACTTTTTTATCAGAGACCGGACATGTTCCAGTTTCTCTTCTTGGCTCCTTGTGATTATTTGTGTCATCTCGCTTTTTCTTTCTTCCAGTATTGAGTACAAATAATCAAATTTTTCACATAGTTGCTCCTTCTGCCTTTTGCAGCAATCCTGTGAATAATTGGCTTCACGTTAAAAAGTGTTATGTCACCTGCATTTTATTGCATTACTATTCTGGAAATCGCTTTTATCAAATAAATATTTCTGAACAAAGTATTTTTGTGAAAATAAATAATCCTGAACAATGGCTATTAAGGGCCAAGGGGCTTCTCTGAATGAAATCTGTTTGAACAAAAATGTACCACATTAGACAACTGAAGAGAGAACCTCTAGTTTTTAGTATTCCAAAATAATGAGGGAGGCGTGGAATTTCTTCATAATGTGCACTAATCCTAAACATATTGAAAAATACATCAAAACTATGAATGTTGCAGATTATGTTGAATATGGCAAATATTTTTAAAAGACAAGACTAGGAAATAAAAATATTCTACATAATTGTGTAGCACATTCTAAAAATATGAAACTTATCAGCTTCTAAAGTATTTTCTTCCAGTAGGTAGACTTTTATACACATTATTACTCTCAAACACATCAGAATTATTTAAAATAGTCTGAAACATATTTTTCCTTAACATAACTTAAATACTCAAAAACTTTGGGCCGATTACAAAAGCTAAATATAGCTCAGCAGGATCTGCCTTTGCATTTGAAACAAAAAGTAAATAATCAGATATTCTATTTTAGAAGCCTAGCCTTATTCAAAGCTTTCAGTGAACTAATTTAAGCAGAGGTCAGAAAAGAGTTTATCGTAATAAAGAATCAGGAACTCCATTTCCAGGTTGCTTAAATCATTTTGATTCCAGCTGTGCAATGTATTGGAATCCACATTTTAAACCAGAACAGGAAGGTGAATGTTTGTGTCTCTTAGCTCTAGGCGATTTTCTTAGCTTGACAAATTTCAAGGTCAAACTGATGCCCATCAGAGAGGGAGATGATGTGAAATGAGGGAGAATCATTGGGTTATGGAATCACTCCTCACAGAAAACATCTTAACAGCTTATTTTATTATTATTTATGGATGCAAAGCCTTCATAAACATCATGAAGGTGAAAGGCTGTACGAGTATCTCAATCTCTCCAGTTTGGAAAATAGTTGAAAAAAGAGAGCATTGCATGTGAGTGAGTCATTGCTGGAAAGATACAGCATTGGTCTTGGAGATTGCTTCTGTTTCTTAAATGTATCGTTCTCTACAAACCTTTGAGGTCTTGGTTTTTGTTTAAGTTTGCTAAACCTTCAGTGTTAAGGAGCCTCTGCTTTGGTGTGATTCTAATTTCTACAGTTAACTTACTTGAAAGGCTTGTTTCAGTCTGCAAATCCCTGATAGCAACCAATTTCATCCTTGCAGTGCAAAGCCTTCCTGACAACAAAGTTTTAACTTAACTGCTTATATTTTTCTTCCCTTCCTTCCTTGGCTCGGGGTTTTTAGAGACTTTGAACCACCTTTGGTATATTATTTCTTCTTCTTTGCTTTGGTTACATGAAGAACTACAATGGATTTTCCTGCTAATTAGAGCCACAGTATATTGAATTTAAACCTTATTGCCCTGTGTATTTTTTATTTACAACCTTTCACTTGGTGTTGAAGGTTCAATCATTTTAGCTGTTTTCGTCTTTTGGTGTATCTGCGTGAGAGATTGGGGTTGTTTTGACAAGGCTTATAGTGAGGGCAGAGTTAGATGTGACATGGGAGATAATGTGATCAAAATCTCCTGCAGCATAATAGAAATAGTAATACAGTGGTACCTCTGGTTACGAACTTAATTTGTTCTGGAGGTCCGTTCTTAACCTGAAACCATTCTTAACCTGAGGTACCATTTTAGCTAATGGGGCCTCCCATTGATGCGGCACCGCTGTGGCATGATTTCCATTCTCATCCTGAAGCAAAGTTCTTAACCCAAGGTACTACTTCCAGGTTAGCGGAGTCTGTAACCTGAAGTGTTTGTAACCGAGGTACCACAGTAGTAACTACAGAGCATTCAAAATTGGTTGAGGCCCGCAGTGCAGGGAGGCTTAACCCTTCCCTTCCTCTGACTTTCCTTATTAAAATTCCCTAAAGAAACTGGTGGAAGAAACTTGGGGAGATGTCTAGTATTCAGTTTCATATTGCGTTAAACAAATCTGTCAGTGTTGGTCATCTGAGTTTCTCATTTTCCATACTTAAATTCAGTTCTCCACATTTCCGGAGCACTTTGCGAATTTAAATTAAACTAATCCTCATGAAAATTCATGAACATTTCAGTGCGAATTGCTCTGAAGAAACAAATTTTTGCATGTTGTTTTGATTAACAGGAGAGGGTGGCTCTACAGCAAATGTCCCAATTGACCCCATCCACTTCCATCGGTCCTTTCCCCAATTACTCCTCCTCTCCAACTTTATTCACCTGTCACCAGAACTCTAAAACTGTTTCACACACTTACATATTTCCCTCATTCCTCTACATGCCACCTTAAAGGTAAAGGTAAAGGGACCCCTGACCATCAGGTCCAGTCGTGACCGACTCTGGGGTTGCGGCGCTCATCTCGCTTTATTGGCCGAGGGAGCCGGCGTACAGCTTCCAGGTCATGTGGCCAGCATGACTAAGCTGCTTCTGGCGAACCAGAGCAGCGCACGGAAATGCCGTTTACCTTCCCGCTGGAGCGGTACCTATTTATCTCCTTGCACTTGGACGTGCTTTCAAACTGCTAGGTTGGCAGGAGCAGGGACCGAGCAACAGGAGCTCACCCCATCGCAGGGATTTGAACCACCGACCTTCTGATCGGCAAGTCCTAGGCTCTGTGGTTTAACCCACAGCACCACTAGCCCCTTCTCCAATTCTTACTTTATCCCCACCCCCTCAATCATCAGAGAACTAAAACTGTCACACAGATAACAACCCTTGTTTCGCCAACCAAGGCCTTCCCTTAACCTCCCCTCCTAGCCAACTAATTTATTATTCTTCCTGCCTATCCTCCTCCTCTCTCTCTCCCCACCCCCATTCCTGCCTTTAGAAACCAGCAAATGATAACACCGCGATGACAAACTGGCGCAAATATAGCATAGAGAGAGAGAGAGATCCATTTCTGAAAGCCATTTCCCTTGATATAATGCATTCTCTGTGTTATTTTCAGTAGTGTATGCATTTATGTGCACACTTTCCACTGGTATATGCGACTTGGCTTGATGAGTGCACTGTAAAATTCAGAGAAATGCAAATTTTGAAGGATGGCTGTGTGTGGACTTGCTTCTTGTTTTGGAAAGTACAAAACAGGGAGGTTCACCTTTAAATGTGAACTGAATTGGGTTGTTCCTCCAATCCTGTACCACGTGCCTCTGCCTTTCCTGTCCTAGATGGTAGGGACTGGATAGCTTTCAGGAGGAATGCAGAATAAGATGAGTCTTCCTGAACACTACAGTCATACCTCGGGTTACAGACGCTTCAGGTTGTGTTTTTTCGGGTTAAGGACCGCCAAAACCCAGAAGTACCAGAACGGGTTACTTCCAGGTTTCGGCAGTTGCGCATGCGCAGAAGCACTAAATTGCAACCCGCACATGCGCAGACGTGCAGCTGTGGGTTGCGAACATGCATCCCACACAGATCATGTTCGCAACCCGAGTGTCCACTGTATATGGAGATTATCAGATTTTCTTTAGTATAATCATACGTTTCCCATTGAGGGACAGATGGCAGCTTTGGGAAGGGTATTTTAAATGCAAAGAGAGTATGGGAGGAAAGGATTTACCTACTCTCCCAATGCTATGGTCCTGATACCATTCAGGCCTCATGTGGCCTTCATTTTTTTTAATGAAGCAGATTATGTTCTGAGATGTTCTGCATCACACCTAGTTTGGACCTCAGTCTAAGATGGGTTTCTCTGCAAGCTCCAGTTGCCCATCATGTGCTTTTATTTGTCGGTTTGTTAACATTAGTGATGCAAATATTTTGCAAGAACTTCATGAAAGGCGCTTGTGGTTTCAAGACAAATTCACAGCATTATTTGTGGTGTAAGTCCTACTACTCCTGTCTAATGCCTCCTGTGGAAAGAGTTGCTGGGCTACAACCCAGAGAACTGTTCTCTATCTTTCACTTCCCTGAGACAGCTGCAGTTTCTCCTGCCCATTTCTCCTGTGGTTTTATTTAATCCTATTAGATATACAGAAATACTATGCTCAAAGGAAGAATCTTTCTGAATATCAGGTGCTGGGTACAAAAATATAAAAGGTTGGTTGCCTTCAGTCCCTGTCTGTGCACTTTCCCAGAGGCACGTGCAGGAACATTTTTAAATAAATTATATTTATTATTCATTTGATTTGTTGTGAGCCATTCTGGGCACATAACAAATGGCAGAAAAAGAAATGAATGAAAATGATGATGATCTTGTGAGCCTACATGGAGGCAAGCTGAGGGCAGACTGGTGGGGCAGTGCCCCATAGGCCCTAATTGGCCAACCTCCACTGGGGTTGTCCATGAGAAAATGTAGTCCTACACACCCACCCACCCACCCACCCACACCCTAGTATAGCCAATACACAGTCTGTGTGGGACTTAAAAATCCCCCACTTATATCCAGTCCAAGAGAATGGCTCTTGACTGTCAGCTTCTTCTATGAGGAGGATGGGGACAACATCAGTTGGCTCTACTTGTTATTGGCTCTGGCTCCCTGCCTTCCACCCCACCAGCCCCAATGGGCACCAGCTGATGGTGGGGCCAGAGGCAAGAAAAGTGGGTAACAAGTAACAAGTGTGAATCTTAGCTTTATATAGTAGGCTACATGGAAAAGCAGAGGTTTCTACACATGTACACTACTCTCCCTCCAGGCAAGCAAGAGGCATTATGACAATTCAAAAACACATTCCAGTCAGGCAAAGGCACTTGAGGATGGCATGGAGGGATCTCCAGAGGGGGCATAGCCTGCAGAAGGTCCTGAAGACCAGATAATAGGCCTGGGGGCACTTTTCACACCTGGGCTATGGTTCCCCATCCCTGGTCTACATGCTTCACACTCTTAACTATCAGTATCCATTCCTTGCATTCCTGCTATCTTTAGCTTTCTATACTTGTCACAAGTCAACTCCTTATAGCTAAAGATAGCAGGACTTGCCGGTCCAGCCTACTTTCACAGGCAGAAGTACCACGGTCTAGAACAGAGCATTCCAAAATTTTCATGTTGGTGACACAATTTTTAGACATGCATCATTTTTTTACCCAGCAATTCAGTTTTGCTAGCAAACTGGAGCTCAAATATCCCCCTATAAGAGATACAGAAACATATTGTACGACACACCTGTACACTGCAGCCAACACACTAATGTGTCGCAACACACAGTTTGGAAAGCTCTGGTCTAGAACATGGTCAGCATTGCTTTCTGAGGTTTAGACGATACATGATGGACTGATGGGGGCAGGAAAGGGAGCAACTTCAGTCTTCTCCTTAATCTTCTCCCTACAAATTTGTCCCCCGGGTAACTTTTGGTGCTTTGCTCACATAAGACAATAATCATCTGGAGGACAGCTGATTTAGAGGTGGGATGCCAAAGGAGAAAAAAGAAGTTAAAATGCACCCATCCTCTTTCCAATCTCCTGCTGGAGCCTGCAGCCTGCACCATTTCTTTACGGGGTGGGGAAGAAAATGGCGAGGGGAGGGCCTACATTTGATCTTAAGATTGTATCTTGAAAGAGAAATGCCTCTTCTTGTGTCTGAAAAATGTCATGAGAGGAGTGGCAGGTTTCAGATGCCCTTTCTGACCTATCCGGAATAAGTATGCAGAGTCAGCAAACCACGTGGTGTTCCAATTATGCACTGACACTCTCTAATTGACCCTCATGGGAGTTAAGGATCCTGAAGTAAAATGGCGGCAAGCGGCAGGTCATTAACCAAGGTCATGTAGGTCTGGCAACAGCAGGAAAGTAACCCTTTGAGAAAGGCTTCATTCTGCAATGGGAAAGCATACACACGATTTCATTATGTTATCCAATTTCAAACTGGAATTTGGACTTGAGAATTTGCTTTTGTTTGCCTGTTAGTTTATTTTTAGGAAACACTCAGCCATCCCTAGTAAACCTCTGCAGCCTTAGCACCCCTGCCAAACCCACTAGTGAATTGAGGCCTGTCTGCCCATTAGCCTCAACAACACAGTCTCCTCAGGTGGCAGGCTGGGGACAGCTGGGTGGGTGGCAGAACCAGGCCCCCGAGGAGTGTGCCACTCACCTCCTCCTGCACTTCTCACCTGTGGCCACTGCCTGGCCCTGAGAAGAATGGGGCCACTGCTTCTGCCACCTGCTCGTCTCTGGCCTCCTTTATTCTCCTCTGTCACCTTCCATGTGCCAGGGCTTCCCTCAGCTGCCTCTGGTCACCTCAAGTGGAGGCAGGGAGACCCATTTTCTGTTTTGCCTCAAGTGACAAAATGCATTAGGCTAGCCTTGAGTGCATTGATTATTGCTCCTTCAAACCTGGAGTCAGCCCTCATTGGGGCCACCCTTATAATTTCTCACGATGTCCCAGACAGACACTACATTAGCAGCATTGTAGGAAATACAATTAGTGGCTCCAAACCACCTGGGACTGAGTGCAAGGTTGCTGTTGCTCACCTCATCCATCATAAGGCTAGGTAAGCCTTTGCGTGAAATCTACTTCCATGTAAATATTGTTACCACATGGGTGAGAATGGTGATGTAAGTGTTTCCTACCCGTTCAACACATTCTCTCTCAGTGGATGTCAACTGTTGACAGGGGGAGCTGACCCTTTAACTTTTTTACTTGTAGAAAGCTATCAGTGACTATGTATTGGCTCTTTACCCTGGCCTTTCACACCTGAAATGTATATTCCCATGATCCACCCTATTTCTGTGGCTGTAATTTGCTTTAAGGGGCGCATGGGGTGTTAGGGAAAGGGTAGTAACTTTGGTGGTGGACACGTCATGTTTATTCTGGGTAGTTTGTCCACCGTTGGTCCCCACCCTGCACTCAGCTCTCACGTGTGGCTCCTAAAAGCTGTCAGCAAGCAACAATGGCTACAGCATGGGAAATGGCCTCAGCTGGTTGGCTAAACCAGATGAGGGTAGTGAATGGGTCTCAAACCCTTAGTGAGTTAGGGACTTCCCCTCCATGTGAGGACAGGCTCCAATGGATTGACTAGACAAGACCTATAGTGGGTCCAACAGTTATGAAGGCGGTTTCTGCATGTGCTGTAGAGGGAATTGAGGGGCAAATGGGGCCCATCAACCTGGGAATGCAGCCCATCTAGGAGAAGGAAAACTCTGAACCTAAACCTCCACTGCTTGCGGGATCTGTTTGGGAGAAGAAAAGACCAAGGTGTAAACCCTGCACAAATCTGGAATGGAGTCCCTAAGACAGTCGGATGACACCAGCAATTCCTGCAGCCAAGCTGGTGCCAAACATATTGCTCTGCTTTCGTTTGCACCACATCAACGAAGCTGAGGGAGGTGGGTCTTGTCGTCTGGGCAGCCCAGGACCTCCATACACACGGCTCAGACTTGCGCCCCAGGGAGGTCTCTTCAGTGCTGCTTACGCAATGGTTTGTCATCATCCCCAGAGGCACATTCAGGTGGCAACCATTTGTTTTAAACTTGAATTTTAAATTGTGGCAACCTGCCCTGCAACCTTACGGTGGGCTAGAAATTTTATAAGTGAGTGGATTGAAAGTTTCAGTGCATTAGCTGGCGACTGCACTCCTCATTCCCTTCATAGTGGGTGTGGCCCAGTGCACTTGCTTGAGTCATCTGGGTTTGTTTACTAAACATATCCATTGCCTACGCTGTAAGGTTGACAGGCTCTTCTGTCATGGGACACCTTTGTTATTCCTGGCTTCTGCTGGTAGCATAATCTGGACGAAGCATTCACCATCTTGGCCCCAAGAGAAGACATGATGCATTTAAAAATGGTTAAGACGATGCTCTTTATGGCATAAATTGTGCTAGTGTATAACATACCATGCTTTTGAGCTCTGTGCATCTTGAAAACTGTGTGTTTCTCCAGTCACACCTCTTAGAGTAAATTAGATTAAAAGTCTCAAATGAGACATTTAAAACTACACCATCATCAAAGTTGTTTGCTCTTACCACAGACTACAGTGGTACCTCGGGTTACATACGCTTCAGGTTACACAGTCCGCTAACCCAGAAATAGTGCTTCAGGTTAAGAACTTTGCTTCAGGATGAGAACAGAAACTGTGCTCCGGCTGCGCAGTGGCAGCAGCAGGAGGCCCCATTAGCTAAAGTGGTGCTTCAGGTTAAGAACAGTTTCAGGTTAAGAATGGACCTCCGGAACGAATTAAGTACTTAACCCGAGGTACTACTGTATAACAATGTAAGTATGCAATAATTAAAATTCTAAAGCAGAATTTAGTTTGGTAGAATCTAAATTGTGTTTCTTACCTCAACTGTCCTGCAGGCTTCTTCCAACTGAGTTACAATTCCTTGAACCCTGTCATTACTTCCCACTAATACAGCAATGCCATCGCTGAGTTCAGACTATAATGTAAAATAAACATAACTTAAGGAGAGCATAAAACTCTGTGGCCTTATTGTTTGCATTTTTGAAATGATATCTGCCCCTCCCTCCCACACAAATATTTTTTTGGGGAAATGTACATACTTTACTATAGGAACATACAATAAATTCTACTTTTGAAAACCCCAAAGAGATGAAAATACTCCAAAATATACTTTTGCAGTAAATGAAGCTAATCTGCACCACAACGTATTTCATTAAAGGATCTTGTTCCTATAGGAATAGGATTAAAAGTTGATTGGCAGGATTTTATTTTATCCTTCTGAAATTATTTCTAGACTGCTTCTTGAAAGGTTATTCCAGCCTATCTGAATTGCTCATTTTGCAGGGATTTTTGCTTTGAATACAAAGTATTTGAACCACTGCCTAAATTTTGCAATTTGGGAGGAGACGCATATATAGGTTTTACATTATCTCTAGCAGATATATAATCATTGATATGCATATTCATGGATTTCACAGATATCTTTGTTAAACATCATTTCTTTCTAATTATCTCAGAAAGGAGAAAGCCATGGACAGCTTCCAGTGTATTCAACTGGATGTCCCCACCCCCAAATGCATCTACCCAGCCATAGTGTTCACAAATAAATATAATTATGGGTTCCATTCAAAGGCTGTACTTGTAAACTGGCTCTGTCTAGTGGCAGCCACACTAGGACTCTCAAGAAATTGAGCTGCATTTCTCCAGAGGATAGTCCAAATAAACAGCTGTTTAGTGAATGCCGGGTTAAAAATAAAGAGATATTGTACAGATGGCGGCAAAGGATTCGAGGAGCATAGCCCAGCCTTTCTGTTTCATACTCAAGAAATTACTTGCAAAACAAAACATTTCCTTATTAATTGAAATGTACGCATAAATATACTGATTCATAAAAAGTAGTATGTTCTCTTTCTTGGCTCTAGGATATGTGTCTTTGGTCAAATATTGTGCACATTTGGTCACTATATTTTAAAGAAAACAACAAACTGGTAAGGAGGAGAACAACAACAATAATCATAAAGCTAATAACTGGGGATGGTGTTAGCACACAGCTACGTCAGGCTGCTACTAAGACACCACTTTTTTGTTCTGGGGCATTTATAATGGTCACTTTCCACAGTGGGAATCTGGAATCGATCAGTTAAATTTCCTCCAATGCACCAGAGCCATGCTACATTCAGGGGCATTGTGGGAAATTAAAATGGCAGTTTCATTGGAACACTGCTACCTGCCATGACCATGAACAAAAGCCTATGTCGCCAAGAAAACCCACCAAGGTAGAAGGAGGCTCACCAAAGTACATTTTGCTGGGGAACCCCTAAAGCCTAGAGCTAGGTCTGAAAATAAGGAGTTTTGCTTGGCAGAACAAATGAGAAAAAGAAAGAAGGCATGTTTATTTCATACACTGTGGGAGCTCTGAGGGGAACGCTGATAAATTCTTCCACATAGCCACATGGCCATGGTGTATGAAAGCTGCCCAAGTCACCATTTGGACTGGTCAGTGCCTCACATTCCTGGCTGTGTTATCAATTTGCATTGGTAAGGAAGGTTTCCATGTCACAGGCTAATCAACATGTTGGTTGTAATGCATGTACCAGTATTAACAAAAGGCTGGGTAGATTTAGAAAAGTCAAAAAGACCCTATCAGGGCACAGGACTTCAACAAGATGACCTTGGTAGGGCCCTTCCGTTTTGAGTTTCACATCACACATAATCAATGGTATACAGTTCTGACTGGGTTTTTCAACTGAGACAATCAAACTGCAATCCCGCAACATTGGTGGAGGACCTCACCAGGGAGAGAATTTTATTATGGTTATTTATTTTCAAAAACTACTAGAATTCTACTGATAAAAATGCATTAAGTGGAAGCCTTATTTTTTTTAAAAAAATTACCTTCTGTCTTTGGTAAACATTCGTGAGGGGAGCAACCTCACAATCTTTATGAGCACCAAAAACTTTGCACATTGAGCATGTCGGCACTTCACAATTCAGGCAATAAATATTAATTTTCTCATCTTCATGTTCTTCACACATTGGCTGTTCAGTTTTTCTTTCAGGCCTGTGAATGCAATTCACCAAGAAGAAGAAGAAAACCAAATCCCAATCAGCATCACTTTTTTAAAAAAAATGATTAAATAAAATAGGCAAAATGCCAGTTCATCTAGCCTGATACTGTCTACTCTAACTTATGGTAGCTCTCCCTGATACCTGATCCTGGTCATGATGCCAAGTACTGAATCTGGGACTTTCTATATGCGAGTAATACATTTTTCTACTAACTATGGTCTTTCCCCAACAGAAGAATACGATACAAAAGAATGACACGGGGAACAGAGAAGGTAAATCTGAAAACATGCTGGGTTCACACTTCCATTTACTGTGCACTTACTGTGTTTCCAGTGCTGGGTTTGTAATCCATGTTTACACAATATTAATCAAAATTCATATCCAAAATTCCTGAACTTTCTTGGAGTCATTCCTAATTCATATCTAGCCAAGGTGTGAACATCAGCATAATGCTGCTGGTCAACAAAAGAGGTTTAAAAACTCTCTCAAGGCCAATCTTAAAAAATGGAGTATTAACACTGACAATTGGGAAACACTGGCCTGTGAGCGCTCCAGTTGGAGAACAGCCTTTACCAAAGGTGTCATGGACTTTGAAGACACTTGAACTCAGGACGAAACGAGCACATTTGGCAAACCCTCACCATGATCAACTCCTGCCTAGAAACCTATGTCCCCACTGTGGAAGGACATGTGGAGCCAGAACTGGCCTATGGACACACCACTAAGACCATATTCATGGAAGACAATCTTATTCGGCTATGAGTGACTGCCAAAGAAGAAGATGAATACCTTTGCACAGGGCAGAAACATCTCTACCCCGCCAGTGCTCCTTGGTGTTGCACTAATCTCATGCCTGTCAACTGCCCCGAAAAAATGGCTGCTGGAATCTTGTATAATTTCAGGCTGTACTTTTTTTGGGCATGGTGCTCAAAAATATGCATTTTGGGGTGCCATGTCCCAAAAAGGCACTTTTGAGAGGCTGCAATCTGTGTCCCAGTTTTGGGCTGCTTCATGTTAGAAGGGATGCAATCTGACATTGGTGAAGCCGTACAGATGTGAACAGCTGGGTGGGGGGAAGGAGCTGTGAAATGTGCACACAAAAAACCTTCCTTGCACTCTCAGATGGTACTATAAACACCCCCAAAGAATTCCTGTCTGTTTCCTTGCACAAGTGATGATGAATTTATTATTTCGGTCACAGACAAGTTCCAGCCCACATACAATATCAAGGAAGTCATAAAACACGATAGGGATACATTTGAATTTGCAATTAGGTATAACAGGGACAATACAGATATAGCAACAGTTAAAAAATATATAAATTAAAACTTAGTCCTTGCACAAGTTTACAGAGGCTGTTTTTCAGAGATCCAGTATGTATAATCCTCTCACAACATGCCCATTTTTACTCTATATTGGTCTTCAACCCATGTACACAATAATAGGTTCCCCCTAGACTACACTGATCCTGCACTCAGAAGTTCCCATGTACTGGTTTCTAGCACTTAAAGGTGAAATGGAACTGGAGGAAATGAATGAGACCTGCACAGTAAGATAGGCTCCATATATGTACTGTAATCAAATTAGGTATGAAAAATTTAAGGGGGCAATTTAAGCATTCTACACATAAACTTGATAATTGTTCTAAATTACCAAGCAAAATAGCAGGGTGTGTTGCAAGGGGGAGGGGGAGATGCAGAGCAGAGAAATGGCAGAGGGAGCTGATAGGTGCTTAACCCTTTCCATGGCTTCTCTGTTCCACATTGACTTCCAAGCCAAACATCAGTGTTGAACAGTATTGAACTTATGGACTCTCTTAGATTATAATAGCCCAGCTGTCAAGATGGAGAAGGAACCAGGAAGACCAAATGAAGGGGGGAAAGAAAAAGTTCCTTCCTGCACTTTTAATAGTTGTGTAGAAGACGGAAATTTCCTTTTCTACACAACTGTTAAAGGTTCAATAGACCTGTTCTCTCTCTCTCTCTCTCTCTCTCTCTCTCTCTCTCTCTCTCTCTCGCTCTCTTGCTCTCTCTCTTTCATCTTGCCATCCTAGAAGGAACGGGCTCAATTATATGAAATAACATAGCTCTTCAGTTTCTGGCATACAGCCTTTTCCCAAGGGAAGACTTTTGCACAATAATATCTGGGAACCTATTCAGATTTCAATTACAGTGCTACAGAGCCAGAGAAACGTCACTGAAGAGATGCTCTCTATTCTTCAAAACAGCATCCCTTCTTCTGCAATGCTCCATGAAGAGGCAGCCAGAAAATATCCGCATCATTAAAGCTACAGTCCTGTGCACAGTTAGCAGGGACTAGCTTATTTCCAAGTAAAAGGTAAAGGTAAAGGTACCCCTGCCTGTACGGGCCAGTCTTGCCAGACTCTAGGGTTGTGCGCCCATCTCACTCAAGAGGCCGGGGGCCAGCGCTGTCCGCAGACACTTCCGGGTCACTTGTCCAGCGTGATAAGCTGCATCTGGCAAGCCAGCGCAGCACACGGAACGCCGTTTACCTTCCCGCTGGTAAGCGGTCCCTATTTATCTACTTGCACCCGGGGGTGCTTTCGAACTGCTAGGTTGGCAGGCGCTGGGACCGAAAGACGGGAGCTCACCCCGCCGTGGGGATTCGAACCGCCGACCATGCGATCGGCAAGTCCTAGGCGCTGAGGTTTTACCCACAGCGCCACCTGCGTCCTTTTACTTCCAAGTAGACATGTATAAAATTGTGCTGCTAGGTTTGGTTTGACATCGTTTTGTTATTGGTATAATACGCACATAATACGTCAATGAAAGAAATTATGAAAAGAGCAAGAAAGAGAGCGAGAGCGAGAGCGCAATCGGATTTGGCAAGGCCAGCATCTAGAGAAGGGGTCAGCAAACTTTTTCAGCAGGGGGCCAGTCCACTGTCCCCAGTGGCATAGCGTGGGGGGGGTGCAGGGGGGGCCGGCCGCACCGGGCGCAACATCTGGGGGTTAGGGTTAGGGGGCGCAAATCCACGGGTTAGGGGGCGCAAATTACTTGCCTTGCCCCGGGTGCTGACAACCCACGCTACGCCACTGACTGTCCCTCAGATCTTGTGGGGGGCTGGACCATATTTTGAGAAAAAGCAGAAGAAAAACGAATTCCTATGCCCCACAAATAACCCAAAGATGCATTTTAAATTAAAGCACACATTCTACTCATGTAAAAACACCAAGCAGGCCCCACAAATAACCCAGAAATGCATTTTAAATAAAAGGACACATTCTACTGATTTAAAAACACACTGATTTCTGGACCGTCCACAGGCTGGATTTAGAAGGCAATTGGGCCAGATCCAGCCCCCGGGCCTTAGTTTGCCTGCCCATGATCTAGAGCTTAGAGAAAGATGCTGTGGAAGCAGGTGGACAAGTGCTTTAAGTGATTTGAGTGTGTCCTTGCAATAAATCATCAACAGAAAACTGTTGGTTTCAGTGCATGTATGGGCAGTGATTTGAAGCCAGATTTTGGTCTTTCTGCATATGCTGAAAAAAACTCTCTTCAAACAGGCACTCCCAGGTTAGTGTTAGTATGGCTGTGTGGGAAGCAATGAGATCACATGGATCTTGTTTTATATTGGTTTTGATGATAATGATATTACATTGCTTTTATATGCTGTGTTTTTCTTTTCTATTTCTCTACTCAGCTTTGCTCTTTTCATGTTGGTCTTTTTTTTTTTTAAAAAAAAAAGCTAAATAAATAAATAAACAAACCATTTCCTCCAGCTATGGGTGCATTTATGCATGCCACTATGATGACTACTTGATTGCCCATGTCCTTTCAGAGCTCCTGTAGACTGACCCAGAGAGGATTTGTTAAGCTCTTCTCCCCTGCATCTAAGGGGGGGGGGGAGGGGCAGAGCTTCTGCACTTTCAGCTGCATAAGTAGAAGAGCAAAATCAGCAAGTATAGCTTGTCAAGCAAGCGGCACTTGTTCAAATGCCTTCTGTATAAAAGTGCATTTCACCTCTTTTTCACCTGGAGAGGAGAAGAAGCTGAGCTGCTCTCTGGGCCAGTCTACACAGAAGGACCCTGGCAACTAAGTAGTCATGTGGAAAAACACACATAACCGGGGGAAATATTTAAGGATTTTATTCAGCAATTCATTGCAGTAGATTCTGATGTTTTATTTTTAAAAGTGCTGGAATGTTGTAATGTATGGTGGATATATGGAAGAAACTGAAATGGACGCAGAAATTTGGTGGGTGATCCATTTGGTGGGTGATCCATAGCATGCAGCATCGTTTGGTTCTGTGGCTACAGACCAACGGACTTTCTTGAGTGTGTACATGAGCAAAGACTGCTGACATGATGAATTATTTGTAGGCTCATTTCTCAGATGCAAGGAGTAAATACCTTTCTACATATTGCTTTATGCCAAGAAATCCCATAAAGCAACAGATTAGAGCTGCTAGCATTATACAATAAGAATAGACGCTTGTGTGGCATCCAGTACTGTAAAATGAAGCTCCCAATCGAAGGGTAAAGTGAGCAAACCTTTCTTCTCATACAAAGCAAATCCTAACCAGTATCAGCAGCTGAGCAACCACCAGAGATGTGGGGGACTCACTACCTTTAGCACAGGGGTCTGCAACCTTTAAGACAAAAAGAGCCACTTGGACCCGTTTCCGAAGAAAAAAAAACTGGGAGCCACAAAACCATTGCGACATTTAAAACAAATATAACACTGCATATATTGTTTCTTACTTTAATCTGACAGCGGGCGGGAAGGTGACGTCGGGACGGTGCGTGACTAACGCACGCACTGCCCCATGCGACGTCACAGCCAGTACAGCGCCCGCCACAGTGGGGAGTGTTGGGGCGCACAATGCGCCTCCTCCCCTCGCTAGTATCCGCCCCGGAGCCGCAGCAAAGGTGTAAAAGAGCCACATGCGGCTCCGGAGCCACGGGTTGCAGACCCCTGCTTTAGCAGATGCTGATGGTGCTCATTGCCAGTGCTTTTTTTCCTAAACGCAGGTGGTGCTGTGGTCTAAACCACAGAACCTAGGGCTTGCCGATCAGAAGGTTGGCGGTTCAAATCCCCATAATGGGGTGAGCTCCTGTTGATCAGTCCCTGCTCCTGCCAACCTAGCAGTTTGAAAGCACACAGTGCAAGTAGATAAATAGGTACCACTCCAGCGGGAAGGTAAACGGCATTTCTTTGCACTGCTCTGGTTTGCCAGAAGCAGCTTAGTCATGCTGGCCACGTGACCTGGAGGCTGTACGCCAGCTCCATTGGCCAATAAAGCAAGATGAGCACCGCAACCCCAGAGTTGTCCGCGACTGGACCTAACAGTCAGGGATCCCTTTACCTTTTTACCATGAAGTTGTTACAGTAAGTGCCACACTTTTTAACAACAACAAAAAAAAGTGCCGTACTGCATACCTTTGAGTACCCCCTGAAAAAAAGCACTGCTCATTGCTATTGCTTTCTCTTTCTATAGCTAGCTGGAGATAAAAGCTCCAGGTTGACTTGAGGAATTAAAATAAGAATGGGGTAGGGTAAAGAGGTTCTAACAGGGAATGGGCAGCAATAGCTCAGTTTTATGATAGAAGTCTTGATTTGGGGCTTGGGGAATCCAATTCATGTGTTCCTGTGGCAAACACAACCAAGTCAGCAACCTGCATACATAGGCAATCCTTCAAGGACAAAAATCGGTCTATTACCTGGTAGATTCCTGCTTGTAAATATCAATTATATTTTCCACCAACAGGTTCCTTTGAAGACCATACACTCCATGCCTGTCCAGAACTACTTCATGTCTACAAGATGGACAGCGGAATCGACCTCCTGATGCCACAGTTGTGCCTCCTCTGGTTGGCAGGTAAGGGTTCGAGGCCTGTTCTTGCCAAACAATAAACAAAGTTGTAAAGCTAAGCATGAATTATTTCACAGTTATTTCTGACAACTGCTCTCACTTCCACATCACAAGATCCATCTCACACTATCTGCTTAGGATATGATCTAATACCTGGATGCAGTGACTGATGACTTCAGGGGACCTGGATCAGGTCATCAAAGCCAAACTACTAGGAAAAATACTGCCCAAAAAGTACACAGAAAGAGAAATAGCTGCAAATATAATGTTGCTCAAGCCTGGAAGCTAATAATATAATGACAACTTATGCTAGAGAGAAATTTGCCATTTTTAGAGGTGTTGTGGAACAACAGGAATGGGTATGTGTGTTAATATCTCTAAATACTTGAAATAACATTTCAGCCTATATAAATAAAAGGGACATTTACAAATGCAACAGATTCAAAATCACACATAAAATAAATAACAAAGAACCCATGTGCCTAATTAATTCTCCCATTTTTTTTGCTTTTAAAGAGAACCCTGTTTATTAAATGATACCCCTCCCCTTTGTAACATGAAAGTTTTATAAACATTTATTGGAATTTTAAAAAGTTTAATAGATCTACCTGGAAGATATCGTTGGCACATTTTCTGCAGAGGTTGTGCTGACAGGGGAGGATAACCACTGGCTTAGTAAACATCTCTAAACATATGGGACAAATAAGCTGCTTCTCCAAGTTATCCATAGTTTGCTGCTCTTTGGAAAAAGACTTGTAATTCAGAGAGGTGCTCATCTCCTAGCGATTCCAAGGAGCATAGGCTCAGAGTTAGGGTGCTGCCGAGCGGTTTCCGGGTTAGGTCCCTTAAAAGAATTCCAAAGCTTGTGAGATCAAATGTCCTTTGAGGATCTTTCCCTGGAGGACATTGTTTTAACTGAGTGAAGAGAGCTGGGTCTATTTTAGAAGCAGAACGTCATTGGTTGCCATACTCACTTTCTCCATATATGCATCTGACACAAGGACAGATTTAGACAGGTGACGGCTCACAGGGGTGAGAGATCAACATTCTTGCGTATAAGAAGGAAGGGGGAGAAACGGACAGTTGCCACCAACACATGCAGCACTTACCCTTCTGGAAAAAACTAAAATGTTAAGCTGACTGGAGAATGCAGCCTGGTTCTTCAAGGCTTCGCTGCAGCAGGGGAAAGCAAGGTGACAGAAGAAAAGAAAGTGATAGGAAACTTTTGGCATGGTAAAAAGAATTGCCACCATCACACTTTTGATGCATAGGATAATATCCTCAAAATCCTCAATCAAGTGACATTAGCACAATAAATAATATGTGTGTGTATGTTGGTGCATACGGAGATGGCCATCTCTACAACAACAGAAATGCAACATCGGAGAAAGAGACCTGGGCAATGGAAGCAACTCATAAACAATGTGCAGTTATTTTATAGTGCTCTGAGCACATTTCAAAAGAAAATGAAGGCATAACTAGGATTCCTGGATTTTCAAATAAAAAGGGCTTCATTGGGTTTCTTGGTTATTCCGTGGGCACACAGCCAACAAAGTCTGTCCCGTCAAGTGAACTAAAAAAAAAAGGCAGAGTACTCAGGTAATACAGCTGTACCCTCATCATCAGGTCTACATTTGACCCAGATCCTCCCACCTGAAATAGTATTAGCTGTCTCGCAGATTGAATTTACCATCACCTTCTTATTCTTTGTCTCATTGTTTCTTATAAATTAAGACACCTAACAAAACTATCCATCATTAACAAAAATAAATTCCTATCAAGCCTTACATTTCCACAACTTACATTACGGTATGTGCTCTTTGCCTCCCGAAATCATAGGCCATCTGACACTTCCACCACATGGTTCGTTTCAACACCTCGCCGACAGTTTAATTTGCTTGATATTTTGCACATTATTTATGCACATGTCATTCTAAAGCAACAATGCCCTTACCTGTACATGTGAGCAGAGGCACCCCAATGGGAGCTGAGCCTAGGGGTTGCCGCAGGAGAATCACAACTTTGATGTAGTAAGCTGAGTAGAACAGAAGGCAAGAGGCGGGGGACGGGCACAGAATTCGGTCCTCACACACAGTGCCACTGAAATTTGAAATACTCTTTCAAGTGGCAGTGGCAGGGAATGGTCAGAACAGGAAGACTGGGAAGTGTGCACTCAGTCTGATAAGATTCCCTCTGAAGAGGAGGAGGAGGAGGAGGAGGAGGAGGAGGAAGAGAGAGAAGCTTCAGGGCCCCCTTGTCTACAGCAGTTTCAGGCGGCGAGAGAGAGAGAGAGAGAGAGAGAGAGAGAGAGATGCTATACCGTTCAAGGAAGAATTGCCTAGTTACGAGATAATGGAGGAGGCAGGGGAGGGGAGGGTGCAGCCAGCAGAGACCTCCCTGGAGAGTACAGGGGATCCTCTATCTCCATGGGCTCGTTGGTCCCTCCGCATTCTAGAATAAAAAAGGCAGAGGGATGGGACTCCTAGGACTTCCCATTGGCACTCAGGATGTTGTTGGGGACGGAAGAGGTGGAGCTCAGAGTAGCCAATATCTCTCTTTGTGTGGAGACATGGATTCTTGTCTTGCAACCAGATGACTGAATAAAAAGGACTATAAAATACAAACTGCTTGTTATTCTTGCCTTTGAGGCCACCAGAGGGGGAGAAGACTCTTCAGTACCACTGTGCCACCTCACCCATTGCTTGGGGTGGGGGGAAGACATAATTTGTAATATTCTGTGTAGACAAGCTCTGACTGTGGCTATTTTGGAAGAGGTTTTTTTTAAGTACTTTTTTTTTTACAACCTAAACCCATCCCCCCGTTTAAAGTACTCAGGAAAATGGTGAAGGTGCATGCCATTTTTATTGGCTGGGCCGAGGTGATAATTCTTGCTGGGTTCCATGGCCATAGGATAATCCCAATAACTAAGTTCCAGCGCTGGGCCATGCTGCGTTTCTATCTGTTTATTAGACACATGGATCTCTCAAATCTTGGCACTCACTCTGAAGTTATTTTTAAAATGACAATTTCCCAGATCACGTCTGGCATGTGGGGCCTAATCTTAGGGCAAAGCCATCTGTGCTGCTATTTGCCAATACTTCATCACACAACTGTACAAGCGGTACGTATCATGTCTACAAGTTTAAGCCAAATATCCATCACACTTACTGTAGCAAACTGTAATGCCTGCCTTCATACTGTGCATGCTGCTAGTAGGTTATGTTATTGACAGATAAAATGGAACTAATCAAAACTCTTCCGATAACTCTGCTGGTAAAGTACGTTTTGCAAGAATCTCATGTTTGCAGTGCTCAGCCTATATAAAGCATGCTGAAAAGGAAATCTCGTTGCAGTACATACAGATGTCTGTTATTGCTGGCATCCATCTGCCATTGGGGACAATGGAGGTGTGTGCCTTTGTGGGTTAGGTCAACCTATATGCAGATGTAATCAGTGCTTTTTTTCTGGGGGTAGGCAGGGGTACGCATACCCCTAAACATTTTGTGAATCTTTGTACTTTTATCCTTTTACTGCATTTATTTTCCCCGATTTGAACTATAAAATGATGATTTTCTTGAGTCAAAATGAGAGTACCCCCAAAACATTTTTTTTAGGAAAAAAAAGCACTGGGTGTAATATATTACTATATGCATACTCAAGAGACAAAGTGGATGTAGACTACAATCCTATATATACTGGGACAAGAAAGGAGATCAGGAAATTTTTTCTGACAGTAAGAGCTTTTTGGCAGTGGAACGGTCTCCTTTAGGAGGTTGTGGACTCTCCTTCCTTGGAGGTTTTTAAGTAGAGCTTGCATGGCCATCTGTCTTGGATGCTTTAGTTGAGATTCCTGCATTATACAGGATTGGACTAGATGGCCCTTGGTGTCCCTTCCAACTCTACAGTTCTATGATCCTATGAAAGTCACATTGAACACAGTGGGGTCTTCTCCTGTGTAGATGTGCATAAATGTGACAAGATACAGTCAAACCTCTTCTTGCGAACGCTTCATGTTGCGTTTTTTCGGGTTAAGAACGAAGCGGCAAACCCGAAAGTGTTTACTTCCGGGTTTTGCCACGCGCACACATGTTCTGCACGGTTCACACATGCACAGAAGCACTCTAATGCGCTTTGCACATGCACAGAAGCGCCACTCTGGTTCTGAACGTTTTAGGGTGTGAATGGCACCCCGGAACGGATCGTGTCTGCAACCAGAGGTACCACTGTACTAGGTTTATTGCATGCCAGTTTGGGAATTCAAAAGTAAATATTTTGGGTGGCTAAATTCTGCAGGGGGTAGAATTTTCCTTTTATCCATCATCCATTGACTCCTGAAGGGGAGTGAAAGGCGGGATATCAAATCCAAACTCTTCTTCTTTCTCACACGCAGACTAGGTCATCCATCTGAGAGAGGAACAGCCAGGGCCGGACCAACCATTAAGCAAAATAAGCTTAGGGCATCATGGGAAAGGAGGGGGCACGACAGAAATTTTCCATTGCCAGATTTTGAACATTAATGGTCAGCTGAGCACTCCTTTTCTCAGATGAAGTATAAGAAAAATCCCAACTGAACAACCATGCAACAAAGCTGGGTGGATGCTTTATCTCTACTAGATATACAAGCAGATGTGTCACCTAAGATTAGTTCTGATGATCTGATCAAAGACTTTGCATTTAGAAAAAGGAGGGAATTTTTCCCCAAATATAAATAAAGTGGAAGTATAGAAAATAAACATTATTTTCCATCTTACTGTAGGTTTTGTTTCATTTCAAGAAATAAAAAAATTGTTTTACAGTTTATTATTGTTTCTATTTTGAATTAGCTATATTTGGGGTCACCAAAATCTTTTAAGTGCTTAGGGCTTCTTAAGGTCTTAATCCAGCCCTGGGAACAATAGCAGGACCTCAAACCCACACAAACAAATCACAAAGACAATGCCTCAAAAAGCAAACCTTTATTCCCCTGGGAAACCTCAACCTGTCCCCCATCCAGTGGTGTAGCGTGGGGGGTGCAGGGGGGCCGGCCGCACCAGGCGCAACATCTGGGGGGGGGCGCTAGCACTCGCAGCTCTCTGCCCCTACCTGGCTCTCTCTCTTTCACTGCAGTGCTGGCTGTGCGAATCCGATCCGAGCTGCTGGGTCACCACCCACTGTGGAGGGGGTGAGTGCCAGGCGTGCGGTGCGGAGAGAGAGCGAGGGACTATCTGGGGGAGGGACAGTGCAGCGGCCGCCCAGCGCAGCGCTGAGCGCGGGAGAGAACCACACCAGACCAGACCAGGCAGCAGCAAGAAGAAGCTGGCAGCGGCGGCAGGTTAGGGGTTAGGGGGCGCAAATTACTTGCCTTGCCCAGGGTACTGACAACCCACGCTACGCCGCTGCCCCCATCCAGGGTCTTTCTGCCTCATCTGCCTCATCTGGGGCCCCACTCCACTAGGTCACTCCACTTCTGCCTTGCAAGGTTTTGCCCCCTGTGCTCTCCATCGAGACTGATTGGTATTAATAACCAAACCATATACGGTTTTAATGGATTACTTGTACAATGATACACATGTTTACTCAGAAAGAAGGTTTATTTGGCGTCATCCCTAGTAAACATGCTCCTAAGAAATAATCAATTAATGAAATTAATAAAAGCATGCTTGGGATGTGGATAAGGAGCTGGAAAAGGCGAGAATAATCCTTTGCTTGGAAATCCTGAGCGGGTACCACAAAAAGATTCCAGAGTGTCACCCATGAAAAATCGATGGTGTGGTAAAAACAGCTGCTTAAAGGGCTGATTCTATATTCGGAAGCAATGCAACTATACATCAACAATTCTATTTTATTAGCCTGGCTGTACAGTAGTCTCCAATCCATCTTTCTCCCCCTCCTTTATCTTTTTTTTAAAAAGCAGAATAATGATGTTCTTTCCAAAGGAACGGTAGCGGCACATTTATTCTGCAATATGAAAATATGGTATTTTATGCTTCAGAATGACCATTGCCAAGTGTAAGATACTATAACAATCAGACACCTTATTTCTCCGCCGTTTTGCGGTGGAGGTGGATGGACCACATCTTCTGATAATATGTACAGCACACTCTTGAATTATAAAGAGCGGACGGCCAGGTCCATCACAAAAAACACGTCTCCTTCGAGCCGGAATCGAACCAGCGACCTAAGGATTCCTTTAGAAGCAGTTCCTCTACAGTCCTCCGCTCTACCAGCTGAGCTATCGAAGGGACATACACACGCCTTTCCCGAGAGATACACAACCGCCAGTAGCAAGAAGGCACTTTGCATTCGAGCATGCGCAGAATGCATCACGAGCTGCACATACACATGCACGGAAACTATCCCAGTTCTGAGTTTTCCAGGACAACCTGATAATCCACCCAAATGTAGGCTGGAGACGAGTGCATTTTTGAACAATGGGTAATGTAACAAATGTAACTTGGCACTTTCCAAACAGCTGCAGAGAGTAATTGTAGAGGAGCTGTGCTTTGCGAATTCCTTCTCCTGCACTGGTCTCTCGTTCTCCCTGCAGAGAAATGCAAGGAGTACAGTCTCATCCTCAGATCCAATTTTATTATTTGCTCGTCCTAAACGAGCTTTAGCTAAACAGAGCGGTGTCCGCACTACCATAATGATCACGTTTTGCTTTGTGTTGCATATCGCCTGCTCCTGAAGTTGTTGTACTTGTCAGAATAAGTGCATATGCATTGCAGAATAAAGAATAACACCCTGACTTATTCGTGGTTTCCAAAACGCTGTTATCCAGCTAACATTCTCTAAATTCTGGTTTATGTTTTTGCAAACAGCCCACCCAAATAAGGGGCCAGTGGCGCAATGGATAACGCGTCTGACTACGGATCAGAAGATTGTAGGTTCGACTCCTGCCTGGCTCGCAGTGGTCCATTTTAATGTTGTTTTCTAAATTCTACACTGAAATGTTTAAACCTTGTTAAATACTCTTAAATTGCAGATTTACTGAGTTTAATCGGGGTTGCTTCAGAAATCCCGGGTCTTTATCATAGATGTGATGTGCTCTTTTACAGGCATGTGCGAATTTAGATAGTGGAAGACTGAAGCTTCTTAGGCTTCAATCTTAAACACGTTTATCTGGGAATAAAATGCACTGAATTCAACGGACCATACTTCTCATTAGATTGCTCTGTTAGTCCTTAAACAGAACTTACTGCTCAGGTTCTGTTATAAACAATTGCCTACATTTTGATGTGCTATGTGTACTAAAATATACCAATTGTTCCCATACACCTTACCTTTCTGGAATCCCCTGGCTTTTCCTGTTTGAATGAAGTCAGGGTTGAAGCTGTTTGTTAATATGTACTTTTTGCAACCATGATGCCCTTATAGTAATTTCGAAATCGTATTAGCGGACATTTTATTATAATTCATTATTTACATCTTCTTTGGCTTCTTGAAGAGCATCATGTACTGAGTTACCATCTTGTGGTCTTCTCGCTTCAGATCCACGTTTATCTAGAGGAGAAGATTGTGCAGGGGATGGAGAACAGGTTTTGGCAAGTCAGCCTACCAAACTCTGGCTTTTCCCTTCCATAGTATACTGTATTTTATAACATTTTAAAATACATTCAGTGTTGCCGCAAAAATGAACCACCACCGAGCCAGGCAGGAGTCGAACCTACAATCTTCTGATCCGTAGTCAGACGCGTTATCCATTGCGCCACTGGCCCAGCCCACAAGAGGGACTTTGTAAACAACGCCAAGCATATAAACTTAAACATGATAAATCCTCTATTTTGCATCCACAGTCTGATTCTCAGCACATTCTGGACCACGTTTCACCCCTAGTTTGTTAACTCCCTGTGTGCACTCAGGGTAATAATAGGCTGTTTCCTCTTTCCCTATCCGCACAAGAATCCACCCCTCTCCACCCCAGTAGGTAGCACTCAGGAGTTTCAAGTGCACGATGCCAGGGAACGCATTCAAAGCCCGCGAGCAACGCCAGCCTTTGCAACTCGTGCACGCCTGCGACTTCCAGCGCCACCTTGCGCTTCCTACATGCAGTCCTAACTTCGGCTTACAGCGAGCCACTTTAGCATGCATTCTTTAGCTTCTCTGACAACCAGCTTGCCAAGTCCCTTCGATAGCTCAGCTGGTAGAGCGGAGGACTGTAGGAGTGCTCGGCTACTGAAATCCTTAGGTCGCTGGTTCGATTCCGGCTCGAAGGAGGCGCGTTTTTTTCCTCCTCGCACAGATTGTTTTATAACAAAATGCAATGGGCTCCTCCATTTCGGAAGAGGTCATTCACGGAACCGGATTTACGGGTAAGTTTTGGGGAAGGAAAATAGCGTTAGCGGCAGCAATGGTCGCCGTGTTGTTTCAGTGCGTTGGATCTTAAATTGATCTCGCTTGCCAACGACGTTTAAGTCGAAGCAGAGCTAGGCCCCGGAGTAGTGAGCAATGGTGCCTCTGAGCCTGTGCAGAGAGCAGATTTCCTCAGCGCTGAGCTTACAGGTGGTAGGTGGAAGCAAAAATTTCCACCTATGGACTCCAGGTTCGTCCCAGCACGCACGCACCCTCTCCCAGTTAACCACGTGGTATAAATGAAAACACCAATCCAAAACGATTTATTTAAATCAATTAAAAGCTCAAGTAAGTGGCTTGTGGAATTTTATTTTATTGCGCCCTGCGCCCCATCGCTAAGGTTCATTGGCTTTTCACTATTTCGGTCGTGGAGGTACTGGGCTGATCTCCGCTTTGCCCTGCCTATGATTAATACCTACTGTATATGATCTGAGCTTCAGCTGCAGAGGCTCAAATTTCTGGTCAAGCTGGTTTATCTTTAGGACACAGTTATAAAACAAGCACAAGGGGGCTTGGGGGCAGAAATGTTTTCGTTTTGCCAAATAAAGTTGGATCGGGTTTTTTAGTTGCATACTTTTACAGGCACTGGGGAAAAATGTGGTGTTTTGCTGCTTCCTTAAAAATGATTTCAAAAGGACATTTTTCATTTCATATGGTTCATGAGTCTTTTCATGAACTTCATGTGACCATGTATGTGGGTGGAAAAGAAATGGTGGAGAGGTGTGCCCGAATTGCTTGCACTGGTGATGGCAGAGTTAAAAAGCTCTTCTGAGTTTCAGGCCTTTCCTAACCTAGTGTCCTCCACAGATTTTGGACTACAGCTCTCATCATCCTTGACAATGTTGGCAGGGGCTGATGGGAAGTGTAGTCCAGAATTGTCTAGAAGTTTCTGGGTTGAAAAAGGTTGCCTTAGGACTAGACTAGGCATGGTGTGGCCACTCTTGGGTAGTGTTCCTCCCATTGTGAATAGCAGGTGTGGTGTGTGCGTCCAATTCCAACTAGGGCTGTGTCAGGGCAAAGGGTTCCCATCTGGTCTGATCTTCACGCACACACAAGCTATTTATTTTAAAAACCAGCTATGAAAAGGGAACTACTTGTCTAGGTTGGCCTTTGGGAGAAAGGTGCACCGTAAACAAAAGTTCATTAGGAGAGAGTACAGTTTGAGCCAGATGTGAAACCCCTGGGGCTCAGCTAAGCTCTGAAGTTGCCCATTGCTTTTCCCAATAATACAGAAGTCCATTGTTATAGGTGAGTGATTTTTAGCTGCCCCTTAATCAACAACACTGGTCCACTGTCCACTCACCAGCCATAATTTGCACAGGGTTGAGTCTGTTTGTAAACTGGGAGCTATTTTGAGCAATTCATTGCTGCACATGGTTACCTCATTTTACAAGTTGCTCTGGCAACTACCTTCTAAAAATTGGCAGTTTGGATATTTTAGGCAGTTATTCCTCTTTTCAAATCGGTATATTATGTAAAGCACCTAATATATGCTTGGTTCTATAGAGTTGGGGAGAGGACACCCCCTTATGCATCCTTGCCTGCAAATTTAAAATTGACTTAAATTTAAAATAAGATTTGCACCAGAGGTCTTGACTGGCTCCAACATAGGAACAAAAATAATGTAAGGAAGAAGACAACCAAGGCTGAGAAGCAGCAAAACAAAGAATATGAAATTAAATGAGGCCATATGAGTCTAAATGAGAAAGGGCATAACAAGAGGCAGCAGTAGACATCATAGATTGAGAGAGAAGGGATGCAAAAGACAGCAGAGAACTGAACAGTCGAAAGCATGAAGAACTCAAAAATGCTTTGAAACTCAAGGAGAAATAATGTCATTAATATGAAGAAGATAATGTTCTGAAAAGGTAGAGGAAGAGACTCAAGTTTATAAGTATATTTAATATGTTTCATAGCAGGGGGAAAGAACAGTTGGTACATGTGTAACTCTTGCAATCTTTATTGTTCATGTTATATATTGGACAGCAAAAGTCAACATCAGTGTACACAGTACATTCTGAAATGAGTACAGCAACAAATTCAGAAGTATAGAGTGATGTAATGGAGACAACGTGTTTTATATTTCCAGTTATGCAAGGTTCATTTGTTACCAGTCACTTGATGTGCTTCTGAAATAGTGAACACATCAACACAGATGATTAACAAACAAGCCAAGCTATGTGATGAATGATAAATGATGTTGCCAAATAACTAACATATCAAATACTGAGTTTAGAATATTGAAAATGCATCCTATTCTTGACCTCTTACAAACGATAAGACTGCAACTGTAACAACTGATTGGTTCCACGCATATCACTATATTTGTTCTCAAGGTAGTATTCTGGCTTTTTTCATGCTCTGGATTCCTTCCATTCTTCAAATGAACAAGTTTCCAGCCTAATCCTGTGCACATTTTACTTGGATGCCAGTCTCACCAAATTCACAAGTAAATTCTCAGGTAAGTGTGCACAAGCTTGCAGCCATGATTCTGTCTGAATTCATCAACTGAAACACTTGCTTCTATGCTCTTCTTCCATGCGTGCACAGTCCAGCGCAACTGAAACATCTGTATGTACACTGAACTACATATTCTTCTATTGCAAAATAAATATCAGCTATCAGTTCACAGTTAATCAGTGCTTGTTTGCATTTTTACATATAGGTCATAGAAGCAGGGCTGGTTCAACCCCATTCCCTAAGAAGTAGAATGCTCCAGGAATGGCCTCTTTACCAGGTTTCTCACTATCTCTGGGCAACTTGGGGTTTTTTTTTTGTTTTTCCTTTTCGCTATCTGAAATTTATGATATTCTAATGGCTAGAGATTTTCTTTAAGGAACATGAAGCCCTTAATTAATTAATTAATTAATTAGGTCCTAGGGTAAAACAAAACCATTGATGACATGGACTGCTCACATACATCAGATAAATTGAAATTGATAGATTATGCACAATAGGAGGATCGGGCTGTGTACTTATGAGCACTTATCTGGGAATAAATACCATTCAACTTCTAAGTAAACACACTTCAGATTGGGCTGTATGGATGTTTTTATGAGCATAGCTGTGTATGTGTAAATTCTGTTACTTCCCATTTGCCATGCATGCATCAAGTGTGAATACAGGGTTGAAAACTATGGATTGCTAGTTGCAATTTATTTTGCAGTAAAGATGGCTTGTGCTCAAAGGTAGCCTGCTGATCCATCAATGGACCGTGCATGCCCAGAACATGAATATAGAGCAGGCTTTTCATCTGGTGAAGAGAAATACGACAATCTTTGAACTATTTACAGTTGCCGGTGTCTACTGGGAGTCTCTAACTGGACACTAAATAAAGTCAATTGTTGCTTAGAACTGAACCCCAGCAGACCTGAAAGCAGCTTTATGTATTACTTGAATTGGCGCCTAGTCCTTCTTCTAAGGAGCTGATAGAATCATACAATGATCCTCCATGGATGAGAAGATCATTTAAGCCTTACATCTCACTTTACACATGCATATATTCACCAAATGGAACAATGGTTCCTCTTTCCAGTAACTAAAAGGATGGGGGAAATGTACAATGGCTCTGAAAAGATTTTAGGGTTGGGGGGGAGTACACTAAGGCTCATATGGTTGAAGTCCTGTACTACAGAAAGAATCTGACAGGTCTACCAAGGGCTCGTCCACACTTTTGTTTGTTTGTTTGTTTTCCCAGGGGAAGCAGCAGGGCAAATGGAAGTGTGGACCAGCCGTAAGTTCTAACACTCCTAGGATTAAAGAAGAAACTATGTCCAACTCACCTCTGTCTAAAGCACAAATCAAGTGCAATTATGCAGAAGACTAGGGACATTTTCACACATGACACTAGAACAGCTTTCTATATCTCTGATATCTCTAGCACGCATATTCATTTTTTTTAAAAATGGCTCTTTCCCACTTTATATTCCTTGCATACATGTACAGAAACACACCTGGTTTGCTCAGATAAGCTCTTACTGTGTTATCCTATGCGTGTTCTCTCAGAAGCTGGTCTCAACTGACTTCAGTGGGATTTGTTTCCACCTAAGTGTGCACAGGAGTGCAGCAGTCCTAGTGCCATATATGAAAATGTTGTAACAGTACTTTACAATCCGTAACTTCTTTGGTGACCATCAGACTCCAATGGCTTCTAGTTTATGAATCGGTGTGGTAGCTGCGACGACTGTCTCCAATAAGCTGGGTTTTCTCAGTTGCATTTGTCGGCTGAAGCAGAATTGGAGTTTCCCCATCTAAAACAAAGGAGAAATCAAGCATTAACAGTCTCTGATCTGTTGTCCAAGGTATGGAAAACTGACCTTCAGCCAGGAATGGCTACTTGCCCACCTATGACAGCTATCATATATAGGCACAAGTCAACCAAGGTTAGTCGTTTTAAAGTCCCATTGGGAGAGAAGTAAGCAGTTGCTTAAATTCTTACATTAAGTGAGGGGACAACAATGAAGTCCATTTCAGAAAGGCTGGAGATGAATGAAGCCACTGAGCCTGGAAACTTATTTAGGAGCTGGAAGACCCACTCCTTCCCAGCTCTCAGTTAAGCCCTAATCCCTGCAGATGTTTCCATGTACTCCCCCTTCTCCCAGATGGTCCCACAGACAGCTAGCCAGCATGTAACTTACAGCAATTATTTAGTAGCATGAGGAGCCCTATGTCTGGAAGCACTCCAAGAACAATTGTCCAAATTCAGTTTCCATTTATTTACCCACAAGCAATCTGCATCACTGCTTTCAAGCAACAATTCAGAACCTCCACAGCTTTCCCCAACCAAGACAGTAAGGAGATGGTACTATACTCCATTTGCATATCAGTGGCAGGCATGACCCCTCCCTGAATTTGAATGTAAATGATAATTAGCATAGAGGACAAAATGAAACCTTGAGGGACACCATAGATGAAAGGCCAGACAGGTGTCCACTAGCACTACTCTCCATGAAGGACCAACCATACTATAAAATCTTGTACCAAGTAAGATGAGTCAGGAGGATACCATGGTTGATAGTACCAAAAGTTACTTGGAGGTCCACTAGTACCATCAGGGATACAGTCATCATCTCTAGGGGCCCCTGCAGACATCCTTTTAATTGTACATCCATGATGCTTTCTGCTCATGATGTTATTGGGGCAGTCACACACGATCTCATTTTCAAGGCTGTTTGCACCTGCAAAAGTTGTGGCGCAATCACACTGCTTCATTTTCAGTCAGTGCATGTCCCACAACTTCCTGCTGAAATCCTGTCATTTTTAATATATACAAATGTTCTGGTTTGTTTTTGTCCTGCTTTTCTTGACCTATGGCCCTTCTGGACAGCAATAATGCCGTAGCATTGGGGCAGCATTGTAGAACAAACTGAAGCAGAATAAACCCACTGCTAATGCTCTAATGTGCCAGAAACATATTACAGAATACGCTTGCAATAAAACACCAGTTTGGAAGGGCCCTACTTCATGGCATATACTGAATATCCACTAGGGAAATCAAGGTTATTCCACTGTCAAAACCAGGACAGAAGCTAGGCTGAGATGGTTCAAGACGATCATTTTTATGCAGGAAATCTAGGAGTTGTGTCACCACAACGCACATTCAAGCGCATTTTCTCCAAACTGGAAAATTGAGTATTGGCTGGTAATTGTACAATACAGTAAGACCTCGAGGAGGCTTCTTCAGCTGAAGATGAAGGACTGCAGTTTTCAAACTAGAGTGTACAGTTCCCATTCTCAAGGAAGCATTAATCAGCTTCTCTGCCAGTTCAATCAGCCAGTCTCCCTCTGGCTGTCTTGCCAGGATGGGCAAGGTTTGACCACACATATGTCACAGCTGTCTTCTGAATCTCATGGTAGAGAACATTCCTATCCTAAAGGAATTCATCCTTGAGATTTCAGAAAGATTTGAATTTGAATTCTGAGGACATTCAAGTTTTAATTTCTCATAAATTAAAATTGCCACCTGGTCTACATTTGTTTTATCTCAGCTTCAGTCTTAGGCAATTGAAATTCTGCATAAATGAATAAAACATAGATGCAAATTGGCAATGGCCAGTCCTCACACCCAGGAATAAATCCCATGGTAAAGAGATAGATCTCTTAGCATCCTGCAAAGGGTTCACCATTTTCAATCAAGTACATTGTTTCTGCCATCATCAGCCTGTATTGGTTAAAATTCATTTTCTTTCAACTCCCGTTTCAGTTGAAATGACACCTCCTTCCTTACAGCAGAATAGTTTGCTATTACATGTTCAGATGTAGACAAGAGTGGACAAATCTGATGTCCTGGAATAAGAAACACTGTAATTTCCATCATGTTTATGTAAATAGCCTGAGATCTGAATATGTTTGTGTTTGGGTCTTCCCCCTCCTCTCCAAATTTATTATCTCAGAATCAATGCTGTGAAAGTTCTGGTGGTCATTTAATTCATCCTTCTGTTAATGTTTCTACTTCCTTTTTTCTTGAAAAAGTATCTGTGCTTTTAACTGCTGCTTGAAATGCAGAAAGGGCAGCCCCCATATAGTTGTGAAGCTGCAGCAAATACATTTCAATACTATCAGAAGAAATGAAAGGCTCAGAGTCTCCTTGGGAATCTTTGTCACACAGCCCCATTCTTTCTTTTTTACTATGCCTGGTTCTTTCAGCCTGTTCTTCCTGTAATATGAAATATCCCAGGCAGGTGCTAGATTTTAAGTTGTTTTGCATGTTTTCAGTTCAAAAGAGACAGCTTTAGGAAAGCTATGGCGAAGAGCCCCCCCCCCTCAGCAACACGACTGCTGAGTCACAATGGAATAATGGGGAAAACAGGAACATGACTTAGTGAAAATGTAGTCCCAACGTGTTTGTTGAAATACAGTGGTACCTCGGGTTAAGTATTTAATTCGTTCCAGAGGTCCGTTCTTAACCTGAAACTGCTCTTAACCTGGAGCACCACTTTAGCTAATGGGGCCTCCTGCTGCTGCCGCTACGCCGCCACTGCACGATTTCTGTTCTCATCCTGAAGCAAAGTTCTTAACCCGAGGTACTATTTCTGGGTTAGCGGAGTCTGTAACCTGAAGCGCATGTAACCTGAAGCGTATGTAACCTGAACTGTATATAACCCGAGGTACCACTGTAATGGGAAACCCAGGAGACATGTACGGCAGGGGACAGGCAGCAGTGTTGTGTAACATTTTCTGCAAGCTCTCCTGCAAATGGCCTCCTCTGCCCTAGCCAGGTTCATGTCTGTTTTTAGAGCCTGGCGGGGGTGGGGGGGAAACAGTTTTTAAAACTGCACAATAGACACTTGCGGGGGAAGCATACGGTCAATATCCAACATTGCAGCTCCACTGGCACAACAGTTTCTTCCTCTCCTGTTCACTTCAGCACCTCCCGTGTAACCCCAAAATAAGCTCCAGGGGGGTTGGGGGACCTTCCAGCACAGTTTTGAGGGCACATAGGGGGGAGAGAGAAAACAGAAGTCCTGCAGATCTATGTTTGTACAACATTAAATACAACCCTATAGGTCCTACCTGTGAAGTGTCCCTCACACATGACCTTTCCTCAGCATGCATATTAGTATTAGAAGGGAAATAATGATTTGAGAACTCAACCCCCCCCCCCACATTTCCCCCTTATAATATCCAATTTGCCTCTTAGCTAGCAAAAGCAATTCTTACAAAAAAATACTCCATGATCTTTAGAAACTAACAGGTTCTATGGCATTCATTTTATAGCACTCTTGTTGGTAAGACAAAAACACTGAAAATGAGCACAGTGTTAAATGTCATCTCAAACTGGGGTGGGTGAGTGTTTCCCCTCTAATTCAGCAGCCTCCCCACAGCAATACATGACAGCAAAGCTCCTCGCTTCCAAACATTGAGAAATCAGAATCTGTATTCAGCTTTTTGCCTGTCAGAAATATCATGTGTTTTGTAAGGGCATGAGGAGAATAAATTCCACAGGTACAGCTTTTCGAGTATGAGTAGGAGAGCTGCACATGCTGAACTTTTGCTTCTTATCAACCAAGGCACAGTAACTCTCTTAAGAAAAAAGGTTATACCAGGTTGCAGCGAAAAGGGCACAAAGGCAGTGCTGCAACCTGTGCCTGAAGAAATTAACATCCTAAAGATGTTTAGTTTGAAAAGAGGGACAAACACCCACAGAGATTAACAGTGACATTAACAAGCAGCCACACACCACTGGGCACTTAAAGTAACCTGTACAGCAGGTTGAGAAGAATTCAATTAACACTTCCTTCAAGTTAGTATCCTTTCTCAAATTAACACCACCAAAGCTAAACAGCTGGAGTGAAACCCCAGGGTATGTATTTGAGAAAATAACAGTGTTTTTGTTGGTTTTGTTGTTAAATAGTATATCTACATCCCCATAATAATAAGCACCTCTTTCCATGTCTGTCTTAATTTGCTCTTCTAGATCCTCTGGAGACAAGCAGAATTCTTGATCTTCTTCTGGTGCCTTAGGCTTGCACTTTCCACAGCAGCAGTTGAAACAGCAGCACAAGCAACAGCAAAAATAACAGCCGGTCAACAGGCCACAGATTGCAAACAGGCCCTTAGAGGAAGCGGAAAAGAGGAAGGGAAATGTGTTCAGACATAGGAATGGGAACCTAATGCCCACAACTGTGTTTCACATGGTTGTTCACCCGTCTTGTGCAACTGCCCGGTGTTTGGTCTAGAGTAGCCTTGTAAATAAGTCCACAGACGGTACTAATGACTAGGCCCTAGGCTGATGAAGCCCTTGACCATGCCCTCCACCCATATTTATGTGAGTAATTTGTGACATATTTGAATATAGAGATAGTAGGTCATTTTAAAAAAAAAAGGATTTTGGCCAATTGAATTGATTTTGGCCAATTGACTAAGACAAGCGCATGTCCCAAACGAGGATAAAACAAGACAAGATACACTGGCCTCTAACCTAGGCATGTAAACTGATGACTCGCTTGGATACTTATGTTATTTGAAAGCTTTTTATGCTTCTTTTTGGCTAAACACCTGTCTTTACTGTGGAAAACAAAATGCTAGACCAGATGAAATTTTAGCCCCATGTGGCAGGATCTCATGGAGCTATGGAGAAAACAACCACAGTGGTTTATCATTTATGTACAAGTTTTTATATATATAAAAACACACATTTATGAACTAAGATACAAGGTGCAATTCAACATAGTGTTAAGGAGATTGTTCTATCAGTGCCAGCATTTCTGCTTACTTGATGGAACAATCTCTCCTTTCCTCCCATGTGCTGTTCTGCAGATTCTCCCAATACTCCAGAATGGATTGGGGCGGGGGGAGGGGGAGCCATGTTGTGCTAGCAGACCAGGGTAGCTGAATCTGGCCCATTAAGGTATTATTCAACTTAGGTTTACTCAGAGAAGACCCACTGAAATTAATGAGCATGGCTAAGTTCTGTCCGTTAATTTCAATGGGTCTACTCTCCTTAGCTGAATACTACCCATATTAAACAACAAATACCCAGAATCGAACCAGGAGAAGTGAATCCTTTTGTGCTAATCGAAAGAAGTGTCAGCTGTGACAGTTCTGGAACTGATTATATTTAGAACTTATGCCTTTTAAAGACTTTATATTTTTAATAGCTGAATAGTAGGCAGAAATTCAGCAACTCTCCCTATGACCACTTCTCAATGGTGGGGAAAGTTCTATATGCAAATAGCTAACAATCATGTGGCTATAAAAGATTGGGAGACCCATAAGGTGGAATCCCCTCATGAGAGTAATCTGGTAAAACCAAAGTGTGAGGATAGCTCATGGAAGTAAAAATAAATGTATGACATAATATTCATTTGAAAACTCATTCTTCTGCAAAATGGCAAGTCTCATGTGTCTTATGTTCTATTTAAATTAACAATTTCTTCTGGCCCAAAGACTTTGTAACTAGAAATAGCTGCAAGAATAACACATTAGGTGTGAGATTTGGCACATTTTTAATGCCTTAGGCCTAATGCGTTTGGTCATGCCCTAATTCAAATGCTAATGTTTGTGATATGTACACCCACAAATGCCAAATTCTTACAATTACATAACAAACCAAATGAGTAAGGCCTTTGATGTCATTCAAGACGCAAGATTCATTTCCCTGAGTTCAGTTTGTACCGTTCTGTTCCTCTTGCTCCCCACATCTTCAACTTCCTTTTTCCAGGCCCTTCACGAGGCACCCAAGGTGTGCCATAATCGTACATGGTGTTATGTATTACTATTGCTTCCACATAATCTATGCCATATATAGCCCAGAATAGGGCTAAGTTTGTACTGCAATAACTTATTAGCTGGTTGTCACACCAAGAGGACTTTTCACTTTGAGCTGTGAGTCATTTTCATTTAGTCATTACTGAAAAGAAAGTCAAAATTAACCTGGAGCTCCAGCTTCAGATATAATTAATGTCTTGAGGCGATAAAAGTGGCATGTAGCATATTTAATTAGTAAATGAAAGGGACAAGGAAACATCCTTTAATAAGCACTTTCCTGAAAGCGTGCTTCATTATACTTTTTATAATACTTGTTGAAACAGGTGAGATGCACCAGCCATTTCAACAAAGCCCGATACTGAAACCTGTTTTAAATTGACTTACCTACTAGAACTCTGCAAAGCTTGTCAGGTTCTGTGAAAGCTGCAATAGGAAGAATAGACCAAAAGAAACCAAAGGTTCTGTGTCTCTGAGTCAATACTCTGAGCAAAGATGAACCACCTTTGCATTCAAGTACTAACCTTTGCCCACCAACTCGAAAGCATGAAGTATGTATTGACGTTTTCTTCACCAAATTGTTCAGCGATGTAAAGCCCTAACGATCCATATTGGTCATATATGTTTCTTTTGGAGCCGTCAGTTAGTATAGCATGAGCATTATTGATTTCTTTAAACTTCTCTGCAGCCTCTGGGTTATCGGGGTTCTTGTCAGGATGATATTTCAGGGCCAACTTCCTTAAATAGGCAATAAATGATAAAGAAAACTTTGATAAACAGCAAGAAAAGATGAAGATAAAAAGATTACATTAGAAACTTGGAAGCAAATTTATTTCCTGAGCAGGACATGCAGGGTACATATTCTAGATTAAGGGCTCGTCCACACTTCTGCTTCTCCAATGCTAGAAAGCATGGGTCTGAGCGCTTTGCCACTGGACCCACACATTTTAGGCATGGATCCAAGCAGCTCAACTATGTCAAAACTGTTATTCACATATGAACAGATAATGGTAGATTGTTAGTCTAAATGAAGTCTAAAAGTCCTTAGAGGATAAGTGGCACATGTTAGGAAAGAGATTTCAGTAATATGAGTGAAGAATTGACCAGAAGACATAGTGAATATCTGCAAAATGCATGTATTTGTAATGTTGGAATGCATGCATGCATTTGACTGTTCCAAAGGCATTTGGACATTTCTGACAACTCGTGCCAGAATTCAATGGGATAAAAAGATCCTGCATGTGGCACCAGGATATAGAGAACATTGGAGCCCATTATGAACAACCAAAAAAGGCTTCTTATATAAGATTTGTTGTACTGTTGACATTTTAAAAAAAGATTTTGGAAGGCTAATCTACCTTTTGACTTCTTGTAAACAAGTAATTAGAAGGTGCCCTCTGGTGGCAGTAGAAGTGATTGACTTCTCAGATCCTTGTTTTTGTGAGACACCCACACCCCAACTCACCCAAAATCCAGAATGTAGTTTGTTTTTAAGCATGAAGTACACAAAGACCTGCCAGGAAACCAGACAGATCAGCCACATACACCCTTTCAGGAACTTTATCCTCTCAGAACACATCTGCCAAGTAAGCCCTTGGATGGAAGAAAATATGAGCAGGACTTGTATGTTCAGGCACCCTCAGCCCTGCAGAGGGTCCAGAACTGACCTGAGACACTGGCCTGATCTCTCTCCCCCTCCCCCTCCCCCACAATAGCAGAAATCAAGTTCCTAGTGGTTGTGGAACACAAGCTATCTCAGGCTCCACTTCTTATATCAGCAAGCAGGGGGAGAGAGGAATGGTTTCATGATTAAAAGGGCCCATGGATACTCTGGGGGCAAGGTCCCACAAAAAATTACAACTAGCCTTAAAGATGGAAAAATTATTCAGCCATTCAGTGAGGATGTGTTGACTAGAAGGCAGTTGAGCAATTGTGTTGGTGATTGATCGTACCTCTCTAAAAACCAACTCAGTATCCTAGTTTTGGAGAAGTGGTCAAATCTAAGGACTCCACTCCACTGAGCTACATATGATTCTATAAAACATATGGCCTTTATTCCAGATAAGTGTCCCTTGTTTTAATCTGTTAACCCTGTTGAAGAGTCCAAGGACCATAAAGATGATGTGGGACACAGTGAACTTCCAGATTTGCAAGATACCTTTTTATAGTGTGTACACTATACTTTTCCTCCCTGGAGTTATTCTGTGATTATGGTTATGAATATGGATCACCATTAATATCAGTGGTGTTTAGTCTACAGTCCTAACCACCAGTTAACTGAATGTACATTTGTCAGAATTCAGCTGGTTGAATTCAGCAAAGTCATTTTGCACAAGTGGAGCAACATCTGTTCATGCAACGGAATTTCTTCTTCCTCTTTCCCCCGGCTTTCTGAAGGGTTGAAAGAACTCTTACAACATATTTGGGAGAGGGAGGCGCATGGGCATAGCACCTGCTCCCCTATCAATACAAAAATACAAATCTGAGGTTCTTCCCCGCTCCAACAAAAGACTGCCCCGCTAACAAAAATCCTGGCTACGCCCATGGGGGTGAGAAGGAAGGGGAAACCGTTCTGTGGGTACAATAGCTTCATTGGCTGCAATGAAGGATTTACTTCCAAGTACACCTATTTAGAATTAAAATGTGAGAGCTGAATTCAGAAATTACTTTCGGTCACTTTTTCTGCACACAACAATATTAAAAATGCAATAAAAAGCAAAATAATGTGTTCTTTCTGACAGCAAAGGTACTAAACAGTTAATAGCACAGATATAGAATCAAACATAAATCATAAAATGAGGTTATATTTTTAAAAAGATAAATGGCTTTAAAAGGCTTTGATGAATAATTCCCCCCCCCCCTGCAGTAGTGGGTGTAGTGGCAAATTCTGCAGTGCAGGTACTCTTCATGAAAGCCTCCTTAGCCATGCCCTTTCTTAGAATATACAACAAAAATTATTTTTTGACCAATACATATCATATGACTTCAGTCCCAAGCCAGTTTGTTTTCTTATTCCTTGCTTCCACTTTGCTTAACATCCAGTCTGATGAAAATGTTTTGGGAACTCAGAAGTTTCCTCACTGTTTTGCAACATTTTGATCATAATAAAAGGATTTCAAAATTTTTCACAATGAAAGTGGCAGCATGCACTACTTTAACCTCTTTCTTCTTTATTTATTAGGGTTCTCTTTGAGAAAAGCTTATTTATTTGGCATGTAGAAGACTGACAAATAGTCCCCAAAAAGATGACATCATCATCCCTGCTGTGAAATAAGTGATGCAGAAAAGACCATAAATATGGTGCCAAGGGAACCTCTCTGAAGACACTGTCCCATAATCAGGGCACCAACACCTTGAAAGCCCTTTCCTAGCTGTCACCCACTTCACATGATTGGAGAAGTGTATATAGGAGAAGATGATCTTGCAGATATATCAGTGTGCCCCAGCAATCTACAGTAACCTATTAAACAAAGTTTGTCACTGAAAAATAATGCTAACTCTTCCTTTGGAAGAGCACCACGGTTTTGACATTTAAATAATATAGGTGGCTTTGTTCTGGCAAGAACCAAGCTAACTAATAACAATAGGAAATTTGAAGTCAGGTATTATAGAATTATTATAGTTCATTGCCAACTGGTTAGTTCAGCAGCAGGTTTTTAGATTCATGAATCAAATTAGCATAAGTTAAAGGATCAATTAAATGAAATCCAAGTGTCTGACTCATCATTTTGTCTTGCAAGTATTTACAACTATTCCATTAAGTGTGAATCCCTTTGATATTTCCACTTTATTCAGAGGCAGTCTTTGTTTTTACCTGTAATTGCTAATAAAGATGGATAAAACACCACTGTCAGTTTTACCATAGATTGCTATGTAAATCATCACTATTCATGTACAACACAAAATAAAATTCAATTCACTTTGCATTCTTCCATGACAACTCTCTCCTTTAGGGATTAGAGAAACTTTGTGCCCCTCCAATGTGAAAACAACATCAAGACTAAAAAGTAGGAGTCCACAAATATGGTTACCCGTATGGTTACCTATATATGTAACTGTAGAGACCAGCAAGGAAAGCCTTCGGGATATTTTACTATCAGAGAACAAAGTTTTTACAAATCTGCTCAAGGAACAAGAGAGTGCAGCAATTCACAGAAGAAGCAGAAAGAAAACACACCTCCCGCTGTTTTATTTAAAAAGGTCAGCCATAGTGAGAGGCTATGTCTTATGTAAGTGTCAAAGGTTGGAAGGGTTGCAATGCTGTACACCAGGAGTAGCCAACATGCAGGTTAATTCTGTGTCCAGGGCAGAGGTCTACCAGCTTCATCTGGTACTCCGGCTGAGACCCTACTTGCCCACAGACTGTTATCTCCTGCTTAGACTACTGCAATGTGCTCTACGTGGGGCTACCTTTGAAGATGACCTGGAAACTGCAACTAATCCAGAATACGGCAGCTAGATTGGTTACTGGGAGTGGCCACTAAGACCATATAACACCGGTCCTGAAAGACCTACATCAGCTCCCAGTATGTTTCCGAGAACAATTCAAAGTGTTGGTGCTGACCTTTAAAGCCCTAAACAGCCTTGGCCCAATATACCTGAAGGAGAGTGCCTCCACCCCCATCGTCTGGCCCGGACACAGAGGTCCAGCTCTGATAGCCTTCTGGTGGTTGCCTTACTGCGAGAAGTGAAGCTACAGGGAACCAGGCAGAGGACCTTCTCAGTAGTGGTGGAATACTGTGGAATACCCTCCCTTCAGATATCAAATAAATAAACAAACAACTATCTGACTTTTAGAAGACATCTGAAGTCAGCCCTGTTAAGGGAAGTTTTTATGTTTGAAGTTGTTTCTTTTTTATTATTGTTATTGGTGTTCAATTGAGAGCTTCCCAGAGTGGCTGGGGAAACCCAGCCAGATGGGTGGGGCATAAATAATATATTATTATTATTATTAATTATAACACAGTGCCCTCCAGATGTTTTCGACTACAACTCCCATCTGCCTTGACCAACAACAACTGAAGGGCACATTAGCTACCGCTGCTACACACATAAGAAGCCATGTTCACGTGCCACTATAATCTTGCTGACCCAATATGGTTTATTTGTACACTGCCCAATTGCTTTTGCTTCACTTCTCCCTTGTTGTGAGTGGAAGTAACAAATCCAGAAGCTGCAATTAAGCTTGGCTTATATATGTGTTAGGAAACTATTATTATTAAGCACTTGTGTTGATGCTGTGCCTTTATTTCATTTATATGTTTTATTGCAGTGGTGCCATTAAGCAACCTAGAAAATGTTATCAATAATCACCCTTCTCTTAACAGTGGCAAGTTACCGTATTTTTTGCACCATAACACTCACTTTTTTCATCCTAAAAAGTAAGGGGAAATGTCTGTGCGTGTTATGGAGGGAATGCCTACGGGTGGCATGCCTACAGATTTTCCTCCTCTAAAAACTACGTGCGTGTTATGGTCAGGTGTGTGTTATAGAGCGAAAAATACGGTAATTGTTCACATTGTTTGCAAGATTTGTGGGTGTGTGAAAGGGCTGTAGAGGTCACAGTGAATATCTGTTGTGGGTGGGGGCTGGAAAATCTCAGCTGTTTTTACAGTGTAGAAGTTGCATCAGAGATAGAAAAAAACTATTTTAAGCATGTGCAGGCTTCAAAGCTGAACATCCCAAGATTCCACAAAACTATAGACAGAATAGTTTGAAAACTTTGTGTCCATGAAAGGGTTCAAAAGGATGCTATTTATGGAAATTAACTGTGATATTAAAGATAGTTGAGAATAATGTGTGTGAACATGTGTGTGTTGAGGGGGGAAGGTGGTGAAATGACAATCAGATTATGCTAGAAGTTTTATAAATACCTGTAACATTTCTTGATTTCTTCATGGGATGCCCCCTTCTCAAGACCCAGAAGTTCGTAGAGTGCTTGTCCCGATGTAGATAAAGCACGCTGCCTTTGTTCAGCCATTGTATTAAAGCATTTCCAAGAAATCTAATGTCCAAGAAAGAATGCCCACAGGGATAGTGTTTCTCAAGAGAAATATGAAAATTAAAAATGCACCAATACCCTGCATATGCTTTTTCACACTCCACAGTGAATGAATATAGCCAACCAATTCGCCATGTGGGGAGCTGCCCATTTTCTAAATGTGTACTAAAGTGCTTTAAAACAGAGAATTTTGCTTGGTACTGAACTATTATGTGGTTGCTGCTCCTCCACACCCAGTTTGTGACTATTTCTGTTGCTGTGCAATGAAGATGCTAGTCCTGCCTATCCCTCCATTCATTACTTCAGTGTTTTAGCACTACTTCCTGGTTCCTTGTTTAGAGAAGTGGATTGCTATTCTGTTCTCATGTCTAGTGTTTTTATTAACCGTTGAACACAAGCCTGCAAAGTCCCCTAATGATTTTGAGATGTAAAGTCAACATTTTTATTTTGTTTTATTGCTTTAGTTACCTACATTGTGATTGTGATCTATGTAATCATCACATCACATTACACTTTAAAGTAAAGATTGACAATTTATACACATGCTCGGCCCAAGCCACCTTATCGCACAAGGCACACAGGAGAGTACTTCAAAGAAACGTCTATTGTTTCTCACTAAAAGACACACCATCAAGCACACTAAAATTTCATCTAATATTTTAAAATACCTTATAAAAGCTTCAGATATTTGAATGTCTCAAAATGCACAAGCAAAACTTGAACGTGAAATCTGAAGATCAGAAAACCATGGTGGAAAAAAGGGAAGACAAGCCATTTCTTAAAAGGCCACTCTAGCCATGAAACTCTGTAGCTTGGGTGGGGGGAATACTTTCCCCACTCAATAACACATTCCACAGATTACTATTAATTACAGGCAACAAACTTATCAGTTAGTAGCATGACCTTACCACACTGGTCACGTGAGAGAACTTGTGACAGAAAACGTACTCACCATGTTTGCATTAATACTGATTAGCAAGCAACCATGTGGTATAAAACTTTATCATGTGCATGGGCAGCCACAGAATTGTTTTCTGGGGGACGGCAAAGCAATGCATTGTAAAGAGGGACCAGGCTTGTTTCGCACCAGAAATTTGAAGAATACCCGTGTATTTAATTTCACATTGCACAAATGCTGGAAGCTGGGAGGGGTGGCAGATCAAACTCCCTCCTGCTGGGGAGCACACTGCTTGCTGCCTCGTGTGCTTGTTTCCTGCCACTGCCTCCTCCTTCCCTGCCTCTTCCTCCTTCGCTGACCCTGCCACCCGCTGTGGATTCCCCAGGCTGCCTCCGGTCACCTCAAGGCAGTGGGGGCGCCATTTTCTGCGTTGCCTCAAGTGGCAAGATGGTTCTAGGCTGGCCCTGGTTGGGGGATATGGACACGAGAAAGCAGGTCCTTCTCTCACCTGAACCTCCAAACTGTTAAAATGTACCTCAGGGTCAACCCATACTGAACCAGCTATGCACAGCGGTGGGAACAGGGCCTCACTCTGCTACTGCTAAATTAGCATTCTGTAAGGGAGGTAGATGGTTCTGATTTTCCCCATCTGAAAGGGAAGTCTCATTAGAAGACTTGCTGCTCCTTGACAGGGCCAGTGTCAAGACTCAACCTGCCAGCACTGCCTCCATACCACCCACCTCCACTGGTAGAGAAGTGGCGCCCACATTGGCACAGATTTTTGGTGAGATCTTGCTGGAAATCGGCACAGATGCCCACACAACTCTACCAGCAGTGGAGGAGATGGGGGCACCTACAGGGGCACTTCCTTGGGAGCTTCTGTCACCTGAGGTGGCTGCTTCAACCCGTTTCATGGGCGGGTTGGTCTTGTTGTTGAAGGCTAAAACCTAGCAGGAAGCCCACTAACAAGAGACCCCTAGACCTGCCTCTCCTCTTCAACATTGTGGCCTGTTTCTTTGCTTGTCTCTCACTCTGACCCAGAGGGGATGAGCAAGCAAGAAACATCTATGGTGAGAAGTAGGAGAAGCCTACTGAGGACATTTTGGCCGAAGGCTGCCAAAAGCTGGAGGTGGTACTGACCGTCAATTCAGATGCAGTTGTACCAGCCTCCTCACAGAGTAAGAGCAGACCATACCCTTTTCCTGCATCTCAACGCCTACCAGTGTAGCATAAAGGCTCTTATGCAGTATAGTTGTACCACACTGGGGGTTGGGGGCAAAAGCTAGCACAGCAGTGGTGGACACCGCAACCTGCTCATGGCACCAGTGCAAGGCCATTCATTGTAGCATCACACTGGTTTGGAACCCTAGGATGCAATCCTAAGAAAAACTGCTACAGAGCCTGGAATTGACTCATTAGTTTCATTTGATTCTGTTTGGACTAACACAATAACTTGGCATATTCTGCTTTCTTTTCCACATGGAAATCAACCTGTGCTAAGCACTGTACTCCATTTCAAATAAAACTGGTGCTTAGCCTTTTTCTTCTTCTTAACTGCTCATCTAGAAATAGTATCCTGCACCAATTCATACATTATTTACTTGGCCCTGTTTTGCTAGAGATTCAGATTGTAATGATGACATTTCCTTATTGCATACAGATAATAAACCATGGTCATATGCTATCTGCCTTCTCCACAAACCAACAAATTTTACACAAGGATTATAGTAAACTAATAATTTTAAGACCAACAATTTCATTTCTACTAGGATATAAAATGTTATTTTATAATTCATCACATCTTTCTGCATTATTGAAATAAACATATTAATGGATTACACTTGTGGCTTATTGATATATTATTTACCCAAAGGAAATAACTTTCACAAGAGATCATGCCTATTAAATTAAAATAATGTCAGTAGCATTTTCCTGTAGGGCCTGAGGGGGTCATTTCAGGTCTCTTAATAATTAAGTTGCTGGGTGCATTGCACGTTATTAAGTAAGAATTATGTGTCTGCAACTTGTTTAACATGATAGTTTCAAGGGGACTAGTGTTGCACCCAACAAAACAGATGAGAACAGCATCTGCAATAAGACAAGACCAATAAAAAGTGACACAGAACAGCTTTTGTGAACTTCACAATGCCGTCTGCATGAAACTCCCTATATATGTATTTAAAATGCAATTCTACAGTATATGCTCTTACATAATGCTAATTTTACTATCTTTAAAGTAGAATTCAAATTTCTGAAGCTAGTAGGAAATGACATGCTACTATAAGCATGATAGACAGGTAATTACAGCTGCAACCCTAAACACAACTACCAGGGATACAATAGGATTTGCTTCTGAGTATAAACAGGCAGAGGATTGTGTTGCATGGCACTAAAGCTACAATCCTATATACACTTTTTGTCAAGCACCAGGTACACAATAATTAAAGGTTGGTGGGCTCCACTTTCCTTGGTAGGTCACCCATTTTGCAGATTTGCTGTATGTTCTCCTGAAGGCTGCACCATCTACAGTACAATTCTATGCATCAGACGTAAATTGTATTTTAGCTATTTAAGCTTATTCCCAGATAAGTGTGCAATGAATTGCTTGCTTTAGAGGAAGCATCATTAAACTCAGTGATATTTATATTTGAGTAAGCATGCATAGGTTCATGCTCTAATGCTGCACACTAATGTGGTTAAAGGTTTATTGAATACATGTACAGTGGAACTCATGTATGATCAAATTTATATAGGATTGAGCTTCACAGCACCAATCTTACAAAATTTTATTTTGGTTTAAGCAACCTATGTGCAGGATTGGTTAACCCATTAACCTACTTACAGAAAGATTGTTACACTAATGCAAATTATTCAGAGGAGTAAAAGCAAGAATTTGAGGTCACAATCCAGCCAAAATGAATACTGAAATCTCAAGTTCAAATTTCAGCAGGAACTAAACATATAGTTAAAGGTTCTTGACTTTAGGTTGACTAGATCCAGTGTTATATACTCACTTAGTCTGATCCTTTGCACATTTTCTCAGTAGCAAGTCACACTAAATTCAATGACGTTTATCTCCAAGTAAATGTGCGTTGGATCTCAGCTTTAAAACAGTTGCAAGAGAAATGCCCAGCACAGTAAATGGCCACATCCATTATTCTACATTTTAATACAGGAAAGGATCAAACCTAAATAATGTTAGGCCCTATTTGTACAGATTAAAAACATAAGCATCCTATTCTGATCATTTTTTGTTGAGTATACTCTGCACAAATAATTTAAAAAGAAACACAAAGGTAGCATCTACAGGACCAGTTACACACATCACTGTCACTTTAGTCCAAATTTATTACATTTTTAATTAAGGGCTAGAAGTACAAAAAACATACCTGTTTCTAAAATAGAGTCCAGTATACGTATGGATGCTTCATCAGAACTTGCTACATTACCTTAGCAAGTTAATGCCTTTATGCAAACATTCTTATTCATACAAATAAAAAGAAGGAAAGAAAAGCAAGACAAGAGCAAAGGGGGAAATACTTCTCTAGCTGAACCACTTTTCTCTAGAAAGGGTGCTGTTCTTCTCCCTTCCTTCCTTCCTTCACATATGGGGTTAAACAGGTCAGTGAGGTCTGGTTACTTTTTGTTACTCTAGGAGCCCATTGGCTATCCCTTCTGAAGGCCCATGAAATAATGAATAAAACATTAATGAGTATAAAGGTTGCTATAGCATGATAGCCAATGACGCCAAAAAGTGCAGCACATCCCAGTTTGATTAGGTTTCATCCTTCACTCTGTTTTGTCTGCCTCTAACACACTTGCTGAGCTTATTTAAAAGTAAACTTGTATCTGGTAGTATGTCCACAGCTTCCAGAGGCACTAGAGTCCTCTTTTTTTTTTTTAAGATGACTAAAAAGCTTGAGAAAATGAATTGGAAACTTGGAATTTCTTCCCAGAAGACCCGGGAGATACTGAGTTAAATTAACAGTAGTTTCTGTTCCACAAAGAACAGGGAGATGTGTTTCACGTCTGCTGCAATGAAATAGAATGTGAATCATTACTGGAGAATAATCTGAGTAATGGTTTCCCAAAAAAACTCATTTCTGGAACCTGTGAATTTGTAATATAAAGGAAACACTTCTGTTGATACACACACACAATGCCTTTACCTCTCTACTAGATAATCACACCCTATATCTAGGGCTAGATGATACAATTGCCAAGTAGATTTCAACAGTAGCACTTCAACCACTGGCCATTATTAGTTCTCTCCTTGGGGATGCGGAACCTGTAGTCCTTTAGATGTTGTTCGACTCCAGCTCCCATCGGCATCAGAGAGCATGGCAAATTGGTCAGGGATTATGAGAGCTGGAGTCTAACAACATATGGCGGTCCCCTGTCCCTTCCTAGAATATGCATTGCCACAATTGCAAAGCTACAGTATTTAGCAATGTGAGATATTTATGTTCAGCTCAAGGCAAAGTGGATCATTTTGTCAACAAGAAACCACCTCCGAACCTTACAGTTTGGGTGCTTTCTAGGGAAAGGGGTGGGGTGGAAGAATAGCCTCTAACAATTTAACCAGTACAGGGAATTTAATTTGGATATTTGCTTTCACATAAATGAAAGCAAAAAATAAAGCTCTAGCCTTACAGTATGTCACTCAACTCCTTTTTTACCTCCCTTCAGCTTCCATGTTGGCTTTGACATTACAGTTCTGTTTGTCTATGTGCATTCATGATCTGCATGTACTGTAAAATTCCCTTAGAATTTATTCTGTTGTTCCAGAGATTACTGCATTGAAGGTAATTAATGGGAAAGGGAGGACCACCATGTTACACTCTGTGTCTTGGCTAGGCAAACTAAGGCCTGGGGGCCAGATCCAGGCCAATCGCCTTCTAAATCCAGCCCGCGGATGATCCAGGAATCAGCGTGTTTTTACATGGGTAGAATGTGTCCTTTTATTTAACATGCATCTCTGGGTTATTTGTGGGGCCTGCCTGGTCTTTTTACATAAGTAGAATGTGTGCTTTTATTTAAAATGCATCTCTGGGTTACTTGTGGGGCATAGGAATTCATCCCCCCCAAAAAAAATATATAGTCCAGCCCCACACAATGTCTGAGGGACAGTGGACCAGCCCCCTGCTGAAAAAGTTTGCTGACCCCTGCCTTAACAGATATGCTCCATGATCAGTAATGGAATGTTGTGCAATGTCACAAATGGTGCTTACTCACCCTATATCTACCTTTCTTTGGTCTTTTCAGACCTAAATCTAGTTGGAGAGGATAAACCAGCAAAGATGCCCCATGTTGTTACAGTTCTGTGCTGCCTTATGAAACATGATGTTGTAAGGTTTGCTTATTGACCACCTGTCAAGTACATTCTGTAGGCCTACAGCTCCCTCTGGTGTTGTACAGTAGCAAATTATTTATGTCTGATGGTTAATATATATTTGCAGTGTAATGTCCAGTGTGTGTCAAAAGAAGAGAATCATGAGTGTGAACATACCACAAATGTTAGCTCCTTATTATTTAGAAAGATGTAGTATCCAGTGATGGAGGGGGACAAGACATGGGTTTTGATACATTACAATCTGTGCAAACACCATACATTAAAAGCATATTTAAAGCTCCCCCCCATAATCTAGGGAACTGTAGTTTCTTAAGAGTGCTGGGAATTGAAGCTCTGTGGGAGCAGACTAGAGTTCTCAGGATTCTTTTTGGATGGGGTGTGTTTTAAATGTTACATTCATTTTATTTCTAGACAAATTTATCTTGTATTGGCTTTGCTTTGTTTTAAATGTGGATTTATCCACACTGGAGTTTCCTGTATTGTTGCAGCTATTTGTGTTCTTATTTAATTTGCATAGTTCACATGACACTGCCGTCAATACCAATCTCAGTGCCTCACCCCTGTAGGTTTACCTAATACAGGGACAATATAAGAAGTTTGAGAAAATCAGGCTCCAAACCACTTCACTTAGGGTCACACATGATTTGTTTCAGTGGTTTTGCATGGGTGGATCAATTGTTCCTTTCTGTTACCCCCCCCCCCACCGTTCCATGCCTACTACTTTTATTTCTTTCCCAGCAGTGCCTGTAACTAATACTGGTGTGTGGTGATCACACAGGGTCCCCGGACATTTGACGGTCCATTGATCCCTGTGCCACCACTATGATCACTTCCCCGCTGTCACCAACCCGTTTCTCTCGGGTACACACTGAGTCCAGACAGTTTTTAGCATCAAAACAAATAATCAAGTTTATTTTATAAGCATGAAGAAGTTTATGGTTTCAGATAATTTTTCTTGTCAGTTTCTTAATCTTAGTTTCTTTACTGACCTATACCTTTCTAATATTCTGTATTCTGCTCTGGTCAGACCTCACCTGGAGTACTGTGTCCAGTTCTGGGCGCCACAATTCAAGAAGGACACAGACAAACTGGAACGTGTCCAGAGGAGGGCAACCAAAATGGTCAAAGGCCTGGAAACGATGCCTTATGAGGAATGGCTAAGGGAGCTGGGCATGTTTAGCCTGGAGAAGAGGAGGTTAAGGGGTGATATGATAGCCATGTTCAAATATATAAAAGGATGTCACATAGAGGAGGGAGAAAGGTTGTTTTCTGCTGCTCCAGAGAAGCGGACACGGAGCAATGGATCCAAACTACAAGAAAGAAGATTCCACCTAAACATTAGGAAGAACTTCCTGACAGTAAGAGCTGTTCGACAGTGGAATTTGCTGCCAAGGAGTGTGGTGGAGTCATCTACTTTGGAGGTCTTTAAGCAGAGGCTTGACAACCATATGTCAGGAGTGCTCTGATGGTGTTTCCTGCTTGGCAGGGGGTTGGACTCGATGGCCCTTGTGGTCTATTCCAACTCTATGATTCTATGATTCTAATAACTTCTAACTGATTATCCCACTGTCTACCTGACTCCTCCTAACAGATTCCCTCACTCTCACATCAAAACTAGACCAACCCACAGACTTATCCTCCCTCTTCCTTCTCCAACTCCTGACTTCGCAACAACTCCAACTCTAACTCCTCCCCTTGGGTTCCCACTGGCCAATCATTTAACCCTTTCCTTATGACCCACCTAGGAGAGCAAACGCCACACGGTATACTCCTGAATTGAGGATTTCTGAATTTTTTTTCTGTTGATCCCTCATATTTGCACAAAACTGCAGAAGTGTGTGCTGAGAATTTACAGTTACCTGTGTGCTTTTGCACAGTTCCTGGGCAGGACCTTTTTTTTAACAAAACAAAAAGGGGCTTATCCACATTTGATAAATTGGTCAGTTGCCTATCCTGGGTTACTTCAGAACTGGATTACTACAGTGTGCTTTATGTGGGGCTTCCCTCTTATCTGCTTGCAGTTACTGCAGAATATTGCAGTATGATTGCTAACAAGAGTGAGACCTTGTCAGCATATAACATCTGTTCTCATAGATCTGCACTGGTTGCCAATTGACTACTGGGCCAGGTTCAAAGTGTTGCTATTAGTATATAAAACCCATAGCAACTTTGGACCACTTTCCCTAGCAGATCACCATGCCCTATATCCACCCGCTTAACTACTTCAATCTGCAGAACTGGCACTGTTACAGATGCCACATAATGCCCCTCAGTGCTTTTTTCTGGGGGGGGGGTACGCATACCCCTAAACATTTTGTGAATCTTTGTACTTTTGTTCATTTGCTGTATTTATTTTCCCCTATTTGAACTATTAAATGGTGATTTTCTTGAGTCAAAATGAGAGTACCCCTAAACATTTTTTTTTTAAGCACTGATGCCCCTTCTGCATTTGTAAAAAATCAATATTCTGGTGTGGCAGTGCCTACACTCTGTAACTCCCTGCCTATTGATATCAGACAGGTGCTTCCACTGTACCCTCTTTGGCACTTGCTAAAAACATTTTTGGTTAGACAAGTCTACCAAGACATGCAGAATGTTCATGTACATTTTAATTTGTTTTTAGGTTTTTGCTTATTTTGTTTTTTGACTGTTTAAAGAGTTATTTTTACTGCCAATTTTATTGTTTTATTGTCTTTGTAAACTGTACTGTAAGTGCATTTAGAACTGCTGTTTTAAATTTGCCTTGAATACCTGCTGCTCCTTTCAAAGCACACAAACAATAGAAGAGCCTGCTGGATGAGGCCAATGGCCCATCTCATCCAGATCCAGCAGCCAGCAGCCAACTAGATGTTGATTGGAAGCAAGAAACCATATACAGTGGTACCTTGGGTCAGTGGCGTAGCGTGGGTTGTCAGCACCCGGGGCAAGGCAAGTAATTTGCGCCCCCTAACCCATGGATTTGCGCCCCCTAACCAGTGGATTTGCACCCCTAACCCCCAGATGTTGCGCCCGGTACGGCCGGCCCCCCCTGCACCCCCCACGCTACGCCACTGCCTTGGGTTAAGAACTTAATTCATTCTGGAGGTCCGTTCTTAACCTGAAACAGTTCTTAACCTGAAGCACCACTTTAGCTAATGGGGCCTCCCACTGCTGCTGCGCCGCCACTGCACAATTTCTGTTCTCATCCTGAAGCAAAGTTCTTACCCCAAGGTACTATTTCTGGGTTAGCGGAGTCTGTAACCTGAAGCGTCTGTAACCTGAAGCGTCTGTAACCTGAAGCGTCTGTAACTCTGCTTCTGACAGCAGAGGTGCAACATAGCCATCATGGTTTGTAGTTACTGATAGCATTATCCACGAATTTGTCTAATCCTCTTTGAAAGTAATCCAAAATACATACAACTGGGGTTATTTTTTAAATGCTTGATAGATGCAGTCATAGATCTCCCTCATAATGCTGACTGAATGCCAGATGGAGACCAGACGTTAGCTCTGCATGATGCCTTAACTTAGTGTCTTAAAAATATATATATGAGAATATTGTAGTTTATTCGCAGCACAATCCCTATGCAGGTTTACATAGAAGTCCCATTTAGTTTAATAAAATGTACTCTTAGGTAGTTGCTTTAAACGCCATTTCCAGCTCCTTGAAAGATTTCAGCAATGGCATCTCCGAAAATTTTTACACATCACTTGGGAAGACAGGCAAACTAATGCCAATGTACTGGAAGAAGCAAAGATTACCACTGTCAAAGCAATGACTCTTCAACATCAACTTCGTTGGACTGGTCATGTTGTGCAGATGCCTGATTATTGTCTTCCAAAGCAACTACTCTATTCCAAACTTTAAAATGGAAAGCGTAATGCTGGTGGTCAACAAAAGAGTTTTGAAGGCTCTCTCAAGGCAAATCTTTAAAAAGTAGTATAAACACCGACAACTAGGAATCACTGGCCTGCAAGTGCTCCAATTGGAGAACAGTGTTTACCAAAGGTGTCATGGACTTTAAAAACACTCAAACTCAGCATGAAAGGGAGAGGAAGGCATGCTTGGCAAACCCTCACCTTGATCAACTCCTGCCCGGAAACCTATGCCTCCACTGTGGAAGGACCTGTGGATCCAGAATTGGCTTCCACAGTAACTTACGGACTCACTGTTAAGGCCGTGTTCATGGAAAACAATCTTACTCGGCTACGAGTGATGACCAAAGAAGACTCTCAGGTAAGTGTGTGTAGGATGGCAAACTCAGTGGCTGAGAAGACCCAGTTTCCTGACTTATATGTGAAGCATTTTTCCCTTGGGAAAAGCTGGTGTTTCTATGAAGAATAGTGAGAATTAATTATACTTCGCTGTCTGTGATACTGTGTTCATACTGTGTCTGTTTTTCCTGAGTTTTTGCATAAGCTTTTGGATACCATTTGTTGTTTTCCGTAGTGATAGCAAATATTTGCATTTGTGGGTTTGGAAACATATCATTTCACTCAGCTGTCTAATCCTGGGTTCCTGAACAATTATCTTTAGCTGTTAAATAAAGACGAATAGTGGTACCTCGGGTTAAGAACTTAATTCATTCTGGAGGTCCGTTCTTAACCTGAAACTATTCTTAACCACTTTAGCTAATGGGGCCTCCTGCTGTTCCTGCGCCGCCGGCACACGATTTTCATTCTCATCCTGAGGCAAAGTTCTCATCTCGAGGTAACTCTTCCAGGTTAGCGGAGTTTGTAGCCTGAAGCGTTTGTCACCTGAGGTGTTTGTAACTTGAGGTACCACAGTATTGCTTTCTGGAGGGGCCAAAGAGGAATAAAAGCGGGGCAAAAATAAACCAGAACATTTGTGGTATAAAAACAAAGAAGAGAAAGAGATGACCAAGAGTGACCTGGTATTGTAAAGAAATATGGTGCACCATCAAGCAAAGCAACCTCTTCATTTAAGTACTGTCATGTGGTAACACTGGGGAAGCATAACAAAATGAAAGGAAGCAGAACAAATCTACCACCAGTACACCATGATTATGTCAAGAATATGTTAATGAAAACAATAACATTTGTCTGGAGGGGCCCTTAGTCTAACCAGCAGTGTTAAAAGGTATGAAGAGATCCTAGATCCACAGAAAAACTCACTGAGGAGATTCTAATGAAGCAGGCGTCTCCTCAGCATTCAAGTTATCTTTTATTGCAAGGTATTTCTTGTTATGACTCCATTAACCAATAAAGCTAATCCAGGCATTGGCCTGTTTCCAAGGAAAATAGCTTATCCATGACAGATAAATACAATGCAGTTACAGAATCATAAAGATACAGATGTCTAATATTTAGTCCATGGTTTGGCACATTATGTGGTCTTGAATTTCTTATTTAATCACCAGAAGCAAAGACAATGCTTCAAGTACACGTACTGAAAAATTGAAAAACTTCAGCAGTGAAGTGCTGGAATCAGCAGTGCCAACTTGAATAAAATCTGGGGGGGGGGGGGAGGCCAACGTAATCAATAATATGACACGGTGCATTTCAATGGCATTTGAATGGCATTTGAATGACAATGCCCATCAACTCGCGAGGGAGGGGAGTGAAGACCCCTCAACCCCTAGAAGTTGGCTCCTATTCCTGGAATGCCTGTGTTTATAGGTAGAGTTTTACAATGGAAGTAACCCCCTTCTCCAAAACAGGCTTGTAGCCAGAAATATTGTTTTTTAATATTTATTATTATTATTGTGGAAAGGGAACCTTAAGGAGGTAGTGCCATATTGCAGAGCAGCCAGAACATAAATACAAGCAGCCTTGTTTGTTTGAAGTTAAGTCTTGCTGGATCAGACAAAAGGCTTGTTCAGTCCAGCATCCTATTCTCATAGTGGCCAATGGGATGCCTATGGAAAGCACTCAAAGAGCATATTCACTTCAGTCTTCCACATGGGGGTCTAAATTGCCCTTAAAATTGATTTATGCCAGCAAAAGGGAGCTCATTCATAGATGGTATTTAACACCAAGAAAATTAGCACAAAAACACCCAGAAACTTCACCAAGATGAGGCTGGTGAGGTATATATCTTTACCGTATATGTGGTGGGAGCGTGACAAAATTGTGGTTGTCAGTTTTATGTAAGATTAGCAAAATTACTAAGCAGCAAATAGAAGTGACACCATAACTAGCTTTATTTAATATATTTCAAGGTAATAACTCAAATCTGCATGATAAAGAACTCATTAGTCATCTGCTATCATCTGCTAACCTAGAAATACTATAGCTAGAAAAATCTCTCAGGGGTTTAACTTTACTATGTATGCAAGTCTTCCAGATAATAATGAATCCCCACCAACCGCATATAACTATATATGACTAGAGTGGCCCCACAAAAGAAAAGGGGTTTAGGTTTCTATCTCCCCCCTCTCACATTCACATTCACACAAACACATCCTGTTCTCCATTACCCAATAAAGGAAACATTTAGTTCATTAATAATCATCCCTGCTCTAAACTCACTGGAATATCTATTTTTTTATTACTAGATGGCTGCCACTCAAATAATGCTGATGAATGTACTTAAGAAATATTGTATTATTTTCTATTTATAGATTTTTATGACTCTTTCCCTCACTTCATTGTCTTCCTTTTGTTGACACTTGCTTTTTAATAGTTTTAATATTAATATTAATATCAGAAATGTTTCTTATTTGTTAAAATTTAATAAGAATGATTATTATTTTTAAAAATCATCACAGAAAGCGGGTTAGACATATCAAAGTAGAAACAAAAGCGGCCAGAGACATCATAAATACATTCCAGACTTTTGGTATAATAGAAATTATTGTTGTTGTTTAGTCGTTTAGTCGTGTCCGACTCTTCGTGACCCCATGGACCAGAGCACGCCAGGCACTCCTGTCTTCCACTGCCTTGGTCAGACTCATGTTGGTAGTTTTGAGAACTCTGTCCAACCATCTCGTCCTCTGTTGTACCCTTCTCCTTGTGCCCTCCATCTTTCCCAACATCAGGGTCTTTTCCAGGGAGTCTTCTCTTCTCATGAGGTGGCCAAAGTATTGGATCTGTCCTTCAGGATCTGTCCTTCCAGTGAGCACTCAGGGCTGATTTTCTTCAGAATGGATAGGTTTGATCTTCTTGCAGTCCATAGGACTCTCAAGAGTCTCCTCCAGCACCATAATTCAGAAGCATCAGTTCTTCGGCGATTAGCCTTCTTTATGGTCCAGCTATCACTTCCATACATCACTACTTGAAAAACCATAGCTTTAACTATACGGACCTTTATCAGCAAGGTGATGTCTCTGCTTTTTAAGATGCTGTCTAGGTTTGTCACTGCTTTTCTCCCAAGAAGCAGGCGTCTTTTAATTTCGTGACTGCTGTCACCATCAGCAGTGATCATGGAACCCAAGAAAGTAAAATCTCTCACTGCCTCCATTTCTTTCCTTTCTATTTGCCAGGAGGTGATGGGACCAGTGGCCATGATCTTCGTTTTTTTGATGTTGAGCTTCAGACCATATTTTGCGCTCTCCTCTTCCACCCTCATTAAAAGGTTATTTAATTCCTACTCACTTTCTGCCATCAAGGTTGTGTCATCTGCATATCTGAGGTTGTTGATATTTCTTCCGGCAATCTTAATTCTGGCTTGGGATTCATCCAGCCCAGCCTTTCGCATGATGAATTCTGCATTTAAGTTAAATAAGCAGGGAGACAATATACAGCCTTGTCATACTCCTTTCCCAGTTTTGAACCAATCAGTTTTCCATATCCAGTTCTAACTGTAGCTTCTTGTCCCACATAGAGATTTCTCAGGAGACAGATGAGGTGATCAGGCACTCCCATTTATTTAAGAACTTGCCATAGTTTGCTGTGGTTGACACAGTCAAATGCTTTTGCATAGTCAATGAAGCAGAAGTAGATGTTTTTTGGAACTCTCTAGCTTTCTCCATAATCCAGCGCATGTTTGCAATTTGGTCTCTGGTTCCTCTGTCCCTTCGAAATCCAGCTTGCACTTCTGGGAGTTCTGGCAAGCCGCTCCAGTATCCCTGCCAAGAAAACTCCATGGACAAAGACAACAGGCATAGAAATTATTACACGTCTATAAAAATAAAAACAACATTAGCATGGCTATTCCTTATTTTCCAGGGGATGAGCTGCAATTTCCTCTTTTTAAAGGCAAGTTGATGGCCATCACTACATTATATGGCAGCAAATTCCATAGTTTAACTATATGCTGTGTTTCATTCCTTTGCATATTTACACAAATGTTCTACTGAGGTCAGTGGGACTAAGTGTGTATTGGATTGAAGCCTTAAATATTGAGCAATTGCATAGATACCGCTTGCACACTTTCCCTTGTGCCTCTAGTCTATACACAAAAAGAGCTGAAGACTTTCCAATTTACTGAAAAGTGAAAACTGAATATTCATTGAGGGCTTGAAATATTCTGGAGACAACCTGCTGTGGCTACCTTGTGCCAATTTGCGTTTCAATCTCGTTGCAAAAACTCAGGTAGAAGGTACAAGTTGGTCCCACTTCCTCATTCAATGCTTGCAAAGCAGAAGTCCAGTCCACCTTAAATATATGTCAGGCTCCACTTATGGCTGGGTGTTGCAATATATTCAAAACAAAATTAAAAATATTCCTTCCAGTAGCACCTTAGAGACCAACTAAGACCAACATGGCTACTTACCGGTAGTTGGTCTTTAAGGTGCTACTGGAAGGATTTTTAAAATTTTGTTTTGACTACGGCAGACCAACACGGCCACCTACCTGTAACTAGCAATATATTCAGATAGCCCTTTGTTTCATGGCTATCTTTCTTTGAATCTGTTTGTGTTCAATAGCTTGGTAAAAGCTTGGTAAGCAACTTTTCTTGACAGGCATTACTATATAACCCACATTTAAGCTGTCTTTAAAACACTGTTTCAAAGCAAATCGAAAGTAGACACCTTGTTTGCAGTGACAACATTGTTTTCATATAAAAGCTGTGGGGTTGGAATTTGAGCCATACATTTTGACCACTCAGATTTTATGTGTTTTCTAAACCTGGCTGCTAGTCAAACATTAGGTGAAACAAATTTTCTGACCAATCTTAAAGAGAAGACAATTCCTAAGATACGTATTTAGAAGAAAAGGACATTGAAAATATGATACAGTGGTACCTCAGGTTACATACGCTTCAGGTTACAGACTCCGCTAATGCAGAAATATTACCTCGGGTTAAGAACTTTGCTTCAGGAGGAGAACAGAAATCATGCTCCGGCGGCGCGGCAGCAGTGGGAGGCCCCATTAGCTAAAGTGGTGCTTCAGGTTAAGAACAGTTTTAGGTTAAGAACGGACCTCCGGAACGAATTAAGTACTTAACCCGAGGTACCACTGTACAGATTTAACAGAGCAATCATTCAGGCTGGATCTAGACACATCAAAGAGGTGTTTCAGTTAAACGCGTTGCAAACTTTGTATGAGAAATCAGGTTAGGAAAAATGGAACTCCATAGCGACATCTGGTGTCACAATGCATATGCAACACATATAAAGTGCTTTTTCTTTGCCAATGTAGCCGAGTCCACATTCAGAGTTGTGCTGGTAAAGGGAGGCAGAGTTACCTCTCTAGGGTGCACGTGGCATCCAAGCAGTACCTTGGGTGGTGGTGAGAATTGAGTCCTATTATATTTTTTCTAACTTGGTATCAATTCTTGGTGAGTTTTCTGGGAAACCAATGAAATGAAGGGGTTTGGGGTCTGGGGTCTGGGATGGTCTGCAGTCCTCCAGTGTGTTGCCCATAACCCACCCATGACTCTATCCTATTTTAGTGATCCAACTGGTCAACTTAGCCAGCACAGCCATCCTGCAGCACGTGGAGGCATTTCCACAGATGTGTGGTTGGTAGAGGTGGAAGATTTGCACTTCCAATGGCATTAGGAGCCTTCCTCTCATCCTAATTGCTATGGCTCATTTGTACCAGGTATTCCAATGGATAAGACAGCCCAGAAAGTTCCAACTGGGCAACTTGCTCCAACAAAGGAGGTAAGCCTGCAAATGAACCTGAGGCCTTGAGTCACTTCACCCAGTCTACCTTTCCCAAGCTCCTCTTCCTTGGTTTGAAGGCTGTGGCTCTTATAACACCAATCTATAACACCCATATTTTGTTGGGAGCCGTCCAGAGTGGCTGGGGAAACCCAGCCAGATGGGCAGGGTATAAAAAAATATTTATTATTTATATTATTATAACCTTCTGGCCCACAGGCAAGCTTGTCTGAGCCTTTCTGCGGCCTCTTGCCTGATACGTTTTCTGTGCTGCTAGGCAGGTGTGGTAGAATGGGAAGTATTTGATTCCTCTAAGTCAAACTTGGGGGTGGCATGTGCAAGGGTCCTGGATTAGGCTCTGCAGATTCCAGACTGTTAGCCTCAGGTTCTGTGGGCTCCAAACCATCAGTCTTCGGGCTCTGTTGACTCAGAAATACCAGTGCCAAGAGCCTGACCTGATTCTCCAGTTGGTGGTACAGTCACCTCAGACTTGTCTTGCTTATTCTCTTTTGACTCTGAGCTCAATACCATGATACAAATGCTCCTCACTTGGCAAACCTCTGAGTATGGTTTTGCACTATTAGTCAAATAGTAAATTCCTGTATAGTGGGAAACACCTCTTATTTGCACTCTGCTTGCAGTTTCTGTAAAATTAATTGGCTGAAAATAAGAGTTCTAATTGCACTTTTAAAAGGCTGCTAATTAATTTTAGTAAAGAACAAGATTTCATTTCATATAAATGATGCTACCTCCATTGTGAAATGTGAACCACATTCTACAATGTTTTGAACCAAAATTGTAATAGCCACTCACAATTAGCATGTTATTTTAAATATTAGACTTGCACACAGTGAGATGTCATTTCCTCCCCACAGTTGTACATGAGTTGCATGGGTTCTACACTCATGTGCAAATTAAACTCATCCAATAAACACTACAAGCATTGTAATTAGTTAAAACAAATATTATTGTTTGAAAATAAGAACTTTGAAATGTATTCAGCTTCTGATTTTTCTAGGCTTGTATCATAATGTAGTGTAGATGTTGGCAATGTGCTCACACAGGCTGTCTGTACAGCTGCGTGTGAAGTAATGGATAGAAGAATGTAAGTTGCCACAAACTGGTGTGGACATCACGGAACGAGCCTGCTTTATACTTTATGTATTGTAGGTTTACCTGTGGGCTCTCAGCATCCTCAAGAAACCATAGTTTACTGTGTGTTTGCCTATATTTGCATTCCCATTTAGTGTCTCGGGCCCAAACAGAAAAACACCTGCTTTCTCTTTCTACATTGTTCTTTGCCGAACCCAACAAATCCCATGGCTTTCAGTATCACCCATATGGCCATGATTTTGAGATGATGTAGAGATATCAGACAGAGAGCTATAGCAAAGGGTCAAATGTCAAATTTGCATAATCATTAACCATACTGTTGACCAGGTAGACATAGATGGCTTTATTTTTATTCCTCCATCTCCTTTGCTTTTAATCCCTTACCAGATAATATTACTTTACTCTACACAAATGGTGAAAAATGGTGAAAAATATTCATTCTCTGGTAATCATCTCCTTGATACCTTCCTAACCCCATGAGGCTCTGGTAACAGGTGCATCCCAGCCTGGAGAATTCATATCATAAATCACAATTATTACCTGATAGTATCAATACTGTGGCCTATCAGTTTACCCATCCATTTTTGCTACAGGGCTAGAGTTCTATATGTCATAGCAAGTGTAAGGTGACAAGCAGAGACAAGCTGAGAAGAGGAAACAAAAGAGGGTGGAGAAAGAGGTGCAGTAAGCTGAGGAAATATTTTCCTTTATCACGGTGCTCTCAAATTTCAAAGAAAAATGATCAAGAACTCGGTTTTCTCTCTCCTTCTCATACTTCCACACCTTCCATTGTGCAATCTTGGATCTTGCATTATACTCCACCTGCATATTTGCTTTGGCAGCAGGAGCAGGAAGTGGCTAGAGTTCAATGGGTTTGGTGCTTTTGGTGCTTTCAATTGTTTATGTTTCTTCTGGGAATTCTCCCCCTCCCTTTACATATATAATGTTATAGTCTGGCACGTGGGGTTTGTTTGGAGGGATGTTATTACATTAGTTCAGTTGCCCTTTAAACACACGCAAAATAATATGGAAGCTATTTCAGCATGATGCAATCTATGTGGTCAGGGTTGTTTTTGAGGGTCTTTTCTGCAGTATTGTCATCCAGAATTGCCAGCAGGGAAGCTTCCAATTCAGTGTGAAAGGCCCATGTGATTGGCCTCCTGGTCATACTATTGACATGTATATCCCTGCAGAGCAGGAGTAAACAATTTTGGAAAATGTCCCACACTACTGGATGTTTGTGTGGAGTGCTGTACCTTAAAAAAGTAAAAATAAAACCCATTATAAACAAACTGATAGCATGTCCAGACATACAATCTTGTTCTTGTTCATTCTTAAGATGCTTTATGAAGGAACATGCATTCTAGGCATTTATAATGTACCAGTGATTTAGCATTATGTCTCTCAGTCTGATTAAAAGCCTGGAAATTAATTGGTGGCACCCTTGGATTCAGTAATTCCTCTATATAAATAAAAAAACCATGACTACACTACATCATTTGGAGAATAATTATGGTTCCTCAACTACTGGATGGGAATACCTTCTTATATGAATCACAATTCCCCTTTAGGAAGAATGTTGCTTTTTTGATAGTTTTCAAGTGATGGCAAAATTGCATATCTCCATAAGTTGTGTTCTGGCTCCCATTCTTTTAAACTTTTATATTAATGATTTGCTGCCATAATTAGGTAATGAAAAAAACTCTTCTCTGGTAATTAGGAACAGAAGGATATCAGTCTTGACGTATGCCAATGATTTAGTGGTCCTCTCTTTCCTGATTGGGCCTCAAAATCTATTTGAGGTATTCAGCACATACTGTAATCAAGTCTGTCTATACAATACTCTCAAGGCCAATATTATGATTTGGGACAAACATAGTCCTAGGTATAAATGGTGCTCAAATCAGCAAGCTTTAGAACAAACTAACTGTTTAGATATCTGGTGTTCTCTTTAGTGAAACCCTCTCTTGGAAGTGTCATATATGTGCATAGGCGCCGACTCCATAGGGCCTGAGGGTGCCCGAGCCCCCTCAAAAATTCGTTTGGGGGGGCTCCGCCCCCCCAATAATCTCGAGCGCCCCTCCAGCAGAGGAGCGCCACCGCCGCCCCTCCCCCAGCCCAAAATGCACAGGGTCGGGCTGCATGCCTCCTGCCCTCCCTCCCGAGCAAAAGCTCCACCCAATTTCCTTCGGGGCTGATTAATAGGCGCAGCACGCTCTCCCCTATTCGCTCACGAGGCGGCGCCGCCACTTTATTTGCATATTCATGAGCTAATCTATTATTCATGAGCTTTCATTTATTATTCATTAATTATTATTCATGGGCTCCCCCAATATTTTTTATAAGTCGGCGCCCCTGTATATGTGATGTATACACTGCTGGAGTCTAAGAAGGTAACTGGGGTATCTGAAGAAGTGTGCATGCACACGAAAGCTCATACCAATAACAAACTTAGTTGGTCTCTAAGGTGCTACTGGAAGGATTTTTTAAATTTTGTTTTGACGACAGACCAACACGGCTACCTACCTGTAACTAGAACTGGGAGAAATGAGTGAGTTTTTAGGTATTAGGGATGTCTGAAGTGTACCAGTGATTAAGGGCCAACAGCATGCCAGGAGTGCTGGAGTTTCTTCCCAGAAGACTTACATTGTACTATACAAAGCTGTATACAAGACTAATTATTTACAGTACTTATAATTATATCCAGATTTTCTTCTTTCATGGAACCCATGGAGGCATTCATGTGGTTCTCAAGACAGTCCCAGACTAGACCCAGCCCTGCTTAGGTTCAGCAAGGCTGTGGTTTCGTGTCCTTTCTTCACATATACCCTGCAACCTATCATTTTTGAGAGCTGAAGCAGTACGATAAGAGCCATTGTTTTCCATAGCTTACAACACAATTCTTTTCTCATGCTAATCCTTTTTGGGCGAACAGGTTTTGTAGGTAATTGAAGCACTACAAAAACATGCAAACAAAGGCGAGAGTGCAATGAAAGTGAGCAATTGTCAACAATGACTCTTATCATGTCACCTTGAGTCCTTCATCTCCTGCCATCTCGCAGAGAACAGGCTAGAAATTGACAAGGCAGTCGTAGGATGGGTTGAGGGGAGAGGAAAGAAGGCAAGTGGAGCTGGAGCCACATTGCAAAGCGAGGCAGAGGTTGCCTAGGGCGGGCTGAGCCTGAGAAGTGTGGTTTTGAGTGCTGCTGCTGCTGCTGCACTAGCGGCAGCAGCAAACAAAAGCGCCGAGTGCCACATGAATCCCTTCAAAATGTAACTCAATTTATGTGAGATTCTGTAGGTAAGATAATTAAAACAGAGGCGAGGAGGGGGAAGGGAAAGTCGGTTGGATGTTGCGGCCATCAAGTCTGCATTCAGCCCGAACATCAATAGAGATTTTCTCCTCACGAGGTGCTGGAGAACGAAGTAGATCGAAGCTGAAGAGATATAAGGGGCCTCTAGGTAAAGAAAAAGAAGATCCTATATACTGAGTAGGGAAACAGAAACGATTGTGAAGTAAGCACCCGCCCTCCCTTTACTCTCCCATAGCAAAAGCAACGGGGGGGGGGGTAAACCAGGCAGGAGGAATGACGTCACGACGCACAAACTCCGTCGGCGTCCCCGCTGCGCATAGGCGCGCCGACACACAGCCTGCCCGCCCGCCCGCCCGCCCTGGCTGGTGCTTCCCTGGGCGCGTGCGCTCGCCTTCGCTTGGGGCTTGCGCCTGACTGCGGGCGCGGGAGAGGCAAAGGCGGCCTCTCGCTCCTGCACGCGCAGCTGCTCTCCCCCCCCCCGCCCGCCCGCTGACGCTTCCGTCGCCTCCACCACAGCTGCGGCATCACCAACCGCCACTACCTGGCCCCTCCCCTCGCGCGGGGCCGCGCCTCGTGCCGGACAATAGCGGCGCTGCCGCAGCCGAGTTGTGTCTCACCCAAATCAGCCCGCCGCCGTCGCCGCAGCCACCCGGGCCCGCTCGCCGGCACCCATGAGCGGCGGCACGCGGCCGTCCCGGCTGCGGAGCTGACCGGGGGACTCGAGACGGGACTTGCCGCGGCTGCTGCTTCTTCTTCTCGTCCTTCTCCTTAATCCTCGGCACTTGCTTCCCCCTCAGCCTTCCCGTCGGCGGGCGCGGAGCGGGGTGGGCCGGGGTGCGGGGAAAGCCCCCTCAGTGCCGCTTCTCCTTTGACCGACCCGTTCTCGGCGCGTGGAGCAGGTGAGGGCGGCCGGCCTGGCCTCGCTTCGCTCCGGGAGCCTGGCCTGGCTTTTGTGGGCGCTCCAGAAGACGCGGCGGCGGCGGCGCCTCTGTTTCAATGGAAGTATGTTACCAGCTGCCGGTGCTGCCTCTGGACAGGCCGGTCCCGCAGCATGTCCTCAGCCGCAGAGGAGCCATCAGCTTCAGCTCCAGCTCCGCGCTCTTCGGCTGCCCCAACCCCAGGCAGCTCTCTCAGGTGAGGCGGCCTCGAAACACCCCCTCCCCCTCGCGCTTCTCCCTTCCCCTGCAGAAATGGGGTGCTGGGGTTGGTGGAGGAGTCCGTGGAATTGGGGAGTTTGCAAAACACACGAGATCAGAAGCAAATATGCCGAAGAGGCGCTTGCCTCTGCGGAATACGCTCTTTGCTCTCTGTCGGTCAAGTTTTGTCATTTGTAATGCTGGGTAGAAATGCACTCCAGAGTACATAGCGATGCCTTTGAGGTGCTTCACTGTACATTTATATTGTCCTGCTTTTGTTGACACGTTTCTTCAAGGAAAGCTAGGGTAGCTTCTGCTTTTATGGTTGTCTTCTATTAAATGTTCCTGGGCTAAATAATACTGCTGAGAATCTAGAGGGGGAGCTACCAGCTGGCTATTGCCAATACACTTGCATTTTTATTTTGCAAGACAGCTGTAGTGACATCTTTTAAATACTTTTTTTTTTTACCCTTCATGTCAGAGTAGTTATAAAACTTACACAGGGTGTGATTCAGTCAAGGTTTTAGAGGGAGAATTAGTTGTTTACATTTGACTGGATTGCGCCCAGTCTCTTAAATGTTTTGTGAAATATTGGATTCCTTCCCTAACACCATATGGACTAATGTATATAATGTTCTTCCCTTATCAACCACTGAAAGCTTTTAGATAGAACTGTCCTAGATTTGCAGTGGTTTCTTTAAAAAACCCCATGTTGTCTGTGCAGTTCACATTGATGTATCCCATTGTGATTATAACAGTAACAAAATTATCCATAATAAATGTAGGTAGGCGGTGGAGTGTGGAAAAATAGATCTTGTTGCCATTTTTGGCTCTCTTCTCTTCAAATGTTTTCAGAATTCATTTGCCAATCTGTTGTTGCCCCGATGCAGTCTGCTGAGATTTCCCTGCAAATGATAACAAATCACTGAACTTTAAAGCATCTGCCCAGAATAAGATATAATGTACTTGTTTTATTGTCTGATTTGTGAGTATTCTCAAATAGCATAATCCCATGTAAGATTACTCAGAAGTAATCGAGTTTTATTTATTTATTTGTAATACTATATACTTCAATGGAATATTGTACAACAGCTACAAAGGCCTGTGGTTATAAACAGTACAGTGGGGCTTACTTCAAAGAGGTGGGTATACGATTGAGGTCTAAACTGAGTATTTTCTAAACTTATTTAGGCTTCAGTTTTATACCCACTACCCTGGAAATAGGCCCCATGCTGAGGTGATATGTATAAGATTGAACTGTTGGGTATCTAGTGGTGGAAATCAATCAATCAATCAATCAATCAATCAATTGATTGATTGATTGTATACCACCCTTCATCCAAGGATCACACAAAATGCATAATAACAAAACAAACACATTTAAAAGGTCATGGGATTTTGTCCTGTCTTTGACATATGTGGGTAAATCTTTTATTAAGAGAAGAGGAAATCATCCAAGGTTTTGCCTCTTCCTCTGGTGCATAATAATAGCACGTCAGAGTTTGTTATAGAATATGTTTGTTAGGTAATATTCATTTTAATAGAGAGAACATACATAGTTGGCTCAACGTTTTAAGTGCTAGCATATAGGAATACAGTGGTACCTTGGGTTAAGAACTTAATTCGTTCCAGAGGTCTGTTTTTAACCTGAAACTGTTCTTAACCTGAAGCACCCCATTTAGCTAATGGGGCCTCCTGCTGCCGCTGTGCTGCTGCTACACGATTTCTGTTCTCATCCTGAAGCAAAGTTCTTAACCTGAGGTACTATTTCTGGGTTAGCGAGTCTGTAACCTGAAGCGTATGTAACCTGAAGTGTATGTAACCCGAGGTACCACTGTACTTTTATGAATATTGCCTTAAGAGTAGAATGAAAAGTATGCAACATCTAGTTATTTAGAAGAAGTACAGATTTTGTTTGGTGGAGATTCTCTTATTGGGAACTACATACTATGCATTAACACTTAACTGTCCTGGGGTCTTTGTAAAGAAAATTAGCTTTAAGGTTGAACGGTGAAACTGTGTGGGAAGAGGGTGGTTGCTTCTTTTCCTGTCTGCCATTTTTCTTTGCTACTCCCCCCTACAACAGGATGCAGGTAGACATTCAGAGGTATTAGCCTCGGTTGCAACATCTGCAAATAGTGTGGTGTTAGTGCTTCAATGACAACATGAAAGTGTCCTGTTCTAGCTCTAGTCTAAAATAATTCATATGCTGTGTTTTACTCCTAAAAAGGGTTCACGTAAGAATTCAGGAAAAATTAAATTAAATACCTGCAGTTTCTGCCACAGGAAGTGATATGCTCATGGATCTCCTTTTCTGGATTGTGGGGTGTGTGTGTGTGTGTTGGCACTAGTACATCAGCCCTAAGTGCTTTTACGCTTTGAACATGTTTGCATGTACAGGCATATCTCAGAGATATTGCAGGTTCAGTTCCAGACCACCACAATAAAGCAAACATTGCAATAAAGTGGATCACTATTATTTTGCGTTTCTCCCTGTGTATAAAAGTTATTTTAAGCTATACTGTAGTCTGTTAAGCCAGGCCCTCCTGGCTGCAGGGGTGGCAAGGGAAAACTTGGTTCCAGCCCTAGCCAGCTCTGCTCCTGTGGCAGAGCTGGGGTGGGGGCTAGCCAGTTTTTTTGCCCTGAGTGAAGCCTCTGGAGGGGGCACCATTTAAGCTTCCAGCCTCTCTCTCTCTCTGTGTGTATGCAAATGCATGTGGGGTGTGTGTGACAAACTGGGTCTTTGACCCAGGTGAAATAAAGCCTAGTTTTGCCAGTGGCCAGAAGAGGGGTAGCGCGTGTGCGTGCGTGCGTGCGTGCGCTTCCTTCCCCTGAGAATGGCCAGGCTGCCTGCAGCTTCACCCACATCCTAGCACAGAGCAATATCTGAGCACAATAAAATGAGTTATGCCTGTATACATATTTTTCTGAAGGTTAGTGAAACTTACTTTGAAGTTTAGGCCTGAGGATCATAGTATTGCTTGACTGATGTTTTTAGCTGAAGCTGCTATCCCTATTAGCTTTTAATATATATATATGTCTGTTTAGCTTTGGGGTATAGTATTTAACACAAGCAAGTTGGCTGACATTAGCTAACTTTGTTACATGTTAGTCAATTTTCTGTGTACTAAACGTCATTTCTGCCGTGGTCCAGGTATCTATTACATAAAAGCAAAAGTCCTTCAAATGTCTTTTGTTTAACAGTTTTAACTATTGTAGTGTGAATTGAATGCCTTGTTATTACCAGTGAAAACCTTAACCTGAAATGCTGACTTAGAATTCCCCTGAATAACTTCACTGAAGGAGTAGGGTGAGATCTTTCATTTTACAAGTCAGGCAAACCTCTTTGCCACATAATTTTTATTGTTATGAAGTCCCCTTCTCAGTTTAGACCTTAAACTTTAAAGACTGTAGAGTTTGTCATTTCCATCACAAGAAGTGTTCTCCATAAACAGCCAGTTTGAGAGCCTGAGATAGAGATAAGTATTGGATTCAGAATCTTTTTCCATTTATGCTACCCAAAACAGAAGAACGTACCAATAGATTCTGATGAACCTTTTGTAACTTGTTTTACAATTGAGAAATCACTTCTAGTAACCAATCAGGTTTAAACAACGTGCAATATTCAGGAGGGTTCATAAATAGTTCTAGTATTGTGTTTATTGTACATATGCTGGTCTTGGATGGTGTAGCAGGGCAAGGTCTTATCTTTAAAAGAAAGCATACTTTTAGACACATTGTGCTAGTGTGGTTAGAATCTTCTTCAAGAGCACTTTCAGCCCCCTCACAGCTGTATCAAAACAAAAGTGAAATACCATATTTTTCTATGTATAACACGCCCCTGTGTATAAGACTACCCCCCCCATTTAACACTATTTAAAAGTAAAAAAAACCTAGTCTTATGCACGGAAAAGTATGGTAATATTAGCAAACAAAAAAGGCAAAGCTTTCCCCCACAGTCACTCTGTTTTTAAAGTCACAGTTCCTTTGATAGGCAATATACAAACACAGGGTAGATGGATTTCTTTGAACTCCAGCAGGCAATGAGATTGGATCAGTTGAAATAACTTTGATAATATCTCGGTTCCTTGACTGTACTGTTGTGTTCTATTGTCAGCTAATCTGCACGTCTTGACTGTTTCTGTTTTATAGGGATAATGACATCTTTGGGTTCCTTTCCTTCTGTGTTTCAGAAGTAACCTGTGCTTTCACATGTTCCTTGGTAATGGATAAAAGTAGCTGTCAAATGTTATAGAAGCTTAAACTTCCTTCTGCACTGAAGCTTTGCAGGTTTGGAGGTTTTTTTTGTTTTTTTTGCTCCCCTAAATTTTATACAACAGTATTTTTCCACCCTGGCCATTTTGAAGTTCTGATGCAGGGAACATTTCCAGCCATTTACCGTATTTTCTGCCCTATAGGACGCACTTTTTCCCTTCCAAAAATGAAGGGGAAATGTGTGTGCATCCTATGGGGCGAATGGAGGCTATTGCTGAAGCCTGGAGAGCGAGAGGCGTCGGTGCGCACCGACCCCTCTCGCTCTCCAGGCTTCAGGAAGATATCCGCAGGGCTTGCGGGCAGCAGGACCCGTTCTGGGGTCGGGGGAAGCTCGGGCTTCCCCCGTCCCCAGCCCCGCAAGCTCTGGGAGCGATGGCGAGGTTGCGCACAACCTCGGCATCGCTCCTGGACCCGTTCTGGGGGCTGGGGTCAGGGGAAGCTCAGGCTTCCCCTGCCCCCAGCCCTGCAAGCTCCGGGAGCGATGGACCCCCAGCCCCGAGGCTAAAAACAAAGCCAAGTCATGGCTTCTTTGCTCTTTGGGGCTCAGGGGGGAAATAATTTTTTTTCTTTATCCCCCCCCCAAAAAAAAGTGCGCCCTATGGGCCGGTGCGCTCTATAGGGTGAAAAATACGGTAAGTTTGTACTTTGGGCTGTTAACATTATGCCTGTGGGTAACCTTGGTCTGAGTGAGAAGTTTTGTGACCGATCAGCACCACTATGCTGCTTTAATAGTTTATTTTTGCAGTGATAACTAGGGAGTCTGAAGTTGAGGCTTCAGTAGATAAACATGCTTACTAAATTTTCAAGATGAATTGTACTACAGTTTCATACTGAACCACTGTATTTAAGTCTAACCAATAATTTTGGCGGCCTTTTTCTTGAATGATAAATTGTGGCAGGTTTGGTGGTGGTGTTTTGTTAAAGACAACAATGAGACAGTGGGTTAATTAGTGTGTTTAAGTTAGCAGTGGATTAGTGTTGAAATATTTTGTATATTCTTAATGTTGAGGAGCATTCTAAGGTCAGATAGTAGAGAAAATAAGCAGACGTAACCTTCAGCCTCTTCGTTTGATCTGGCTTCATAGTCTGATTGTGTGTTAGTGAAACATTAGACCACCTAGTTTTAGAAAGAGTGCAAGCTTTTAAATTGCATGTTCTTAATCAAGCTCGGGGTATTTAGAGAGGGAATGAATCTTGTATGTGGAAGCTGATAAGTGATTAGTTTTTCTAAATTCTTGATTAGAATTTAGATTGAAGTTGATGAGAGTAGGCTATATCAAATGATGTTTGTCTTGTGCAGTAGTAGTATTTTTCTGAAATTTTTAGTAGCTACCTCATAGACTTGCACACTGTTTGTTCTCCCATGAACATTTCATCTTCCATCCTGGCCCTGGGAAAGGTGGATGTGGTTTGCCCTAAAGAGCCTGGCAGGCCTAATTACACCCATGTGCCAGAGGTTCCCCACAACTGAGCTAGAGCTAATTATGGTTAACATTAGGGTAAATGTAACCTTACATCATGGTTAATGTAGGGAATGTAGGATGGAATTTGTGTGGAAACAAGGAAGATTGAAGGGAGAGAAGTTTGTGTGGCTCTACATTTTTGATCTTCAAAGAATGAAAGCTGAAGAAAGGTTGGTCTCAGCTGTAGCTCCTCCCATTTGCTTCAAACCTGCAACCTGTTTCCACAACATTTTTGAAAACTGCTCCCAAAATACCGTACTTCGCTCTATACAAGTACAGTAGTACCTCTGGTTAGGTAACCCTCTGGTTACTTAAACTTCAGGATGCGAAAGTGGCAAACCTGGAAGTATTTGATTGGTTTTGCCACGTGCGCAGTGGAAACCTCGGGATCTGACCGGATCTCCAGAACGGATCCCGTCTGCAACCGGACGTATCACTGTAATGAGGCATTCCAAATGTCACTAAATTTTTGATACAGTCTTTGCAAATAATAAATGGAATTCTGATACTGAGCTGCTAGCGAATTGCAACTAATTGACTAGAATAGTTCGTTCTTCCTGGGTTGCACAATTTTACTGCTGCCCTGTGCACAATACTTAACTTATACACACAGTCCTTTGGTAGTTGTTGCTGATTAGTTTCCAGAATCATCAACACTTCTATCAGTGCAGATGAGCTAGGCTTAATTTGGACAAATCAGGAACCCTCTATTTTCTGAACATAGCTGCTGCCAGTATGGAAAGTGTCCTGTGAACTGTAAGCACACTGTAAATGTTTTGGTTTATTTATTTTACAAAATTTATATACTGCTTGATCATAGTAAAATCTCTAAGCAGTTTACAAGAAATATTTAAATTATTTTTTTATTGTCAGCAGTGAAAAAGATTAAAATGTGTCAGCAGTTATGTGTCTGGATAAAGGTAAAGGGACCCCTGACCATTAGTTCCAGTTGCAGACGATTCTGGGGTTGCGGTGCTCATCTTGCTTTATTGGTCGAGGGAGCCGGCGTACAGCTCCCGGGTCATTTGGCCAGCATGACTAAGCCGCTTCTGGCGAACCAGATCCCTGAGTAGAGGTGCTATATGCTGACAGGGTCATACTTACTGTGCCAGCACTATTGCAGCAGTGTTCTGCACTAACTAGAGTTTCCATGTCAAGTGCAAGAGACGATCTACACTCATTATATTAATGCAGTCTTGAGTCCCCAGTGCCTGAACTGCTGTGGTCAGGCTCAGGGATCTTTGAAATTGTTGTACCGTAACAACTTGTAAAAGGCACTTCTAGCCATGGAGGCTACCTGGGCCTCCAGAAATGGGTAATATTATTGAAAATTATATTATTATTTAGTAATGTTTAGCGTGCTTCAAAAATATTGTTGATGGTTTGAAAAAACAGTTTGACTCCACATTTAGGTGATCAGCTCAGTTTGTATTCTGGCCATATAACAGCACTGATAAACAATGGGTACAAAAATATTAACTTGAAGTAGTCCTTATTGGCTTCCTTGATAACCTATAAATGGTTATTTATATTTTTACACATTTCTTCTGAGAAAGTATTTCAGTTCTTAGCATAAACATTTAGCTGCTTGAATAACTAGGAACCCATAATTTTTTCAGGCGTGTTACAATACTGTTGTTGCCCAAATCAGGTTATACACTACACCCACAGCCTGCTTCCTGATGCGATACTGATTCAGATATTTTTTTTATCTTAGTGGTAGGAGATTAGATTAGCAGGATTCTTAAGAAACGTTTTCCAGTTGGTCAGAGTTAAGTGTTGTAACAGGGGGAACGCAAATGTGGATTGGGAAAGTTATTTCTCCATTGACAGTTGCCTCCATCCAGGCAAAGATGGAGGAACTTTTTTCTATGTTTGATACACTCATAAAGAGAGGTTACTTTCTCTATCTCCCCCGTACCCTGCAGCAAGAGTAAAACTTGCAGCAATCAATAGGAAGATCACATGTCTCTTGTTGATCCCAACCAATCACATGCTTGTAACCTTTCCATCAATATCCTCTGATATTCTTAATAGAACCAACACCCCCTCCTTTGCCATTAATTATCCAGTATCAATTATCTCCTTTGTGAGTCCCTCACAAAGTTCTGTAGATGCAGACCTCAGTAGGCAGTTGTACCTCTTGTAGATATTGCCTGTGAAAGCCATTATCATTTTAGAGGATATGTAATTTTTTGAGGTAGTGACATAGTGTATTCATTAGAACACTAGACTTCTGGGAAATATTATAACAATTACAGAGCATTATTTGTCTCATTAGAGATAACTTATTAATGAACCAGTACTGTACTTTGATAGGATTGGAATCTGTGCCACCTTTCCCAAATGATTCAAAACATGAATTTTTAAAGCAGATTTTTTTAGTTGGCTTTTACAGGCATCTCTTACATTCGTTTAAAAAAGGAAAAGTGGATAATTCTTGTTAATGTATAAAAACAGCATGCAGCCTTTAAAATTATATGGCATTAGAATAGAATTAAAATATGATATTCTAATCTAACCTTAAATTCTTTTAATAGTAATATAAAAAATTACACCATAAATAACAGCTTGGATCCAAAGATCCTGCTGAGCATGGATCATATAGATTTTGTGTTTGTGTGTTTGTGCTGCTAATCTCCCCCCCCCCACCTCTGCTCTTGAAATTCTTCGATCTGCAGGATATTGTTGTGTGGGTGGGGTGCAGACAGGAAAATTTGGTGACTCTTCCCATTGTGAATGGATGTACCATTTGAGTAGTAAGATTCTTCTTGTTTTCGGAAGTAGTGGGATATTGTGCTGAAATATGTATAATAAAATAATAATAATAATAATAATAATAATAATAATAATAAACAGAATAAAACTTCAAACATTAAAAACTTTCCTAAACAGGGCTTCCTTCAGATGTCTTCTAAAAGTTGGATAGTTGTTTATTTCCTTGACATCCCTTGACATCTGATGAGAGGGCGTTCCACAGGACAGGCATGACTAGCAAGAAGGCTCTTTGCCTGGTTCCCTCTAATCTGACTTCTCACAGTGAGGGAACTGCCAGAAGGCCCTCGGTGCTGGACCTCAGTGTCTCAGCTGAATGATGGGGGTGGAGACACTCCTTCAGATATACCGGGCCGAGGCCGTTTAATAAAAACAGTGGAAGCTGGAACATTTGTGCTTTCATTTTGTACTAGTGCAGATAGCACTCTGTTTGAAGCAATTTAGTTTAAACAAATTAAAGACTAGATATATGTTGCTTGTAATCAAATCCCGGTGTTCAAAAAAAATGCCCAGTATTGCAAATACTTATGTCTGTATTTTCTAAGCTAGTATTGAGTAATCTGTGGGCCTCTTAATATTATACTCTACTTTTCACATAACCTGGGTCTCAAAGTTGCCTAATTGTCTAGTTGCTATTCCTGACTCTTGGTCATGCTTTGCATTACAGTCATACATCGAGTTGAATGTGCTTCGGGTTGAGCGCGTTCGAGTTGTGCTCCGTGACAACCCGGAAGTAACAGAGCACGTTACTTCCGGGTTTCGCCACTTGCGCATGCGCAGACGCTGAAAGTGACGTCACACACATGCATGGAAGCGGCGGCACATGTCTTAATGCAGACATACAGAGGTGAGCAAAGACAGTAGTGCTGCTGTCCAGGCTAGCCAACCTAGTGCTCTGTAGATGTTGTTGGATTCCATGTCACATCAGTCTCACCCAGCAAGGCCAATAGTCGGGAATAGTTGGAGTTGTACTTCAACAACATCTAGAGGACACTAGGTTGGCTTCTTCAGATCTAGAAACACAACTATGTCACAGTTTAAGTTTTGGGAAGCTGGGACACAAATCTTGGTGAACTTGGCCAGCATCTTACTAATATAGTCAAAGAGATGGACTTTGGGGAAATATGGAAAACAGTTAAAGAGATGTAGCTGTAGCCACAGACATGTACAATGGTCCCAAGGAATGGGGAGAAGGAAGCAGGAGCCAAGGGAAAGAGAGAGGATAGAAAGCAGTTGGCTTAGAGAAATGCCAGGTTACTAGTACAGTGGTACCTTGGGTTACATATGCTTCAGGTTACAGACTTCGCTAACCCATAAATATTACGTCGGGTTAAGAACTTTGCTTCAGGATGAGAACAGAAATTGTGCAGCGGGGATGCAGCGGCAGCAGGAGGCCCCATTAGCTGAAGTGGTGCTTCAGGTTAAGAACAGTTTCAGGTTAAGTACGGACCTCCAGAACGAATTAAGTTCTTAACCCGAGGTACCACTGTACAGTATATTTTAAAGATGCTTATTTATGATTGGTTCTTAGTTAAGAATGGGACTTTCCTATCACATGGAGTTTGATTCCATATTTGTGTCATTATTGCTGGAAAGCTCTGGTACATATGCCTACTTCAGCACCACAACGGGAATTTAGACACAGGTGTTCAGGTACAGGCAGATTCAAATCCAGTTTGTCCTTTAGGTAACCTGCTTTAGGTAAGGGCTATAATGGTAATCACAAGCACTTTAAATTGGCACAGTTTAGTGGCATATTACAGTGATAAGCGTTTTGCGTATAGAGCAGGTTAATAGTGCTTTAGTAATTAGCAATCTCCTTATACAATCATCGCTGTTAGTCGTGAGCCCATCCTGTATATGCCGGATGGACTTCAATATTGTGGGCTTGGGAGGAAGAAAGCTTCCTATACACATTTGGAGGTCACTCTTCCATAGCTAGCAGTAGGAGATGTGAATGTACATAGCACTCTGGTTTTTAAAGAAAGGCTTTAAAGTAAACCTTTAATTAAAATCTAGACACAAGCTTTAGTTCTGTCATGCCAGCATTCTTTTTATATAAGCTCACTGGAAAAAAATGACTAAAAGGAATACTTATTCTTTATATGTAGAAAATGGTTACCAAGAGAACAGGTGAGAATGGATGATGATAGTCATTCAGCTAATTCTATGCATGTAAAATGCAAATTAATGTCTTGCATTCACTACATGAATAACTGTAGTAGGATTACATTCCTAGTGTTTAAAGGTCTCTTTGGGTGATGTAGACTTTAATTTTCTCCAACCATTAACCATAGTTAAGGGATTATTATTACTTATATTCTACTTTCCCATACAAAATAGTTCAAAGCAGTTCAGAAGGACAGAGGTTGTAAAGATTGGGTTTCAGCACTGTGTGAACTTGCACAATAGAACACTGACCTCTCCCTCTTGCTGTAGCCATGGTTAATGGCTACATCAGTGCTGACATTAACTGTAATTGACTAACAAGTGTATGGGTAACCATGTTAGTGTCCTATAGATGGGAGGTATGTTGGGAGAAGTATGCTTCAAGTATCTAGCGTGGATAACTGACTAGCTCTGGTAAAAAGCACTCCTAATTAGCACTGCCACTGGAACCTCTGCAAACAGTGCCAGTCAAAAGTAACCCTATACAGTGGTACCTCAGGTTACAGACACCTCAGGTTACAAATTCAGCTAACCCGGAAGTAGTACCTTGGGTTGAGAACTTTGCCCCAGGATGAGAACAGAAATTGCGTGGCAGTGGCGCGATGGCAGCAGGAGGCCCCATTAGCGAAAGCATTCTTCAGGTTAAGAACGGACCTCCAGAACGAATTAAGTTTGTAACCCAAGGTACCACTGTACTACAGTGGTTCCCAATTAGCTAAGTACTGCAGACCCCTTATTTTTAAAAAGCCAAGCCATGGACCCCCTACTTTTGAAAATTTTGATAGTTTTCTTCAGGTGAATGGTGCCACAGACCTCCTGGGGTCCGCGGATTACCAATCTGGAACTACTGCCATACTGCAAACATGATCAAACTTGATCAAAGAGAGTGGACTCTGTCCAAAGCAGGCTAAACCTCAATTTCTTTTAATACCAGTACAGTCATACCTTAGTACTTGAACGGAATCCATTCTGGAAATCTGTTCAACTTCCGAAAATGTTTGAAAACCAAGGCGCAGCTTCTGATTGTCTGCAGGAGCTTACTGCACTCAGTAGGCAGCTGTGTAAGGTACATCAGATGTTCAGGTTCCAAATAATGTTCGCAAACTGGAACACTCCTGGGTTTGTCAAAACGTTCAAGTTGCAAGTCGTTCGAGAACCAAGGTACAACTGTAGTTATACAGATAGTAATGAAAGCATCAAACAGCACTTCAGATAGATTTGTTTGGGATCCTGGTAGCGTGCTGCTAATCACTGAAACCATATATTTATTAAAGTGACTATAACCATTTTTAAATTCTTATAGCAAAATATTTGGTCTTCCATCTTCATCAGTTGCTCTGATAAAGCAAATAGTGAATAAGATATAAATATCTCACTATCACTATCTCACATCTTTTAGAGCATAACAACTATGTGGTTACATTCTAGAAACATATCAGTGGCTAAAAACATAAGAATGCAGAAGCATAAGTAAGCACTAAGTCTCAAGAACCAGCAGTCTAAAAACATACTTAAAGAAAGGCAGATTGGAGCAAATAAGCCTCTAACCATGGTTAAGGGGTGTGTGGGGGCGGAGGTGGGATTGTGCAGTCTGCTGACCCACTCCTTTAAACATGATTAATGGAGGTAAACCATCCAAAGCCTAATTTCAGAAATAATTATTTTCTGTTTTTTTGTTTCCAGAGACGTGGGGCAATATCCTATGACAGTTCTGATCAAACTGCATTGTACATTCGCATGCTAGGTAAGTGTGGTTGTTTGTTTCAACACCCAGATGTATGTATATACGTGTGGCTGTCTGCTGTTAATTAGATGGTGTACACTACTGCATTTTAAAACCTTTCTGGTTTTTATTCCTCCCTCTTCAGCTTTTCACAACGTGTGTTGCTGTTGCTTGCTGTTTGGCTCTGAGTATTTCAATATTGTTTAGCACAAATTTCACACATTCAGGCACTGAGCATAAGGTAAAGGTTATCACAAAATAGGAGATCACAGGCTCCCCAGCAATGCAGATTTAACAGAGAAGCGATGAAGGCATTGGGGTGGGTGCAAATATTAGAGAAAATTTTATATTTCAACATTTCATATTGCACATTTTATGTATTAAGGCTGATATAGTTGAGTAGTAACAACCTTTGCTTGCTTTGAAGGTTAGTTCTTGTAGCCGTGTTTCTTATTTCAAATGCACAAAGAGACTAGCAGAAACTTGGCACATATGAGATTAAGAATTTGTTTTCTTAAAGTTGAACTTGAATGACTCATCCAAGCAAATATTTGTATAGGAAAGTTTCAGCTTAAACTGTAAACTGAATATTGTTATGTGATAGCAATCTTGAAATAGCACAATGGTGACTGATGGGAAATGGATGAGTGTGAGGAGTTTCAATTAAAAACATTTAAATTGCTTGCTATAAATAATAAGCAAATGTTGGAGAAAATTCCAGCATAATATGTAATCAGTGTTCTGTGCCTCTTAAAAAAACAAAACAAAAAAGCAACAATTTTTGCTTAGGTCGTTGGCTTATTTATGTTTGGCAGGGACTTGTTAATAGGATTTTAGCTTTGAGATCATTGGATCATGAAGTTGCTATTGCTGAACTGTTAAATTTCCTAACAGTAGTAGAAATTGATGGCCGTCAGTAAGTTACACATTTGTTACTTGTATATTATTGTAGCCTTTCTGAGCATCTCTCATTTTAATCATTCTCACAAGTAGAATAATATGTCCATTTGTGTCCATGCATTTATCTTTGTCACTCTTTGCGCTTTACAGTCCAGCCTTGGAAAATTAGCTGCTCTTTCCAGGACTCCATATGGGATACCTTCATCAGACATAGCTAGTTTTCAGCTGCACTGCAGCCATTGGTGTTTCTGCTCATTCTCCTTTTAAAAGGAATGTAATTGTTGGTGCCTATGCTTCCATGGATCTCCTGGTGTTTACATTTGTGGAGTCAGCTTTTCCTTACCATTCAGTGTAAACCAGTTAGCTTCTACTTGGATTATTATATACTCTTTCACAGAGTTCTTTTGAGCTATTTGGATAAAATTCAGTAGCCTTATGTACTATTAATTAAATATGTACATGTAATATCAATGAGTATCAGATCTTTAGCACTAATAGTCATTTACTATCTTTTAATTTTGAAGTTAAAGTTTATGGAGATAAATCACATTATAAAGGGGGGATTAAACCATTCCATAGTCATTATATATTATATGATACAAGGGAAAATTATGGATTTTCTTAGACAGAGACTAACATCAAATCCAGTTATTTTATTAACAGAATTATATATCATTAAAAGATATTTTATTGGGGCTACACTATGAATTACACAAAAGTTTGAAGGGGCAGCAACATTGGTTTAGCTTGCTGATAACCCCCTTGTGTATTGCAATGTATGCAAAGGGATCTTTAGCCCACCAACTTCCTTCTGTGTGAGCTGAAGGGTGGTCCTTAAGTCAGAGTAGATCCACTGAAAGCAAATCTTTTCTGAGTATGATTTGGTTGGATGTCCCTGTTAAGAGTTTTCTCCCAGAACTTCTCTTTTGTGTCTGAGTTTAGATATAGTCAAATAGAGGTTTAAACTCATATGCAGAAGAGCTCTACCAAAGCCTCTGTTGCTGCTCACAGTGGCAAAGAGGCTGTTTAAATAGCCCCATAGGAGTAAGTTTTTAGTGCTTAATAAAAGGGGGCCTTGGCATTTGGGGCTGGGCTGGGCTCATATAGCTTCAAGGGAATGAGCTTGCAGGTCACCAGTTGCCTACTCCTATTATAATTGACTTAGGTGTTCTATTTTGTGATGGTACTGATGTTTGAAAGTCATTTTAAAAACTTTTCCTTTCCATCCAGACTACATAGCCCATGAGGGGATTGTTAATTGTGTGGCAAAAGCAACTTTCCTTGTTCTACTTATCTTTAGTGACTGTGGAGGTATATTTGCACAGCAGCCTATTTAATTTATATGTGTCAGGAGATAACATAGAAAGTTTTAAACTGTATTGTGGAATTGTTTGTACCCTGCCCTAGAGCTTATGATAAAGGGTGGGTAATAAATTGCAACTAAATAAATAGAGATAGTTTATATACTCCAGTTTAACTAAGGATTTGTTCAGTCAGAATTCTTTCTCAAAGTTATACTAACAGTGAAATCAGAAATGGGTCATAGGGCTTGCCTGACTCTTCCACTGCTGTGTTAACTGGGAGAGCCTGTATCAGTTGGACTATGCAGTCTCTAGTTCAGAGAAACAGAGAAGTTAATCTGAAACCAGTGTATAATAGAGAATCTATTGGTCCAAAATGCCAATGAAATTTTGATAAATAACTTGGGGGCAACTGTAGATTTTAAAAAACGCAGACTAAACTAACACACGCAAATGCTATTCTATGAAATACCTAGATAACTCTCGTAAAAACATTGGCGTTCAAAGCAGGTAGAATGAGGAAAGAACATTATGCAAGTCATGACTGCTATAAATGCATAACTGCATAACTGTCTATAGTCTTGGAGAATTCTTGGACAACAGGTGAGGTCCCTGCAGATTGGAGATAGGCAAATGTTGTCCCCATCTTTTTAAATATAATTTTTATTAACAATTTCTTAGTTTACAAAAACATGTGCATTGTCTCTTTGGGTAGCGGGGGGTGGGGTGGGGAGACCCAGGTACCAACCAGTGGTGAGCTTGACATTGATACCAGGAAAGTTCATAGAACAGATAATGAAACAGTTGGTCTGTGAGCACTTAGAAAAGGATGTTGTGATTACCAAGATCCAGCATGGGTTTCTCAAAAACAAGTCATGCCATTTCTTGTTTTGATAGCATTACAAGCTGGTGGATCAGGGGAATACTGTGGACATAGTGTATCTTGATTTCAGTTAGGCATTTGACAAAGCCCCTCATGATATTCTTGTGGAGAAGCTGGTAAAATGTGGATTGGACAAGGTAACTGTTAGATGGATTTGTAGCTGGTTGATAGACTGAAACCAAAGAGTGATCACTAATAGTTCCTTGTCATCCTGGAAAAAAGGGACAAATGGGGTGCTATTCAACAGTAGAAGAAACTCCCATGAGAGGTGGTGGACTCTCCTTCCTTGGAGGTTTGATGGTCATGTATGATGTAGCTGAGATTCATGCATTGAGGGGGTTGGACTATCTGACCCTCTGGGTCCCTTCCAACTCTAAAATTCTATGATAATATATTGTTATATTGATCAATTATAAAAGATAAGTGCAAGTTAATGGTCTTCAATCTATCCACTTTGAATGCTGACTCGTTTTTTAAAAAAGATATCTAACACATCATAGAATGGCATTGTTAAATACTGATTTTATTCTGCATTTGTTGGTGTTCAGCCTCTCACACATTTATTGCATCATTGGATAATCTGTATAGATCCTTCTTTGGAGTCCAGTTTGCTTCCATTCTCTTTTAGTTTTTGATGCTGCTGTCCTTCTGTTTTTTGGATCTATAGTATAGCCATTATGATTAAATTTTATTTATCACTACATGTGCAAGTTGAGGAGTGAGTATTGTCTGAAGAAGTCTTAAGTAAGCCCTTACGTCTAAATTTTATTTAGTCAATAATCTGTTGTGGAATAAATGTAATTTGTGAATGCTATTAAAAGAAATACATACCTTACGTTATATCTAACAGTTGATAGCTACTCAGTTGCAGTTTAATTATTTTTCCACAGGACATAATCCCTGGTGTAAGTAAACAAATGGGCACATGCTACTTTAAGTGGTCTACTAACAGTTTTGCTGAGATCATTAGTTAGCTTATTAAATACCCTCTCTTCTGTTTGATAGCATGGTATTTTGCAGAATCGTGTACAACCTTTTAAAATGTAATTAAAATTATTTAAAAGTAGTACCCATTCTCTCCCAATTTATTCACTTGAGGAAAACTGTATACTGTAATATACATCCTGAGTTATCCTTTCCTTGAGGTTGCATCTGTTACCAAGGAAAGTGCCCATTCTCTCGCTGCTGCTTGGTATTTCAGTTATTTCTTGTTTTTTTTTTTAAAAAAAATTCTCTGTTCCTTCTGTGCTAGATATATAGGGTGTTACCAAGTCCTAATCATACTCAGTCTATTCATTGAATCAAATGGATTTAGGTTACTTAACTCAGCAGGTTTCAGTGGATCTTATCTGAATATGATTTAGTTGGCTATAATCCATTCCCCTCTCCCCCAATTATCTGAGCTATTTAGATACAGCTTGTGCAAAATTATATCCTGGATAGATATTTAATTCTGTCCTCTCATTCTAAGGTCCTCTATCTTGGGAATTTTCCCTCCTCCACTCTGGAAAAGTAAACAAGTTGGAGGAATAATTGTGTTGGTCTAGTTTGCTGTTTGTTGGTTTTTTCCAGGATTTACCATTTAAGTTTTTTAAAATTCCCTTTGTCTTCCCTGCAGTTCAAACTTTTTTTTTTTAAACGGTCATGGGAATTGAAAGTATTCTGAATGGAAGCTGGGTTCTCTACTATTGGGAACCTGGAATTCTCACTATTTAAATAGGTAATGGTAGAATAGTTACTAGAGCAGGGCAAAGGTTTATGCAAATCCTCCTAGCTCGCTGGTGTTCCAACAAGTGCTACTATGCAGCTCAATCATCTGTCCTGGAACTGACTGTTGAAGCAGCTGGATTAGTCTGTCATAGGCCAATACTTCTTCACTTGAGGGGTGGGATCTGCTACTGTCTTTTACAGGAGGCAAATTCCCTTCCAGTCCTCAAGTACACTAACTCTCAAACTTTAGAGAGCTAACAATTAAAAAAGAAGGATAACACTTCTAAACTTAAAGAGTAGCAGAAAGAAACAGATGCCAACAGCAGCACTACTGTTGCCAATTCAGAAATATATGCAAATATATGCAAAACTTTTTATTAAGCCAGGAGAGATGGGCATAACAGTTTTTTTTCTGGTATACTTCGTATTTTTGGACAGTGACTTTTAAAGGCCCCCACTTTCTACTCATAGATATCCTTAACTTCAGTGAGGGGAACTCTCAGCAGGACCTGCCCAGAATATCTTATTAGAAGGAGGTATTTGTCATATAGAAAGTGCACTGGAATGAAAACCTCCCAAAAACTGAGGTGCATGTAGGTTGTTTTAAAACAATAAAAGGAAAATTAGATGACCTGGCTATGTCTAGACAATAAACATAGGTGGTGTAGTATATTTTACTGCTAATGAGTGGGACAACCTGATTAAGTGATACTACTTAAACATGCACCACGTAATTTGCTCTAATTACCAATTGCTGAGGGCGATGCTAGCAGAGTGAGTGATTTGTCCTGGGACAATGAGTCTTTACTAGGCAGTAGTAGTACACTGATCTGCTATAGCTAAGTACATAAATGGAAGTGGTCCTTGAACTTGAGAAAGCATATCCTTCGTGAAGCACTGCTGTTTGAAGAGCTCAAACATAGGGAGAAAAAGAACATTCTGACTTTTGAAACCAAGCAGTGGAATAAGCAAATAATCAGTGGAAAAAGCAAAATATTTAAAACAATGACTCTGAAATTCAGACCTTTTAAAAATCCCAAGTAAGTTTTTGTAGGAACATCTTATTTGTAATTGAATTCATTATCTGTTTGGGGTCAACTTAGATGCAACACTGTGGTGAACAGTTAGTGCACAAACACTCTGGCATTCTTTCCTTATATCTGATACTAAAATGCTTGATCAGTGCATTTCCTGGTTCCACTCACATTTGAATTTCCAAAATTTTGGTAACAGGCTTAGATGCCATGGTTAAAATTATTAATTTTATGTTTGTATGTTAAGATAATAAAAGTATAAGACTCCTGTCTACTAGCTCACAATCTCAAGAGGTGCAAGACAAAAGGAAAAAGGAAGGGGGGAGCATTGGAACAGCTGTTATTTCACTAGTTAGTAGAAGGCACCAAGTTGGTTACTCTCACTTGTCATGATGATCTCCTTGGAATAGGGCTGCCCAAGACATTTTGTGTGAATGAAGATCTACACCAAGAACAAGCAGGGAATAAAGATGTATATTGGGAGCAAGGCAGGGAATCAAATCAACATTACTTGACAGTTGAAACTGGAATCAAAGTCTGTTGTGGAGGACAGGGCTCCTTCTCTGAATCACACTGGGCAGGTACGGATCCCAGGAGACCCCAGAGGGCAGTGCCTGTCATTTCCTCCCAAGTGTGAGAAGAGACCAGAATCACCACCTATTTGCCAAGAGTCCACTGTATAGGGGGCATGGGGTGGGGAGCCTGCCAAGAACGCAGCAGATCTGGCCTCCCAAGGAGTGTGTTGCAGCAACAGCAGCAGCAGGCAATGTATTTGTTGGCGGCCAGATCTGCTGCCCCTTGTGGATCCTGCCACCCGAGGCAGTTGTCTCACCTTGCCTTAAGGGTGGGCAGGGCTGGCGCCACCCTGGAAGACAGGACATACAGTCCATGGTCTGCTGGCTGGTGACAGAGGTTAGAGTTAGTCTTGTTACTTTGCTGTATATCTATTACTGTGAAATTGTGACAACATTCTCCTGGGGATATGTTTTTATAACTGGTGCTTGCAAAACTCAGGGTGCTTAAATTTGATGCAGTGTTGTATAAAATGCTACATTTGAGGTTGTTTTTTGTCTTTGAACGTGTCTTCTGTGTAAAGCAGAGCAAAACTTTTAAGATAAGAATATAAGTAACAAAAACATTTTATTGAGTTGGCAAAAGATGGATCCAAAATAGTCTATGCTTTTAACAAGGAACAATTTTCACTTCCAGCTGCAGCACTGAATGTGAATTGTAGGGGAAGGCAAGGGGGTAGCACAGTGGGCTGAAGTAGTTGGTGGCTCCTGAAAGCCCATGTACATGCACAAGCCATCAGATGCAAATGTAATGTGGAATCCACAATTCAGTGTTGCAGCCATTTATAGTAATAGTTTATTATCAACGTTACAATTTTTTTTTTGTTCTCAATACAGATTGTATCTTGTCTGTATTGTAATCTGAAATGTAGCTTTAATTCTATTTCTAGGAGAGTTTAATAAAACTCAGCTTAAACACATTCAGTAGCCAAAGTTTGATTTCTCACTGTATATTTGCCAATTTCCTTGCTGAGCATAATGGTGTGCTCTTTAATGTTGCAGTAAATGGTAATAAATCTGACAGATGAGTATTTATTGTGGCTACAGTAAAACACACAAAATTGAATCAGTGCTTATGATTGAAATATGCTATATTTACCAACATTAAATTTTGTACCAATAGAACAGAGGTGGGGAAACGCATGCATGGGGGCCAAATGCAGACTTCCAAACCTCTCTATTGGGTCCTTGGCACTCTTCCCATGCCACACCCCTCACCAGCTTTTTTTCACTCTCTCTTTGAGTGTTTTTGCTTAACTTGAATGTGTTCTTGGACTCTTAATAATGAGCTTAATAGTGAGCTCTTAATTGTGTAGAACCTAGCCAATTGTACAAAGGTAAAATTTTCTTGGTCATCCTGATAAATAATGTTTATTGGGGAAAGGACAGGGGAATGTGACCCTGTTATTCTTCCTAGGTCTCTCAGTTGCTTTTGAAACCATTGATCATAGCATCCTTCTGAGCCAACAGTGGGATTGGTATTGGAGGCATTGCGTTACAGTGGTGATGGTCTTTTGGCTCCCTGGTAGTTGTGATGTGGGCTGCTGCAGGGTATAATCCTGTCCCCAATGCTGTTTAACATCCATATGAAGCCATTGGGAGTGGTCAGTAGGAAATGAGGATTGAGGTATGCTGATGATATCCAGCTTTACTTCTCTGTAGCATCTGAACCAGGAGATGCCAGGCAAGCCCTGGACTGGTGTCTGGGTTCAGTGGTGGGATGGATGAGGGCCAATAAACTAACTCTGAATCCTGGTGAGACAAAGGCACTGTGAGTGGCTCCCAAGTCCAGATAATTGGTCAATTATTGCCTGTTGTAGATGAGGTCATAGGTCCCCTGAAAGAGCAGCCTAGTAGTCTGGGGGTGCTCCTGGATCCATCTTCATTGCCAGAGGTCCAGGTGACCTCAGTGACGAGGGGTGCTGCCTTTTAAGACCGCTAGCTGCAGCTGGTGCAAAATACTGTATGGTTACTGGGACAGGATGTAGCCAAGCACACCCCACTGTTGAAAGAATTGCATTGGCTACCAAGTAGCTGCAGGGCTACATTCAAGGTTTTAGTTTTGGTGCATAAAGCCCTATACAGTCATACCTTGGGGTAAATATGCTTCAGGATAAGTATTTTTGGGTTGTGCTCTGTGGCGACCCGGAAGTAACGGAGTGCGTTACTTCCGGGTTTCGCTGCTTGTGCATGCACAGACAGTCAAAATGACGTCACGCGCATGTGCGGAAGCGGCGAAATGCGACCCGCACAGATGTGCTGTCACGTCTTACATTCTATACAGGATACGAACGGGGCTCCGGAATGGATCCCGTTCGCATCCCAAGGTACCACTGTACAGCTTAGGTCCAGAATACCTGGCAAAATAATATTATCCTATATATGCCTAATCAGTCACTGCACTCTGCAGGTGAGGGCCTCCAACAGGTACCATCTCATCAGGATATCTGTTCTACACAGCGTAACAATTGGACCTTTAATGTTGTGGCACCTACCATTTAAAATCTCTCCTCTTTGACAGCTGCTGTTTTTTTTTTCCTTTTTTTGTCTTTCCTTTCTTAAAGAAGCATTTTAAATTGAGATCTTTCCCAGTCTTCAGCTGTATTGGAATTGTTTTAAATATCACTCGTTTCATCACACATTTGCTGCCCTGGTCTCCTTTGGGAGGAAGGGTGGGATATCAATTTCATAAATAAGTAAATAATTTGTTTAGATTTTACCAGTGCCATTTAATGCATAGATAGAGTTTGGCATAACATGAGCAAGCCTTAAACCTCAATCAATAGACGGGGTCAAATGCACAGTGCTAAAAGTTCATAAAATGTTTATGTAAATGACTCACAACTCCAGTTCCAGATACTCCTTGGCCATTATGACATTTTGATTTCCATGTGGTGTTTCAGTGCCCCCATACCTTGAATCAAGTGAAATACAGATTTTTTAATTATTATTATAAAAGCATGTGGGGTCAGTTTTACCACTACAGTGGTACCTCGGGTTACAAACACCTCACGTTACAAACACTTCGGGTTAACCCAAAAATAGTACCTTGGGTACCTCGGGTTACAAACACCTCACGTTACAAACACTTCCGCTAACCCAAAAATAGTACCTCGGGTTAAGAACTTTGCCCCAGGATGAGAACAGAAATTGCATGGCAGCGCAGCGGCAGCAGGAGGCCCCATTAGCTAAAGTGGTACCTCAGGTTAAGAATGGCTTCGGATAAAGAATGGACCTCTGGAACGAATTAAGTTCGTAACCAGAGGTACCACTGTATTGTGGTGACTGACAGAACTTAAAAATACATGCACTTAAAATCCTAGGGATTGAAGTGTCCCTGCAAAATGCTGCTCAGTTTATTAAATTCTTTTCATGGATGGGATCCAGTGTTATGCCTTCTCACACCATGAGACTACTACTTGTCCTTCCCCTATAGTCCCTCTCATCTGCCCCAGTGATTTAGGAAACCTGTTGGAGCAGATTTTGAGGGCTTGTGGGGTGCTGGAATATGGGGATAAGAGAAACCAGAAGACCTGCTGTGCAAGCAGATTTCTGTAATGGATGCAGACAAACATAACTACAGATGCTTAGCCCAGAATTTGCTTTTTTCATATTTTGTAAGAAAAGAGAAAATCGGTTATTTGAAAACAATATTTTCATAATTATAATCAAGGGACTTTAGGTGAACCCTATACTCCTATAGGAATAAATTTCCAAAATATGTTGTTGAAGGTTTCTTCAGGTATTTTTATAACCAGTCAGCTCTAGCAGCTAAAAACATACACCAGCCAGTGGCTAAGAAATGAACACATTTGCGGAGAATGGAATGTAACAGCTGCTGACTTTGTCATTAATGTGCCACTAGCCACTGGATAAACTAAGGAAAACTGTGGCCCGTTGCAGGGAGGGAGACTGACAAGAAATTCCCTCAAGATTCTTTACTGATAAATTCTGGAATATCAATGCCAACTAGCATTTTTGGTTCTTAAGGAGATTTGATACTGGTAATTTACATGTCAGAGAAAGAAGATGATTCTTCCTTTTTTTTTTAACGCTGTAGTGAAGTTTTGGCTCATAGGCCTAATTGGTCTGCCAGGGTCAAAGCGTAAGCAGCATTTCTCTTTCCCTAAATCTTAGCACTAAGATCAAAGATAAGCTTTTTTCTGCTCTGACTAGTTGAATTTTGAATCAGCTGATATATAATGTCAGGTAATTGACAGCTGAGCAATCCTGCCACAAGTTCAAGTAGACATTATCTGTTTAAATGCCAGTACTGTTTAGAAGCTAACAGCCACAATGGAGTGAGTTTGGAGTTGGTTATACTGTACTCTGAGATGAATACAGAAACATAGTCATATTGTCTGAGATGTCAAGAGAGGAAGCTTCAGAATTGGTAGGGCCTTCCACCAGGACAGCATAAAAGAGGAAGCTATTGCCTCTGTTGTTAATGCAACAACAGAAAATTGCAGCAACAATGTGCTTCATGTAACCATTTTGTCTGTTCTACTCATGCAGTTGTGAAATGTGCTGCTTGAGTAATGTGTGCTATGGTTGCAAGGTCTGTAAGATTTGTTGTTGCAGGTAATTCACAACTCATGATTATTGCACAGTTATACTTGTGTAACTGTTATAATATGTATGTTAATAGCGCAATATGTTTTATGTTTAAAAAACTGTGGGGTTAGTTAGATCCTACAAACTGTTCTTGTAGCTTTATGTGCTTTGAGTTGTGGGGTATTGTTGACCCTGATAATTTATCAGCAGGTTTTTTTTTATACTGAAAATAAAGTTCTCAATGAAGGCATACTTTAGCTTGCAAATGGTGTCATGCTTAATATAGTTTTATTGGGGCACATTTGACTAAAAGATTGTAATTTGAGGCTTTTTTATGTTGACAGCGCTAAGCTCACATAGACCCTCCCCAACTTCCCTTGTCAAAGCAAATAATAATTTGCCATTATGGCTGAACTGATCAAACGATGATTTGTGCAAGCCAAATTAAAATTTAAAACAAATGAGGAAGTTGGGGTAGGAGTGAGTGTGTTGGTCAAAGGCTAGTTCACATAACATGGTTTGCTGCTATTTCCAAACTGGATAATACCGTGAGCTGTTCAGTTGTAGCAAGAAGCAAAATAAAATTCTGTGTTCTCGTTTAGTTATTTTCACCTCATTATGGTGATAAAACATAGCAGATGCAACTTCATCTATGTACTTATAGCTAGATTTGATGAGGTAGGAAAAATTTATAGAGAGCATGCAATTGCATGTTTGAAAGATTTTAAAGACTTTGTTTTGAACTATCATCTTTAAAATAAAAGGCATTGATCAGGGCATTTAGTAGGTTCACTGTATGACTGTTACACTACATACAGAAACGTCTACACCTTGCAACTGTGCTTGGTTGCAATTTTCTCTGTAGCTCTTCGACACGGTGTATTTCACTTTTGACCCTATTTCTAGGAGATGTACGAGTAAGAAGTCGGGCAGGATTTGAAACAGAGAGAAGAGGTTCTCATCCATACATTGATTTCCGTATTTTTCACTGTAAGTATTTAAATAATAGCAGAACAGTAATAAAGGGTTCCATTTGTGTTTGGCTGTGGGGCTTCAAATAATTGATGGCTGATTTAAAATGGAAATTTACATAATTTTTTTCATTTCCCTGCAAATCTGTTTGGAGAAATTAAGAATTTACACTGTGTGTGTGTGTGTGTGTGTATAAATAAATCCATGTGCTACAGAGGTGAAAAGAAACTGTTTCTTTTAAATTAATGAATAAAAGGTCCATATTCTCCAGGATGCTATTCAGTCAGCTTGATATGAAGCTGGTCTAAATCATATTCTTATTCCCAAGTACAGTATGTCACCAATACACCAACAATACCTGTGCACCAATAACTTCTCTCTGTATGACTGATAGAAGAAAATTCTTATGTAGCTATGCATGCTGAATATTAAAAGTAGGTTGGATTCCAGAGATGCAATTACTCAGCTAACTGAACACTGTTGGAAGATATTGACTTTTTCTAATTCCCCCTGCTGCCTCCCCTGAAAATTTCCTCTGAAAATCTGCTCTGGTAAGGGGGAATCCTTCAAAACAACATGGGAGATGACATGGGGGAAGGTGAAATTGTTAATTGTCTCCCCTTCACCTCTCTTGGATCAGACTTGCTTTTGTGAATAGAATGAGCCCTCTATGGAGGGGCAAGTCTGTATTCAATCCATTGCCTATGCTGTTGTAATTCATTTGGTAGAGCTTTCTTGTTTAATTGAAAATTCCAATGGTAAAACTTCTCAGCAGTACAGCTTTTGGTTTCTAGCAGAATCTTGCTCCCAGTAATTCAGGTTTCCTGAAGTTTAGCTTAGCTATTTTTTCTGCAGCATGAAGCCTGTTTCAATAAATACTCAAAAAACAGAGCTGAACCTAACTGCAGTGCATGGAGTCTTCACCTACAATGTCAGGTGTTAAATTTTTATTTTATTTTCCCATTTTTTGTTGATTGTTTTATGTACACCACTTAGAAATGCACATAATTAAACTGTATATAAATGTATTGAATAAAAGAAGAGAAAGTAGTTTAAATTGTAAAATAACCTCCTCTTTGTGATATTCTTCTCTCTCCCTTCTCCCTAAAGTTAAGAACTGAAAGATATTATGACAAAGAATGAATTATCTTTGTTTAAGCAACCATTATCTTTAGATGGAAGTGGAGATATTTGTCCTTTGGCATGAAGGTTTGAGAATAACATTGACAAGTTTCTTCAGAAAGAGAAATCATTCACTATCCATAAGTAGTAGCACAACAATAGAACGGTACTTGATAGGCCTTGGTAAGACATTTAAAGCAATTTTTTCAGATGCAGTTATCCCCATAGTTTCCCTCTTGGGCAATCCTACACCAAACACTAACTTTGCACATATATATTTCTTATTTGAGAAATTATTTGATTAATTTTCTTATCTTCAAAATGAAGATGCATCCATATTCCATAAATATTTTAAAATGTTTAGTTTGGTCTGAAAGTTGCTTCCTAATGTTGATGTTTCTGAGAAGACTTGGCTTGGCTTCAGCTGGACATTGTATAAAGAAGCAGCATTATGCCTGAGATGTTTTTCTTCCACGGGATACTCTTAAAGGCTTATATAAATTTGCCAAAACATCCACCTGATCTCTCACACATAACTTTCATAACTGTAACTTTCAGCTGATGTACGTTGTTTGATGGTTTAGTTAATTTTATTTATTGTAAATGAACACTGATTTTATACGTGTTTGTCGTTCTCTACCCCTTTCTGGAGATCATGTGGTGCATGGTGGGCTATCAGTATTTTAAATAAATAAAGTGGAAGAGCAATATTGAATCAGTTTGTGAGTTGACATGATAACACTTGTCTGAAGGGCTGTTGCATAGTAAAGGGCAAATACTCGGTGCTGCTTCAGTGGGCAGGAGTAGATGTAATGGGCTTAATATACAGGAGTTAAGATTTTGGTTGAATAGTAGGATAAACTTATTGACAATGGAACCAATTAACTAGAGACATAGTGGGTTTTGCCTTGCTGAAGATCTTCAAGAAAATATTGGACAGCTGATGGTCTGGAATCTTCTTGCTCTGGTTTCCTGTATCTTTAGGAACCTCATGCTTTTGTCTTTTGTCACAGTTGGACTTTTGTCACAGTTGTGGCGACAGGACCAGACACTGTTTTCCAGAACTTGAAGTTTGTAGCATTCAACTTGTGTTTATAGTCACAGAAGTCTCTTAAATTCCAATAAAGTACTTTTTAAAAGTCCCATGCCCTCATCTTTTTTTTTTAAAAAAGGCTTACCTTTTCCAAACAGAATTGACATATGAAATACCAGTTTCCTTCTGTAACAAGTGTTGAGCAAAGTTTGAATCTTACAATGAACTGCATATTCAATTAAAAATGTGTTTTGTTCCATAGAGGTAATATTCTTGTTCTCTGTTCGTCTGCTAATTTTTAATTTTGAACTGAACAGATGGAGAATTTATCTCTAAAAATTGAGACACAAGCAGAGGGCTTTCTAATTTCTTCCTCAGTGTAAACAGCAGTAGAGGGTTTCTCAGGGTTCTCCTCTTACATTCCCACACTGCTCACTCCCCTACACAAAGCAAGACAGGTGAATTGAAGTGAGCAGCCAAAGCATGCAAAGGAAGAGTGCTTAGCAGTTGCTGTTGTTTATCTCTACTCCAGTGCATTATTATTAGGGTGCAGGTTTTGTTAGCTACGGTAAATCTTAGGAGGCTGCCTTATGTTGAATCATACTGTTGGCCCGTTTAGGTCAGTATTGTTGTATTTGGAAGCAGCTCTCCAGGATTTCAGAGAGGCCCACATGGAGGTGTTGAGAATTAAAACTCTGACTTTTTATGTGCCAAGCATGTGCTTTATCATTGATGTATGCTCCTTCTTTTAAATGCCAATCCCAGATTATGGTATTTGTGCTAGGAGTGTTCAAAACATTTGGACAAGTTAATAATGGGGCTGCTTAAGACATACTTAGGGCTTGTCTAAATCAAGCAGGATATCTCTGAAGTGTCCTAGACCAAAGCAAGGCGTTCCAAAGTGCTTCAGAGATGTGGTTGCTGCAGACAGTGTGTCTGCAAAGATGGAAACATTTCTCCTGAAGCTTGCCATTAAAGGAAAGGCGTGCGTACTTGGGTGGGAGGGAGGAAGAACTCCTTTGTAGCTGATGGGTCTTGATTCTGATCAAAGAGAATGATTTTACCAGGGTGCTTCAATCACAATGCTTTGGGGAAGGAATGTTAAAGTAATTTATCACTTTGTTCTTCTATCTCCTGTTCTGTAATTGTTGTTTTGGGGTTGCTTGCTTGGAACACAATCAGCATCCATTTCTCTGTGTCCACACATTCACTCCTGTCAAATTAACATTGCACTTTCTATGGGCAGAATCCAACTGATACATCTAGTGCAAGGATTTCCATGTGTGACATAACTTCCCTTCCCTTTCATCTTCTACCCTCTCCCCTGGTCCTCCAAAAATCGGCTCAGAAGGATTGGAGGAAATGCACGCATTTAAGGGGGCATGCAGGGAGAGGAGAGGAAGGGGATGTTCCTTTGTGCAGGCCAAAGTCCTTGCACTAGCAGATCTACATAGTTTGATACCACCCTATAACTTTGGGTGCCAGTTGAGCAGAACACAAGCATGTAGCTGCATTTTTCATTAATCAGAACTTCCTAGCCTCTGCTCTCTTCTTTTTGAAATTTTGCAATTACTTTCCTTGGGCACCTCTATAATGTATGACATAGGGGAGAAAGCAGATCTCCCCTCCTAGAAATCAACTTTAAAGGCAACTAGTACAAAACCCCATAGACCTATTTGTTGATAATTAGGCTGGGTTCTTACACTGGGATACCTCTTTCCATGTATGTTATATTTTAATGCAGCTCCTCACAAAGCAATGGGGGGAAATTAAGTGAATCTGTTTTACCCAACCTCAAATTGTTAAGGTTTCGTTGCAGGAAAACTACTGCAGCTATCCAGTGCAGTGAATTCATTCCCTCAGAACTGGCAATGATGCCTGCTTATTTCTTTCAGTTATCCCTCTAAATAAAAATACTATTCCATTTTTTTGGGGGGGGGGCAGTATCACATTTTAAAGGTGCCCAGCATAGAAAATCCATGAACCTCTTAGAAATTCAGCTGGTGCTATCCGCTCAAGATGGATAATAGGTCTGCAAATTTCATTCATTTCTATCAAAACAGAAAAAGTTGAAACTATTTTTTAAAATTCCTCATGAATGTGAATGGAAGGAGCACAAAGCTTCATTTTTCTCCCAATCAGGTTTTGAATTCAGACCCTGAGCTCAATTTTACATCTTATGAATTGGTGTAAACAACAGCAGCAGCATGTTGGTGTATAATATAGTGTGTAAACAGACTTAAGTTTGTAAAGGGTGCTTTTGATCATTGAAACATTAGTTGAGTTGGAGCATAGAGATATGAGTGTGTGGAATTTATAATTTTAAAGCTCAACCTATTGTATATTAAAATTCAAAAATGGTTATCTTGAGATATACAGTATGCTCACAACTTATGCACATTTAACTTGTACACATTCAGCTTGCTTGGCAATGGAAAAAAATAAAAAGGGGGTTGGGAAGAGGGCAGTTGTCCAGGAAAAAAGACTTTGGCAGTCCCGCCCTCCATTAAACGCAATGTGTTTTGGTTATGTGCAACTTTGACTTTAGGTGCGATCTACAGAACATATGCCCTGCATAAGTTGTGGGCTTACTGTATTTACCTTTTTATATGCTTTCCCATATTTCTCCACTTTCCTCCTCTTCCTCCTATTTGAGTGACTTATTTCATTTGTGCTGATGGTGTTTATTTTTAAAACAGTAATGTGTTCTTTCCCTGTTTTCTCCAGTTTGCATGCTTCTCATGTAATACTTTTTCACTTGGCTACACCCCCAAATAATCAGTGCTGCTTTAGTGTTATTATGGACAGATGCAGACTCATTATTTCATTCGTGTAGGTCTTTTAAAAACTTGTTCTAGAATGAATGGAAGAGAACTTTTCAAACCTTAGGTTCCGATAAAAAAACAGACTGACTGGTTTTTATCTCTGATCAGGATCATGGGATCTTTAAGTAGAGGTGAAAGATTTAAAATCCTGTGGAAATGTCAAGACATTGCCTTGTAAAAAGAGAGGAAGATGAAAGGTTGTGTTCTTGTGAGAACAATGTGCCATACTAGCAATGAAGAATGCTGAAATTCACTTTTTAGTATGTTACTAGGAGCATGTGTAAGGTTTCCAAACTGCTGTGTACTATTTTTGATTAGCTAAAATTAATGTTTCATGTGTAAACTTGGTGGGGTGGGTAGGGTTATACTGTAAATTCTTCTTTTATTTTAGGAAGGATAAAAACAAAATGGATTTCAGAATTTGCTTTTCACACTATGAAGTGTAGCTGTCTTAGAGGATTTGATGTTCACCACATAATTAAAGTTTTTATTCCACTGAAGGAAGCAGACGAAAGAACCTTAAATTTAACAAACTAGAACAGTTATTACTACTTCACAAACTGAAAACACAATAAAACCCACAGGGCAGTTTACAACATAAAACCACAAAATGAGAACACAAAATACATAATAAAAGCAAGAACAAAAATGTAAACAAACCCTTCCCACAAACACATTTAAAAGGCCATAGAATGTTAATGAACTAAATGCTTGGATATAGAGAAACGTTTTCTTCTGCCCCTAAAGATGAAGCTGCCAGGCGAGCCTTCTAGTAAGTAAATCTGTAGTGCAGACCATTGCAGAGGTGGAGAAACTTCAGCTGTGTTGGCTCTTCTTTGGTTTCTTTTTTACTAAAACCCCAAGTCAAGTACAAAAGATATATAGTTGAATTAAATAACATTGTGCCTCTGAGTCCATTCAAAGCCTAGGAATTCATTCCACTACAAAACTGAACTGAGCTCATGGTCCTTCCACACAAAAGGCTTTCTTTTAGCTTTATTTCAGCATCATGATTTAGATGGGAAAGTTGTTTTGTTGAAATTGTTAAACAATTGGGAGTAAACAAAAAAGATGATCTACTGCAAATCACCCTGAGATATCCTCATTCTGCCTTCTGTACACCCTTGAGTTAGTGAATTTAAGAAATTCTGCTTTTATTCTGAAGTCTGTATTTGTTTCATATTGGAGAATTGTACAGTATAAGATAATTCCTTATACTGTAGTTACAGGTAGGTAGCTGTGTTGGTCTGCCGTAGTCGAAACAAAATTAAAAAATTCCTTCCAGTAGCACCTTAGAGACCAACTAAGTTTGTTACTGGTATGAGCTTTGTGTGCATGCACGAAAGGTATCTGAAGAAGTGTGCATGCACACGAAAGCTCATACCAATAACAAACTTAGTTGGTCTCTAAGGTCCTACTGGAAGGATTTTTTTTTTATTTTGTTTCGACTACAGCAGACCAACACGGCTACCTACCTGTAACTACAGTATAAGATTTTAGTTCAGAGAAAGCAGGGAAATACCTTAGTTCCCTTTTCATGCTAGCTTTTTGGAGGGTGGCCTCTTCCCATGCTATTCAGGTAATGTGGGACACCCCTTGTTCTGTGGGAATCCAGATCCTAGAAGAGAAGATTCTGGTGTTTGGGTAAGCCACAATGTGACCTCCTGTAGGATGGGCTGGAGTTTCTCATACAGTCTTGAGAGGCCCAGGAAGGAGGTGACTTGCACTGACTCTCATGGCAGAGAGGGGGACAGAGTGTACTAGTAAAAGATGAAGCAGAACAGTTGTTTTCCTGACTAAATTGTCTGATAACTCCATGAATATTAGGGATGCTCTTTGTTGGGGAGTGGCTGTAGTGCTTGTAAGAGACCATAGCAGGAACAAACAGTAAAATGAAAAGTACACTTTGGAAATAAGTGCTTTCTGCTTGGTGCAAATGAAACAGCACCTAGAGACTGGGAGCAGGTATGGGATTGTTAACTCCCTTTCCTACCCACCTCTTTATGTGTTAGTTCCTTACTCCCATCACTCTCCATCTCAGTTTACTGTTAATGTTTAGTGATGCTTAACTGTTTCAGATTTAACCTGTGCATAATCCTAAGATTCATTTCAGAACCAAACCTTCCCAGTGTATTTTACTTTTTGGTAGTGTTATGTCTGATGCAGATCTAAAGAATTTATTCACTATAATACATCAAACTATAATACACCAGATATACCACAATAGTGATTTGCTAATTTAATCTTGAAACTGATTTTAACAGGGGATTGGGTTTTGTAAATCCACATTAACAGTTTAGTTGCAATTATATGATAATTGTAGTATAAGGATAGCCATTACAAGCCTAACAAGTTTTCCAATAGCTTTGGTGTGTTTGGAATTCAAGAGTTGGATCCTAAGATCCCCTGAATGAAGCTCCATTTATGGAAAACATGTTCCCAGCATCCTGTAACAGAAGGGGGACCATGCTTTTCACCATTCCCTTCCTACACTTTTTTTGCAGGTGCTTGCACTTTCTGGAACTGTTCTGTGAATCCTCCAGAATAGCAGGGAGAAGTACTGGTGGGGTGGGTGTGCTATAGTGAAAGGGAAATGGCAAAAAAATGCCTCCTCCCTTCTGTTAGTGGTTGACTTTGATAGCTGTAACCCTAAATGTGCAGTACTGTTTTAGGTTACCATGGTTCTATTTACAAATATGCTGAGGTTAGTGTTAGGGTTAGGTTAACATGTGTGATTACAGTGCAGAACACAATGCTTGAACTGAATGCTGTTCTTATAGATCTATTTTTTAATGTTTTATAGATTCATCATGCATTTAAGGCTCTTTATTTCCCCCCTCAGCAAATTCTGAAATTGATGTTTCTGTGTCTGCAAGAAATATACGAAGGTTACTGAGTTTCCAGCGGTACTTGAGATCTTCCCGTTTCTTCCGTGGTATCACTCTTCCAAATTCTTCAAACATTTTAGATGATGATTATAATGGACAAGCTAAGGTCTGTTTTTGAAACTATCATATAACTTTGCCATGAAAAAAATATTGATGTGTGTTAAGATCTGTAAGTGACCATGTATTGCATGTACTAAATACTTTTGGACTTATATTTATCCTCCATAGAAGTAAATAAAGCAAAAATAAAAATGAGGGTATGAGAATAATCAATAGTAAGATTACTACAGTTGGTAACAGAAAATAGTTTGAATAGCTCAGAAAATTCATTCACTGTGATGGCAAGCTGAGTGTGTATTGTTTTAGAAATTATAGTAGATAATAGATACTGTACTAGACTTGGCCAAAATGTCTTAAAAGGCAATGAAGTATAAAACCTAATTGGATAACTAAGTCAAATGCTGAAACTTCATTATATGTTTGCATTTAGTTGTGTTATAATTGGCAATACCTTATTCAGTCTGCCTCTTTTTGTTCTCTAGAACTAACATTATTTCCCTCAGATATTCCCCCTTCTTTTTCATTTCATTAGTAGTTTTAGAAACTGAACATCTCTTGAGTAAGAACAAATATTTCTAGATAATCATACATACAGTAAACTGAAGTTTTCCTCTTTAGTATTGTTTGTAAGGGAGAAGTCATGTCTGCCAGTGCTCTAGGAAAAATCTTAAATTATGGTCCAAAGCCACTTGTTCCACTTTTTCTTCCTGCCCTAGTATAGTTTTTGAATGTGCTCCGGGAGCGGCAGGCACAGTATGATGCTGTACTCATTCTGTGCATAAATATTTATATGTGGATATATGTATATTGGGATGCGGGTGGTGCTGTGGTCTAAACCACTGAGCCTCTTGGGCTTGCCAATCAGAAGGTTGGCAGTTCAAATCCGCACAACTAGGTAATGCTCTGTCCCAGCCAGTGCAAGTAGATAAATAGGTACCACTGCGGTGGGAAGGTAAATGGCTTTTCCATTTGCTTTGGTTTCTGTCAAGGTGTTCCGTTGCGCCAGAAGCGGTTTAGTCATGCTGGCCACATGACCTGGAAATCTGTCTGTGGACAAACGCCAGCTCCCTCGGCCTGAAAGCGAGATGAGCGCCACACCCCATAGTCACCTTTGACTGGACTTAACCATCCAGGGGTCCTTTACCTTTTTACCTCTACCTTACAAATATGTATAATGACTTGTGCACAAGTTTGGCCCTTGTTTCCACAAGGGGCTGCTTAAATCAATCTTAGGGTATTGTTACTCTGTACAGTGGATTTGCCACATCTGGCACAATATAACTATTCTCTGTGATAGTGTATTTGGTCATGTGGATGAGAAGAGTGAAGGCATAGTGTGTAAACTGAACATTTTCAGAGCCCGTGATGAAATCTTTTTAGTAAGCCAATATGTGCATGAGCTTCATGTACTCAACACACAGCCCCCTTTGCTTCTCCCTTTGTGTGAATTGAACAAGCCAGGAAGCCACAGTTAACCATACTTCCTGTTGAGAGCTATCTGGAAGCCAACTTTAAACCATGGGTTCATATTCTAGCTTGTCCCGTCCCCCAATGAAGGGAGGAGTGAAGTGGAAGCAAAAGGGCTACATGGGAGTGCATGAAGCTTTTGCACATCCCTGTTTATTAAACTGAGATTTGGCTATGTTTGGATGACCAGTGTATCTTAAGGAAAGAGTGTTTATCAATGCTTTTTCCATATAAGATAGTATTGTAACTTCCAGATGAGAGAACATTGTGGCTGTAAGAAGCCAGCTAGCTGCAACTTATGACCCATTAGGCAAGATCAGTTGCAGAATGACAGTTTATGGGGTTTGTGAAACAGAAATAAGTGGTGTGGTTACAAATATGCTACTGATCACCTTTTACATCTTTGCTAGTTCATTTTCAGTATCCTGTCTTGATTTGTGGGGTGAAAGGAAGGTGAATCAGATATGCAATGTATTCAGATAAGTGCTTTTAACTTATTTGTGAAACTTCCTTTTTGTTTTCCTTTCAGTGTATGCTAGAAAAAGTTGGAAACTGGAATTTTGACATTTTCCTTTTTGACAGGTTAACGAATGGTAAGATTAGTGGTTTTTAAAATATTACTCTTTAAGTCAGTTGTCCACTAAGCCAGTCCCTTTCTCCTACTTTTCATTGAAGAAAGTTCCTTTTTAAAGTTGTGAATGAGTGGCTGTTTCATGCAAACATTAAGTGCACATCCCAGACTCACTACTGATACTGTATTATTCAGGTATGGATAGCCCATATGACCTTGTTATTTTCAACAAAAATATGCTAATTCCTTACATTCAGCCCTTTATACCTTGATTACCATGTATCCTGTATGGACTTAAATTTATAGTGTTGGAAATAACTTCTCTCTGAGAAAGAAATCCTGTGACTAAAGCAACTTGAAACAGACAGTATATTCAGTTTTAAATATCTGTTTTACACTATATATTTGAAATTTATGTAGGGTATGGTTACCATATTTTATATTTTCTTCCTCTTAATGTAAAAAATATTACCATGTGTATTAAAACCCACTGAATTCTCATTGATTAGCTTTACAGAAAGTAGTTGATTATTAAATTTGACCACTTGTCCTGAGAAGCATTTGCTAGACACTTATTCTGTTTCTGTAAAATGAGATAAAGTTACGTTTTTTAAAGGAGAGGGTACATTCCATGAAGTCTGAATTTTTAAAGTGGTTCTCAACCTTTATGAGTATGCATACCCCTTTTAAACCCCCCCATTTATTTATTTTTACAGACTTTTAGAAGCTTTAAGATTCCACCCCCCCCTCTTATTTGAGCATCCAGAGGCACAGATGGCATTGGGATGCTATATTAAAGCCCTTGGCAAAATCTTTCTTTGAAGGAGCCTCTCCCTCCTTTAATCTAAAAATGTGTTACATTTCACAATTTTCATATTCATTTGAGTAGATTATCCAGTACAGAGATTTCATTTCTATGAGATCTGTGTTTTTATAAAATTCTGAACTGACAAATGCTATTAAACTGATGGGTTCACTTTGCATCACCTAGACAGATTTTTCTCAGTCCCAATTCATTGCTGATGGATCAGATGTTTTGCACTGAAGTAAAAACACTAAATCTTAAAGCTTTAATTACTATTCTGCCTGAGTAAAAAATAGAAACAAAATGTGCTTGAAATTCTTAATCATTATGTTGAATGAAACCACTGTTGTTCTGTGGATCAGGAGGAATAATTATAGTAACTTAGCCTGTGATGGTAGTATACCACAGAGCTTTGCTAGTAATGCGGATAATAGAGATAATAGAATATTAGCTGTCAGTTACTTGCAAAATCTAGTAAGTAAGATTTCTTGTAGCTGGTCTGGAAGCATGTGCTGTATGAATGACTTGCTTCAGGCCCATGCAATAGAGTGCCTTAAAACATTTAGCCTGTCTACATTTTTGATGCTTCCCATTAAAGATGATTTTGTGTTTTTTTTAGGAAACAGTTTAGTCACCTTAACCTTCCACCTGTTTAATCTTCATGGACTTGTAGAGCACTTCCAACTAGATACAATGAAGCTCCGCCGATTTTTAGGTAAAAATTTTCAGAGGTTCACTTAAGTCAGTTTTGCAAAAATAGGCTACAACAGCCCATTTGCTACTTTAAATTATGCTGTCCAGTATGGAGAGCCCCAAGGAACTGGGGAGAAGAGAGAAAAGGGTGATAGACTCATGAAATGATGGGTATTGCTGTTGCTGTCATGCTAGTTGCCAATTTATTTTGCAGGTTTTAAAGTGTTTCTGTTAAAAGTGGACACTCATCTTCTAAAGACTTTTAAAAAACCTGCTGTATACCGTTTACTGGTGGGTGGGAGGAAAGAATGTTGGATGGCACAGGTGCTAGCCAGCAGTTGCCATGTGCCCCGCCACATCCAACCATGCTTCACAAAGCACTGCAAACCACAACAAATGTGCTAACTGTATGAAAGCCTGCATTAAAATATTACTAAAAAACGAGAGGAACCCACATCTAAAATGCTTCCTTGGAGAAGGAAAGGTGACTCTTTTTGTGTTATAGCTGTGTTGTTTAGTAAACAATGTAAAACACTAGTCAATAAAGGTTTTTGTTTCAATGTTACATTTAGATCTGCATAAAAATGCATTTTGTATAATAGGATTTTCCTATAATAGAACAGCTTTATTCCATTCTGTACCTTATTTTGGAAAATCAGTTAATGGAAACCTAAAGGATGAGAGAGAGAGAGCAAAGGAATTGGATAACTTTTGATAGTTCAAAATAAACAATAAAACTTGCCTTGATTACAGCAAATTCAAATTACTGTATTTTGAACCTGCATTTCTGAGGCAGCAATTGCCATTGTGCATCTGCTGAATGCTAAGTTAATATATAATGCAAGTACACATGGGTGTATGTATTTTGCTTTATAAAATGAAAAATGGAGATTATCACGTTCTGTAATTCACATTTCTCTAAGTAGTGTAGTAAGGAGACAAACCTGCTTATTCTTGTGAGAGCAGTGGAGAAGCAGTTACTCCTAAAGAACAGGCTTTATTTTGTCCCAGATATGTTAGCTTTTGAAATAAATTGTCAAGGCTAAGCAATGGTAATGCCATCAAAGACCAGGCACTGTTTGTCAATTATTTGTTTGATGCATGCAATTATATTATATTCTTTATATATCTAAAACCCTGTGAGTAAGGAAATCTTTATTGCCCCCTAAATTTCTTAAAGGGACGCGGGTGGCGCTGTAGGTAAATCCTCAGTGCCTAGGGCTTGCCGATCGCATGGTCGGCCGTTCGAATCCCCGCGGCGGGGTGAGCTCCAGTCTTTCGGTCCCAGCTCCTGCCCACCTAGCAGTTCGAAAGCACCCTTAAGTGCAAGTAGATAAATAGGTACCGCTTACCTAGCGGGAAGGTAAACGGCGTTTCCATGTGCTGCGCTGGTGCTGGCTCACCAGAGCAGCTTCGTCACGCTGGCCACGTGACCCGGAAGTGTCTCCGGACAGCGCTGGCCCCCGGCCTCTTAAGTGAGATGGGTGCACAACCCTAGAGTCAGACACGACTGGCCCGTACGGGCAGGGGTACCTTTACCTTTGCTAAATTTCTTAAAGTTTTAAAAACTAATACACTGGTCTGCTTCCTGACCTAGTAACCTAATTCTTATTTTTAAAAATTAATATAAAACCACATTCTTTATAAGCATGCTCAATTATTATTATTATTATTATTATTATTATTATTATTATTATTACTTTGGGGGGGAGACTGGATTTGTTTGAAACTGTTCATAGAGTTGTGCCTCTATGAAGAGAACTATTATTGAAGCCCAGTCCTACAGCTTATATCCTCATGGATAGTTTTGAGATGTGTAAGCCCTTTGGGTTAGTATCCAGCTGAACAATTCTTCTAAAGCAAGGGCTTTTAGCTGTGTGATAGAACTTTCCCTCCCCCTCCCTGCATACTCTCTAAATCTGTTCTGTGGGGATCGCACAACCCTCTGGAGCAGATTTACTAGTCATGTGGAAAATGGGAAGAGCAGGGAAGTTCTATTGCACAGCTAAAAAACTGGCAGAACTGTTTATAATTGGATACTGTTGTTTAGTAGTCAACACACACACAAACAAAGATGGTTCTGCTTAAATAATATACTGGTCTGTTGAGTTGGAGGCACAACTGTATATGCCTTGGTTTATACTTTTAGTTGTGTCTGGAGTGCTGCAATAGTAATATGGTTGAGTGGTGTAAGTTTCTTCTAAAATTTATATGCTATGTAAAGTGTGAGTTCGATCCTCTATGTGGGCACCTAATAAGGGCAAACACCTGGTTTACATGATTACTCCTCCACCATTTTAGATGTAGGGGAAATAATGTGCACTGGGACTTTATGGACAGATATTCTAGTGCATACAGCCTGATTTGCATTGAAGATAATCTGCATGGTGGAAGGAGGATCATGGGCTCATACTGCTGCTGGCTGAATGTGTGACCAAAGCTGTTTGGTTTTTCAACAGTAACTTATAAAATAAAAGTGCACGATGATATGGAAGGTAAATTAATGCAATATTTCTTCTCATTTGTAGTAATGGTTCAAGAAGATTACCACAGTCACAACCCATACCACAATGCAGTTCATGCTGCTGATGTGACTCAGGCCATGCACTGTTTTTTAAAAGAACCCAAGGTAAAAATATCTCCTTAACAGTTTTCAGCAAAGAAGTTATACAGTTTCAAAAGCAGATTTCATGTGGCATGGGACCGGCCTTTTTAAAAAACAAATAAGTAAATACTAGTTTTGTGTAATAAAAATGTACATCTCCCTTACTGCTTTATTATTGGTCTTCCTACAGAGAACTCTGAATCCTATATTCTAGATAAAAGTATAAATAAATGAAAGAAGAATTTGATGCATTGAAAGATGAAATTCAGTGCATTTTTTAAAAGAACAGATGCAACCCAAGTTTGCTTGAAGTGTCAGTAGTGAATATTCATGTGGTCATGCTTTATATATTACAGCTTTCCCAGTCCCTGACTCCATGGGATACTCTTCTTGGCTTAATTGCAGCTGCCACTCATGATTTGGATCACCCAGGTGTTAATCAGCCTTTCCTTATTAAAACAAACCATTATTTAGCAACTTTATACAAGGTAAGTGAGGAAAAATATTTCTGTTCGGAAAAACATAACCAAGTGCAAAAATGCTTACTTGCTGGTAGTCACAAATTCTTGGTGGGAGAGATTTTTAAAGGAGTGATTTAATTATTTATAGCAGCTTTGGGGAATGGATTGGCTCAAAAAGTGGCCACACCTCTGGGAGCAATCTTTGACTGGTGGAAAGGCCTAAATCTGCCAGAAAACATTGTGTCTTGTATTTGGTGTTGTTTCAGTTCAGCGCTGAATGCAAGCCATGCTGCTTTCAGCAGAAAACTTCCCCGCTTAGGAGCTGCAATTCCCACAAGGAATCAATCCAGCAGGGGTTGCGTTTAGCATAATAATTAAATAGCACCAAATGCAAGCTCTGCTGCCAAGGAACAGTTGGGATTGTGCTTTACGTGTCAATTACCTGATGCCATATGATTGACAGCTGGGCATGGCCAACCAGAAAAGGTGTACAAGCCAAATTGTCCAGCTTGGGGTGCCTATTGCACAACGATCTGAAGCTGAAGTTGGTTGGGGCAGACCTTGTGTGATTTAAGGTTTTTAACGTCAAAGCTGGTGCCTGGGAGCAAACTGGTAACGAGTGAAGCCCATAGAAGAGCTATGTAATGATGGTCTGAATGGAAAGCTTCTTCCAGCAGCCACATTCTGGAATCCAAAGGTGTAAGTGAGAGAGTTGGGTAGCATCTTCTGCATACTGATGATGCCGTATCCCAAAGCTCTGGGTAACCTCCCACTGATTTCATGTAGATGTTGAAAAAGCATGGGAGATGAAATTAAACTTTATGCCACCCATAGGCCCCTGCACCACATGCTGGAACTTTCCCCTACGGTAGGACTGGAGCCATTTTGATCCACAATATTGCCTAGTCCCAAGTTGGAGAGAGAATTCTGAAGGATGTGATCACGGATGACACTGAAAGCCACAGAGACAACCAGGAGAGGTTGTACTCGCCCTGTCTATCCCCTAGTGAAGTATTGGCATAAAGGATTGTTCATTCATGAAAATACAATTCAGAATTAAATGAATATTTGATAACCATAATTCTCTCTCTTCCTCTTCCTCTTCCCCTTCTTTTCAGAATACCTCAGTATTGGAAAATCACCACTGGAGATCTGCAGTGGGATTGTTGAGAGAATCTGGATTATTTGCACATATGTCACTAGAAAACAGGCATGTGTCAGATTTGCAGTATCGCATGCATCTATGGAAAATGTATTGCAGAACATTTTAAATGGATGTGAAATGGAAGTAAAAACACATTTCCAAGTAATATAATTTACTGCATCTTCATATGATGAAGGCAATTGTATCCCATCCACCCCAGTCAAAACGATGCCTAACTTGCTACACTTATAAAGTGTACACTCTTCATGTTTATCACAAAAAAATTGAGTGATATGAAGACTTCGTTAAATTATTGCACTGTTGCACTGGGTCTTAGTTTGTTAACAAAACTGTATTTTATAGTAATTTAATCAGGGTTGGCCTGAATTTTGTGAAAAGTTAACAAAGACTGTTTAAATGTTGGTCACTTGTTTCATTCTTCTTTCTGTGTATCTCCAATTTAAGGCAGCTGATGGAAAGCCAGATAGGAGCACTGATACTTGCCACTGATATCAGTCGGCAAAATGAATATCTATCCCTATTTCGCAGTCATTTGGACAAGGAAGATTTATGCTTAACAGAGGAAAATCATCGTCATCTCATTCTTCAGGTAATTGTTTGGTCCCTAAATAGAAAAGTAGTACAACTGTTCAGTAACAACTGCTTTGCCGTCTACTGTACAATAATTTTTGATTGATGCACATAGGTTTGAAGATGGCCTTATGTGTTATCTGATGGCATAGTTCTAACAAAAATAGTTTTCTAGTACAGAAAACTTAGATATTCCATTTGCCAGTAAAATGGTTGCAACTCAGTAGCAAATGTTTATCTTACTCTGTTCACCACAATCTCAAAACAATTGAAATTATTTTTAAAAAGATATTCTTTAACACTTTAAAATCCTGTTAATTATCTAAGTGATCTTGCTGTTGTTGCAGAATGTTGGGAAGTGAAAGTAGCATTTTTTAACTGAGCACTTACGAAAAATGCTAGCTACCTGCTTTTCTTACTATTTTACCTGTACAAGTAAAACAATCAAATTGCTTTCCACAGCCTCCAGCCCCAGTGGCTACAGGCCTAAAATAACTCCTTAGGAATCAGTCCCCTGTGCTCATTAACATGGAAGTAAGCACCATTGAACACAAGTGGGACTTGTGCGTCTAAAGCATGCCATAATCAGGCTGGATTAAGATTCATTGAAGCTTTGGAGGTATGCTAATTTGAGTGAGAGAAAGCTGAAAAACATTGCCATTTATAGTACAGAAATGCATTGTTCTGATTAAAGGAACCACAATTTTGTTGCCTCCAAACATTAAAACTCCATTTGCAGCCATTTTATACTTCCTTGTATGTATTCATAGCAGCCTTGTAGTTAGGCTAGGCTGGGAGTTGGTAAGTGGCCCAAACCAAGAAGTGGTCAAAAACAAGGATGAGAAGGGGGCCCTATTCTGGGCATTTCAACAGACCCCCAACCACCTCAATCCAGTCTTGCTTCTGAAACTTTTCCAAACAAGAAAGCAGTAGCATAAGAATGTAAGAAGAGCCCTGCTGGATCAGGCCACAGTCCCATCTAATCTATTCTGCTCTCACCATGACCAACCTGATGCCTATGGGAAACCACATGCTGGACCTGAGTGCAACAGTGTTTCCCCCTTTGTGATTCCCAGCACTGGTATTTAGAGGCATACTGTCTCCAATAGTGGAGTCATCATGGTTGGTAGTCACTGATAGGCTTATCCTCCATAAATTTGTCTAATCCGTTTTTAAAGCCATCCATGTAAATGGCCATCACTGCTTCTTGTGGGAGCGAGTTCTGTAGTTTAACATTCCGTAGCCAAAATAGTGTGCTCTGTTGCCCTGGGCTCCTTTTGAAGGAAGGGTGGGATACAAATTTTAAAAAGAAATAAAAGCAACGTTGCATTAATTTACAGGCAGGCATTCGTAAATGGTGAAGGATGAAGTGCAGTGTATTGATGAATGATCTTTCATGATAACCAGACATAGCCATATTAAATTGATATTGCTTGCTATCAGACTTCTTTATTGGTGCTATGGAAGATGAATGTCTTCATAATTATCCAAGATTGCATTGATGTTTCTGGGAGAAGTTAACTCATATATGTTTAAACATATTTCCTTCCCAAAACACACTGCTTGTTCAGCTAAGTTACATTGGATTTAGTGATAGCGATCCACATGTGTGCTGCATTGTAGCCCCCTTTGCTCGGTATCACTTGTCCATTACATATTGTTAAGGATTTTAAAAGAAGCTGACTTAGAAGTCCCAGAATCAAGGAGTTGGAAGGGACTGACAGGGTCATCTAGTCAGCCTCCCGCAATGCAGGAATCCTGCTGACAGCCATCCCTGGGTGGCCTAAACCACCAAACTTCTTTTTAACAGCCAGATGCACTGACCCATTGTGCCATGTGACACTTTGCATCATCTGAAGTTGCAAAACTTAAGTGTGTAGTTGTTAGCAGGCCACAATATCTTGCATAATATGTTGATGGTTTATCTTATTTACTAGATGGCTTTGAAATGTGCTGATATTTGCAACCCCTGCCGGACTTGGGAATTAAGCAAGCAGTGGAGTGAAAAAGTAACAGAAGAATTCTTTCATCAAGGCAAGTAGCGAAAAGTGATTTCACTGTGGAATGTGAAACAAAATGATAAAAGAATTGTAGTGAAGCATGGCTCTTAGAGAAAATAGAAAATTTTATTATTTGCAATGACTGCACCTTGAATGGTTGCCTCAGACCATTTTTACTGTATAGATTGCAGCTTTGTAGAACACTTGACATTTCTGCTTACCTTAACTTTAACTGGATGAGAAGCTATTTCACAGTAATAAGGCTTTATTTTCACCTGCTACTTCAGTCCAAAGCCACATGTATTGAGAAAAAAAAAGCTGAATTTATCTCTGTAGAATTGCTTGATGATTAAAAATTATGTAGGACTGTGCTATGCAAGTTAAAAGGTTGGACACACCGTTTTGTGTACATGGATTTAAGTTGTCAGTGCAATTGAGACGGAATTGCAGTTAGGTTTCTGGAATCTTGCACTTTTTGAAATTGTATATAAATTTTTTTAACTGTGCAGATCTTCACTGGTATTGCATTAAATAACTTGGGCTTGCTGATCGAAAGGTCAGCGGTTTGAATCCCTGTAACGGGGTGAGGTGAGCTCCCATTTTTCGGTCCCAGCTCCTGCCAACCTAGCAGTTCGAAAGCATACAGTGCAAGTAGATAAATAGGTACCTCTCCGGCAGGAAGGTAAACAGTGTTTCTGTGCGCTGCTCTGGTTTCGCCAGAAGTGGCTTAGTCATGCTGGCCACATGACCCGGAAAAACTGTCTGCGGAAGTGGACAAATGCCAGCTCCCTCGGCCTGTAAAGTGAAATGAATGCCACAACCCCAGACGTAGTTTGCGACTGGACTTAATTGTCAGGGGTCACTTTACCTTTACCTTTAAGCTATTAATGATATTGATAGCAACCAATGCCTACTCATTAGCTCAGCTTTTGAGTACAATATACTGTTACTGGATCATTATCACTTCTCACAAGCAGCGATTTTCCTTCAAGTAGCAATCAAAGGTTGGTTAAGTCTTGTCACTTTCCTCACTTATGATTTTTTGTTTTTGAAATGCATTTATGTATTTCAACAATATGGTTTTTAAGGCAGGGAGTGGAAGATTTTGAACCTGAAGCAGCTAACTTGGCCCTGTGGTTTTGGATCTACAGCCTGAAAGTTCACCTACAAACTTTCCGCAAACCATTCTTGTATGAGAGATTATTACAATAGTGATAATTATGGCATGGTACAGGTCTTGTGAAGTAGTTCAACTCGTGATGTATTTTTTAATGGAAAAATTCATAATGGAAATCATGCTACTGATCTTTCAAGTTACATTTGCTCATTGAGAGATAAATGGGTAACTTTCTTGCTGGATAATTCCATATCAAGTGATCCAACTTTTTTACCTCATGTTATCCAATTTTATCAATATTTTGTACACTTGTTGAATCATAAAAACTAAGTTTAAATCTAAATTTTAGCATTTTATCTCATCTTGTTGCTCAGCCCAACATTGAGATAAGTCAAAACTAAAAACACCAATCTCTTCAGAACCTCATGGGCTTTAATATATGTCACAAGATGGATTTACTTTAAATTTTAAATTGAAGTTACAAAACTTAAAATTTTAAAAAGAATAGATACGCTTAAAAAATGAAAAAAATGTATTATTTAATATTTCTAAGAACTACTTGCAAAATTTCATCTAGGGATCTCAATGGGATCACATTGAAAAAATATTTTGTATATACATGTCTGCCTTATTGGGTTCTGTTTAGGATAAATGGGTCTTCTTGGAGTAAAACATAACAGAAGAAACAAGACTTCAAACTATAATATCAATTACTTCAGGCAGTTCTTTAGAAAGTTATGCAATTAAAAGATATCTGAAAAGCTAGTCAGGCTTTTCTTTTAAAAACGTGTTCCAAAGCAGAGTGACAGCTTGTTGCATTATAGAATTAACGTTTAGAAAGAATTATTGTTAGTACTTCATTTCATGAGCATTACAACAAAATGCTAGATCATATATGCTAGATCATTTATATGTGTAAACAGTTATGAAGCTAGTGTTCAAATGATAAAGCTGTGGTTTTAAATACGGCAGCTTTATTAAACAACTGAAGTTACATTTCTTAGATCTGTCTAGTATCTGTTAACATTAATAATAGTTAAATGAAAAACCTTAACACTTTCAGTTTTGTTGAATTGTAGAAAACGGCTTTTTAAATCAGTATTCTGTTTGTAGGAGATGTTGAGAAAAAATACTGCTTGGGCGTGAGTCCGCTGTGTGATCGACAGACAGAAACCATTGCCAACATCCAGATTGGTAACTACAGATCTATGTGATAAGTTACTATAGTTTCCATTAATATATAATATAGGGAAGATAAACTGTGTGATGTTTAGTTTTAAAAGTCTTTGACAGTTTTTAAGAGAACATTTTGGGTGGTATTCAGCTTAGTTTTACTCCGTGTAGACCCACTGAAATGATGAACATGTCCAAGTTAGGTCTGTTAATTTCAGTTAACTACTGTTGAGTTAAGTTTAGTGAACGCTACCCTATGTTTAGTTGTTGTTGTTGAAATTTTCATTTTCATGAAACAGGAAGTGTATAGAGTGAGTTTTCTGTTTGCTCATCTGGCATTTATATTTCTTTGCCTGGATAAATTCTGACAGCTGCTTGTGAAGAGGCTTTAATTGTGACTTTAGGTCAGATTCAATTTTGTGGCAAATTATTTATTTTAAAGAGGGTGCTTGTTTTCTACTGGGCTACTTATGAATCACCCTGAGATTCATGGATGAAGGACGGTATACAAATTTATTATTTTTCCTTTTTTTAAATGATGGAAATTTAAACAACATTGGCAGTATTCAGCAAAAGAGTTGTGCTATTGCAAGTGGTGCCCCCTCTGCCCTCCCAGATCTGCTCAGGAGGGTTTGGGGGAATCCACAGAACAGATTCAGGAACTGCACAGTGGTGGGGGTGGAGCGGTGGGGGGAAATATTCCATTTGCTTAATGCTGTGTTTCCAGAGTTGGAAATTTGGTTTGAAGTGTGCTTTTTAATTCTGAGTTGTAGGCAAACTATGGTCAGCATGTCTTATTTGGACATCACAGCAAACCATGGAGACTTGCATGCACAACTCCTTTCCGCACATCCTGGTTTGATGTGGAGGAAGGAGTTGCTATGCACACAAGTCTCCAGCATGTTTGGTCTCAAGCAATTGAAAGCTAATAACAAAAAGAAGCAGCATTTAAATTTCTTGACCAGTATTTACCCATAAAGTCCCTTACTTGATTCATGACTGCACTACCACATGTTTCCTGTCATAGCAGCATGGTGAAATCAGAGGGCTTTCCTTTACCTGATCAGTTTGAAGCAGCAAATGTTTATGGTTACTGATCTGACCCATATGAGATCTTTTGAACCCAGCAGTTTTTGTGTGACTCAGTAGCAGCCTCAACTCTACACAAAAAAATATGTTGTATTCCTTAGGGCTTGAGAGAGAGAGCTTGTGTGTACTAAAATGTATATATTATTTTATTTAGTTTATAAATTGCCTTTCGAAAAGCACTCTGAGCAAATGTAATAAGTACAGGAAGATAAAACACAGTAAACTCATTCAAGTAACTCTTAATATTGAAATGTTACATGGAAAACACAGTCTCTTGTTTCTGGGGTTCTAATTCCAGGGTGTTTTTTCTCATTAGGTTTTATGACCTATTTGGTGGAACCATTATTCACAGAGTGGGCTCGTTTCTCAAACACCAGACTATCTCAAACGATGCTTGGTCATTTGGGATTGAATAAAGCTAGCTGGAAGGGTGTGCAGAGAGAACAATCCAGCAGCGGTGATGATACTGATCCTGCATTTGAGGAAATGGACTCTGATGTTATACCTCAGGAACACCGACTATCCTGACCCCAGGATCTGCTTAACAAAAACTGCCTCTTGCCTGGTATCTGTGGAACAGGGTTTGAGGATAAATTTTGTCTGACTGCCAAGGTTTCAGTGTAAACAATGCCAGCATTATTTATTTCCAAGTTTTTCCTTTGATAAATCATTTGAACCCAGTTTTCAGTTACAAGACCTGAACATAGAGCAATATGCATATGCCTTGTTTGGCTTCTGCATGGATCCTTGAATATGCAAACCAGAGGAGTGGTTGAAGCTTGACCGAGGGGAAAGTACGAGAAAATATTGTTACGTGCCACATCGCTTTGTTTTTATTTGTTTTTAGAGAAAATTTGAAATCAGGCATTCAAAGTTGCCACATGACATGGTGGATGATTCCTTCTCTTGGAATTTAACAAGACTCATTCAGTCCTTGTCCAAAATGTGGAAGAGTGAAGTGCCCCTACTTGGATGCCTCTGGCAAGAACTGATGTTTACAAATGTACTTGGAAACTATAGGTTCTAAATTAATCTTTCTGCATGGCTGTGAAGGAACCACTATTTTTAAAAAAAAGGAAGACAAAGAGATCAAATCTGAAACTGCAGCTCATTTTCCTGCTAGTAAAAAAGAAAGTATCCCATGTGTCATAATTTTGGCTGTGCATTGGAAAGAGCATTTTTTTACATAAAGCACAGCCAAGCTTTTACTCCAGTGCAGAATGGGAATGCAATTACAGCGGGCAGAAATACTTCTGGATTTTGGGAGGGGATGTGGGATGGTATAGAGGAGGAGAAGAAGAGTCTTCATTGTGCTAAGATTCTGCCGTGGAAACATTTGCATGTTGTTTTCACTATTGTACACTTGAACTGCACATGCAAGGGAAAACAGGTGGAATGATTATGAACACCAGAAACAGCTCAGGGTATTTGCCAATCTGAAATAAAGTGGGATGGGAAGTGTGTCCTTCAGAACAAGGGTACAAATGCCCCTTTCGCTGCAGTGTGTGTGTATGTATGTGGGTGTGTGGGTGTGTGTGTGTGAGAGAGAGTGTAAGAGAGAGAGAGAAAAAAAGTTTGTGTGTGTGAATACTTGGGGATGGGGGTGGGTTGGGGAGGAAGGGAACAATAGGAAGGATTTGAAAGGTAATGTTTTTTTATTTATTCTTTTTAGAATGTGACATTTTCATGAGCAGCCACAGGGGGGAAAGGAACAGGTTGCTACAGCTGCCTTAAACTATGCACAAAGCTAAGTGACCAAATTTTGTTGTTGATTGCAAAAGTGCATTGTTTACTTATTCCTCCCTCTACTGAAATGCTCCCCATTATGGGGTTTTTTGATGTGAAAAGGAGAAAATGTTTTTAAGGACAAATTTTAAGGACTAATTTTTAATCTTCAAGCATTCCTTTTTTGTAATTTGTTTTTTACATTGTTTTAAGTACTGTAAGCACAACTGTAATCCATTTTGAGGAATTGGTGCTTTCTTTTTGTTCATTTGTATTTCCCTTGTTACTGTAAAGACTGTTTATTCCATTCTGTTTACAGTTTGCAACAGCCATTTTTGGGAGAGAGCTTCAGTGTAAAGCCATTTGTAAAAGGCTTTGCCATACTCATTTTAATGTGCCTGTTGCTGTTAACTTTTGATTAATAATAAAAAACTTTTCACATTATCTCCTGAGTCCAGCCTTAGAAAAGTAGCTGAAACCACCTTAACCACATATTCCCCCTTTGTAGCTCCTTTGAGACTTGTTTAAACGGGTCATTACAGTGTTTCAAACTTACTTTGAACATAAAATTGAGAAGGCATAGGAAGAAAACAAGTCTTTTAGGTTGTAATCCTATACCTGCTTACCTGAAAGTAAGCCACATTGAACCCAAAGGGGCTGGCTTTTGAGTAAAAATATACAGTATAGGATTGCACTGTCAATTGCACTTCCTATTTTTCTTCAGTTTAGTTACAATCCAATTTCTTGGATTCAGATAGACCAGGGGCCACCAACCTTTTCAGACAAGTGCAAACATTTCAAATTTTGAGTGCTGACAGCACCAATCACAAAATGGCTGCTGGGTGGTGGGGCATACCACAAAATTAGAGTGCCTAGCAGTTTTGAACCTAGCAGTTCAAAAGCATACCAGTGCAAGTAGATAAATAGGTACTGCTGTGGCAGAAAGGTAAACAGCGTTTCCATATGCTCTGACTTCCATCGTGGTGTTCTGTTGTGTCAGAAGTGGTTTAGTCATGCTGACCACATGACTTAGAAAGTTGTCTGTGGACAAATGCCAGCTCCCTTGGCCTGAAGCAAGATGAGTGCCACACCCCAGTTGCCTTTGACTGGACTTAACCACCCAGGAGTCATTTACCTTTACCTTACTGTCATAGTGAAGCTTTCTCCATGCTATTTCCATATGTTTAATTTCTGCCTGCCATGCAGATGTTAAAGGCACAAGAACCCTGGTTTTCCCCAATGCCAAGGCTGTCATCCTGTGCCAGCTTAGCTTACCTGAGAGTAAGCCCCATTAAACGCAGAGACTATCTATCAGAATAGACCTTATACGGGTTAACTATGTGGTAAATTCTTAATAACGGCCTGATCTTTAGCTTCTGCACAGCAGAAGATAAGCCTAAGCCCCTTTGCAAAGTTTTTATATTTGCCTTTTGAGGGGATGGGGATTACGTAGCACCCACCCACATCTATTTATTGCATGGAACATAACTTATAGACAGTAACAGATGTCAGACAAATCTAGCTGCAACTTCACTCATTGGCCAGAAACACTGATGAGGGGAGCAGCCACTGGTGCATTTTCCCGAAATCCCTTTACAAAGTACTTGCAAATTTTGCTCCATAACTTTCTAAGAGGACTAGATGCTTTTTTAAAAAATTAAAAGCTGTCTTCAGCCTCTGCTAGTCTTTGTGGCATTGGGCCAGTGACTCCTGAGAGAAACTGCATTTCAATGGAGAGATTGTCTTGGGATTAGGAGGTAGAACTTTAAAAAATGCTCTTGTTCTGGGTTTTGAACCTGACTATATTACATATCCCTGCAGAAGAACTGACCCAAATCCTTATGGTCTGAACTGCAGTAAATGAAAAGTGGCATTTGGCTGAATCTTCCAGTTGCTGAACTGTTGCATATCATCTCTGAATGAGCCACAATTCAAGTCCACATTTATTTTGAATTAACCATTGAGAAATAGTTTCTACCTCTCTAAATGTTCTTAAGATCCATCTGTATAATCATTTTAATGTTTCAGGCAGTTCTGCAGAAATCTTCAACAGTGCGGAAAGCTTATTGCAGTTTGCAATAATGCAAGAGTAGAGTTCTGAGACAAATATGGATTTAAATTTCCAGTAATTGTTTTTTTCGTGATGTGTGTGAATTTCTGTAACTGATATGTACTGGAGGCAACATGCCTTTGTGGCCTGCTGTCCCTTTAAATCAATGTAGGGCTACTTACCTGTGGTAATGTGAGACAGACATGCAAAGCTGTCCTTGCAAGGAAACCAGCACTTTTTTTGTATGTTGTGAGAGGCAGATGTATAAACTCCTAATGCATCTCACTATAGGATGTGCATATTATGTGGCACATGCAATAGCAGGTTCATGCTTGACTTATATTTTTACTATTTCTGCCACTTGGTAGTATGTAAAGACACCTCCTTAGTGATAGTTTCTAAACTCTAGGTGGCTTGATAGTTACCTGCGTCATCATGGGCATAATCCAAGTTTATTCTGCTACAGGTAACATTCTCAATTTTACCCTCTCCTTATACTTTATCATAGCATTGGGAATATGTTTGGGAAACTAAGAGGATTGCTTTAGACCGGTGATGGCCAAACCTGGCCCTCCAGCTGTTTTGGGACTACAGTTCCCATCATCTCTGACCACTGGTCCTGTTAGCTAGGGATGATGTGAGTTGTAGTCGCAAAACAGCTGGAGGGCCAAGTTTGGCCATCGCTTTAGACAAATGCTTTAACCAAACCAACATAAAAAGCAGTGGGCTATTTACCATCAACAATTCAAGCTTTCCCACAAATCCCTATTCCATTGGGCGCATATTTTAAGAGGCAGCAAAGGTTGGTATACTGAGAGGACTTTCTGCTTAGGCTCCCTGCAGTCACTTCACATGCAGTTACGACAGGTGTGGAGAACTTTTGACCTTCCAGAAGTTGCTGAACTGCAACTTCCATCATTCCTGTCCATTGGATGTGTTTACTGGGGCTGATGGGACTTGTAGCCCAGCAACATCTGGAGGGCCAAAAGTTCTCCAGATCTTAGGAGTTGCATCTAATTATTATACATCTTGCCCTATCCCTAGTGTTGCCATTCTGTTGTATCCCTTTTGATAAAAACAATTGCTAAGGTAACTGCATTAATGAAAGACTAGCCTTGTATGATACATTTGAGTAATTTGAAGAACAAATTCAGTACAACTTAGAGGACTCATCAATGCTTATAAAACCTTTATATCTACGCTTTGTTTTCTTAGCTGGTGTGCTAAATTTTGGAGAGCATTTAACTGGGTTGTACTGCCTACTTTGAAAAAATACTGGAATACATTATTTATCTGAAAATAAAGTGAGGGAGAAATAAGAACGGAAACAAAGAATAAAGTCCAGTATGGATTTTTAAAAATAAATTTATATGCAGTCTGTAGGCACCACTAGAAGGAATATTTCAAGTTGTTAAATATATGAAAGAGTACCCAACAGGAACACAAATTACTGCTACTTGGCAGTCTTGGATATAGGTGTGTATATTTTATGTATTTATTAATTGATAAAAAACTTTTAGAATACAAATAAGTCAATAGCTTATAACTAAAATATAGCAACTGAAAATGTTCAACCAATTGTAAGCTATGCTTTATATTGTTTTACGCAAATGTATCATTTGTCAACATGAAGTCACTTATAGAAACAGATTATCAGGGACTAGGTTTGGTCCAAGCGCCATAGAGAAACATGGTGGTGTGACTTCAAACTTTTATAACTAATAACCAATTAGCACAATGCATGCTATTTTGAGGATTTCAAAGCTGTACATTCTGGTTCTGGACCCATTTTTTTAGGCATTTAAATATTTTTAGGATGCATTTTCTTATATACAAGATTGTAGCCTATGTCTGATTTTATTCCTAAATACATAGGTACAGGATTACAGCCTTCCTTGACTGACGTAAGAAAATGTATCCCAAAAATATGTATACAATAAAAATCTGGATTTAACAGTTTTAAAAAATGTTTCAAACATCACCTATCACCAAGTGTCACATTTACATGTACAGTGGTACCTCAGGTTACATACGCTTCAGCTTACAGACTCCGCTAACCCAGAAATAGTGCTTCAGGTTAAGAACTTTGCTTCAGGATGAGAACAGAAATCGTGCTCCAGCGGCGCAGCAGGCCCCATTAGCTAAAGTGGTGCTTCAGGTTAAGAACAGTTTCAGGTTAAGAACGGACCTCCGGAACAAATTAAGTACTTAACCTGAGGTACCACTGTACTCTTATTACCTCTACAAACATGGTGTGGAACCTGTGACCCTCCTGAAGATGATAGACTCCCACTAGCCTGTGCCACAAGGGATGATGGGAATTGTCTCCTAGCAACACTCCTGATTTGAATCTTACTCTTCCTGGGCTTAGGCAAGTCCTTCTGTCTCGACATTTCCATATGGGGATTCCCATACTTGCCTTACAGGTTTGTTGTAAGGGTTATAATTCGATAATGCACGTGAAGTTCTTTGAAAACTCGGTAGCAGTACTATATAAATGTATTAGTACTTGCTGGGTAATTCAGGTCTAGGGATTTTTCCAGAACTACCTGAAAAGAGCTTTATAGTACTTATCTAATTCTATTATGAATTTGTGCCTCAATAGAGTTAATTACTCAGACATTCCTCCCAGTCCAGTGGGACTTTCTCTGCTATGTACGCCCTTAATGGATCAGATCTTTCCAGATCCTATTCCCAGTATACTTGTAGCAGCTGTCTCAACACTGAACTAATGCCTGCATACATTAGTCATAGCATCATAGAACTGTAGTTGGAAGGGACCACAATGGTCATGTAACTCAACCCTTTGCAATGGAGGAATCTTTTGCCTAACGTGGAACCTGAACCCACAACCTTGAGAATAAGAGTCTCATGCTATGTGATGAACAAAAATGAAATCAAGAGCCAGTAAGTATCTTTCTGATTTTAACTTTTTACATTGGTGGTACATGGCTAAATGCACATGAGCGTGGAAAAACAACAGTTGGCGTTAAGGCATCTTGCAGCATTCTACAGATCAGATAAAAAATAATCTGTAAAACAAAGTTCTAAATTAAAAAACTTAAAAATCAAAGTTTTCAAACATTTCAGGGACACTAAATTAGCTCTTCATAGAAAAACAGTGATAATTGTTTGACGACATGGGGTGTCAGTGGACTTGCACATGAAAACATTTCTTCCACTTCACTCCCCTCACCTCAAACGTGCTGTTGAGGGTTGGAGCACATTGATGGGCTACAGGGGGAGGAGGTGAAGTCTCACTGTATCTGCTGTTGCAAGTTGGATCTTGCTGTTGTAATTAAGTAACAAGCATTCACAAAATAATTGCCTTCTATTTCTAGAAATGAAATTTTATGCAGCACCGTACCCTTTTCCAAATACAACTTTTCAGTTTGTTGGTTCCCCCACCCAAAAAACGTAGCCAGGATGGGTCATGCTCTACATCTTCAGTTGTTTGTTCCCTGTAAAATTGCAAACTCCTACTGAACTGACTGGACTTGGTACCAAGTTGCTGGGACAAATACTGCAGCTGTCGACAAGAATGATCATAAGAGAACAACTAAGAAAAACATAACCCAGGCTCTGTAACCTGACAGTTTAAGGTCTGAGGTGAAGAAGCCCTGTTTATCCTTCCATTGGTAAATTATATATTCTGCTCTGGTTTCCTAACACAGAATATGCAGCATTACTTCTATTGCGGTTGTAATGTTTAGTCCTGTAAAAAATATAGTCCAAACTTTGGCTAATTTATTGCCTATAAATATGCTGCAATGTAACATGTGTTTTGAAGCAAAAATGAGTTGCTTTATTGAAAGATAATTGCTAAATTTTGAAGTTTGTATTGCTGGAGAATAAATAAGGTTTTTAAAGCCATGCCTCCTTCAAGGTTAGTGTTTGAGAGGTAGAGTAGCTTTAGTAAAGTCTGAGTGCTTCATTTAAAGAAGCTGAAAACACAGCATGAGATTTCTATATGCAGAACATAGTTCAAAATTAATGTGTAACAAACTAAAAATAAGTCATTAAAAATTACCCTTACATTTTACCAGTTATTGCACTGGAACTATAATAACTTAAAGTTAATTTTTGTACACATGGTGTTTAAGAGTGTCAGTCATTCTTATATTGTCTATTAATACTCTAATACCACATTGACATTTCTGTACTAAAAAGCTGTGTTACCACAATACAATATTTATATTCCTAAACCTATTACTCAGGCCCCTGGATTTTTTTTAAAAAACAAAACACTTGTTTCTCAAAAAAGCAGAAGTAGTTGTAAAAAGTCCTTTTGTAGTGAGGTAATTTTTTCCCCTGCTTAAGAGTTTTCAATTAAATTCTTCATTTTTCCTGTAGGCTTCAGCATGTGTGGCCCAAACTATAAAAAGAGAAAGAGAGTAAGAACAAGGATCTGCACATACTGGGAGTAAGTTCATACACCAAGGCAACAGGCTACCGCTAGCATATACTCAGAAGTCATTCTTACACATTTCTTCTACTTGTGGTTTTTCCTGATCAATTTTAAAATTGAGAAATTTAAGAAGCAAACCCAGAAGTGAAATAATGGAGCTTAAAAACCAAATAGGGTTTATAAATATTTACATTTGTTTTAAAACTGCTGATTTTATTTATATGAATGTTTAACATTTGATTTTTAGTTTATGCTTTACATAAACCGTTTAGAGGTTTTTGTTGATTCAGTGGTATATAAATCTCGTCAAATAAATAAAAGAGTGGAATTCAGTTAGTGGTCTTGCACTTGTATAAGAGCATTTGATGCAGCAGATGCATTTACTGCCAGAAGAGCATGATGTGGGTATGTTTTTGACAAATCCTCTTTCTTCCTACACCTTCCCTGCTACTCTACAAGGCCCCTCTACTCTCTGGGGCCAATCTCCTGCAGGTGCTAGGGGAAGAGCGATTTGACAAAAAGGGCCTTATCTTCTGTTAGAGGCACCTGCAGCATCAAAAACACTTCTGTTAGGACCAGGGCACCAAATGGAGTCAACCCTGTGTTCAGCATTCTTGAAGTACAAGTAAACCTTTGTTTGGCAAGAAGCTCTCTAGTTAGAATTAGGCTTCACCATCATGTCTGTCTTGCCTTCCAAACCCCCTTAAATTCTATGTACCTCTAGTACAGTGACCAGTTATTTCATTACATACTTGTTCTTGCCCACCAACTGAAATAATGAACAATAGTTGCAACATACCCTCTGATGCCATTCTGCCCAAAGACCAACTAGCAATGGGACAAACTGTGTAAGTTAGCCCAGTTATTGATGATAGCTGACTGTTACAACAGAACATATTAGGGGGCCTTCGTAGCTGGGAAATCCCCTCTCCCCAGTGCAAGTGTTGTTCTGAGACTAGAAAAGAAGCTCCCTGCTCACCTTGCCCTCAGTAATCTAGCACTATATTACAGCTGCTCTATAGAAGGCTTGTATTTAACTATTTTTCTGGTTGACATTGGGGATCAAGAGTCTGCCCGTGGGTATGTGAATTTTGCTAAGGATGAGCAGGTTTTAAGACACAGTGAGACCCCTTCTCTGCAGCTACTGTGGTAGCAAGGCAGACTGGCAAAGGAGGAGAGTGCTTTGTTTCCCCTTTGCCAGACTGCTGCACTGCTAGCCTGATCCTGTGAACTACCCTGAGACCTATGGGTATAGTGCAATATACAAATTTAATAAATAGTAAAAATTATAGAAATTTGTAGCAAAGTGGTAAAAGAGGGTCTCCTTTTAGGAGAAAAAAAAAGCAGGATTGGGCTTTTTGGGCAGGCTAGTAACTTTTATGGGCTTAACAATAAGGTTGCCCTATAGTATTTAACAACTTTTCTAGTCTATATGTAGCAAGGAATTACATGCAAGTGAACAAGTAGGCTAATGAAGGGACAGACAAATGACATCATGCTAACTTCACCAGTCTGTTTGGTACAAAATAAGACAGACTAGCAGCCTGCATCTTCATGCTCCCCACTGCATTTTCTGTAGATAGACCCATTTTATAATCCTACACTCCACATGTGAGAAGGGTTTCACAGCTACACAGGCCAGCCCCTCCAGCAGCCGGCTGGAACATGTCAGAAAGAGTCCAAGTCAGAAAAGCTCTCCTCAGAAATTGTGTGCAGAGGGGGCAGAGAGACTTCTACATATTCCAGTGGCAAGCCGGGTCAACTTCCAGTGCATGATCCTTAAGATATATGCAGTTGGCTACAATTACAGTTTTAAAGGTCAAGGGAGAACTGGGAGGGAGGATTAAAATCCTAGTCACTAGGGTCCAGTGAATCATAAATTGGATGCAGTGCTTACCAGCCTTGTGTCAGATTCAGGAGCCTGTTTCTCATTTTCACTTGGGCCGTCACTTCGATATCGATAAGCAAATTTCTTCTTAAGAGCTTCAGCTATTAGTGCGGCAGGATCTGTTGGGTCGGCTGCTTTTCGTTTGGTGCTCTCCTCTGGTCTTCAAAAGAATAGAGCAAAACTGTTGAGTTTTAGACACTTCAAATGCCTGCAAAGAGAGTGGCTTCCTCTCTCTCTCTCTCCACCCCCCAACCCGGAAGGGTTAGTACTACCAGCTACAAGTGCTACAACACATCTTCCAGCCTCTTATCTGATACAGCACGTCTCCTGGCCCTGAGCTGCTAAGTTTACCTAAAGAGGGATGTGATGTTCCTCCTAATCCGAAAGAGTGCATGATGGTGCAAGAGGGGGCTGCAGTGGGGTATGTGTTGCCTTGATTAAGCAAATGAATGGCTACTTGTGTAATCTAGGCAACCATCCATTGTTAAGTTTCCTCACTGAAAGCCCCATCCCCCCAACCTTCCTGAACAGAGAGCTGTAGTAGATTCACCTTTTCACAGATCGCAGCTTTACATTGTTCATATCTTTGAGAATATCTAGCATGTTTGGTATTTCAGGCTTCTTCGAATCATCATCTATAAAAGTCCGTCCGGAGTTTACTCTTTTTCCTTTGCGCTCCTTAATAAGATCAATGGCAGAAGTGCTCTGCTGGAGCGGTGGTGGAGGTGGAAGGGGTGGGGGCGGCGGGGGCGGTGCTGGCACTCCTGCTAGGACAGGAACTGATGCTGCAGAACTTACTCCAGCTGTAACAAAATAGTCCATTTAATTATGCAACAATATTCTTCAGTAAATAATGGTTATCATTTCAAAAACAAAGCCCATCAAAGCAATGTAGTATTTTTCAATCGGGGACAGACATCTATCTAGGAAGGAAATGCAAGAAGAGTAGAGGGTGCCAAAAGGGCTTGGAATCCCATTCTCTGGTTAGGCTTACTAGTGTTAAACAAGTTTTAAAATTTCTACCCAGTGGGTGTGGATTATGTTCAAGCCACTAGAGAATGCTAGAAGTCTTTAAGTATGACAAATGTATAAATAATAAGCCATCACCAGCCATCTTATAAAATGATGACCAAATCAAACATATTTGAACAGTGCAGCAGTGCTTTAGAGCTTACAACTGCAGATACTGGGTTGATTTTGGCAGCAGTCTCAGAAAATTTAACGTGCAACACTAAAGACCTTGCCAGCTAGGAAACAAGGTTCTTCTTCTCGTCCTTCTAATACCCTCCGCTGTCATGTTCAGATTGCTATGAAAAAGTAGATTATTAAGAGGGGATAAATGAGACAAAGGAAAGGGAATGCAAGGCAATCAAGTAGTTAATGTCTTTATACGTCTTCCAAGAAGTACTGGCAGTCTTCCAATTCATGTTTAGCAGTCACTAATCAGAGATGAATAAGTTGGAAATATGGTTTAAAGAATAATTCAACATCCAAAATGTGTTAACTGAAGCTTTCATAAAGTTGTTTTTAGACATCAGAATAGTAATCAGACAAGCTTTTTCAACTACTGCCATTCAGACCTTTAAAATCAACAATGTCAGATAACACAGCAATGACTCAATATCACCTTGAGCCTACGTTTCTGCAATTGTTTATGAAAGTATGACTAGTCCAGTGGATGGAACAGCAAAGTTCCACTTCTAGTTCTCTCCGGTCAAGGTGAGTTAAGAGGTGAGATACCACAATTATGGAAGTCACCACTTCTAATGCAAAGAATAATCAGACCCATTGGAATGAAAGTCAATTTGAAAGAAAAGTTATAAAATCAGCTTTGTTATAATTTTTTTTTAAAAAAATACCTGCTGTCATATTCTGCTGTTCTTGTAAGCTTACGATTTTGGCTATTTGCGCTCTTAAACTGGCAAGTTCATTTTCTAGCACACTGATTTTCTGCAGAGCTTCATCATTTGTGGCCACAGCAATCTTGGAGTCTTCTTTTTCTTGCAATGGCTTTGGCAAAGGTACTTGAATATTTGGATCTCTTCCTGAGCAGCCTTCACCTCTAGGATACGTTTGGGATTTTGACCAAACGTCTGATCTGTAATCGACAAAACAATATACAGTAGTACTTACTTTTTAAAAAAACCCATTATCAAACAGCTAAAGGGAGCAATGGTGAAGAGAAGAGGGGGAGAGGAAGGGGAAGTCCTGTTGTGTGATTGAAACACAGCATCTTATGCAGCCTAAACCTTCTATAGGCATGAGGTGTTTTTTTTACTACTCCTTTGTACAGGGAATGGCTGCATAGGCTATTAAGACTGCCACAACTAGCTAGTTCTCACTTTAAACTAAATTCCCCAAATCTGATTTTTTTTTCATTAAGACACAGCCACCCTTCTCATCTTTCTGTAAATTTAATGTATAACGGCAGCCAAAGTATTTTCATGCGTCACTATCAACACAGGAATATACATTAACCTATAGTCACATTTAATGTGAAACACTTCATAACAGCGTATCAATTTCTGCAGGAATGGAAGAGAGCACTGGCAATACTGTGGCTTTCTCTGCAGTCTTCTCTTGCTTTATGGACTTTAGGATCATCATTCAGTAATGCAAAATGGAACCAATCTCCTCCCAACCCCACTTCACCAATATGTCAACTTTCTGCTTCTCATATTGTCAAAATGAAACTGGTGCATCCCAGAGGCACTTCTTTGGGTTTACATCACATTACAGAGTCCTAGCCTACACCCAATAATCTAAACATTGGAAGCACCTTCCTTTACATTGTTCATTCCCTATCTTCCAAGTGCCAGGGGTGCTGAAACTTGTGACTGTCTAGGTGACTCTGCTGTTTCTCTACCCATGAAAACAACACTTGACAGCATTCAAATGAACAGGATATCTAGTTCAGTTCAACACACTGCTTCTTCCCTTGACACAGGTTGACTTAAAGAATCAACCACAGAGGGGCAGCTTCAGAAAACATACCTGAGCCGTGTAAAGACTTCACTTTCTTCTTCAGCAACCCATCCCACATCTGCAAGGGAGACCACTCCATCATCTCTCAGTGGATTAGAATGACTGCCTTCTGCAGACTGAGATGGAAGCTAGATTTGAGTGGACAAGATTACATATTAGAATTCAATAGCACTAAGTTGACAATGATTTCACACATAGTCTTGCTTCCATGAGGGTAGTGGGAGGATGAAACATCCTCCTATTATGTTGGAGAGAAATAGATGGAAAAAGAGAAAGATTTCACACCAGGGTTAAATCCCACAAAGAATACTGCATGTGAACTAAACACAGAAATTTTAGTATTAGCACAATTAATCTATGAAATACAACACATGAACTAATACAGTACAACAAATTGCAAATAAACCTATGTTTTCCAATGTGTACAACGCCAGGCAAGTTTCACTTTAACCTGCACCATAAGTCACTAGTTGCAATTTGGAAAGTTACCTAAGCTAATAGTTACTGACTACAGTCCATGGACAATTCACTAATCTCACCAAGCATCTAGCAGTGCCATTCTTTCAAAGTGCCAAAAAGGAATGTTTTCATGCAAAAGAAAGTTCAGATTAAAGATTAAAGTAAACAGGGGAATAATCTTTTACATGGCAGAGCTAGTAAGAAACCTGGTCTGCATTCAATGTGCTCTTCCAGTTAGTAATACTTTGGTGAGAAATAGGAGTAAAGATAGAAAGTGAAAAATGTACACTGGGAATATGCTCTATGTGGCCAGAGGATGTGGGTGCAGTTCTAATGTCAAATAGTATCTGTTTCCAGATTTGCCAACAAAGCACCATGATCAATACATAAAGGGTTGATACTGCTGTCTAGCAACTGTGGATCCCCCCCCCCCCCGAGGCCAACTCCAAATATATGAAATTTTTTTTAGCCTTAAAGACTTGGAGCCAAATTTACAGGCCTAAGCAGAGGTTTGCTATTACATATTCTGTGTGGATCTAGTTGTTGAGACAGACAGACAGACAGAAAGAAAGACAGAGATTATCAAGTGCACCTATCCCTTGGCTATCACTGGGTTATTCTGACATGACTTCTAAGGTGACTATAATAGCAAGTTGCAGTATAGCTTTAAACTCTACATTTGAAGCTCAATTAAGACATGACACTCAACTGTGACTCACACTAACAATAGTTTAATGTAAACCACGTTTGAGCTCCCATATGTACAGGCACATAGTGGTTTAGAGCAATGCTACTCAAAGTGGCTGAGGCAACCCAGCCAGATGGATAGGGTATAAATAATAAATTTATTACTGTATTATTATTATTGTAAAGTGGTGGTCCATGGACCAGTGCTGTTCTGTGAGTCATCAGTTGCTGGCCCCTGGAAACTCCACACAGCCCAGGTTGGGTGGGGCATTTCAGGGACCAAATATGTTACTAGTTCTTAGCACATTAGGGGAGGGAATAGCTGATCCATCACATCAGATAACTTGAGAAGTGCTAGTTTAGAGCTTTTCATCTTCTTAGTGCTTCAGTCTCTAGGTTATGGGCAGCCGACATGGAAACCTCCAGATGTTAGATTACAACTCCAATTATCTCTTTCCACTGGCCATGTTGGCTAGGGCTGATGGGAGTACAAGAGTCCCATATCCCCATCTGTGGCAAGCATCCAAATCACCCACCACACATTTCTTTGTCCAACTATACTACAACTTTAAAGTCACAACGTCTAAAGCCGCAATCGTATGCCCACTTGAGCAGAATAAGTCCCATTGAATATAGCGGGTCTTGCTTCTGAGTAAGTGTGCACAGGACTGCCTCAATAGTTTCTCTCCCACAGTTGCAGAACAAAAACTTTCAGCAGTTAAAGCCCCCTATGTAAGATCAAGCAGAAAATTAAGGCTCTAAAAGTTAATTTGATTTATGGTTCTTAATAGCAGTTCATTATGATTACAAGCATGCACTAATAGCTTAATCAAGTTTAATGAGAAAGGACAAAACTGACTTACTGCAGGTTCAGTGCACGATCCTGTGATATAATAGCTAAAGCAAGAAAGAAAGAAAAAAGAGGGAAAGAGAGAACACTATAGAAAAGTTTCAGTGTAGCAACAATCTAGAAAAAAGCAAGAGTTCAACCTTGGCACTGATTCTGCTGCTGTGACACATATCAAATCCTCACAACTGAGTAATATAAGGCTGTTCAATTTAGGGAATGGATATAATAACCTTTTCAGCTTGGAAATAGCATTAACTGTACCCAAAGAATATGTTTGCATACTCTCTCCTCTAGCCGCTTCCCACTTTTGTTGGAAATATCTGTAGGGTTCACACATTCTTGGCTCAGTTCCAGAGAAAGCCATCATTTGTGCTCACCATCAATCCTCCCTGGCACATATGCCAAAGGATTTACAGAGGCGTGTTTGTCTCTGTGGTGCTGGGCTTCTGGAGCAGGCTGAAGCCAATCCCTTGTGCTGCTTTTGCATGGTCAGCAGCACAGAAAGAACCAACCTCTCCCCACTTCTGCAAGTGAGAGGAAAGGTCTCATGTCCTACTGAGCTTTCAAGCAATAGAATAATTTTATGGATACAGGCCAGTGAGAAAATTTTGCAGATAGAGATGAAATATTACTCCTTGCTTCCTATTCCTTTCTTTCCCAAATAAACCTTGTTGACGCAGTCCATTTTCACGTTAAGAGGTAACATCTAAACCTCAAAGCCCATTATAACTGGAAACAGGTAAGTGTGTAACAAAGAAGTTTGAATGCAGGTGGACCAACAAAGGAAGGAAACATCTGTTCTTTTTACCTTTTATAAAAAGGCTAGAAACTATGCTCATTTTAATGTATCATGCAAGTGTATTTTGAAACAGCTAACATCAATGTAGTCATAATTTTAAAATCATTACTATACTTGAATATATTTTCTCTTCAAGAACAATTTAGAACCCACAAGATTTCAGTAAAATTAAATGCTACTGTCATACGACTACAATAAAAACACAGAATTCACAACTAATGTAAAATTCCCTGAAATATTTCTTTCCTCCCACTTTCAAATTTGAAGAATGAATGCTATTGTAAATCACGTTTAATTAAAACAGTAACTTCAGAACTGCATGCATCACAAGGACACAGTTTTATTTAAATCTGTGGAACTATTGTCAGAAACGTCGCAGAAGAACAAGCATATGCAAAACCAGAATCCTGGGTGGCAGTGGCACCCTCAGCCTACAAACACTTATCTGGCATTTGGCATATAATCACAATATGACTTGTATTATTACAGAACTAAGATTCCAAAAAGGTTACACTTGTTTATATTGAAGGAGCACATATTATTCTAAAAGTCAAAATGATGCTCTTTATATTTGAAACATGTATTTCTATTACATTTGTTTGCCCTTCAAATATTCTATGTAACTATTTCTCTCCACCTTTATATGAAGTGCCAACACTTCTTCACCAGCCCTGTTTCACCATTTTGTTCCATCTGATTTTCACTTATTTATAAATAAAAGTGCCTACTATTCTATGTATCTTTAGGACTTTTCATCCAACTCCATCCCATTTAACTGTGTTTCCACAACTCAAAAATGCACTTATACAACTCCAGGCTAACACTGAGAAGAAATAATTATGACAGTGTATACCTGTATATATTAATCCTCCACCTGGGAAGCAATGTTAGCAAAAATGAAGAATTTTGTGGCACCATAAAAAGTAACACATTATAATATATACTTTTGTAAGCTAATCTGATTTACTGAACTGTAGTCCATGAAAACTTATGCCATAAGAAATTTGTTAGTCTTTTAGGTGCCACAAAATTGTTATTTATTTATTTATTCTATTTAATTGTAATTATGCTGTGCCTTTTCCCCAAAACTAGGACTCACAGCTGCTCACAAAAATTAAAACAAATACCAATAAAACACAAATAGCTAAAAACATATAAATGGTTATTGTTAAAAAGTAATTAAATTGTATTCTGAATTAAAACAATGTAAAAAACTACTAAAATGCAGATAGTAAAAAACCATACAGCACACTATTAAGAGGCCTTTCCTTAAGAACAGCCAGTTTCCAGAAGCCTGGGGAAAAAAGACTTCACTTGCTGGCAAAAGGACAAGGAGGAAGCTAGTCCAGCTTCTTTAGGGAGTTCCGAAGTCTCAGAGCAGCCACCAAGTAGGCCCTCTACTGCATCCCCATGAGGCATGCCTGTGAAGGTGGCAAGACTAAAAGTAAAACCTCCCCCAAAGATCTGAGCTTGGACACGTTCATATAGGAGAATATGACCCTTCAGATAAAGGTAAAGGTAAAGGTACCCCTGCCCGAGCGGGCCAGTCTTGACAGACTCTGGGGTTTGTGCGCCCATCTCACATCTATTGGCCGGGGGCCAGCGCTGTCCGGGGACACTTCCGGGTCACGTGGCCAGCGTGACAACGCTGCTCTGGCGAGCCAGAGCCGCACACGGAACGCCGTTTACTTTCCCGCTGGTAAGCGGTACCTATTTATCTACTTGCCCCCGGGGGTGCTTTCGAACTGCTAGGTGGGCAGGCGCTGGGACCGAGCAGCGGGAGCGCACCCCGCCGCGGGGATTCGAACCGCCGACCTTTCGATCGGCAAGCCCTAGGCGTTGAGGCTTTAGCCCACAGCGCCACCCGCGTCCCTATGACCCTTCAGATAGCCTGGACCAAAGCTGTATAGTGCTTTAGATAACATAACCAGCACTTTGAACTGTGCCTGAAAACAGACTGGTAGCTAGTGAAGCTCTTGTAACAAGGGCCTTGTGTCCCTATCAACTCTCTAGTAGTTATAATAATATAATTATTTATTTTTTGTACCCCACTCATCTGACTAGGTTGCCCCAGCCACTTTGAGTGGCTTCCAACAGAATATATGAAAACACAACAGAACACAACACGTTAAAAGCTTCTTGATACTTTTTATCCTTTGACTGACCTTTCTTAACACATCTGAATCACAAGCAGCTTTTACATGGCAAAGTGTGGGTTGAGTAAATGCAATTGGAGCTCTCCCTTCTAAGCATATAGAAAGTCTTTGTGCAAGAGCTGGCCATATACAGATTTTTTTTTTCAAATTACAGTGACACCTTAACAAGCCATTGCTGAACCCCATTTCCAAAGCTTCATAACAATAACATAGAATGGGAATTTGGGTATGCAGTGAAGGAAACATCCGAGAAGATAATTACCATTTACTCTGTCAACATGCCAAGATTTAAAAAGAGTCATAGATGTGACTCCTGGGGCTGTAGACAAAAGGAGCTCTGTTTCAATAAAAAAATTCCCAAGTTCAGAGCCAATTTCTAGCTGCATTAGAGACAATCACTCACTCAACATTTGCAGTAATAGGCTCTGCTGCTCCACAAAGTTACTCTACAGCAAGTTAATACAACATGCATAACCTTTCTACAATAGGAAGAAGACTGGGACAAATCCCACTTCTAAGATGACAGAGACACTTTTAAAACTGCTTAACTTTATTTTCATGAAAGCAAACTTTTCAAAGCATAGATCTACACTAGGAAGTGCACCAGAAGATTCATTGAAAGAGTTCCCTGGACTTGTAGGCAGATGTTTAATGACAGCTATCTCTACTATTCCCCAGAGTCAATACTATTAAGCTTCCAACTCACAATATCTTGCTGAATAAATGTTTTCATAAGATGTATTTTAAGACGTTTCCCCATGACATTCAACAATTTTAAAAACAACTAACAGAGGTACAGTTTTAAAGGAAGTTATACAAAGTGCAAAACCTGTCTGTTGGGTTAGCAGGCTGCTCAGAAGATAGAGAATGTAAACTATTAAAACATAATAACAAAGGTAAATTTTAATAATTATACAGAACCTTCAACAAAATGCTGTAGTATGTCTCCAGCTCCTAAGAGGTGGATCCTTTGAGGTCTCTTCAGACCTTCTAAGTGGTGTATTGTCAGATAAAGAGAAAAAATATTCTTGAAAAAAGCTTGAAGGGACCAGCTTTCAGGATGTACCAATGTGTCAGGTGAGGCACAAAGAGGTGAGTATTGTAAGCTCACAAACACATTTGCTATACGTTTTAGGTGCTTCAACAGATCCATTCTCTCTCTCTGACTCAGAACACCTCACCTGACACATTAGTACATCCTGAAAGCTGGTCCTTTCAAGCTTTTTTCAAGAATATTTTTTCTCTTTATCTGACAATATTTATATTGTCTCCCTCCCTGGAGAAGCCTCCTCCCTATCTAAAACACCAAGGCCTGCTTCAGATACCCTGTTCCTTCTCCCTGCCCACCCCTGAGCTGATGGACACCATCTGTCCTGTGAGGAAGAGATCAAGGGAGGCATGTATGGACAAACTACATGGCCTGCTCTACTCGCCATGTTATATTGTTTCTTTTCATACTTAAAAATTGTAAACTGCCTTGGCAGAAAGGCAGTATATATGAATGCAAGACCCAGATCCAATTAGTTTGCTCTGACCACTAAGATTAATTTAATTTCCCTCTGGAAAGTGAAACAAATATTTAAAATCTTACCTGAAACTGAACTCTTGGACATTGTATCAGCGAGAGGTTGGTGCCAATTTTCCTTACAATACTTCTATCGCGACCATAAGGCTTACTAGACCAAAGCAACTGGAAGGATAAAAGAAAAACAATCTTATTACTGCCTAACATGATCTGCCTATCATGGAAAAAATTTGTTTCTTTAAGTTTCACTGCAAATCCAGATCACCTGGGCGTAAGCCCCAGTTAATGCACTTTTGAATAAATATGCAGATGTGCACTGCAATGCCTCTGTATAAAGAAAAGTACATAGTGCAGCAGCAGCATCCATCAACACACAAATACTTGTGCAATGGAACTTTTTTATTCTCTCTCCCCCCACCCCCCACCCAAAAAAAAGGAACAGGGCAGGTTTGGGGATGTGCAGGGGGGAAGGAAATCTGTTTGGCTGTCAGAACAGCTAATATGAGATTTCATGCATTATGTTTTAACAAGGATAATCTACACTGGAATTCTCATGTGGACAGAAGACTAGAGCATGGATAAGGAAATGAATCTGGCCAGTGGGCCAGACCTTGAGTTACTCCACCACCACCACCAGGCCATTTTGACAGTTTTGAAATGGATGCAGACAAACAAGCCCACTCACTTGTCAATTCCTTGACGTAAGGTGAGTCATTTCTCTTTCGTAGCATGACAAGCCATGCTAAAAATAGAAATACAAGACCAATTAAGCAGGGCTTGAAATTACTGATGATCAGTAGTGACTTCAAGTTCCACTTTTTTAAAAATTATATTTTAATTGATGCTTTATTGTTTTAATCTATTTTCCCAATTTTAAGTAATCCTCCTTGGAACCTTAGGGTGAAGGATGGGATCAAAGCCTGAATAAATAAAAAAAATTAAGTGTTTATAATACAGTGGTACCTCGAGTTACAAACACCTCAGATTACAAACGCTTCAGGTTACAAACCCCACTAACCTGGAAGAGTTACCTCGAGTTGAGAACTTTGCCCCAGAATGAGAATGGAAATTGTGTGCCGGCGGTGCAGCGACAGCAAGAGGCCCCATTAGCGAAAGCATGCCTCTTGTTAAGAACAGTTTCAGGTTAAGAACGGACCACCGGAACAAATTAAGTTCGTAACTAGAGGTACCACTGTACAGAGATTTGACTACCCCTTCTAATGTAACATTCATTTAACTCCTGGGCAAAAAAGCATACTGTGATGTGTTGACAAAAAGTGTATGATGGCAAGGCCAAATGCACTTTGGAGGAGAGGGATTTCTATAACCTGGGGGCCACAGGCACAAAAAGATGCTCTCAAACACTACTGCCACATGACCCTCAAAAGGGTGGCACTGTCAATAGGGTATTTCACACTGATCCTAACAGCCGGGCAGGTCTGTACTTCACTGTAACACTTACTGATTCCATAGTTAATGCTGCTTGCTCAAATATCACTCTAAGTAGGTGCTTAATCCAGTAAATCATCTGGAACAATGCAGGGTTTCCACAATCTTGTTAGCTAACCACCTCAGTTTGATGGAATGCAAATGTTCCATAGTCACTCTGGGGAGAAAAAACACAAGTGTGAAACCATGAGTATCTGTATACAACTCTTTCAAACTATGAGAAATGATCTAGAAGAAAACATATCAAAAAAGCTAAGTCCACAATTTTCAATGCAAGTACGCAATCAGTATTTATTGATTGTAATTTGTAAACTCACTTTTAGGCTCTGTCAAAACTGTCAAGTAGGATTTCCATAAATTGAAAATAAAGTTCTAGGGTGCAAGCAGGTTTGGTCATCAGTATACTGATGTCACTTGGCTCTACCTTTCCTTTCCATGTTCAGTTGCCAAGGAGGCTGTTGAAATCCTAAACCAGTACAGTGGAACCTCGGGTTGCGGACATAATCCATGACGGAGGCACGTCCGCAATCCGCAGTGTTCGCATCCTGAAGCGCCGGGTCTGCACAGGCGCAATTTGGTGCTTCTGTGCATGTGCGAAGTGTGATTTAGCACTTCTGTGCATGCGCGAGCAGCAAAACCTGGAAGTAACTCATTCCAGTACTTCCGGGTTTCCCGCAGTCCGCAATCTGAAAACAAGTAAACTGAAGCAACCATAACATGAGGTATGACCGTACCCAGTGGCAGTTCTGGGATGGATGCAGCAAACAAGCTAAAACTGAATCAGAGCAAGATGATGCTGTGGGTGGGGAGTTCCCCAGTTCCAGAAGAAAGTTTACAACTGGTTTTGGATGGACTGGTACACTCCCTGATAGAAGAAGTGTGCAGTTTGGGAGGGCTCATGAATTTGGCACTGACTGGGGAAATCCAGTAAGTATCAGTGACCAGGAGTGTTTTTGGTTTTTGTTTTATCAGCACGGGCTCGTATGCCAACTGCCCCACTAACATGAATGGGATGACTCTGCCACAGTCATCCACATTTTGGTCATATTCCAACCAGACTACTGCAATGTGTTCTATGTGGGGCTGCCTTTGGAAACTTCAGGTGGTTCAGAATGTAGCTGCCAGGGTTCCACTCTGAATGTGTGTATCTGTGTACCTATGGAACATAACTGACAAGAAAGTACTAGTGATAATTAAAATACAAGATTCTTAAAAGCTTATGTTTTCAAGAAGCTTATATTTCATTCAAACACCTCTCACAAGGAACATTGGTTATGTCTTGTGCACATCTAAGCCTTACCCCCACAATGTTTCAATTTTTAAAAATCTTACACTGCTTCCAGTCCTGTGACAAATGCCCAAAAATTGTCTAATTTTTTAATAAGAGAAACAAATAATAAATGATAAAACTTGATTTAAGATAGCATGAAATAGTTGGTGAGAAAGTTGTTCAGAAAATAGCCTTGAGAGCTGCAGTTCTCACTATGTCTCCATTTACACTTTGGTCTTGCATACCCACATATACATGGCAAATTGACTAAGGGTCAATATGCCCTTGGCCTGAAAATGGTGTATTTCAGGATTTTTAAATCAAATGCATAAATCATCAAAAAACCTACAAATACCTACTGCTCTCAGTTTAGTCCCTCTAAGAAAGAAGACGAATTTGATAATGTGAACATAATTATGATCATTTTGGAAACTTGTTAAACTTCTTAGTCAGCTACATAATGAAAAAACTGAATGGAATTTTTTTAAAAAATGACAAGTCAGCGGACTACAAGACACTTGGGACAGTTCTAGCAAGAAGTGTTGTAGTTAATTCATTGCCAGTGCTTTCATTACAAGCTTGTTTTAGTCAACAGTTTACCACTCCTAGGTAATAATATCTTCATGTGGAAACTTGGCACAGGCAACCTCAGTTGCACTGCCTTGAGGTTTACCGTTTATGGGATGTTTGAGATGCTGGTGCAGCTGTTCAGTTGACAGTTTCTCACATGCAGTACATGGTATGCACTTCAGGGCTGCCATTTATTTTGTATCCCTTTGAAGCTGGAATCGTTTTCTTAGACTTAGATGGATCATTCCAGAAGACTAAAGCATACTTTCTTAAGAAAGCACAAATATCTGCTAGCAGCAAGTTCTTCTCTGACCCATCTGGGAAATAATGTATCACCCCATTCTCAAAACGAAACATGACAATGCGTACTGTAATTCCATGTTTCTATTCTGGAAGCTGTGGAAGGGGAAACTATTAGGAGCCCTCTTTGCAAACTTTGACTTCCCCTTGGCTTCTCAACAAAGCAATCTGAAATTATTATGGGTACCTGCATGGCTTTCTACTGCCTCTTATTTGTGATTATCCCCCTACCCCTATCCCACCCCCCCAAAAAATCCCCACCAATGCCACCTGCCCACATTTACATTTAAAGACTAGCAAATGTAATATGACATAAACTTTCAGGGATTAGACTCATCAGATGCAAGTGGACTTATTCATCAGATGCAAGTGGACTTATATTCATGAACTCATATGCCATAATACGACATTTTCTGCTTTTGCTGCTACAGACTAACATGGCTAACTTTTTGTACCTATCTGTACAGGAAAACAGTCTTCCAGGTGAGCCTTTCTGACTGGAATTGGCTCTCTAGAGTCTTAGACAGATTTTCTTGTACTACATTATTCAGCCAACTGAAGATGCCAAAGATTAAAATGGGGACTTTATACATGTAAAGTATGTGCTCTTCTACCACTGCGCAACAAATCCCCTCCTTGGCCTCTACTCATCTGCCATATCCTAACTGTGCTTCCTCAGCTCTTTAAATCTAAGAAAAGCAGCTTACAGAGCCAGGCTGCATTGTCAAGAAAAGCAAGTAATTTTTTTATCCTGACCTTTAAAATGTTCTGTCTAGGAGGAGGAAACATATAGGACGGTAGTCAATGACAGACCTACTTGGAGTAATTAATTTCAATTAGTCTACTCTGAGTAGAAATTCATGAAATACAACTCATAGTCACATTGAGTTGGCACAGGAACAAATATTGGTATCAGAGTTGGAAGGGACCACAATGATAATCTAGTATAGCCCCCTGCAATGCAGGAATCTTTGACCAATGTGGGGCTCAAACCCATGACCCTGAGATTAAGAGTCTCATGCTCTTCCGACTGAGCTATATGCTTACCACATTTGGTTTATTTGAAACAAATAGAGCATGGTCCAAAATCAAGCTACACAGCAAGTCATGTTATTGCTTATTTGAGCTGTGTGGGTGCTGCACAGGGGGAATGACATAGGGACCCACACGACAGACATTCACAATTAAAACACTGTTTAAGATGCATTGTGACTTATTGTGACATGCAAACTAGGCCAGTGTAATTAAACTCCCAAACTAATGGAAAAATCAATTTATATACCTCAAAATGCAAATAGCTGATTTGGCAACAGGGGACACAAACAGTTAACCTTCATTGCATACAGCAGCCAGCTAGTGCAGTTTGGATTTAAATATCTCCACTCCTGTCTTTCTTCATTCCTTCCCCCACTTCTTCTTTTTATAAGTAAGTTTTAAGCCTGCAGCACCTAGATCCCTGATGTGCTTTAGAATATTATTTAGTTTTCTAAGTATACCCAGTAATACATAAGATACCAAGAACATAATATAGGCATTGTATCTCAGAGTACATAAGCAATCCCTATTCACTTTCCATTTGACTTTGTGGTCACTAATTGAGGATGAATCAACCTAATGATCTGGCTAGAGGTGAGGGTTTGCTACTCAAAATTACCAGTTTCACACATGTTGCTCAGTTGCAACTATTCTGTATGCAGTACAGAGATATGTTTTCTTGAACTGCCACTTATTTTGGCAAGCCCTATTTTAAGCTAGATAGTCTGAAATGATAATGTTCATATTTTAAAGTCCTACAAATACCTATGATGATGACACAGAAATGCAAGGCGTTTATATTCCTTTTAAAACATTTGCCTAATTTATAGGAGCACAGAATTTTCATTTGTGGTACAAACACTGGTTTCCACAATAAGCACAGTATACTGGAAGCTGCTTTGTATCAGAGATCAGAATACTTCCATCTATCCCAGTATTATCTCCCTTGACTCACAGCAGCTCTCTGGGGCCTCAGGCATTCTCATCACCTGCTACCTGATCCTTTTAACTGGAGATGCCAGTTTCTGCATGCAAAACATGTGTTCCATGTGGTCTATGGCTCCTTTCCCAAAATGCTGCCTGAGCTTTAACAGAACACACAATCCTGAAGAACAAAGAGTCCTCATTTTTATGTCACCTTAAAAATATTTGTCTCAATAATAATAATTTTATTATTTATACCCTACCCATGTGACTGGGTTTCCCCATCAGCATTAGAAGACAGTAACTTGCAATTTCGAAATGACTTCCACCTAAATGCAACTATGTTTTCTACACACTATTATTCTCTGCACAACTTGTTTTTATATACCTAGCAATGTAAGAAGCACCAGAATGAACTAGGTCTAGCTATGTTAGATACAAGTTTTTGATGTGTGTGTGTGTGTCAATGTATTCAAATATGGCAAAAACAAATCTTGATCTCAGTCCCGACAAAAAAGTCAAAATGCCTTGCTTCCCCGCCTCTGCTTTTTGTTTACAGAAGTCACCACTGAGCTGGCACAGACAGGCAAGTTTCAAAGTGCTAGCAACGATGGCCCACAGTGTTGTTTACTAGGACGCAGTAGGAGAAAAGAACAGAGCTTCTCAAGGTTAGCCGCTGTCTAACCAGTGTCCTCACACTGGAGACAAAGAGAGAACTCAGACGGCGGAGCATTTTGACCTTTCACTTGACTCCTGAAAAAAAAAAAAAAAAAAGCAGTGCCTATTTTGTAACCCAAGGAGCGGCCAGATTTAGGCCTAACCCTGGAAATCAGACTTTTCTGCCTACCCTGTGCCCTTTTTCCCCCGACAACGCGATGGCGGATTGCGATTACTCAAGGGGAGGGGCGGAGGGCACTGCACATGCTCAGAGGCACCCTCGCCCCCATTTCTTTCTTTTTTTACTGTTAGCGCTACAGTGCTACATGCTCCCAGGTTGGAGTGTGCCTCGGATCAAGGCCCGCTTTTAGGAAAAGCGGAGGGAAAACAGCAGTGCTCTCAACGAACCGTTGGGACTAAGCGGCACTCGGAGCTCCGGGGCAGCGGCCACCGCCAAGCCACTCGCTCCCACCCCCAGCCGCACCGGGCCGGGACTGGCGGGTCCCCTCAGGCGCCTGTGTGGGCCTCCTCAAGTCCGGACGGCCAACTTCTCCCTCAGCCCCCTCCGAAGCCGGTTCAAAAGCCCCTCCCGTACCAAGCGCCGCGCGAAGGGCCAAAACCGCAGCACGAACGGAGAGGGCGCCGCTCAGACTCACCGCCTCGCCCTGCCGGTAATACTCCTTTCTCAGTCACCTCAGCAGCCGCCAAGTCCCGGCAGTTCATTCCCACACACGCTCCTCATCTCTCCCCCGCCCGTCTCCTTCAACAACCAATCCTCCAGCTGCACCGGCTACAGCTCTTGGCCAATCATCGTTTGCCGTTGCGGGAGGCGAGGCTTCAGCTCCCGCCTTATCCGGGTCACAAGACGTTAGTCTACCATCGAGACGGAAAAGAAGATGGGTTACTTGGTTTGCGGACACGCTGGGAAATTCTTGCTCTTCGCGTGAACAGTGCTGAAGGATCGCGCGAGAGCGCCATCTGCCGATGCGGAGCGCTCGGTACAACAGCCAATGATTACTTAGCAGAGCGTAGTAAAGCTGTACAACTGTTGTTTCTTTTCTCGTCCGGACTAGGTCCCTGTCCGCTACGACGGTAGCATTTCGCAACTCGCTTTTATCGGTACTGTCGTTATCAAAAGGGCTGCAATATGCAAATTAAAAATTATTTGAGGACTGCAGTAGCCCTGTGCAATAATATGGCTTGATACGCTGTCAAGCGTTTGTTTTAAATACGTAGTTGTTTAGATTTTATATTATATATTTGTATTGCATTTTATGTCTTGTAAGCTGCCTTGTGAACAGCCTAAACATGCCTAAGTCTAAGGTATAAGACAGCTTCCTAAGTTCCTACTACTGTACTTTGATGAGGCTTACTCCCAAGTATGTTTAGGCTTGGGTTCTTATCCTATACCAGGGGTGGCCAACTCCCCAAAGACTGCACTCTACTTACAGAGTTAAAGCTTAGATCGTAGAATTGTTGAGTTGGAAGAGAGCCAGAGGATCATCTAGTGTGCAATGCAGGAATATGCAGCTGTCCCATATGGGGATCAAACCTGCAACCTTGGCATTATCAGCACCATGATGTAACCAACTGAGCTATCCAGGTATCTACCTCCTTTTTAAAATGTATTTTATTACTATTATTTGTATTTTTAAAGATTGCAGTGTGTTTGCAGTAAGCAATAACTTTGCAATACAGTAACGAAAATTCCCAACTAAAAACTTTACAGTAAACTGAAAACAACGTATGGCTGTGTTGTCATTATACTTCCTATTTCAATACATCAAGAAAAAGCCCATTTCTCAATAAATTTATGGGGAGTTAAATACCACTGATAAAACGTCTTATAAGTATGGAAATTGATAAAATGCATGTTGCTACAGAAGAATGCATCCTAGTCAAGACACCGCATAGTCTTCCTTTGATGTGGTCCAGCTTTAGATGGAGTCCAACAGGGTGGCAACAGCTTTGCCACAATGCCCCTTGGTCCTGACTGATTTGTTAAAGTCTTATGGCAAAAAAACTCAAGACTTAGGAAGTCTGCCTGATTTCTATCAGTTAAGATAGCTGATAGCATGGAATGCTGTTCATGTTGTCAGTTTGAAAATAAGGAAGATGGAAAGCAGGGGAAGAGAGGGAATTGACTTGCTCTCCCCCCTCTCCCTGGAATAATTTAAGGGGTGTTTCAAGACAATACCATTTTTCTTTCCCACTCTCCAGAACTGGATACCTCCCCTCTTATTTCATATAGGGACCCATGTTAGGAGCTAGGACCCCTCTATTGCTATATGTACTGTATAGTACAGCAAGGGGGAAACTTCAGAGCCTTCTCCTCCCACCCCTCAATTCTTCCTGCTCTAACCTAAGAGCACTCCTGTGGCGCAGATCCCATTTGTAATTGTTTATCTGTTGAAGTTTTACCCTGCCTTTACTCCAGGGAGCTAAGGGTAGCGAACAGGGTCACCCCACGCTCCATTTTTTAATGTTTATTTTTGGTTTTTACGAGTGGAAAAAAAGGTTTTATTCATAAAGTACTCCAAAATTCGTTTATTTTTCAGACTCACGGCATGCTGGTGAAAGAGGAAATTAAGGCTGCTATCCAAGCCCCACATGCCCAGGAGTAAGCCCCATTCAATTCAATACGACGTACTCCTGAGTAGAACTGGCTAATAAGGCTGCCTGCATTCCCAAACTAGAGATGAAGAGCCATTCAACGCAGCGGGGCTTACTTCAGAATAAACATACGCGGGACTGCGCTGCAACACTTCCTTTTCAACCTGCGGTAGCAAACCCCCGAGGCAACACCCACAAATACATCGCGCTGAACAGGAGCGGGACTCGCTTCCCATAAGCGCTCACACAATCGCTCTGTTTATCCTTTTCGCCTACAACCCCGCTCGCGCCATACTCTCGCGTGACAGCGAAAGGTCTCCCTGGGACTTGTAGTTTCTTAGGTCCACCTAAAAAAAAAAAAAAGCTTCACCGGCTCCAACCCACAATGCCGCGGAAGTCCAGCCAGCCGCATTTCACCAATTAGAGACGCGCGTAACAAGGCGAGCCGCGACTGGCCAGGAGGTGCTTTCGGCTGCAGCCAATGGGGTCCCCCGGATCGCCGAGGTGCCGGAGACCTGTGAGCGCCCGCCTGGCTGGGTGAATGTTGTCTCCGGGGGTAGAAGGTTCCAATCCTGCTGACCTCTGGCCGGGCGCCCCGGGGTGCAAAGCGCCTTCTCCCCGCCCGGCCTCCTTTCGCACGAGGGCGGCCTCCGCGGCAGCAGATACGTGACCTGGACCGTTCCTTCTTTCTGGCGGGGCGGGAGCAAGAAAGCGCCTCCCCTTTCGCATCCTATGAAAGTGAGGGCGGGGAATGGGGGACCTTCGGAGTGGGGAGTCGGTGGGGAGAAGGAGGCTGGTGAGGGTTAAGGGGTATTAGGACCCTGAAGGCAGGGGAAGCCAGACCAAGGAGAGTGACCCCGGGCAGGGTAACATGGAGTCCCCTGACCTCTTCCCATCACAAGCTCTTATTTTAAATCACCAAAACATCGGGGGTTTCTAATGGCTGCCTTTCTCTCACAGTATCAGCTTATGTATGTTTACTCTGAATTAAGCCCAATTTCGTTTAGTGGGGCTTAGTCCCTGCTAGCCTAAAGTGTGGTACTATGTGGGTCTACTCAGATGGAAATTCCATTGGGTTCAATGGGTAGTCCTCCCAGGTAACTGGGGAAATGATTGCAGCAGAAGCTGATTTCAGTTATCTGGCCCTGGGGAAGGGGAGGAGGTTGAAGCGCTGGCGCATAAGGTAGCCATCCCTTGTGTACTGAACTTCTGATATTTTTGCGATACAAACCAGTACGTGAAATAGTACAAATGACAAACATAGCACCTTGGATGTCCACATCTGGGAATAAGTTCCATCGCAGTGAGCTAGATTTACTTTTTGGCTGACTATTTGGTTAATGGTTGTTTCATTTTAGAAAAGCCTTGCTGCAGCATCTAAGACTTGGTGTTTGAATATAGCCACAGTGCTATATGGTGAGTTGCTTTTGTTTTTGAAAAGAGAAACAAAAGTGATTTCTTTGGGTCTTGATATTTTTTATCAGACTGCATATGCTTGCAAGTAAGTCCTATTGAAACAAGTAGGACTTCTAAGAAGGCATGCATACACCTGGCAGAGTTTGAATATGAACTTGTGCATGCTTACCAGGGAGCAAGCCCTACTGGCGGAGTGGGATTTATGAATAAACATGCATATAGGATTGTGCTGTGCACTGAAGTAAGTAAAAAACAACAACAGTGAAATTGATGAGGCATATTTGTTGTAATGAATCACATATAATTCTTAATATGAGCATGTCAGTCTCTGGCTCAGGTTGTGGTCAGAAGCTGTATCAAGTTTCTTTGGTGATATTTGTGTAATTCTGAATCAGTAAATAGCACAAATATTTGTCTGTGGCCCTAAGGACCATCAAGTTCAGTAAAAGCCACATACAGTATTTAGGGTTGATCCTAAGCACAGCTTTTGAAGTTAGCTTCATGGAAACAAATATCCTGATTTCCAGACCAGTTTAATTTCTCAATACTTTATTCATGGTGGAGTTAGCTCATATTTTTAGCTCAGTGGTTTTCAAATTCCACCTTCAAGGAGCCCTTTCTGCATTGCTTTGTCTGCTGCAGAACTTGAGGGTGTCCACCCTCAAGAACCTTGTGCATTCAGAATATTCTGGACCATGTTTACTAAGGTGAACAGACATTTCATAGAGAACACCGGCCATATTGGTCCTCATTGTTGCTGCATGTGAGCTGTGAGTGCACCCTGGATTATACTCAACAATGTCTTCATACTAGGCAGGGAGAAATAGGCAAGCTGTCTGTCTAGGAAGCTTGGGTTGATGTCAACATTAGCCATACTTAGAGTAGACTCATTCAAATCATTGGATATCATTAACAAGTCTGTTTCAGTGGGTTTACTCTGAGTATGACTTGGTTGGATTCAATCCCTTGACTGTCATCATGGCTCTTTCAATTGAGGAACCTATGATAAGCATATGAGGATTCTCAGGAGCAAAGTTTGAAAACTGCTATTATAATAATCTAGTTACTGAATTTAGGTTTCGGCAGTGCTTTTGTTTTGTTTTGCCAGGGGTGGCATGCAGCAGTTGAGAAGGTTAACTTTCCACTACTCATGCCATGCTTCCTTTATTCAGATGATAATTCCAATGCACAATTTTGGAATATAGATCCTTATGGAGATTGTATACCTTCATATTCCATCCAGCATTGCAACTGATAAATACATAAGCTGCGTGAAGCTCTTTGGGCACTGGTCAAGACCTGAACAACCACATGTCTTCATTTGCTTACCCAAGAGAATTCTGTTCTGTTTACTGTATAATAGTCCCTTTAGGCACTTTTGAAAGCTGTATGTGAAATGTTATGTTCACAATGCATGGAAGCCCTTGTTATATCTAAAATAGCATTTTGGATTCTGACTGAAGCCTTCACAATATTAAAAATTTGGGGCCAGTTCTCACTATGTTTTTGTGCTTTGTGTGTATGTGAAGGTGAAATGCAAATGCTTTAGTAATTGTTTCACCCACCTATCCCATTTACTTGCTTTTGGGGTAAAGCTGGGAGTCCTTGCATAGTGGGATGGGCCAAAGGGTTGAGCATTGTCAAGCTTTACATATCTTTATATGTACAAGATGGTGATAACTGTGGATTAGGAATAATTCTTGCCCAGAATAGCTAACTTCTGATGTTGATAGCTGAAATAGCGATAAGATGTGCTATTTATTAGATTCTTTGACGCTGTCTGATTTTGGTGAAAGGAAATGGGAACTTTGAGTGCATTAAAATTTAAAACAATACATACTATGTCTTAGGTTTGCATTTTTTTAAATTTTGAATAGTGATCTGAGCAGCATGTGCTGACTAGTGTCTACATGTAGTCTTTTAAAGACTCCTAAAGAATTACTTAAGGAAATATAATTTGAACCACACCAAGCTAATGACAGTGGCCATTAACTCCACAATATTTCTAATAACATTTCTTTTCCAGCAGAATTTTATGTATGACAAGCAAAAATGAATAGCAGCATGAGTGAAGAGCCTGATGCATTATCTGTAGTTAATCAGCTGAGGGACCTTGCAGCTGATCCCCTAAACAGAAGAGCAATTGTCCAGGATCAGGGATGTCTACCAGGCCTTATTTTATTTTTGGATCATCCCAATCCCCCAGTTGTCCATTCAGCCCTACTGGTAAGTATCATCTGTTTCCTAATTGTGCAACTTTTTTCCTATGCATTCTGTAGCATGACTATGTGATTGGCACTCTAAATTTCAGGATTTAATATTAAATAAGCACTCATTGGCTGTTTCAACCATATTTTACACCAGTGTGTTTCCATAAAATATCTTAAAACAAAACATTTTAGAAAATTTTACTGAAGAAGAAAAGATGTATTGTAATAGCACAGATTCTTAGCCAGAGAGGATCACCTAAAAATGACAATCCCAGATGCAGCAAAACTGAAATGCAGTTTATGCTCTTGTCACTCTGGTACATTCTGAGAAACTATGGCATTGAAGTGGAGGATTTCTTTAAAAAGAAAGAAATTTATTGATGCAAATTTGAATGATACCAAAGTTTAGCAATGTATATCAAATATGAGAGTTCAGGAGTAGTGTTAATTCTGTTTGATGCCAGGTCACGCCCCCACCCCAAGGTAAAAGTAGTCATAGTTCTCATCTTCCCACTCTCCAAATCAGAATCTAGTCCTACTGAAATAAATGGGCCTTACTCCCAGGTAAATGTATAAAGTGTAAGTTGGCAGTCTAAATTAATAATGAAACATAACAGAAATACTCTTCAGCATGTATTAGGGCAATGGACATGCTGTATCAGAGCTGTTAGGAACTAAGCAAACATTAATGTTGGCACAAGACCAATTACACAACACAATGACAACTGGTTCAAGGTCCTCTTGTTTCTGAATGTCACTTAATCGTGACACATGCAGTCTTAGAGCTCAGAGAAAATATGATGCTAAGTAGAACAATGAAAAACCCAAATTGTTTGTATGATAACAATTTACCTCCCAAAAGCAAACACCCATATACATACAACATTTGTCAACTAAACTTATCCTTCTCCAACTGAACAAGTTGACGGGCTTGCTCTTAAAAGTCTATTCATCTTAAAGATACCGTAACATCTATCAGCTTGGGATGTATGTGGAAAAAGGGTTGCAGAATAGGAGAGAGGAGGAGGCATGGAAATGATCTGTGTCAAGGAAGAGTTGAGAAAAGGAGGAGGGTGAGGAAAAAGGAGTGAAGGTGAAAATGGGTGTAAAGGTGGTTGAAAAAAGGAGGGGTAAGAGGCATGGGTTTTCCCAGTAGTGATGTATGGAAGTGAGAGCTGGACCATAAAGAAGGCTGATCGCCGAAGAATTGATGCTTTTGAATTATGGTGCTGGGGGAGACTCTTGAGAGTCCCATGGACTGCAAGAAGATCAAACCTATCCATTCTGAAGGAAATCAGCCCTGAGTGCTCACTAGAAGGACAGATCGTGAAGCTGAGGCTCCAATACTTTGGCCACCTCATGAGAAGAGAAGACTCCCTGGAAAAGACCCTGATGTTGGGAAAGATGGAGGGCACAAGGAGAAGGGGACGACAGAGGACGAGATGGTTGGACAGTGTTCTCGAAGCTACCAGCATGAGTTTGACCAAACTGCGGGAGGCAGTGGAAGACAGGAGTGCCTGGTGTGCTCTGGTCCATGGGGTCACGAAGAGTCGGACACGGCTAAACGACTAAACAACAACAACAACAAGAGGCATGGGAATGGAGCTGAAGATGAAAGGGGATGGAAGGTCTAAAGAATAGGAGGGGATTGTGAAAAGGGTGCTTTGTAGGTGCAATATGTGGAAGGAGGAAGGTGCACAAAGTTACCGTGAAGGTGTGCAAGGGGGAATTGCGCAAAAGGAGGGGGAGGAGGCAAGGACATGGGGTGAATGTGAAAATTGGTGTAAAGCAGGACTGCAGAATGAGAGAGAAGTGGCTTCAGAAATGAGGTGAAGGTGAAAGCGAGCTTAGTAGTTGCATAGTTGGGATGGGGGAACTGGTAGGTAGGTTGATGAGAGGAGGAAGCAGGAGTGCAGCCCCTAGTATTATACATATATAACACAAAACACTTCTTCAGCAGCAACAATGCAAATACAATGCTTTGAACAGCTGCACATTTAACATTCATATTTTGAGTTATCCCATTATACACAACTTGCTGGAAATGTTAACTTAGTTTTATATGATACTATATTTGCTGATAGACAACTGAAAGAATCAGTTCTCTTAATTCAATATTTAGTCAAAATCATATTTATATAATTACTGGGATTTTTCTAGACAAGAATATTTTGGGGTGCAGCTTATTAAACTAAAATTGCATATGTTCTAACCATTACATAAAATCTCTTCAAAATTGATATTGTTTATTTTTGAGAGATGTATAAAAGAAAAATTAGAAACACTAGCATTATTCTATTAGATTACTTTAACTTGCCCTTTCTTACAGGCTCTCCGCTATTTGGCGGAATGTCGTGCCAACAGAGAAAAGATGAAAAGTGAACTAGGTATGATGCTGAGCTTACAAACCGTCGTGCAAAAGTAAGTATAGTGTGCTATCTATAGTAAAGGTACATGATTTATAATAGAATCCTAGAACTGTAGAGTTGGAAGGGACCCCAAGAGTCTTCTGGTCTAAGCCCCTGCAATACAGAAATCTCATCTAGAGCATCCATGACATCCAACATTTGCTTTAAAATCTTCCAATGAAGGGTGGAGTATGTACGTATTTCCTTCCTACCACCACCTTCTGAGGGAGTCTGTACCCCCTTACAAACTGTCAGATTATTGCGGTATATATTTTGTTTCTGTCTTAAAATTGTTTTAAGCATAAGGGACCTGGGAATTAGATTGCAAAGGTGGCTTCCTTGTGTAGGTTCAAGCAGATCCCTCTCATAATCTCCAATACATGAATTCCTGGCTTTGCATGTAACATTCAGTAGTTCTTGATACTCAGTGGTTAGTTAATGAAAGCAAAAATCCAATTACTTGGCTCGAAGCATTCTATTCCAAGATAGTATGCCTCTTCCAGAGTCTCATACTGAACTACTTGAACTAAACCCATCTATTCACACCCCCCCAATTTATTATTTGCCTAAAACGATTAGCTCAGTAACTATGTATTTAATTGCACAGGAGTCCCTTTCAAGTATGATAAGATGCACACAATCCTGTAAACCAAGCCACTGCCTCAGTTTTGATTTAAGACAATTTTACTTGCTTGTACTTCTCACAAATAATTAACCATGGTTAGAAGGTCACAAGTAGCCTTCTAAAATTGGACCCTTTGTTATGACACCTTCCCCATAAAAGGATATTTGAAGAAAAAGATGCCCTCTCTGACACTATAAACAGGATTATATGGTATACTTTTAAATGGGCTGTGAACATTTTATACACTTAGCCGAAAGATAAATTATTCATGCACACTAAGAGTATCGTGCAGAGTTTGGGAATGCAGTGTTGGATGAATTGCAAGACGTAATAAAAGGTAATAACGCCATCTAGTGTGTCAAATTAGAACAGACCAAAATAATTCTACTTGATCAGAAGATACACCTTGTTTTGTTATATGTTTTGTCAGAATTATAATTGTTGGTCGGAAGGAAATACATACATACATACTACAAATTTTCAAAATTGAAAATATTTCAGGAATTCAGAGTTCAGTAAGCATTTTGCAAAACAACTTAAACATCAACTTTTGTTTTGTGATCTTATACAAATATTATGTTCTGCAATCATGCTAAACATTAAATCTTCAAAACTGGTTAGGGGCTCATCTATAGCTGTACCAAAACGCTCCCTGAATATCATTGTCCCATTCACAACCTGCAAATTTGGGTGCCATTTCTCCACTTTCCAGAGGGGAGGGTATGTGCTGAAATTCACTCTTTGCTTTAAGCAGTCATGTCACTCCATTCTTCTTTTTTTAGTGGAAACCATTATTCCCCCCTCCCCCAAGTACCTTCAAATAATAATTTTGGGCTTCATTGCATAGAATTGGAAATAGGTGGTGATGATGGAACAAGCAGTATTTTAAAGCATCCATTAAACTTGATAGCTGGGCATCGTCTGAATTCTGAGATGTTAGAAATGCTGTAGTCTTCCGTGCAAATCGAAAAGCTATGAAGGGGAAATGCTGAAACAGGCTCTTGTCTGATATGCCGTCCGTTCTTGACAGCTTGCTGGAATAAAAAGCAAAGATTGCTCAAGCTGCTGTTTTTAAAGGGGGCAGCATATTTTAATTTGACGTTAGTGTATGTGAAAGATGCCAGACTGACAGTATTCCAGGCTGAGGTCAGTCCCTACAGAAGGGAAATAGCCAGACTGGCAGTGGACTTGCTTCTTTTCCTTTTACTCCTTTGACTCAAAGGGTGTTTTTGCAGTTACCCAAAGGAGAGCAATGTTGCTTGGTCCCTTGGTCCCTCTGTTGTCAGCTGATGCAGAAAAGTTGCTTGTGTCACGAAATACTTCCCCCCCCCCCACTCGTCATATTTTCAGTAGATTAAAATGCAAAACCCATTGCTTTCTGATCAAATAAAGAACCACCCCACTTCTCTGAGCAAGAAATAAAATCCTAGTTGGGGCAATGCAGATAAGTTCCGTTGGTTTTCTGTTGGTCTAATGGTGCTGTTGGACGGCATTCTGTCAAAAGTAAGTGGCTGCTGTTCACTCTTATTGTGAAATGCAGAGTATCTGTGGGGAAAAGACAACAAGGAGATCCATGGTTTGAGACAGGAGAACGAGAATGCTGGATGGATGTTATAGGCAGAAGAGGGAGAGCAAGAGGAATATTGGAGAGAGGAGAGTTCCAGAGAAAACTTTGCAGGGAGCAGTGTTGAGGTGAAGAAGCCCAGCTCAATAGAACTCCTAGTCAGCTAAGGCTCTCTGCACAGTGTGGGCAAGAAACCTCAATGGGAATTAAGGCGGTGCATACAGTTTTGATAGTCAGATGAAAACTTTTCATATTGGGGCATTAGAAAGGGTCATGCAGACAAGGTATGGAAACCATGGATGTCTGCCTGGTTTTCATGTTGTTTGGGGGGAGGGTTGTGTTGGCGGTGTGTGTTTCTGTTGCTGCTGTTGGTTTTTTTGTATCTTTATATTTTATTGTGATTTATGTGGAAATTGTTCAGTTTGGTTGTGTATTTAATGTTTTATTTACTGTTTATAAATACTTTAGTTACGTTGCAGTTATGTGTTTTTTAATGTTGTAAACCACCTTGAGGGGGGTTGAACTGTGGAAAGGCGGCATCCAAATAAAATTATGTATGTATGTATGGTTCCTAATTCAGCTAAAGATAACCAGACAGCATAAGAGGAAGTTAATGCATCACTTAGCTTCATATTGAGAACCTGCATTTTGGAAATTTATAAAACCAGTACTGTACTGCTGAGGCAAAGGGTGTTGGGATTGTTATGTGGGTGCCTTCCTTCAAGGTTTTTCTTTTCTTTTTTTAATTCCTCTTGTGTGGTTTGAATTGTCTGTGGGCAATTTTTGGTGAGAGGAAGGAGTACCAGGTGCAGGGGGGTGCAGTTCATCTGTGTGACTGATGGGTGACCACCTCCCTTGTTATTTATACTGCTCTGTCAGTGAATGGTTTCATTGTCTCCCTAGTTTTTGCAGTACACTTTTGTGTAGTGGAAGGACTCGACTGGTGAAAGTGGTTGGTGACTGAGTGTGAAGTATTGGAATCACTGAGTGGATGGCGTGTTTGTGCATATTGGTGGGTATGAATGAGGTGTGGGTGTAGGTTGGGACAAGTGATACTGAATAAGTAGTAGGTATCATTGATTTGTGTAGATGTAAGGCAACACAGCTCCTGTCAACCTAGCAGTTTGAAAGCACCCCAAAAAGTGCATGTAAATAAATAGGTACTGCTCTGGTGGAAAGGTAAACGGCGTTTCTGTGCGCTGCTCTGGTTTCGGTGTTCTGTTGCACCAGAATATTTAGTCATGCTGACCACATGACCCAGAAAAACTGTCTGCAGACAAACGCCGGCTCCCTTGGCCTGTAAAGTGAGATGAGCGCTGCGACCCCAAGAGCCGTCTGCGACTGGACTTAACTGTCAGGGGTCCTTTACCTTTAAGGCAATACTTGAGTGTGATGTGTAGTATTTGGTGAGTCAGGATGTGGCTTGGTAAGAGGAAGGGGGAAGGGATCCATGACTCTAAAGGTGTTTCAGATATGGTGCCATGTTTTTGTTCTTTCAGATTTTATTATTTTATTGCATTGCATTGTACCCTAATTTCTGTGTTATATATATATCATGTTATTTGCAAATTGCTTAGAGACTGTATTAAGCTGTTGAAATATATTTAACAAAACTAAAATACGAAGGATTGTAAAGCAAAATCCATACAAACCTCAGTTTGCTTTGCCTTAGGACCACCACACCAGGAGAGACAAAATTCTTGGCTTCTGAAATCTATGATATTCTTCAGTCTTCCACAATGTCCGACGTTGACAATGTGAACGAGATGAATTCACGGCGCCGGAAAGCTCAGTTTTTTCTGGGAAGTACAAATAAACGTGCTAAAACAGTCGTGTTACACATAGATGGCCTTGATGATTCGGTAAGAAAAGGGTGTTTTGGGGCATACAATGCACACTTATGTATCAAGGTGTGTGAAGGGCACCTTGTTTTCTGTAAGCATTCCTTGAGTTTACAGCTTAGACTGCTCTGTACTAAATGCCATAAACATAATAACATTTATGAAGTCTGTACCAATCTCTTAGATGTTGGTGACTTGTAGGAGTTGATCTTAGTAGAATTTACAGTGGTACCTCGTAAGACGAATGCCTCGCAAGACGAAAAACGTGCAAGACGAAAGAGTTTTCCGTTTTTTTAGTTGTTCCGCAAGACGAATTTCCCTATGGGCTTGCTTCGCAAGACGAAATGTCTTGCGAGTTCTTGCGAGTTTGTTTCCTTTTTCTTAAAGCCGCTAAGCCGTTAATAGCCGCTAAGCCGTTAATAGCCGCTAAGCCGCTAATAGCCGTGCTTCGCGAGACGAAAAAACTGCAAGACGAAGAGACTCACGGAACAGATTAATTTCGTCTTGCAAGGCACCACTGTACTATGCATCAGAATTTACTGATGCAAAACGTTAAATACCCCCAAGAAGCTGACAGTAGAAAGATCACATTAAATAATTGATTGCATTAAGTTTGGACATCAGAACATCACAAGCTGCCTTCTTCTGAGTCAGATCATTGGTCCCTCTAGTGATACTTTATACCGGAAAAGGTTGATCAACCTAGCCATCAGATGAATGGTAATTTCCCCCCGGTGTTTTTTCTTCTTCACATCATGAGACATTCATAACAATTTATCAACTTCCCATTGTTCAGGCCTAAGGAAATGTTGAATTTTCTTAGCCTGCTCTTCCTAACATCTTTTCTCATTGCCTGAGATTTCTCTTGGCTATGGGATAACTGTTGTAATAATGAGGTCTCAGTGGATTCTCCATGCAATGTCAGAATAACTTCTATAAATTTATCCTCCATTCCCCTGTAGATAACACCCCAGGGTCATGTTTGCCTTTTTATGGCTGCCAAGCAGCATGCAAGGCTGTTTGAGCATGTTATCCACAAGTGCCCTCAGGTCTCTGTTTCAGTTTTGTAGCCTTTTAAATTATCAAACCTGATCTTCTGCTGCTCTGGCTTACATTTGTTTGGGGGTGGGGGGCCTAAGTAAGCCTTTTAAGAGAACCAGGTCTGTATATATATCCCATCTTCTTTAATAAAGTCAGTGGCTGTTAATCGGATGAATAATGAGCATATGCATACCCCTCCTTTCCCAGAGTTACCTTCCTCCTCTTCTTGCCACCGCCATTTTGCTCTCTCCTTATATTTCTCTCTCCCCTCCTCTGCCCGACCCGCTTCTTTAAGCCAGGTTTAATCAGTTCCAGTAGTCTTGTCCTTATTATGTTTACTGACTTGATAGCTCATTTGTTTGCTCATCACTGTCTCTAAAGCTTCTCTAAAAGCCAGAAAAATGCTGCCTGTTTCTATTTTGCCTGCCAATTTAAATACACGTTACCACCGTAAATGGTCTGTGGTCAGCATATCTCAAAGCTGCCTGTATTGCTCTCCTAAAACAATGCTAATGCAGATCCTTGCAGTTTTACTCCTCTCTGTTGAGGTAAACCTGCTTGTTTCTAGTAGCCAGCATGCGGTAAGAAGTGTAGACATACTTAATTTGGATGGCCTGGCAGCATATTCCTTCAAGAGCAAAAAGGGGCAAATGTGTATTAAAGTTTATTTGGTTTTTTAAATTGTCCTCAAAACCTTCTCTGCTCTTAGGGAGATTTTTACTTGCTTTTTAGTTTGTGCATAGCATGCCATTTCAGTCTACAAAAGGCAATGAAAAACACTGTTTGTAAATCATTTTGACCTCCAAGTGCTATCTTAAACTATAGTCAGCACTTGCAGCAATTCTGATTTTCAGGGAGATGCTTCTAACATGGGCACCTACATTCATCCGTGAAATGTAAGCTATCTTCAAGTGTAGAAATAATAATAATAACAACAGCAACAACAACAACTGGGATAATCATGTTCTTTTTGCCTCTTTTTCTTAAGATTTTAGGCAGTTAAAAAACCCCAGAAGATTAAACAAGCAAGCAACTGCAAACCCTAAAGGACAATAATAACTGAACAGCTGTACTTTGTTTTTCACATAAATGTCCTCTCTTGTGAAATCTTATGTAATTACTATCTAAAGCTCTATGTATATCCCAGCAATATACTTTAGTGGGCATCATGAACATTTTGTCACTACTCCTGCTTGCCCTGTCATCTCATAATCACCACTATCATTTGTTTGTATGCTGCCTTTCCATACTTAAAACCATGGTCAAGGCAGCTCACAACGTGAAAAGATTTGCATAATTACAAGCATAACAAAAATAATCCAACAATAAATTAAAGGCATCAAATAGTGCACAGCCATAATTGAACCATTTCCACATAAATCATTATAAAATGTAAAAATTAATTAATATAATTTCAATAACAGTCACAAACCCTAAACAATACTGCTGTGTGTGTGTGTGTGTGTGTGTGTGTGTGTGTGTGTAGGACTAGGACTGTTCTTTCTCATAAATACAGATTTCCAATGCATAGTCAGGTGTATCTGCATGTTACTCTTGAGGCAGAAACCCAGATAAAATTCAGCAGTTTGACTTAATCTTGCCAAACATGAACTTGTTGGATTTTAGTTCATTTTTCTTCCAGCTTTTCTGAATATTGACTAAAAGCTTTGGGCCTCCCTATAGAGGATGAACTTGGAGTTGGTTATCTATGCCCTAGTTACACCTCGGGGGCTAGGTCACTGTAATGATGCTCTCTGTATGGGGCTGCTTTGAAGCAAAAAACACAACTTGAAAATTGGAGCACATTTGACTAATCTTATTTCACCTGTGTTGGCCTGATGTACATGCTGAAGTTTTACATATTGTTTCAACGAGTGTATTCTCTGGTTCAGTGGTAGAACACCTGTTTCCCATGTAGAAGATCTCAGCTGCAGCCTCTGGCATGTCCAGGTAGGGCTGGGAATGCGTTTTGCCTGAAACCCTTGGGAGCCACTGACTCTCAGTCTAGATAATACTGAGCTAGCAGATGCACCAATGGTATGACTCTGTTTGAGGCATCTTCCTATGTTCCACTGTGGTTTCCAGTTCTGGTTTTGCAGACAGTTACTGATACTGGTTTTTACAAACCACAGCTTTTTCCATATGAATGTAGCATCAGACTGTTTGCCAAGCACCAGAATGTATAGGGCAGAATTGGTGATTTATAGCGAGAATAGCTAAACCTGAAAGTTGCTCATGTAATGTCAGACCATAGTTTGATACAGTGGTGCCCCGCAAGACGAATGCCTTGCAAGACGGAAAACCCGCTAGACGAAAGGGTTTTCCGTTTTTGAGCTGCTTCGCAAGACGATTTTCCCTATGGGCTTGCTTTGCAGGATGAAAACGTCTTGTGAGTGTTCTGATTTTTCCCCGCTTCCCCCCTTTTTCTAAGCCGCTAATAGCCTTTTAGCCGCTAATCCGCTAAGCCTTTAATAGCCGCTAAGCCTTTAATAGCCGCTAAACCGCTAATAGCGCAAATCCGCTAAGAGGGTTGCTTCACAAGACGAAAAAACCGCTAGATGAAGAGACTCGCGGAACGGATTAATTTCGTCTTGCGAGGCACCACTGTACTACTTATGAATGAGTCTCATATTTGTGTGCTCCCCATGTCTTGTGTTGTTTGCGAGGAGACTGGGAGTTCCCCATAAGGTATGGACTTGGATTTGTACTTTGGCTAAACTTCAGACTGGGCTCTGAAACCATGGTTTGATGCTTTCTTGCTCTTAAGGAACCTGCATCCCCAAATTTGGATGCAATGGGAAACTGGTGGCTATGCAAAATAAGAGGAGGAGTGTATGAGTCTGAGGCCTGTGTAGGCTTGTTAACATGGCAAAACACCATGGCTTCCTGTTACATCTGAGCCAATCTGCTGCCTTAGCCATAAACCCTGGGTATGGGGAGCTAGGCTTGAGGAGGGAGTTAAGAATGCAGTGCCGGTTGAGAAGATCGTGTTCGTGTCGTAAGACACCAAGCAAGCAGCTCGTATACATGATTATGTAGGCCAGGCTGTGTTTCACACTGCACTTGTGGTAGTTCTAGGAGGCCACTTATTTGTATGCTGATGTCTTTGAGACACTCAGTAAATGCACGGAAGCACGCTGAGCTAACGTAGAGCAGGTGCAACTAGCACAGGTCAGTGTCGTGTTGTTGCACAGTAGGCCCTGTCACTTGCTTTAAATGTAAGCGTTCACTTGTGTGTTTTGTGAGCGGACATTTTCCTTTGCAATCAGAGTTCAGTTTGTGCAGTGCAGTGATGTCCATGAGCTGCCACAGATGAGGTAGCTGAAGGATACAACAGCTGCTTTGATGCATTCAGTCAGTATGGATACAAGGTGTCTGATAAATAGCAACTTAAACACTAACTGCTCATCAATGAGCATTGCAGTCAGTCAGAACTTAACCACAGGGGACTGTTTAGCTGATCATACGGAGAAAAGCTTGCTTTGCTTTTCAGCACTTTCCCCTCATTATTCACAGTTGATTCCATTCTGGTTTGTCGTCAAAATGTAGGCAGGAATGTTGTTTTTAAATTCTCTTATGGCTAAATTCAGAGCCATTCCTTCTCCTCTTTTAATATATATATATATATATATATATATATATATATATATATATATATATATATATATATATTGAAAAGCATCATTCTGCTTCAATTCATGTGTCTTGTTTCTTAACTGTGTTTAACGTACCGAATTATTTATTAGGTGTTTGCAAATAACTGGTGCCGTTAATTTTTAGTCTCGGAGAAACCTTTGCGAAGAGGCCTTGTTGAAGATTAAAGGGGTCATCAGCTTCACGTTTCAAATGGCAGTTCAAAGATGTGTAGTCCGAATCAGATCAGATTTGAAAGCAGAGGTAAGGTTTGCAGCGGTTTGCCTTTCACATTCTTCTGACGCTGAGTAAAGACTTACTCACCTGCTCTTCTTTTCTAATTTTCCATTTTCTTGTTGTATAGGCACTGGCAACAGCAATAGCATCAACCAAAGTTATGAAAGCCCAGCAAGTTGTGAAAAGTGAAAGTGGAGAAGAGGTGAGAGAATGCTCCGTAATTTAGAAAACAAGCCTGTTGGTAGCGTTGGCAATTAAAGAAAAGCAATTAAATGCAATTGGTCCATTCTTTGGGTGCAGCAATAATCCCACTGGCTGAACATACATGAAACTGTATGCCGATGTGGCTTTTTTTGGGATGTCTGTGTATGTCGTCGCCTTTAATTTCTACTTTGAATCCAAGGCATGTTATATCTATGCAATGTAAGCAGCAGTGTGTTCATACAGGGCACCTCACTTCCTGAAACAAGAGAAAGCTGCTGCTTTTGTGGAGCTTTCATGCCAACTGCACATGGAAAATCTGGTAGAAGTTGAAAGTGTGTCACCGGTTTAGCATTGTAGAATATTGATTTCAGTTATCAAGAGGTGCAAAATAGCCTTATGCAATGAAGGCATTAATATCATGTTGCAAAGAGCATTTGCAGTCTTCTGAATTACAGTGATTATATTAAGTGCAAACGTTTCGGAAACTCAGATTAATTACACAGGTCTCCAAGAGCTTGGTCCAAAGCCTGCTATAGTGTAGGTAAACTCTTCCCATTGGTTGAGGGTTATCAGGAAGTGAATGGAGGAGTTATTTTTTCAGACCTATAAAGTTATCTTGCACGCCACAGTTCCTAGTTTTGCTAAAACTCTGAACTATGTCTAAAACAGCAGTTGCATGAATGAGTGATGCTGAGCTTCGCAGCAAGGTCAGATTGGGTAAAACGACTTTCTGAATCCCATTAAACAGATGCTGGTTCCATTCCAAGATACTCCTGTAGAAGTGGAACAGAATACCGACCTCCCTGAGTATCTGCCAGAAGATGAAAGCCCTTCAAAGGAGCAAGACAAAGCAGTGTCCCGGGTTGGATCACACCCAGAAGGTGCAGCCAGCTGGCTGAGCTCAGCTGCAAACTTTCTCTCCAGATCCTTCTACTGGTGACTTTGAGTCAAGGCTTACAGGACTGTGTGAACCAACAGGGGGCCAGTTTTCCATTGGTGTGGTGAACTGCCAAGTGCGATTTGCAATAAGTTATCACAACAGATTTTTAGACTACACAAAACATATGCTGTCTTTTACATTTTGTTGGACATTTGGTCTTTCAGGCCGGTGAGAAAGATGGAGGCATTTGTTAATGCCCTTGCCCTCACCTCTGTTCTCATATGTTTTATTGCCTCACTTTTTAATAAGGGTCCATGATTAACCAAACTTCGTTGAGTGTATAGAGCTTTAAGTTAATATTAGTGATAAACACATACAGAACCCATTCAGTACAAATCTCAGGACATCTGTACAAGGAAATTATTAGCCCTTAATTTTGCATAGATTGAAATGCCTTTTTTCTTTTTCTTTTTGCCTTATTTCAGATTATATATTTCCCCTGGAAGGTCATTCTAATGGGGGGAAACCCGAATTGTTTACCATTTATTCCCTTCCCCTGCACACTTGGTTCAGAGCTGGTATGTCATTATTCCACTTGGTGCATTGCAACAAGAATGATTCAAACTTGAACTTTACAGCCCTTGATGTGCTGGGATTTTTGTTTTTGTTCTAAACTGTCAGCCCTTGACCACTCGCAATTTGAACATTAGTAAATAAATGAAGGTGGAAATGTGAACGTGTAAGTAAATAATCTGTAAAAAAAAATGCTTGTAATGATGCCTATGACTTTGTAAATATGATCAGAAACCACTGATTGCAATTTAGGTTGGATAAAGAAGCTCTGGTTTCAAAAGCTGCAACCTACTCCAGTGACATCTTGGTTGCAGAATTTGTCTGTGGTAGAAAGTGTGATGTTGGCCTTACTCTGATATTGTTTCCAATTGGTTTAATGAGAGCTAAAAATGTAATATAGTGGCCAATGGGTGGGTGGGTGGGAATAAAATGCCTAATATGCCATTGTGCCACTGCCCTACAATCTAGACTTTTGTTGCTTGGTGGAAATTTCATGTATAATCCCAGTTGCCTTTTTTGCTTCCCAATTCCACCGTTATGCCCTGTGGACAACCATTATGAAATATGGAGCAATCCAAAAATTGTTAGTGAAGCCTGGAGCAGGGCAAAAGCCAGCATGTGCCTGATGCCGGGGGGTGGGGTGGGGTTTGAGCATCCTGGAAAAAGTCCTTGTAAGTGCACTCACCTAGTCTAGACAACACGGAAACCTGCGCCTGAAGAATTGGCTTCACTTGGCAATCTTGCAGACAATTAAGGTGCTTGGACCATCGCATCTTGTCTCTGCCTAGCTTCCAGAAAGGATCATGCAAGTAAATATTCAGTAGGCAAAATATTAAGCATAGCAATTAGGTTACTGAAATATTGTCTGGGATTTTTCTCAGTGCGTTAGAAAACCTTGTATGCAACTGCACCACAGGAATACAGCTGTGACACTGCGATGCTACCCTAAAGCTGATTCTGCAGTGCTTCTTTTTGTGGTGTGAGCCATACAAATTTTTACTTAAATCAGTGACGTACACGTATCAAGGCAGTGCTTTTGCCCCTTTGGAGGTCTTATCTCTGTGTCTTGCACAGTAGCAGTAATTAAGTAGCATCAAGACGCTTATTAGTAAAAACAAAATGGCAGGGGGAAGTGTAAAGTTCCAATGATAAATCAAAGTTCTCATAAATTCAGCCTACTTTTGAGATAAAGAGCTTACTTTCAGATTTTATTTCTATTTTTTAACGTACCTAGTTTATTTGGTTGAAGTTTACACGCACAGAATACAAGCTTTCTAAGGCATGTATTGTATTAAATATGTATTTCGAAGCATATTGCTGTCTAGAATGTTACAGTACCAAACGTGTTTGCAAAGCCCTCTGTTGTGTAGCCATGGATACAATGTTTACTTTTTGTTTTAACATCTCTCTCTCTGTGCAGTTTGCATTGCCGCACACCCACTGCCCTACCTGACACACCCCTTTGGATATTAATGGTTCAGTACAAGTAGATATTAAGACTTGTGTAATCAATCTGTAGGTATATATTTTTTCCTTTGGTCAGTATTGCAGCTCTCCCAGTTAAAGCATCTATAAAAGAGCTTTGGAAATACTGTAAAATAAAAGTGTAATATAATGAACTGGCATTTCTCTAGTTTTATAAGAGTTTTTAAGGGTTTTTGTCTCTAGAGCAGGAATGGGGAACCTGTGGCCATCCAGATATTGATGGATCACAGCTCCAGTCATCCCCCCCGTTAGCGACACTTTTGGGGAATACAGGGAGAATATCTGGGTGGCCACAGAGTCTCCATCCCTTTCTTTAAAGCTGGTGTTTTTTGCTTTCAGAATTCATAAGGATCAAAATGTGCTCATGGTCACAATTGAGGGAGAAAGACTGCAACTTGTATTGGGGGTGCCTGTGTATTGATAACGAGAAACTATTATTATCCATGGAGGTAGAGTTCAGGTTGCCGTGTCCATGGATGCAAGCTACAGAAACATACTGCTTCTTAGCAGAAACAAAGTATGGATTCTAGTGTATAGTATATGAGACTTGATTCAGCTCTACTACTAACTATTCCATTGTTGAAGGACTTGTCCCCTTGCCCTTGGCCACCTATTATGATAAGTCATGATTGGTATCAAAACGCCATTGGTTTTCTTTATTCTTCCAAAAGTCAGATTACTCCATTTAATTTGCTAGAGAATATGTATTCTGATTAGATGCAATGTCCTATTTTTAATAGCTCCAAATCTCTGTGTGTCAGAGTTGAAATTTCTCATCATTCCTCTTAAGCTCTACTCTTGTGTATTCGTATCCATTGACAAGCACAAAGTCTTGGTTTTATTTTTGGCTCCCTCTTTACTTTGCTCCCCCCCCCACATATTTAGCCTGTAACCAACTCTTGTTTTTCCAATATTGCAGAAATGCAACCTTTCCACCCCTCTCAGTAAAAGCCAACCTTCACACTAGTCATCTCTCACCTGGATTACTGCAATGGTCTGCACTCTCATCTTCTATTTTTGTATGTCATCCCACAAATTGAAGTTTTCCTTCCAAAGCTGCTGTCTGGGAGGCATCATATTTTTTTCCATATTGGGGTTCACTATTTTTCTTTTTAACTCATCTTGAAATTTCATACATGTTCTGCCAACGCTACACTAGATGGCAGCATAGAAATATTATTGCAGAAACTCAGTATCTGAGAAAGAGACTGGACTGCAAGCTTTTGAATTGCACTTAGGTTTGATTTTTGGATGCATGATGATTTATCCTGGCATTTTGCAATATGTAGATTAGTGGCAGGATAGGCCTATGAACTGATGGACTACTTCTTTCTTTCTCTTTCTCCCTCCCTCTCTCTCTCTCTCTCTCTCTCAATATCTGATAGTAGATTCCTCAGGGTTTTTTTTTAGAGTTCTCATAGAATTTTAATTTTTTTTATGCTGAGGTGGAGAGCCCATACAGGAAATGTGTGGTTTTCATATGCTCTTTCTTTTTTGACATGAATAATGTATATGGCTAAGATGGGAAGAGTTGGAAAAACTCCACAATTGAATACACTGTTTATGACAAGATAAATAATTTCAAAACATAATGCCAATCCACCTATCCAAGTAACCTGCAAAATATTTGAATACAGTGGTACCTTGGGTTACATACACTTCAGGTTACATACGCTTCAGGTTACAGACTCCGCTAACCCAGAAATAGTACCTCGGGTTAAGAACTTTGCTTCAGGATAAGAACAGAAATTGTGTTCCGGCAGTACAGCAGCAGCAGGAGGCCCCATTAGCTAAAGTGGTGCTTCAGGTTAAGAACAGTTTCAGGTTAAGTTCAGACCTTCGGAACGAATTAAGTACTTAACCCGAGGTACCACTGTATTCAAAACTTTTGGTATTGGGCTGTCATACATAAATCATACAACAGTAAGTCTACATGAAAAAAAGCTATCATGGGTGCAATCTATCATATTTTTTCCTGCACAATTTTCCTTTAAACAAACAAATGTATTTTTTTTAATGAACCAAAGTTGATCAAGAGCAACCTGGTAGGTAGATATTGTCTAGTGTGTGTCTATATATCCTAGTAGCTTTTGCTACTAAAGCATCGTCTTATGTTCTGTATCAATCTTACTGCACAGTCCTAATTTCTATTTAGAAATTAAGTCTTACTGGACTTGTTGGGGTTTACTCCCAGGTAAGTCGGGTTAGGATTGCATCCTTATATGTTAGAGAGCCTGTGGAGTGTTGGGGATGGGCTATTGAACTTGAACTGCAGATGATGTATGTCCAGATTTTGCTCAGTTATGAACTGAATGGGCTAATCACTTTTGGACACTGCTTTGGGAGGATGTAGCCTCTTTTGCCCCCATCAAAGTGAATCAGTTAACTGACTACCAAGATCTTTTATTTTCTGTTTACAGCAGGTAATTGTGTGCAGGTATTTGGGGCCGTTTTCTCACATCAAAGTATATTCTGACCATGCTATCCTTGCTTGCGTACAATGCTGAGGTTATTTATTGGCCAGTGGTGTAGAATACGACCATTTTATGAAAAAAATATCTGGAAAGGGAATTGGTACCATATACACATTTGAGATATAATTGTACGCATAATTAGAAAGAATCTAATAAACCTAGGGTCTCGTTCCCCGTTTCCTTTATATTTTTAAGGCTTCCAAGATCTGTGCTTAGGATTTTGCAAAGGTTAGAATTTTATACCAGTTGGGTGCTTAGTGATCAAAAACTGAGAGGAGAAAAAAACCAAACAGCTTTTTTTCTGGCACACTTGGAAAGTGGACTCCTGAATGGAGAGGTAGCCAAAAATCTTATTTCCTTCCCCAGACTCTGAGTTGCTACTTGGTAAGATGTTTTAATGAGCGCTGGCAGTTCCCCAAAAAGCAGAGTTGAATGGTACATGAAGTACTCAAGCGATAGACCAGACAGGTTGTGTAGAAGGGATTGTAAAGGGGTTTCAAGAGTTGACTGTTTCACCTCCTGTAGAAATCAATGCTTGTATAAGACAGTAAAAAACACATCAGTAAGAGGCCTGGTTTGCAGAAGCAACTGATAAGGTGGCAATGTCAGCCTTGTTCGGATGTTCACCTCATTGCATGGGAAGAAAGCAGTGCTGGGCTGGCTAACTGTGCCCCAACTTGTGCCCCAGTTAGCCCTGCCAACAACATCTGCACACACAGCACAAATGTCTGTGGGAAGAGAGCATTCTCATATGCAGCTGTATTATGGGAAGGCTTTCACACACTGGGGGACCCACAGGAAACTACAGTAGGTCCCCCATTAGGTGGTCCCCATAATTTTCTTCTGAAGTTTTGCCGCAGCACTTTTTTCAAATTAAGAAGGCGTGCACATAATATCTCTGTGTGGTAAACCTCCCCTAAAACTGCCTACGTATTTAAATACTCTGGTATATTGAGGGAGGCACTATAGACACATCCCCCTCTCTTTCTCAGCTGCTAGATATATTTGTGTGTGTTTTGGGGAGTGAGATGAGAGTCCTATAGACTAGCAGGTAGGAAAGCCTGGAAGATGTCTCCCTTGGTGACGGAGCATTTTAAAGGGGTAGTCACTTTCTCCGGTGAGGAAACTAAACACAGTATTTTGTGTTCTGGTCCTCTCAAGGTGAGATAATTTAGGCTTCTTCCTTTTTTACCTAAGTGTTCTGTGGAACCGTTGGGACTGCTTGGAGAGGACAGAGCAGATGCAACGACCGCATAATACAGATCAGTGTTTAAAAAGGGACAGGGAAGCTGTGGCTCTCCTGATGTTGTTGGTCTCCAACTCCCATCAGTTCCAACCTAGCTTGGCCAGTGGTTGGGACTGATTAGAGTTGGAGTTCAACAACTTCTTAAAGACCACAGCTTCCCCATGCCGCCTCTGAGTAATGTAGTTGTATTCTCTAGGTGAAGCTGAGTCTTGAGTCCCATCAGGGGAAAAGGTGGGGTATAAATATATTATAATGGTTAATAATAATAATAATAGTTAGGGAATATATGTCAGAGATTAGCTTTTTAAACTCATCACGCAGCTCCACATCCTGACTTTCATTTTATGAAGTTGCTGTAAGGAAATAGAATCATAGATCCCTGAGGATGATTTAGTCAAATTCCCTGCAATGCAGGAATATGCAGCTGTCCCGTACATGGATTGAACCTGCGACCTTTCTGTTATCAGCACTATTCAGGCGCACACACATACATTTTATCCCTTCTAATGAGAGCCTCATGATGTGTCTTTATTTGTCACTGATAGATTTAATGCTGGACTTCTTGTTGGGCTCAGTCTATAGCCACTACCTTTTCTGGGGATCAGTGGTCCACGACAGATCTACAAAACTCAATCCTAGGATAGCTGCAAACATATATAAGTTTCACAAAATTGCACAGGGACAATGCAATGCTGATGGTTCTCCAAAATAAATCAAGCCAGCGGCACTCCCACACCCTGCCGAAAACGTACAAGGAAGCCCTAATGTTCCATACTGGCATAAGGCAAAGTGGAAAGTTGTGGGTGTTGTTGATTCTGCTACCAAATATTTTGATACCAATTACAGAGCGGTGCAGCTAGGGATGTTTTCAGCACAGTTATGAGACAGAAGTACAAATACTGAGTCAGATCATAAAAGTGCAGAGAATCGCTTGCACCACAACAGATGTATAACAGCAGACGCTTATGTATAGCAGAATATGAATCAGAAAGGCCAGGCACAACACTGCATTTTATGTAGATGGTTGTGGCTTATGTCTTGCATGTGGAGGAGTAGGAATGAATGATTAAAACAAAAATATTCTGAAGATCTGCTACTGTCTTGCCCTGTTCCTTATAATGTAAGGCACGAGGAAATGGGTGGCCCTCCAGATGTTCGATTCTAGCTCCCATCAGTCCAAGATAGCTTTGTGTATGGGCAATCCTGAAGATATTTGTGTTTTGAGGAGTTTAGTGATCTAACTCAGTGGCCCTCTTCCTGCCCCTGTTTCTTCCTTTTCTGCCTCTCTAAGATCTTTGATGACTGAAGAACAGCCTTTAATTTCCTAGTCCTAATCTGATGGAAGAAAGTGATAGTGCTGGGTACCTTCACCTTCTTTGATGTTAGACATGGTTTGAAGAAAGTAAGGCATTGGGAGAAGTGGCTAATGCATGTAGGCTGTCAGGCAAGCCATGAAGGCTAACAGGATAGCTATCTATAAATCGGGTATAGTTTTTAGAAGCTTATGCACGGACTGATCAATCACAGGGCCCTGCAAACTGAGGCTACTTGTGGGAGTCGTTTCACCACTTCTTGAGGGCTTCCAAGTGGTAGATCGAAGTGCTGTTTGGTAATATATATAATGCTTGCTGTTTAGAATAAAATACTTAATCTTCTCACTCACTTGTGTTTGTATTGCCTCTGATACTCATTTTAAAGGAACCACTTTGCATTTCGCAAGACACTTTGTCAGGGATGATAGGAGTTTCTAGCCCAGCAAAAACTGGGGAACCACAGACTGCCATGGAATTTTCACTATGAATTGGGGTTTTTTGGTTTTTTAAAAAAAATGTAAACTGATGTGGAAATGTGGAGAATGGAATTTAAGATTGGAAAAATGAGAAACTGAGATTGACATATTCACCCATCCCTTGTGATTATCACTACCATGGCGCCATCCTCCCCTTGATTTCCTCCTATCTCCAGTCACCCAATGGGTGGTGCAACTGCCCTCCAGGCACCTGCGGATCTTCACATCATTGCTATCCCCATTATACTTTTTCCAAGAAAAGCTGTAATTTGTGTTTACGTCCAGTTTAACAATCCAGTCCGGGTGGCTGCATCCTAGTACGCCTCGAAGCTTCCCTTGTAGTTTTGAAGAGACAACAGCATCCTGTCCTGTCTCTTGTTAAATGGCTGTCATGTTATTTATTTTTAGAGGTTGAAGTTAGCCTCATGGATAGATGGAAGCAGTTTGGGATTCTTAGCATTTGTGCAGAGCCTTTTACTATCTTCACACAAGTTGGATTAAGCCTCCTGCTTGAGGAGCTGTCAGCCTGAATGCCCTCAGAAATTAAGCTTTCACAGTTTTCCATCTGGGTCTTGGATGAAGCTGAAAAAACTGTTTCAAATTGCCTGTACCATTTACTTAGAGAGAAAATTAAAGTCATACACACACCTGCTAAATGGTTATATTAGAGTCTTTCCAGATGATAAAAAGCTGATAACCTCCCCCCGCCTCAAAAAAAAAGTTTTTTTACTAAAAAAAGAGGAAAAAACAACAACCGACATTTCCCTGATCAAGTGCAGCAGGATATCCTATTCTACTTAATGAACAGTGGGCAGGAAAAGAATCTATGCACTACCTTAAAAGGTAAAGGACCCCTGATAGTTAAGTCCAGTCGCGAACGACTCTGGAGTTGCGGTGCTCATCTCACTTTACTGGCCGAGGGAGCCAGTTTTTTGTCCGCAGACAGTTTTTCCGGCTCATGTGGCCAGCATGACTAAGCCACTTCTGACGAACCAGAGCAGTGCGTGGAAACGCCGTTTACCTTCCCGCCAGAGTACTACCTATTTATCTACTTGCACTTGGATGTACTTTCGAACTGCTAGGTGGGCAGGAGCAGGGACTGAGCAACGGGAGATCACCCTGTCACACGGTTTAGAACCACCGACCTTCCGTTCGGCAAGCCCTAGGCTCTGTGGTTTAGACCACAGCGCCACCCAATTAAATGAAGAGAAATGCTCCGAAAAGTGGACAGGATTAAAGCAAAGTAGCATTATAAAAGTAAAGCAAAGGGAGAACAGAAATTGGTGGGATGCTATGGGAAGGGCCAGCCAAAGGCATTGTGTTGCTTGAAGCACATGACAAGACAACACAGTCCACCTGCCTCATTCCATGTCCAAAGCTGACCACACAGGCAACTGAATCTTATTTTGACACTGGCAATGGGGCATTCATCCGCCACTGCACCTGAGGGCAGAAGACTAGCTTAGAGGGTACAGGGCAGATCACGTGTGTCATGCATGGCTCTGTTTCTATTGCTCAGCATCTGCTGGCTGAGGTGGCTGCCTCTCTTTGTCTAATAGTAGGACTGGTCCTGGCCAGGGGAGTAGACTTCCACATAGCCAATACTCTCCCACCCCACTTGTGTTTAAAATGGTTACATGCGTCAGGTTGTGTCAGTGATTGTATCTGTGTCAGGGGAGGGGCTGGTGGACACAGTCCCACTCTCCCTCCCTCAGCATTTACTGCATGCATGGGGGGAGGGGGGCTATTCTTGAGCACAGCCTTTCTATGAATTGTGTCTTCTGCCATGGATACATTGATTGCTCTTGAGTCTAGTCACCGCCTCAGATGTAAACCAGTGTTTTGCTGTCCACTGTATTTATAACCTGGGGGAGGTATATTTTACCTCAGACTGGCAAGGGGGAAAATACCCTGAGCTATTCTTGGCCCTTGGGGGGGGGGGATATATTTTGTTACAAATAGCCTTTGACAACTCTAGGTTCAGTTTTTTAAAAAAAGCTTTTGCCAAAGACCTTGTGGAGTGCCCGATTCCATTCATATTCTCCAACAGGGTTTATTTCACTCGGGTGATTATCACATAACCATCTTCTATGTGCAACGGAATTAACAGAGATTCCATTTGTTGAAATCATATGGAGACTGCAACTGTACTCTGCCTTATTACCAAATGAGTACAGCATGCCCTTCAATAATTCTCTAAACTCTCAAATGCCTTGGAAATAATATGCTGGAATATTACTGAACTGTGACTGAAGCACCATTTGTGCTAAATGTGACAGTGCACAAATGATATTCCTCAATAAAAGTTCAAACTACATTAATCTTTCACAGAGGTTCATTGACCAGGAAGATGCCTTAGATACAAAATAAACTGGGGACGGCCCCTTTGAAATTACTTCTACACATTTTTGCTGTGTCTGTTTTTCAGAATCATATACATTAATTTCTCCCTTGTATGCATAATTTTAGCATGGGACATTCTAAAAAGCAATAAATTATATTGTTTCTACATCAGTATTAGCAAAAACATTAGGTCTCTGTTTGTAATACAGAAATCCCTCTTGGATCATGCTATCATTAAATATAATGTGTAATAGTCGGCAATGTAATATACTTCTTATTTTCATTCCTTTGGGAAGAGCAGACATAACTCACTAGCAGATTTGCTCTCCTTGGCTAGATTGAGTTACAACCATTCCTAGCACAGGGGGGGGGGGGGAGAGAAGGGTTTATTGTGCTTGCAGTTAGACATTCTTTCTTATGTTTGCTATACAACCTCCTAGCATCACACATAGTGGTCTTCCTACACAACTTTTAGGAGAAAGTACGTACTCAATGCAAGTATACATATTATAAAAGGGAAATAGTGCAAACAGTCTGTGCAGTCTGTAATGTCTGAAACCTGGCAAAATATTCACCACTTGTGTTTGCTATGCACTTCTTTTCCTTTATGGAAATGATACATGTGGTGACAATGACCATATAAGTTCCTTAGGGATAAATAAGCTGTTTCCTGAAATTGGCAATGGTGTGTGTGCATACAATTTATTGAACATGTCAACAGCCTGCAGTCTCTGAAAATATGGACATATCTGCAATTGATCGCCCAATGCTGGTGCACGTTTTTAACACTGGGCTAACAGTATAGTGTGTTTGTCCAAAATTCAAAGTGTTTAAGGCCTATCAATAGCCATGAAGCATTGAAGAACAGTGTGTTCCATACAAACTCACCCAGTTTTGGATGGAAGAAGCATTGCTCAGGGGTGGATTACATGCTTTGCATACACAAGGTCCTGCCCTTGACCTCACTAGTTAAATGTTCAGGGAGCAGATGGTGGGTAAGTTCCCCACCCATGCTGCAGCTAATTCCATTGCGCCAATGGAAAACTTTATTTTGTGACTTATTAACCTCATTAATTTACATTTAAAGCAGTATCACACCACTTGAAGCAGTCATAGCTTCCACAAAAACATCTTGGGAACTGTAGTTTGTTGAGGATGCAGAGAGTGTTAGCCAACTCCTATTCCCCTCACAGAGCTACAATTGTTAGAGTTGTTTAACAGTCAATCCGTCTTCCCAGGAAAACTCTGGAAATTGTAGTTCTTTAAGGAGAATAGGGGTCTCCTAACAACTCTCAGTACCCTACCACTTCCAGGATTATTTGAGGCAAAGCCATGATGGTTAAAAGTGGTATGATATGGTATTTAATGGATAGTGCAGATATACTGATGTTATATAAAATGTTTAACCCTGAACGAGAGAGAGAGAGAGAGAGAGAGAGAGAGAGAGAGAGAGAGAAATTAACGGAAGAGCAGCTCTTTCAGCAAGCCAACTGACTAGGGATATTCAGCTGCTCCTGATAAAGATGAGTAACAACATTTTTGTTCCCTCATGAGCTTTACTCATGGAATGTTTCTAGTCAAATGCAGTGCAATACATTCCTTCCTACACTCTATATTATGAGCTGTATTGGGTGAGAAAATTATTAATATGCTGGTGGGTGGTAAGTAAATATTTAACAATATTTGTCTTGATGAGCCTTGCATGAAAATGAAATATTTGATCTGCGATATTACTTAATTTCCTGCATTCCTCTCCTCTACTACACACCTAGGCCTAAAGGGGTTTTGGACTTGTGTTCCTCAAGCAGCAGCTTCTCAGGCCACATAGGACATCAGTTTTGAAACGATGAATGATCCTTCAAATATAGTTTGTGATTTGGCATTGGGAGCCGCCTCCTGTTGAAAGACAATTTTCAAAAGAATATTCTATGTTAAGGACTTGGATTGAATGGTGTGAGGAGTAACACTTCCACTTATGTGGGTGGTTTCCTCATATCGGACCGTTCTCTACTCAAGGAGTCCCTTTTGCCTCATCCAATACCATTTCCATGCCTATTGGGGGAAGCTTTGGAGGTGAGTGGGAGCAATGCAGGGACTGCAACAGGAAGGAGGAGGCAAGAAAAGTTCATTGTGTGAGCAGAACTTCACTTAGGAGGCTACCACTGGTACATCAACCTAGCATCTTCTACAGCTATGCTGAGTACAATGGCTTTGATGATTTCTGATGAGTTTGTTCCCCTTGCCCTGCCTAGAAAAAGGACTGAACCAAGGGCCTTCTGAAGGCAAAACATATGTGCTACCATGTCTATGCCTTCATTTTTATGCAGTTTTATGGGCTCAAGCCAGACTGCAGAGGAACATCACTAAAAAGACTGGAGAACATCCTTTTAGAAGGACTATAAAACATGATTGTGTTTATCCACATTATTCTAGCCTCTTCTCCAAATGAAATTTTTATGATGATGATAATTATAATAAATCCCTGCTTCAGTTAGCTAAATGCTGTTGCTCCAGATGTTATTGAACCAACTCCCATCATCCCAAGCCAGCATGACTACATTTCAGTCCAACAACATCAGGAGCACCACAGATACCACACCTCTGCTTTAGAGTCTTCTTCTCCTTTCTAAGCAAAACTGTCATTGCTATTCTGTACCATTCTGTGCATCCCTACCCACAGGTTAGAATGAATCTTGACACTTGTATGGGGCCAATGTGGACAAGAGAGATAGTGATACTGTTTTTGGAGTAAGTAAGACGACACTAAGCTAAGTATTTTGAAACCTTGGGCATGCCAGCTTTTCTGGCATGAATTTTCTAAGGAGATGCAGCCCGTGGTGATGTCTCCCTCCCTCGAAGAAGAACAAAAAACCCAGGAGGAATGATCCTTCAACCAAATGAATCTTGTAAACAGTCTTTGAATAAAAGAAGCAAATTCCATCTGCCATTCTACCTCCCACGAAATCGAAAAAAGAGGCTACATTTCTCCAACTGAGCGGAAGTCTCTGATTGCTAAGCATGAGGTCTAATTGATCACAGTGGAACATGGGGCTGAATTCTTTGCTTTTGGAAACTGCTGGCATAGATTTAAGTGCAGTATGGGGGGGCATGAAACCATGAATGATTTATTGGTGAGCTCTAGATCATCTCTCAGAAGGTGAGTTCAACGGCTTCACTTAAAAGATTAACCACCTAATCCTAGAACAGCAATTACAGCAAGAGCAACCTTATTAGGCAAAACACATTACATAATTTAAAGTGCTAACTCTATTGATAAATCTATTCAGCAAAGCTGAACTCGTGGCACACAGGCAAGTGGTTAACCCTTTTCATCTTTTGACGACCATGAATCAGTGGCCTGGTGCATTAGTGAATTTCCATGTGATGTGTTTTGCAAATTGCATTTGCAAATGCACATTTCCCCTGTATATGTGTCACATCTGTGATGTTTTGGGTGTGTGCATGCATTCAAAGTGCTTCCCATCTATATCACATTAATACAATGATCTTTGCAAGGAACCATAAAAATTCTAGGTAAAACAACAATGATGGTCTTGGTCTATCTACTCCTTGCATTGAGGGAAGTGAAGAAGGCAAAACTGAGGGAGGGTGGGCATGCTTGGGAATGTTTTAGGCACAAGTGGCAGGTGATTAATTGTTATTGACATTTCTTTCCTGTCCTTACTTGCAAAGAAGTTCAGGGTGGAAAAGCAGCAAAAGGATGAAATAAAAAGTATAATAAAACTATTTTAAAAGAACTTCTAAAAAAGTTTTTAAACAGCCACTTTCTACTCACAGCGAACAACACATAGGCAGGAAGGCAAGCCTCTGCTAAATACCAAATTTCTGTGGTCAAAAGTATCCGAATTCTGCAACCCGAATACATAATGCAACTTTTTAAACATTCTTTATTGAAAAATAAGAAGTATAAAATTGTAAGTGCACAAGGTAAAATAAGGCAATAAAATAACACCCGTATAAAAAACAAGCAAAAACTATAAACATTACTTGATTATTATTGTAGTTATCTTAAACCTAACCTAATACAGTGTTTATAAAAATGAATTTCAAATATCATTAAATTTGTCCATGGTGAGTCTACTTTTCTTCGTGACTTGTTCATGGAGCACGTCATACATCGAGTTGAATGTGCTTCGGGTTGAGCACATTTGAGTTGCGCTCCGCGGCAACCTGGAAGTAATGAAGCACATTACTTCCGGGTTTCGCCGCTTGTGCATGCGCAGACGCTCAAAATGACATCACACGCATGTGCGGAAGCAGCGAAACGCGACATGCGCACATGCCATTGCGCCATTGTGTCTTGTGTTCTGTTCGGGATGCAAACGGGGCTCCGGAATGGATCCCGTTCTCATCCCAAGGTACCACTGTACATATATTCTATCCAATCCCTTGTTTCCAAAGGGATTAATCAACCCATTAATCACTTGAAGATCACAGCCCTATTTTAAATGCATCTTCATTTAAGGGCTATAACTTGGGTATATATATAGCTTGCAAAAATCTATCATCTGCCCGATAACAAATGTTGGAAATGTAAAGAAACTGAAGGTATATTCTTTCACCTTTGGTGGACGTGCCCAAGGATTAAGGCTTTCTGGGAGATGATCTATAATGAATTGAAAAAAGTATTTAAATATACTTTTTTGAAGAAACCAGAGGCCTTTCTCCTGGGCATAGTCGGCCAATTGGTGCCAAAGAAGGATAGAACTTTTTTTATGTATGCCACAACAGCAGCAAGAATACTCATTGCAAAGTATTGGAAGACACAAGATTTACCCACTCTGGAAGAATGGCAGATGAAGGTGATTGACTATATGGAACTGGCGGAAATGACTGGCAGAATCCGAGACCAGGGAGAAGAGTCGGTGGAAGAAGATTGGAAGAAATTTAAAGACTATTTACAGAAATATTGTAAAATTAATGAATGTTAGAATGATGTTGGATAGAAACTAAGTGGTTTTTAGCTGCAATGCTATAAGGGAATATGAAAAATGGATTACTAATAGGTAAAGATTTAATGTTACAATATTTTAAGATTAAAGATTAGGATAAACAAAGAGGGGAAGGATTTGCTGAACCAACAAACTGAATTGGAATACAAAAAAGGGAGGCGTGAGGAGGTCCGGGAAACAAGCTAATGAAAAATAAGTAACGGAAAGATTGAGTTGTTTTTAATTACTTTTATTTTGTATTTTTATTTTTTATTTTTTATTTTGTAATATTTTGAAAATCTTAATAAATATCTTATTTAAAATAATAATAAATTGGGTATATATATATATATATATATATATGCAGGTTTTGGTGTCTTCGGGTGTCTTCCCGTGTAAGAGTCGGGGTGTCTGTGCGACGTTTCGACGAGGTCTCACTCGTCATCTTCAGGCTGGTGCTTTCGGCTTCTTGTTACTGGAACAGAGCAGAGTCTGGTGTTTGAGTTCCTATAAATACTGTTGAGGGTATCAGAATATCACTCATGAAATCACCCAAGATATCCCTCAAGTAATTAAGGAACAAAAGAAGAAAAGGCACACCAATCTAGGAACTTCCTCTCCGCCCAGAACGTTGGAGGCTATACACCACACCCCTCAACAGTATTTATAGGAACTCAAACACCAGACTCTGCTCTGTTCCAGCAACAAGAAGCCGAAAGCACCAGCCTGAAGATGACGAGTGAGACCTCGTCGAAACGTCGCACAGACACCCCGACTCTTACACGGGAAGACACCCGAAGACACCAAAACCTGCATATATATATATATATATATATATATATATATATATATATATATGCTTTCGTAGATTTTCACGGGTACAGGAATGCAGGTTTTGGTGTCTTCGGGTGTCTTCCCGTGTAAGAGTCGGGGTGTCTGTGCGACGTCTCGACGAGGTCTCACTCGTCATCCTCAGGCTGGTGCCTTCGGCTTCTTGTTACTGGAACAGAGCAGAGTCTGGTGTTTGAGTTCCTATAAATACTGTTGAGGGGTGTGGTGTATAGCCTCCAACGTTCTGGGCAAAGAGGAAGCTCCCAGATTACCCTCAACAGTATTTATAGGAACTCAAACACCAGACTCTGCTCTGTTCCAGTAACAAGAAGCCGAAAGCACCAGCCTGAAGATGACGAGTGAGACCTCGTCGAAACGTCGCACAGACACCCCGACTCTTACACGGGAAGACACCCGAAGACACCAAAACCTGCATTCCTGTACCCGTGAAAATCTACGAAAGCATATATATATATATATATATATATATATATATATATATATATCCCTAATATAATAAAACATTTTAGGATTCTCAGAAAGAACAATAAGACCAACCTGGTCCCATCTATCAGCCAGGAAGGAATCAGCTTCAGGGAGCATTTTTTATCCTCTACTAGATAGAACTCTTACAAGATCTTTGTAACTCTAAGAAGTAATGCCTGAGATTTCCCCCTCCTACATCTCAATCCCTTTCCTTTTTGTTGTGTTCCTTAGACTATAAAAAACTGTCTTAAGTGTCTTATTATTGACCACTGCAAGCTACTCTGAGAACCTTTAAAATTAATATAATTTAATAGAATTGTAGCACTTGAAGGACAGAGGAAGACATTGAAGAAGAAGTCAGAAATAATGCTAAAAGGGTGCATTCCCCTTCTGTGTCCTTTCTATGTAAAACAAATCTCTGCTGTGTTTGAGTATTCCCTGGTGGCATGTCTCTTCTCCTGCAGAGCTTCAGTTCAGTAGCCTCAAATGATGACATGTGTCCCTGCCTATGAGAGCTTTTGGCTGAGGCTGAGCAGGTTTCTGGTAAGACAGATGTTCACCCTTTGGATATATAACAGGAAATTCATCTGATGTCTCATCAGCACAAAACTGATGGCGTGGTTCAACTTTAGAGGCCTTGCATCCTATGCAAACTTTTGCATTGATTACTTTGAAAAGGGAATGATGGTTTCAAATTGGATTAAAGACAACCAAACCCCACCATGTCCCCCAAACCCAGCCTTGTTGCAATTCCATTGGCAGAGCTTTGTCTCTGCATTCGTCATCACCTTGGGCATAAGTAAAAAAAAAAATCCCATTTTCAGGAATGCCCCTTTCAGCCAAAGCAAACAGCCACGCGGCTGATTCCACACTTCAAGAGTTGGGCTAAATTATTCCTTCGAGAGCCAGTGTATAAATTGGCTCAACTTCAGAGAAACATGACCCTATCAGAAGACCTCATCAGCATTGCCTGTACTTTAACATGCAGCCTAATAAACAGTCAGGTCGTTTCCATTTTCAGGACTACTTTAGTCCGATCTCTCTACCAAGGGGCTGCCTAAAATGATCATATATGGATTACCTGGGTCTCAAAAAGGGGTGGGAGAAAGAAGTTTTACAGGCTGACCTAGATCTGCTCCAAAACATATTGGTTCTGAAGATGTTGCTCAGTTCATTTCTATGGGGCACACAACATGCGTTCCACCCCCCCTTTCAAGCTAAGTATATATCTTTTTTACTAAGATATTTCTATTTTGCTGGGCAATTTTTTTAAAAAAATAAAGTTGTAAATGCTGGGAGGGGAGGGAGTAAGGGAGTGTAATACTTCCTATTTTTTAATTTGTTGTGACTTAACTTCTGAGACAATGCAGAAAAGCTTAAAACAGGCTGACACTGTTGCCGTAACAAAAGAAACTAAGCCTGAACATCATTATACTAATTGGGCTAACTAATCCCTTGATTTCTCTGCACTCCAGATGTTTTCCTTGAGAGCCGACAGAGGGAGAGAGCAAGTACCTGTTTTGCAGATATTTAATCTCAGTTCCTTTGAGTGTTCACAGTCAGAGAATAACTCCATGTGGCACTAGAGCCATATGAAAAGAAGCCCTGGCAGTCGTTTGCAACTCTGCACTGCAGAGCCTTTTCAAGGTCTGGGGCAGTTTTGCAACAGGAAAGGGCAGGAAGGCTTGGTGCACTTAACCAATTCACTACCAGCTTTTTTCTCCAAAACTGCCATTCCCAAACCCAAGAAAAACACACCTCTTCACACCTGGTATTTGACATCTAAGATATTTATTATAGGACCCACCTTATTTTCTTTAACCAAACGTATACACTACTTGATTGTAGGAAAGCTCTAAGTGCTTTACGAGAAATATTTAAATTCATCAAGAAAAACAGCTTAAAAACAAGTAATTAAAAACATTTAAAAGGTAATTAAAATTAACAATACAGTGGTACCTCGTGTTACAAACGCTTCGGGTTACAAACGCTTCAGGTTACAGACTCTGCTAACCTGGAAGGAGTACCTTGGGTTAAGAACTTTACCTCAGGATGAGAACAGAAATCATGCGGTAGCAGTGGGAGGCCCCATTAGCTAAAGTGGTACCTCAGGTTAAGAACAGTTTCAGGTTAAGAACAGACCTTCGGAACGAATTAAGTTCTTAACCAGAGGTACCACTGTAAAATATTACATGTCTGTAGGTCAAAGTAGGCTTATCTAAACAAAAATGTTTTCAGCAGGTGCTGAAAAGAGTACAGTAAATATTCCTGCTTGAAAGGTGCCTGAAGTTCAGGTTCTGCCACCATAGGGGAACCAGGCAGAGGGCCTTCTCGATAGTGGCTCCCATCCTGTAGAATACCCTCCCATCAGCTGTCAAGGAAATAAACAACTATCTGACTTTTAGAAGACACTTGAAGGCAGCCCTGTTTAGGGAAGTTTTTAATGTTTGATGTTTTCTCATGTTTTTAATATTCTGTTGGGAGCCGGCGATGGAGCGAAAGTCCCTGCCCCCCCCATTGCTCTGTTACTCCACAGCATCAAATATTCCTGACAAGTCAGGAAACCGAAGCAGTTTTTTTCTGCTGTGTCGTTGTTACAGGTTAGTGACCCCCCCCCCTAAAAAAAGTCAACAACTTTGGCTTTCCCTGTCCTTAATAAAAGTTAATTTGGGGGCGCTGGGTGGATCTTTGCACCCTGGCGGCACGTATGCTAAAGACGGCCCTGATAATGTTAATGGTGACAACTGCAGCCACATTTTTCGGGTGCAAATTTTTAAGAACTGAGTCTAAAATGGCCAACTGTTTGATTTTAGCATTGTCTCTTAGGCAGATGATTATGGCCACATACCCGTATGTCTTATGCTATACTACTTTTGGGTACTTGTTTGGTACTTGGTTTGAGTAAACATTTTCATTTCAAACCAGGGCAATCTTATGAAATATTGCTGTACTTTTTTTTTAGAATGTAATCATGTAAAAACACCATGTACAGGCTTTCATAAGCCATAAAGACAGGCCCCTGCCCCCAAGGATCTTCAAATGCAAATGTGGAGAGCGAGGAAGACAATGGGAGGGAGAGACAAGGGTAGCAAAGGATAATTGTGAGCAGATGCAGTTATACGTACTTAGACTTGGTTACAGCTGGGATGAGGATTAAGAGAATTCTTGCTTCATGGATGCTTTCTACTGCTCTTAGCTGTCTCCCCTCACCCACTTTGCCTGGGAGTTACAGTTGAACTCAAAGCGATGTACTTCTGGGTGGACATGCATAAGATTGTGCTGTGGTAGAATGAACCACAGGCAAAACATTCAGAAGGATGGACAAAAGCAACAAAGCAGCTATACAGACTTGGGCGGAAAGAACACCAGCTCGGTTTTGGGATCCTTCCATAATGGTTGACCCAGTTAATTTGAGAAATGTAAGCCTATTAGAATGAGAAAGGCATGTTCCTGTGCAGTGCACAACTTCATAATACTTCTCCAGTCTAAGAACAAAGGCTCCATGTAATGTAAATACAAGCATGTTAGCAACCCGATAATACATAACAGAAGAAATTAAATGCATTTGACAGTAATTGCCTGCAGAAAAGACTGGAGATAAGCTAGAAAACACACACAAACAAAACAACACGACTAAGCGCATAACTGCCATATGCCAATGTTATATTAAGAAACAATGCCAAGCGTGTTTAGAAGCACAACCTTCACTAAGAAAGAGACATATTTCAGAAACTTGCCCTGGCTTTTGAAGGGATGGTGTGTTGTTGTGCGAGTGTGACTGATCATTCCCATCCATGATGGATACTAAGTGGGGAAGGAAATGTTAAAACTGAAAAACCATTCTTTTTCCATTTCTCAGTCTACTTAGAAGTAAATGATGCTAATAAAACAAGTCATAGTTGGCTAACAAAGTAATTTCTCCCCATATAAATCTTGACTTGGAATAGATTTGTATCCCATCATGCTCACTCATCTCCACATCTCCTACTAGTGACAAAATGTTGTGATCTGGATATTTCTCCCCTGGTTGTGAAATTCTTATAAAGCGTAAAACGACATTGGTAATAGATTTATTAATCTTGTACTGCTGTATAAATTACAAGTTAAAGCTGGCCTCTGAAAAAGTTCAATTTCTTTCATGGGTTGTTGTGGAAGGATGTGGGATACACACAAAAAAAAACCTGAGGACAGGGATTGCTGGGTTATTTCAAAGGAGATACTTGAAAGATTGCTGGGAATAAGAATATAAGAACAGCCCTGCAGGATCATACTTAAAGGCCTATCTATTGCCGCAGTCTATTCTCATAGTGACCAACAGGATGCCTATAGGCAGCAAGACGTGAAGGCAAAACATTTTACTGCTTATGATAATCAGCAAATAGTAATCAGATGGGACCGTTTTGACACCAGTTCTGGATTTCATTCTGCTACCAGGTCATTTGGAAAGCTATAATCAAGTTACCCAGAGGAATCAGGAGGGGGAGCAATCCTACACTGAGGACACCTGAGGCTGCGACACACAGGCTAGACTGAGGGCCTACATATGCATGGCTTCCTGAATCTCTGGTTTTTCCAGCCCATGCCAACACCATAGCTGTCAACTTTCCCCCCTTTTTAAGGGAAATTCCCTTCTTCCGAATAGGATTCCTCACAAGAAAAGGGAAAAGTTGACAGCTATGGCCAGCGCCAACCTTTAGCCATGCTGCTGGCTAAATTGGTCATGTGACGCTGAACACTATGTGCTTAACTCAGGATGCTGCTGCTGCTACAGACCCTGAAAGTAGTATGGAGATGCTGACCTGTCCAGTCTATCGTTGGATTCCTATCAAACAGGTTGCATTTGTTTTGCAAAGGCCTCCGTTGTGGTTGCTTTAACTCATTCATATCTTACCCTTCTTCCAAAATATGGAGATTAGCCCTTTTTATTCTCACAGCAAAGTAGTTAAGGCTGAGAGAAAGTGACTTGCCTGAGATTATCCAGTGAGCATCAATGCTGAGCAATGTTTTGAACCTGGGCTTCCCTACATCCCAGTCCAACACTCATCATATACTCTCCGATGAAAATAGGGACATGCTATTCCATACCTTCCAACATTTCTCCAATGAAAGTAGGAACATCCCAAGAAAAAGCAGGACATTCTAGGACAGGGGTCGGCAAACTAAGGCCCGGGGGCTGGATCAGGCCCAATTGCCTTCAGGATCTGGCCCACAGACTGTCCGTGGATCGGCGTGGGGATTCTGTTCATTTGGGGTGCACCATTCCCCCCCCTGTGCCATTCCATTTCCCCCCCTCCCTCACACACACTGCGGCGCCGCCTCTTCCCTCCCTCCTCCAGGCTTCTCCCTGCCCTGACTATAGGAGGAAGGGGATTGGGCTGAGCTGGCTGAGCGCTATTTTAAACAGCCCCTCTCTGGAGCCAGCCCTTTTGCACCACTCATCTTCACTTCTCCACCGCAGCCATCCTGGAGCTCCTGTGGGCCAGAGAGTGGAGTGGACAAGCTCCCTCTGCCTACCCACGAGAAGCAGTAGTGGCGGCGGTGAGGGGTGGGGAGAAGGACTACTTGCCCCCCTCACCTCTTATTCCAGCTCCCCCCCCCAGTGCCGCTTCTGTGGCCCGCCACAAGGTCTGAGGCCTGCAGCTAAAAAATTTTGCCGACCCCTCTTCTAGGATCAAATAAAAAACTGGACAGCTTCTGTAAATCTGTGACTATTCCTGGAAAATAGAGACACTTGGAGGGTCTGACATCGCATTATTCTTTCATTCTCTGTGATTATTATTATTATTTTTTTGCATGGTTCAGTTGAGCCCAATTGTACACGTTAGTCTGAATTTGCTTCATTTCCTCAGGCTGTTTAGAAAATAGAACAAGAAACAATGGTTAGTTTTTACTGACACCTTGCTTCTGAGTCCCCGCTTAAGAAACAGTGGTGGATTGTTGTTGTTGTTGGCGGCTTTGTTTTAGGAAATACTTGTGATACTAATTGATAATAAAGATACCATTGAATGCCTGAAATATTTCCTTGAGAGGCTGGACAATTGTAATGAAATGGCCAAAAAACTGATTAACAAGCCAATATCTAATTGCTCTTGTAAAAGGTAGACATAATATTTATGAAAAAAAGACAGCAATTTTCTTTAAAAAGACTTAGAATACACTTACACGGAATCCAAGAATTCAAATTCAAGCCATGTTGGGGCTTTCATGTTTGAAATCTATCCATTAGTTTAGGTGGAAGGGTCATAAAACATTCTGTGAAATCAGGCACTGATGTATCACTGTTGAAGGGTGTTAATTTGGTTATTTAGCACTGATTTGTTTAGTAGAACATACTAATTGCTTGGTGGATAGAACGAAACCATTTTGTGCTTTAGAAGAAGAAAAAACTGGAATCACTCAAAATAAATTGCTGGATCCAAGCAAGACAATTGTTCTGTTTATATCAGTTTGATCTGCAAAAGTAAAACATGATTATTCCAAATCTAAATAACACTGTGGTAAATTCTTCTCAAGTATTTGGGGACTTCTTGCTCTCAGGCAAGCTATGATGAAAACCTGTGATATACTCAGAATTGGACTGTTAACATAGCACAATGAACTACAGTTTGGAAAGAAGCTGGAGAAAAACATGAATACAGACATGCAAGCAAAGGCTCTCTTTGCACGAAAAGCTTAATGTCAGATTAAAGGACATTAAAGTTAAATGCCCTCCAACCCCCACAAGGCATATGAATATAGAAAATTGTTCATTTTTCACCTGCAAAAGGCCCCAAAGTTCAAATCCTGACATCTCCAGTTAAAAAGAGACCAAGTAATAGGTGTTGTGAGTGTTTTCTGCCTGAGACCAGGCAGAAAGTCCAGAGAGTCATTGGTGGAGAGAGTGGACCTGGCGACACCCAGTATAGTACCTTTGGGTGCCCCAGTGCCCCTGGACAAGTCCCTTGGTGTCTGATGCCTATGTTCCTCCCCCTCCTCTTCTTCTTCTACAGTGTCTCATATCCATGTTTGGATATAACCCTCTTCAAGTACTCTCCAACGTTCTTGTATGAGATTCATTGAAGGCCTTTCCATTCCCCTGACCTGATTGCTGGTTAGCACCTGCCTGCCTGCCATAGAGCAATGCAGCCATCTTGGGTCCAGCATGTTGAGTGTCCTAGTGAACCCATCTAGTCCATGGAATAGGAACAGTATTGCAGCTAGGGCTGGCTCTCAGGGCCAAGGTCCCAGGACCCACAAAAACGCCACCCAGAAGGTCAGCTTGTTCATTAATTTGTAAATTCATAAATTACTACATTGACAGGCCACTTTCTAAGCCACAGTGCCTTCCAAGGTTGCTTCACATAGTGTGCTTTGCCAAAAGCTTTTTGAAAGTCACCAAAGACTTCTGATAAAGCTTAGCAGTCATGGAATAAGAGGTGAGGTCCTCTTGTGGATCCGAAAGTGGTTAAGTAACAGGAAGCAAAGATTTGGAATAAATGGACAGTAGATGGACCCATGGTCTGACTCTGTCGAAGACAGCATCCTATGACCCTAAGTATTATTTTTGTTTAGAATCACATGTTGGGATGTAGCAGGGAAGCTCTTTATTTACCCTTCAAACAGTAAAAAAGCCAATCCGTTTTGCTTCTAAGACATCAAATGCTAATGGTGATACTGCTTCCTCATTCTGTTCATGTCACACAAATGACATCCTTAGACTGATTACACACACACACACACACACACACACACACACAGAGAGAGAGAGAGAGAGAGACACATTGTGTGTGTGTGCATGCGTGCACTGTTTTTTTGCAATGTTGAATGGAATTTGTATGGTTTAGTTGAACATCACTGTTTTGATCACATGTTGTGAGCTGCCTTGGCCTTTTACTTTTTTTTTTTTTTAAGGAAAGGCAAGATAGAAAATTTATAAATAAAATATTTTTCTTTTTTTTTAAGCCAGCAAAAAATGATTATCCTGAGCACTGCAAGTTAGCCTTTGCCAAATAAAATGGCTGGAAATGTAACAGGCAGTTTTCTGCAGTGATCTTATTAAAAGATTTTGTGTGGGGGTGGTTGAAAAATATGGTCCTGTGTCTTTGGTGCCAAACTTTCAAGCAGCATCAGCTGTCTCTTTACATGAAAGAAATAATATGTTGGTTTAATGTTCAGAAATGCATTTGTCTTATCACCAGAATAACATGGCTATAAAAGGACACCAGAAGCTTAGCTACTGTGAATTCTGATGTTTCATGCCACAAGGTTTTTTAAAAACATGTATTTATTTGCATGGAAGCAACAGGTGCAATTGGGTAATTTTATGTGGAACCCCCATCTTTAGATAGTGTATTAAAAAGGTAAAGGTAAAGGACCTCTGATAGTTAAGTCTAGTTGCAATCTACTCTGGGGTTGCGGTGCTCATCTCACTTTATTGGCCGAGGGAGCCGGCGTGCAGCTTCTGGGTCATGTGGGCAATATCACAAAGCCGTTTCTGGCGAACCAGAGCAGCGCATGGAAACGCCATTTAGCTTCCCGCCGGAGCGGTACCTATTTATCTACTTGCACTTTGATGTGCTTTCAAACTGCTAGGTTGGCAGGAGCTTGGACAGAGCAACAGAAACTCACCCCGTTGCAGGGATTCGAACCACTGACCTTCCGATCCGCAAGCACTAGGCTCAGTGGTTTAGACCACAGCACCACCCACTTTAAAATGCGGTGAGCCAGCCTTGCTGCATATGGGGGACCCGCTCAACACCTGACCTCAAAGTGTTGTGCAAAAGAGGCTCCAACAAAAAGCAAACATTATACCAGAGTGTGGGCCAGTTCATACCATTAGCAGAAACAAGTAGAAAGCTTTTTCTGGCTGAAGCACTTCAGGCTGCAGGCTGGTCTGAACTCTTGTCCCTGGCATGCTAGTTTTGTACTTTCTTTCCGTGGTTTTTTTGGCATGTCACTTAACCTTCAGCTTCAAGAATGTTGGTGAAGGCTTACGTCTTGAGTCTGCTGACTGTGTGGATTGGTCCAAAATCATTATATATGTTAGAAAAGGCATTTCTATAATTCTATTTGATGATGAATCTATATGATGAAGCTGAATAGCTGTCTAGAAGTACTTTTAAGAAGTATTTGGCAGAAGAATTCTCCTGCAGAGAAAAACAATCTGATGAAATAATTTAGGATGCAATCCATCTCAATGAAAGTCAGTGGGAGTGTGGTCATTGACTTCAAATGGATGTGGGCTGCAAGCAGAGTTACCTCAATGTCTGCTGTAGATCAACCTCAAATAGATAGCTCAGTAAACTAAAGCCAGCTGTTTGATCAATTGAAACAACTGATGCACTGCATGTGCCTGTGTTAGTGATTTGTTTCCAATGACATACATGCAGATGTATCATGTGAGCATCCAACCTTGTTATCTAGTTTTAGTTTGGAAATATGTAAAAGAGAATTGGGATCTCTGTAGAGAAATGTTGAATAAGCAGGTGATCATCCTATCACTTAATTGCTCCCTTGCCCAAGATTAACAAGAAACAGAATGTTGTGACAGACCTCTTTCTGCTCCACATCTATATCTATATATCTATATCTATATCTATATCTATATCTATATCTATATATCTATATCTATTTTACCAGTAGTCACTTTCCCCTCTTAGCTCATTGTATTTAAACTTATACCATCAAGAACAACTTCTTTAACACATGGAAATTAGCTCAATAAATTCCAATATGCATCCATTGATAAATTTTTAACTAAATAGTTTGGTATCAATTTTCATAGAGGTTGGGAAGCACTATCTGATAGATTTTTCTAAACTGCTATTATTGCTATTCAGTAAATTGCATATGCCATATATGTTCATATTTATTTATTATGCGTATATATTTAATTTCCCATCTTTTAGAAAAATGCCCATATGGAACAGCTCACAATAATATATAAATTAAGCACAATATATATATAGTGCATCATATTTAACGCTAAAGAATACACAATCACAATAAAATTAATGAATAACAGTAGCCCACAATGACATTAAAGTAGCATTCTGTCCAGTAAAACCATAAAATCACCAACATAATCAAAGATAAAATAGGAGTCCAAATAAAATCCTTGAAATCATGGGGAAACAACAGCTAAATTTTCAAGGTGTACATGCTGGGATAACTGTCTTCACCCCAGAGTCCAGGATGAAATCAAAGAATGCAGTATCACTGACTAAGGAGCCAGAGCCAGAGTCTGATGCTCATGATGGCTGACAGGCAGGCAGGCAGGCAGGCAGGCAGGCAGGAGCTTCCTGAACCAGATTCTGCAGCACCCATAGAACATAGACTCTCAAGGCATCTTTCCCTTGGTTAAAGAACCAAGTGCCTCCAAGTCTGTGCTGATCCAACAGCGCAGGAAGTGCACCAGACAGAAGACTTGGAAACACAGAAGTGCCTGTCTGGAGGTCAGAGAGTTGGCTGTTTAAAGATTAAAGATTGCAGCTCCCACAATAAAAGTGAAGCCTAGGAGAGGTGTACTGGAGGCAAAGGCTGAAAAGCCCACCTCTAACTTTTGTTGGAAGAGGTTGCTCACTTGGAGCTCTCCATGGTGGGTGCTGCAACACCTGGCCTGCCTTGTCCTGTGGACTGGAAAAGGTCAGAAAGCAGCTACCAATCAGCATTTCTTTCCATGGTTGTATGTGACAGACTAAGCACATGTACTTGTCATTTGTGATATTGTACACAGAGTGCACATGCAGTCACATACATAGAAGCAATATCCATGTAGAGACACTCATAAAAAGTGGAACAATGTTTGGGAGCGAAGTTGCAGGCCCAGGAAAATCAAACATGGCAGATATAACTAGCGAGTGCTCCAACATCTCTCTGGTCAACCAGTTATCATCAGATTTATTAGCTCTTTGTGACATTGTTGTCAGACAGGTCACCTAGTGAAAATGAGAAAGGGAAGAGCACTTTAAAAGATGTATGGCTGCCTAGAAGGGAGATTGCTGAATGATATGCACAGGAGGCTTATGAAAGCTGCAGAACACCTGCAGAAATGAGGAAAACATAGGGGGAGGACCACTTCTTTTTGAGACATTGAAATGTGGGATTTAGGGAAAGCGAGGCTTTCTGGAGCACCCAATGATAAAACGGCTGTTGTGGATCCTCTGGTTGACCTCACATAACAAACTTACGGATCCAGCTTTCTCACTGGTGACTTGGTAAACAGAATGCTCCACAGCTTATTTGCACAACCTGTAATATGATTCACATGCTTTTGGAATGGTATTGGGTGGTATTCAACTATAACCCAGAGCAGATGTACTGAAATTAATGGACATAACTTAGTTATGTCAATTTCAATGGGACTACTCTGAGTAAGACTTTGTTGAATACCACCCTTAATTTTTGCTGAAAATGAAAATTAGCTCCCCATGTGTATAAAGGAGGTAGAGTTCTCCCCAAACAATCTCTGAAACATTTCAACTGTATTAATACCAAAAGGAAAAGAGAAAAAATTGGATGTAGGCATGATAAAAAAATAAAAGGATTTTAGGAAAGTACATGTGGGTGAGTGTGTGTAATGTATCTTTTAAGAATAAACTGTGCTTTATTTCTCTCTGTAGCATACCATATTGCTGATTAACCACTGCTTTCATAAAGTACAAGTGGGCCATTTAAACTGTTTCACCGCTGGTTAATGTACTGTATTGTGATCATTCTTTTTTTCCTATGGTACCTAGCTAGTGTTTTGTTTTTATTACAAATTCACCTACCCTTGTCTGCCGAGGAGAAAAGAAATTACACGACAGAGCCCCACAGCACATAAAACAGCAGAGATTCCTAAATAAGACCAGCCTGAAAGAGAAGCCTCTGCCTACCCGCACTGTAATGAAATGCATGACTACAGGAGATAATAATAATTGCAGCAATAGCTCGTTACAGCTCCCAGATGATTTGGTGCTGTCAGGAGTGCACTGTCCTCTTGACATCCCAGGAGGTGAGAAGCATCACTGACTGCAGGCCCTGATTGGTGCAGTGAAATATTGCTGGCAAAAATTAAAAGGTCTTGGTGTCAAAATAATTCATGATATGCATATCTTCCATTCTGATGAAATGGCTGATATCCGGATTAGCAAGATAATAAAACTGATCAGGCTACAGTTAAACAATTTAAGTTGGAGGGCTGTTCATTTTGTAGGTGTCACTTGTCAGATCAAGGGGTCAAAGCAGAATGAAAGGCTCTCCCCAGTAACCTTCTGATGATTTGGATCTGGAATGTTCTTCATGATTTGTCCAAAGTTTTCATCACAGCACTGCCGAAGAGCATTACCGCAGCAGGCTGCATTCTGACATTCAAATCCCAGGAATGACAGGTTATTAGGAGAAGAGAACCGGCTGTACATACATTAAGCCTCATATCTTTGACCTGTAATTTGAACTGATAGTGATATTGTAATTGAGTGAGTAAAAAGGGGGGGATTCTTTATTAAAACACAGGAAGATGAAGAAAACGTTTATTTTCCGGAGATTTATAGGTTCATAAAATAAGCCTTTTGATGATGATTTATTTTACAATTTTTGAAATGCTGAACTATGTGCTTAATATTTATTTGGTTGAACAGCTATTTAAAATAACACTGTCTCCCATCTATTTCCAGCTTGTTCTCCAGAACCTGCGTTTGCACAGATGGAAAGATATTTGTGTGATATTGGAGTTCATGTAGTGGAATAGTTCAAAGATTATTCTAATAAGATGTACCTATGGAAAAATACAGTGCCCGCTTAATGGCTATGGTGTTAAGGATCCCTTGGCAGACTTCTGCAGCTTGTGTGTAATGCACTGGGGTTTTTGAATCATTATTACAAGGAATGGGGGAAAGTGGGAACTGCCTTCTGTGATGCTTTTGAATGGAAGGATGGCACATCTGAGAATTTAATGAGGTTCTCTGGAATAGAGCAAAGGGAAAGAACCACAGCCAACACTCACTTTGCCCTCTCCCTCTGGGCATGGGTATTGATCTGGTCAAGAGGCAACAAGGCTGGGCATTTGAGCAGAGGAGGTGACTTCGCTTCTTCAGTGTTTGGACAGACTCAGTATCATCTCCAGGGTTCCCCCCCCAAGAGGAGGGGCACTTGGGCAAGATGCCTTCAGAGGTCTCTCTCTCCCTGAGTAGGCACATCTCATAGGAACATAGAAAACTGCCTGGTATTGAGTCAGACTATTGAGCTCAGTAACCAGTAGCAGCTCTTCAGGATTTCAAGCAGGAGCTCTAGCTGGATTGAACCTGGGATCTTCTGCATACAAAGCAGGTGCTCTTCTCCTGAGCTATAGCCTCTCTTCAAGTCACCTCCTCTGCTCAAATGCCCAGCATTGTTCCTCTTGACCAGATCAATACCCATGCCCAGAGGGAGATGTCAAAGTGAGTGTTGGTTTTGGTTCTTTCCCTTTGCTCTAGTCCAGAGATGGCGAATGTGTGTTCTTCCAGATGCTGCTGAGCTACAATTCACACCATCCCTGATTATAGCCTCTGCTGGATAAGGCTGATGGGATTTGGAGTCCAATAGCATCTGGATGGCCGCAGATTGTCCAGCCCTGCTCTAGTCACTGCTCACTCATTTGGAGAGGGCCAGTAAGCAGTTAGCAAGTGGGATTCTTAGATTTAGGGGGCCCAGGGTTATTAGACTTATTATGAGTATGTGCCTGATGATGCCACTGAAACTAACCCTATCAGCACTCCAGGACAAATGTACCTCCTCTGTAACTTCTAAACACCCCTTTGAGCCCTTTCTAGCCAGCTACAGTTCTCCTGTACTTTACAGGACAATTTTTTTCCAATGTAATGACCAAACTGACCTTTCAAGAGGTACATTACAGGAGGGGTTAATTCTTATGGATAGTCTGATTAGGAACCTAGGGAGCTGCTTTGTGCTAGCCTTGCATTGGTTTAGGATTGTTCACCCTCATTGGCATTAGCTGTAGGGCGGCTGAGTGGGAGGAGGCAGGCAGACTCCTCAGAGGCCCTGCGGAGCGTCCTGCCCCAGATCGCCCTGCCCCGCAGGCAGCTGTCCCTGCCCCCAGGTGCCACCCCAGGCGTCTGATCGGCTTGCTCCACCACTGACCCCCTTACGCCCTAACAATTCTTGCAAAACATGGGGGCAGTACAATGTGACTGCACAATATGTTTGATTGAATTTAGCAAGATATGCTTAAGATTAAATTGGTTCTGCAAAATTGGCTTAAATCGTGGAATAAGCAAAATATTGATTCCTCCTTAAACTCAGCAATGCCGCCGCCTGCTTTGTGATTTAAGGAACTGTATGATTTAACTAAAGCATCCTCCCAGTTCATGGAATCAACAACACCTTTTATTGATTGCAAAATTGCATAAGATTTACAGGGAACATGGTCTAAGCTATTAAAATTCTTACGCTTCATGGCTGTAGTCATTTTAGCATAAGCCTATATTATGTGAGGAGGAATATTCTCTGATTTCCCAATTCGTATATAGGCTATAATCGAAAATTATTCATCTTTATTGGAGGAAAACCTGTAAGAATATTTGCTCTCTGAACAACACTGTCATTAACGCTGTCACCCACAGTCTTGATAGCAAACAGCCTTAATTTATCATTTGGAAATTCCAAAATATGTAAAAGGAAAATGTGCACATAAAAGTATAATTGTGTTTAAAGTAATGGATCTGCAATGAAATCATATTCATAGTAAAAATAAATAATTGAAACCTAAGCAAATGCCTGACGCTAACAGTATTTTTAATATGAGCCACGATTATCCCAAGACTTGCTTGGAAAACAAGCAGAGCAAGCAAATACAATTTCCTTTTCAAAACACTTACGTATCAGTGCTACCTTAACTACTTCAATGATCCCTGATCGGGATCAGCCGAGAGTTTCTTATTATGGTTAGAATACATAACTCACAACAGCATATTTTGTGATCTCCATGAAATTATTTTGATCTCAGCTGCCTGCTTTGCTTGTCTTAACAACTCTCTTAATTTTTCTATGCTGAATATTGTTGTTGTTAAGCCACTTTCTGCTTGCAATGCTTGGAGCGATTACAATCAGTATGACTGCTAATATCCTACCTAAGAGAACTGCTATCACTTCTATCTCAGCTGAATTAAGATACCCAACTGGAGTTGGGTAAAGCCAGCTTCAAAAATATCAGCTTCCTGCATGGAAAGCACTGCAAAAGTATCAACTAGCTACATGGAAAGCAGGTCTAGCCTTATGCAGTATCGTTGGCCTCAGGTGTAGGGCAGGTGGGTGTGACTTGCCCTAAATGGTCTCATGGGCCAAATGGGAACATCTAGTGTACCAAGTTTGACCTGTGAGCCAGAGGTTCCCCAACCCTTCTTTAGGAAATATCATTGCAAGCCATGTATACTTTATGGTGAATGACAGCTGCCATGTAAACAGAACCAGTCCAAAGTTTTTGCTGCCTAAGGCAAGAGGCAAAATTTCATACCCTGTGTTCCACATACATAGTCTAACCTGAAGGGCAGCTGACTCGAACCAAGACTAGTGATGGGGCACCATCTTCAAGTATACCCAAGGACAGCAGGCTAGCTTTGGGGGTTCAGAAGATTGGGAGGGCTGCTGCCCCCCTACCCACCCCATATCTATCATCCAATGTAGCTACCTCACTCCACCAAATGCTAGGGCTGGCTCTGTGAGCTACTTTGCCCCATGTACATGGGGTAAAATGGTTACGATTAAAGTAGTTACATGCAGTCATCTGTAGTTTGAACAGTATTCCTTGCATTGATGCCTTTTCCATTTACTGAACTCATCATGTTTGAAGCAGCCATGAAGTTTCCTTGTTTTGATTTAAATTTAATGCACACTAAGAGCGCAGTGTGCTGTTGTGTGTGTAGAAGGGAATGGTGCTTATTCTAAGTTTCTGAGTATTCTAACTTTCTGACATATCTTGTACTTATTTTCTAGAACAGTGTTTCCCAACCTTTTTTGGGCAAAGGCACACTTGTTTGATGAAAAAAATCTCGAGGCACACCACCATTACAGCCCCGTGACGTCAGCGCGCAGCGTCACGCCGGGAGGGACGCACGAAAGTGTAAGTTTCAATTTTTTCCCCTCCCCTCCTGTGTAAAGGGGAATGCACTCTGCTAAGTAAAGGCACTTGCCACAGCAGCGTCAACGTCACAGCACCCACCGGCACCCAAGAGAGAAGGGGTCTCAGCAGCCCTTTTGCCAGGAAGAGGAGCAAGAACGAGAGGAGGAGGAGGAAGAGGAAGAGGAAGAGAGTCCCCCCCCAAAAAAACATTCTCCTTTTGATCTTCCTTATTTGCAATTCCTCATTGCAAAACAGCGGTTGATATACAGCTGATTTTTTTGTTATTACAGTCCCCACCCCCTCACCTAGAAAAACACCACCTGTCAATTTATTATTATTATTATTATTATTATTATTATTATTATTATTATTATTATCATTATTATCATTATTATTCCCCGCCACTCTGGGAGGCTGAAGCCCTTTAAGGCTTCCTTCTGTCCACTCTCTGTGAATTACCTGCCCGGAGCGGGTTTGGGGGGGGCACTGCTGCCGGTGTCCTCCCCATCGAGTCTCGCCTTGCCCGGCGCGTGGCGGCCGCCCTTTCCCACACTCTGCCGGCTGCGCTGCCAAGCCCCGCAGCTCAGCCTGTCAGCGTTACCGGGCTCGGCAGGCGGTAATTCCCGAAGAAAGCCGGCGGCGCTTGAAGAGCTGGCAAGCCCCCATTTGCATGTCTGTTTTCCGCAGCCCTTGGAGAGGATTAAGTTCCCTCCTTCCTGCTGGGGAACCTCCAAGCTTTGGGGGTGGGGGGGGAGGAGGCAGCAAAGCGAGGCAGGAAGGAGAGCGCGGCTTGGCTCCTCGCCGCCGCTGCCCCGCCTCTCGCCGCCGGACTCGCCCGCCTCCCTCCAGGCAACATCTCACGGCACACCAGGCAACATCTCACGGCACACTAGTGTGCCGCGGAACAGTGGTTGGGAAACACTGTTCTAGAAAAAGGGGTGAAGAGGCCCATGTCTGTGAGAAATCACCACCACTTGGTCTGAAAGCTCTATCTTTGAATCCTGAAGATGTGAGGGTTCTCTTGCAATTAAACAGTGTTGAGGAGAACATAGGTCTTTACCAGCTTTGGGTTACTTTCATGTTTTCTAATTTTGTATGTTCCAGAGTAAGCCCTGACATTAAAAACTGATTGTGAGCTCTAGCCCGGATTAAACCTTCATTGTATCCACTCTTAACATGTTGAATCTAAAATGCTGCTACAGCAAATGTTTAAAATCCAGCCTGTTCTTCATGAAACTATTATTTCACACATCAGTAACCACTTGATCTTTAAGCAGCTATAGAATTCCTCACCATTTATCATACCAAGAGAAAATAAACATAACTGAAGATGCCCTAATCCCAGATTTAGGTTTCTGAACAAAGACCAAAATTCTACCCCAGAAGTGGGGAATCTCAGGCCTCGAGGCTGATCCAGCCTCCCAGATCTCTCTATGGCCCTTGCAGTGGTGTGCAGTGAAAATTTTTGGAGGGGAACAGTTAGGGCCAGAGACACCAGCTTGTGAGGGTGATTAGCAGGGGAGGAGGGTGTCCTGCCGTCACATGTGTGAGCATCGTGTCTCCCTGCCTAAGCCAAGCAGAAGCTTCCCAGACTTTGGGAAGGAGGTGGCAGGCCTCTTAAAGGATGCTGGAGCCATGCTTTCTCCTTCCCAAAGCGGGACAGGTTTTGGGAAGGTGGAGGAAGGGCTCTTGGAGCTCGTTGGAGCATCGCACCTACCTCCTTAGCTGGGCAGAAGCTTCCTGGGCTTTGGGAAGGAGGCTTCAGGCTTTAATACTGTAATATTCTAATTTACCAGGAACATATAAGGGACTAGCCTAGTCCCCCTAGTCCACTGACCGCATGCCACTGGGCCCTTGGAATGTTCTCTAGGCCACAAGTCCTCTCCTGAGACCACCCCCTCATTGGCTTGCTTTGCACCTGTGTGTTTTGGCCCTTGAAGGCTTCTTGCTTGCCTAGATGGAAGATAGAGAGGGATGTGAATTCTTTGTGGAAACTATCCTACTGTGCAAAGGTAAAATTAAAATTTGTTGCATCAACCACTTTTGTTTCTGGCCCTGCCACAGGGAATATGGCCACAGAAGTTTGCCCAGAAGGGAACGAGGTCCTTGGACTGCTAATGGTTTTCCATCCTGCTCTACTCCCATTGCCTTACAATATGCTTTGTTTATTTGCAGCTGACAAAGATTGCGCTCAGTTATGTTTTGATTTTTTTTACTCATGCTATTACTGATAGAAACCCCAACCCAACAACAGTGATCCATACAACTTTTCCCACAGTGTTACATGCTATAGGGGAAACTGCATTTTGCAGGGATGCTGCCAGCATTGGCAGGATGAGGTAACCTCAATCCAATAAAGGTATTTATTCAAGGCAAGAGGTTAATGTTAAGCAACCTGGAATCTATTGCACAAAACACAAACTGTGGAAGATGGAACTCATTCAAAACAACAATACCCTCTTGTTGAGCAACATGACAGGCGGTATTGCAGAATATATTTCATAGGCCAGGGTGGAGCGGAAGGCAGCCAACTCACACTGAAAGTCAGTGTGGAAAAATATGACAACATTGTGAAAAAGGTGTGTCTAAGTAAAAAAAACCAATAGATTGGATGGCATTCTTTTAAAAGGGGGATGGTTTGGTGTCACATAATGCATCTAGCTTGTGGACAGTAAGCAATTCTGGAATCTTGTCAGTGTCTGAATGCAAGTCCTCCAGGGAACCCAGGCATGGTGCCTTGTGTTACCTGTTGGGGGAAAGGCAGGATATAATTAGGAGTGGCACAAAACATTTTGCTGCCCGAGGCATAAGTCAATATACCTGCACTCTGCTATTCCATGTACAGGTGGTGACTGGAATTGCAGTTGAATGTTATTTCAATTCTGGTAATGTGATAGTAGATGGCACCCATATAACCCCCTCCAACAGGGCTTACCACCACTGGCTCTAGCATCTGCCACCTGAGTCTTGTGGCCTCATTCTGCCTCATGGTAGGTCTGTTCCTAGGTATAGACATTGGGAATAAACAAATAAGGTTTCACATGATGTTCATACTGCTAGGATGTCTCACTAGGCTCATTCTCACCTTAGTGGCAATAAACCAAAGGGAGCTTGCTGATGGCTCCAAAATTCGAACTTCCCCTAATACCTTCTTCCTACAAGAGAGCAGGATGTGACGACAAGGACCTGCTTAGCAGACAACTGCCCTGTGCCTGGAGGCTGGACTTTGGCTGGACAGTCCACGATGATCCTTCCCAGGGCCAGTGGATGAAAGACTCAAATTCACAGGGCAGCATCAGCTTAGCTATGTTGTTCTTATAAGGTAATCTTGCTGCAGCTGCTTTAATCCCACCTCATTGCTTCCCTGCAATGTAGTTAAGGATGTGGGAGGCATTTCATTCAGTTCACATTTAAAGGTGAACCTACCTAATTTGCACTTCCTGAAACAATATGTGAACCAAAACAAAACATCCATTGAAATTTGTACTTCTCTGAATTTTGCAATGCAGTTCTCCAGCTAAGCAATGTGTACAAAAATGTATATATTAGAATATGAGAGTAAAAATGCACATATTAGTGAAAATAGCATAATGAAAATGCAGTATATTAGGGGAAATTACTCTGCAGAAATGTGTACATTGATCAAAACAGCTTATTGAAATCAGCACTAAATATGTACAGACTGATGTAGAAATATGGAGAACTGAACAGAAGACTGGAAAAATGAGAAAGGGAGAGGAATCATACTTGACAGAGCCACCCATCCCATGTAAGAAGCAAAATATTATCATGGAAAGAAGAACTTTTTTTAAAAAAATCAGTTATATTATGTGTGTGAGATGAAAATATACTTTTAAACCTGACCTAAATCCCTGTGTGTCTTATGCATAATGCAAGGAAAACAGTAGTTAAAGGAATAGTATTTATATTTTGTAAACTGACAACACCTTCAACTTCATTTCTCATACACCGTATGAGGATAAGAACCTGTCATCACTAAAAATAGTAAATGATGATAATAGTAAATGCGAACAAATTTGATATGTTCTATAAATATTATCAATTCAATATATCTGATAAGAATATATCTTACTTTGTCTGCTAGGAGTAACCACTTATGTGACAGTCACAGTCATGCATGCCATTTTTTTACACACATATGTTAATTTACATTAATATACATTTCTACGAGTATCATATCTTGAAGTTATTTAATTTTTGGACTCAAATTCTAAAGCTTATTTGATGCCTATTACAGGGTCTATGCTTTCTCCCATTTTATTTTTTCATTAGGATATAAAAATAGTCATGGGAATGCAATGTATTTCATTATGTTCTTAGAGTAAGGAGGGGTAAATCTAAATTGGGAGAGCATCACTAATTTTCAAGCAGAGTAATTTATTCTGCAGTATTTAAATGCTGCAATTTTCACACTCAGGCACATGCTGCCACATCTATCTTTCCCCGGGACCAGTCTCTGTCTTGCTCTTTCCTTTTCATCTGTGAGGGGTTTTTTTTGGCATTTTTTTTCCATAAATTCGACAGATGGCCTCTTGATGAATCCTTGATAATACTGTCATGTAAAGCAGCTAAGGCTGGAAATCATCTCGCAACAATTTTTCATTGCTGAGAGAAAATTGAACAGAGACAAACATCGCTAAGTCCCTAACAACAGCGACCAAAATCCACTTCTTATAAATAAAGAGGACAGGCTTTCTTTGTAGTGCTCAGGCTCAACCACCAGTATCCGTGTAATGCCCCTTGATTTTTTTTTTAAAATACTACTTTTAGTGCATCCTTCAAAGCCCAGGGTTTTTAAAGTGTTTTGTTGCTTTCATATTCAGAACATTTTCCAGGCTCTTAATATGTTCTTCCTCCCAGACCCCCTCCTCCCAGGTCTTTATAATTGTGGATCAGGTGAAGTTTGCTTCCCCTCATTTCAAGGTCATGCACCACTAGGACCATTTTCCTGACTCAGAGGGCACGTAATTTCACAGCCGTGTAGTCCTCATTAATCCACCCTGAGTGGGTGCTCAGGAAGTTCCAGATCACAGATTTGTTTTTGTCTTGTTCTCTGACTCAGTGCTTCACAAAAGGATTAGATTAACCTCCTCTTGATTGTATTTATATCTTACTGCATCAGGGTAGAAATAAAGTGATTTCTCCTCCTCTTGCTGCCGACCTCCTTTCTCTGCTTCTGGGACCGACCCAATTCCATTGCAAGGAAGAGCTGGTTAAAGGGAGCCTTACAGCAGCTGCAACACATTGCAGTCTATCTGAGCACATGGCGATTACTGCAGCTTCAATGCTCGATCTCTTCCCACCCCTAGGCCCCTCCAGTCTGCTGTCATGTCTTTCTGAAAAGCCATCCAATCCAAATCAAGGTGGAGCACATGTCCTCAGCCAAGAGAGCAAATAGTGCAGGAATTCCCTCACAAATGAGCCTTGCAGAAGAACGAAATGGTGATGTCTCAAACAGATATGGGGAGCCGACACGTTGCCAGTCATAACCTCTTCCTTGTCATGTGTGTGATGTTCGTTGTTGTTGTTAAAGTTTATTTATATGGCTCTTCGTTACAAATATATATATATACCGTATGGTTTACAAAATTAAAACAGTAAAACCAACGTGTCAATAAAATGACAAAGGCATAAATCAGGAACAACAAAACATTTCGCATATGAATGAAATGGCAGAAATAATGCACAAATGCTCCAGTGACTTACATGATGCTCCCAACTTGCAAGGCTCGGGTAAGTACATTGATAGTGAAAGGAAATCACTGGAGGCACCTGAACATCTCTGAGTATGGGGAGTCCAATGAGCAGAGTGCTATAATGCAGAGAGACCTCTTCTGGGTTACAGCATACTAGGCAGCATTCATTAATCTCACCACAAGTGGGGCCCTCCCCAACAGATCTCAAAAGCTGTGCTGGTAGATACTGGGAGAAGTCAAAGTCTTTTAGGACTTCATAAACAAGCATCAACACCTTGAGTCTGGAAGCATAAAGGCAGCCAGTGTGGGTCATGCAGAACTGGTGTAATGTAACTCCAGTTTGATGAGGCATTCAAAGAAGAAGAAGAAGAGTTTGGATTTGATATCCCGCCTTTCACTCCCCTTCAGGAGTCTCAAAGCGGCTAACATTCTCCTTTCCCTTCCTCCCCCACAACAAACACTCTGGGAGGTGAGTGGGGCTGAGAGACTTCAAAGAAGTGTGACTGGCCCAAGGTCATCCAGCAGCTGCATGTGGAGGAGTGGGGACGCAAAGCCGGTTTCCCAGATTACGAGACTACCGCTCTTAACCACTACACCACACAGGCTCTCGATTCGATAGTTTGGCCATGGCATTCTGCACCAGGTTCAGCTTCAGAACAGCCTTCAAGGATAGCCGTACACAGAGTGCATTGCAGGAGTCCAAGAAAACATGACTCACCAATGGTGAGCTGTTCCAGTTCAGTCACAGCTGGAATGCAATCCTTAGCTGAAAATAGGCACTCCTAGCCACTGAGGTCTTTGGGGCTTCAAATGTCAGTGTTGGATAAAGGAGTGGCTTCATCTAGAACAGGACATCTAACCACTTATTGGACATGGAATCCACTCACAAAGTGCCTTCAGGATTCATCCTCAGTTCACTGGCTTTCATTCATCCCATTACTGCCTCCAGACCCTGGTTCAGCATCTGCACAACCATTCCTGATGCAGATGGTATGGAAATATATCGTTGAGACTCATCTACGGATTGTGGACGTCTTGCTCCAAATCCTCAGATGACCTTTGCCAGCAGTGCTGCTCTAGGAGGATACATTGGTAGATGGTATCAAAAGCTGCTTAGTAATTGAGGATAGGAGATATTGATGGACTGGAGTGGTATCAGGGATGAGCTAGGAACTGTTCTTGGACTGGTGCTTACTTCAGTATGATTTCTTGCAATTCTCTATGTAGCTATGAGAGTATGCAAGGGGAACTTAGTACAAAAATACCAAAATGGAGGACCACATGTATTTGTCATGGTTAGTAGCAAGTTATTAACATTATTAGACATTATTATCCCTCGACAGAAATGAGGCTGCCCAACCCTGCTTTAATCTTTATCTGTGAACAATACAGTGGTTCCTCGGGTTAAGAACTTAATTCGTTCCAGAGGTCCGTTCTTAACCTGAAACTGTTCTTAGCCTGTGGTACCACTTTAGCTAATGGGGCCTCCTGCTGCCACCGTGCCACCACCGCATGATTTCTGTTCTCATCCTGAAGCAAATTTCTTAACCCGAGGTACTATTTCTGGTTAGCGGAGTCTGTAACCTGAAGCGTCTGTAACCTGAAGCGTCTGTAACCCGAGGTACCACTGTATTCCTGTATTCGACATTGGAATTTGGTGCCAAGGAGTGTGGTGGAGTCTCCTTCTTTGGAGGTCTTTAAGCAGAGGCTTGACAACCATATGTCAGGAGTGCTTTGATGGTGTTTCCTGCTTGGCAGGGGGTTGGACTCGATGGCCCTTGTGGTCTATTCCAACTCTATGATTCTATGATTCTATGATTCCTTGTTCTTAGCAATAGCAACTACATATAGCAGTGGCATATTCTTTATGCTCCTCTTGGGTAGGAATGACTTAGCTCTCAATACAAAGAATTCAAAGCCTGTGGGTACCCTGTGCCCCTCTCCCTCATCTTTCCCAAGCACACCACTGCTGCTTTTAGGAATCCTAGAAACCTCTTTTTTTAAGCACTTAAATGCAACTGCTAATGGAAATTCATGATTTTAAATAATTTACAGTTCCATCTGGCTAGAGGAACACCAGGTGGAGACTGCAGATCAGGATGAGTCTAACTGAAGTGAAATCTTTGCTTAAAATATTAAAGCTAAAAACAAACATTTTTAGTTTCCACTGCAGTGAGCCCTCATCTCTTCAGTTGATTCATATTCCCCCAGAAGGTGATCGGTTACTCTTCCTGGGCTACAATTGCAGTAGTTACTCAGAGCAGGTGCCTCATGGTGATGCAGAACAGAAAGGAGGAGGAGCCAAACACACAAGAACTTAGGTTTATGTGTTTCTTCAAGAATTTGTTTGGTTATTAGATTGTCCGCCATGTTTACTGCTCTCCCAGGGTGCAACTTAAATCACTAGGTGCTTATATGGAACATCTGGAGAACTCAGCTGGATTTTAGAGTGTTGTTGTGATCTTCCCATAGTTACGTTGTTGCCCACTGGATCCTGTACTAGCTAGTCTGCTCCAGCAGGGCTCTTCTTATAATTTTATGTATACCAGTAGAGGAAAACCCCCCACCCACTCCCATATCGGAGGACATAGATAATTAAAAGCCAACGTGAAAAAGAAAATATTTTTGCCTGATGCCAAACATAGGCAATAATAGCTCCAAGTGAACCTCCTTGGGGAAAACATTCCACAAGTGGGGAGCCACCACTGGAAAGGCTCACCAACCTTTGTCACCAACCTCTGAATCTCCCATGGAGGGGCCCACAAAGAAGGGCCTCAGTTGACAATTGCAGAGTCTGGGTTAATTCTTATGGGGAAAGACAGTCATTGAAATATTGAGGTTGTGAACTCATAAGGCCCACTCAAAGGCCTGCACATGTATTTATTTTGCTTAGTGTACATGTTGGTACACGTACCATCTGGTAGCAATTCAGTGGGGCAGGGACTGATGTTATGTGCTCAGACTATCTTGCCCCAGTGAGCAACCTAGCCTCAGTCTTATCTAGTTTGAGCTTCGGTTTATTGACTCTCATCCAGTCCATTACTGAAATAAGACATTAGTTCATTACATCCATTATCACACTTGCAGATGTAAATAAGACATAGAGCTGTGTGTCATCAGCATATTGCTGTCAAAATACTCCAAAAACCTAGATTTTCCCACTCAGCGGTTTCATGTATATGTTAAACAACACAGGAGATAAAATTGAACCCTGAAGAACCACACATTGGCGGCTCCATAGAGCCAAACAGCACAGGCTTCTGGTCTACTCATAAGTAACATAGCACAGGTGGTCAGTGGCTGGGTTTCCTGGTGGTCAGTGTTGGATAATGATCCCAATGGAGTTCAATCACCAGTATTTTTTAAGGGTGTTTTTTTTTTTTTTTGGCCTGTATGTATTTGAATGATACCTGGTAATTTTCAACCAATCAAAGCCTAGAGCTACAATATAATTAGAGAAGTTTACTGTATCTTTCTACTGTTTAAAAATCTTGTGGAGTCTTTGGAAATTTTGGTGGAATTGAATGTATTTTTTAAAACACGTAGTTCCTCATCACTTAAGAGCCATTATTTTCATAAACAGCCCTTCCCATGTCTCATTAATAGTAATTCCTGTGCTGTCTTTGGAGGCTGAGGCAGAGCTAAGAGCTCTTCATCAGTACACATGAAAGAATTTGTGTCTTGTAAATTTGCATCTTAAGTTTCTTTATTATGGCGATGTACAATAGGTGACTTTAAATGACCTTCTTGTTTCCATCCCCTTTGGGAAAACAAACAGCAATCTTCACTCCAAAATTCACTCTACACAATATCATTAAAGGGAAGTAAACAAATAACACATAGATTTAAATGTTTACTGGTTTGTGTCAGTGTCGGGTAATACAATGAATAATTCATATCAAACTAGTAGAATGTAGCATTTACATAAAATAATACTTTGCAAATATATGGTAAGTACTAATTACTTGCCTTATTTGCCATGACTATGATATTAAATATTCATAAAAATGTGATTATTTCTTTGATTTGGCAGGCATTTAGATTTCTCTACAGCTTTTCACACTGCTAATTTTAATCCAGTAAATTATCTGGAAGAAAACAGTATGCAGCCTAAAAACTGTTCAAAATTCACTCCCAACATTGAACACATTATGGACGTAATGATCCATTACAGCCAAACTTCAAGAAGGTCTTGAAAGAAACTGAGAATTAAACAAAGAAATATGGGGGCCATCATCATTATTTATCAGATATATTTATTAGTAGTTTTATTTCTTTTTGAACTCTTTTACACCCACCCACATATATATATGCACACACACATGCATGTATGCACTCACACACACACTCACACACATATATCACCCAAATATTTAATGACTATGTTTTTATATAGACTAACATCTGAAAATAAATCTGCATTCATCTCTATGGCATGTTGTTTCATGCATTTATTCTTTAGCCAGTTGCAGCGCAATCATAATAATATCTGCTCAGAAGTAAGGCCCATTGAGTTCTATGAGACTTTCTCCAAGGTAAATGGGTATAGGATCACCCCTTATTGAAAGATATGTACGCACTGTGATTGATACATGACATCTGGATCATTTCCACCTGTTGCACAATGGCAATCTTTAACATTTTAAAGCATTTTATCATACTGTCATGGGCATGGGGTTGGACTCCCCCAACAGAGAGATGAGGTTCGTGACTCTGAGGAGGTGGCAGATTGAGGGAGAGAATTTCCATCAGCATGAGCTCCATAATACTTCCCCCCTGTACACACACACACATGAAAACTTTGTGCCACAGGAGACCCTGGAGCAGTCCTGCCACTACTTCTATTACCTAAGAAGGTTGCTCTGCCCTCTTGCTCAGCCTCCAGGGACTCACTTTCAGATCTGACAACCAATGCCATTGGAGCCAATGACTGAAAAATTAGGCAGGAATCCTTTAAACCACAAGGGGCTTCCCTTTGGAGAGTGGCACTAGCCACCCTGGCTGGACAGCTGCCTTTCAGTGACTTCCAGATCTTAACCGAAGCAACAACTCAGTCTTCTTTGCTTAAATTAGGGTTAGGAAACCTGTGGCACTCCAGATGTTACAGGACTCCAACTCCCATCAGCCCCAACCATCCCTGGTCAAAGTTGAGGGCTGTTGGGAGTTGGAGTTCAATTACATCTGGAGTGCCCCTAGTTCCCTATACCTGATATAGATGCTGCTTATATCCAGCTGGCAACTTCACTGGGTCCTACTTGGAGATCTCTAAGGTACTCCTCTTTTCTAGAATTCCTGCTCTGCTTTTCTGGTGAGGAACACTCTGCAAGGAACAAGAGTATCTGTCCATGATCCTGTTCCTTGGCTTGAATTCATGCTTGACTCTTATGGCCCTGCCCACAAACGCTGCCCAGAGCAGAATATATACTCATATCCTTATAGCTTTGACTATTCTGTTACCACAGCTCACTGAAATTTGTTCCCACTCTCTTCCACATCCATATATTTGTGCCATTTTAGTAAGCTTCTAGTTCCCATTGCACTGTGGCCCAAAGGCATCAAAAATATGGGAACCGTATTTTATAGAACTGCCTCCTGTAACCATTGATAGAGGATTTGCTTTCCCTAAAAGACCTTCAGAGAGGGGCCATATCTCAGTGGTAAAGGTAATTTTTTCCATTCAGCAAGAACCAAATTCAATCCTCAGTATCTCTAAATGTAAAAATAAAATAAAAAATCAGATACCAGTGAGTAAGAAAGACCTCGGTCTGGGCTTTGGAGAGTCCCTGTCATTTGCTCAGTATAAAGCAGCTACATACCGTACATCTCCTGTTTTATGAGAGGATGTGGTGAAAGAAAAACAGTAGAGTAGGGGAAAGGAATATGTCATACACACAAAACCTCATGGCACCGGGATCACAGTGTTCCATTGCACACAACAGCAGCCCCAGGTCTATCCTGAACTGTTTGGTGAGAAGGTTGGCAAATTGCAAATGGGATTTTCTCAGAACTCCAAACTATGCAGAAGGTTATTGGCAGCTTATCCCACAAACCCTCCTGATTCCATTCAATTTCATGAGAGGCTTTAGTTTTGCTGATTTGCTGAGCCTTAGATTAGACAGAAAGAAGTGGAAGGGAGTGGTGGTGGGGGAGGCTAAAATATAAAGAATCCAACTTTCATTTTGTTCTACCAATTACCAGGGAGCCTGTTTTGATACCAACATGCAGTTCTGAAAAAATGTGAAGTAATAAAGAGAAGGAAAATGCATTTGATGCCTTTTGTCCAAGGAGCATTTCTGTCACCATCCAGTTCATGCAACCAGAAGTGATACAGGTTTAGGGGACAGGTCAGGTTGGCGGAGGATGGATGGGCAGATTTGCCCCCCCTCCCTCATCCTCATTTCAGAAATAAAGTACTGCTAACTGGTAGAGGCAAAATAAGCGCCACCGCTGAATATGATTCCACAAATATGACTCCACCTGCTCACAAAGCCATTGTAGATCAACAGATACACCCAATTCTCAATAGGCTTACTAGGTAGATTGGTACACTGACAGTAGGTTCCTCAGAATTTTATAGTGGACACAGTTATGTAAAGCCCTGCTTGTTGAGGCAAAGCCCAGATGTCTGGTAAGCCAAGAACCTATAGAATCTCTTCATCTCTCTCCTCTGACAAGCCATTCACTTGAAACAAGCATTTTTCTTATGTTGAAAACAATCCTCCCCACTTTATGTTGGTAGGGGGTGGGGTAAAGACCTTGGTGGTGCTGTGATCCCATAAGCTGTGTGGGGGAAGCCATATTCTCTGCGTCGAAGAGAAGCCAGAGGAAAATGGCACAGACGAGGTCAAAACAGTTCACATGGCATATGAGCATCTGTGTGTGCCATCTGACAGGTCCAAAGGCAACTTGTGAGCTGTCTGTACAATATGAGGAGCTTACCAGAGATCTAGATGCTGCTGCTGCTAGTAATGACATCTCCCATAAAGAAACTTGGTGAAGCTGGCACTCTGCTCACACATGAGCTGCAGTGCCGGAGTTAGGCTTTGCTGATGCCCAAAACATGGGAGGGAAGCGATGGATAGACAGACAGCTGCAGGGCAAAAAGTAGATACTATTACACAGTCCCACCAATTTTACAATGATTTTACATTAGGAAAATAACTGCTATGATGTGTGTGTGTGTACGGAGGGTTCATATATTTTATTTATTAAATGTATATCCTGCCCTTTTCCCTGGAGCCCAGGGCCCCAGTCAACAAGTGACTAAGCAATAAAAAGATTTTCTAGGTGTTGCTGACCTCCAACTCCCATCCCTGGCTATTGGGATGCCAGTGTGGTGTAGTGGTTAAGAGCGGTAGCCTCGTAATCTGGGGAACCGGGTTCGTGTCTCCGCTCCTCCACATGCATCTGCTGGGTGACCTTGGGCCAGTCACACTTCTCTGAAGTCTCTCAGCCCCACTCACCTCACAGAGTGTTTGTTGTGGGGGAGGAAGGGAAAGGAGAATGTTAGCCGCTTTGAGACTCCTGAAGGGGAGTGAAAGGCGGGATATCAAATCCAAATTCTTCTTCTTCTTCTTCTTGGCCATGTTAGCTGAAGCTTTTGGAAGCTGGGGACTTCCGGAGGCGGCGCGTTCAGCAATGGCGGTCCTCTTCAGCTGCTGAAGAGGGGCTCCGCGGAAAAGGGTCGTGCGCTGCGGCACAGCGACGACCCAGTCAGAAAAACCACGGGTAGAGTGAGCCCGTGGCCGTGGGGTTCGGCGGGCACCAGGAGCGACCTCGGAAACGCAGAAGGGACCCCGTAAGGGGTTTCGGAACGTGGAGGGGGTAGCGGTGCTGTGAATCCATCGCTCTTTCCGCGGAAGCGAAGCCGCGCGGCTGCTGCTGATCGGCGCTGACCTTTCTTCTTTCAACAAATTGAATCGAAAACAACATACTCGTGAGTAAGAAACTTGAGGCTCGATTTGAACTTAAATTTGGCGAAATTCGGCTGAAAGCGGGAGACACTAAAAAGGAAGTCAGTCTTCCGGCTCTGTTTAAAGCACTAAGCAAAGACTTTCTAAAGCGGAAGCGTTGAAAGGAATTTAAAAGAAGCTGGAATATACTTTGCAAATTCGGATTTGACTGCTTAAAAGTTAAAGAAAAGTTATACCAGTTTTATAAGTGGATAAAGACTGTGATTCTTTCTTCCATCTATCTTTCTGTGGATTACAAAGTTAAGAAACCCTGCTCTCGACCTGTCTGGATACAAAGAAACATCGGACTGTGGTAACTATAGATAAAAAAATATAAAGTTACACTGGGCTACTTTGTAAGCTGTAAAAAAGGAACTGTTGCATGCACCTTTGTAAAGAACTTCTATTCTCTGCAGTTAAAACTGAACTTGGAAGGTTCCCCCCTGTTTTGGATTTTATTTGATTTTCTTTCTTTTTCTGCTGGAATTTAATGGTGGAAATTTCCTATCCTTCTTCCTAATTTCTTGGGAGCTCCCCCTGCTGGATTGTGGAATTATTAGTCTCTGAGAACTGCTGTTTGATTTGGAATTTTTATGTCTGGATGTTTACTTTTTTTTTGGATTGTCTTTCCCATGGGATTTACAATTTGACCTTGACGCTTGGACAGCTGTGGAATGAGTGGTGCAGGAAAAACAAGGGCCGCTAAGAAAGCAAAACAATCTGAACTTTTGCAAACAACTTTGCCTGTGCAGCCACGCAGATCATCTGTTCCTATTGTGACAGGTCTGCAAGAAGGACAACCCCAGCAGCCAACTTTTGGGGATATGGCCGCAGGAGAGCTAGACCCTGTATCTAAAGAAATATTGGATCAGTTGGCAGCGTTAAATAAGAAGGCTGATGAACAAGCAGCTAAATTTGAGGAGCAAGCGGCTAAATTTGATAAAGTGACAGCTACAATTAATAAACTGACAGACCAAGTCGCACAAAATACACAGGCACTAGGGAATATTGAAAAAACTACAACAGAAAATAGAAAATTAGCTTTGGAAGCAAATACTAAAGCAGATCAAAATAAAGAAAGGATTGAGGAATTAAGAGGAGAAGTAAGACCACTGAGCAGACAGGTCACTGAACAACAAGCGTACCTGTCCATGGCGGAATTGAAAAACAGGGAGAGCAACCTTAGGCTGAGAAATATCCCAGAATCAGAAAAAGAGGATTTGACTGGTTTTTTGACAACAGAAATATCCAAGTTCTGGGATCTGACAGAAGAGAAGGACTTTAAAATTGTTACCGCTTTTAGATTGGGAAGAGTGGCTAAGAAGGACAAACCAAGAGACTGCTTGATCATTTTGAGATCTAAGCAGGAAAAAGACAATATACTCGGCCTACATTTTAAAAATTCATTGGTAATTCAGGGAAAGACAGCAGAAATCTTCAGAGACATACCAAAACAGCTACTGGATTTAAGAGTCACATATAAAGACTTGGCAAGCCTATTGAGGAACAACACAATACCCTACAGGTGGGAATTCCCTCAAGGACTATCTTTCTCCTGGAAAGGGAAGAAGGTAAGAATTAGAACAGCAGAAGAGCAAGAAAAGTTCCTAAACGATCACGGGGAGGACCTCCGGAAAGGGGTAGGAGCCTGGCCACCTCCTTCGTTCGGTTTTAACCCGGTTCCACCTCCAGTCAAAGACGATAAAGGAGAAGCCCCTACCGGCTAATAAATTGATCCAGGATGTCTCTACAGCTTCTCAGCTGGAATATTAATGGCGCAAATTCCCCTGAAAAAAGGAAAAAGATTTTTCACATATTGAGAAAAGAACAATTAGATGTCATTTGCCTTCAAGAAACTCATGTGTCTAGGCTCCACAGGAGAGTATTAATTAATAAGAGACTAGGCCAAGAATTTATTTCATCAGACAAAGTTAAAAAAAGAGGAGTAGTGATCTATGCAAAAGAGAGCCTAGCACCAAAGTTGGTGTTTAAAGACGAATTTGGAAGAATTTTGGCAATTGAAATACAAGCACAAGGAGAAAAATTTTTGATAGTAGGAATCTATGCACCAAATGATGGGAAATCGGAATTTTACAAGAAGCTGCATGAGATAATGCTGGACCATATTGACTATTCTAACATCATTTTGATGGGAGATATGAATGGGGTTGTCTCCACTTACATGGACAAGTCACAAAACCAAAATTTGACCAAAGATGGCAGACTCCCGAAGACTTTCTTTGAACTCACAGACAATATGGACTTGACTGATATTTGGAGAACAAAGAACCCTTTAGGTAAAGAGGGAACATTCTTTTCTGAAGCCCACCTATCTTGGACAAGAATCGACCAAATCTGGATATCTAGAGGACTGGCACCTAAGACTAAAAAAATAGAGATCTGCCCTAAAACCTGCTCCGACCATAATGCTTTGAAAATGGACTTGAGACTTACACCAGCTGGATCCTTCAGATGGAGAATGAATGACTATTTATTTAGAGATCAGGAGATTGTGAAGCAGGCCCAAAAAACGCTGAAAGACTATTTTGAAATAAATTTGAATACTTCGGTGGAAAAGAGAATAATCTGGGACGCAAGTAAAGCTGTTATGAGAGGGTTTCTGATACAACAGAATTCTATCAAGAAAAAACTTCGGAATGGTAAAAAGGACAAGATCCTGGAGAAGATAAGAGACGGAGAGAAAAAAATTGAGATTAAACCCAAAATCAAAAGAGGTTTTAAGAGAAATAAAATTCCATCAAGCACAATATGCGAAACTAATAAATCAAGAAGTTGAATGGAAAATTAAACAGATGAAGCAAAGATCATTTGAATCGGCAAATAAATGTGGGAAGCTGCTGGCATGGCAGCTGAAAAAGAGACAAAAATTGAACTTTGTTACCAATCTCGAGGTCGAAGGAGAATGTATTCAGAAACCAGAAGAAATTAGAAAGTGTTTCCAGAGATACTTTAAAAAATTGTTTACCCAAGGACACCAAGCAGAGACTGAGATAAATCAATTCTTAAAAAGTCATGGCCTGCAAAAACTAACACAAGATAAACAAACAGCCCTGAACTATAAAATAACACAACAGGAAATTGAAAGTGCCATTCAGAATATGCAATTAGGCAAATCCCCAGGTCCAGATGGGCTTACCTCCAAGTATTATAAGACACTGAAGGAATATTTGGTTCAGCCACTAATGGAGGTATGCAATCAAATTATGGAAGGGAAGGGGGCACCAGAATCGTGGAAAGAGGCATTCATCACTTTGATACCAAAATTGGAATCTGAAAAGACCCAACTTAAGAACTATCGTCCCATCTCACTCCTAAATGTGGATTACAAAATTTTTGCTGATATTCTGGCAAATAGACTGAAAAAAGTTTTAAATGAAGTAATACATAAAGACCAAGCAGGCTTTCTCCCGGGTAGGCATTTGTCTGACAACACCAGGAATATTATCGACGTTTTGGAGTTATTACAGACAAATATGAACACAAAAGCAGTTTTGATTTTCATAGACGCAGAGAAGGCCTTTGATAATATATCTTGGAAATTTATGAAGAAAAATTTGGAGGGAATGGGAGTGGGAAGGGCGTTCCAAAATGGTATTGAAGCAATTTATTCAGAACAAAAAGCTAAATTGATAGTAAACAATGTGGTGACAGAGGAGTTTAAAATTGAAAAAGGGACACGACAGGGATGCCCCCTATCACCCTTGTTATTTATCTCTGTCCTGGAGGTGCTGCTGAACTTGATTAGGAAGGACCAACAGGTGGAAGGAATACAGGTCGGAGAAAAACAATATAAATTGAAGGCTTTTGCAGATGATTTGGTTTTGACAGTACAGGAGCCAGAAACTAGTACAAAAAGAGCCTTAGAGTTAATTTCTGAGTTTGGTCGGGTGGCGGGATTTAAGCTGAACAAACAAAAAACTAAGGTTTTGGCAAAAAATATGACTTCTTCAGAAGTAGATGGGTTTCAAAAGGAAACAGAATTAAACGTGGTAACAAAAGTGAAATACCTGGGGGTTAACTTGACTGGAAGAAATTTAAATTTGTTTAAAGACAATTATGAAAAATGTTGGTCTGAAATTAAAAGGGATTTAGAAATTTGGTCAAGATTGAAACTTTCCTTGTCGGGAAGGATTGCAGCAGTCAAAATGAATGTGTTGCCAAGAATGTTATTCTTGTTTCAAACCCTCCAGATCGTGGACAGAGTGGAATGCTTTGGAAAGTGGCAGAAGGACATTGCGAAGTTTGTCTGGCAGGGCAAAAAGCCCCGAATAAAATTTAAGATATTAACAGATGCAAAGGAAAGAGGGGGATTTGCCCTGCCGGACTTAAGATTGTACTATGAAGCTGCATCCTTCTGCTGGATGAAGGATTGGCTTCTGTTAGAAAACACAGATGTCCTAGATCTGGAAGGGCACAGCAACGCTTTTGGGTGGCATGCTTATTTGTGGTACGACAAGGCAAAGTCTCATAAATTGTTTAAAAACCATATTGTCAGGAAAGCTATATTCATTGTCTGGACTAAATACAAGGACTTACTTGAAAATAAGACCCCGAGGTGGCTATCACCGACGGAGGCCAAGGCCATTAAATTACGTAACATGGAGAGTGGCTGGGCAAAATATTGTGAGTTAATAGAAAGAGTTGGTGATACTTGGAGGTTGCAGAGTTTCGAAAAATTGAAGGGAAAGGTGTGAGACTGGTTTCATTATGCCCAAATTCTAGAGGTTTTTAAAAAGGATAAGAAAATTGGTTTCCAGGTGGAAAAATCAAAATTAGAGACAGAATTACTTGAACCTAAGACTAAAGTGCTTTCAAGAATGTATAACTTGTTGCTTAAATGGAATACTCAAGATGAGACAGTTAAATCAGCTATGATAAAATGGGCACAAGACATTGGGTACAACATTATGTCTGAAGACTGGGAAAGGTTATGGACCACCGGTATGAAATTTACGGCATGTAGTGCCTTAAAAGAAAACATTATGAAAATGGTATACAGGTGGTACATGACCCCAGTTAAACTTGCAAAGATATATCATCTGTCTGACAATAAATGTTGGAAATGTAAGGAGGCTGAAGGTACCTTTTTTCACCTCTGGTGGACATGCCCGAGGGTGAAGGCTTTATGGGAAACGATTTATAATGAGCTGAAAAAGGTGTTTAAGTACACCTTTCACAAGAAACCAGAGGCCTTCCTCCTGGGCATTGTGGGCCAGAGAGTGTTAAAGAAAGATAGAGTTTTCTTTTTATATGCAACTACAGCAGCAAGAATCCTTATAGCCAAACATTGGAAGGCACAGGAGCTACCCACGCTGGAAGAGTGGCATTCACAGCTGATGGACTACATGGAACTAGCTGAAATGACCGGCAGAATTCGAGATCTGGGAGAAGAAGCGGTGGAAGAGGACTGGAAAAAATTTAAGGACTATTTCCAAAAACATTATAAGTTATATGAATGTTGAGAATCTGCCAAGTTCTCGGGAAAAACATGCTTCAGTATTGAGATTTGTAAATGGTGGAAACTAAGTTAGGACTTTGAAAAATATAAATTATAGACTATATAATCAAATGAAAGCACAAAAACACATAAAATAAGGTATCAATTTGCTGTTTATTTTCATTGTAGAGAAAGCAGGGGATGGAAGATGTGGGGAAGTCCAGTTGACTATGAAAATAGATCTGGAAAAGTGAATTTTTTCTTTCTTTATAATCTTTTCTTCTTTCTGTAAAACTGCTCTTGTTGTGTTAATGACGATGTATTCTGACCTTGGAAAAAAAGCAAATAAAAAACTATTTTTTTAAAAAAAGAAGCTTTTGGAAGCTGGGGTACAACAACACCTGAAGTACCACAGGTTCCCTTAATCTAGGGTGTGACAGAACGTTGGCAACTGCTTTATTTTTTAATTTATTATTATAGATCTTGCTTTACCATAATTGAAACTCTTATCTGTCTTTCAATACTTCTTTCATTTACAGAGGCATATAACAGATTTCAAAAACTAGTTATTTGTTGCTGTCCTTGTAGGCAGCCAGATCTAATGTAGCTGATCTTAAATGTATTCTAATTTGTTTCCTGAGGAGCGGGAAGCAGTGGAAGAGTAACATACTAGGAATTGTCTGTTTGTGCCTTTCACCCATTCAATTACTGCATCCTTTTCCTTCCTAAGAGAGCTCCTCTGCGTTTACTTTTTCATTTTGTTAACTTGGACTTTCAAATTGCCTCTTACATTTAACAGCTTTCCTGAGAATCTCAAATGTGAACTAGCAGTTTTTTTCTCATTTGGCACTTGCTAAATTATGATGTTTTCTCCAACTCTTAGCTCAAAAGCAGTACGGATTTATAGACATTTTTTGTGGGGTCAATTCTGTGTCTGCAGACAGGGTCTAACCAATCCATGATATAATTCAGCTGACTTCACTGATTTAACAAGCTAAAGGCATTTATCTCAATGTGTTCTGCTCTGTATGAGGCTGGAAGTAACTAGCAGTAGCATAAAAGAAGGATGGCAGAGATTATCATAATGCATGTTGGAAAATATATATTAAGCACAGAGAAACATGAATATCCTAGAAGCACCTGGGGATTATCTCCCAGGCTATACTACCTTTGGGTTTCTTTACTTTTCGTAAGCCATTTGTCTTAATTATTTATATTGTTATCTCTTTTTCTGACATGAATATGTGTTTTCCAGGTAAAACTGCATGTTACCAACTTGAAACTCCTTGGTGGAAGGACGTGATATGTTTGGCAAAATGATGAAACCAAGGGGGTTTAAAAGCAGATTTTGAAATGGTGCAAATTCCCTGCCAGACACACCACACTCAAAAAAGGTCAAATGAACGCAAAGTGTACTTTGCTCTTTCTTTAACACTCTGTATCTGTAGCAGTTTCTCCAAGGAGCCAGTAGTTCTTAGCAGCAGTTCAATTTGCTTGATTTCAGCCTCTGTGAGCTCCTGACCAGGACTTGTAAACAGTGGCATTAGTGAGGGCATTGCCTGCTGTTTTAAATAATTTCATGGGAAACCTAATGCAGTAGGACACTAGTTTGGAGAGGTTATTACCCTCATCAGATTACAGCACTTTCCCCCTTTTATTTTCTACCAATTTCCTGGCCTCATCGGTCCTCTCCCTTCATTTACCACAAATGATTCTTCAAAATGACACTCCGTGGTTGGATGGAGACAGTATTGGAGAAAACTTAATCCCTAATCAGTGGCCTGTCAATGCTAGTAGTAGTGTGAATCTTTCTTTTAGCTTCGGCTTGCTTGGATGTAGAAATCCACTGTGTTTGTTGTCATTGAGAGCATATTTCCTGCCCTCTGGCAAGGATGTTCAGAGATGGAACCCTGGGAACAGTGATGGATAGCACCCAATTGCTCAAGAGTGCATGTGAGGTCTCCAAAGCCTATCAAGGGCCATTGCACCCTGGATAAAACAGTGCATGTTTAAATAGTTGCCAATATCGGGCAGAAGTGATACATGCTGGCCGTTGCACTCTTATCATATGAGAGATTCAAAATGGATATGCTGGCAAAGCTTGATAAAGAACTTCAGCAGTTTGAAAAAGCCACCTCAAAGTCCAAGCCTGAGAGAATTCTCTCCACTCTTTCTATCAACCCCCTGTCCATGAATACCCACCTTCCAGCCCCTTCCATCACTGACCTCCCCACTTCCTTGACTAGTAGTGGCTATGGGGGTGGGGAGCAATGGTAGGGTGCTTGGGAACAGGAAGTTCTGTTCCTTCTCCAGCATCACAGTTGACCTTGGGAAGTCTACAGATCCCCTGGACTATCAAGCCTCTCCTCCGGGCACATAGATAACTACACAACAGTGGATCAAGAGGAGAGAATGGACTGATCTCTTCTCCTGTCCCTGTGCCTTGCTACTGCTGCTGTTGGCTGGGTAAGTAAAGGAAGAGGAAGGCATTTCAGAGATAGAGAGGATCGCTGGCTATTTTCATTTAACATTCATAAAAAATTAAATGAGCAAAACTCATCAGTAGGTCAAGACCTTGCTGACTCTATGGGCAACTGCCCCAGGGCAGGAGCCACCACACAAAAGACTCAGTCCAAAGAACCTCAAGGGCATGAGGAACCACCAGAAGTGTCCCATCAGAGGAACTCAGTGATCAAGATGAAGAAAAAGGAACCGGATGGTCCTTATGGTCCCTAATGTATCCACTCTTGAAAGAAGGGTGAGATACAAATGTGATCAATAATAATCGTCATTCATACATTCATATATTTCTGATGTCCTTGTTCCACTGGGCTTGAGCAGATGCAGATGCCTAGAGTTTCATGGTGAGCAAATGAAGAAAGATAGATGCTTTCAGGATAAATGTTGTATGTTCCATTAGCATTCGGAAACAATGACTTTTTGTACAATCATGGGCATAATCCAGTGAGAATTATTTCCAAGTAAGCTCCAGGGTGACGAAGGAATATGATGATTGGATAGCAGCTCACTAATTGTATTACTTTGAAAAATGTATTTTAAAAAAATCTTCCCCTTGACTTCATGTGCAGCTATAATGATAGTAAGAAGATTGCCAGCAAAGCACCAAAAATCTATTTGATCCAGAAGAAATCTGTATGAATCCCGCCAGGGGTTTGGGAAGCAAATGAAAAGTGGCGGGAGGCAACTCTCTGAAGTGTAATTGCAAAAGCTGGTTACAATTAAATGATCTGAAATTTTTATGAGGTTCTACTTGGAGGGGCAAGGAAGAGGTGGGCCAAGCTAAACAACCACTCCCAAGTGAAATTAGTCAGAGGAAAGTGGGTGAAGATCTCTTTGCCTGTTTTGCCTAAAGGCACATTTAACTGACAATATTATATAAAGGGCATTAATTGGCAGTTCTTGCTGCAATGCTAGGGCTAATTTATAGAGAGACAAAAATACTATGCTCTGAGCAGCGAGAGTTTCTGCTTGCGGGAAGCTGCTGCACCACCACCTATGAACCATATTTTAAAATGCATTTTTAGATTTGAACTAATAATGTGAATGACATTCAGTGAGATTGCCAAATGCTGGTAATTTACTTTCATCTTCACATTAATGTGGGCCCACCTGTGATGAATTGGAAACTAAATAAGCACATCAGTTTTAATTAGATATTTCATAGGCTGGATTTAGTTAAACTGCAGCATTCATTCTAATCTATTAGACTCTCAAAGAGACCCATATTCTTCACAATACAATTCTCTCCTAATTCATCTTTCATGCTGTGTTTATTTAAAATCCACTTTCATTGCAGAATAATTTGGGTGCATACTTAGTATATATATTACCATGGATTGGTTATTCCCCAACACACATTAACCACTTTGTTATACTTATGGGTTGCTTCCAGATGACCTGATTATTGAATATTCATTCTGATTTGTTTGCAGGGAGGTTACATGACATCCAGTGTTGATTGAGCATTCTTTCTGGTTGGTTTCTTTTTTTCACCCTGGGAGGTCATACGACATCACATCAAATAGTTCCTATCCCATCACTTTCCTTACCACACATAAAAAATGCAGTTATTTTACAAACAGGTTTGTTGTGGAAGAGCACGACTTCTGTTTAACTATACAACCTGAATATGCTGGTATGCAGGCGTTTTCCCATTTGGCCTGGGAAGGCAAGGCCCTGACTGATTCCGGCTACAGAAGCTGAGGCTGCTGAACAGACTCTTGGGCTGCAGAGTTGTTTAGGCTTTGTTGGTGGTGGTGGGGGTTTTGCTGGTATTGATATCATTATTTTTTAATCTTTATTTTAGATCTTCTGATTTATGTGAAAATTGTTGTGTGTTTTTAATGTTTTAGTTATTGTTTATGACTACTTTTGCTATGTTGTAATTATGCATTTTTTCATGTTGTAAGCTACCTTGAGCATGATTTGAACTATGAAAAGTTGGCATGCAAATTGCCGGGTATTGAATTTGGGACTTTCTGCAAGCAAAGCAGATGCTCTACCAGTGAGCTATGGCCCTTTCTCTGAAATAAGTGCTTCACCCTATACAACTCTATTGTCCATCCAGTTATTGCTGGGCAAATTATGTGTTTGCTTCATATGAATTCTACTGACATTGGTTCACATTGAAATGTATTTTACACTTGCCAGCCTGGGTAACTGCAATAACCGAGAAAACGGTGAACATACTTGAAGAAACAGGCCTTGAAGTTGTAGTGCCACCACCCACCATAATCATTGATTTCAGGTAAAACTGTATCCTGGGGTGTCTTTTCTTTCTAGGCCAGTTTTTCTTGATATTTGCCCAATCCCCTTCCAGCAATGGGGCTGGCCTGCATTCTGTGGGGATGATTTCATTGTGTGTTATGGGACTTGAATGGATCTTGAGAACAAGGATGTGAAAAAAGAAGAAAGAAAGAAGTCCACCAAAATTTTTCTTTTGCTCTTTGGTGTTATAAAGGAATGTTATTTTATTTTATTTGGAAAAAAAAATCAGAAGGCAAACCAGTTCTCTGGGCAGAAATACATCATAGTCGATTTAGTACCCATGACTCTCAGCTTTTCAATTAGAACTTTGAATCACATTCCTTGATTAGGAACAAGCAATCAATCATAATTAATTAGTTAAAATGTTCAACCGTTAAAATCATTACCATTAATTAAAATAATTATCTCTATTTTGGCTGCACTTCATTACCATTTCAGGGAATGCCTTGTTTAACTACTTTTTTTTTTTTGCCTAGTGTAGAATTGCAGGGAATGAAAGGAGCTCTGTAGGCAGTTATAGTCTCCTTGCCCCCCTCAAGATCTCTTTGTATTCAATGTCTATTTAGCCGTTTTATTTTTAATTCCATATTTTACACAAAAACCAAATTCAGCTTTTGGCCCTCCCAAAAGGGAAAAGGAAGTGTATTGTAATGCATTGCTATTTACAAAACCTGTATCATATTATACCCAATAAATTTATTTTAGGGTGCCTTCAGACTGTCAGTATTTGGGGGGCGGGATTCAAGTGCACAACAAAATTTTATCTTTGCACAATTAAGGTGGATTTAAGTGCAGTTTAGAAAGTGATGGGATAGTGCACTGAAAATTGTAGGTTGAATGAACGATTAAAGGAAAGACATGTAAGCAAATCAGGATTAATACTCATCATCATATAACTGCCCCTGTAAACAAATCAAAATGAGCGAAGACTGGGCAGAGTATAACCATTCTTAAGCTTTGTGCAAGCAAATAAGGATGGATGCAGAACAAACAGGGCATCAGGAGGAGTCCTCAGAAATCTCTTGTTGAATGTCTACTTAGTTTCAAGAGGACAAGGGTTATTATTACTTCTTGCAAGGTGTATTTATAAATTATCCTTTAAAGTACACCAGCTACGGCTCTGCCAAGGCAGGTGTTTAGGGTTGCCATGTTCCCCAAAGTGAAAATCTGGACAGAGTTGTTGAGCAGCCTTACAGGTGTTTAGGACAGTGGTCCTTCTATGGCTTCAATGGAAATATTACTACATAGCTATGCAAAATGAAAGGAATCACATCAAATAGCACCCCTTCTATTACTGCTGGGGAATGGCACAGCATACGTGGAGCCCTCATAACTGGATGATGCACACTACCATCCTGGGTGGTCTAACCTGAGTTCCCCAAAGACGCTCATTCAACCCTCATGTTTGTACTGTTGCCTTAAGGCTGGAAAGGGCTGAGTGGTATATACTCATGCTCACCTGGCATGCATTATTTGACCTTAACATTGCTTATGCATTCCTAGAGGAAAACGAGGTCTACTGCAGAACCTTGAAGAGCATAGGGTTGAAGGTAGAAGAAAATGACTTGGAACTGCACAATTGCCACTTAAACACTTACCATTTGGTGGCTGAAACTACAGAGAGAAGCATTCACCTCCAGCCTCCAACTATGCTTCATGACTCCAAAACAGCTAAGCAGATGGGGGAGCTGGTGGTAACTCTGGGCATACCAACTACCTGTCAACTCTCAGATGCTGATGAGCAGGGCCATTCACACTTTAGTATGAAAATACAATTCAGAAATGTAACTGGATCTGACATAATGTCACAAGAGGAGCCTTCAAACCAACACATTGGGAGCAGTTGTTACTAAGGTTGGGCAACTAGCTGTTTCTAGAATTTATGTAATACCAGTTTCTTTAATGTAGTAGGTTTTTTTAAAAAAATCCAAGAATGATTAGAGGCTGTTTTGGTAGAAAATGCTACTGCACACACACAATCTCAGTGCTTCGGTACAGGAAAAGAATGACTTGTAATGTCGCACGCTCAGGTTACTTCATGTCCTTCACCTGGTGCCCTCTGGGAGTTTTGTGGACTACAACTTCAAGCAGTCCCAGCTAGGAGGGCGCCAGGAGGGGCAAGGTGGATTTACTCATATTCTTATATGCATGTTTTGGTTAGATGAAAAAGCCTGTTGTAGAAGAGGGCTTTCAAACTTCATTTCTAGAACAAATGAATTTTGACCAACCTTCAAGATGTTGATTAGATCAACATCAAAGTGTATCCGAATGAGAATGCCAGATCTTGTGCAGTTCACTCTTCTTTCCCAAGTGATCCTCACTCATTCTGACTCTGTCAAACACAGCAGGAGAGAGATGGTTCAGGACCTGACATGTACTTCATTGCAAACTCAGAAAAATTCCTGAGCTGCCAGGCCCAGAACCTGTTAAAACTCAGGGTCCTCTGTTCTGAGCCTATCTGTTAACAGTTCATTAACATGAAATGAACCACTATGTGGCCACAGAAATTTTTTTCATAGTATTGTATCTGACAGCATGTTCCAGGGCCACCTTAAGACCTTTAGAGGCTCAAAGCTCTGGTTTTACCCACGACTACTATCTTTTTTTTTTAAAAAAAATGTCAAATTCTCAAACAAAAAAATATATATATATATATTGCGCCTGCCCCTGCTTTGCTGGTGCACATGTTTAGTCTGCCTATTGGGTATCCAGCCTTGGTGTGATCTAATAATAATATGTTAGGACAAGGTTGTAGATTATTTGGTCCAGTGCAATAGTCAAGAAAATAGAGCTTTCTCTCTTCTTTCTTGATCTAAAAGTCAGCCACTTGGGCAGAAGCTACTTTTGGTGCTGCAGTACTCCTATGGAGATGGGGAAGCTGTGGTCCATCAGGTGTTGTTGGACTCTCACTCTGACTCCCATCAACCCCAGCTAACGTGCCCAATGGTCAGAAATAATAATAATAATAATAATAATAATAATAATAATCCTATACACCCTATACCCAAAGGTCTCAGGGCGATTCACATAAAATATCAAATACATAAAATCAAAACAAAAACAATAACCCGCCCCTAAGAGCCAGCATTTTCAAAAGGGTATAGGATGTAGATCAAGTCGGGCAAAGGTCTGGTTAAAAAGGAACTTTTTGCCTGCTGCCTAAAGATGTATAGTGAAGGCGCCAGGCGAACTTACTTGGGGAGAGCATTCCACAGACAGCGAGCCACTGCAGAGAAGGCTCGTTCTCATGTTGCCGCCCTTTTGACCTCTCGAGGAGGAGGCACACAAAGAAGGGCCTCAGAAGATGATCTCAGAGTCATATGGGAAGAGGCAGTCCTTGAGGTATTGTGGTCCTGAGCCATTTAAGGCTTTATATGTCAAAACCAGCACTTTGAATTGGGCCTGGAAACTAATCGGTAGCCAATGCCGTTGGACCAAGATTGGTGTAATATGCTCAAACCATCTTGCTCCAGTGAGCAACCTGGCTGCTGAATTCTGCACCAGCTGAAGTTTCCAAACCGTCTTCAAAGGCAGCCCTATGGATAATGCATTGCAGTAATCTAACCTTAAAGTTACCAGAGCATAGACAACAGTAGTTAGGCTATCCTTGTGAAGCTGATGAATGGCACCCTGGGCCACTGAGGCCACCTAAGCCTCAAGCGACAGCAAAGGATCTAGGAGTACCCTCAAGCTACGAACCTGCTCCTTCAGGGGCAGCATAGCCCCATCCAGAGCAGGCGAACTCCCAACCATCCTGTCTAGGGAACCCCCCACTAACAGTGCCTCAGTCTTATCTGGCTTGAGCTTCAGTTTGTTGGCTCTCATCCAGTCCAGGACCGAGGCAAGACACTGGTCCAGCACTTCCACTGCCTCACCTGCAGATGTAAAGGAGAAATAGAGCTGAGTGTCACCAGCATACTGCTGACAACGTACTCCAGACGTCCGGATAACCCCACCCAGTGGTTTCATGTAGATGTTAAACAACATGGGGCAGAGAACTGAGCCCTGCGGAATCCCACATTGGAGGTTCCACGGGGCTGAAAAGCACTCCCCAAGTAACACCCTCTGGGAGCAACCATCCAAGGAGGACTGGAACCACTGCAAAGTAGTGCCACTCACTCCTAGTTCGGAGAGTCACTCCAGAAGGATACCATGGTCGAAGGTATCGAAAGCTGCTGAGAGGTCGAGAAGAATTAACAGGGACATGTTTCCCTTGTCTCTCTCTCGACAGAGGTCATTGGACAGGGTGACCAAGGCAGTTTCTGTGCCAAAACAAGGCCTAAACCCCGATCTAAATGGATCCAGAAAATCAGCTTCTTCCAAGAGCACCTGAATCTGGTCTGCGACCACTCACTCCAAAACCTTGCCCAAGAAAGCGAGATTAGCAAGTGGCCAGTAGTTTTTTAGGTTTTCTGAATCCAGGGAAGGTTTTTTAAGGACTGGTTTTACCACTGCCTCCTTCAAACAGGCAGGAACCACCCCCTCTCGTAAAGAGGCATTGATCACCTCCCTGTTTATCAGCCAAGAGGGGCAAAGGTCTAGAGCGCAAGTGATCGCCCTGACTGATCCGAGCACCTTGTCCACATCCTTGAGCCTTACCAACTGAAACTCATCCAACACAACAGGACTAGACTGCTCTGGACACCCCATGAGATTCATCTGCTATAACAGTAGAGTCAAGGTCTTGGTGGATGCAAGCAATTATATCCTCAAAATGCTTTGCAAACAAGTCACAGAGAGCTACCGTTGGTTCTATCACCTCCTTTGGGCCAGCCTGTAAAAGGCCCTGTACAACCTGGAAAAGCTCTGCTGGACGACATGATGAGGATGCAATGGGGGCAGCAAAGTATGCCTTCTTTGCTGCCTTCACTGCCACTAGGTAGGCTCGATAATGAGCCAGTGTTCGGTTCCATTCATTCAGATCTTTCCTCCACTTGCGTTCAAGCAGTCTCTCAGCTTGTTTCCTCGCCCTAAGCTCTGTAGTAATTGGGTTCCACCAAGTGGGAGAGGGCGCTCAGGGGCGATTGTGTCAATAGCCCGAGCCATTCAGGTGTTCCAGAGGTCAGCCAGGGATTTGACAGGAGCACCAGTCATATCAGTCGAACCCCCCCCAAGCTGTTTGGAACCCCGCTGGATCCATCAGCCTCCGAGGGCAGACCTTCCTAATAGGTCCCCTACCTCTGTGGAGGGGAAAAGGTGCTGATATCCTAAATCTCAACAGGAAGTGATCTAACCATGACAAGGGACTGATGTCATTGTCCCCCACTTTCAGATAACCCTCTTCCTGTCCAGTTGAGAAAACAAGGTCCAGAGTGTGGCCTGTCTTGTGCATTGGGCCAGTGAAATGTTGGGACAGCCCCATGGCTGTCATGGCAGCCATGAAGTCCTGAGCCACCCCAGAGCCAGCTGCCTTGGCATGGATGTTGAAGTCTCCCAGAACCAGCAGTCTGGGAGTCCTCAACACTGCCTCTGAGACCAGCTCTGTCAGCTCAGGCAGGGAGATTGCTGGGCAGCGAGGTGGGCGGTAAGCCAGCAGAATCCCTAATCTGTCCCAATTGCCCAACGCCAGGAACGCACACTCTAGATTCCCTCCCCCCAACTGGATAGGGAGCCTGGAGATAGAGAGAGAATCTCTATAGATCACAGCAACTCCCCCCAGCCCAGACCCTTGAGTCTGGCCTGATGCTGTACTGAGCACCCAGGTGGGCACAACTGGGTGAGACCAACTCCACCCTGTTCACCCACCCAGGTCTCAGTGATGCAAGCCAGCTCAGCCTCCTCATCCATAATCAAATCGTGGATGAGGGTGATTTTATTCTGGGCTGACCTGGCATTTAACAGCAGCAGTCGCAGACCTGAGGGTTGGCTGATACAACAACCCCAATTCCCTAGGTTGGAGGAGGGGCTGGCACCCAGCACAGTCACTAACTGCCTGGGCCGTGTGCCCCTTACCCGGCCTGCCCCATCTCCCATGCCATACCTCCCCCTACCCAGAACCACTGTAACGGGGCCTCCCTCTGCTCTCTCCCACTCCTTTCCTCCCAGGCACATCCCACAAAATGCCCTTACAACTCAGTTAAAAACAGTTAAAACACTAAAAATAAAATAAAAATAAAAGAAGAAACCCTCCCTTCTGAGCAACAGCAGCAGTCCTTATAGAGCCCTCCAGGTCCCCCCCCCCCCGCAAGCCAGATGGAAAGAAGCCTATGAGAGTTAAGGTCAACTTTTAGAAGACATCTGAAGGCAGTCCTGTTTAGGGAAGCTTTTAATGTTTGATGTATTACAGTATTTTAATATTTTTCTGGAAGCCGCCCAGAGTGGCTGGGGAAGCCCAGCCAGATGGGCGGGGTATAAATAATAAATTGTTGTTGTTGTTGTTGTTGTTGTTATTATTATTATTATTATTATTATTATTATTATTATTAAAATAACATAGGGAGGGCCACATGTTTTTCCATTTCTCTCTCTACTATTTTCTTCTGGGCACTTCGGCAAACTCTGGAAAAGCTTGCTTAGCCCGCTTTGATTTCTAAAATTTCACCTGACATTACCCACTTGTCTTTAGATCCCCCCCCCCGCTTTTCTGGCCATAAATATCCTATTTGAAAGAATTCAAGGAAATAAGAGATTCACTGTTTGCAATGCAGATTTTTAAAAAAGTATACGTGGACATGTGTGTGGTCTGCAGGACTCAGGTAACACTTCATAGGAAGCCTTGATCTGTGCAGAAGGCCTGCACATTTTTTTTTTTATTAGACTGCTGAGGCTGGACAATTTATAATGTTGAACAAGATTCACCTTCCTATTACAATCACCATTGTCACCGCCCCATTCACAATGCTTTGTGAACTATTTCAACAGACTCTCAGATGTTATATGGATGCTAACAGGAGCCCAACAAATCTCATTCTTACAGACTTATACATGACCTGCTTAATAGTGCTGCTCATAGGATTCGATGTATATACAATAATAAAAAAGAGCTACTTGAAGAATTAAAAGAACCTTTGTGTCAGTCTGTTAACTGAGCCTTACGTCACACAAAGGCAAACTGTGAAGGTGACAATGGAATGAGGACTTCATTTGCCGAAGTCTGAATTAATGATCAAGATCCCTTTGTGGCTGATTCTTTCCCAGCTGCACCCAATTACGAAAGAGTAATCAAAGAAGTCCACTCATTAGTTGGCAATTCTGTGCAACTTCAAAAAGTAATCCTTAACTCACTGCTGATAGAGAAATATTTCCTTAAAAACAAATTTATAGCCATCTGCAGGATCTTGGAGTAAGATGAGGGCGAAGACAGACTGACAGGCATTCTAAATCTGTTATGGACATGGTTTCTACACATATTCTCTGCCCTGAAAACAAATGCCTTAGAGTGCAGTGAATGTTTGTTCAAACTTCAAGCTGTTTCTCCACACTTGGCATGTTACGTCTGTCTTCAGCATAAGAAGTTTTTATAATAAAAACATAACTTTATGGAGGTAGAATGGTTAAAGCCACAAATAGATGTTGACATATAAAATCACCTCTAGTCACCCCCGTCATATAGCGACAATGGCTTGTCTGTTTTACAGACAAACTATCCCTTAATTTAGGGATTTAGGAAATATTCTAACACAAACTGACAAAGACCAGTGAGGTCCAAAAGAAGGCTGCCTTTCCTCTCTGCCATTCCATCAGAATGCTTGCCCCTTTGGGGAGAAAAAATGCTGGAGTCTAAAGCCAGTGCCCACTGTTGAACTCATGAGTGAATCTGTGATTCCAGTATAACATTAAAAAATCAGCAGTTATAGTTCATAGGCACATATGTATGTGGGATGTGGTCTAAACCACAGAGCCTCTTGGGCTTGCCAATCAGAAAGTTGGCGGTTCGAATCCTTGAGACAGGGTGAGCTCCCGTTGCTCTGTCCCAGCTTCTGCCAACCTAGCATTTTGAAAGCACGCCAGTGCAAGTAGATAAATAGGTACCGCTGTGACGGGAAGGTAAACGGCGTTTCCGTGTGCTCTGGTTTCTGTCACGGTGTTCCATTGTGCCAGAAGTGGCTTTGTCATGCTGGACACATTACCCGGAAAGCTCTCTGTGGACAAACGCTGGCTCCCATGGCCTGAAAGCGAGATAGTCACCTTTGACTGGACTTAACTGTCCAGGGGTCCTTTACCTTTACCTTTTACCATTATGTGTGCAATGAACACAATAACAGCAAACCCTTTAATGACTTTTCTGGATTACATTGATGCTCCTCCAAAACTTGTGCTAGTAGAACATCATCCCAGCCCCTAGTCATGAAGGAGACAAAGCAAGCTTGCTGTGACAACAATGCTCATTTGTTCTCCTCCTCCACCACCATGTTGCTGCAGTGTTGGAGAGAATTTCTAGTACTCAAAGAACTAAATCAAAAAATTAAGTCATAAATGAAACCAGCTCATTGGCAACTTCAGAAATTGATCATGAGTGTCATGTGCTTTTTTCATACATTTAAATTGACCTAAAGATCTTCTAAATGTCCCAGATGTTTCAGTAAAGACACAAAAGATTGTTTCACCACCCCCTCTTGTTCTTTTTACCTCACTTTCCCTTCCCTCACAAGGCAGTTTGGTGTTGCATGACCCCAGGTGACGAGGGTTTCTCTGAGGTGATTCCTCAGCAGATATATTTGCTTGGCTTTTCAGCTTGCAGTATATCGCAATTCCTGGTTGTGGTACACTTGATGCCATTCTGTACTTATTCCTTCACTGCTCCCAATAATGTATTTGATTTCTACTCTCAAAGTTAGGGTGAACTGTATGGTAAGATACATTGCTCATAGGGATGTCCCCTCTATTAAGGGGTTTGCTACTATTGTGCTATGTTATCACAACATAGCCATGAGGATGAAAGTCACAGGGGTGGTGCGGGAGCAACCATGAAATGGCAGTAAAAAGGAAAGGGGTTTCAAAAAGAGAAGGGCTATAGGGCAGTGTTGGAGCATCTGATTTGCATGTAGAAGACCCCAGGTTCAGGTTCAATCCCTGGTACCTCCAGGTAGGGCTGGGAGAGCCCCAGTCTGAAATCCTGGACAGCTGCTGCTAGTCAGTGTACTGTAGACAATACTGAAAAGTGGTCTGACTTCGGTATAAGGCAGCTTCCTGTGTTCCACTACCAACCACTCTGCTGAAATGGGTGTGACTGTTGCACATGGTGTTCTACCACAAGGCAGCTGGTGTTACATGACAAGCATGGGGGGAGAGAGATGTTACCTGGTGGCAGGTAGCTTAGCCTCAGCTGATCAATTCTTAGGTGTAGTATAGAGTGGCTTTGCCTGCTGCTTCTACTGCAGTGCCTAATCAGTCAGTGTTGCATGGATTCCACCTCCTGCTTTGTCAAGTGGGAAGGATCAGATGCACACTTGGAAAGGTAGAAAACAGAAGTCATGTACCTCTGCATAATATAATTTTGTCAATGTCATAGAACTTAAAGTAATGTACTTGTTTTATGAAATGTTCTGGACAATGATACCTATCTTCATAGAACCTTCAATTAAATGTGTGTGTGTGTGTGTGGGGGGGAATATACGCACAACCAGCTTTCTTTAATGTAGAATCATATCATTAACGTCTCTGAGGCAACTTTGCAAATAGTAATAATAAAAAATAAATACTACTAATAATAACATATGCCGTGTGAGGGATAAGGGATTGTAATGTTCAAACATGAAAGAAAATAAGTGGGTGGCTGCATATTGGAGTGAGTAGAACATTTTGTGCAGCAATGTGTTCCTCCTTGCAGAATTCACAATTCATGAACAAATACTATAATTAACATATTGCCATTATCAATCAGTGTAACTGAATGCAGGATTAGAATAACTGGCAGAGTTGCTGCATGCTTGTATAGAGTCCAGTCCCAGCAAGTACAATATAGCAATCTTGCCAAATGACCGCTACAGAGGGCAGAACTTGGAATTCTGGGTGTGAGCCTTCTTTCTCCTCTTAAGCCCCTTGGCTTCAATTGATTCCATTGGCCTCCATTCAAGTTAAGTTGGCATGTGTTGTTGCCTAGCAACAGCATGCAGTCTACTTTTGTACTATCCCATGGAAATGCTGCCTGTCTGGAACGTGACATTCAACAGTATGGCTCTATTAGAGAGACTCTTTCAAGAGTCCTTCCCACTTCCACCACTCGGGTAACTGAACAATCTCCAGGTAGAAACTGTTCTGTTCTCATGTCCTGAAATGACCCAGTTATGCAAAACAGGTAAGGCAACATCTCTTTTCAGACTCCTATTGACTGGAGCACATGAGCTTCCAACATGATCCTTACACCAATTGGATGGGAAGCTGGATCTAGGAAACATGGACTCATGTCTTTCCTTTAGACTGCTTCAAAAATTTTATATTCATTTCTGTCCCCTCCCCTACATGCCCTGTGCCCCCCTCAGTCTGCTCCAGAGGGTTGTCAGATCCACTAGAACAGTTTTAGTGGGGCATAGTGGGAGGAGGAGAACATTCCTTTGTGCAAGGAGAAATCTGTGTGCCAGTGGAATGAGGGACTTAGTGCTGCATTGAATGCCACCAGAAGTGTCAACCATCTTTGTGTAGGTGTCAGTGTACAAGGCTGGGTCATATGAAGAAGATGCTTCATTATGAGTCAACCCCTAAGTCCTTCTAGCTAAATATTGCCTGTTCTGACTGGCAGTGGCTACTGAAGCTAACCCTTCTACTCAAGATCTCACAATGGAGATCCTGGGACCTTCTGCAGGGAAGATTATGCTCAAATACTGAGCTTTGGTTCCTCCTCAAAAGCATATAATCAAAAGCACTACTTTGAGGGAAGACAAATCTCCTGCAAAATAAGTGACAGACAGTTATTCTACTTTGAGGATGGAACCAATTCCCACTACAACTGATGAATATTGGCTCCAGAAAGGGTGCAGGCTATACCAATGACACTAGGTGCTCACAGATCTTACCATGATAGAGAGACCTACGACTTTCTGTTTTGTGACACAATCTTGTCTCCTTCTTGTAAGATGCCCCTTTTCTTCCTCACCCCAGCAACGACTAATCTGCACTGAAACGACTCACTCATGCCCTTATGCCTGATAGCCAATTCAATAAAAATCAATGGGGACTTGCAATCATAATTACAATGTCTTAACAGTACACATTGCACTTCTTCACTGCTTGACTAGTTTTCTTATTACTGCCAATAAAGAAGAACCCATTTTATTCAAACCTTGTTTATCTAGATCTTCTGATTACTTGAATTTATGGTGTGTTCTCTACATAGCCTCATTCTCTTTTAACACTTCAAAACCTGCTCTCATATTTATCTAAACATCTGATTATCCAGAGATTTTCAAGGTCAGCTAGCCATAGGAATAAATGAGATTGGGCTATATTAATATATGTTGGTCAGTGTTGTATAGAGGTTAAATCAGGGGTGAAGTATCCCGTTTGGCTGCTTGAGGCAAAACAGGAAGTGACGCTTTGTCCTGCCACCACTGCCACCACCACCACCACCACCTACCTGCCCCTGCTGCTGTCTGCTCTGCCATTGCTGAGCACCCTGCCACATCTGCCACTGATGATGGAGAAGCACCACCATGATAAGCACTGATTTTAGGCACAATTGAGATGGTTTTGGCTAAAATCATGTATTCAATGGTAGGATTTAATGAGGAAAGTGGTGGTGCAAGAAGAATAAGAATGAGAATGAGAATGAGAAGAAGAAGAAGAAGAAGAAGAAGAAGAAGAAGAAGAAGAGGAGGAGGAGGAGGAGGAGTAGTGTAAAAATGAACTGGAAAAGCACAGACCTATGCCTAGAATGTGTGGAGGTAAATTAGTGTGGATGAGCCCTTAAGGTTTAGGTAAAGGGCCTAAAATTTAGTCTCTAAATCTACCTGATGAAACCACCTCTTTGATTTTCAGTTGTTCACACATATATGTGAAACAGTGCCAAAGGCTTCCTGAAGCCAGTGTACTCTAAACGGTGTATTACAACTGTGGTTTGCCATTGTATGAATGCACCATCTCAATATATGATTAGCAATGAAGTATGTTGAGGAAATCCATGTGTTTATACTAGCAATGAGGAAAACATTGTTAATTCATAAACCCCTAAGTGACTCACAAAGGTTTTCTTTACGGGTAGGCTGAAACTAACAGCTGTTCTATCACATTCCATTTGCTCAAGTCAACAGACCTGTGTTAATAGTTTGTTGATTGTTGTACACTTGGCAAATATTTTGGTGCTATTACTATGTTTGCGTTTTATTACTCAGAGTGACAAGAGTTTTTATCTGAGAGTCATGAGATGCTAAACAGGATATCCAGAGTTGAGGGATTTATTACGTCTTGTCGGTATTAGCAGAATATTTCCCTTTGAAGTACAACAGCAAGTAGTATTTCTGGTGTCAGATGCATCTTCTCAGCTTCTTTGTCCTTGTGCTGCCTCCATCTGTGAGATTTTCCTGAAAGTGACTTGTTAGTATGCCAGGGAATTATCCTGGTTATAAAGCTAGATGTTCCTTAGGGCATGGTATAAAGCCAAAATGAGATAGATGGTCAGCTTCTCCATTAAGGTGATGCTCAAAGGGTACACCTCCAAACTCCTTTTCCTCAAGGCCATTTCCTGCTCTATATACCAATGCAGGAAGGGGGGAAAGGAAACTCTACCAGGACAGGGGAAAAAGAAGGCTCTGAAACTAAATTAGTTGCCAAAGCTTATCCAACGTTGCAGGTGGGTTCAATCACACACTCTCACACTGAACTCATAGACAATGAACATCCCCATTATGCTCCCTCCACCCTGTCATATGAAGATAGGAAGAGCCTGTTGGATCAGGCCAATAGCCCTAGGATCCTGTTCTCATAGTGGCAAACTAGTGCTGTTGTGCTTGGACCCCTAAGCAGGACCCCAGCATCACAGCACTCTCGCCTCCTACGTTTTCAGCAAATGATATTCAGAAGTATTATGGCCTCTAACCATGGAAGCAGAGCATAGTCATCATGGCTAGTAGCCGTTGATCACCTTCTTGTCTATGAATTTATCCAATCCTCTCCTCTATCAAAGCCATCCAAGTTGGTGGCTATCACGCCTCCTTTGGGAGTGAGTTCCATGGTTTAACTATGTGCTGCATGAAGAAGCACAGCATTTTTCGCTCCATAAGACGCACCCGACCATAAGACACACCTAGTTTTTAGAGGAGGAAAACAAGAAAAAAAAATCTGAATGAAACAGTGGGTGTATGGTTTTTGTGGTTCATGCTGCGGCCACAGACATGGTATGTGATTTGACAGTGAGTTTGGGGTAGCCCAATGCAAAAATCCTTAGGATCCATGTGGATCCGTGCTTTGTAACCCTGGGCAGGCCATTGGGCCTGGGCAGGCTGGGTCTTCCTGTTATATACCTGCTGGGATTGACATGGCATATGACCCTCACCTGAATCTCATTTAACTCTTTGTTAACTGACCATAAGATGCACCTAGTTTTTAGAGGAGGAAAACAAGAAAAAAAATATTCTGAACAAAACAGTGGAGGTATGATTTTTGTGGTTTATGCTGTGGCCACAGACATGATATGTGATTTGACAGTGAGTTTGGGGTAGCCCAGTGCAAAAATCCTGAGAATCCATGTGGATCCTTGCTTTGTAACCACGTTTTTGCGCCATTGCAGCCCCATGAAACAATGGATGCATGATTTTTTGGTGCAGGCTATAGCCATGGACATGCTATGTGATCTGATGGTGAATTTGGGGTGACCCAGTGCAAAAATCCTGAGAATCCATGTGGATCCTTGCTTTGTAACCACGTTTTTGCACCATTGCAGCCCCATGAAACAGTGGCTGTGTGATTTTTTTGGTGCAGGCTGTAGCCATGGACATGCTATGTGATCTGATGGTGAATTTTCGCCAAATGCTCCCTATAATCCTGATCTCAAAGGTTGTTCAGAACAGGCAGTCTTGTTGACTTCTTCTAGACCAGTTGGCAGCAAGATTCTGCTGCCAAAATAGCTCCTCCTTCACGGTCTGGGCAGTGAAAATTAAGCAGGTTTCTTAAATGCTGCCGCATGATGGCAGGATGTGAAATGATGGTTCTCTGTCTCTTGCACATTGATTCATATAGAACTAGGCATGTCAGTTGCAGTTGTGCTCTGCTGTCATTCAAAATACAAACTTTGTTTGCTATGGCTTCCTCCTGTCTTCCCATCATCCTCAGATTTATGCTTCTTCTTCGCATTTCCATGCTTGCAAGGTTAAGAGATGTAATGATTTACTGTAATTAAATCTCTCTTTCTACTTGCTTTATCATGACACATCTTAACTATACATTTCCCCCTTTCCACTGTCTGCAAGATGATGGAAATGACAGAGAGGAAAGATATTGCTAGAGAGTTGCACAAATGCCTGAAGGCATATTAATCTCAAATTAATCTGGAAAACATTAAAATTAATCTCAACATCTAATGAAGCTCTCAGTCCTTGGGATAGAACACTGTAGGGAAGGTATTTTTTTTTTTTTGTTTAAACTGAAACAACTGCTGTTGGTTAAATAAAAGGCAAGCTTCTGAGTTTCATAAAATCTTTATCAGAGTACAAAGAGAATCAGGAAGTAATTTTAAACTATGCTTTTGTTGTTTGTTAAATCTGTTAGGCACTCTTCTTACAAAGTAAGTCAAAGTGATGCAGAATGAGGTTGATTAACATTGGGCATTGATTAACAAAGTCAAATTCTCTGTTGTGTGAATGGAAGTGAACCATTGGATGCAACCCAATATTTCTAACCCAGTGGCCTCCAGTCTCCCTCGCCCTAGCATTCTTCCATCTATGCATTTGGAATCATTTCCCCACTTATTAACATGGACACATTCTCGATCTCATGTTCACTAAATTGTCAAAAGTTGCCTTTGTCAGTAGAGGGTACTAGCTGGATACTCCCAATTGAAATGATCTGTTCTTATTGCCAGAAGAATCTCATATAAGGAAGACTTTTCATGCAGACAAATATCTTCATCAAATGCATTTTAGCAAATTTTATGTTCATGATGTCTCTAGATACTGAATCTGTGAACTTCGGTCTGAATGATAGCAATTTAGCTGAATCCATTCTTGCCTTGAACCTTCTGTAACAGGTTGGTTTTTTTTATTAAAAAAAACTTACCGAAAGGTAGTGAAATAAATGGACATTAGGTATGATACCCTATCACAGTTATTTTCTCCTGTTTTCATATTACCATAGTCAGGTTTGCTAATGTACTTTTTTTGTTACCTTATCCAGTTTATGAACTTGACCACAGAATAGTGGCCATTGGAATTATGAAATTAGTAGCTCACCTGGCAGAGCGCAGGACTATAGGAGTGCTGGCCACTTAAATCCTTAGACAGCCAGTTCAAATTAGAACACAAGCTTTGCATACAAAAGGTGCCACATGGAATCCTTGGCATCACCAGGTAGGGCTGGGAAACACACCTATCTGAAACCTTGGAGAGCCACTGCCATTCAATGTGGCCAGTACTGAGCTAGATTGATCCAATGTATGACTCCATTTATGACAGCTTCCCATTTTCTGAATAGAATCAGACAGTTTGTGACTCACAAGTCCCAAATAGTTATGACGGCTGCAGTTGAACATAGAGTAAACTGTGTGCAAAAGGGTGCAATTTAATTCAGTATGCCTAATTCTGCGCAATATTGTGGTCATTGTGTTTTCAAGGTGGTGCAGAGTTCAGAGAAAATGCCACATGAAACCCATTGCATAGGAGTGCACAAAGTATTTCCAAAACATTTACATAATTAAGGCAAGTTCACCTCCCCCCTTCCCGCAGAAATAAAGGCATCATGTATAAACAAGGTTCTGATAATTAATAAACAGCACATCACATTCTCTGGAACCATGCATCACTAGGGAATGATAATTATAATGATTCAGGTGACATAAGGTACTGAGTATGATAAACATTCTGGTGTACAAATTCATCAGTGAGGAAAAAACACATTTTATTGCTACATTTCTAATTGAGACTAGCCACTAAATCAAAGAGCATCCAGGTAGCAATTGTAGCAAGTCATTATTATATTTCTGCCTCTAAGTGCAACTTGTTGAGATATTTTGGGATATTTATGTGCTCTTGCAAGTCAATCAAGCCTTTTGATTCCCACTGGAACTGGAAAAGTACACTTAGTGCTGTATCAACTGACTTCAGAACATTGATAAACATTGCTAATATGCCAGGAGGATCAGAGGAAAAAGAAAACAAGGCTCTGGAATCTTTCAGGAAATGAGATCTCAATAGAAACTTTGTTTACTCTTGCATAACAAGTTGAGTCTGAATTGTAGAGATGGAAGGGTCTCTGAGAATAATCTAGTCCAACCCCCTGCAATGTAGGAATCCCAGCTACATCATACAGCTGGTAATCCAACATCTGCTTACAAACCTCCAAGGAAGGAGAGACCACCTCCTCTCGTGGGAGTCTGTTCTGCAGTCAAACAGCTCTTACTGTCAGAAAGTTCTTCCTGATGTCTAGTCAGAATCTTCTACCTTGAATCTATTGATTGAATCCACAGCCTCTGGAGCATCCCTTTAGATATTTGAAGATGGCTATCATATCTCCTCTCAGTCTCCTCTTTACCAGGCTAAACATACCCATTTCCCTCAACCATTCCCGTTAAGGCTTGGTTCCCAAACCCTTTACCATCTTGGCTGCCTTCCTCTGCACACATTCCAGCTTGTCAATATCATGGCACCCAGAACTGGACACAATACTGCAGGTGTGGCCTGACCAAGGTAGAATATAGCAGAACTATTACTTCCCTTGATTGAGACACTATACTTATTTTGATGTCGCCTAAAATACCCTTAGCTTTTTTGCTGCTGCATCACACTGTTGACTTATGTTAAGCCTGTGGTCTACTAATATCCCTAGATCCTTTCCCCATGTACTACTGGCAAGCCAGGTGTTCCCCATCTTGTATTTGTGCAGCTGGTTCTTCCTACCTAAGTGTAGAACCTTATATTTGCGACTATTGAAATTAATTTTGTCAGTTTTGGCCCAGTTCTCTGATTGGCTAAGGTCATCTTGAATCTTTGTCTTCAGAGGCATTGGCTACCCTTCCCTATTGGGTGTACAGTAGTCTACAAATTTGATGAGCATCCCCTCAATACCTTCTTCCTTTGCAAGTGAATTTTTATTGTTTTCCTTACATATTCTTTTCCAACAAATTGTAATAGCACCATACATTTCCTTTGAATCTGCCAAGTCACGACCCCCCTCCCTCCCCACAACTGGTATATTTATCCTCTTTCCATCACACACATCAATACCTTCTTCCAAGTTGTTTATAAAGATGTTGAACAACAATGGGCCCAGGACAGAACCCTGCAGTCCTCCACTTGTCACTTTTCCCAGAGAGACGAGGAACCATTAATGAGTACTCTTTGGGTTCCATCAGTCAACCAGCTACAAATCGACCTAACATTTACCTCATTCAATCCACATTTTACAAGTTTCTTTGCAATAATATCATAGTGACTTACTGAAATCAACAGTATAGGATCATAGAACTTTAGAGTTGGAAGGGACCAAGAGAGTTATCTGGACTAGTCCAACCCCCTACAATGCAGGGATCTTTTGCCCAATGTTGCCTGAGATTAATGTGCTCCATTGACTGAACTATCTAAGCCGAAGAACCACTTCTCTTTGAAAATACTTCTGCAAAGGCTAGTTCTGGAAAGTGCTATGCCACAATTAAGCTCCAGACCCATCTTCAGGAGTCATGCATGTTGTTGATGGAGTTCTCAGCAACCAGAGGGATGCAATATCTTGGCAGTGCTTTTTAGCTTTCTTTGGGCTATTTGATAAAATCTTAGTCTTCACCCCATTTGGGTTTTCATTGTGTTCCAAGACAAAAGAGAAACTCTGTCCCTTGGCAGAAAATAGATGTTTTTGAATTCAGTGAGTCAAATATACCAATGCTAATGATCACTTTTGAATGCTGTTGAGGAAATGTATTTAGCTTGCATTTTTGAGATCTTGGCATTACACTGCTGAAAACTGGGAAATCCTTTTGACTCACAAAAATATGCCATTACCATTGCTTCTGAGCTGGATGTTTCCCAGGTTTTTTTCCAAGCACAGACAGCTCTGTCCAGACCCATGTCTGCTTTTCCATATCACTGAAAAAGCTAATATGGGCCAAGCAGTGATGTTCTGGCCTCCAGCCCTGTACTTTGTTACCAGAACACAGGGTCTGGCTCTGGTCTAAACAATCCCTTGATTAAGCTGAACTTAGTCATTCAACCAGAAAGAGGTAAAAGCCAAGGCTTTAACCTTTTCACTCATTTTAAAAAGGGGGTGGGCAGGCACTGTCCTGTTGCAGGGAGAAGTCTTGAAGCCCAACTGAGGGGCCAGTAGGATCATCAGGCATGAAGTGACCTCAAGAGTGATGCAACCAAGAAAGGCCTGAGCAAGAGTTAGAAATGAATGCACGGTATAAAATAGGCAGGCTCTGAGGCCCACAGCAAGGAGCAAAGGTGCAGAAGCGCTAATGTATTCAAAGGCAGACAGAGGTCACAACCCAAGTTGGCAATCAGAAAGAGGGAAGCAGGAACTAGGCAGACTCTTTCACACTAAAGACAAGTTGAAGAGCAAAGCGACCCTTTCACCCTTTGTGTTAGGCTTATGTAAGCTAGTGTTATGTTGTGTGTTCCCAACACAACACTCATGGGTACCATGGAGTCCCCCTGATCCTCCCCATTTCTTAATGAGTACAAATTACTCACTTTTGGCTTTTATGTCTTGATGGAGGTGTTGCCCTCTTTTCCTCAGTGTCTTTTTTGCTTTGGGGTATGAGTATGTATTTTCCTATTTGGTGGTGGTGGTTGCTTTCTGGGCACTGCGAGTTTCTCTTTTGTGAGATGGGTATTTTGAGGCGCCGACAGCAACTTCTTAGGTTTCCAAATGTGTCCTCAATGCCTCAAAAGGTTGGAGGCTCCTGACCTACATGGTGCCATGGAATCCAAGAGGAAAAAACTAGAAAAAAACAGAGCAATGATGGTGCAAGAGATACAGTATCTGATGCTAACTTCTGGGAGCCCCAGTTTGAGGTGTCTTTGCTGGGGCTTTACAGTGGCCCACTAATGCCTTTGATGTGGAAGTTCCTGGCACTCTTCAATCAAATACAGCAAGTTAGAGACACATTGCCAAGAAAGAGGAACTGCCAAAGGTCAAAAGGGGACACAAATTTGCCTAAAATATGCATCTGCTCATATATATGTATAGATACATATTTAGACATAATTACTCTAATTCATATAGAAATGGAATACAGGATAGTTACTGCTCTGCAATGGGGATAAGACCAAATCCCATGGCAGAGAGAGGAACAGCCAAGTCTTATGGCCTGTACCTAGAGCAAACAATTGGGCTAAATTTTGATAAACAGATGCCTTTTGTTTAAATGGCCTTTTGCTTGCTATATCTAAGCTACCAACCCCAGCCGAGGACTGGTGTAGAGAATGTAAGCATTTCTAAGTAAAACAAATATCTCAGCCAGTCTCTACATTCCCTCAAAAAACAGCTATTCTGCACATGTCCTTGTATTCCAACAGCAGATTGTGTTGTGTATGCGGTCGAAGGACTGACAGCAGAGCCAAGAGAACAAGCTTGGGTGCACATGCTTTCTGCTGTGGCTAACAGATAACCTGAGCCACAACAAAAGTGTCTTTCTTTGAACTGTTCTGCGAGGTATGTTGGAGCAAATTGCTTTCTGTTGTTATGCCGAAAAGTTCGCTCTCCCCTCCTCCCCGCTCCAACGACATCTTTCCCCCCTCCCCTTTCTTCATGACAGACTAAAGAACTCATTGGGGCTATAATGAAAGGCAGACCGCGCTCCCTGTCATGTCAAGAACGGTGCAGTCGGCAAAGTCGACATGATTTCATGGCTAATGATTCACTCGCTAATATCAATGTGGGCTGCAGTGAGGATAACCAAGTTGAGCTGTCTTAGATCAAATGATTCAATTAGGCCAGCTGTCCCTATTTGTCATGGCTCAACTCGCTTTCAAATTACCTTTCCAAAGTGCATACGTGCCTTAGCATAGAACTTAACAGCTCAACTGTTTTTAAAAAGTGGCTATTTAGGCACGGGTAGAAGAAAGTTGCCCTTTGTATTAGGCAGAGTTCCCCCCACCTGCTAATAAACACCAGCCACTAAACTAACCTTGCTTTAGACTGAGGTAGGAGTAAGCCCAAACAATGCATCCTGCCAGTTTGGGAAATCCAAATGGTGTCGTGAGGTGGCACCCTCAGCAATTTTCAGGGAGGGCAATTGCCAGCCTGGCTTTCTGAGCCTCCTGCTTGAAAGAAGCAAGCAGCAGAGTCTTGTGGGCACCAGCAGGAGTCTGGCTGGTGCAAGTGACAAGCTGGTGAGATCACTCACTGGCAGGAGGTGGGTTTTCCTTTGGTGGAGGTAAATGGAAGGAAGCTTTGGAGAGTCTCTATCTGAGGGAGAACCCTTAAGTTAAGCTCTCTCTCTAGCTAAGGCTGCTGAGAGTGGGGGGACACAGGACTATTTGCTCTACCAGACTCAGAGCCAGCAGGGGTTCCACAGTTTAACATTTACTTTTAAAAAAGTAACCTTTGTAGAGCAAAAGTTATTGAACAAAATGTGCAGGCATCATTCAAAACAACTGCTTTTAGCCAACAGCCAATAAGCAAAGTTAAAGCTGTGATTGACAAGTGTTACATAGAAAAATTGAGTAATATAAGTCCAAGGAAAGGTCCCTAAAATTGCTTTAGAATGCCCTAGGAATCCCCTTCTCTATTTTTAGAAGGAATTTCCTGGGTCAGCCTGAAGCAGTTTCATGGCTTATTCCATGAATAAGATCTCACAAGATCTCACAAGATCTCACTGGATCTCACAAGATCTCACTGGAAAAAGGCCACCTCTGCTTCATGGCGTCCTCCATGAATTTGTCTAATCCCATTTTAAAACTGTCTAAGATGGGGCTTTCCTTCACCTAGCGATGAGAGACAGATGCTCCCAAAATTGGCTTCATTGACTGATCAGCCATACCCCTGTCTTTGTGTTCCTAGTGGCACATAAACTGGGCAACCATAGATAAACCATGATATCTTGAAACCATATTCACCTATAACACAGGGACAATAATGCTGGCCTAGCTAGCATTACTGAGCTTGTATATGTGAAATGCACTTAGAAATTACAGCAAATGCTAAATAACTCTTAAGTATTATCCTGCCATATTTCACAATATGTGAGCATAGCTTGCTAGTAAAGATGCAGGGGCCCGGGGAATAGATGGCTGGCCTTGGAAGTTGGTGCTTGTTCCTTATAAAGGTGCTAGGCAGATTATGAATAATATCATACTTATAGTTTCTGTTTGGCACAGGAATTCTGTGATTGCAATGCCAAGCAAAGCTTAACCATTGTTCTTTGACAGGGTGGCAGGTAGAGGAATTATTTTCTCATTCCACTACAGAACAGTCAGGATTGGTTAACGTTATTTTCAATTAATAAATGTTGATCTGCAGAATGTTTAGAATTGGTTTAGAAAATGCTGGCATGGGGTGAGTAGGGGGTAGAAGGTACATCAGGATCTACTAGAAAATCCCTGGGTGATCTGCAGTAAATCAGAAAGGGTTTTTGACTCCCAGTTGTTTGAACAACAGTAACAATTAAAATGATTTATCCCTCATTTTATTATCCTGTTAGAATCCCTGATCTGTAATTCAGATATCGATTTGTACATGCTTATACAAGTGTATAGCTCAGTGGGTGGAGCTCATTGTACCTGGCCTACACCTGGTATATGGGGCAAGTATTAATCTGGGACCTGTGTGTTCTAGTACATTTGACTACTATTAGATTCTTCTTGGGCTGAGACTAGAATTCTCCAGTGACTGTATTTTTCAAGAATTGTAGCTATGCTAAAAGGCAGAGAGCTAGCTTCAAATGACTATTGCTGTCCAGGCCAACAATAAGACTAAACTATAGGTTACCCTAGCATATGGTGCCACAGAAAAAGGCAACTTTGAAGCTAGTTTAAAAAAAGAAAAAAGGAAGCAAAATGCAATGCATTAGGGCATGAGAAACTTCTGCTGTGTGCCCTGATGCTATTATGTCCCACATTTCTTTACTCACTACCAGTGATAGCCAATGATATGGAGAGAATCTTAAGAAACACAGAATTTCATGAAATATGAACCCAGGTAAGTTATACTAAACATTACAGTAGATGAAGAGAAAGCTAGACAGGCAATTCCTGTTTTCTGTGACAGTTTCATGTTTAGGGGTAACATCTAGTTTGCCCCTTGGTTCCACCAAAGCCCAAGAGTTAGGCACAGTATCAATAGTGGAACAGAGCTGTTGTCCCTTCCAAGCAGAGGGGGGCTAATCAAAGCATCAAGACTGAGCAGAAACTTATAAACAGACAAAAGAAGATGCAGAATTATCTTTTGCATATAAAATGAATTCCATTTGTGCAATGTAAGAATACATACACAATGACATTAGACCAGAAAGGAACCTTTTTTGTAATATCAGGTGCTCATTTGTTGATTTGAAGAAAAATCAGATAAAACAAGCATTAGGTCTGCCAAACATATATTGACTTACAATGCTAATGCATTTTGGATTTTTTCCTTGATCCAGTTTCATATGAAGAAGCAACTGAAACTGAATTTCTATGAGATGGAGGCTCTGTGGGTGATTGGGACAGTAACCTGCTGTTGATGAGGTTGCAGTTCCCTTGTAGGAGCAGGTAGGTAGTCTGGGAAAACTCTTAAAGTACTCTTAAAGTAGCTGCAGTACTGTTGACCAGCTAAGTGCTATGAACAGGGGTTAGCAACCACAAGCGGCCCACGGGAGTTGTTTAACTGGCCCATGAGCTGCCCCCGAACCGAGCCGCCCACTTGGCAAGTCCCCGCGTGCTCCGCTAAACCGGCACAGCACGGGACGGGGACTCGCTTCCGTGGTGCCAGAAATCGCATGTGTGCATGCACAGACACCGGACATCGTGTCTGTGCAGATGCAGATGCCAGAAATCACAGGTGCGCGCGCTCACACACATGCACGGCCCAGCCCACGGAGGGATCTCTGCTGGAGTGAACCGGCCCAGGCGAGGTAAACCTTGCCTACCCCTGGATATGACCATTCCACAGCAGGGATATCCTTGCTTCAATAATACATGCCCTGGGAAGTTTCTTGATTTGAATACCGCAATGTTCTCTGCAGGAGGCTGCCCTTGAGGACAACACGAAGCTGTAGCCAGTGCAGACTGAGGCACATTGACTCGTAAAATTATCTGTTGTTTGCTTTTATCTCACTTTCTTAATTTTGCTTCATCTTCTTATGGTTGGTATTTAAGGGGCAGATACATAAAGCTGATTTAGTTTGGTCCAAAAATCTGCATTGCTCAGTGAGACAACTTTCCCCTCTTTGGACTACAAACCTCTATGTTGCCTTAGAAACTCCTCCCTTCAGTTTCAAAGAAGTTTGCCATTTGGTATGAGGAGCTGCGGTTTAAGAAGAGACCCCTTTGAACACATGGAACAAGTTACACCATTCTTTGGGTCCAGGCCCAAGTCTGGATTCTGATGCTTTTTTACTCTAGTGCTATAATGTTGTTCTTGCTGTCTTAACCAAATGTAGCCCTCTGCAAACATTTCCTTTCCTCCGTCCCCTAGGAAGCATCAACTCCCTCCCTGCATATCGAAACTTGAAAGCCTTGTGGATAGCTTAGCATCTGTACAACAAAGGCTTGCAAAGTGCTAATGGTGTGTGTTATGCTGTATAAATCTTTGCCTGCAAATGCTGTACAAAGCAGAAGTGAAAAGTGTAAAAACAGCAAAAATATGAAAACTGTAAAGATATTTAATGTGCAAAAAGAACCAACGAATGTGTGCCAGCTCAGCCAGTTGCCTGAGGGAAAATCTCTTGATGGGGTGGCGATTCAGCTGTCAAGGTGCCTGAGTGGACTTGTGGTCATCATAATGATTGGCTATGGACTGAATTCTTTCCCCACTACAAGAAGGCAATAAACAGAAAAGGTCAAATTTATTCAAATGAATCGACACACATTTTGGTAGAAATGCAGGCAGGCTCGTTAACCCGATTCACATCTTTTGTGTCAGGTTTCTAACATACCATACATCTGGAAAAATGCAATGATTTGTAAAAGACATAATGTGCTATTTCTCCAAAGAGTTTGTTTGCAGTCTGTGATAAAAACGATGCACTTTTTAATAGAGATGGACTCTTAGAATTTGAAAGAGTCCTGGTCTATGGATAAAAACAATAACAGGATAAGCTGAGTTAACAGGATAAGCACAATGCATTTTCAAACTGGAAATTGATCATCTCTTGCTTCTCTGCCTAGATTATTGGTGAAATCATAAAGGATGCTCTACAAATGATCTATTTCATTTAAAAAGGAATTGTGTTGAAGGTGCTGTCTGTCTGCAGCATCAATTCTTTTCTTTTAGCAAGTGCAGGTGGTGTTCTCTTTTTTAATCCAACTGTGTTGCCATCCCCCTTTATAAACTGTCAGCAGGCAAATGAAATGAATTAAAAAGCATCTCTCTCTCTCTCTCTCTCTCTCTCTCTCTCTCTCTCTCTCTTCGTTTGTGCTCATAAGGTGGGGACAAATGTGTTTGGTGGGTGGTCATCAGCAAGTTTCAAATAACATTGTTTAGGAACTGAACAACACTTGCAAACAGAATCCTGGGCTGGTACATTTGTGTCTCAATATGTTTGGCTTTTTTTTAAAAAAGAAGAAGACAGCTTTGTCTTTTAAAGAGGGGTGGGTGGGTAAGCAACCACTCCACACCAAAATCTGAGGATTTTGGAGGCCCCTGCTGTTGGGGGCCTTAGACCATTCATTTAATCACTAAATTAACTCTTGAGATGTCAGAATTCAGGATTAAGATAATGCTGCAGTTTCACAGCAATGAGTGTTGTAGCACTAAGGAGTTACAGGCAAATTATATAAATTCTTGTGTAGGACATCACCAGATGCAATGAACATGTGAAACAGAAAAAAACAACAGAGTAAAGATTATATCTGTCAGCTGTGCTACCATATGTTGATCTGGCGGAAGTGCAATGCAATGGCAACAATTTCTGCTTTATTGAATTAAGATCTGCTTTGATTCCCATTATCTTAGAACAGCCACCCTTTTTGCTATCCCCATCAATGTTCACCTTTAAGCAAGTGCCCACATGGCCAAATATTAGTTTACCCTGGACGGTAATGCAAGATCGCATCTCATTAGTGGCAGGCAGCATTTTTAAACTTCCTTCCCATTAGAATCAATGGGACTTACTTCTGGGAAAACCTGTTTAGGATTGTGACATTTTGTTTTGATAAAGTAACACTAGCCATGATCTGAATAGCTACTGTTAATTTCAAGAGGCTATTTCTAAGGAAAAGGTTATGGCAGAGAGAGAAATGGCTTTATTATTCCTACATAATAAGTAGGGGGGAAAGGTATTGGTTTCTGTGTTGTTGGTTTTGAAGAACATCTAGACAAAGTTAAGTATTAACCAGCCTTCTTGTTCTTCTTTCCTGTGCTATTACCCTTTCTGTGGAATTTGCCTCCTCAGTAAACATGGCTAGCAGCAATCCCAAAAATAATTCCACAAAAAACTCCACTTCCTCTATGGCTGGTATTTAATTTGCAGCAAGCCAATTTAACAGGGTATACTAAGGGAGAATACTTTTGAGAGGTCATGGTGGCTGCTACTACCATTTGCTAATATTGAAGGATGTCACAGCAGGACTGAAGGAATGCAGATAGAACTTTGAAGAGACCTGTTTTGGAGACTGTAGAGGTGTATGGAGGCTTGATTTTGCTGTGCAGATATTTGGAGTAGTTAATTCATTTTATTTATTTCATAAAATTTCTATTCTGCTTGACTGTAAACACCAAAAAACCCCCTCAAAGTTAATAATGCCTCTTCTCACTTCCTGGCATTTTTACTCTTCATTTGGTCAAATTCTGCCAGGCAGTTGTTGCTGTCTTATTTGGTATTTATGTTTGGTTGCTTCTGTGTTATTCCCCAAAAAGTCAAATGAAGAAATAATTTTTAAAAATCCACAAACTCACAATGTGATTGCCAAGCATGCCATCAACATCTCATGTACTTAGGCGCTGAGAGTATGCAAAGGCAGTGTGAGCCTTCCTCAGCACTGCTCATTTTACTTGCTGCTTTTGCTGTGTATCTGTGGATCAATTAAAACAGATCATCTCATTGTGGCAGAGGGCATAATACTAATAGAACTGTATAATCCCAGGATTTCCTGTCACATTCATTTTCTGTTCTAAAATTTACTTATTTTACTGCCACATCACAGTGAAAAGAGGCTTTAATTGGAATCTCCATAATGAGCTTAGATCTTTGACTAATTACTTTTTCCTGAAGCTGAGCCATCTAATTTGGGATAAAATTCCTGCTAAATAGTTGGGGACATTATTAATAGCTATTTCTCAGGTACCTTCATTGGTGCCTTACTGAGCTAATTAAATTCATTACCAAACTGAAATCATCTTTCAAAATTAAGTGTGTGGGGGGCACAATCCAGTAAAAGTTAGTCACAACTTAGTCCCATCGACATTAATGAAGCTAAAGGACACAGTTAAAGCCCATGAATTTCAATGGGATTGAAGTTGTGATCCTGTCTCCCTTTACTTGGAAGTAAGTCCCACTGAACTTAGGCTGTTATCCAATTTGAGCACTCACAGGCCAGTGTTTTCTAATTGGCAGTGTTTATACTACATTTTATAAGGTTTGCTTTAAGAGAGTCTTTAAACCTCTTTTGTTGACCACCAGCATTACGCTTTCCATTTTTAAGTTCGGAATAGAGTAGTTGCTTTGGAAGATGATCATCAGGCATCTGTGCAACATGACCAGTCCAATGAAGCTGATATTGAAGAATCAGTGCTTCAACACTTTGCTTCTTCCAGGACACTGGCATTAGTTCACCTGTCATCCCAAATGATATGTAATTTTTTTCAGAGACACCAATACAGTAAGGTTGGTAGTACAATAGCTTTGTAAACAAGCATTTTGGTTTCCCTTCAAATGTCCCGGTACTCAAACATGCTGCACTTAAATCGGGGAAAAGCTGCACTCGCAGAGCTCAGGCAATGCTGGATTTTAGGATCAATGTCCTTGTGGAAAGATAACTAACTGCCCAGGTAGGAGAAGTGATCAACACTTTCCAATGTTACATCATTGAGTTGGATTTGTGGCGCTGCAGAGGGGTTGTTTTGTGCTTGTTGGTGCAGCACTTTGGTTTTTGGGATATTGAACGATAGGCCAAGCTTTTCGTAAACTTCTGTGAATATATTTAGGATGGTTTGGAGGTCATCCTCTGAGTGTTCACACAGTACGTTGTCATCAGCATACTGAAGCTCTATGACAGAAGTTATGGTAACCTTACTCTTTGCTTTTAGCCTGCTCAGATTAAAGAGCTTTCCATCTGTTCGATACCACCTCAAGTTCCTCATAGGAAAAATTGGTATATAAATGTGATAAATAAAACAAATGAATGTAATGTGATGACTAGCATGTGTAAAACAGCTATCACAGATCGCATGAACTTCACATCACCTCAGACAACGAGATTTCTTCATGATACATTTTTAATTGAAGTTTTTTGAGTGAAGTCAGTTGGATTCATACCTGTATGCACATCTCTCAATCTAGTGTGATATCTCCTCCTACTGACACCACTTAGAGTGGCACTGATAGCTTCCCTTATGCATGCCAGTGTTAATTATTCCTCTATTGAACTACCTGGCAGATTTTTATTTTTAAAAATATTGGATCTGTTTTATATGCCTTTCAGTTGTCAGAATTCAAACTGATATTTGAGTTGACAGGTATTAAATTTCATGGGCAGGTAGCATTTGACTTATATGAACAAGAATAAATTGTGTGCCATCGTGGTATAATCAAATATTTTTACTCATGGCTGGTATAGGATGAGCCTCTCATGATAGGGCTAATGTGGGAACTTTCAGAATCAAAATTATTGCATCCTGATGCATTCAATAGTAAAACATCCCATATGATTAACAATCTTCATATTATTCTGGAAAAGCATTGTGGTGTTATTTCACATTTTATTCCACAATCAGGTCTTTTATCTTTTCCTATTTTTTGCCATTTCAGATTTCCACCTACTTCCTATTCTTTATTGTTGATTATACAAATTACCCTTTATTGTCTATTACTGTATGCTGAAGTCTAGTCTTCTTCTTTTTGGTGCTCACTCATAGCTGAGTAAGATTGTCTTCCATGAACATGATCTTAACAATGAGCCCATAAGTGACTGTGGAGGCCAATTCTGGATCCACAGGTCCTTCCACAGTGGGGGCATAGGTTTCCGGGCAGGAGTTGATCATGGTGAGGGTTTGCCAAACATGCCTTCCTCTCAGCTCGTTTCTCCCTTTTGCCCTGAGCGTCTTCAGAGTCCACGGCACCTTTGGTAAAGGCTGTTCTCCAGTGTCTAGTGCCTCAAGCCAACGGATATGTGTGCAAAAATCAAATGAAAAAGGACACAATTGCAGGGCTTTGCAATGGATTCAGCCAAAGCCCAAAGCCAAACTGATTTGGATTGATTCTGGGGGATCCAGGCTTCTCCTGAGTTGCTGCAGATCAGGTTGGGCTGCCCTGAGTAACCTGGAGCTGCCAGAGAAAAGGGGGTTGGGTAGGAAGGAGAGGCAGGCACTGGGCAGGAAGAAGGAAAAGCAGCAAAGAGGCCTAGGAAAGCAGGAGGGCCCTACCAGACCAGCTGCATCTTCCTGGGAGAAGGCAGGGATGAGACACTGCATGCCTTTGGATGTGGGGTATAGGGTTGGGGAGGGCTGTGCAACACCCTACTAAGTTGGGTATCTGGAACCTCAGGCCTGGGGGCCAAATGGAGACCTCCAGCGCCTCTCTCTCCGACCCTTGAAACTCTCCCCAGACCACTTCCCCTCCCAAGCCACGCCCTCCTTGAGTGCTTTTCCCTGCCTGGAATGTGTCTGGAACTCTTATGTAGCTTCTTGCTTGCCTAGTTGGATGACAGAGAGGAGTGTTTGAGTATGTGTAGCCAACCACACGAAGGTAAAATTCACAGTTCTTTTGCCCAGTTTTGCCCCTGGCCCTGCCCACCACTTTCATGTGGCCCCTGAAAGGTTGCACAGATGGCAATGTGGCAGTTTCCCACCCCCGGAGCCAGATCTCTTTCTCTCTGAGATGGCACATCCATTCAGAAACAGTCCAAAAAGAGCTTTTGCAATTAGAAATTAAGGGAAGGGAAGGACAAAAGCACTAGTCTGAACCCAGCTTCTTCAGAGCTAATGCTGTATATTAGACAATGCAAACTATTGTTTCTCATTTGCATCAGCAGACAAAGCCCCTGCTGCTAAGTATCATTAAGAGGAAAGCTCCCACTGTGTGAAACAATAATCATATTCATATTGATGGGCAAGATACACTGAAACAAAAAAAAGCTTTGTGAAATCTTAATTGAATTGTTCCTGTAACTGACAGTTTCTTTAATATTTTGTTCATTTGGAATGGGCCTGAATCATTTGAGGATAACAGTAAAAGGGTACCTGTGAACATGTGCAGAAAACCCAACTTTCATCAGATGTGCTGCTATGATTGACACAAGTAAGAGAATGTTATGTGCCACACGGCAGGTCTAAAACTGAACGTTTGATTTACAAGTTTTATGCATTCTAATCTTATGCTATTGTAACCGAGAGTATGAATATGTGTATCTTCTACTTCTGCAGTTGCCATATTGGCTATCTAGCATGTTTTATTAATGTACGGAGGTGTTTTTATCATGCTGGTCTATGACTGGAATAAAGATTTGAATTGGAGGTCAGATGTGATGTTAGGTTTGATATGAACTACAAGCACAAGGAATTTGGGCTTTGTGGAGCTTTGGCTGTGTGAAAACCTCTCTAACCAATGATCAATTGATAGAGGGAGCCACTTTGAAGTATTTGCACAGAGGGGAATGCTAATAAAGATGGAGCAATTCCCCATCTGCAGAGAAAGCACTTTGTATTCAAAGTGCTTCTCCAAGTGCTTTGCATGCCAACTGCTTCCTTTGGAAAGGAAAAAAAATTGCTCCTTTCCCCTAAGCTTTCCAAGTCCCTAGTGCAATAATTTCCAAGGGCTTGCAAAGCCCCTTTGCTTCTGAAGCCCTGACAATCAGCTGATTTGGGTATAACTGGGAAACACGGGAGGGAGGGGTGTTCTTTGGCAGCATTGTTGATTGGTGGGGCTTTCAAATCCCTTTCTCCCAAGCCTTGCTTTACCTGCCTCTCATGTGATGTCATATATAACAGCAAGTACAGGACAGTTGGGTGTCGTATAGTTAAAATGGCCTCTTGGGCCAAATGAGGATGCCTGGCATGCAATATTAGGCTCACAGACCAGAGATTCCCTGAGGTGTAAAATTTGGAAGACATTGTGGTATTTAAGTTAATTGAAGCTAACCTATTCCCTTGTCCTCACTGGGATTTAAGCGTCATCCCCTTCTTTAGATGTTGATTTCTGCTGGGTTTTGAGATTTCTGATGCCTGTTTCAGATATACAATATTTATTATGTATGTATTTATTAGATTTATATATGTAATAGAATAAAAGATAGTAGCATTCCTTGATAATGCAGTCATTGGCTGATGAACATGCAGAGGCCAACTCACCATTTGTTCTTCGTCTCTTGATGAGTATGATAATGAAGAATATTTGTTTTTCAATGTCTGTGTCCAAAACACTTCTCTTTGCCAGTCTTCCTCGGAATGGCAACATTTCATAGACCAATCCTGCATATCCAACACACAACAAATTCCAACCAAATGAACAAATGTGGTGAGTGACTCACTGACCAATTACATTGGTGTAGTCTCAAGGGATATAATGAGTCTACACTAGTAAATGACCAGTGAATCACCTGAATAATGTTCCTTTTGTTGGCATGATTAAAAATCTATTACCTACTACGGTATTAATCACTGTCATTTCAGAACTGCACATCATTAACTTCAACTTTGGGTTATTACCTACTTTATTATGAAGGCAACATTTTTGTTATATATTTGTGTAATGCTTAGCACAACTGAGGAATTTATCCTTCTATTGAAGTCTGAGAGCATTAGCAGAATAAATACAGATTAACATCTATCTTTTCACTGAGATACTCCAATGCAACAAAATAATTTTTACATTTATATACACAATAAGTAATCTTGTGACTTTCTTAGACTCTCAAGCTTCAGTTAAAAAAACAAACAAACAGAAAAAGAAATTGTTTACGCTAACCCATTTTCCTATGAACATATCCATATGAACAAATTGTGGAAGATGGGATCACATCCATCGGCTTCATCCCCCATTGTGATCCTTGGTTTGGGACCAAGTTACTAACACCTACCTATTCCATCCTTTTCCAAAATGCTATCCTTCAGATGTCTTTGACTACAATTTCCATCAGTCACAGCCAGCATTGTCAATGGTCAGGGATGATGGGGATTCAAAACAACACCTGGAAGACATTGAGACAAGGAAAATGGGTCTCTGCTGATTATGCCAAGGTTGCAGGTTTAATGCCAGTATTGGGCAGCTGCATATATAGGTTGGACTAAATGATTCTCAGGGTCCCTTCCAACTCTATGGTTCTATGAATTTTATGAACCCCATGCAATGCAGGAATCTCAACAAAGAATCATAGAATTATATTCCCAATTTATTCGCAATGCAAACGATAGTGGAGATGAAGGACAACCTTGTCTTGTACCTTTATATGAATTAAGGAGATTTGAAGATATCCCATTGATACATATATTTGCTTTTGTGCTGAACACATTACCTGTACCTTTGTTTTAAATCTTTTCCCCAAAATGGTAAGCTTTAACATCTCAACCAAAAATGGCCATTCAATATTGTCAAAAGCTTTTGCTGTGTCCATAACACCACCACCACCACCACCACCACCACAGGGTATTGCTTGCTTATGGAAATGCAATCTACAATACGTACAATCTTCTGTATGCTGTCTTTTATTTTCCTCTGCCTAATAAACACTGATTAGTCTGAATTTAGGGACGCGGGTGGCGCTGTTGGTAAAACCTCAGTGCCTAGGGCTTGCCGATTGCATGGTCGGCGGTTTGAATCCCCGCGGCGGGGTGAGCTCCCGTCTTTCGGTCCCAGCTCCTGCCCACCTAGCAGTTCGAAAGCACCCTTAAGTGCAAGTAGATAAATAGGTACCGCTTTATAGTGGGAAGGTAAACGGCGTTTCCGTGTGTTGCGCTGGTGCTGGCTCGCCAGAGCAGCTTCGTCACGCTGGCCACGTGACCCGGAAGTGTCTCCGGACAGCGCTGGCCCCCGGCCTCTTAAGTGAGATGGGTGCACAACCCTAGAGTCGGACACGACTGGCCCATAAGGGCAGGGGTACCTTTACTTTACCTAGTCTGAATTTATATCTTTGCTAATAAAATAATAATAATAATAATTCTAGATTAGTAGGTATTAAAATACCAATCAAGAGAACAAAATACAATAAAGTACACTAAAAATGTGAATATACAGTCGTACCTTGGTTTTCGAACAGCCTTGTTCTCAACTGTTTTGGCTCCCAAACAATTGAAACCCGGAAGTGAGTGTTCTGGTTTTCGAACATTCTCTTGAAAGTTGAATGTCTGACGGGGCTTCCGAAGTTCTTCCTTTTTCCAATCTTAAATTTTATACTTAGTAAATTAATTAATGTGGAGGTATCATATGCCTCTATGACTGCTCACGTTATTTTAACTGTGCCCTGATCACTTTGGCCCATGCTACATATACTAGAGAGAATGCAAGAAAATATGTTTTCTGCCTTTTCAGAGAGGAAAAGGTCTAGGCAGAAAGCTTTTAGCCTTGAGAATTTGCTCCTATCTCAAGGGCAGAGGAAAAGAATGAGCTGGTGGCAGTGGTACCTAATGGCAGAAGATGTGAGCTACTTCTGTTCCCAAGCTTGGAGTGAGTGAGTTCTTGGGCTGTTTGTCATGCTCTACTTTAGCCTTTCCCAACCCAACATTTTGGAGAGCTGGTGAGCGGACTTCAACTCCCATCAGACCAACCACCAATGGTCAGGGATTATGGAAGTTGTCATCCAAAATACCTGGAGAGAACTTCATTGGGGAAAGTTGTACTCTGACTATCAGCAGCTCTCAGAGTTCTTGGCAGTTGAAGCTTACTTCAACACTAGTGATGGGATATTGTCCTCCACTGGACCTGAAGGCAGCAGACTAGCTTAAGCATGTATATGCCAGGCATACACAGTTTTGACATGCAAGCCCTCACCATTACTTCCACCCTACAACATCTGCTGTCTGAAGCATCTGCCTCCTTCTGTCTAGGGGCTGGCCCTAACACCCGCCTTTGCATTTTCTTGCTACATTTACTCAGCTTGTCTGAGGTGCATGAAACAAACCTGTTGGAAATAAACAATTAATTCATGCCATGGTTGTTCTTATACATCTTCCAAAATGACTCACTTTATTTGGCCCCGTATTCTGTTGTTTATTCACATGTTTTGTGATGGTTTCATTTATTGACAATTCCTTGATGGAATAATGTTCCGTTAAGCCTGCAAATACTCACATTTCTTTGCAAAATCAAGTCCATTTCTCAGAATAACATTGTTCTGACTTTTCTGTCTTGTTATGACACAAATAATTAAGTCTAAATTTGCATGATCTCAGTCCACTCTATTGCCTTGTTTCACTGCCAGCGATAATCTCACCCTGATTACAGTCTTTTGGTTGCAAAGAATTGTGCTGTGAGCTTGATTAAGATCTCAAGTTCATGTTTACACATTCTTTTCTCTTTGCTTTAATAGCAGAAACAATGTGTGATAAGGACTGGGCTATTGTCAAATGTAGAAATAAGTTAAGAATGATGAAGACACTGTGGGTTGAAATTCTTTTATGGCAACTTCACTGGCACAAAGTATTACTGGGTGTTAACTAAACATGTGCTGGTGAAGTGTGAGAACTAGAATGGAGGCAGCCTTTGGTGCTATGCTACTGCAGCCCACACTGAAGATTGCAGGGTTATTGATTAATACAGATTTTGTATTCAACTTTCGACACTGCAACCTGGAATGTTCAGTGGAATGAATTCTGTTATGCTCTGCCAAGGCTTTCAGTCCACAGAAAGCCCCTTCCAAGCTAGTCAAGTTAGGCCAGGCAATGTCAAGCCAAGTCCAGGCTAAGGCTAAGGCAGGCTTCCTCAAACTTGGCCCTCCATATGTTTTTGGCCTACAACTCCCATGATCCCTAGCTAGCAGGACCAGTGGTCAGGGATGATGGGAACTGTAGTCTCGAAACATCTAGAGCACCGAGTTTGAGGAAGCCTGGGCTAAGGCTAAGGCAAAGGCAGTTCAGGTAAAGTCAAGGCACATTCATGCACAATTAAGGAAGGTTCACACAAGGCAGTTCTCTCTAAGTAGAGCAGGACCCCGGATAGCTCCCAGTTGGCCCTGCAGGATCTTTCTCTCAGCAGGGAGCTGGAGTTTATATTCTAGGACAGTATAATATAGACATATTAGTCACCATTCTAATCAACATTTCTAGACAGAATGTCCACTGTATCCTTTACAGACCTATATCAGCATGCTGGTTTTAATGTACTTTTTGTGAATCTTATTTAGCACTATCCTTAAAAACTTGGTATCTAGTTCATTTCTTAGTTTGATCAGCTTGAGTGAGTTGTGATCCACAATTGTTTGAAAAAGGTTCAAATTCCTCTGAGTTGTAAATCTTAGTAGGTGCTCTTAGATAAACAGTGAAACACAGCAACCTGTTATTTGGAAGTTCTTGGGAAAATGTTAGAATAAGGTAAAAAAAAATACATTAACCTTGTGATGGAGTGCTACTTGGATTATTGATATATAACCCTAATGGAAGCATAACCATATTATCACCCATAGATGCTTAAAGACTGCCTTAAACTTGTGCTAATGGTAGATCTACATGGTTACTATGCTATGGTTACTGTGGCAAACCATTTTCTATAGAAAGGGCCACTGGGCATCCCTATAATCATGTGTTACAGCCCTCAAAACCCTCACAACAGAAAAGAAATGGCTTCTATTGAAAAATATTGTGTGATAATGAACACTCCCTATGCGGTATTTGATCTGTGGTGGCTGTTTCACCTGTGCAATGCATCACTTGATGGGTGAAGTCAATCAAAGATAGATGAAGGTGCATGTAGGAACTTTTCAGAGTTTTCAGTTTCATTTATAAAAGTTAACTACTATAAAATTGCACGTTCTTGGCTCAAACATACCATATGCACCCAACCTTGTTACATAGATATATGCTAGTTCTTAAACTAAGCCCGAATTCTTGTCTATGGTAACAAGATCCAACTGCAATGTTTGTGTATTCCTATCTCATTTTTTTTCTGGAGTTGTGTTTAATAGGATTCATTGTAATTAAGATTTTTTGAATTGCCCCAGAGTCATAGCAATGTTAGTGCCACTGCTATTTGACAGGAGACATTTCAATCTGTGCTTGTTTTATGTGCCCTAGTCCTGCTAATATACAACCTAACCACAAACAAAAATAGTGATGAAAAGAAGATGGTGATATTATTATTATTTTATCATTATTATTTTCATTATTTAACACTGGACCAGTGTTGGAGAGATTTCATGCTCTCTTGAGAGAGGGGGAAAAATAGCTTTTTAAAGAGCTCATGCATTTAGTTTCTAGTTACTGTTTTAAAAGGCATTTATTTTTATGACACAAGCTGAAGAAGGTTGTGGGGGAAGGGAGAAGGGAGAAGGAGAGGGAATCCTTCCTTAGGTAACCTCGGAACAGAAGAACTTTGTGCATTAAGCAGCCTAGGCCATGCCAAAATGCAATTTGGAGGGTGTCCAGCACTTCATTGGAAAGTAATGGTTTTCACTGAACTGAGTTATGACCAGCTGTTTACAGACAGTCTGTGACATACTGATAGAGCAGAACACCGTATGTTGCTTTCCAAATCAAATGATACAAGAAGTGTGACAGAGTGGAGAAACATCTGTCATTAGCAATTTTCAGCACGCTTCACTAATTCTGGACAAAATACGAGTAATGAACTTACTGCAGGAAACTTCAAATACTACCACTGCTGAAACAAGGATATAAACAGCGAGTTCTCTTAATGGCATCTAATTTAATTCATTTGCAGTAAGAAACAAACAAAGTGGGTTATTTGCTTTTGATCATGGGTTAGCAAGTGGTTTTGCTGATCACAAACATTCGCTTTTTCATCCAAGATTAAAAACAACAACAACCAAGGACCTCAAGTTCAAACAGAATAATGTATTTTGGATGCCCTCAATGGTACCTTTTGTCTTTTATTTAGAAAAGGATGAAGGTATGTGAGACAAGGGCAAAAATGGGTCACAACACTCTTCACACTTTTTAGGGCATCATATGTTTAAATCATGGGCTCAAGAAGTTATGATGAAGAGAGAGGGAAGGCAGGGGTCTGAGAAGTTTGGGAGATGAAATGCTCTTCCATTCCCTTCCACACAGTTCATAGTGAATTAGATGGAACAGAATGGGCTGAGTAATCTGCATGGCTGGCTTTTCACTGGCTTTACTGAAGTGGAGGATGGATGGACTCGTCTTTGTGTATGGGGAGAGGAAGTACCAGCATGAGCAGACGCCCTGAAAATGTACCCTAAGACTTGCTGCACCAGGAAATATATGCACAATGACCAGAATCTTAGCACTCACTGAGTGAAAAATCAGTACATTATATTGGTGCCACAGTATTTTAATATTCAAATTTTAATTTTGGTCATTCTAATTCTGAAAGGATCCTGCTAGAAAACCCTCTTTGCATTGGTACAGTGTTTTGTCATTTTATGGGTCTTAACGTGCTATAATTGAAAACTCAATTATAAATAGACGCGCGCGTGTGCGCGCGCACACACACACAACTGGTATCTTAATTGTAATCCTACACAGTGTTACCCCCGTTACAATGATATTTCTGTGTGGTATCTGCAATCTAAATGGAACAGTGTCCTTTGCTGATGACATATTTCCAGTATAGGGCTGAAATCAATTGAGGTAAAATGCTTTTCTCATTTAGACTCTGGATTCTTTTCCATTACAGTGATAATGTGGCAAATTTCAGAAACTGTTAGGATTAGGTAGCCAGAGCAGAAGGAGAAAAAAGGTGGGACCTTCCCCAAATGATGGGTAGTTATGCTGCTTATCTGAACTTTCAACTAATGTTCACAAAGAGCTATAATAGAAAATGCGGAGGCTAGATTTAGTTCAATCCATTGGTGTTTCACCTGGGGGACATACTTTGGATGGCATCCCAGACCAGAGAGACTGGAAACCATTCAGAATTGATGACTGTAAAATGAGTGTAGGGGGGTCTTTGAGTAGCTGCATAATTACAAAATTATTCATTTTTTTTAAAGAAAAGCTAATCCAGAAATCATTGGCTGGGGGGGGGGGGGGTTAAGTTTAACAGAGGTTCTGCAAATTCAAATCAGCCTGCCAACGCACAAGAGTAAGACCACGGGGAAATATAGGTGCCGGGGAAAACCCACCGGTACGTTTGATCTGGATAATAAAGTAAGCAGACCCGAGAAATTCACTAACACTAGCGCTATTCTTTACATAAACAGTAAATGTTTAGATTTTCCTGTTCACTGACTAACAGCACACATATCATAAACACTAAGCTGTTAGAGTACGTTTCGTGTGTTGATTCACTTTAACAGTTGTTAGTGTGAAGACAGGAAAAGAAAAGTGGGTGTAATGAGACCATGTGCAGTATGCTGTGAAAACAGAGGCCCTTATTTGGCATAATGGGTTGCACCATAAGGGCCATAAAATTGTGCATGTGTTAGTATCATTTTAATTATTACGGGTGCCACATGTTAAGCAGAATAGCGGAACTACTAAAACAGCTTCAAAATCCTTACTGCTGATTGCTGCATTTAATTACAAATAGGAACATTTGGAGATAGGTCACCATAAAAACCCTTCTGTTGTCAAATGAGCTCAAATCTGATTTTTGTAATTACGTTCTTATACCATGGATCCTGTTGAATAACTATAGGGAATAAAATTTTAATAAGTGCTGATTAAACGGAGGTACATCTTTGCTTCCCAAGAATATTTATTAATGTTATTTGCCGTTTAAATCAAAGTACAGGCATTATTCTTGTTTTTGTATTGGTCAAGACATTCAGATTTCATGAGAATAAACTGAATAACTTGATGCACCACGAAATACTGGTCTCTCCCCCACCCAACACGTGAAGATAAAAGTACTGTGTTTTCAATTATTCATTCTGTTTGCTTGCAAACCTTTGTAATATTCCCACTACTGTGACAGCCATTATACCACTACATGTCACCCACAGTATAATATGATAATTATTCTTCCTAAGGCAGAGCTTTAACCTAAGAAGTGACACATTCTGTTGATCTCTCTCCTTTTCTATTATAGCAACATGTTGCTTGGATTGCACAAGTAATGGAAAAATAATGTTCTCCGTTAATGGTAAAATAAACAAGATAAATATATCAAACTTTCACTAAAAGGTGTTAAAATTCATTGCATATAGGTAAATTGGATATAAATTGCGCTTCTTCATCTGGATGATCTTTTGGGTTTGCCAGTATTGAAAGTAAAGCTTTCAAAGTGAACCTTAAGACATGATTGAGATTGAAGGTTTGTTGTTATTCCACAACGTGACTGCATTTATTGTGAATACACAAATTAAAAATGCAGTAATCAACAGAGACAAAGGTGTCTCTGTCTCTGTAACACTCCTCCAATGGGGTGTCTATGAAGTAGTTTGCTATAAAATATTCCATAGTCATAATAAACTTGTGCCACTGATTTTCTGTGAGCACACTGGTGGAGATATGGATACAGACATTTTGATCTGCAAGGGCTTCTCCATTTGTTTTAATGGAATGAGAAGCTATGCACATACATCCCTTGGTTTTTTCTTTTATCCATTGAACTGAATAATGTCTACTGAATAAGTTTCCAATAAGCTGTGTTCCTGGACTGGAGCATTTGATTGGGGCAACTGTATTAAAAGTCTGTATTGCCATTGTGTGTTATAGTAGGCTAACAAGCCAATCCTAAACACAATATTTGGGGAGTAAATCTCATTAGTTCAGAGACCTTCAGATAACTATCCTTCTCGATTTAATTGTGGGAAGGATGGAAAAAGAGAATAGTTTCAAATAAAAATGGGTGCTGTGCATCACAAGGGACCCCATCAAAACTGGAATGTATTGTACTCCTTGTAATACTCATTGTACTACATTGTACTACTCATCTCCTTGCTTTCATTCTGAAAAGTGAGCAGATGCAGAGTTCTTAGAGCTGAAGATCTTTGGATTTCACCCTTAGAGCTCCACTCTCATTGTTCTGCACCATCTCTGTGTTGAATGATACGATACCAAATTTCGATTTTGCTAAAAGCAGCTGATTGCTTACTTGTTGCTAACAAACATGGCTATGCATAAAAGTGCTTGTATTTCATGCCTCTGAGAGTCTCTTGGGATATTTACATAGCTTGCATTTTTCTCTGGAGTTTTATTTATTCCTTGGGGCAATGGTGTACAGCTTGTAAAGCTGAACTTCTGAAATTGATTTCAATATGATTTTTAGGATATTTCCACCACACGCCAGGTGCCAATCCATGTTTTGAATACACTGAGCCATGATGTCAGTACCTATTGTTCCCTTTCCTTTCTATTATAAAGCTCTGTAGTACAAAACTTTAAGCCACAAACTGTTCAACAACAAAATAGCATCTTTTTTTTGTTTTTTTTGTTACAAAGAAAGCAGAATGGAACCCTTTTCCAGTTCCTTAGTGCCAGTACTAAAAACTGTAAATTATAATGCTGACTGCCCACAAGTACAGACCTATATGTTAACCCCAATCTTCATAATTTCTATTTGTGCCCTTACCCACAGTTAATTTTTCCACATAGAAATGTACCTTTTAGAATTGCAGATGCATCATAGTATTATTTCCAGTATGAGAAATAGTCATTCAACACAGCAAAATATTATCCTGGTTTTGTTAGCCTTTTGATTACACGTATGGGTAACTTTCTTTCTTTTTGCTGTTTTCGGAACTTACTGTACCAAAAGCCTACTGTACCAAAAGCCTACTGTACCAAAAGCCTTACTGTACCAAAAACTTTTCTGGTTTTGTGTATTAACAAGTCTAGCCATAACCAACACAAAGTGTACAAGCTCTTTTGGTTTTGTGTGTTATCTCCCTCCCCCCACCCCCAATATGAAATGCATTATCTGCTTTGGAGTTTTCACAATCATTTGCTCTATAATTTTACTCATTTCTAAGTGGGAGTGATCATGTGACAGAGTTGAAAGGCTTCCATAATTTGCTTTAATCTATGCAAAGATCAAAAGATTCACATGTAGCTCACTGGTGTAGGTGTGTGATTTTCTAGGATCCCAGAGATGCTTGCATCACTCCACAAGCTGCAAACAAAGGAATACTTACAGAAGGAGCATTTCACCACTTGCTGAGAATATGATCATATTGCTGACTGGTCACTATCTTTGAAATTCAGCCACTCACAAATATCTTTCAAGAAGGTGCTGAAGAGTGAATCCTTTTTTTTACAATGCAAACCAATGACAGGCCACATGTACCTGGAGGCCTTTCTGTACTTACAATTTATGGTGGTCTAGTTGCTGGTTTTTCCCATTTTGGGGCCATGCTACCACACAGCACCATCATTATTCAGCTAGTATTCTGAAATAATGTGCTTAAAAACACACTTCTGCTGCTGCTGGGGAAAGAAATCTGACTTTAGTGAAAGGTCTGTAATGGACCCCCCTATTTTCATTTGTGTGGCATGTGTACAACCATTGTTCCAGTTTCTGTGTGGACAGGATTGAGGTTGGTGGGTGTGGTTTGGGAAACATCTGTTTCACACCTTTTCCTTCTGACTGGTGTAAGATATTAGTTTGCAACCTCAGTTCAGAGATGGTATACGATACAGACAATGGTACTAAGTTGAAGTACTATCCATGACAGCAGTCATTAGCGGCAAACAAAACTTATTCATCACAAATGGGTTTGCCAAATTCAGGCAGACATGTAGCTCCTTTTCTAATCTCTTCTAGTCCCTCAATATTAGAATTCTAGAATACTAGACATTCAATAATAATAATAATAATAATAATAATGCAATGAAAGGACTATTCCTATGTGCATACTCATCACTCTGGAGCATGATGTCATGAGTTCCATGGTGATGTCATGGAGGAGATGATCAGATCCTGACGAGGAATGGGAGGAGCTTGGGAACTGAAGCTAGACAAACATGGGCAGGCTGGAAGAACATAAGGATGTGACTACAGCTGCTGAATTTCTTTTCAGTTCAGGGCCAACGTACTATTAGTGTGGAGAAGAATACCCCACACTCGATCTCTAATAACAGCAACATGTGAACAAAGGCACAGACAATCAACCACAAATTCATCTTTTAAAATGTCAGATTAAACAGCAACTATGCCACTATAAATAGTAAGTGCATAAAGGCCCTGTAAGATGCTTAGCAAGTTATAAGTGTTCAAGAAATTATAAATGATGGCACCCATCATCTCGCTGTCATCTTGTCCCTTAACATATTCACATGCTATCAGCATCTTTGTGTTTATTGTTTAAGCTACTTGGCCATAAGAATTTCAAATATATGCAAAAATAATAAATGATGCACCATAACAGAATTGTATCTCAGATGGAAGATAAAAATCCACTTGAGGATACAGATCATATTAAAGAGCCCCCTTTCACTCGGTGCCACGTTTCCCCTACAAATTCCATCTGAACTTCTGCAGCCATGTCATGAAATCAAAACCCCAATTACCCTCTGATTTGGGGCCAATCAAGAGCCAGTTTCATGACGCGAAATGCCATTTCCCATCTAAGCTGCCTTGTAAAGAGATTGACTGCATATATTATCCACGAGTGTCATCAACTCTCAATGAATAAACCTCATTAGTGACTTCCAGAATGCAAAGAGAAATTCCATCAGTATTTGTTGCCTGCTACATTGTGCTTCCTCTGAAGAGTCTTGATGTTTGTGTAGACAGCTGATTGCTCAAATTCATTGTAGCTGTGTTTGCTGAAATACATCAGCACCAATGCAATAACATTGCAGGCAATTTTACTGTAAACTGTAAATCTGTCATTTAGCTGCATGAGTCAAGCCATCCACAAATGAAAGAAATAGTAAATGTCTGTGATATTGCTGTACAGATTCCAATGGCAAAATTCTGCCAGCTTTGTTGTCATTTGACAATGCAGGGCACTGAAGGCAACCTCATCTTCTCCTTTGTTTAATGTACCTAAGAGCACGCTGCATTCAGAATGTAACAATCATTTGAAAGACCTGACTCACCATTTTGGAAGAGAAATGGTTTGTTACAATTGAGTCTGTCCCAGCATCTTTTGCTCCTTTGTCCAGGAGTGCTGCGTGTACAAATAGTTCTGCACAGCAGGCAGAAGAATATTTATGTCTCCTGGTGCTCTTTTTTTTATCTGCTCTATTTCTAAAAAGCTCAGTAGAGGCACCTAGGCAAAAGAATCAGTGGCCTACAGCGAACCCAACCCAACAAGTGTGGGGATGTGTGATGAGAATTTTGTTGTTTCCCACCTGCAGTAACAGTAATGGCGATAGATTTAGGAACCACAAAGCATAAAGCTATAGGAGCAGCGATTTTATGTGTGTATGTTTTTGGTTTCTTTTTGCTTTTAACTTGCTTCTAAGTCAAGGTGCACAATCTCCTAGGCTTTTTTATATAACCGAGAAAGAAAACCCCACAGGCTCCTCTTCCCTTCCATGGTGGTAAAAATACAGCAATAATAATACTTTATAAAATAACAGTTTGTTGCCCTTTCACCACTGGCCTCCAGTAAATTAGCTGCCTGATGTGCCTATCTCATTCTGCCCAATGGTAGAGCTGGTACTGCATGGGGGACATCACTGGAAATGGAGCTTGGGCTAGCTTTGCTCTGTACCATGTTGAAATCAGCCCCTGAAGTGAGGGTGGCAAGTTTAGCCCCTTCTTAACTGGATTCCACTTCTAATGTGATACAAAGCTGGGCACTGGCAGATACTCCCCCCCCCCTTATGGGCTTCTGAAATATAAAAATTGTTGTGCGGCTGATGGCAGAAATATTGGAGTAGGTAATGTGTAAGATGGCATCAGTGCTAAAGCAGCTGAAGATGGCATTACCCAGGAGGATAATTCATATATTGAAAAGGGAACAGATGTCAATAGAGACAGCTTGTCTGGTTGTTTGGATGGCTGTTCTGTAGCATGTATTGAAGGGAAGGGATTTTCAGACAGTCTGTTTGTGAAGTTCCATGCAGCCTGCCCTAATTGTTTGTTAAAGAGAGGTGACATTTTGTTGTAAAATATGTTTAAATATGGTAAGGATATAATAACCCCCAGCAGCCTTTACAGGATGCAGATGAGGATTCTTTTTGTATAGTCACTGTTCCACTTCCCATTTATACTACCAGTTAAGACTTTCTATCTCTCTGTGTGTGAATATTGGTTTTTCTTTCAAGGCAGCTGTTTCAATGCATGTTTTATTTCATCCTTTGGAAGGACATGGGCATTACAAAAGAACTGCATGTGAAGCGGAAAACAGTCTTTACTTGCATATGTTTATGTAGCATTTACCTCTTAATCTTGATCCAGATTGGTGACATTGTGGGATTTTTAGTACTTTAGTTTAGAGGTAGGGATCAGTGACTGGAAGGGAGCCAGTGTTGTGTAGTGGTTGGACTAGTATCCCTTGCTTCCTTGGGTTTTCAAATACTGACTCATCCATGGAAGTCGCTACATGAATTTAGACTGCCTCCCATGGTTGTTGTGAGGATAAAACAGTGATGGTTGTTTGATGCTTTTAGATCCATGGAGGAAAGGTAGATAAATCAGTAATGGAGAACCACAGAGCCAAATCTTGCCAAGATGGTTTGCTACACATGTGTGTTTTCTAATATGAATATTCAGACTAAGGCTATAATCCTATATATACTTCTTGGGCATAAGCCCTGTTGAATTCAGTGGGATTTATTTCTGATTAAACATTCATTAAATTTGACATCAGATATGTGATTAGATTATATTGGAGCAGTGTGACAATTTGTATGCATCAATCTATGATTTCTGTACAGTTTTATAAATGTATGGATTTATATTAGGATACATTTACACACTATGGCCCCTCCGCCCCGTCTTTTCATATTTCCTTATGGGGATATTGCATGATTCCTGTTCTTTCTAAGTGTGAAAAAAAAAGGGGGAGACGAGTTCACAGATGTTGATGGCCTGGAGATTAAAAGTCTGAGGACATTTCAAAATTGTAAAGGTATTATTCTCACATGCACTTATTTCTTGGTGAGTGTGAAAAACAGCAACTCTTCAAGCTGAGGTAGTGTGAAATAGCTTCCTGCAAATGATGCTCAGACATATGCAGAAAGTACAGGGACAGGTTTTGTCCCTTTTTTATGAGCACTGAAGATTTATTGAATGATGATAACACAAAAATCTGAGAGAGAAGACTCCAAACATTAATGATTTTCACAATTTTGTGATTTTGTTTTTATCTTAGGGAAAAACTAAGACTGCAGTCCTCTTCATTTTTACATTATTTCTGTTTACTTATTTCTGAATAAACTTGCATAGATTTATACTGCACATGTATTTATAGGTATATGCTAGTGTCTTGGTCACAACAACCTGCTCTGTATGAAACATTTTGAACTGTGTTTGAATATGAAATGCCAGTTAGCTTTCTTTCAGTTATGGACTCTGTATTATGTCTTTGGGGAAACGTTTCCTGTACATTTTTCTGAAAAAAATCCATTGGCCGTTGTATTTGATCATTCAGAATATATCTAAGAGGAGTTGTGCAATACGAAGGGACTCACATATCCATTTCCTGGGCTTCGGCTTCATATACTTCTTATGTGTCCTCTCTGTTCTAGCAGGAGGGGCATTTTCCCTCCCCACTGTGGTGTTGAAGTGGGGGTGCAAATCATCCATGCCCTGCTCATCAGATAATCAGTCTGGTGAGTGGAAATGGGGTGATTTGCATCCATGTTGCAGTGGATTATGAAGCAGGGATGGCCCATTATTAATTATTACTTATTAAATTTCTTTAAAGGATAGATTGTATTTTTTTAAAAGTTGGCACCACATGCAGTAGAAAATGCTGACTATTTCCCCACTCCTCACTTTGTTGCGCACCAAGGCACTCAAGCCCCAAAGTTCCCAGGAGAACAATAAATCACACTGACATGGAGTATTTTGGTTTATGGGTTCAAATAGGCTACAAATTTTTTGGTTACAGATGTGAGCAGTTTGGCTTTGGCACTGGGGTGAAGCCAGGCTATATATTGACTCCTGCCCACCTGCAGGGAGTCCATGGAAGGGTAAACCACTGATAGGGGGTGCCATATAACTTACATCAGATAGTGGCACCACCCCGAGGGGTCCCCGTAGAGGCTGTGACATGGCCCTAGCCAACGCCCAGGCTTTGGACAGTATTCACACCGCAGATCCCTTTAACAGGATAACCTTACTGAGGAGGGGCTGACGAAGGAAACAACCTCCCCTCCAACCAAATGAAGGCTTATCCAATGCCTAACCTCATAAAAAAATGTGAAGATTGCTACTAGGTAGACAAAAACCAAATGGCCAGTGTGAATTTGCCAAGTGGGGAAAAATCCTACCCGGCCCCAACAACATGGTGACCAACAATTGCCTACCTGATGATTGTCTTCCAAAGCAACTACTCTATTCCGAACTTAAAAATGGAAAGCGTAATGCTGGTGGTCAACAAAAGAGGTTTAAAGACTGTCTCAAGGCAAATGTAAAAAAAATGTAGTATAAACACTGACAACTGGGAAACACTGGCCTGCGAGTGCTCCAGTTGGAGAACAGCCTTTTACCAAAGGTGTTGTGGGCTTTGAAGACACTCGAACTCAGGACGCAAGGGAGAAACGTGCTAGGAGGAAGGCACGCTCAGTAAATCCACACAGTGATCAGCTCCCTCCTAGAAACAAATGTCCCCACTGTGGAAGGATATGTGGATCCAGAATTGGCCTCAACAGTCACTTACGGACTCATTGTTAAAACCATGTTTATGGAAGACAATCTTACTTGGCTTCGAGATTAAATGCCGGCTGATTGGCTTGGCCTGTCCCTCAACACAGGTGACACGGCCAGCCATGATGCAGGGGTGAGGTGGCATACTTCCACCCCTATTCCGGAAAACTATTGAGGCACGGTTGCCTGTGCACAACGCCACCCACCGATATACAGGTGAGCAGATTTGTAAGACTGATTATTTCCTTTCTGTATGAAGGGAAAAGAAATCCCTGCCCTAGTGCCAACAAAGAGAGACCCCCGCTTCCCTCTCTAAGTTGGAAAATGCCAATGATTGGTTGGCTTTCTGATACTGGAAGGTGTGTCACCATCTTGGGTAGGGAGAGTATTTGCAAAAATCTCACAATCCAGTTGACACAGGAGATTTTCATATTGTAACATTTCAAACAAAAGTGATCTAAACTGTACAGAACCTTGCCGGAGCAGTAAGTGGCAAACTGGAAAGAGTCTCTTTAGTCCGTGCTGCAGCACAGTTGCGTATGCTCTGAAATGTGTTATATGAGAGCAAGGACGTTGCCACAGTTGCCAGCAGGCATTGAATTTGGGCTCCTTACAGCAACACATTCATCAAGAAACCATGGAGGCAATGTGTTATCAGCCTTTCCCAACTTGATGCCTTCTCAGTGTTTTGAAATACAACTCCCATCATCCTGACCATTTGCCATCCTGGCTGGGACTGATGGGAGCTGTAGTCCAAATCATTTGGTTGGTAGAAGGTTGAGGAAGGCTGATGTAGACAGATGAACCAAAACAGATGAGAAGGAAACTTATGAACTGGCATCAAAATGCCCTCGAACATCTGCTTACTGGGCAAAGTGCTTTGTCATGGAGTCCTTAGAGATTCTCTGGTCCCAGGTGATGTGTGCTGGCCAAGAACCTTTCAGAATGGGAAGAAACTGGCAAAGTATTAATTTATTAGGAAGACTGAATACTTATGGTGCTCTGTGGAAGAGGGGGGGGGTCCTTCATGGAATGTACAGGCTGAAATAAGTGATCTTGGTGCAACTTATTCTCATGTAAGCGGACAGATGATTGCAGACAGCATAAATCATTCACCAGAATAAAACTTTAACAGTTATGCCCATGTCATAGAGTGAGCTTCATGGTTGAATAAAGTTTTGAACCCAGGTCTCCCAGGCCCTGGTGCAACACTTTTACCACTGAACCTGTACACTGCAGGACTTCTATATATATCACAACGCAATAGAAATTATCCCACAATACTTTTATTTCTTGGAAATCTGTCCATAAAAGAAGCCTCCCTTAAATAGTTTCAATGATGTTCAAGGTAACTAGCTGTATTGTGTCTACCTGCTGACTACCTGCTGACTAGTGGTGGGTGACAGGGGACAAGAGGACACCTTGAAGCTACTGTTTACAAGCAGCAACTGCAAGGTGCAGCTGTGAACTTACAAGTGGTCGCTGCACAGGGATAGCAAAGGAAGGGATGGCAGGAGCTGCAGAAATTTTGCACTGCTCAGAGCATAGTGGATTGGTCCTACAATTAGGCAGTTTGAGATGAATGCTGGGATTGTGTGAGGGTTGCATGGGTGGCAGTCTCCTTGCTGATCTGCTGTTGGAGGAAGAAAAATCTAGTTGTGCTACACATAGCCTACTGTGTAGGCTTGCTGCACACAGATACAGTGGAGGATGCTAAATAAGATCCAGCTGTCAGTCTGGCAAGCTTCAGTAGGTGGAATGGGTGTGGATAAGGTGCTATCTTATCCTTTGCCTCAGGCAGAAAAAAGTTTTGGACTGATTCTGATGCTATTGGCTACCGGGGATGAACAAATCTGCCACTTTCAGCTCTCTGTTTTTTCCTATTTTTTCAATCTAAATTCAGTTTTTTGCATTTATGCAGCAATTTAAAAACAAACGGATCATCAGCATTTAAGTGTGAATTTCTCTGAATAAACATATTTTGTATGCAGTTTTGATGACTATATTTGTTTTTACAAACAATAATGCATTTTTGTATGTTTTTTTCCACAAATATGTGCACTTTCATGCACATTTTGCCTTACTATATATGCATATAGCATATAGCTGGAGAACTGCTTTGCAAAATGTGGAGAATTTCAAAGGATAGCTACCTTCAGTTCATACATCGGTTCAAGAAGTGCGAATCATGCAGTTTCTCCTTTAAAAGCAAGTAAAACTGAATTTATTGTCCTGCTCTCTCTGGCGCTTTCTCTGTTGGACAGCCCATCCACAACAAGCTGCTTTTCAGCAGTGCCCATCAATAATCATTCCGCTTCTTCCCATTTGTGGTTACGTGTCCTGCTAGTAGACACATTTCACGGGGAAGATAATATTCTAAATCTAGAAGAAGTGGTAGTTTCCTCTCTTGATGAAAGAGAAATGACTGCTATTTCGATAGCATGGATGCTACTGGTCTGCCTTCTGTAGCAGCTGAATCAGCTCCAGGAAAGCCAGAGCACCACTAGGAATTTGGAGAGGAGTTAAGAGATGAATTTCCATAATTTTGGAGGTCATCTAGCTAGAGAGAAGAGAGGTCCCCAGGCACTGACATTAGCTGGGGAAACCCTCTTCCTGGTATCCCTTTCCAGCTGGTCCAGTACAGTAAGTACACCTTGGTATTAACATTATGTGCTATTTTTATTCCATTTCCTCTTTTTGATGACGTACGGTATTTATGATTTCAACATTTCAATATTCTCTGTTGTCTGACCTCTCCCAGTCCATGGCTATGGTCTTGTGTGTGATAAGATTTGCTAACTGAAACGGCCAGGCCGTTGGCCCAACCCACTCAGTATTGTCTACACTGACTGGCAGCAGCTCTCCAGGGTTTCAGATGGGTATCTCTCCCAGTACTTCCTGGAGGTGCCAGGGATTGAACTTGGCACCATCAGCATGCAAAGCAGATGCTCTGTCACTAAGCTACTAGCCCTTGCTCTACCGCTGCTCCTTAAATGTTTGTATGGCTATAACAATGGCAGGCATAATTAGGTTAAATCTGTCAGAACTATTGCCCACCCATATGATGGGACAGCATTTCCTTTCTTTCTACCCATGGTGATCTGTCTCCACCATTCGTTGGCAGTTGCCTAGGTGCTGAGTCTCCACCTTCTCCTGGCTCCTCCTTTCCACCACTCTCCAATTGGTGTGAGCAAAGATGGACAAGGATACTTTTGCTTTAACACTACCTGCCCATTGCACCACAGTGCCCACTCTCCATTAACTCACCCCCCCCCGGCCTATGGCCTTCAGATACTCAAGACCTAGCTTCCTTCTAGCATGATGCATTCACAACCAAAAGAAAGGGGGGGGTGGAAAGCAATGAAGTAAAAGCAGCTGTCCCCTTTTCTTGACCAGCAATTGTGTCACACACACACACACACACACACACACACACGGGTGGGTGGTTGACAATCCTCCTAACAAGTAGCCCCACAGTCACATTACTTTATTGTTTAGCCATGTGCTAGTCTATGTCAACACAGATTGTCAAAGCCATAGAATTTTATTGGACAATGTGAAAACTCATTTGTATATTTTACTGCAGTCCATCATTGCCTCCATTCACAGTCCAGAGGCCTTCCATTGTTGTGAATAACAACTGGGAACAATTCCTGGTGATGGTCAATATAGAGGTTGCCGTCTTTCGCCGACAGGTGTTCTTTGCTAATTGCCTCCATTAGTTCCTCTTTATTGCAAGGCTTCATCGCCCGATGAATGTAGTGCTTCAACAAATACCAAACTAGATCTATCAGCTACAGTGTGTGGCATGATAATCAGCATTCTCTCACTGAGCACCTCCTTAGTAAACCCCCCCAAGTCAAACACACAGTGCTGATTGCACCACAAAAGATGCATTTTGATGCAAAACAACATTTCAGTCTGAAAAACCTATTGGTGCACAATACCAGGCAAAGAGATGACCTTAATACAGGAAAAGTATGGTTTTCTTCTAAGAGAGAAGATGAGGCAGGGTCTGCCTCTACCAGAAGTATGTGTAAGTTTTCCCAGTCAGGATTTGAAAGATCACGAGTATTAGCTGGAGTCTAAAATGTCTGGAGGGCGCCAAGATCAGGAAGCCTTGTCTAGACAGTTCTTATGAATAGATAGTGCTCATAGTCCACAACAGGTTTTCCAGGGGTTAACCAGGAACATCAAGGAAAATGGGACGGTTTGCTTAGGTTAATAATGCATGTGGTTTTGACCAGTAGACCTGTTTTTGCAATAATAAGAAATTATCATTATTATAAGCTGTTTTCCCTAATGCAATGCATTTTTTGTTATGCTATTTTCACTAATTGCTTTGGAGACTTCAATCATTTGGTGCAGGAGTTCTGTTCCTGGCCCCCATGCATGTTGATGGAACACATATAAGCTCACCCCTACCTGTTTCACTGCATCCTGCCCCTGTTCCACCTTGCCTTGCCCCCATTCCACCCTGCCCCTCTACTGCCCCCTTCCACCCTCTTTTCTGTCCCCTTTCTGCGTTCTACTGGGACCAAAAGGACCCACATGTCAGTGATCATGCATCAATTGGATGTGCCTAAAATAGTTGTTGGGGGGTACATACTATGCACAACTTTCCCATTGCATACAATTGCTTAAGAAGGTCTGAATGAAGAAATCCCAGCAGGTCATCAGGTTCAACATAATAAAGACACATACCAGTAGTTCTGGGAGTTGGCTGAGGTTTTGTGTGGTTTTACCACGTGCAAATGCCTGAGCATGTCATCTGCAGATTTCTGTTCTTGTTTTATTTCTCAGTTGGTGTGATTTACATAGAGATAGTATTTAGTAGATTACATCTTGAGAAGCATCTGATTTTGCTCCACAGTTCTGCTTCCACCCAGTAATTTAAAGCTATTTGTACATTGCCATCTTTTTCTATGATTGTAATTTCAATATAGATGTTAAAAAAAATAAATGAGTTCTGTTGCAGCTTGCATTGCAGAGAACTAATTACAGTATTTTGAAATATCGCATGCAAGAGGCATTGTATACATGTAATTAGTGTTAATAGTATTTAGGCCAAGAAGATCACCGCCTGAATTTCACGTCCCAGACTTCTGCTGTTTTGTAATGAGGAAATGATTTTTCTGACATGCAACAAACGAAACCTCCATGACACAAAGAAAAAAGGTTAATTCCCCCTTTCCCATGTGCCATAATCCTGATCAGCTCTCCTTTAGCCACTGTTTTTTAAGGAAATTGGAAAGGGGCAAAAAAGAAGAAGAAAGCATATTGAATGTAATTGTATTATTTTAAAGATTTTGTTTCAGTTTGGAAGAGAAATCTTTGTTAATGGACATTATTATTATTTATTTCATTTATGAATTGTTTCCCAAGAGGTAGATCAAAGCAATTTACAATATAACAGCATATGCAAAAGTTACGTATATAAAAGCAGTTAAAAACAACAATGCATGCATAAAATCAATTCAGATCCAGGACAGGTACCAACTGGGATAAACGTTTTTTCTTGTTGAAATAGGAATGTTGAAATAAGAATGCCTTTAACATAGGAATGCATATTGAAATAGGAATGCCTTTAATATGCATTGAATGCTTGTTGAAATAGGAATGCATGTTGAAATAGGAATGCCTTTTATATGCATTGAATGCTTGTTGAAATAGAAATGCTTGTTGAAATAGGAATGCCTTTAACATGCATTGAAAAGCCAATAGTCCCAGAAGCAGTTTCGTCATGCTGGCCACATGACCTGGAAATCTGTCTGTGGACGAACGCTGGCTCCCTCGACCTGAAGCGAGATGAGCGCCACACTCCACAGTCACCTTTGACTGGACCTAACCATCCAGGGGTCATTTACTTTACCTTTTACCTTTATCAATGCCAGCACCTTACTTACTCCAGAAGCTAACAGGCAGCCAGCAATTTCTTCAGCAGAATCTTTGTATTTTCTCCCATTTCATATATTATGCATTATAAACCTAAGCAAAGCTGCTCCATTTTCCTGGCTATGGTCAATGCCTGAAAAATTGGTTGTGCACTATGAGCACTATCTGTTTATGAGAACTAGACTTCCTGATGTTGAGAGTTGTAGTCCAGAACATCTGAAATGCACCAGATGAAGGAAGGCTGGCCTACATGGACTAATATTATCTCCCTGCTTGTTCTCAGTTCCCTTCTTTGTTGGGTCTCCTTGTTACAGTAATAGGGTTGCGGACCGATTTTTCCTGAAAGCAATTCACACTGAAATGTGTGCTTCCACTACATTTCCAGAAGAAGTGGCTTTGATGTCATGTGAAAGATCACATAAAACATGAAAATTACCCAGTGAGGGAATGTCAGGGAAATTGAACAAAGCACTATTTGAATGCAGCCTCTGTTGGGCTCCAGCTCAGTGTGTGGGGATTTGGTGCTTGTCTGAACACAGAGAACTCGTGGCCAGGATTGTCTAAGTTTCGCAGTTTCGTATCTGTGACATTCTTGTGGGAGCAAGCATCACTATTTTTTTCTCTTTGTGCCTAAAGCCAAGGATGAAAGTACTTATTTATTTTTATTGGAACTAATGGAAAGTCAGCAGTTCTCCTTGTTTATGTGGATGCCAGGCAACCGTTCTGTCACTGCACCAGGGCTAGGTATGCTGTATTGCTTTCACTTACTGCCTCCTGTGCTGCCACCTGCCAGAACTAGCCCTGCTTATCCAAATGCCGCCTGGCATAACTGGAGCATGAGGGGCAGGGCCTCCCTGTGACGGTGGGGTATGTCGGCACTACAGGACAATAGACCGTCATGCTGCAATGTGGCTGGCACCCAGAATCAAAGCAGCAGGCATTTAGGCCAAGGAATTAAAACAAGCCAAGTTTCAACCGCATATTGTTCCTTAAAGCTGATGGCTCAGTCATGTGTCAGATAAGGACAAAACCTTTTCAGCGTAAAACTATTGCATTCACTGAGCAGCTGCAGGATGCAACGATCAAGTTTAAGAATAAGACAGTGTCTGCTGTACAAACAGCAGTCTGTCATCAGCATTGCCTGCTTTGTGTACTACATTTGAGCTGGAATTACCGTCAGCGTTTTCGTTGTTGGTGTTGCTTTTAGCCGTTATCAAGACGTATGTGCTTTGGAAAGGTAGACGCAGTGCCAAAATGAGTAGACCCCAGACTACAGTCAAACAGTGCAGTTCCATAGCATGATTCAGAAGCATTCGGGCAACTCTTGTGAAGTGCTCTGTGCTTTCGACAAATCTGCTCATGGGTTATGTATATACACAGAACCTGAACTTTCACAATAAGCCAAAGTAATACATAAAGAATTGAATGAATAGCCTGAAACCAGAACTGCTCAAACTTTTAATTTTCTTTGGAAATCTATTGTCCAAGCATTGTGGTTTAACTTTCTGCGTTGGAAGGTACATATATTTTATTTACTTCTGACATTTTTTAAAAAATGTACATTTGACCAGAAATTAATTTTGTTTTAGACTTTCTGCACTTAAAGATTGGGCCTTAATGGAACATTTGCTTACTTGTTACTGGTATTATCTGGTTTGTGAAAATTACAATGTCTATTTTATTTTTGCCCAAACATGGACATTGCCACAGAAACCAAGGAAACAATTTAAAGGACATAAAAATATTTTCAAGAAGAAAAATATTTTGTAAAAATATCAACAACATAAACATATTAAGGAGCAATGATAAAAGACAGCATGAATCAGGCCCATGCCGAACTTGTCTGAGGCCCAGAGTGGGAGTCCCCTGCTGGCTGGGAGGAATGGGGTTTCTTGGCATGACATTGTAAGTCTGGCAGGCCCTTGGCTGTGTAAATCTTATGAAATAAAAATACTCTTCTCGGGACCCATAATTTCTACTGATTTATTGGTTTATTGTATAAGATACTCCTGTTCTGATGTCTGACATTTTACAATTTTTTATATGCACTGTAAGCCACCCAGAGTGGCTGGGGAAACGCAGCCAGATGGGCGGGGTATAATAATAATAATAATAATAATAATAATAATAATAATAGGCCTGGTTTTTGTAGTATAGCACAGCCTGCTTACAGACCCTGTTTTGCCATGTTGTTGTGGTTCCCTTTCTCCATCCTGTCAATCTCTGCCAACTCACCACTAGGCTTACTAACCCAGACTTGCTTCATTATTCTCCCCTGCACCTTTCTGTCTCCTTATGTCTTCTTTCTCTCCTAGTTTCTCTGGTTCACTTTCCACTCTCCGTAGCCTATCTGTGTCCTGTAAAGCCTTTAATATCCATCCATTCCTATTCTCTATTGCAGGAGTCAGCAACTTTTTTCAGCTGTGGGCTGGCCCACCATCCCTCAGACCATGTAGTGGGCCGGACTATATTTTGGAAAAAAAATGAATGAATTCCTATGCCCCACAAATAACCCAGAGATGCATTTTAAATGAAAGGACACATTCTACACATGTAAAAACATGTGGATTCCTGGACCATCTGCAGGCCGGATTGAGAAGGCGATTGGGTCGCATCTGGCCCCTGGGTCTTAGGTTGCCTACCCCTGCTCTATTGGTATATCCCTTGGATCTCTTTTTCTTGCTCCTTACACAGATACCGGGAGCATTTGGGAAGCCCTCAAGCAGCAGCACTGGACTGTTATGTGACTTCTGCCCTACCTGTGTCTGGTTGGGCTGGGACCCTCTGGGTCATCCCAAAAGAGGCATTGTGGGAAATTAAAATGGAAGCTAGATTCCAAATTCCAAGTGCTAATTGGAGCACTGAGCCAGCTTTTTTTTTAAAAGGAGGAATCAAGAAAGGCATCTGTGGTGAGCCCTGCTAAGGCCTAAGGGCCCTGGCAGCTGCTTAATTATTATTATTATTATTTATTAAATTTGTATAGTTCCCTATACCCGCAGGTCTCAGGGCAGTTCACAAGATGCTATGTGCTTAAGGATGCTATGTGAGGACACAGTGTGGGAATGTCTGTTGGGGTAGCTACATTATCTTTTGCTTCTCCTGTCACAATTTTGCTTTGCTTTCTTCTGTGAGGACATCGGGTTCCAACAACTTTGTACTATGATAACATTTAAGTAGCATTGGCATAATGATTTCCTGGGTTTACATGAGGCCCATTGTAAACAGTGCATCTTGGAGGAGGTGATGGTAGGGGCAGTAGTTTGTGATTCTTGTGTGAATAAATAGGCACAAGATTGTAAATTAGTAACTGTCGACTCTTTGGTTACCGTTGCAAATGTAACAGAGGACTCCAAATACATCCCTGCCCAGAGATGCAAACCACATAGCAGAGATCTTCAAAGTTGGCATTTTAAAAAAAATGCTTGTATTTGTGGCACACAGCTTTTAACCCGTTTTCTAATCACACATGTCATCAGCGACACTCTGACAGAAACTCTGAAGAAATTCTGGTTTGTTTTTTTAGGGCAATAATAAAAGGACAGCTGCCCATATGCTCTCGGGCCTTCAACATAACTACAGATAATTACACACTAACTGTAGCTGCTTAAGGAAATTCTACACAAATCCCCTTACAAATATGAGTTCACATATCCTGTAATATTTCCAAAATCTTTCTAAAAGAAAAGAACAGAGCTAATATGGTTCAGCGGCTTGAGAACAGGTGGGATTTTTTGGCAGACTAAGGGCCACATTCCTTTATGGGCAACTGACTGGGGGCCATAGGCTGGTGGTACCAGAGGTAAAAGTGGGCAGAGCAACAAACGTAAATGTTAGCTTTCTACAGTAGCTCGTTTCTACACAAGCTGACATGTTCTTCTTCATCCCCCATCAAAGCAAGCAAGCAAGCAAGCAAGCAAGCAAGCAAGCGGTGTTATCCAAGTTCAAGGACACATTCCAGCCAGGCAAAAACAATCAGGGAGAGTACAAAGCAGGCCAGGCGAGGGGTGAAGCTCAGGAGGGGTGTAGATAGGAAAGAGCCCCAAGGGTAAGGATAGAAAGGCTTGCAGGGTTGTTTTCACCCCCTGGTCCTGAAGCTTACCATCCCTGGGCAAGAATGTAGAGATGAGAGGATTCCTCCCCTCACCATTCAGTTTCTTTACTGCATTTTTCGGGTCCACTGTGTGTTCTATTTCTCTTGCATTCCAGTTTAAGTGGGATAATTTCAAAGTAATTTTTCAAATTGGAGCATGTTTAGTTGGCCTCAGCTTTCAGCCGCCTCAGTTTCTTTGTGCCTTTAACTTTGCACTGCCAATTTGCACATGCTCTTTATGAAACATTGCAAGGAGGCCATCTTGATGTGACCCTCTTTTGTGGGTGCTGTGACTGCTCTTCGACTGATCTGCACAGGGCCACTGGATGATTTGGGGGAACCTTCCATGAAACCTATTTGATGCAGTTATACCTACGATCACATGAAGATGGCTTTTGAAGAGTGTTTTATCAGCTTGTGTAGAACAAGACACAAACGAACTGATAATGAAGGAGAAATTACATACATAGGGATTAAAAAAAACACAACAACCTCAGATATCTAAAAAGAAATAGCACAGTGGAGAATTCTCAGTGCTTCAGCAACAATTTGGAGCTGCAAAATTTTGGGACAAATCTGAGAATGGATTCATCCAGAGAAGGGGAAAGCCCAGGTTTAAGTTTGTGCTCAGCTATGAAGCTTACAAGATGGTGAAATCTGCAGGTCATTCTCTCAGTTTCACCTACCTTCCCAAGTTGCTGTGAGGCTACAGCACTGCTCTGAGCACCTTGAAGGAAGGATGGGCCAAAGAGGTAGCAGATGATTATTATTGTAAATAATAAGTGGTGTGTTTATGCCACATTTGAGGAGGAAAAGGAAGTCGAAAGAAGTTGCTTCCTCTCCAAGATTGCCTTGGCAACACCTTGAATGCCTTCTGGAGTTTTTAAAAACGGCCATATGCCATAAAGAAATGGCTTCAATTCAGGAGACTCTGTGCCATGAAGGGCTTTAGAGGTCAAAAACAACACCTTAGACTACACATGCAGTCAATGCACTGTTGTCACTCAATTGCTGAGCTGGATCCAGCCATCTTCCTTCAAGGTAGCTCTAATATTATAGCCAGAACACATTTCTCAAGCAGTCATCAACTGCAGTACAGTATTTTGTTACTGGGAATATGTGATCCATCCTCACCGACTGAATTTATTTCAAGTACTATGTGGAATGTGGTCAAACAGAGCATGTAGAGGGAATGAAGGTGTAGCATCATTTTTTTATTTTTAATGCCCACTGCAGTAGAGGCAAAACCCTCAAACTGGTGCCAGGAAATTAAGGTTTCTTAAAATGTTGAATATAAACAGATCTGATTTGATTTCATTCTGCTCTCTTGTTGCAGTGGGTCACATAGAACTTGATATAGCTCTAATTGTTGAAAGAAGCCAGTGGAATAAGATTGCATGAAAATTTGCTTGCGCTTGGAGTAGATGGTCAACACCTTACTAAACTTTTTCCTAGCACAACTTTGAGGCTTTGCCTCTGTTTTAAATAACAGCCTGTAACATCACTAGTGGAGAGTAACATAACTTTGTGGCATATTGTGCTAGAAGTGGCAGATGTCAGTGGTTTCAAGGTTGAATAAGTGTGTCTGACCTAGAAATCAACATCCTACAAAAAAACTTCATGGTAAAACGTGATACTAGATTGACTGATTACTCTTGCAGAGGAATATATGTTGGGCTTTAATTTCTTTCCAAATTAGATCTAATCACCACCATTATATGGCTATTGAGCAATCTTCTTGTCTCAGTGTAAATTTTATTTACATATTATCTTTCCATTTATATATATGCTCAAGGTAGTTTACATTGAAACTGATGAAAATTATAACAATAATGCAAAATCATACCCAGGAATAGAAAAAGAAACAACAAAAGCTGTCAATCAGCTGGAACTCTCACTTCGAAGCTACATTGAGACATACAGTGGTGTCCCGCAAGACGAATGCCTCGCAAGACGGAAAACTCGCTAGACGAAAGGGTTTTCCATTTTTGAGCTGCTTCGGAAGACGAATTTCCCTATGGGCTTGCTTCGCAAGATAAAAACGTCTTGCAAGTTTGTTTCCTTTTTCTTAACACCGTTAATACAGTTGGGACTTGACTTCGAGGAGCAACTCATAGAACGCAGTGTACATAGTAGCCTTTTTTGAGGTTTTTAAAGACTTTGGTGATTTTTGAAGCTTTTCCAAAACTTCTTTTGCAGCCATTTGGTAAGTTAAGCTTTTAAAACTTTTTTTGGGGGGGTTGGATTTTGGGTTGGGGTGTTTGGAATTCAAGGACTTGGTGTTGGGAAGGGGTTTGCAAGAATCTGGAAGCTTGTGTGTTTTTTTCTGCATTTTTATGATTTTCTGTGACCATTGGGCCACTCTGCTGTTTTTTTTTAAAAAAAATCTGGATTTGAATTTCTGTGTGCTGGGTGGCTGGGGGAACAGTTGGGGAGGGGTTTGCAAGAATCTGGAAGCTTGTTCCCCCCCCTGCATTTTTATGATTTTCTGTGACCATTGGGCCACTCTGCTGTTTTTTTTAAAAAAATTCTGGATTTGAATTTCTGTGTGCTGGGTGGCTGGGGGAACAGTTGGGGAGGGATTTGCAAGAATCTGGAAGCTTGTGGTTTTTTTCTGCATTTTTATGATTTTCTGTGACCATTGGGCCACTCTGCTGTTTTTTTAAAAAAATCTGGGTTTGAATTTTGAAATGCTCTTTACAGTATGTGTGACTTTAAAGAGCACTTAATAAACTCTTGTTGTACCAAATTTGGCTTTGTTTGGACTTTTTTTGACCATAGGAACGCATTAATTTATTTTCAATGCATTCCTATGGGAAACCGTGCTTCGCAAGATGAAAAATTCGCTAGACGAAAAAATTCGCGGAACAAATTAATTTCGTCTTGCGAGGCACCACTGTAGTACAGTTCTCTGCATAAAATACAGGCAGTTCTTACACAGTTAATGCTTCAAACCTTTATATTGTTTGCAAGAATGGACAGATCTGTCAACTTTGGTTCTTCCAGTTTCTCTTTCTTCAATCTTAAATTCAGTTCTCTGATTTTTTGCAGCAATTCAGTTCTTTTTTTAAAAAAAATATGAATATTCATTAGCATTTTAGTGCAAATTTCTCCTAATATTTTTTTGTATGCAACTTTGACCAATACACACATTTCTATAATTAGTTTTCCCTAATGTAATGCATTTTTGTATGCTACTTTCAGTAACATAGGCATTTCTTTGCACACTTCCAAATATATGAAGTGGTTGGTTGGAGAACTGCATCACAAAATGCAGAGAAGGCGAATTTCAAATGATAGCTATGTTTCAGTTCACACATTGTTTGAGAAATATGAATTAGGCAGTTTCTCATTAAACAGCAAACAAAATTGAATTTCAGAAACCCTACATCATAAATAATCTCAAAATGATGATTTCTCCACACAAACCAATCATTGTAGAATAGCAAGGTCACTGAAGCATTTCTGTGCTACTGTGCCTTTAATTAGTAGTTTCCTCTTTGCAGCTTTCACCTCAAATTGCACAGTAGCAGCTTAATTTGATGCGGACTACATTTCCCAACACTCTCAAGGAGGATAAAGCAGAGAGGGGAAAGAATGGGGGAGGAGATGGGCAGTAGGCTGTGAAAAAGACACAAGCCTAGCTCCCCCCCCCCCATATCTCTTCATTATTCAAAGCAAAGCATAAGTATTCCTTTCAAATGTCCCATATCTGATACATGACAAAGAAGCAGTGGCTGTACTCCAGGTAGCGGGGGGGGGGGGATGTAGATATTTGTGTAGCTATAACAAGAAGAAAATGACTTGGTTCTTGGTTGTTATTGGAATTAGCAGGATGACCAAAGTGTGCGGTGTCAGGGTCAGAGATGTAGATCATGCTGCAGAGGGGCCCCTGTGCCATGTAAATCTAAGTGGCTCGCGCTGCGTTGTTAAAAATAAAGCAGGTAGCTTTGAAATAGCAGCCGGCATGCTTGAAACTGCCCTCTGCCATATTGAAGCGAGGCTTCCATGTAAACCCCCCACATTTTAAATAAAGTGACTTGGGCTCTCTATGTGCGGTAATAATCTGCACATGAGTGACTGCTGTAATGCTTGCTGCTGCAGTTGCCAGCAGGGAAGTAAATGATCACTTCTGGCACACACAACGGACCCCAGCTTTGCCTTGGTTGCGTTTGCAGCCGAACAACAAACACAGCAAATTGGGGTGAGGTGGGTGGGAAATAACCCTGGAGGTTCAACAAATAGTGTGAAGTTTCAAAAGAGGGAGGGGGCGAAAACTGCCACGCACACACCCTGTTTGTGGCTCAAAGGAAACACTCTCTGCCACTCTTGACAGGAGTGTTAGCAGCCTTTTGCTTTTGACCTCTCTAGCTTTTAAAAGAGGTGGCGAGGCATATGTCACCCAAGCCGGGCTGCGTCAGGGGGAAGATTTCTTCCTTTTTTCCTTTTTTTCATGTCCCTGTCCCCTGGTTGTCGGCTGTGTGCGGTTTGATATTCAAATGAATCTGTCAGGAACAAGAGTCTGGTGCTCAGGCCTGATGACATTGATTTGTGAGCATAATGCTCAACTACGGGATGTGTGACAGATAAATTTTATCAAAATTAAGGCACAATTAAACATTTCATCTTCCTAATTACTGGCTGTAGATTCAGCCTGATGACCATGTGCTGTAAGAAATCAGCGACCATTACACATTTTAATGGAGCACAGCTGTCTTACAGCTTGGTAATATTTGCACAGTGCCACAGAACTGTAATTTATGATAAAAAGAAAAAATGTGTATTGGCTCTCTTTTGCCAAAATAGATTAAGGATTCATATACTTTAATGAGATTTGGACCTCGTCTTGGATTATCATTATAAATGATTTATGTGCATGTTGGTGGACTCCTGTAGTTTTGAGTTGATTTGTGTTTTGGTCGACCAGTATGTAATTCCGCCTTGCCTTGCGTGCCAATGTTTACACTTTCTCCTTGCTCTCCTTCCCTCTTCTCTTCCACCACCACCCCCGCCACCACCAGTGACTCAGAGAAAAGGGAAAGTAGGAAGGTCAAGAACCCTTGGAGATGTTACAGAGGCACTTTCCTTTGTTACAAAGCACACCCTTTGGAGGGCACGCTGGGAAATTATTGGAAAGTCATACTGCAGCAGGGGTTGAAGGTGGCATGAAGGTTCCTTTATATACAGCATTGCAACATATAATCCAGTGATCACAAAGCAGGATCATAGAGCACAAGCTGAAAACAGCAGCAAGTCAGGTCTTCCATTTGATGTGTACCTGATTTTTATTGTTATTTTTGGAGGAGGGAGGGATTCCTCTACTGTTATTGATTAAATGTGTGTATTTAATTGGAGGAGGGGGTGTCTTGACTACACCTACTCCTAATTAATTACTTAAATTTTATCTTGCCCTGCAACCCAGAGTTTCCCAGGGTGGTACATAACAATATATTAAAATATGCCAAGTAATACAGGAATCATAAAACCAATAATATGGAACCAATATCAAAACAAAAAAAATCAGACATTCAGACAATTCAGCAGTCCTCTATCTCTTACATCAGCCTTACCCATAACCCTGGAAAAATAAGTGTTCCTTAATCTGACACCTAAAACCAGATAGCGTAGGGGCCAGATGGATCTCTATGGGGAGGAAGTTCCTGGCTGCTACCACAGAGAAAATGACAAGATGGCAGTTCTACCAGAGGGGAAGGCAAAACAACAACAGCATAGGATCTCCAGACAATCATCTATGAAAAAGCAAAGATGAGAAAATTGGAGTGGGAGTGGGGGTGGTAACATGGTTTGTCTGAAATTGACTGTCGCTTCAAACTGGATTTACTGGTACTCCTGATGTGAATGTACATGTGGCTGGCAGCGGGAGGGGGATGTACATTCCTGGATACTATCAAGGCAGCTGCTGGATTTAGTATATGGATCTGCTTTGGAAAGCAATGGTGGCAGTAGATTCATACTACCCACATACCCACATACTGCAATGCACTAGATGCGAAGCAAAATGTTGACCTGTATTTTATCCCAAGAGATTATTTAAATTTCACATGTGCCACTAAGACTGCAATCCTATACCTGGGAATAAGACCCATTGAACTCAACATTCTGCATAAATACATGTAAATGCATTTCCCCTCCCATTTCATGCATCTGCATCTTAATTATGGAAACTAAATTGGTGTGTGTGTGTGTGTGCTTGTGTGTTTATAGAGAGAGAACATTTCCATTTTGCTCTCATCATCATTAACAACTATACATATGTACATAAGCAGTGTGAGAGTGCATAAAGAACACAAATGGTGCTTTATGTCCTGCATGCAACATCCATCCATCCATTTATTGTTACATTTCTATCCCACTTTTCTTTCAAGTAAAGGAGCTCAAGATGGCATGCATAGTTTTCCCCTTTCCTGATTTATCCTCACAACAACCCGATGAGACAGGTTAGGCTGAGAAACAGTGACTGGCCCAAAGGTCACCCAGCAAGCTTCATGGCCAAGTGGGGATTTGAACCCTGCTCTCCCAGGTCCTAGTCTGACAATGACTGTTACACGACGCCTTTGGTGCTTTCAGCTTAGTAAATAAAATGATTATATATGATGTCCTGAAGCACCAAGGTGATGCTAATAGGTTTAACACCCATAAAGGAATGGGAGAAACAAAGAGTGGTATGATTGCTGCCAATGGACTTTTGTAGAATTTTTGCTTCAGTGATGGAAATACACCCAAATTCTTTGCACTTTGATGCAGAAGAAATTATTTTGGTGGAACTTATTCAAAGAAGATGCATCTAGGATTACATTTTTAAACTGAGGTTGACAGAAGATATACGCTTACATGTACATCTCAACTGCTATGCTCTCCACGACATTTGTTTTTTATATTTAAAATGTCATGTTTCAATACTCCTCTTCAGCTTGGTAGAATGATAGTTGACCTTTGTTTTAATGCATGCCTGAAATCAAGATGTTTAAAGGAAATGGAAAGCTAAATTAGAAAATTCAGAAGAAAAATCCTGCACAAGCATGACTTATTCCAGCACTCATATGCTGGAATGTTTCATACTATACCAGGTTGCATATGCTTGCACACTAATTCTCAATTGCCGTATGCAGTTTGTGACAACCATCTGCTAAGACCTCCCTTAGAGTTCTTTCTCCCACTCAGCCCAGCTGAAAAGGAAATATGGACAAAAAACCCACTTAAAAAAACAACCTAAAACTACACACACAGAAACTTCTGCTGGGAGATTAAAAACTTAATTGGGGACTCAAAAGTTAGAGTTTAACACTCATTTGTAATAAAGTACACCAGCAACTTATGTCCTGCTTAGAAAATATTTCTGAAACATAATGTCATAGGAAAGTGTAAACTCAAACTTCGCTTTCCTTTACAAGGGAAGGGAAAATAATAGCAAAAATTACACATATAATGTCTAGATCTTAAGGGCTTTCTGAGGTAAACTGTATAGCACAGCCTTCCTCCAACTCCCATCAGCCCCAGCTAGCATGTCCAAAGGTCAGTGATGATGGGACTTGCCATTCAACAATATCTGGAAGAAACAAGGGAAGGTGGGTACAGTTAAACAAATAGTTGGAATGGATGATATAGTTCTGCTTTCAGAATTGGATAAAACGATTTCCTCCTTGTCTTTGGCACAGTGTATTCTAACCCCCCCACGTTATATTTTGCTATGTATACAGCTCTTTTTGTGTGTGTGAATGTCTTTTGCCAACTACATTGTATTACTGTAAGCAGCTTGGAAGGTTCTTGCAGGCCATGAAGTGTGAAGATTTCTCCCTGGTCCCCTTTCCTCCCTGGTCTCTTTCAGCAAAGCAACCCAAGCTTGACACAAACAATCAAGTATCTGCAACTGCATCCCTTGGGTTCAGGGATTCCAGGAAATGGTAGGCCATGGGAGCAGCAGAAATAATCCTGCTCTTTTGGTTCCACAAAAGGGATGTGTGGTTTTGGGGACAACACCAGCTGAAACCCATGAGACTATTCCAGGGGAAATATGGCAAGGTCAAATACCTGGGGATCAGGACCACGGAGAGCTCCCCATCAAGCAGGATTTGATAACTAGGTAAAAGATTCACTAGGCAATTTGGAAATAGGAATGTTGCTCCAGCCATTGCTCTGAAACTTGATATAGACCTAAAGTGAGATAAAGAGAGAGGGAGGGAGCTTGCTTGGTAGTTAAAGGGGCTATGTTCTAATATGCACAGGCGTGTTCTGGTGGGGTTGAAATGCCTCTGGGCATGGCATGGTGAGTAAAGAAGGTTGCTTGGAGCACCAAGTAATCCAAACCTTACCAATTTTTCCCAGCAATGTTACTATGGTATGAGAGTGAGTCCACCATACCGATGTAAGTTCCTTATGGCAGCATATATTCTAGTCGTGCAAGAGAGCTTAGTATCAATCTTATCCTCATCCAATGGGCATATTTTTGGAATGTGGTTGTGATCCTATCATTAAGTTATACCCACAGAAAGAGAGTTGGATTGCACTGCTATTCAAATAATATATGGAAAGAGCAATTGCTCCTGCGTTGTGTTTTCAGCTGTTGTGAAGAAAATTGGAGTTGTTATTTTCAAAGTAAATTCACTGCCTTAGCACAATCAAACCATTTTTAAAAACATCACCAAACATGGAAGCTTGTAGTCACTGATGCAAATTGATGCTTTCAGTGTTCTTAACATGGTAAAGAATACGATAGTTCAGCTGACAGTTTCTACTGTTCTATGAATTTGCTAGAGAGAAATTGCTGGTTTTTTTATGCCAGGAAAAGAGGGGCAGCTCCTCCAAAAGCAGAACAAAATGTAAACGTAAAATCACTCCATTGATTGAAGCCCTGGTTAGAAGACAAATCGTTTGCTCTTGTTTCAGTCATGAACCTGCATTGTGTCAGTAATACATTGCATAAATAAGCTGACCTGTCAGATTTTGGGCAATTTATGGAGCTGGTCAGCCTCTACATTGTGCAGGGATTTGTTGGTGGGTTTTTCTTTCTTTTTTGTTGCAATGAGATGTAATGGCTTTTCAGCGCACCATAAGCACAGTTGTGACCACAGGCTCACTTGTGTCATTTTGCGTGCAGTAATGAAGCCTGACGAGTGGTCTCCTGCTTGCAGATAGCCGGCTGTTGTCCTCAAAATGCAAACCGTTGCCTCAGGCCATAGAATCAGGAACAGGCAGAGGACAGTGGCACAGGCAGGGCTCCCCACTGCTCATCTGCACTTTAGCACACTAGAGTTGGAATGCAGAAGAGCTTTCTTTACCCTTGTACATGAGGACGCCACAAAGGGTGGGGGAAGGGAGGGAGGGAGGGAGAAACATTTGCAGGAAGGACAGTTTGGGCATCTATTTAATCCATCTATCTCTGACACGGAAAAGACATTCCTGTGATCATGCTAATTTCTACTCTACTCATTGGTCTTCCCCAATAATAAATGCTTTGAACACGGAAACAGGCTTTAGCAGCAAGTGGCTGCTCTTGGACAGGAATAGTCTGGCCACTGTGATTTGATTATGACAATTTGTTCTATGGGGGACTACCCTTGGGCCTGGTTTGGAAGCTCCAGCTGGTGCAAAATGCTGTGGCTAGACTGTAGGGACAGACTATCACCAGCATCTAATTCCAGTGCTTGAAAATCTGCACTGGCTGCCCATATGCTACCAGGACATGCTCAGACCTCTTGCCTTAATTTTAAAAGCCCTTAACAATTTGGGCCCAAGGTACGTCAAAGATCACCTAATCTCTTATATCCCTCTCTGATCACTGAGGTCTTTGGGAGAGACTGTGGATTGTTTCCTATGGCTCAGACGCATGACTCATATCCACCAGGAGCTGTGCGCTTAGTGGTGTGCACCCAGATTTATGGAAATCTCTTTCAGCTGAGTTCAGATAGGTCCCTCTTTATGGAATTTCTGGTGCTGACGGAAGATTTCTTTATTCTAGCAGGCATTTGAATTTGATTTCATGGTTTCAACTGATTTATATATTTTTTGTATTGCAGCCACTTAGAGACAATAGGCGTTAAGTGATTAAAAAAAATGCTTAAATAAATACATAAAAATACATTGTTCATCATCTTTCCTTAGAATAAGCAAAGAAAACCAATGAACAATGCAGGTTTCTCCTGCTCCTTCTCCTTCTTCCGAAGGGTGTCAGGGATGGGCTGAGGAGTGGTAGCTGGATACTGATGAGTTGGCACCAGGAGAAGTAGGTTGGATACTGACTTGGAAGAGGGAATCAGTGGCATCAGAACTAGTTCAACCTCTGTAAGGTATTTTGGTGGGTGGGGGAAGTCCCACAGCACTGCGATTAGAGATAAGCCTCTGCTTGCTCCTTGAAGGCAACAGCAAAGGTTTGTCTCCAAGTGTAGCGTTGTGGTAGTATATGCACTTACCTGGGAGTAAGCCCACTGAAAGCAATGGGACTGATTTATAGGTAGACATGCAAAGGATTGTGCTCTTGAACTTCTTTAATATGTTCTGCAGCATTTTATATATGTGTAATATAATTCCTTCCTAAACCTCATTGAATGGAATGGAAGCTTTGTAGCATTTGTACTTGGTCTGTTGCATCTTAAGATACCTTAGGGTTATAATATGTAGTTCGTTACCATTATTAATATGACACTGATGTTTAATTGATTAATCAGGCACAAAACACATAGGCTCTGCAGCATGGCCTTGGGAATCTTCAAAGTTGCTTTTAAGTGACTTTTCAGGCTATGAACTGTGCCAAGTTAATGCAGCATTAACACACTATTTTGGGCATATATAATACAACATGCTTGTACTTTTGGGACAGAAGCTATTTCTATGGATACAGTATGCTGAACAGACACAGACCAAAGAAAACCAAAATAGTTCATTCTATGCTGTCAAGGAAACAAGCTGCTCTCTCTGTTTAAAGAACCTTCACTGAAAGTATATGAAAGCAACCTCCACGAGGGCAGGGTAAAGTCAGGTTTGTAGGGAACATTTTGTCTCTGTTTTCAATCCCCTCCCCACTAAAGTAATGCTGCCACTGGAACTCACAAATGCGAAGTTGTAGGTTGAATCTGTTGGGCCTTACCTTATTAAATGTAATATTCTTGTAATTTAAACTGAGATTTATTGTGTGTTTATTAGTTTCCAAGCATGGCCATTTGCATGACCACCATCCTTGTGAATACCCAGTTGTTGATTGCTGTGACCCTTCACTTTCTGAAGGAACTCTAAAGGTTTCATTTTCAATGCATATGCACATAAAATGATTTGCTTTGGAAACTCCGCCAAAACCATCAGTTTTCTGATGGTAAACAGAGAGGACACATGAAAACAGCCAATCAGAGAAGGGAATGTAGTGACCCATGGTGCCATTATTCACATCATGACGTCATGATGCCATACTAACCAAAATGTGTCCAGCCCTTTGCATATGTATGTGCAAAAGAATTGAAAATGAGATGTCAAAATAACAGAGAGGTTTTGTCCACTATTGTACCATGGGATTAATTAATTAACGATAGAATTACATGTTCTCATTGGGTAAGTGTGCTCTGGGCCTAGTTGTCATCAACATCCACTCTATGGAGTAAAATCCACAACTGATTAAATGTGCAGTTAAGCATAAGTCCCTTATTTGGCAGGAAAGTCCCTTATCCCAGCGCCGTGTCCCACTGCTGTCCCTTATTGATGATGTCCCTTAAATTTCCCGGGTTTCAAAGGAAGCAGCTCCTCTCCCTCCCTCCCTGCCGGCCAGGGAGGAGGGAGGCTCCAACTGGGTTGCTTGGCTGCGTTGCTCACCCAGTAAGGAGTCTAAGAATGACTGGGGGGGTGGAGCTTGCATGCCTTGTGTCAATCAAATTGGCCGCATTGCTGGGGACTCACCTTTGCTCAGCACTTCCCAGTGGAGAGGTTACGGTGGTTTTCCTTGCTGCATCCCCTTTGCTGGGTTGCTGCACTGTGGGAACCACTGCTTGAGGCTTCGTTTGGCTGCTGGCTGGGCTTTCTGCCTTTGGCTTGGAGGGGCTCAAAAGTTGAACCTCCCTGTGCTCTGAAAACCCCTTATTTTGGCTGCTGATTCCTTATTTTCGAGGCTGCTGGTCCCTTATTTTCAAATCTGTAAGTTGGCAGCTATGAGTTAAGTCCCGCTGATTTCAATCAATGGCACTTACTTGTACACAGCATCCTCTAGATTTCACCCATGGTTACTTATGGTGATGAACAATCCACTTTGTTGTGGCACTATTCAAACCAATTTGCCAATTCAAACCAGTTTGCCAATTTAAACTAATTTGCCAAACTATTTTCTAATGTTACAATGAATATTCTAGAGAGATGATTTCTAAATGGCAATACAATGTCTTGCCCCTACCCCTGGTCAATATGACACTATAAAACAGGAGTGAAGAACCAGTGGCTCTCTAGATATTGTTGGACTGTAGCTCCCATCAGTTCTTGTCATCATAAATTAAGAGAGCTAAGAGTAATAAGTTATAAAACACTTTCTGAAACTTATCACTAATGTGGCAGTACCACTCAATTCATAGTTTGACAGTGATGAGGAGCAATCAAACATTGAGGAAGAAAGAGATATTTTAACATGTTACTTTAAGACAACACAGATTAGTTTTGTTGTTCAGCATGTATATGTATATGTACACACACACACACACACACACACACACACACAGAGAGAGAGAGAGAGAGAGAGAGAGTTGTACCTTGGTTTTCAAACAGCTTAGTTCTCGAATGTTTTGGCTCCCAAACGCCACAAACCCGGAAGTGAGTGTTCCAGTCTGTGAACTATTTTTGGAAGTTGAATGTCTGACGTGGCTTAAGCAGCTTCCAATTGGCTGCAGGAGGTTCCTGCACCCAATCAGAAGCCGCACTTCAGTTTGCAAACATTTTGGAAGTCGAACGGACTTCCGGAACAAATTCTGTTCGACTTCCAAGGTATAACTGTATATATATATATATATATATAGAGAGAGAGAGAGAGAGAGTGTCATAAGTGCTAATTCACAACAGAAGCAAAATATGAACAATCCTTCCTTCACTATATCCCCAAGACCTGAAATAGAAGGCTCATCCACACTTCTGCTTGTCCTGTGCCTAGAAAGCATGGGTCCAGGAAATTTTCTCCTTGCCCCATGCTTTATAGGCATGGGTCTACATGGTTTCACCTTTGCCTTGCTGCTTTCCCTTCCTTTAATCCTAAATCAGAACAAACATCAGTCCAGAGAAATTCTGACTGATATTTGCTCTGATTCAGTGGTAAACAGCAGGTTTCCCTGGGCAAAAGCAGTAGGGCAAGCAGGATGAGCCCAAGTATTGCACCAATATATATAAATGGTTTGTTTTAGATTATGGATTACATACTGGACAAATATGCTCTGCTATTTTTCAGTAGCTACAGGTTGATTGTAAAATGTTCAAGGAATGCCTCTAGATCATGCTTCCTCAACCTCGGTCCTCCAGATGATTTTAGCCTACAGCTCCCATGATTCCTAGCTAGCAGGACCAGTGGTCAGGGATGATGGGAATTGTAGTCTCAAAATTACAATCTGGGGGGCCGAGGTTGAGGAGGCCTGATCTAGATGGTACACCTCTTTCTCACTCCCTAAGTCTCTCTCTCTCAACAGATTCATTTATATTATATTCCTTATTGACAGTCCTTTGGATAAAGTCTTTAAAATCTTACTTCTAAAAGCAGCAAACTGAAAACCACACTTTTTAAAAGTAGCATGAAAATCTACAGCAACTCCCACAAAATAAGTTGGAGTTGAGATTGTCCTTAATTGGTTTTGTAGTGTCTCTAACACAGCATGGGGTAACAATGGAGTACTGTGCTTCATTTTAAATTGCCTCGCTTTGGCTTGTGCTTGTACCAACTTCTTGATTTCGACAAATCTGTCTTTTCCATTTGTGGCATTTCTTTTTGTATAGTTGATCTGAATTTAATAATTTCCATGTGTGAAATAGTTTATGTAAAAAAACAAAACAAAAAACAAAAACAAAAAAATGCACCACCCTATTTCTCTAATACTTTCTGCTCTTTAGTACAGCACAGCTTGGTCTCACTAGGTACGTCTTGTTGAAAGTATGTCCATAAATATGTCCCTTGCAGCACAGAACAGCTTGTTAACTTGGCAGTGATCAGCAGTGTGCCTCCATAAGTTTGCTTCAGATGTGATAGTCCAACTGTAGGACAAAAGTTGCCTTAACTTTTCTTCTCTTTTGAACAAATGATGTATTATTTCCCCTTTTAAAGCTATCTACTTAGGTCTACAATATTTTAGCCGGTGTCTTCAAGTTTCCAAATTAATGAGCTAAACCTAGAAAAGAGTTTTTAGTGTATCAAACCCTGAGAAATGTGATCATATTGTTCCACCCACTAATATTTTACAAAAAGAAAACAATGAAGCTTTGTCTTTCCACATTTTATCGAGACTTAATTTTTGGTCTTCACACCTGTTCAAGAATTGTTTTTCTTTTTTAAAGTGCATATTGTGCTATTGAACTTCCAACATAAAATATCCATCCATGCTGTTTGTCCTAACCCAATTTTGCTACCATTATTCCACTTCTAACACTTTTGGAAACTTGCTCTACAAAACTATACAGTATTCCCTGGTTAATAGGAGATTTGAACCATGGTTTCGGAAAATGAACACTTTAGCCAAATAACCACACTTAGGAGATGAAATGAAAACTTCAGTCCTATACACACACTTGAATGCAATGGTACTTACATCTGAGTACACATGCATAGGATTGTGCTGTAACAAAGGCTGTAATCTTAAGCAGTCTTAGTCAGATGAAGTTCCATTGAACTCAATAGGACTTTCTTCCAAGTAAACATAGGCTAGGGCTAAAAGACCTATAAGATTTAACTATAATCACAAATCTACAGTTAATCATTTTCTCTTTCTCGGTGACTTTTACTTTAACTACATCAAAGCTGTGATGCAAGATATTTTAAACTGGGTTACATTAGTTAACCAAGTAGGGGATGATAACCCTTCATCATTATTTTTTCTAGGAGGTCTCATTACTCCTCTGGGCACGCTCCTTGGAATAAATTAAAAGGATCCACAGAGAGCAATTTTGCTTTGGGTTTTTTTTAATGATTGCCAAAAGCTGTTTGCTAGGACAGTACAGAATGTTTACAGATGCCTTAGGAAGAAAACAGCAGAATGTGGAACTAATTGTGTTTATTCAAGATAATTATGAAACACAAATGACCATTACTTACAACAAGTCCCCTGACAACTAGAGTTTGGCTCATGGGACTGAGATCAAACTCGGTAGAGAAAGGCCTTGATACTAAGCAACACTGTCTGTGCGTGGAAAATTATATGATGCAAACCATTTCTTCAAACATTTTAGGCAGCTGCTCTGCTAGGCAAAGCATCATTTCCTAGTGGCATTAAGAAAGAAAGCTTGTTGCCTTTTAGACTAGCAAAGCAAAGTATTTTGTCACCTATTCAGTGGGCTGCCAAATAAAGGTAAATTCTGCATTTCAGAATGATGCAGAGAGAGGGAAGGCCTAGTCAACAGAATGACAAAAATTTTGTGATGCAATTCTGCTAGAACTTGCAAAAACATTGCTCCCATTGTTTCATAGCATGTCATAGCATGGGCTGGACTCCCCCATCAAAGACCAGAAGCGTGGGCAGAATGCCCAGTATGCAATAATGGCTCACAGGTAGGCATTCTGTTCCCAAATGTTACCTACCCTTTGGGAATACCGGGTCAGTCTAGAATCACATCTGAGGTACTACTGAGATTTCCATCCTGTTTGGGGTTGCCCTGGCCATTGTTGAGTGGGTTATGGCCTTGCAACTACTGCTAAATCTGCTACGACTACTATTACCGTACTTCAACTCTGATTTTAGTGCCATTAGTGTGCTAGGTAGGGACACGGGTGGTGCTGTGGGTTAAACACAGAGCCTAGGGCTTGCCAATCAGAAGGTTGGTGGTTCGAATCCCCGCGACAGGGTGAGCTCCCGTTGCTTGGTCCCAGCTCCTGCCAACTTAGCAGTTTGAAAGCACCTCAAAGTGCAAGTAGATAAATAGGTACCGCTCCAGCGGGAAGGTAAATGGTGTTTCTGTGCGCTGCTCTGGTTTGCCAGAAGTGGCTTACATGACCCAGAAGCTGTCCGCCGGCTCCCTCAGCCAATAAAGCGAGATGAGCGCCGCAACCCCAGAGTCGGTCACTACTGGACGTAATGGTCAGGTGTCCCTTTACCTTTGCCTAGTGTGCTAGGTGCTGTACAGAACATATCTGTGACACAGTTTGAAAGAACTCACAGTTAAATGGAGGAGACATTAATGGGGTGGGGGCAGAGATGAGGAGGATCAAAGACTGATAATGAATAGTGAAGTTAAATATTATCCCACCTTCCTGCTACCAAATGCACTTGAGATGGCTCACAAAAATGTTAAAGCAATAAACACCAGTAAATGCAACAATCCCTCCCCACCCCCTGTATAAAAGGCGCCAAACTAATAACATGCATGCTAGGATCAAATAGTCTTTACTGCCAGATAGAAGGTGACCAGAGAAGAGGCTAGTTGAATTTCTCTAGGCAAGTCAGATAATGTGGCTGAGTACTGGCTGACTATTATGATGCCAGGGAAATTCTCTGAGCTCAGGCTGAAAAATGAACTTAAGGGGCTTATAAGGCCCACCTCAGAAGAGGAAGATTTTACAAGCCCTGAAATTCTTTCCAGGATTGGATTAAAATATGAGCCAGAGAAGAATTCCCAGCTTCAACTGCCCTCCCAGCATACTCACCCCTTCACTTCCCTTGAAACTAGGAAGCAAAGAAGCTGTTGGGAGAGCATCCCAACATGCTCTCAGCAGCGTAACTGGTCCACAGAGAAGAAGAAGTGAGGGGAAGGTCCCCACCCTGTCTGGGTTTTCTGGATTCCCGCACTACCCCTTGGAAACTTTCTGAGCCAATCTGAGAGGAGCTTCAGAGAGTTTTCTCATCTCTAATTTGCAAATATATGTTCATCCTATGAGAACTGTAACCTTAAGAGATATGTGAATGGGCCATCTATACTGCCACTGATAGCTTTCATAATATCCCCATGCTGCCTCTTATTTCCTCATGAACTATGATGGAGTTAGATTACCCTTTCGTCACGTGTGATCTTCTTGAAGAACTGGATTATTGTTCTCTCAGTATAGAATCCCCCTTCCTTCCCCCTCCAACTGCTAAAACCACACACTCAACAATCTCCTCCTCTCTGGTTGGTTGTCCCTGAACATTCTTTTTGTTTGTTTGCTTCAAGTCCCATCGCATTAACAGGAAAACTGGGGCTACGTATACATTAATCAAGTCTAAAGAATACAGGTGGTTTACATGCACATTAACCTGCTTTACAAATGCATCCTTCCCTAAAAAGATGCACATGCCTCCTATTCTACTAGTTTTTAGATGGAATGTTGATTCTTTTAAAAATTTCAAACTGATTTTCATACATAATGAACTGCATTATTTTAATTCTGGTTATTTTAATGTCAGAATGTTTTAGTTTTAATAATCTGATGATGTTGTACATGTTTTTGGTGTAAGTCATCTTGGGAGGGTTTTAAAATGAATGAATATAATCCCAGCTTTTCTATGTGCAGGATCTATTATTCTTGCAGGAAAATATTGTAAATTGTGGAGAAAATATTGTAATTTGTGAACCCACACTCTGTCTTGTATCATATACTACTAATTCGCCTCTTGCACATGGAGTAATACAGGCCTATTGAAAACAGGTGAATTGTAAGCCTGTGTCTACGACTAGTAGCATAACTAACCCATATGGTTTAATGAACTGCTCATTGACTGCCAGGCCTTGAGAAAGCATTTTGGTCAGCCAGCAGCTGATCCCCAGCTGAGGTTCTTAAGGTGAAAGGTGGTGGAGGTTTAAGATAATATGACATTGAACACCCACAGAGAGTTTGGATCATGTCCAATGTCCAGATACATAAGCCATTCTCATTGTTCGGATAAAGAGTGGAAGTGCAAAGCATAATGCACAAGATAAAGAACACTTACAAATACAAAATTTGATAACTGGAAATATAAGGCTTTCTACAATTAGGGTCACACACACACACACACACACACACACACACACATATACAGAGAGAGACTAAAATCCTGCCTTTTGACCTATACCAGATCTCACAATGCAAACTTCAACAGCAACAGCAATAAAACAAATTTCAGCACTGAAAATGATAAATAGCTTCTTTTTAAAGGGCAGTATAAACTTAGCTTAAAGCTGTGCTGCCTTGCTGATAACAGGATTGCAAAATAATAATAATATCCCACCACACTGATGTAACTTCAGGTTGTGATGGTGTAACACTGTATGTTAAAGCAGTAATAAAATTTTAAGCAGCTGTGGTTTCCCACAAAGACTATTGGGAACTGCGGTTTGTTGAGTTTGCCAAGAATCATTAGGAGACCACCATCCCCCTCACCGAGCTACAATTCCCAGAGTTTCCTGGGAAGCGGTATTGACTGTTAAACTGCTTTGGGAATGGTACCTACCTCTGTGAGCAGAATGGGTCTCCTAACAAGTTCTAATAGCACCCTTAAACTACAGAAAAGACCTGAAATAGACAGAGTTACCCACCCTTGGAACTCATTTGAGGCCACATTCCTCTCTCCAGGTCACACCCCTCACAGTCTCTGCTCTGCCCCCTTCTCGAGTGCATTTGGCTGGTTGGAATATGCCCTTGAACTGTGCTCATGCTTCTTGCTTGCCTGGATGGAGAGATGTGGGGTTGTACATGCATTTAGATAGCTTTGACTTTTTTGCGCCTGGTATGTAGTCTACTGGGCAGTCACATATGTTGTTCCACCCACTTCTGCTTCTGGCCCCACCCACCACTGTCATGCAGCCCCCCCAAAAAAGTTGCCCATAGGGGAATGAGACGCTTTGGCTGAAAAAGTGCCATCCTATCCCCCAACACACCTCTGCATTCAAGGTAAGAAATATCACTGTTTTATAAATACCCCAAATATAATATAAATATATATATATTATAAAATTGACCATATTTTTCTTCAACTGTACAAGATAGCCAATTTCTATTGACTTGTTAGGCTGCAAAAACAGACACCAAAGATGTTAATTTATTAATTAAACTGATTACAGGAAGAAAAGTGCTAGCAGGTCCTTGGTGATTGATATGCCTATAAAAGCGGAATTGCCACCACAGATAATATATTATTTTTATTAATGTTCTCATTTCAGTTTTTAACTATAAAGGTCACCAGCCAAAGACATAATCTGGAGTGGATATGAAAGAGTTTATTGTTTAACTTTTTAACATTTACTTAGCTGATTAGTAGCTACAAATCTGACGCTCAGCAGGCATAACAGCACTCATGTGGAGCTTAACGGATTAGTCGCTCACTATCTTAATCAGATTAATCAGAGATTTTGAGCACAGTATATAATTCTAGCTGCAAGAGGGAATACTTGATAGCCACATGGTAGCCTAATTTGAAAGAGGGTGCTCAGGAAGGACCAGCTGATGCAGAAGAGGTCCCAACACATTAGCAATTACTGCTCATTTGTACAGATCTATTTCTTTCTTTCTTTCTTTCTTTCTTTCTTTCTTTCTTTCTTTCTTTCTTTCTTTCTTTCTCCTTAAAATGCTGTTTTCCAAATTTGTACAAGCCACATAGTGGAGAAGAAGAAATGCCAACTAGCACATAATAACACCAACATGATCTGTTTCAGAACACTCGCAATAATGGAAGTGGAGCTGTTAGAAATTTAATGGCTTGTAGCGATAATGAACTGGTGTACTAGTGAGGTGTCCTCCTCTGTTCTTTTCTATGGGCTACAATTCAGTACCCCATGCATCCACACTTGGGTTTTTATGCTCTTTTCTGATTCAGCAGTCCCCTTGTTGAACAGCATTTTAGGAAGTGTCTACAGCCGGGCATCCCCCCTCGGCTCAAGAAAAGGATTCTGCTACTAGGATTTATATAAGGAAGGGTCCAGTGCTGCAACACATCCTGTGACTCGTTGACTAGTCTTTCCAGCTGTAGGACAACACTTTCCCAAGAAGTAAGTAAAATTATATACTGTATTTTTCTGTGTTTTGGACAAGGGTTTTTGACTCAAAAATCACATTAAAAAACTGGGGTCCAATACACAGATAGAAGAAGAGTTTGGATTTGATATCCCGCTTTATCACTACCCCAAGGAGTCTCAAAGCGGCTAACATTCTCCTTTCCCTTCCTCCCCCACAACAAACACTCTGTGAGGTGAGTGAGGCTGAGAGACTTCAAGTGTGACTAGTCCAAGGTCACCCAGCAGCTGCATGTGGAGGAGTGGAGACGCGAACCTGGTTCCCCAGATTACAAGTCTACCACTCTTAACCACTACAGCACATAGCAGCATGGGGGTAGGGTGGGGAGAAGTGGTGTGCTGCCAGCCAGCTTGTTGGTGGGAGCGTGGCTTCCCCTGATACCACTGCGAATGGGGAACGATCCGGGGGGTGTTTCCTGCCTGCAGCTGCGTGGGGGGGGGGAGAAGCTGCGCGCCACCAACCAGCTTGTTGGTGGGAGTGCAACTTCCCCCGTAGCTGCTGCGCATGACGGGCACTTCCTGGGTCATTTCCCCTGCATGGCAGCATCAGGGGAGATAGCGCTCCTGCCAACCAGATGGCTCGCAATGTGGGAAGCAATCTAGGGAGTGTTTCCTGCCCGCAGCTGTGTAGGAGGAGAGGCTCAACAACTTTGGGCCATCTCCCCTCATCTTCCTAAAATTGAGTCCCCCAAAATAAGGGTGGTCTTATACATGTGGGTGTCTTATACACGCAAAAGTATGGTATTTATGTTTTAAAATACCCAAGCGGTATAAAACAAAGCAGATCATAATACAGTATTCAACTATAAAAACCAACACAATAAAAAAACCCAAACCAGTAGAATTAAACTAGACTAATTTGGGAAGGCTTGGAAGAGAGAGAGAAGTGACTTTCGCACAGCCATAGCTCTCTTGAAAGTGTGTGCATCATGTTTTGAGGAGGTGAACAGGCTGAAAAATGAGACTAACATACGAAAATAATTCTTTCTCAGATATTTATGAGATTTCCCCTTATATAGGCAATTTTAATGTAGGAGACCACTAAATGGAACTGTAGTTTCTATGGCCACCAAAAGAAGAAGAAGAACCATATTTTTTCTGTAGAATAGTCTGCATGTTTTTGAGAACAGTGTTGCATTTGTGTGTGTGTTCAAACATTTATTTATTTACTTCATACACTTTCATTTGGGTTCAATGATATCCCTGCAATCTCTTCATCCACCCCTATCATATGGGCTAATATTCATTGGATATATTCAACCCTGTAAGTTCCACGGGTGCATTGCATACAAAAAAGTGCTACATAAAAACCACACCTGGAGTATAGCCTTGAACCTGAAAATGGCTGGAGCACTGATCTGATGACCAATTGTCTATGTCAGCCAATTTTAAGATTAGGATCAACACCTTGTCAGCTGAAGAGAGGCATTGATCCTCTGGTGTGTCAGGCAGAAAGGAGAGCCATGGTGTTGGGTCTACCTTCTCCCAAGAAGATGCAGTTGCAGGTCAGGTAGATCTGAGTATTCTTCAACCACGGATCGCTCTGGGCCAATCAAAGCCAATTTGCAACCATTTGTGACTGTGTGTACCTGACTCATCCAAGACACAGGACCCACAGGATATGCTTGATTTGGATTGCGTCTCAGCTGAACCCTGGTGTACAACCTAGGTAAAGCCCTTAAAGGCCATTAGATTCAAATTTCTTATAATCAGATGTTGATTAAAAATGAATACTTCCCCTTCAAATTCTGAATGGAATAATGGTGAGCCAATTTCAGTTACAGAATAATCTTAGCTTTGAGTTATGCCCCCTGGATAGAGATATGATCAATAAAGTCTGCAATGCTGGCAAAATGCAAACTCTAATAGTTTCCCCATTCCAATTTTTCCATCCAGATCTTTGTATATATAGTCGTACCTTGGAAGTTGAACAGAATCTGTTCCAGAGGTCCATTCGACTTCCAAAACATTCGGAAACAAAAGCGCGGCTTCTGATTGGCTGCAGGAAGCTCCGAAAATCGTTTGAAAACCGGATCACTCACTTCCACATTTTGATTATTCGGGAGCTGATTTGTTACACACACACACACACACACACACACACACACACACACACACACTAGCAATTAGCACTACTTCCCTGCCTGCTTCAAGTGGGGTGTCCATTTTGTTTTGTTTTTCCCCCTTCAAGTTCGCACATTTATTCTATCAAACATTTTAATCCACTTCAAACATGGTTCAGAGAGGAGAGTAGATTATCTTGCTGACTGACAGAAGCGACGGCCAATCAGGTTAAGTGATATCATCATGGACATGTCACCAGGGAGTTCATGTTCATTGGTCCCTTTCATGCATGGTGAATGTGGGTATCTTGGGAGTGACACACTGATTGGTGACAGTAAACGAGTGTGCAGGGACTCTGTGGGAATGGACATAATCCTTGTTGTGACATTGATTCCTCCTGCTATACTGTCCTTTTGGGACATCACACAATCCCAGTTTGATGCCCTGGTATCAGCTTCTGATAGTGGCATAGTTGAGCTGGACCACAAAATTGCCCTGCTAACCAAATGAAAATAGCAGAAATCAAATAGACTGCAAGCTGCAAATAAAATACTCATCTCTCAGCATTATTATTATTATGCCTGATAATTGGCATTTGAATTTGAAATCACATTGATAATTACACATTTTCTTGGTACCGCTAATGGGGATAGGTCTCCCCCCTTTAGCTTGCCTGTTTTAGAAATCAGTGCGGGAGGAATTAATCACTATATGTTTTAGGGAAGACACTTGAAATTGGGTTGAGTCCAACCTTCTACACTGTAAGACATTCCAGGCTTCACAACACACACACACACACACACACACACACACACACACAGAGCTTATTTAGATGGCAATCATGTTTTTTGTAAATTATAATAATGGTGAGCCCAGCAGTGCATACTACTCTGCAGCATTTGATTGAGGACAACAGTTTAAGAGTAAATGCATAATTTCCTAGCATCATGTATAGTTTGACACTAAGAGTGCAATACTGGAATCTACAACGAGGAGATCCTTACACCCTTTGCCTTAGAGGAATGCTACTGAACATGACAAATCTACTCCAGAAATGGCTGCCTTGCCCTTACAATGATAATTAGATGCAAATATCTGCACATTTGTAGGGGAGATGCAGTCAGCCTTCTCGTGCTCCCCCCAACTCTGTCTGCCAGAAAACAGGAACACAGACAGATTCAAGTTGATGCAGGTGGGATGCAACAGGCCCGTTTGTTACTGAGAAAAGTACTTTTTTCTGCTTCTGTTCCTTCCTTGAGACACATGCACAACCCTGCTGCAGCATAGAAATACACCAGTGTTTCATTTTGCTAATATCAAGATATTAACATGCTGAAATACAGTTGGGAAGGGCAAATCTTTTATTCAGAACAAACAATCCCTCCCCCGTACTTGCAATGTTCAAAATAAAAAAAAGGCAATTGATGGAAATGAGCCCCTTGATCCACATAGAACTGAGCATGTAACCCTCCCAATAACCTTGTTTTATATTTCATCAGAAGCCCCTGCTAATGCTATCTATTTGCCAACAAACTTGCCTCTACCTTGTGCTGACAGTCGACGAGGGGAGCGTGAATGGGGAGGGGGGGAGATGAGGGGGAACAGCTTTGTAAGAACCGCTTGCCTGTCTCTTGCTTCAGCTGATGGAATTATTGTTTTTGTTTTTTTAATTTTCAGAGGTAGGTTGATGACAGCTGAAGAAGACTGTATTTGCTGAAGAGCAGCATGATAGTAGAGAGGAGCGGGGTTCCTGAGGGAGATCTAATGGCGCCTCTCCTTCCTGCACAGAGATAAAGACTTATAATAAGCGTGTATGTTCACCATCTGGCTCTGTGCATGTGGTCCTTATGGAGGCAAAAGCAGCACAATCTGTAAATGATCAGGAGCCATAGCACTCTCTCCAGAGAATCCACGATGCAATCAAGGTGACAGATGGCATGGCCACTGCTGTGGCCTCGTGGAGAAGATCAAAATCACCTTCAATAAACTCTGACTGAAATGGGCATGAGCACCTCAAAAAAGTCAGTTTGTCAGTCAAACTGCGACAGCAAGCCGCGGGTTTGAGGGGGGGGGGAATGTAGCGGCCAGTTCTCTGTTTTTCAATCGTTTCCATCTGACTGAGCCTGAACTATGATCTTTCTCAAATTGTCCTTTCTGTTTAGCTGAAGCAGGCCAGCAAATTGCCAGATTCATAGCTTTATTGAAGGAAATTGAAAACATGATGTCCTCAATTCAATGGACAAACAGCTGGCAGGTGTTTTGGACACCCAAACACTGAAAGCAGACCTGTCGTCTTTTTAAGGATAAGTTCAGCCGACTCGATCGAATTTCAAGCGGAGATCGATAATAAAATTCTAATTTATGCAAAATGGGAAAGCATCAGCCAGCAGTGTTTATTGGGCTGGAAATGAACCCTGCATCACATTCTGTGTGCTGGATTAATTTTCTTTATTTCCCTAATAATTATAATAATAGAGATGATCTCTTTGTCCATTCCAGTTGAATATCTTTATAAACTGCATTCATCTCAGGGTTTCACAGGGTCTGATCTCCAAGGGAAAGATTTTTTGAGATGTGAATGCTGTACCAGCACTGATTGAAAAAGCAGATCAGAACCTTACCAATCCAGTACATTTGTAGAACCACACCAAGTCGGGCTTGACAGAAACTGAGCACCATCCATAGGCATGATTATTTTACCCTTCATCCAGTATGCAATTTCTCTTGTATAAACTGGGCAGATGATAAGCCTTTGCTGCCCTGAAAGGGAATGAGCCAATGAGCATAGCAGGATTTGGAGCATAAATACCTAAAACACCACTTGCTCTTGATTTCAAGAGCTATATTCTTGCATAAATTGATGTTGTGGCTGCACAATTGCACAGTAGTCATTAAGTGCTTCGAGGTGTGTGTTTTTTGGTTTTTCTTTTACTATCAAGCAGTATATATATTTTATTAAATACAATATTTTATTAAATACAATAAATTAATAAAAGCATTTCCCTAGAGTTTGCACAGGATAATTACTTTCTGAATAGTGTCCAGCATACTTTAATGATAATTCTAATGTTGGTTTTATTATTTGTAAACTGCTTAGAGGTTCTATTTGCAATCCAGTTTTGTTAAATAAAATTATAAAAATAAAAATTTAACACATATCTACAACATTTTAGAGATGCATCTGATGCACATCCAAAACTGATGTTCAACTTGTACTCAGATTTTTAACCAGTGCTGCTCCTTTGCACGAAATCTGTGTGACTCAGTAAATGTGCCAATAGTGCCACTGGCTTTTGGTTTCTTAATTATTATTTTTTTAAAATTAAATTTTCAATTTTACAAACAAAACAGACATTTTACATACCATTAAATGTGCAACGACTTCCCTCCCTCTCCTTCCTTGGTTCATTTTACTTATCTTCTCTTCCTGAATATTCCTTAATGCTGCCAGCGTTTTCAGCTGTGTGCACTTATTTTCCATTGAGTCACTAAATATTTTCCACGCTTCTTTAAATATATGTTCTTCTTGTTCTCTTATTCTATATGTTAAACCTGCAAGTCCTGCATATTCTAACATCTTAAGTTGCCAGTCCTCTTTGCCTGGGACCTCTCTCACTTTCCAGTTTTGGGCTAACACAACTCGAGCCGCCATTGTGGCATACATAAATATTTTTTTGACATCTGGGAATTTCTGTCTGGATTATTCCTAACAAAAGGGACTCTGGGTTTTTTTTTTTTGGGGGGGGTTATTTTAAACTCTCCCCCCCCCAATTCGTAAATCATTTCCCAATATTCTTTTACCTTTTTACATGTCCACCACATATGAAAAAAGTACCTTCCATTTCTTTACATTTCCAACACATATCGGATTCTGATTTATAGCCAACCTACTTGGAGTTAAAGACCATCTATGAATCATTTTCATACAGTTCTCTTTCAGTGAATAAAGGTAAAGATAAAGGGACCCCAGACCCTTAGGTCCAGTCGTGACCGACTCTAGGGTTGTGGCGCTCATCTTGCTTTACTGGTCAAGGGAGCCGGCGTAAGCCGCTTCTGGCGAACCAGAGCAGCTCACAGAAATGCCGTTTACCTTCCCACCGGAGCGGTACCTATTTATCTACTTGCACTTTGACGTGCTTTTGAACTGCTAGGTTGGCGGGAGCTGGGACCGAGCAACGGGAGCTCACCCCATCGTGGGGATTTGAACCGCCAACCTTCTGATCACCAAGTCCTAGGCTCTGTGGTTTAACCCACAGTGCCACCCGCATCCCCTTTCAGTGAATAACATGCAGTAAATTTCAAATCATTCTTCCAAAGTTTCTCCCAGAGGTTTAAGTCTATATTTTGTCCTATATCTATTGCCCAGTGTGTCACTGAAACTTTAACTAGCTCATCTTTTGTTTCCAATTTTAGTAAAAAGCTATACATTTTAGTCAAATGTTTATCCCTGTTCTGTAATAATTCTCTTTCAAATTGTGAGCTTTGCTCCAAAACCCCATTTTTAAAATCAGCTTAAACATATCATGTAACTGGTGGTATTGTACCAAACCGTGACTTAACTCCTTAAGTCTTCCGTAGGTTTCAATCAGGGTTCCCTCCCTGTAAAAGTCCAGACTCGCTTTTGGTTTCAAATCCACCTGCTGTCATTCCAGCAGGTTGGAAAGAACAAGATTAAATGGACATATCATTATTGATGGTTTTTTATTCCCATGTGTGCTTCATTTATTAGGGATTCTTTCAATGTCACATCATACCATGTCTAAATGTAGAATTATTTCCATTATTTGTCATAGTTGTTTGTTTACTTTTGCGTCACAGTTCACATGGTTCCAAGACTGCCTTACATCTCCACTGGAGCTTCTCATCCAGAGTACAGTGAAATCTATGGAGGATCCAACAGACCAAGGAAATATAGTCGTTAATATGCAGCAAATGGGATCTTCCAGTATTAACATTCTCCATTTCTAATGTGCAGTGGTACAAACATAATAATTTACTGTTTCCCCTAAAGGCATTCCCTCCCCTCCAAAGGGGATTATAAATTTCCATTTGAAAAGCAGGTGGCTTCACTGCTTATGGTCATCTGTGTGATTTGTCTGTGAGAACTAGGAATGCACAGGTTTACTTTAAAGCCAGTGGTTCATACTGCAAGTGAGGCAACAAATTTGGGCATCTCTGTCAATGATTCAGGTCAAACCCAAGTCATACAACATATTTTCTCCTTCTTTGATGAGACTATAAAAAAATCAACTTTTGACTAAGAACAATCCAGATGACATGGTGATGATTGCAGCATATTAAATAATAACTTTGATAATATCAGAAATATAATTGATGTAATATAATACTTAGAATTGAGGAATGAAAAACAAACATTTTAATGTTTTTAGATGCAGAAAAAGCATTCGACAATGTCTCCTGGGATCTTATATTTAAAGTGTAGGAACATTTGAGTTGTGGAGTTAAGGCAATATATACAGAACAATCAGCAAAACTGATAGTAAATAATGTATTGACTGAGAATTGAGAGGGCTCAGGAGTTTAAATTGTGAGGCCTTTCCATATTGTGGTTTATCACACTAGCAGAGGAACTTGGGTGGCACTGTGGTCTAAACCACTGAGCCTTTTGGACTTGGCAATTGGAAGGTCAGTGGTTCGAATCCGCGTAACAGGGTAAGCTCCCGTTGCTCTGTCCCAGCTTCTGATAACTTAGCAGTTTGAAAGCACACTAGTGCAAGTAGATAAATAGATATAGCTGGGGTGAGAAGGTAAATGGTGTTCTGGTGTGCTCTGGCACTCATCACAGTCCTACGTGTGGCAGTAGAGGTTCAGTCATGGTGGCCACATGACCCGGAAACGCTGGCTCCCTTGGCCTGAAGTGATATGAGCGCCGCACCTCATAGTCATCTTTGAACTGGACTTAACCCTTCAGGGGTCCTTTATCTTTACATTTATCACACTAGCAGAAACTCTTGTGGGAAACATACATATTTTTTCCACAATGTCCCCCTCCCCAGCTGTAACTTCACCTGAAATCTCCCGCTGCCCTAGTTCAGCTTTGAAAAAAAGACTTTCTATTGGCTAAATAATTCTTCTTTCAAGCATGTCAGTTTCAGTTGCTCTCAGTTGCTCATTTTTCAAATCTTCAGTTTAATTTTCTACATATTCATATCATTCTGTGAATGTTTTCTTACTTAAAAAGTTATCATGAAGGTTTACCAGTATTTTAGTGCAAATTTCTTCCAATATACGCATATTTGTATACAGTTTTTCCTCGTATACATATTTTTACACAGCAATTTCCCATACTATAGTGCAGTTCTGTATCTTACGTTCACTATTATATGCATTTATATTCACATTTTACCTTAGTATTTTACAAATTTTTTGCATTACTTGGCTAGAGAACTGCATTGCAAAATCCAGAGAAGTGCCGATTTCAAAAGATGGCTGTCTTTCTATTCGTGTACTGTTTGGGAAATGTGCAAATTAGGCCAGTTAGCCTTTAAATGTGAATTGAACCAAATTTCTCATGCATTCCTATTGCAGTCCAATTTCAGGAGGGAGTGAGGAACGGTCACCAGGAAGAGCCCCTGTGTCCACATGTGTACAGACTTTTACACCTACCTTTGTGCACATGTGACCCATGTACCAGCAACCAGGAGGCCCAAGTGCTTGGAAATGTCTCCTGCACAAAACCAATGAAAATTAATAGAATCATCACCACTCCTATTCATGTTAATGGAACTTGCGCAGGAGAATGTCCTGGCCAGTTGTAACCAAAGTCTGGAGCAGCAATGCGAGGAAGGGGGATGTGTGCATGGCATGGGATAATAAAGAGGTAGCTTCTTTGTTTGACAAAATCCTCTCTTTTTTTATGCACACCAACCAGATGGCTGTTTCAGTTTGAGTGAGGCTGTGATCCAGGCAATATGGCAAAATTAAGGGGGGAAAGCAGCAACCTTTCTCTTCCTATCTCTCCTCCGCAACCTCCTTCACATATTAAATCTATACACAGAGATAATGATACACTTAACCCTTCAATAACTAAGGCAGAATGTGGCTATAATGGTTATTGGACAATGACTTGTTTGCTTTAGATGTAGCTAGACAAACTAAGAGGCTGGGACTAATGCAAAAATCAAAAGGAATTAGAATAATGAAAGGAGGCGTGATAAATAGTGGCAATCGGAATTCGAGACAGTACATCGGGGTAATTTGGCTTCGGCTGCAATTTAGAAACAGATTGACAAATGTTTGCTAAGATTCTCCATATTGCTGAGAGCATGCTTTTTTTTTTGGTGGGTCTCTGTTAACTGATTGACAGTGGGTTCAGGACAGTCAAAAGAAAGTACTTCTCACAATAATCGCATTTAATTCATTACCATAAGATGTCATGATGGATGGATCAGTCTATTTCCATTTTGTTCTGTTTCTCACATTTTCCCGTTGTTGATCTGTTCCATCCCATTTCCTCATTAAGCAGCCTTTTTCAAAGAATTTGCACTAAAAGATGACATAGTGCTTTATGCTTTTTCTCCTCCTCTTACAACGCTCATGGTCATCTAATAAAGCTGAACGCTGAAAGGTTCGGGACAGATAAAAGAAAGTATATATTCACACAGCGCATAGTTAATCTATGGAACTCACTCCCACAGGAGTAATGGCCACCAATTTGGATGGCTTTAAAAGAGGATTAGACAAAATCATGGAAGATAACTCTGACTTCACTGTTAAAGGCAGTCTGCCTCTGAATGCTAGTTGCTGGGAATTCTAAATGGGGAGAATTCTGCCTTCAGGCTTCCCACAGGCATTTGGTTGGCAACAGGGGAGAACAGGGGCTGGACCTGATAGACCATTGGCCTGCTCCAACAGACTTTTCTTATGATCTTTAAAATACAGTGGTACCTCAGGTTAAGTACTTAATTCATTCTGGAGGTCCGTTCTTAATCTGAAACTGTTCTTAACCTGAGGTACCACTTTAGCTAATGGGGCCTCCTGCTGCTGCCATGCCGCCGGAGCACAATTTCTGTTCTCATCCTGAAGCAAAGTTCTTAACCTGAGGTACTATTTCTGGGTTAGCGGAGTCTGCAACCTGAAGCATATGTAACCTGAAGTGTATGTAACCCGAGGTACCACTGTAGTTTGATAATTTTTTTTGTTATTACAGAGGAACTACCTGCCTAGAGATGGTATGGGATTGCCTTGGCTCATGGTTTCAGAGGATTCTAAGGCTGAGCTATGCGTTCTCTGAGCTTGAATTTTATGTTTTAAAAGGTGTGTGTGATGTTTTGATGAAAAGAAAAGTTCTCTCCATCTGATCTGAGCTGGAAGGAACTTCTACAAAACTGGACCCAGAGTGCTAAACACACAGCTCCTGGTTTATACAGGTCATGTACGGTATTTGAGCTGTGGGTGACTGCTTATAGTGTCTAGCCCAAAGACCTCGGTGACCAGGCAGGGATATCAGGTAGTTCCCAAGATATTCTGGACCCAAGCTGTTAAGGGCCTTGTAAATTAATGCAATAACTTTGATCTTGGTTTGATTGTACATGGGCAGCCCATGCAAACATTTAAGCTCTGGCGTAAGAAGCTGGTAATAAGTCTATCCCCATCACCAGCTGGAGCCTCTGGACCTGCCCCATGGGTGGCCCAACACAGAGCACATTGCAATGATCAAGTCTTATCCAGACATCAGAAAAATACAATCAGATGGACAGCTGTAGCTATCTTGCACATTAATTGCATAGCCAAAGTGCAGATTGTGTCGAGGCCATATCTGTGGAAGGAGGAGCTGCTGGAAGAGAACTTGATGCTTACTACAAACTAGAGTATCTCTGCTCTACTTTCCTCCCAATTCTATAATTCTGAATAGTAATCTGATTTTCCTTTTTAATTTTATCCCAGCCCTCTCAGCTACAACCTTAAATTCATTTGAAAGATGTCAGGCGATAGTCGCTAACATTACAGATTCATTCTGCAGGGCTCAGTGGGAGAAAATGTTGCACTTTCCTGTCTTTTGTGTATCAGGCCATTTAGAATCTTTGCCAACAAAATTACGGAGCTATCATATTTCATTGACTGCTTTGTGTCACACCTGATTTGAATATAAATATTATAGAAGACACACTTAGCAGTAAATCCATTTGCAACTACAAACTTTGCCAACATCTGCGAAAAAACAACAATAAGAGTGCTTGGGGTCCGTATAAATTATTAGGGGATGCAATTGTCATACAATGTAAAGGCTGAGATATGAATAACTCAGCTTTAAGTGAACTTGGTGTACCAATGCCACTCAGCTATAATACCCAATAAAACACACTGTTTTCTAATGTGTACTGCAGCTTAATAAAGTGACCTCTAAGTAAACATCACTTTTGTGTTATGGTGGCACAAAGAAGTCGACCAGCTCTCTTTCATACTGAACTGGCCAGAGTCAAGTACAAAAGACACAATGATTTGAATAAAGGATTGTATGTCTCTGCTCAGAGCTTAGGAATTTGTTTTCTGTAACCAGAACTGAACTTTGCATTCTGTCCTTCTTTCTTTGTTTCACTGCCAAATTTAGGTGGGGAAAGTCATTTTGTTCTTGCTGTTGTTAAGCAATTTGGAGTCAGAAATCCTTGCCAACCTACTGCAAATCAACCCAGAGACTGGTAGATCCTGATCAACAGAAGAACACTAGAAGAGTCCCACGGGATCAGACCAATGACCCATCAAGTCCAGCATGTGTTCTCACAGTGGCCAACCAGAGGCCTATGGGAAGCCCAGCAGCTGGACCTGGATACAAGAGCATTCTCCCAATCTTCAGTTTCCAGTAAATGGAATTCAGAAGCATACTTCCTCCATGAGGCAGAGCATGACCATCATGGCTAGTAACTACAGTGGTACCTTGGGTTAAGAACTTAATGTGTTTTGGAGGTCTGTTCTTAACCTGAAACTGTTCTTAACCTGAGGTACCACTTTAGCTAATGGGGCCTCCCGCTGCCACCGCCGCGTGATTTCTGTTCTCATCCTGAGGCAAAGTTCTTAACCCGAAGTACTATTTCTGGGTTAGTGGAGCCTGTAACCTGAAGCGTCTGTAACCTGAAACATCTGTAACCCGAGGTACCACTGTATTGATAGGCTTTACTCCATGAAATCTTGAGCCCATCTCTGCATCAAGGCACTTCAATAGGGTGGGATCACACCATACTTCCTAGTGTTTTTGCCTCTGTACAATATGCCACCTAACTGACATGTGACATGTTCTTCATGTAAGGAAGAGTGTTATGCTCAACTAATCATGGCTGCAAGCTTTTTCCGGACCTTTTTGTTCAACAAAGGGAGATTGGGAGTTGGACAGAGACACCCAGAGCACATGCTTACTTCCTCTCTCCAGTTTAAGCAAAGACTCATTCTTTTGAATGCTGGAATACAGTTTATATTCCCCTATATTCCCTATCTGTAGTTAGAAATGTCTCCACAGCTCAATTCAGCTGCCTTGATTACCTGAGCTAGGATGATAAAACACAAGATTATGGCTCTGAAAATTTCACTGGAACCAATATGGTTAAAGATCTCACATGTTTGGACATTCAATTTTTGTGAGGTTTAAGCAACTTTAACCTTTCACTGTATTTTGTCCTTAATTTATAATTGCATGATTGTTGTAACAAAAAGATTTAGCCAAGATTGAAGTCTCTGCATATCTAGAAGACTCAAATCTTACCATTAAAATTACTTTAATGTGTGTGTTTTCATTCTCATTTCTCTGATACTTAAAAAGAGGCAAACAAATTCTGCTTGAAGTGCATTGGACATGACACAAAAGACTCAGAACAGCTCCAAAGATGTTCAAATATGGAAATACATATTTTAACAATTTCTAAATTGTGCATTTTAACTGTAGCAAATTATTATGGTCTATTTAGCAGATATGATTGGATCATGTCTGTCTGCGAAATGGAGCTGTGACACTGTTAATATAGAAATGCAAGTGAACAACTGTGGTGTTGTATCTACACTTCGGTCAGCTCTCGAAATGTTAATAAGTGCTCAGCTTGGCTGATGTTTCTGAATATCCTTATTGTTGGGTCAATGAAGGCTTCTTGTTGTTGGCTTTAAATATGCACAATGGAATGTCAGAATTTGTTGAATTCTATATTGCCAATCAAGCTTGATGCATCAAACTGTGATCTTCAGTGTACATTCTGAACGCTCTATGCCCCTAACATTTCTAAAAGAGAAGTAGCTTTATTTTTCTAAAAAGCAATTAAAAGATGCATGTGTATCTATTAAAGAGGGGGGAAAAGTGAACGGTTTTTAACAGCACTGCTGAAAAGCAGATTGGTATGTATATATTAGATGTATATTACACAGGAAAACATGGCATTCAGGAGAATGAAATGAAATGAGCCAGAAACTTCTCACATTTTCCTGGCATCTGTGGAGTGTTGCCATATGAGAACCATATGACTGCTGGCAGATTGGCATGTCAGCTCAAGCATGTACAACTTGACCTCACTGAGCTCTGTGTTTGTCAGTTTATAACAGGAATATTGATACAATTTTAACTGCAGTCTTTCTACACAAGAACTCTTTTATCCCTTTCCCAGTCTTCAGTCTCCTCTTTTCAGAGACTAGCGCCCTGTTTTTCATTCATTGTCAAGGACTATAGAAGATTGTATAAAATGACTGTATTTAGTAAAAGTGTGTCTAAAATCATGAATAAGATTAAGAATGCAATCATATCCATGTTCACTCAGTAGTCTGCCTAACTATATTCAATGGGGCTTCTTAGTCTTTAGGGCAGTGATGGGATGCTGTACCCTTCCAGATGTTGCCAGGCTTCAGCTCGCAGAATGATGGGAGAGGCAGTCCAATAACATTTGGAGGGCCACAGGCTCCCATTCTTTTATTTGGGGGTAGATTGGTGAACTCACTTGAAATATATCTGAGCTTCGCATTCATAGTTATATGAATGAGAGGATTAAGGATGGTGTGTGCATTAAAATTGTTTTGATCAGTTATTAAAGGCTTTGTTTGTTCCATTATTTGTAAATTTTTGTTTCACATTTTCATAATTGTTTCAGTTTTATTTATTTGTTTTTGTTTTACGCTGCTTTCAATTGGAAACCCAGCCATTGTTCTGATGCCTGTAATTTTGGTGTTTTCCGTTCAAATTGTGTGCAACTGTCACGTGTTCTACTAATTCTTCAAGGAATAAGACCTGCTAATTTACAGACAGATAGAACAAAGGATCTCTATTTTATAGATAATTTAAAAATACACATCCTATAAGATCCCCTATTGATTTCTATGGGAGATTCAGTGGCTCTTCTGTTACTTATAACTTCTGGATTTTACATCCCGTTGGCATAAACTTTTCCATCTTTCTACTAACCATCCAAAAGATGAGGCCGACCACATTTTTCAAAGAATCAAACCAATGTTGAAAGGTGCATAGACACAGCCTAATTGCCTTCTCTTTTCCTATAAGCTTTCTGAAACATTTATACTGTACCCTGCAAAGGCTATCCTAGCAGTGCTCCATTGGAAACAAACAAAAATGAATGGATTTCCATCCGGAACTCTGAGCTCATTACAGAAAGGAAAGGGTAAAATGTAATAAACAAGTAACATGACCAAGCTGAGATTAAAGTTCTATTTGTGATGGTGTATTTGCGCATGCAGCTCACCAACTAAATACGCAAAAACAGCTCTACAAGGACTGAGTTAGAATGCTAACCGTTTGGGTGTGGCTGTATGGAAAACTAAGGTGGAGGGATGAATGGAATGGAATGGGGTATCATGAAAAAGGGCATACCTGACTGACAGGAATCCTGAATGCCACATTACAACATTTTGTTGTAGGTCCCACTTGTAAAAACGATGGCATGTTGCTTTGCACTTCTTTTGTACTTGCTGGTCTACAGTAAAGAAGCAAATGAGCTTGTGATTCAATGAGAGAACTATAAATCCCTTCAACTTTGGCTCTGACCCACTGAGAACAGAGTGCTTTTTATTTTTCATTTGTTTTGGCAGGTAAGAGTTGGAAAGCAAATCTCAAATCATGTAAAATCCAAGCATTTTTAATTATATTGTCTGTATACTGCATGCAGTAGATGGACTTTCAATAAAATAGCAGTTGCAATGTATTTCATGCAGAGCAAGAATACAAAGCTAAGGCTCTCAGCTGCCTATGTGAATATTTCTGCTGAAAGAGACCTTCAAAAAGTAGGTGAAAAGGGATTGCCACATTAAGTCTTATTTCCCCTACCACACCTTTCAGGAAAATTGATTTCTGAGTAGTCTTGTTGCTTATTTGCTTTTGTCTTAATATAGAAAAGGGCATCTATGGAAACTGGAGTCCAGTTCTATGGCAGCAGCAGAGTCTTTATGTTTTGATTTCTCTGTAGTTCTATCTTTGGGATCAGGGACTGCTTTTTGCTGAGGAAACACTTGGGTATCTCCTCCTAGAACTGCCAGTTCACTGGTCCTCCAGGGCTGTTATCTTAGTTAAAAGTAAAAATGCTTATTTTTTAAAAATTCTAGCTAATTCTAATTCTAATTCTAATTCTAATTCAACCTATCAAAAAATGAACTTGTTCCAGTTCTAGCTAATCCTTTTACAAAATGAATTAATTCAGTTCAAGTTCATCCTGGGACATTTATCCCAGCATATAGAATGAAGTAAATGGGGGTTACACACAAGTAATAGGATGTCTGACAGAATATCAATAGGTGAAGCTTTCCCCATAATTGCATTTACACTCTAGAAACGGCTTCCCTTGTTTAATGTTTGTCAGCCACACTGCTATTAAATGCACAATGCATCACTTGCTTTGTTCCTGTACCTGTATTCTGCAACCTGCTCCTATTGGAAGAGGGCAAATCCTATTCAGCAAGGAAGATACAGGAAATGCCTCACATTCCTCCCTTTTGATTGCTTAGCAACAGTGATTAAGTGACTAATCATCCTTAGCAACTGTAGCACCTCCAACCTGTGCAATAAGCCTTAGAACATTGCCTCCGCAGTTTGCCTCCACAGTTTGCTTTCTAACTTTCTTTGCAGAAGTCCAATTTACTTATTTACTTTTTATTTTATTTTACAGAAAGCTAAGAGACCAGCTCTCCAATCCTCCTGCTAGGATGGGTATGAAAATGAACTAGAAATCTTTCAAAGTTCTACCCAAAACAAACTTAATTTACCTTTAGGTTACCAAGCAATTATGGGAACTACTTGCAGGCATAGTTCAGAGGTGTTTGAACTAGTTCAATTCAGTTTGTTCAACTGAACAAGTTCATTCCAAGCACTGGGAAATGCTACAGAGTTCACTGCAAAGCAATTCTAAGCTCTGCCTGGTTGCAGTTGGGTGGATTGACTGATGCACCTAAAGCCTGTTGGCCTGTTCTGGCCAGAGCAGAAAGTGTTTTGCATCATGTTTTGCTATTCCAGCTCCAGGCTGAGAGATGGACCAGTTGACATTTCTACAGGTCCCATACATTTCTAGTTGGTGGTACATGAGGTTAGGATTGCACTTACTTGAAGGTAAATCCCATTCAATTCAGATGGATGAAATTCCAAATAAGGATGCGTAAGAATGAATTCTTATAGAGCTATTATTTGCTCTTTTACCTAGAAATAAGACTCATTGAACACAATGTGTCATACTTCCATGTAGTGCTTCCCCCCCCCCCAAAAAAAAATGTTTAGGGGATACTCTCATTTTCCTATTCATATTGAAATACTGCCCCTCAATGAGGCCAAACTTAGATTCACAAAATGTTTAGGGGTACGTGTACCCCTGTGCCTCCCAGAAAAAAGCACTGCTTCCATCACTCAAAATTGCAATGCTAGGATTCCACAGTTGATTAAATCACAGATCCGCCCCCCCCCCCACTTCTTGCTGTCAGCGAGCAGGATGTTTGTTCATTAACAAGGATTTATCATAAACAGTCAAATGAAGTTGTGCCTGGATTTTCATTTATTCTCAAAAGAGACTGAGGTAAGACACTTGAAAGGTGTCTTAAGCAGAAGGAAAGAGAAGCCATATTGTAGCATGTGGATCAATTTGAGGGAGAACAGATTTCCATCTTGAGATGAAATAAGGGTAGTAGAGGAGGGGGAGAAGAGTACCTCCTTTTTCCCAAACACACTATGACAGATTAGAAGGCCTGCAGCTGGAGTTAATCCAGATTTCTGTTTAATTAAATAGTAGCAGTCATTCTGCCATATTATATCAGAATGCACAAAGGTGATATGAAGGTGATATGCGACATATACATGCTCACCTCTTTATTTTCATTAGAAAGCAAAAGGGCTTTTGGTTCTAAAATGTAAAAAAGAAGAAAACACAGTGTATCTGTAACATGTATTTGTAACATGCATTTTTCATTTGCTCTATCCTGAAGATTTAAGACAGGTGACAAGGCTGTCTCGACACGTGAATGTGATTTTATAGGATTGTTACTTAACATTCTTAAATGTGTTTCCTTGGAAGTGACTTCTTGTAGGCCACTTTATAAACTACTGAATGAAAATTAATGGAAGTATTCATCTTTCATTCATTAATAGTTACAGTATGTTAGGATGTGTAATGTGAAAAGCTGCTCTAACTAACTAAGCAATTACAATTACCTCTTGAACACTCAACTACTCATTCTACCACATTCTGTAAGAGTATTAATTATGCTCCCTCTCCCTTCTTGTTAGTCACATGGAATGTGAATTGGATATTGCAGAACAACCTGGCCACTTACACCATGCTTTCAAGTGATCCACTGCACCTTTCTGAGATTTCGGACGATGAACCTCTGACGTCTGCTGCACCAGGGCACTGGAAGAAACAGTGAAGAAAGAGGCGGCAACAGATCTCCTTCTCCAGTATCATCTTAGGGACTCTGAGACATCCAATCTGCCTTAAAGCCCCTGAGATATGCCCCCCTCACCAGACCACAGGCCTGCACCCTTAAGAGTCATACTAATGCTTTACATGGATTGGGGTTTGAGCAACATATTTATTTCTCTCTGAATTCAAAGTTTTACTTCAGTCTGCTGTGACAAGCTCTGGTAATTATGAAGAATGAAAGCAGCACAATTTAAAAAGCAAACAAGTACCATATTTTTTTGCTGTATAGGACGCACCTGACCATAGGACGCACCTTGTTTTAGAGGGGGAGAACAAGAAAAAAAGAATTCTCCCCCTCTCTGTGCAGCGCCCCTCTAGCGAAGCGGCAGGAGAAATGGAGCCCCTTCCATTTCTCCTCCCACTTAGCTGAAGGGGCGCTGCGCCTTAGCTAAAGGGGCACCTACCCTTCAGCAAAAGGAACCCAAAGCCTCCCAAGCGCAGCGGGAGCTGCACTCCAGAGGCTTCAGGCGGCTATTCTTGAAGCCTGGAGAGCGAGAGGGGTCGGTCTGCACTGATCCCTCTCGCTCTCCAGGCTTCAGCAAAAGCAACGCGAAGCCTCCGGAGCGCGGCAGGAGTGGTCCCACTGCACTTCGGAGGCTTTGCATTGCTATCGCTGAAGCCAAGGAGCCTGCATTCGCTCCATAAGACGCACACACATTTCCCCTTAATTTTTGGAGGGGAAAATGTGTGTCTTATAGAGTGAAAAATACAGTAAGTATTTATACAACTTCAAGTCAGGATGAAGTTTGGATGACAGGCTGACTTTTAAACACTTGATACACCGGGAGCGGGGCAACTCCTCTAGCGCACAGCATGCCAATTCTTCTAGAAGATGTCATTTATCAGTATTTGAACTGGTTATAAAGTGAGTACATTTAAAAAATATGAATGGAAAGATAATGTTTATCACCTGTCCTGCCTAACTCTTCTAAATAATACAGCTCTTAAAAATAAGCTACTTCATCCGTCAGTTCTGACTGCCATTTCATACTTGGGGTTCTGTGTACCTATGTGTGAAAACAACATACCTTTGAAGAGAGCCAGCAGAGGTCACTCGACCAGCTAGAGTTGAAAGATTAAATAACATGTCTTCGCTAAATTCTGCTGGGCACTTTGTCATTTTAATAACACTTTCATTCCAGAAAGTTTCAGCAGCTACAGTCATGATGCTTAATTGCTCTCATTTATCTCTCTAATAAATGATGTCATTGACTTAGTGCGGTTGTAGGGAGACAATTGGCAAGCCAATATGTAAATCTGCTACATTTAACCATGGAAACCAACAGTGAATGCACAGACCTATGGAAAAGAGCAAGTGCCTTTAAATAGGAGCAAAGCTGTTTTCACTTAAACCATCCGAGTTTGCTGTAAAACATTTATGCCATGCCATGTTCATGCATCTCTTAAAAATTATAATAAACCCAAAGAGATGGAGACACAACTGGGGTTTTTGCGTGTGTGTGAGTAGAAAAGCTATGCTGGGGTATCACTGGTGGGACTTCATTGACATTTCCAAAAGGGGGACCATCCTCTAAAGATTAGCTCTGCAAATTGGACTATCCCAAATTCAACATTTCCTTCTTCAGAACCTAAGTTCAGCCATGGCTGGCTCTTAAGTTCAAAGGGGCCTTGGAATGGAACTGTCTGCTGAGTCTTCCTATATAGCTGGGACCCACCTGTCAATGGGCAGTGAGACCCCTTCCTACTATTTATTTCTGCTGGGCTTGGGCTTGGGTGGTTGGCCAGAGGAAGTGGAAGAGAGTGGCAGCAATAGTACCATGTGACTACCTTTGCAATTCCCATATCAGTGCAATGAGAAATGGAGAACAAATATAACAGTGGTGGCTTGGTGCACAGCACAGCATTGGAAAAGGAGGTCTAGGGCAGTGGTGGACCATTCACATAATAATAATAATAATAATAATAATAATAATAATAATAATAATAATAATTGATGAGAAACATTTCCAATCAGTAAGTGCCCTGTAACTTCCTGCTGAAATCCTGTAATTTTTTTTTTATACCAGAAAAGTTCCTGCTTATTTTTGACCCACTTCTCTTTCACTCTCTCTCCCTCTCCGAGCTCCGGAGAGAGGACGGCTCTGCGAGTTCGGGTCTGACCCGCTACGGCAAGCGGGGGACCCCTAAAATCACAGGAACGGAGCCTGTGAACAAGGAGATTCGGTGGGCACCTGAAGCGCCCCCCTTTACCGCAGAAAGAGCCTTTTTAAAGGCTCCGGAACGACAACGGGGAGCGCGGTGCTGAGAATCGCTACCCAGCCCGCAGGGTGAAGCCGCGTCGCCATTAGTGGAGAGCGCCGATTCCTTCCTGAATAATTTGGACAAAAAAGACCTGTGAGTAAGATTGAACCTCTATTCGTGTCAAAACTACTTGAAATTAGGCTGAAAACGGGAAAGGCGAAAATTAAGGAAGTCTGCCTTCCCCCGACTGCATGACAATTAAAGCAACGAAAGTTACTAAGCTGCATCCGTATGGGATATTGTTTTTAACTGCTTGAATCCGACATCTGGACTTTGACTATCCCCTCTAGCTTGCAGGGCAGAGGGGAGGAAAAAGCGACTTTATAAGCTGCATGATCAATTTAAAGGAAAAGGAAATTCTCTGCAGCCTTCAACCTGGCACAAACTGCTTATAAAATAAAGGAACACTGAACTGACTCTAGACTCCTGTGAAAGTAACAAAGTGGAAGTCTCATTGCTTATTGGTTACAAAGTTTTGGGACTCTGTGGCTACAATATATCAGGGAAGGCTGGGACTGTACCTATCGGGAAAGTGTTGCAATATACATATAGAAGCCTCCTGATATACTTGCTGTTTAAATACTCTTTGTCTTTGTTTGTGGACATTTTGATTTGCTCCCTCTAGAGGGTAAATTAAAAGTTGCTATACCTTGGGACAGTGGAATTTTCCTTTAGGAGAAGACTCCCGTGGGAAACGACCTTGGGATATGAGTGGCCCAGCAGACGAGATAAGCACGAGAGCCAAGACAAGGCAACATCAACAACAGCTACAGCAACAAAAGAAAAGAGGCTCGATCTCAGGCATAACCCCTACAGTGACAACAGGACAAGAAAAAGGTACAGCAGTCTCCATGGATGCAGTGTCGCAAGCCCTTCTCAAGATAAACCAATCTCTGGAGAATCTAACAAAGCAGACGGCAGAAAATACTAAGAAATTGACAGAGAATTCACAGAAATTGACAGATTTAACAACAAGACTTGACCTGAATACAGAATCTATAAACAGGCTTACGCAAGAAAATTCTGCCACACGTCAAATTGCGGAGGAAGCCAGAACTATTGCTGGAGAGACCCAAGAAAAATTAGAACCGATTGCCAGGAAGGTCTATGACCACGAAGCAACTCTGGCATTGTGGGAACTACAAAGAAAAGAAAGGAATTTGAAATTACGATCAATTCCAGAGGACGAAGGAGATAATCTTACGGACTTCTTAACGCAAGAGTTTGCTGACGCCTGGGAAGATCTAGAGGAAGACGAATTTAAAATCACAACAGCATTTAGACTGGGCAAAAAACAGAACAGAAAGGCACCGAGAGACTGTTTGATTACCTTGAGATCGAAGGAGGAAAGAGACAAAATTTTAAGACTGCATTTTGAAAAAGCCTTACAAATTGGGAACTCACCGATACAGATCTTTAAAGATATTCCTAAACACATTCTGGACTTGAGAGCTTCTTATAAGGATTTGGTCTACCTGCTGAAGAAGAACACCATTCTCTTCAGGTGGGAATTTCCACAGGGATTGTCTTTTGATTACAGGGGGAAGAAGGTGAAAATAAAGACGATACAGGATAAAGACAGGTTCCTGCAAAGAAATCAAGAAGACTTACAGAAAGGAACTGTAGACCCAATTGCTGAGCAAAAGAGTGTAATAGACATCTTGAACCTCTCGTTTGGACAGAACCTTCCACCACCAACAGAGGAGGAACAACAATTGGGAGCTGTTGGAGGAATACCAGAAAAATAACAAGATGGCCCTGCAATTCCTTAGTTGGAATTGTAATGGGATGAACATGCCTTTGAAGAGACGACAAGTATTCCATATTTTGTACAGAGAACAACTGGACTTGATTTGTTTACAGGAAACTCATATAACTAGAGCTCACAGGAGACTGCTTATAAATAAAAGATTGGGACAAGAATTTATTTCGTCGGACAAAGTGAAAAAAAGAGGAGTTGTGATTTATGTAAAAGAGAAGTGGGCCCCAAAAATGATATTCAAGGATGAACAAGGAAGATATTTAGCGGTGGAGATACAGGTACAAGGAGAAAAATTTTTGATAATTGGGATCTATGCACCAAATGAAGGTAAAGCAGAATTCTTCAAAAAACTTCATGAAACCTTGATGGACTATTTGGAATATAATATGATAATTATGGGAGATATGAATGGTGTAGTCTCTACAAACATGGACAAGACACAAAGACTGACACTTACTAAAGAAGGGAGACTCCCGAAGACCTTTTTTGAAATGACTGAAAATATGGACTTAATAGACATCTGGAGAACAAGGAACCCTCTTGAAAGAGAGGGAACCTTTTTCTCCCAAGCAAAGATGACCTGGACCAGAATCGACCAAATATGGGTTACTAGTGGAATGGCTCCGAAGATTAAGAAGGTAGAAATCTGCCCAAAAACCTGCTCCGACCATAACGCCGTGAAGATGGAAATGAAATTTACAACAACTGGTCAGTTTAGATGGAGAATGAATGACACCCTGTTTCGAGATAGAGAGATCCATAAGAAGGCCCAAAAAACTCTAAAGGACTATTTTGAAATTAATCTAAAGGGCGATGTGGAAAAAAGAGTGATCTGGGACGCAAGTAAAGCTGTGATGCGAGGATTTTTGATTCAACAAAACTCAATAAAGAAGAGAAAGCAGAATGAGAAAAAGGAAAAACTTTTGGAAAAGATAAAAGAAGGAGAGAAAAAATTAAGATCAAAACCAAAGTCCCAGGAGATTTTAAGGGAGATTAAGTTATATCAAACACAATATATGGAATTGATGAACCAAGAGATAGAGTGGAAAATAAAGCAAATGAAACAAAAGACATTTGAGTCGGCAGACAAATGTGGTAAACTTTTGGCATGGCAACTAAAGAAAAGACAGAAATTAAATACAGTCACAAGTTTAGAAGTGGATGGAAAGACTATATCTAAACCCAACGAGATAAGAAATTGTTTTGTGAGCTATTTTAAAAAACTTTATTCTCAAGGACTACAAAATGAAGAGGACATAGATAAATTCCTTAACAAATTTGGATTACAGAAAATCTCTCATCAAAGCAAGATGGATCTAAACCAGAGAATTACAGAACAAGAGACAGAGGGTGCCATTCAGGACATGCAATTGGGCAAATCTCCAGGGCCAGACGGACTGACTTCCAGATATTACAAATCTTTAAAGGAATGGCTGATACAACCGTTAAAGGACGTCTGTAACGAGATCTTAGAGGGAAAAAGGGCACCCGAATCGTGGAAAGAAGCATATATTTCACTCATACCAAAGACAGAGACTGAAAAGACTCAACTGAAGAACTACCGCCCAATTTCGTTACTCAATGTGGATTACAAAATTTTTGCAGACATTTTAGCAAAAAGATTCAAAAGAGTACTGATGGAGAAGATTCACAGAGACCAAGCAGGCTTTCTCCCAAAGAGACACCTCTCAGACAATGTTAGGAATATAATAGACATTTTGGAAAAGTTAGAGGTGAACATAAATACTAAGGTAGTTTTGATATTTGTGGATGCGGAGAAAGCCTTTGACAATATTTCTTGGAGTTTTATGAAAAAGAATCTTCATGGGATGGGGGTAGGACAAGGATTTGAGAATGGTATGGGTGCAATATATTCCGAACAAAAAGCTAAGTTGATTGTAAACAATGTAGTAACTGAGGAACTTAAGATAGAAAAAGGAACACGACAGGGGTGCCCAATTTCTCCATTGCTTTTTATTTCGGTCCTGGAGGTGTTGCTGAACATGATTAGAGAGGACCAGCAAGTTAAAGGTGTAAAGGTCGGAGCTAAACACTATAAGTTAAGAGCGTTTGCAGATGACTTGGTATTGACCTTCCAAGAGCCAAACACTAGTACAAAAAGAGTGTTGGAAATAATCCAACAATTTGGACAGGTAGCTGGATTTAAATTGAATAAACAAAAAACTAAAGTCTTAGGGAAAAATCTAACAGACATGGAGAAGAATAAGTTTCAAGAAGAGACAGGTTTGATGGTAGTTAAGAAGGTGAAATATCTAGGGGTTAATTTAACATCTAAAAACTTGAATTTGTATAAGGACAACTATGAAAAATGTTGGTCAGAAATCAAAAAAGATCTAGAAATATGGTCAAATTTGAGATTGTCAATGTTAGGCCGAATTGCAGTGATTAAGATGAATGTATTGCCTAGAATGTTATTTTTATTTCAAACTTTGCAGATTATTGACAAGATGGACTGTTTCAAGAGGTGGCAGAAAGACATTGCGAAATTTGTCTGGCAGGGCAAAAAGCCCAGAATAAAATATAAAATATTAACAGATGCTAAAGAAAGAGGGGGATTTGCCCTGCCGGACTTAAAATTGTACTATGAAGCAGCAGCATTCTGCTGGCTGAAAGAATGGATGCTCCTCGAGAATACAGATATCTTGGACTTAGAAGGTTTCAATAATGCATTTGGTTGGCATGCATATCTATGGTATGACAAAATTAAAGTGCATAGTGCCTTTAAAAATCATATTGTTAGGAAAGCGTTGTTCAATGTTTGGATGAGATATAAAGATCTGTTGGAAAACAAAACCCCTAGATGGTTGTCACCTTTAGAGGCTAAGGCACACAAGAAAGTCAATATGGAGGTCGGATGGCCAAAGTATTGTGAGATTTTAGAACAGGATGGAGAGAAATTGAAATTAAAGAGCCATGAAAAACTAAAACCCAAAGTACAAGATTGGCTCCACTATTATCAAATAATGGAGGTTTTTAAACAAGACAGGAAAATTGGCTTCCAGGTGGAAAAATCAAAACTTGAGACAGAACTGTTAGAACCCAATACTAAAAATTTGTCAAGAATGTATAACCTGCTGTTGAAATGGAATACACAAGATGAAACAGTTAAATCAGCTATGATTAAGTGGGCACAGGACATTGGTCATAATATTATGTCTGCTGACTGGGAAAGGTTGTGGAACACCGGTATTAAATTTACGGCATGTAATGCCTTAAAGGAAAACGTGATGAAAATGATTTATAGGTGGTACATGACCCCAGTTAAGCTAGCAAAAATTTACCATTTGCCTGATAACAAATGTTGGAAATGTAAGGAAACTGAAGGTACTTTTTATCATCTTTGGTGGACATGCCCGAAGATTAAGGCTTTCTGGGAAATGATATATAATGAAATGAAAAAGGTATTTAAATATACCTTCCTTAAGAAACCAGAGGCCTTTCTCTTGGGCATTGTCGGCCAATTGGTGCCAAAGAAGGATAGAACTTTTTTCATGTATGCAACAACAGCAGCAAGAATATTGATTGCAAAGTATTGGAAGACACAAGATCTACCCACCTTGGAAGAATGGCAGATGAAAGTGATGGACTATATGACATTGGCGGAAATGACGAGCAGAATTCGTGACCAGGGAAAGGAGACTGCGGAAGAAGACTGGAAGAAATTCAAGATTTACCTTAAGGACTATTATAAACTTGATGAATCTTAGAATGTCGAGATTTTACAGAGAGAAAGGGTTGCAGTAATATAAGATTAGATTAAGAAAGGACTATGATGAATTAGGACGGGAAAAAACATTTACAAGTTGCTATAAAAATTTGGACATGAGGATGCAGAAAGGGGAGGTATGGGGAAGTCCGTGGAAAGAAGTTTATGAAAGGACATTATGAAATTATACTTGTTTGTTTGTCTTTTGTTTTTTAATGTTTGTTTGTTATAAAAACTTTTGTAAAACCAATAAAAATCTTATATATATATAAAAAAAGAAATTTAACACGAGCTAAACCCAACGGATGGGGAACCTTTGGCCCTCCAGATGCTGTTGGACTCCAATTCCCATCAAACCTTAGCCAGCATGGCCAATGATAGGGGATGGTGGGAGCTGTCCAACAACATCAGCAGGACCACAAATTCCCCATCCCTGCAATATGTAATCTATAATTGTTTAAACATAATTTGCAACAATTCTTGAAGTGCCTCCTACCAAGCATAATTTTAGTGTGAAAATAAGAGGAACTGAACCTGTCTCTGTGAAATTAAACACCGCTATCTTAAACTGCTGACAGAAAAGACAGCTACATATTTCAGGTTAAGAATCTCAATTAAATGTTTAGTTGCCTTGTTCAGACCTCACAACACTCCCCACCCCCTCGAGCTACAGTAAAACACAGGAAGATTGCAGAAATTGATAACAATCTCATTTGCGGAAACATTAAGGTTGCAAAAAACAAAAACAAAAAACCTGAGAGAAGTCAGAAAGCTAGAAGCTCTATGATAGTCTGCCCTTTGCTCACACAGTGTGACAAAGAGGAACTCAACATTTACTGAAAACTTTTAAATGTTTTCCCTTGCCTCTGCCTCTTTGCCTCACTGCATCAGGTATTTTTAAGGGTTAAGTATTCAAATGTAACATCTGTGCTATCACAAAAAGTACGTTGGAGTCTTGACAAGCCCTTGAAAACTTACACCAAAAAGAAATTTGTTAGCCTTTATGGCTCCACAGCACTCTTTGCTTAGTTGCAGGGCACAGGAGCGATTGCCCTGGGCGCAAAATTGTTAGGGGGGCACAAAATTTCAACATCTGGTGCTGCCTCAATACAGCTGTGCACTTCTGTTTCTGGGCTCCATTGAAAATGGCTTCTACATGCAATCCAGACAATAGAACGACTCTTCTCTTTTTATCAGTGCCGTATGAAACCATGCGGAGACGCCTAGGCAGTTGAAATCTCAGCAGAGCCCTGGCAAATTATCTCCTAATACGTTTTTGCAGTACTTCTTTTCTGGGGGAACGCAGGAGTACACATACCCCAAAACATTTTGTGAATCTTTGTACTTTTGTCCATTTACTGTATTTACTTTTCCCGATTTGATCTATAAAATGGTGATTTTCTTGAGTCAAAATGAGAGTACTCCTAAACATTTTTTTTAGAAAAAACCCCTGCATTTTTGTAATTTTTTTTCAAGATCAAATCAATATTATTTTGATTCATTGTCACAGGGCTCCTAAAAGGTGTGGGGCCCATAGGTCGGTGCCTACTGTGCCTATCTGGTAATCCAACATGCTTCTTATCTCTGTGGCTGCGATCTCCTGGATGGTGTGGATGCCATCAGGCAGTTGAATGTGCACGCATACTCTGTCTGTTTCCCTCTCTCCCAGCCTGCTTCTGCATAGTCCCAGGCACTGGCAACCCATGCTATGCCACTGCTAAGTATTGTCCATACCAGGAGTGGGAACCTCAGGGCTGAGGGCTGAATGCAGCCTTCCTGTTTATCTGGGCTTTGGAACTCTTTCCAAATGATTCCTCCTCTCCCCAGGCCACACCCTCATTGGTTCTGCATCACACCTCAGGTGTTCTTGGATGTGTCCTTGAACACTGGCTGGATGGAGGAGTGTGGATGTGTAAAAACTAGCCTACTGAACAAAGGCAAATTTTACATTTATTGCTCTATCCACTTTTGTCTCCGGCCTCACACATCACTGACATGTGGCCCTTGCAATATTGCCCAGAAGGAAATGCAGCCCTTAGGCTTCCCGCTCCTGGTCAATAAACATAGCCCTACCTGGAAATTCCAGAGTTTGAAGCCAGAACCTTTTGCATGCAATTTAAGTGCTCTACCACTGAACCACTGCCCAGCCACAAAGAAGTCAGTGCCATAGAACTGCATTGGAAAATTTGGACAAATGCAAATTTTGAAGAAACACTGTAGTTTTGGTTCAGGTTTTGTTTCAGAAAGTGAAAAATTGGTATGTTCATCTTTAAATGCAGACAATTGAATCTCTCCCTGATTGCTAGGCATAAGGCAGCATCCTATCTTCATCTCAGCCATCCTTAATACAACAATGTAACATAAACTGGTATTGTTATTCCCACATTGCAGACAAGAGTCTGAATCTGATTAGAGCGCTGCTCACTTAAAAACAAGTGTGTAAGTGAATAGGGTTAGAATTTCAGCAGGGACTGAGCTCAGGGCACTCTCAGTCAACAGGCTACATTAACAGCTCAATGGTGATAGTGGTGACCGTAAGGAAACACTTCCAGTTTTGTAATAGGAAAGTGACCCCAAGACCAGATATCACAAATAGGCAATTCCTTTCCCTGCAAAGTGCACCATCCTAATCATGATGCTTCCTTTAGTTTAGTAGAATGCATGTTGCTCCAAGCAGGTTTTAACATGTACAGTTTGGTGTGCAGGGTAAAAAAGGGCTTTGCAATACTTTCAGAAATTGTGTGTGTGTGTGAGAGAGAGAGGAATGCCATCTCTGTACCTTCTCTTGTGAGACCGTGCTGTCTATTCCTGACAATGTCTACTTAATAAACCTTAGCATGAATAACCAGAGGAGGGTGCTGGTGGCAGGAGAATAAAAACTACATTGAGGGATGCATTTATATATATATATAAAAGAAAACAGAACATCTGAAAGACAGAGGTGTAGAGAACATGACAGTCTGCCTGCTGAAGTCTAGGCTGATAAAGGCAGCTGTTTGTTGAGACATTGTGTTTTACCCAAATACTGGGAGGGTAACAAAGCATCCATGAGAGGGGGAAAAGTGGCTGAATGAACATTTTAATTAATTCATGTGCAATTTTAATTAAAAACATAATGTGTCAGGGAAATGAATAATGCCGCGGGGCAAAAAAATAACAACACAAACCCCACAAAAAACGGGATTTACTGTACAATTTTCCTCTTTGTTTCTGGTCCTGAAAGTGATCACTCTTATGGAGGAAAATCCTCTTACCGTAAACGATTTGCCCCCTCTCCAAAATAGTTCTAACAAAACTGATGGTGAAAGATTAGCCTGTATAGTGAGAAATAATTTTATCTGCTTCTGCATATATTGGCCCTGATACAGAGGGTGGGGTTGTTGTTATTGCTGCTGCTTTTGCTGTTTCTGCTGTTGAATGTAACAGTAACATTGGCTACATGTCCATTGTTGTATGCAAAGATCAATGTCAGTTCTAAAAACATTGGCCACTTGTTAGAGGACCTGGACCTGGCACAGAAAAATGATCAGCATTGTCTAAAGCTGTTTCATGATGTGCATGCATACAATCCTGGGTGATATTTTGGTTAGCTAGAAGGGTGACTGATGTGTAGAAATGGCAGAAGCTGTAGTTCATTGGGGCCATAGCTCATTGGTAGAGCCTCTGCTTTGCATGCAGAAGGTCCAAGGTCCAACCCTCAGCATCTCCAGGTAGGGCTGGGAGAAACTCACTCTTCAAAACCATGGGAAGCCACTTCTAGTCAGTGTAGACACTGCTGAGCTAGATGGACAAATGCTTTGATTTGGTATAAGGCAGCTTTCTGTGTTCAGAGAGGCACACCTGGCCCTCCACTCTGTGCAAGGGCCTCTCCAGGTTGGGGGTTTGTGTACAACTTAGTGCTAAAAATGTTTGCCAGCGCAAGGATTTCTTCTCGTACAATGGAACAGTCTTCCCCTCTCCTCCTCCATGTACTGCCTTTATCTGTTCTGGGAGTTCTCGCCCCCCTCTGGAGCAGATTTGGGGATGGTGCAAGATATGCAGAGGGAAATCCCATTGCACTAGTGCTAAACTTTGCACTAGAGCAACTATTTAGTTCAATATAGCCTGGGGTTCTTTGTAGGTATATTCCACAACACAATAATAGCGCATTAGTGGCGGGTTTCTACTAGACAATTCACACATCATTCTGCTTTATTATTTGTTCTGCCATACTTCCCCAGTGTTACTGCATTATTCTCATCTGGAGCAGCACACTTGTGCTAAAGTGAAAGAGAAGTGGGTCAAAAATAAGCAGGAACTTTTCTGGTATAAAAAAAAAATTACAGGATTTCAGCAGGAAGTTACAGGGCACTTACTGATTGGAAATGTTTCTCATCAACCAGATATTTGGCAGAGTAACATTGTGAGGCTTTTACAATGTGTTGGGGGGGGTTGCTGTTGGTTTGTTTTTGTTTTATTATTTATTTTGCATTCTCATTTTGTATTTTTCTGTTGTGAACTCCCTTGGGAACCTTGGAGCACGAGTGGTAAACAAATTTAATAAATAAATTTAATAAACAATGAAGAAGCGTCTCCACCCCCATAGTTCAGCCTGGACACTGAGGTCCATCTACGAGGGCCTTCTGGCTGGAGGTCCCTCACTTCAAGGAGCAAGTTACAGGGAACCAGGCAGAGGGCCTTCTCGGTAGTGGTGCCCGCCCTGTGGAACGCCCTCCCACCAGATGTCAAGGAAATAAACATCTATCTGACTTTTAGAAGACATCTGAAGGCAGCCCTGTTTAGGGAAGTTTTTAATGTTTGATGTTTTATTGGGTTTTTAATATTCTGTTGGGAGCTACCCAGAGTGGCTGGAGAAACCCAGCCAGATGGGAAGGGTATAAATTATTATTATTATTATTATTATTATTATTATTATTATTATTATTATTATTACTACTGAAATGCGCGGTGGTGGACTGCCAATTGGTTTGAAACGGCAGTGTTTAGCTGCCCCTCGCCTGCACAACTTTCATGATAAATATGGTACACAAACCCCTAAGTTGATTCTTGCCCTGCAGAAGGGGGGGCGGCGAGAATACAGTTCTGGCACACATTTTCTCCACCACTGCTCTGAAGGAATTGGCAGAACCGCACGGCTGCATTCCAGTACAAATCAAAAAAGCCATTGGGAGATCAATTATGAATTAATTAGCAAATCTGATATTGTAGAACAAATCTGATACTGCAGATCCTGGCTCACCTGTGGGAACTCAGGGCCAATGAGGACACCGGAGTGGTGAGTGGGCAGGCCTTGGGGACTCAACCTGTCCCCTTGCTGCTTTGGAGTTCTGTGTTGCCTGGGAAAATCTGAGCAGGCAGGGATGCTTGTATGTTTGGGTGAATGTGCATAGACTCCTCCACACAAAATGGAACTCAGATAGTATAGGGTCCCCATGTGTGCTCCATGTGTGTTGAACTGATTGTGTAGAGATTCCCTCTCCAACGCTTCCCATTTCACTGAGTCTCCAACCAGTCGGGATGCTGGGGGCAGTGCTAGCATGTGTGGTCTTGCTATTCCCTGCATGTGTTGGAGGTAGATATCCGTTGAAGGTTGTATTGTGGCACAATTGATGTAAAATTCACCTATACACAGTAAGGCAGTTTCTGCACACATTCTGCACACACCCTCTGTATCCTTCTTTCAGACAAGCAAGAGGCAGTATTCGAAGTCACAGTCCAGCCAGGCAAAAACATTTGCAGGGGTAAAGCAGGGCTAGTGAATGGTGCAGACTAGGGAGAGAAAGTGTGACCTGGGAAGAGCTGCATTATGCTCCTGGGCCTGAGGTTCACCACTGTCTTAGCTATCCAGGTAGAATACCCTCCAACATCCGACCTGATCAAAATCGGAATACATGTTTTTTTGTCTCGCCCTCTCCTCTCGCTCGTATTTTGGTCTGTGGTTGGGCACAAGCTGGCTGACTCATGCCAGAGTGTGAGAGCAAAAAACAAGCGCCTTTAGGTCTGGCACTCTGGAACGAGACCCCCAAAAAGGGACATTCTGGGATCCAATCAGAAGCCGTGATGGATTTTGTAATTTGGGGATGTCCCACTCAAATCTGGACAGTTGAAATAGGTACTGAAATTATCCCTAATCTCAAATCTTTAACTGACATCAACGGGAAGCAAAATCATATAACTTTGTTTGGCTCACGACCCAAGTTCAGAGACTGATTATAGCTGAAGCAAATAATCAGTAAACCACAACAAGCATTTTAAAAATTCAGAAGATTTAGGCTCACAGAAATGGTTAATGTCTGCTGTTGCAGATGTGAAGTTAATGAATGTAATCTAACACATCTTGAGATAAACTAATATGCATACTGATATAAACAATAATTCCAGTCTTTTAAGAGTGGAAATCTGGTGTTTATTAGAACAGTTCATAATCATTCCCATTTCAAGTTCTGCATGAGAATACGCTATAATGAGGGATTTAAACTCTTCTAATTAGACATGGGTTTTTTTTCTTTTCTAAAAAGCACACTGATAATTAAAATAGTGAGGGTTGCACAGAGAAGCATAAAAACATTGCAAAAAGCTACAGGAGAAGGAAACACGCACCCATATGCAAAGCGTCTCCTGGGAATTACTGGTGTTATATTTTATTCAGGGCCAACCCAATCATGAGGCAGAATGAGGCAATTATCTCAGGCAGCAGCCACAGGGGAACAGGGAATCAGCACCCCGCCACACATGGAGACATACACTCTGACTGCCTCACCCTTGGTTGCTGGTCTCAAGTTTAAACAGTTTTTCTTTGCCATGGCAAACTATGACACCCCAGGCACTTTCATGACCTCTGCACTCGTAATGCTTCCCTCTGAGGAAGGATCCTCGTGTTACTTCCTCAGAGCAAGGCCAGGAGGAGGTAGAGGGGTGGCAGCAGAGAAGCCACCAGCCCTGCCGCCGCCAATGTGGAAGCAAAGTGAAAAGTTAGACAGGGGAAGAGGAGAAGGAAAGGGGGCAGCAGGGGAAAAGAGGAGAATGGAGAAACTGTGGCACGGAGGAGTATGGTGGTGTCTGCAAGAAGAAAAGTGTGTGTGTGTGTGTGTTTGGAGGGGTGCAATTCCTTGCTGGCCCTGATTCTTTTTGGTTATTGGCTATCACAATACTGTTGCCTCAAAAGGAGGGCATATTTTAGTACAGAAATATGGAACTGGTACTATAGAGTAGAAAAGAACTACCGTAGAAACTGTTGTTAAGCCCACTTTTGATCAATTTTTGCTGCTTTCCTGATACGGTATCTTGAATCACCTTCCCATAATCAGAAGTTTGGACAACATGCTAACATACCTTTTGCACCTGACTGTATGCTATTTGCTACCTCTGCTGTTTGTAGGATCAACCCTTTCCTTTTTGAAACTTTTCGTAATTAGCTAAAGAGAAATAAAGAGATGGCTTTTCATTACTGTACTTACTGCCTAAATGAACTATTTACATCACATTTTTTAAAAAACAAAAAGTAACTTATAACCTGAGCACACATTTTCACACACAAGTGACAAAGTGTGCCTTCCTACCTACCATCTGTGCTCAGATATTTTTGACCAAACTCTCTGCAGCGGACACAGCAGGGTACATTCTACACTGCCCACAGCAATGAATAGGCTTGGAGGGATGAAAGATAATTCATCTGTCAACTTTCCTGAGAATTTTTGGCAAAGGGGCTTATGCCATAAACCAGCCCAGAGTTAGCTATGCTTAAGCACTTTGGAAATCGATGCACTCAAGTGAGCTGATCTATGCCCTTACTTTGTTACAGCTGGTACTGGACAGTGGCTCTAGTTTGTAGCTGGTAAGGTAAAGGTAAAGAGACCCCTGACCATTAGGTCCAGTCATGACTGACTCTGGGGTTCCTGCGGTCATCTCACTTTATTGGCCGAGGGAGCCGGCGTACAGCTTCCGGGTCATGTGGCCAGCATGACTAAGCAGCTTCTGGCGAACCAGAGCAGTGCACGGAAATGCCGTTTACTTTCCCGCCGGAGCGGTACCTATTTATCTACCAACAACCTATTTGTAGTTGGTAGTCTGTATCAATTGGTAGAGCAGATTCATTGTCCCCTTCACACACATTAATAGAAACAATGGCTCGACCCAGTTCAAAATAAAATCCAGTCTTGTGAATTCTTGAACATCCACCCACGGAGTTCTGTGATGCCTAGACAAACTCAGATTTCAGAGTTCAACTCATGTGAAAGATGGCCATATGTAATATAAGACAGAGCTCTTGTACTGTTAATACTTGTGTGGGAGAGAGAATTTTGCCAGACATAGCTTTCCAGGAAAGGTTCATCATCATCATCACTTTTAATTTGTATACCATCTTTCTATCTTACAATACTCAAGGCGGTTTACAAGCTGAAGAAACAAAGAATGTACACCTTATAACAATCTAATGCAATACAAAAATATAATAAGCATAGCTTTAAAATAAGCAAACTACATCAAATAAAGTAACATTCAACAATCATTAGAATAGTATAGAATAATAATATCAGCATATACAAATTAAACAGAAATCCACTCTTAACAATTACAACTAAAACTTTCTAAACTACAATCAATAAAACAATGGCAAACCACAGTGCATAAAATAATACAATACAAATTGAGAAGCAGAGACTGGAGGGTGGGGCAAGGCAGGTGGAAGAAGGCCTTGCCTGATGAAGTCTCTCCCCTCCCAGAAAATCAGCTGCTGAAAACGCCTCTTTTCTATAATTATGAGAATAATGAAAACCTTGCATCTTCTCTCTCTGCCCATGCAGTCCCTCTCCATCCTTCAGATATTTCACAATATGTATTCTATGTGGTGCAGCCTTTAATGAGTGTTCAGAAACCTTGGATGGTGGAGAATATTGACTAGGTTTTGGGTTAGTTATAAAGACCATGTGATCCCTACTTTACAATAGTTTCATGGACTATCATGATTCAAACATGATTGAAAGTGATAGTGATGACTTGTAAAGTTTTAAATAGATGGAGTCAGAGTACCTAAATCACTATTTTCTTCCATAAGGATCTGCCCAAACATTGAGATCTTTGGGGGAGATCTTGTTCTCCAGTGGTGCCAATTTGAATATTTTTTGGGGGGTGGGTGGGAATAAGCCCTGCCCCACAAGACATGGTATCAGTCAGTCAAGTACTTTATCACAGTCACAGACCAGCATAAACAAAACATCCAAATAAATAGCATAACAATATAAATCTAAGCGAATAATTATTAAATAAATAGGAGCAAGAATGAAACGTAGATTTAAACATATACATAGAATACTTAATTAAGCATAGATAAAGTAGAGACATCACCTTGCCAACAAAGGTCCGTATAGTAAAAGCTATGGTTTTCCCAGTAGTGATGTATGGAAGTGAGAGCTGGACCATAAAGAAGGCTGATCACCGAAGAATTGATGCTTTTGAATTATGGTGCTGGAGAAGACTCTTGAGAGTCCCATAGACTGCAAGAAGATCAAACCTATCGATTCTTAAGGAAATCAGCCCTGAGTGCTCACTGGAAGGACAGATTGTGAAGCTGAGGCTCCACTACTTTGGCCACCTCATGAGAAGAGAAGACTCCCTGGAAAAGACCCTGATGTTGGGAAAGATGGAGGGCACAAGGAGAAGGGGATGACAGAGGACAAGATGGTTGGACAGTGTTCTTGAAGCTACCAGCATGAGTTTGACCAAACTGCGGGAGGCAGTGGAAGACAGGGGTGCCTGGCGTGCTCTGGTTCATGGGGTCACGAAGAGTCGGACACGACTAAACAACAACAATGGGTGAGTAAAAATTTATAAGAAAATTTAAAAGCGGTTAACGCAGCTATATGGGGTGGGCTTCAGAAGCGCGGATCTAACAATGTGGGCCTTCAGTTTAGGATTGAATTGTAGCATAGACCATCAAGACATGGTGCGCACACCCCATTTGAATGGCAAAACATGGGGGATAGCCCCCTCAAATATTTTATTGGGGGTGCGAAAGGGACCCCAACCCCCAGGAGTTGGCGCCTATGCTGTTCTCTGTCCTGCCAGTGTGTATGTCTATGCGCATGCACAACCTATTTAATACATATATTTTTTTCTAAAGCTCTAAGTTAGGGCTTGGGCCAGCACCACTGTGCTAGTTTAGATGTACCAACAAGATTTACAGATTTTGCTCTGTTTCTGCAGTAACTTAATATTGTTTGCACAGCACTGTGGAGGAGGCATCCTGGAGGTTATTATTGAACTGGTGGCTGGCTTAAGGGAAAATCTTCAGTGGGCCAAATAGAGCCCAGGGGCCTTGTGTTGCCTATCTCTGAATTGTGAACATTTTCAAGTGTAGCTTGTGTAGCATAGTGGTCAGAGTACCAGATTCAAAGTAGGGAATCAGGGTTCAGGGTTCCACTCAGTCATGAAACTCATTCGGTTTGCTTGGGCTCTGTCTCTGTCTCTGCTGCTCTCTTGCAGTCCAGTGTCCTTCATGGAGGAGTTGTCAGGGTAAAATGAAGAGAGAACCTTATAAGCTACCCTAAGCTCCTTAGATGAAGAAGGGGGTGAGAGATGTAATAGATAAATTGAATATATAAAAAGCCATGTCCTGTCATCTGCAGAAAAGCTCCAAACATTAGTAATGTGTGTGTGTGTGTGTGTGTGTGTGTGTGTGTGTGTGTGTATAAAGGTGGCCATGGCATTGCTTCCAGAACAAGAAAAAAAAAATGATATGAAAAGCTTTGGTTATAGGAAAATAATGGAAAAGACCTTTTTGGTGATCCCCACCACCCCCACTATGAATTGTTGTCCCTAGGGAAGCTTGCCTGGTGCCTACATCATTTTCATTAAGAGGAATCTTATAAATACAAATAAATAAATAAATAGCAAAGCCCCAAAATACATGTCAATGATCAGTAAGATCCCTGTCTTGCCCATCTGCTTGCTAGAGACATCCCAAAATAAATTAAGATTAAACTGAATCTGGAAAGGTTTGCATCGTAATGTACAATACTTAACTAGTTATTCTCATTTTCAGAAAGCATGTGGGGAATGATAAAGGAAGACTGATTTATCATCTTTCTGTACCTGAAAGGTGTAACATTCTATTTATCAAATAGTAGTTTTCTGGATTAGAAAATATCGTGAACACATGGGAAAGCCCTCAGCATGGAACCATAAACCATTTTCATTTTCTTTTTTCCCCTTTTTTCACTTTTTAATTTAGCTATCTGTTTTGCATTACATAAATAAAGCAATGAACTCCATTTTCTTTTGTGAAAAAATAAATCAGTCTGCCAAACATTAGAATTACTGGTTAGCTACACATTTATAAAATTGCACCTTTAACAGACAGAACAACATTTCTCAATGAGAATCAATCAGTTTCCAGTGACCTTCATGTTGATCAGTGGGGGGTCAGTCCTGGCATTAAATCATTTTGATTCACAGATGAGATCAACATATTCATATCAGTTTGCCAAATGTGTATTTTAATTTAAGCTTCCTCTGATTGATACATGTAATTTATGCTGCTTAGAACTAAGACCTCGTATTTTTTTTTCATTTTCTTTATAACTAACCAGGGGAGACTTTCTTGGAAACAGATAAAGGAAAGACTGTAGTAATTTGTAGCAATGTGACTGTAGCCACACATGTTCTAGAATTAATGTTCTTCATTAGGGTGAAAAGTGTCAGCTGCATATATACATCAGACTTTTAATTAACCAGTGACCCATGACAGGATATAACACTCAAATTCATTAGCTTTTCATCCCTAGCAAAATAAAAATGATGCCATGTTTCACATTGTTAGAGTAAAAGTATAATTATTTTTTTAAAACAAACAAACAAACAAACAACAAACACACAGCCTGATTTCCTTTCGGACAAATAGTGCATTCCAAAAATGTGACACAAAATGGTAACTTGAACATGATGACATTCAAAGCACTGTGATAGTGGTGATCTTGTACACACACACACACACACACACACACACACACACACACACAAACAGAGAGAGAAAGAGAGAGAGAGAGAGAGAGAGAGAGAGAGAGAATGCAGTTCATTTATGTGTTTAAGCCATAGGTCATAACAAAACATATACACCACACAAAGGGTTTATTGGATGGCATCTCCTGTACAATACAAATTTCCTCATTACAAATAATGAATGCATAAATTAGAATTATAACTATTCAGTCAGTCCTAAGTGCATTTTAGTTAACCGAATTATCTCACAAATATTTCTGTAAGAGGCGATGGGAAGATACAACAGTTACTGGATTCTCACATTTACAATACTGATTACTGTCCAAATCCTTAATGGGACTTGTGAACATTCTGACAAGAAGCTAATTTCCATATATGATTCTGGGAATATAATTTTTTAATTCATGTTGTTGGCTACCTTGATTACCTTTTTGTTAGTTTGTTTAAAAATGTTAAGAAGAGTTCATCAAGGTCACTATTGTGTTTTCAACAGTGACCATGGCAAAAAATAATAATAATTGGCCCCAGTCCATTTGAGTTTTACCTTTCCTTTCAATGGGTTCTCATCCTTCTACAGTACTAGCCTTTCCTCTTCTGCTAGTCTTTCTTCATGTACTTTCTGTCACTGTCAAAACTAAAGCGATAAAAGAAAACCAATTCTCTGTAGAGCACATTGCAAAAGGAAAGTCTATGGCACAGAGGTGACGTGATATACTTCTATAAAAATGTATACTATGAATTTAGGAAATTATTTGTGACCCTAAATTGTACCATCCAATTAATGAGTGTACGGACATCACTGCAAGTACCTGCTTCTGCCGTTGTGTCCATGTATTTAAATGGAAAGCCATCAGCTTAAGTTGCTTGTCACATGGTCACTGTAGGTTGGCCTGGCAGAGTGACTGGGGCATTGCCCTGCCAACCTCAGGCTGCCCTCACCCAGCACCCATCTACCTGCCTTGTTACTTGCAACCAGTCAAAGGGGTGGCCCTGCCAGTCAGCTTCCTCATCCTTAGTCTCAGTGTTGCCCTTATAAAGTTCAGCAGCATGGAGGATGGGGACAAAACCAGAATGAGTTGGCTCTGCTTGCCATTGGCTTTGGTGCTACCTGCTATTGGTCTCCTAGCCTTCTGCCCTACCATAGCCAGTGAGCATTAGCTGAACTAGATTCAGTTGCTGCTGAAGGTATAGCCATGCACGTGTCTCTATTTATCATCCAGTGTAGCTTTTGTTACTTCCCTCAAGCTAAAAACAGAGACGTTATTCAGGCATGATAAAATAAACATGCTCATATGATCAGATTTTTAAAAAACATGCTGAAAATGTGAGCAATGGGTGTTATTGTCACTAAGAAGTGTCTCTTTCCTTTATGTGACTGTGGGTCTTTCCCCAACCCAAGCAAGGTATAATGCTCTGTATTGTGCCAAAGGACAAGGAGAAATTTAACAGAAGAGGCTATTATCTATCTAACAATCAAGATGTTTTCATTAAATCTACAGTACTTGTAGAGATTACTGCCCTGAAGCCATCTTGGCAATCAGAAACCAGGCTGCAGACACTCTTTGTTTATGAAAGTTAAGTGTGCCATTTGCCATTGTGGGAAGAGAAATTGTGGTCAGAACACCAGAACGCCAGCCACCTCCTTATATACGGTGGTTTTGTATACAGTTCTACTTGCCGCTAGTAGGAACCGTGTTGTTAAATATTTCTGGGGAAAGCTTGCACCGTCTCTGTGTAGGTTGATTAGATGAGCCTTTCATATATTGGAAATCTGACTTCTTTCCAGCAACTTGATTTCACAAATGGAAAAACAGCATCTGTTTTCCTGCCGCTTCGCATATGGCTTTCAGTGTTGCTTAGGCGAGCTGAAGCAGGTAACCCACATGAAGGGGGCTCCTCTGGAACATGGCAGCCTCTTGGGAGAGGATCACAATGGTCTACTGAGGGGTGGGCAGTAGCTCCCCAAGCAGGTAAAGCCGCAGGTTTAATAAACATAAGTAGAGACTCTGTCTGCATGGCAAATAACAATGAAAATAAACCTCTGGGTTTTTGGTTGTTTTTTATCATGGCACTTTAAATAGTTGCATATTCTACACCTTGCCTGTTCAATGGCTTTTAGAAATATCAGACAGCCACAAATGGAAACTGAATCAATTTTATTTATAGAAGTGGCAGGGAGCAACAGCAAAACAACATCTTTTCTCGCTGTGAAAATTCAAAGGGAAATATGTGGTCACCCTCTCTAGCTGCCCCCAGGTGTCCTTAGATACCTGCACTATACATTGACTTAATGCTTCTTTTGTTTGCTTTCTTGGCCTGAATCCCAATTGGCAAAAGCTAAAGAGTAATTGAGATTTATTTATTTTTTACATTTTTAAAAAATACCTGTTTGTTTTTCCTGGGTTTGGTCTGTATTTCTGCCTGTGAAGGTCAAAAGATTGGCAGCAGCATAAAGTGTGTTCCTGAATATATCCACAGGCCAGGTATTTTTCAAACAGATGCTCCCTTTCTCAGATTACACCACCAATGACCTCAACCCTGAATTGGAAGGACAACTCAGTCTGCTACAAAGACGCAAGGAGAGTTTAATCTCCAGCCAAGCTAGCTAAATCTTTGACTTCTCCAGACAGAAGTCTGCTGTATTCTAAAACATGGCTTCAAACAGGTGGAAAATTGCAAGAACTGAGCAAGGATATCAATCATTTATAGCACTTTACATAGAAGTATCTTGTATGTACATGGTGCTTTACAAAGAAGGATTGGGCAGGTTCCATCCCAAAGAATTTACAGTCTAGAAACAGACACAGTAGAGGTGCATTTGAGGCAGAAGCCCACAACCCCATTCAGCAGAATGATCAGGAGGGTTGGCTTACCAAGATTTGAAGTGAGAAAGGTAATACCCATTGCCATCTACAGAGCCCCACTCCCTAGAGCATGGGTAGGCAAACTAAGGCCTGGGAGCCGGATCCGGCCCAATCACCTTCTAAATCCAGCCCGCAAATGGTCTGGGAATCTGCGTGCTTTTACATGAGTAGAATGTGCCCTTTTATTTAAAATGCATCTCTGACTTATTTGTGGGGCATAGGAATTCGTTCTTTTTCCCCTTTCTTTCTTCAAAATATAGTCTGGCTTCCCACAAGGTCTGAGGGACAGTGGAACTGCACTTCAACAACATCTGGGGGGGGGGTACCATGTTGGCTACCCTAATATTAAGGCTTAGTTACAGTAGTGGGTTAGGACTGGGCTTCATGGAGAAGATGAATTTTGAAAATAAATTTAGGGAAGTAAGAGAGATGGTCACATGGTGGCAGTTCTAGGCATGTGGGGCAGCAACGAAGCACAGGTGGAGTTGTTTCGGTGAGCATGAGACCTTCAGGCAGCTGTAGGTAGAGGAGCTGAACAAGCAGACATCATCAGAAGGAATATATCAGGATAAAAAAAGTGGTGAGATCAAGGTGGAGCAAGACCATGGAAGGATTTGAAAGTAAGGATGGGAAGTGTGTGGAAGGTTTGGGAGTGAACAGCAAGCCATGGCAGGGTTTGAAAAAGGGGTCCATGCACAGCAATGAGATAAGTGAATAACTTTGGTAGTAGAGCAGGCATAGGCAAACTCGGCCCTCCAGATGTTTTAGGACTACAACTCCCATCATCCCTGACCACTGGTCCTGTTAGCTAGGGATGATGGGAGTTGTAGTCCCAAAATATCTGGAGGGCTGAGTTTGCCTATGCCTGCATTAGAGTATGCTGCATAGATGTGAGAGGATGAAGTAGGGACAAAGGAAAGCCATAGAGGAGAGGACTACAGTAGTTAAAGGAGTTGAGAAGAGCCAAAATATGATCTACTTGTAGTTCTTCAGCATCCTGCAGAAAGGTATTTACAGCGGAAACAGCTGAAGACTGCTTGGTAGGTTTCTGGATGAAACATCTGCTCTCGATCCATTCCAGTCCGGCTTCCGCGCTGGTCATGGGACCGAGACGGCTCTGGTTGCCCTAACAGATGATCTCCGCAGGCAGCTGGATCGAGGCGGGTCGGGGCTGCTGATTCTTCTAGACCTGTCAGCAGCCTTCGACATGGTCGATCACGAACTCCTGGACCGCCGCCTTGCCGACGTGGGGATCCAGGGCACAGTCCTTCAATGGCTGCGCTCGTTTCTCTCCGGTCGGGGACAGAGGGTGGCGCTTGGGGGGGAATTGTCATCGCGCCACTCCTTGGTGTGTGGAGTGCCTCAGGGTGCGATTCTCTCCCCGATGCTTTTTAACATCTTTATGCGCCCCCTCGCCCAGCTTGTCCGGAGTTTTGGGCTGGGTTGCCATCAGTATGCCGATGACACCCAACTCTATCTGTTGATGGATGGCCATCCTGACTCGGCCCCAGATACACTGACCAGATGTCTGGAAGCTGTGGCTGGATGGTTACGTGGGAGCCGGTTGAAGTTAAACCCTTCAAAGACAGAGGTCCTCTGGCTGGGACGGAGCGATATGGGATTGAGGGGGCAACTCCCGTCTCTTGCGGGGGTGCAATTAGTGCCAGCATCGTCCGTGAAGAGTTTGGGTGTAATCTTCGATACCTCCCTCTCTATGGAGGCGCAGATTACAGCTATAACAAAGGCGGCATTTTTTCATCTCCGCCAAGCTAAGCAGTTGGCTCCTTATCTCTCTCGCCCTGACCTAGCCACTGTCACCTCCAGACTGGATTATTGTAACTCGCTCTACGTGGGGCTGCCCTTGAGACTGACCCAGAAACTCCAGCGGGTGCAGAATGCTGTGGCGAGACTCCTTACGGGGTCTTCGCTGCGAGATCATATCCATCCGGTGCTGTACCAGCTGCACTGGCTCCCGGTGGAGTACAGGATCAGGTTTAAGGTGCTGGTTTTAACCTTTAAAGCCCTATACGGCCTAGGACCCTCGTACCTACGGGACCGCCTCTCCTGGTATGTCCCACAGAGAAATTTATGGTCTGCAAATAAAAACACCCTAAAGATCCCAGGCCTCAGAGAGGTTAGGCTGGCCTCAACTAGAGCCAGGGCCTTCTCGGCCGCGGCTCCAATCTGGTGGAACACTCTGTCACAAGAGACTAGGGCCCTGCAGGACCTGACATCCTTCCGCAGGGCCTGCAAGACAGAGCTGTTCCACCAGGCCTTTTGTCAGGGCGCAGCCTGACCCCCTCCTCTGGCAATCAGCACAAAATTTTGCTTGATGGTTGCCATTAATTTGATTTTGATTTGATTTAATTAATTTTATAATGAATGTTTTAGAATGTTGAACTATTTTGATTGTTGTTAGCTGCCCTGAGCCCAGCTTTGGCTGGGGAGGGCGGGATATAAATAAAATTTATTATTATTATTATTATTAGACAAAGAAGCCAAATGCACAAACAGCAGGACAAGGCAAGCAACTAGAGTCAATTTCATGGATATGACTAATGGGAGACTGGCCCATTGGCTCCAACAGTCCACAGCTATTTTTTGTTTTGTTTTGTGTAACCAGGTTGCTTGCCTTTCAGTTATCATTTTTCAGTTGTTATCTGTTTAATCTGAGACAGATACCAAGTGCCTGTACAAAATGCAAATATTAGTAAGGCTGGTCAGAGAACACCAGGAAATGACCATCAAGTCAAACTCACTGCAATCACTTTCCTTTACCCCACCTATGTGAAGGAATCTATAATTGGAAGGAAGGAGGGTTAACTTGCATATGCTACTTCATCACTTCTTCTTCCCCTACCCTTGATTGTAAAACCATTGCCTTGGCACACATAGTGATGGTCAAAGTATTCTGTAGATGAATGGCAGCAAATGTGCCTACTTTGCTTTTCCATCTCTTTCCTGCTGCCTGAGAAATAGGGGGAAATAGTTGATTAAAATGTAATTGAGGGTAGATCTGATAGCCAAAAGCCTTCATATTTTAAAGCACTATACCTCTAATTACTTGATACTGGGATCAAGTATGGGATCAACAATGGGATAGTCATGCTTTGCTTGTAAGATTCACAGAAGCATCTGTTGGTGGCAAAGTATTGAACGAAATGGATCTGATCCAGAAAGACAGTTATCATGTGATTTAATGAATCATGTGATTTAATGCAGGTTTTATGAAGAAAGACATTCTGGGCTTTTAAGAAAGATTCCCTATATTGTTTGAAAGTGCTATTTTCCTGTCTTCTCTGCTACTGCTCTGTTTTGTAATTACAACAGAGACCTAACTTGGAGCAGCATGTTGTCCAATAAACTGTTGCCACTTTTATTGTTTCAATCAATTAAAAAATGGGAACATTAAGAAAGGCAAGCTGAAAGGATCCTCATGCTAAAGAGTAAATGCCTTCCTTGTTTATATACACAAAAACAAGTGTTGGCTAAAAAGAAAATGGAATTCCACCTCTGAAACGATCAGAGTTCTGACATGGTATCATCCATCTTGGCAAAAGTTGACTGAGCAGATGATGGAGATCTACTTAACTTGGACTGAATCAAAGGTTTTGCTATTTTCATTTCACAGGCCAGATGTAGCTCATCATCAGTTGGAGCCAATAGCACGAGAGGTGTTAGAGTCTTGGAGTCCAAGAGAGAATCTGGTCCAGCATCAAAGAAGGCCATGAAAGAAGTGAGTGTTTGCACGAATGTTCTCAATTGTTCAGTGAACCTGCTGTTCAATTCTGGCAGAGCACCATCACTGGTGTAGAACAAGAGCCACTTCAGACAGTTTTTAAACAACTGCATCCTTCATTTCCATACAAACCTAATGTCTTGTATTTGGCTCTCCAAATATCTGGATGCAAACTAAAAAGGGGGTGGGGAGGCCTGTTAAATACAAGATGAGATAGAGAAAGTGAGTATTATGGCATGCAAATTTCAGAAGTTTGGTGTGCTGGCTTTATACTTGCTCACTTTATACTTCCACTTGCTCAAGACAGAGAACCTGTTTTTTACCATCCCCCCCCTCCACTGCAGCCACTCTATGCCATAGCAAAAGTTGGTACTGGGGTTGGGAAAGCCTCCAGAACAGTACATGATATGGCATGAAGTAGGTAGAGAGAATTGGCATTAATCACATCGTTGACTACAACCAGCGTTTTTGATATATATTCATTTCACAAATCTACCTCACCAGGACAAGCAGTCAAAGAAGAAACTTTTGGTACATATTCTCAAGAGACCTTTACACTTTATATTATTTAGTGGCCTCACTTATCAACGAAAAGGAAGATTTTTTTCCATTCCATTGTTAAATGAAATATACCAGAGAAATTTCACAAGCCTGCAGGCTGAGGTTGAACTTAACATTTGTTTTCTCCACTTCCATATGCCAACTTTTGTCAGGCCAAAGGTGATTGCTGAACACTCCAAGAGCCGCAGACAGAAACAGCTCTGTATTGTGTTGTTTGTGACATAAACAGAAGGCCAGCCACTTGCCATTTCCCCCCACCTCCATCACTCAACTTCTCCCGTGCTGCAGAATCTATTATACAAAAGGCAGGCAGTGCAATCCTATGTCTGCTTATTCAGGAGACAGTCCCTCTAGGTTTAATTGGGCTTGCTCCCTAGGAAGCATGTTTAGGACTGGAGCCTTACGCAGTGGCGTAGCGTGGGGGGTGCAGGGGGGGCCGGCCGCACCGGGCGCAACATCTGGGGGTAGGGTTAGGGGGCGCAAATCCACGGGTTAGGGGGCGCAAATTACTTGCCTTGCCCCGGGTGCTGACAACCCACGCTACGCCACTGGCCTTACTTAGGAAATACACAGCAAAAAAGAGCAGCCAATGTATAAGCTTGTCCTGTAAGAATTAGCTTGCCACTCAAATAATATTAAATAATATACATTTTTGTTATTTCTGAATAATAAATAAATGTGGTCATTTGAACGTTTGACCAATTTATGTATCACTGCATGACATGGATGTTGCTTATCTGAGATGTGCCCATGCCACGTGGAATGACAAGCTCCTGTGTGAACAGCAGCTCCAGTGTTCAATATTGCTAGTATATGAACTGGCATTAAAAGAACCTAGCTAGAAGGTAAGTTTTACACACACACACACACACACACACACACACACACACACACATACACACACTTTCACAGGTCCACATTCCTGCTGAGCTGATGCCAGTGGGTGGGATCCAGTTGGTGCCATTGTTCTCATGGAACAGTTCTCAATCCAGCTGAAGTATCTGCTAATGGAAGTGGAGGGGAGGCAATTTGTGCCAGTCTCTCCCCCCCCCACTTTCCCTCCTTTTCTGGAAGGACCCCCCAATGCTCTGGAACAGATTTTGGGGTGTTTGGAGGGCTGCCTCCCTTCTACTTGCATTAGCAGATGCCTTCGCTGGAGCAAAAGCCCTTCCATAATTGCAAAAGCCGAAATGGGATCCCGCCCAAAGCTGCACGCTTTGGTGGACAACTACAACCATGTAGAAAGCTGGCGATGTGGCAAACTGCAATAGGTGGTGGCAACAGCATTGTTATCTGAATCCACTTAGAGGGAGAACAGGAACAATCTTCCTGCTACACTTCTGAACTCTGGGTCAAAATTTACATGTGTGGGAGCTGCTGGATCCCCTTGGCCTTCAGAACATGTGGATGATATACTGCAGCTGAGTTACCTGAAGGGCCTAGATTCTGAGGAGCTAATGTGCCCAAAGGAAAGCAGGTATGTGGGTGGGGAAGTGTATGCTTAGTGAAGTGGATATAAGTGCAATGAGAAGCAAAGGGAATCTTTATTTCAAGTAACTTGCCAAATTCTTTCTTTCTTTCCCCCCCTTTTCATGAGAAAATGCTACTTGGGGTGGGAAAGAGGGAGGAGAAGCAAAAGAACCTGTGAAAAAAGAAATGCTCCAAGGGGATGGAGGCAAACACCATATACGCTGGGGCTTTTTAAGACAGCAGAAGACACAAAGCGAGAGCGACAGTTCTGCTATCACTAGAGGGAGAAAGGATGCTCTCCGTGGTCCTTTCCAGCTCAACTGTTAATGTGATATAGTTCTCCTTATGCCTAACTCATAACTGTTGAAGAAGCAAATGGTCGGTCTAATAAATATGGTGAATTTTTAATATATCCCAATACTTAAGTTTTTATCTTCCCCCCTGCACTCTCCTTCCTTCATAGTCTGTTGATTTAACTGAAATATTAATGAATATTATTACAAAGTAGTCCTTTTGTATTTTACACACCATTTGCTGTGTTGGAAATACATTTACTAAAGTGTTATGCATGGATTTCTTTTTATATATCTTATAAAAATGAAAGAACTGATTCTCTGTCTCATCTCTTTCTCCACTCTACAATCAGTATGAAAGCCAGAGGTCCCTTCGGCACTGAACCCAGGTGAGAAACTGCTCAGCTCTCGACTCCTGTCTGAATTTCACTTAGATGATTCCCTATCAAGGTTTTTTTTTTTTAATAAAGATATTCTATTATTTATATAACCACTTTATATTTCAGCCCCACAACTTCATGCACTGGCAAATTACTACTTAGAGAGGAACACCAATTGCACTGCCAGTCCAGTATCATAAATTATGACCTTAGAGATGCTGGCATTCAGGCAGATATAGATGCCAGTATCCATGAAGCTGGAAAACATAATCTGTAGGGTACTGCCCTGGAAAACATGATCTGTAGGGTGTCGGTGTGCTGAGGGTCGAAAGGCCAGCTGGCTAGCCCCAGCTGGGTTGTCTCCTTCCAGCTGTCCCACTGCGAAGACCCATCAGCCTCTGCTCCAATGTAAATCAGCGACCCAGGCTTCAAAGCCAGGGCACACTATATCAGCAGAGCAAACAGCGCAAACAGAATAGGCATGAGGCTTGTGGAAGCATACTACAACTACGGATTTATTAATCATAAATCAGGACAAAGAAACATGTTGTCTCTCTCTTTGTCTTCTCGTCGAGAGAGTCAAAAGCAAAAGCAATAACACAGCGGAAGTTCCACTAACGCCAGCAAAACAGTGCTGGAATGTAAACAGGCATGTGACACGTAACAGTTCCATGTCTGCTCCTTAAGGTGGAATAGAAATTTCCCAACATAGGGTGCTGTTCAGAAACTTCATCTGGTCAATGATGTAGCAACCAAAGCTGTATCTGGGGACCCATTTTGCACTGTTTATAATTCTAAGAATATAAGAAGAGCCTGCTGCATCAGGCCAACCAGATGCCTGTTGGAAGCCCAAAAACAAGACCTGTGCACAAATAATTCCTGGGTTAGTTTCATCCGCATAGACTGCCAGTATGTTTCTGGGCACAATGTAAGATGCCCATAATTACCTCAAGAGTTTAGGACTTGGAATACCTTCTCCTATATTAACTGGCCCAACCATGGAATTAATTGTCAAGCACCCTCTGCCACCAGAGGTCCAACTGGCTGGAACACAGAACAGGACCTTCTCTGTATTGGCACCTATGTTGTGTTATTTTCTCTCTTGGAAGGCCAATTAGCCTCCTCAATGAGTGGTTGCAAAGCATCCAATTTTCAATTCCCTTCTATGTAACCACTGCCATTTCATACTTTACAACTGCTTCTATATTCCTTCTATGTTATAGAAGAAGTAGCCAATGGGGTGCCCTCCAAATGTTGTTGGACTATAACACCCAACATCCCTGGCCAATTGGCCATGCTGGCTGGGCTGATGGGGATTGCAGAACATCTGATGGGCGGCATGCTGGCTATCTAAGCGTCACAGCAAAAAATCAGGCAAAAACTAGTTTGGCAACCCTGATTAAGATAACAACAATAATTTTATGAGCATGTGTAGTTTCACATTTTCAAAACTCTCTTAAAGCAATATGTACAGGAATGGTGTTGGCTTCTGTTGCCCTGATACTGAAGGCATTTACTTAGGAATATATATCTGCCTCTTCAACTATAAGCTTTTTTGAAGGAGCAGCAGGAGGAGGAATATGACAGCTATCAGTGTCAGCCCTAATGGGCCCTGGCATGCCCATGCTATCCTAGGAGGCTGTTTGCAGTTGCCTTCATCAACTGACACTCTCTGGATATTCATTTAGGGGCTCTAGTGCACCAGTTCCCTCATGGCTACCATTTACATGGGTAGGATGCGGGTGGCGCTGTGGTCTAAACCACTGAGCCTCTTATGCTTGCTGATTGGAAGGTTGGCAGTTCGAATCCCTGTGACAGGGTGAGCTCCCATTGCTCTGTCCCACCTCCTGCCAACCTAGCAGTTTGAAAGCACACCAGTGCAAGTAGATAAATAGGTACTGCTGCAGTGGGAAGGTAAACGACATTTCCATGCGCTCTGGTTTCCATCATGGTGTCCCGTTGTGGCAGAAGTGGTTTAGTCATGCTGGCCACTTGACCCTGAAATCTGTCTGTGGACAAACGCCAGCTCCCTCAGCCTGAAAGCGAGATGAGCGCCACAACCCCATAGTCGCCTTTGACTGGACCTAATTGTCCAAGGGTCCTTTACCTTTTACCTTTTTTACCTAGATGGCTTGAAGGCCCTTTAGTGTCATTGCTACCACTGTTAGCTTTTATCTCCCTCCCCTGCAGTTTCATTTCTCTGCTGAATTCTGCAAACTTTTATTTTATTCTTGTTCTTCTTGTTATTGTTGAATATCATAGTTCAGGCTGTGCCATAGCTGACAGGCTTTGCAAAACATGAAATATAAATATATAAAGAAATCATTAATGTATTTGTGTTGGTTGCCTTGAATAAAATGGGGCCAGTCTTGGAGTGTTGAAGCCATCCAGAGAAATGATAGAAAGATTATGCATAAAAGCAAAGTAAGAAAAAATCCTGCAAAGATCAAGCAACTACTATGCCCATCGAAACAATGGTAACTGTGCAAGATTGTTATGCTTTTTCTTGCACACGAAGAACAAGCAAACAGCCTTCTAAAATTGCTGCTTCTCCCTCTTATAGTTAAGGATTGTACCAAATGCATGCAAAGTGGGTCTAATGACTGAGTGTGCATATGCCTTGTGGAGAAATGAAAGTGAATGGAGGGGAACATAGTGGGGGGGGGGAGCCTAGACAGATCCCATCTGCAGTGTAACCATAGGCAACTGCATAGACTCACAGGGAATTTCAAAGGTGCCAACACAACTGCCTTTGGGGTCTGCCAAGGAGCCAGATGCTGGTTCTGAGTGAATATTTTCTACAGTTTTGCCATATTATCTCCAGAATTCTACCTGACTGCCTTCTTAGGGTAATCATACCATGCAGTAGTGGAAGAGAAACCATTATCACACATACTGAACAATATTTTTTTTCTTGTAAATCTAGGCTGCAACTCGCACTTACTTAGGAGTAAGTCCCAGTGGATTCAGAAGGGCTTACCTCTAAGTAAACAACCATAGGAGTGAACTTTATTATATTTTTTGATTTCAAATACCACCCACCAGCCTGTGAATACTAACTTCAGACTTCTGTGTCCCTTTGTACAAAATAGCCCTTAAAAAAAACCCTGGATTGTAGGCTCTTGGTAGATGAAATCTTGCATATTACAAGTATATTGCATATACATAGCATCCCACACACTAACATTTTAGTGCAAGCCACCTGAAAGTGGAATCACTGCAAAGCTAAAACCACTGAGTTTAAAATATTTAACAACTCCGTGAACCATTGAACTCCAAGAAATTTATTTTATTTAACAGGATTTATACATTATATAATCATCAAAAACTCAGTGATTTACATAAAATATACACTAAAATTGCTAATTAAAATCAGGTGTTAAAATCAAGTTAACCAAAACACTCTCAAAATATAAATGAAACCAGCAATTTTAAAAGTATGTATTATAAAATTATGTTTTAAAATGCATGTCAATTTTGCATATCTAGTAAGCTTGCTTAAACATAAAATAAGTTTAGTAGATGCCAAAAACAGTACAGCAGAGGCACCTGCCTGATATCAATATCAATAAATTGCATTAACTCTGGTAGCAGCTTTTTGAATTGCTTCAGTGGATTGTGAATGACAGTCTTGGGCAGTGCAGTAAATTCCATTCAAATGAATGAAGTTCTTTTCCAAGTAAATATATTTAGAACTGGAAAGGTTGTGTGCAGTTTTAATACTTTCATAAATACTGTTAGTTGACTACATGAGATCTGTGCAACAAACATTAGTACTGAAGTACTGATTTCCATATTAGTAGTACTGATACCCAGGAATGAATATGGATCAACATTATGGATCTACCAGAGACATACACCAGAATGGTGCATACTACAATGTGGACATGCTTTAGTCTCATGTTATCACAATCCACTGAAAAAGTACTTTGGGGAAAAAACCTGGATCTAACTATGGAAATATGAGTGAGTTTCAAATAACAGTTACATGAATTGTTAGTCGGGTACCCTAAGGGTAGCAATCTGGATTTGTCTGTTGATCACATACAAACGTGTGCAACTATTTTTTTTAAAAAAAATCCCTCTGCCCCCAGATGAGAAGATATAAAAGGAGTCACCTGTCAGCCTACTCCAGCAATGAAATCCAGCAGCCTATTGTCCCAATCACTGCTTTCAATCACCCTAAACAGTCTCCGGAGACAATCATTATTATAAGACATGCTCCTAAGAGTAGATAAATGGAACTCAACCTGCCAGCCTGCATAGGGAAAGATGGACAGTCTTGGCCAAAAATATGAAAGGGCCTGGAGCTTTATTGACATTTACATCAAAAATAGTTAGCAATGAAAGCAGCTGTTGTGGAGAGCTTTCGCCGCTACGTGTTTGGAATACGCTGCGAATTGAAATACAGACCTCCTGACAAGCAATTTACCTTCTGTCAGTCTCCATGTGCTTGCAGCATTACTGGGTACTTGCTGCGATAGCCCACTTAAAGCTGCACATGTGTACAGTTTGGATGAAAGATTAACTACAATTTGAGGCAGGAAGTAACGAATTGTGGAGTGTCATTCATAATGGCCAACGTTGTCATCTGCAGGGTGACACTCAAGCAAGAAGGTGCCTCTGTTGTGACGAGCTGGGAGAATCAGATGCCATTCATTCTAATGAAGATCTGCCTACAATTCTAATAAGCCGTCCGCGAGACAGCTCAGGATTTGAAACATTAATCTGCCTTGTTTGTTGACGTTAACATAATGACTAGAATGCCATTATGCAAGGAATTCTTTTGAAAGCTATTAAAAAGGGACAATCTTAATACAGAGCATTACAGCTTAGAACAAAGGATGCGCTCAGAGTTAATTTCCACATTCACTCTTGTCATATTCTACAGTAGACTCATTCTCCCCCCCCCCTTTCTAACTCATATGTATGACAATGAAGTTTTTGATGCCCCCTGGATCTACAGACATAACTTGGGGGTGATCAGTAATGCTGCCAGGGACTTTGGGGTGGACGTCCCAGGCCCCACTAAGTAGAATGAATGGGAGGGCCCCCAAACATAGATGGGCCATTCCATGACTAGGAGAGGCACTAACTGGGAAGTCCATTTGGGGGGCAATGCTAGGAAGGTCTTCAAATCTGGAGCTGATACTGACTGGCAGGACAAAGCTGTGGACACTGGGGAAAAGGACTGGAGGATTCAGTTTGCAAACCTACCTAATTCATAATTTTTAAAACAAAATACATACCGAAACACACCGAAAAGTTGCAATTCTCCAAATTGTGCAGCCCAGTTCTCCAATCATGTAATGACTACAAAAATGCACATACTGGTATTAAGTGTGCAGATAATTGCAAATATCAGTGAGAATAACAATTCACAAGCATTATATTCGGCATTATATTATATGGCATACAAAAATGTGTACATTTGGGGGTGGGGGAGAATCACCAGTCACCCACAGCCTGAGCAGCCACCATGTAGGGCTCTGTACCACTGCATACTCTGAATGCATGTAGAGCAATTCCTGCTGGGAGCAATGGGACTTGACATCCAATCACTCTCGGGGGAAATTGTACAGGTGGGAAATAGCTGCTCCCAGTGCTTCTGACTTTGTCTTCCAACTGAGGATTGGTGGAGAAATTCAACTCAGTTCACATTTAAAGGCAGACCTTCCAAATTCACATTTTCTGAAACAACACACAGGCATACCTCGAAATCCACACTTCTCTGAATTTTGAAGTGCAGTTCTTCACCCAAGTGATGTGAACAAAAAATGCATTACTAAAGTGTGCATTAAAATGCACATATCAGTGGAAATAACATACACAGATGCATTATAAGGGGGAAATGCTTTGCAAATATGTGTACATCCAACAAAAATTTACAAAAAGGTTCATTAATAGAAAATTACACTCAAATGCTGCCAACTTTTCATGAAGATTAAAAAATAATAATTCACAAATTGTTGAAGAAATGTGAAGAATTGAAGATTGGAAAAATGAGAAATTGAGAGAACCAAATCTGACCAATCTGTCCATCCCTACCTCCAACTCAGGGAGAGTGACAAGTATAGTGACCCAGAGGAGTGAAGCTTAGCCCTGCTTGCATGTAGCATTTACACATGAGCAACATGCCTGAATGCACTCTGAAATGAGAAGCTGATCTGCTTTGGCATGCTAGAATGAAAAGCTGACCACAATGGCTTGCTAACATTATGTTAGGCATTTTGCTTTGGACAGTTAAAAGAAAGAGCCACAGCTATGCTTAGCTCAAATCAAATAACATGTAGTTAATAGGAAAATGATTGGCTTTCAAAATCAAGCACAAGACTTGCTTTGAAACTGTTATCATGATCCCAAGTGCTTGGTCACTAGGGAGATGCCAAGACTGATTTTTCAATCGAAATCAAATTTCATATGAGCCATTATCAAACAAAATGGATAAGAATCCTTGTACAAATTCTTATTTAAGGAGTACTAAAAAGAGAATATTAAAGACTTTGCTCTTTATTCCTCCTTGTGCTAGAGGATTTATAAGTATATATAAAAACTGATTTGTCATCCTGTCTAAATTGTGGCCAGGCCTAGAATAAGAGAATGAAAAGAGCCTGCTGGATGAAGCCAATGGTCCCTCTTAATCCAGCTGTTCTCACAGTGGCCATCCAGATGCTGGTTGAAAATCCATAAGCAGAATACAAATCTGTTCTGTTGTGAAATATCTCCAAATAAATGGTTGTTATTTGCATTTATATTCCACACTTCAACTAAAATGTTTTCCGAATGGTATATGACAATATATATATATCTCTCTCTCTCTCAATACAAAATCCATAGAACAAAAATGTAAACCAGATATCAGAAAGCAGAAACAATAATATAACAAGAATCAGAAATGAAAAATTTGGAGCCTGTCCAAATTTTCTCAGCCAATACATAATACAATATGGAGCTAACTCAAGATCACTGAGTGTTTGGGTATCAACTACAATGACTCCCATCAATCCCAACTACCACGGCCAGTGTTCAGGGCAGATAGAAGTTGTAGACCCAAACAACTGGAGGGCATCAGGTTGGGGAGGGTTGTTCTGCCCTTGAGGTCAGACCTTTAGATCCCCTTGAAGGCTTTTCAGAAGCCATTCCATAGGTTATGGATGGGAAATTTGTGGCCCTGTAGATGAAGTCCAACAACATCTGGAGAACAGATTTCTTGGACCATAGCCAGTGTGTTTAGGGAGACTTGGAAAAGGCAGGAATGGAGAGGAGTGCTTCCACACTGGAGATTCTTTTAGGCAGTCTTTAAATTTCATTGTATAATAACATCCACATCTCCAAGAGTTGCACCTGGACTGCAACCCCTTGCCATTTCCTCTGAAAGTGTTTAAGCACCCCTAGCACAAGCCTTTCTTTTTGCTATCCATTTGGTTTGACTCTCCTGAAACCTCTCTCTCTGAGCCAGATATAGAGTGCCTTGAAGTTCTCGCTGGCAGCTGCAGTGGGGAAGTTATTTCTGGTTCAATCAGTAGCGACTTTGCAACATATTTCTAACTCGAAACATGCTTGCTCCCAAGGGCAGCATACCTCAGAGAGCAGCTGTTTCCCGCTCAGTCTCTGCACCAGCTGTGCACTTCCAGAGCTGCAGAGCACCAGGCATATAGAGGACATTTACATGGTGTCTGCCTGAGAGGGTGGCAAAGGCTACACACTTGAATGATTGATCTGGTCTTATAGCCTTTCTCCTGTGGCTGGAGGACCAAGAGTGCCTGTTCTTTTGCGCATTGCAGAACATATATTGCGGTCCCATGCAACAAAGTTGTGTTCTTTGATATTTAAATTCATATCCCTCCATGGGGATGGAAGTGAGCAGTTGCATTGTATCTCATTGAGTCAAAAATAACCTGCATTGTAATGCTCATAATTTTCTGTTGGCCAACCTTCTCTAGAGATCTAAAGTTGATTTCTGTTTTGGATTTGTATTAATTTTATGTCTCTGCTGCTGTTGTTTTAAACTGTTTTTATATTATTATCGTTTTGTGTAATTGTGTTTTTATAGACACTTATTTTAACAGTTTTATATATGTTATCAGATTTTAAATCACTTTGAGATAAGAACATAATAAGAGCCAGCTGGATCAGGCCAGTGATCCATTGTCACACCCTGTCCCAAATAAGGAGGACACACGTCTAATAGTTAGCACTTTCTTGGCAAGAGAAACATGTATAGTACTAGGGTGCTCCAAAGACACATGCTCACACAACACTAGCCTCTAGGCCACTATGCACAGGTCTGGGCCCTATGGTGCAGTTGTAGCAAACGTGGGGCCCCTCCCCTCCTCTGGCTTATATACCCTCCTCTGAGAGGTTGCGTGCCTGCAGCCTAATACTTCTCCTGCATGGAAGCTGTCACTGTTACTACCTTTTCAAGCCCTTCCTGATTCTAGGAGACAGAGGAGTGGGGGAGGGTGGGGAATCTACTCGCCCAACTCTCACCTGACCCATCCCTTCTTCCTTCACCACATCCTGTGTAACTTCCTCCACCTCAGACTGCTCTGGCTTTCCCTCCTCCCTAGCTCTTGCCTTGTGGGTGGCGTGACACTGCATAAATCACTGGTCCCCTCTCCTGGACCTCCCTACCTTTTAAAGTTGTATGTAGTCCCTGCTCTTGCCAGACAGCCTTTGGTTTTGGACGGATTATGTGACAATATTCACATGAGTATTCACAAGTGTAACTTGGACCACATTCAGATTTCTTATGGTGTGAACCTCAGCCTGAGGTTAATTCTTATGGCCTGTTGAATGTGTAACCGACATAGGAGAGTTATGTGTGAGTCAGATCTTAGTCATAGCCAATACAACATTGCAGGAGGGGCGCAATAATGATTTCAATCATCTACGACTTGGGGTGTTTGAGGTTCATGGAGATCTTTTATTCAATAAGACTCCAGCACATTGATACATTTCTTGAACCCTCATTCCAAATAGTCAAAATACCTCAAGAACAAAAAGTATCTGTGGTCCAGCAAATTAGTTTAACAGCTAGCAATGAACATTAAAACATTTTATGTGTAATGTGTACACGTTAACAAGGATGTCTCCATCATGTCCCTCTGACATCTGAATGACATTTGACTGGGATGCTAAAGAGGTTCTCCTTGTCTGTTGCTCCTAGGCTTTGGAATTCTTTCCCTTGGGAGTCTTCTCTTGCTCCTTCTCTCTTAGCCTTCCACTGCGGTGTAAAATACCTTTTTGTTCCATCAGGCATTTGATTTTACCAGGCTGAAAATTCTTGGCTGTATCCAACTAAGTTTGACTCAGAGAAGGCCCACTGAAATTAAAATGAAGTTAGGCATGTCCATTTCAGTGGGTCTCCTTTGAGTAGGACTAGCATTGAAGACAGCCCTTTGCACACACACACACACACACACAGAGAGAGAGAGAGAGAGAGAGAGAGCATCTTAAAAAGCAGATACACCACCTTGCTGACAAAGGTCCATGTAGTTAAAGCTGTGGTTTTCCCAGTAGTGATGTATGGAAGTGAGAGCTGGACCATAAAGAAGGCTGATCGCTGAAGAATTGATGCTTTTGGATTATGGTGCTGGAGGAGACTCTTGAGAGTCCCATGGACTGCAAGAAGATCAAACCTCTCCATTCTGAAGGAAATCAGCCCTGAGTGCTCACTGGAAGGACAGATCCTGAAGGACAGATCCAATACTTTGGCCACCTCATGAGAAGAGAAGACTCCCTGGAATAGACCCTGATGTTGGGAAAGACTGAGGGCACAAGGAGAAGGGTACAACAGAGGATAAGATGGTTGGACAGTGTTCTTGAAGCTACTAACATAAGTTTGACCAAACTGTGGGAGGCAGTGGAATACAGGAGTGCCTGGTGTGCCCTGTCCATGGGGTAACGAAGAGTCAGACACGACTAAACAACAACAAATTACAGAAGCTTATCAGTGTGTCCACCACACCTCTTACTACCCCCAATACACACTTGGGTCTGGCTATTCCGCAGTCCTAACACACCAGTTCTAATTAGATTCTAACATTTATTAAACCCAAGGATTTAGCACCCACAGATCTATAACAATATGCTACACCTACACATTTGTATCTCTATGTCTGTTTCTAATGCTAGTGCCATTCATATAAAATGCACAAAGAGAAGAAATGTCAGATGCATTTGAGGGCCCTGCTGCCTCGGATAGAAATTTGGTAACTGAAATTCTTTTCTGTCCAGAGCATCCGCCTGAGGGGCAAACTTGTGTGCTAAAATAAAAAAATGTGGAATTATGCACCTCCTTTCTGCCCACCATGTGCCTTAAATCCCTTTAGAGAAATGTGGCAGAGCCACATAACACAGATCTTTCCTCATTGTAAAGTCTAGTTTCCCCCCTGAAATTCTTCTCCTCCTCCAATCCTAAAGCACAGTGTGATTGCCACAAAGACATCAAGGGTTTTAAAAATAAAAACCCAAGAGCTAAGCTTTTACTTTCCATAGCCATTGGGGGAAATGGCCAAGCTAAGGAAAAACCTAGACTCAAACAGGCATTGCCTAACATCAAAAACCTGCTTGTCTGCCCACTGACAGAAATCTTCTTGACATGGGTAAGAAATGGACTATACTGTAGCTGCTCCCAGCTGAAAAACAGGTCAAAGAATAAAGCACCAAAGGCATGAATGCCTCAACTTCAACAAATGAATATTGCTGGTGGTTTTCCTGAATATGTCTCCCTACTGTCAATTGCAATATGTCGGTCAGAGAAGCAATGATATTAAAATGTGGGGTACTGTTCTGTGGTCACTGCTAATAATAGCGTTCATTATAATAGCAATCTACACTATAGAAAAGGAAGCTAAGCATGCCTTTGAGAAGCGTTCATTGAAATTACACATATCTCAGATATTTTGGGCTGTTGCTTGTTCTAACACCAAATGGATGCCTATTGTGGAAGATACACAATAGTTAGCTTGATTTTTTCAGTATGGCATGGTAGTGCCAGAGCTGGCTCAATACATTTTTTTTTCCTGCCAGAAGCAAAGGGCAAGTTGGTGTCTCCCTCAATTTCATATAGAAAAGCCAGCCAGCCAGCCAGCCTGGCCACTAAATGTTATTCCAGCACTGTTAATGATACAGAGTCTACTGCACCCAAGAGTAGCTAGCTTATTGTGCACAGTGTATGTTGTGTGATATGCACAGCTCTGTCTACTCTGCCACCTGAGGGGGCCGACATACTCTGGCTAATGGTAGGGCTGACCCAGTCAGTTCCCCTCCCCTTGTCCCACCAATCTTTTTTTGCAGCTTTTGCAGATTTCTGTAGCATTTCCCCGACATATTTAACCAGGGATATGTCAGCTGCATTGTACTGGCCCAATGTTTGGCAATGCCCCACACTTCCTACCACTATTGTTGTTCTAGATAGCAGGTAAAATGCATAGTGATAAATGGAAATTTATGAGAAGGGAAGTAGAAAAACATCCTTTATGGTTCTGTTCACTGAGATCCAATCCATTCATGCAATGGGGATTCTCCTCCTTCTCCTCTCCTGCAGTGGGGAAGAGAACAGATTTTTGGGGATGGGGTATGCAAGGTACTAGAGAAGGGAGAAGGGACACTGCAAGCCCCATGGTGCAATCAGAATTTCATTGTGCAAGTGGGTAGGCATCAATGAGTATTTCCCACTGCTTTTAACTTATAACTCCTACATGTCATATTCATATGATGGCATAATATCTGAAATTTACTTTTCATTCATCTGAGAAAGGAGAGACTTGATTTGTCTATTTGCTTATAAGAGTAGCAAAAATATTTAGCCAGCTATCTTGTGAGATTCCCCCCACCCCCGCAAGAACCTGAATTAAGCATTGCTATAAGAAGAGGAAAGTTTATGAAACCTCTTAAAATATTTATGAAACGCTGACAATGAGGTATTAATTGGCAAACAGCTTAATTAAAATGCTTTCTCAAATAATTAGAAGCAAATACTTTCCTATCGGTTATGCATGCCATTTGCCTGGCTCTCTGTTTGTTACAGCCTGCCTGTCAGTCAAACTTTGCTTCAGGTAATATTTTGGCTCTGTGGGGAGACTCTTCAAAAATTACATCTGAATTTTAAAATATTTTGATTATCATTTTTCACCTAACAAATCCTCCTTTTCGCTTCATCGTCTCTATGACCTGAGCAAAGCAGCATCCTGAGAACGTAGGGCCTGAAGATGAAATTCTGCATCAAGGCATTACTGAGTTTCCAAAAACACTCTCCAGAGAACAAACTGAATCAATCTAGAATCAACAAACAGAGCAGTTAATTAATGAGAACACCATAAGGGAGCTTTTTTAAACAATGTTGACTCCTGCTGCCTCAGGACCAATAGCACCAGAAGTTATTGCGGGTTTGAAAGAAGTCACTCTTTGGGTTCCCCCAAGGCACCTCTTGCTTACATTAGCTATTTACTACAACTTTTTCTTTTATTTGCACCGACGGGAAACCATCCTTATTTGCTAAATTACTTTTTAAGTGATGCTTCTTCATGCCAGTAGCCTGAGGTGTATCAGTGAGAAAGAAGCAACAGAGTAAATAATAACAGAAACAAGTTGAATAATATTATAGGGGAAAGCTGAGGGGAGCCACTGAGCCACCTTCATTCTACAGGTGGACAAGGTGGCGTTCGGAGATGTCTGTATGAAAAGGGGATTGTAGTTGTCCCCCAAAGAGTTGTGAAAATAAAGAGCAGGGCACAGGGATAATCTTCCTAGTGAGCTTTTTAAAAAGTATGAGAGCTATTAAAATTAATGCTCAGGAATTATTCATTAAGTATAGCACTCGAGATGAGATTATTGTGTTTTAGTGAGCTTGCCACCCACTGGGGTCTTTTAGCGTAACTTAGAGGACACAAAATAAAAAAGGACAAAATATGAAATTCCCACCCTGCTTATACATTATTCATAAATGGATAATGAAAAAACAACAAGGACAAGAGTGCAGATGCAAAAGATATGACATGAAATTGCAACAGATTTGAGTTGTAGCTTCATACATGGACATGTTACAGAACTTATATTCTTGAGTCGGTATAGCAAAAGATGGTCTCTCTTAAATAAGTTTGAAGACTAAGGTAGTTTCTCATAGCATATTTAGCAATGGAAGGAGCGAGGGAAGGTTAGCAATGTTGATGCTTAAAGAAAACTCACAATTCTTTTCTGTTGTATCAATAACCCTTGATTAGAGGATGCTATATATCTTGTATGTCCAATGCATCAATTGAATCCCCACTCAGCCCTAGTCCAACACTCTAACCATTACGCCACACTAGCTCTTGGTGATATGATATCCACCTGTCTCCCAGGAACCTTACATTAGCTGTATTTATGTAAATTTATGAATCAGACCAAAATGAAAGAATGACTTTTCAGTCACAATGGAAGAATCATAGAACATAGAATCATAGAATCATAGAGTTGGAAGAGACCACAAGGGCCATCGAGTCCAACCCCTGCCAAGCGGGAAACACCATCAGAGCACTCCTGACATATGGTTGTTAAGCCTCTGCTTAAAGACCTCCAAAGTAGGAGACTCCACCACACTCCTTGGCAGCAAATTCCACTGTTGAACAGCTCTTACTGTCAGGAAGTTCTTCCTAATGTTTAGGTGGAATCTTCTTTCTTGTAGTTTGGATCCATTGCTCCGTGTCCGCTTCTCTGGAGCAGCAGAAAACAACTTTTCTCCCTCCTCTATATGACATCCTTTTATATATTTGAACATGGCTATCATATCACCCCTTAACCTCCTCTTCTCCAGGCTAAACATGCCCAGCTCCCTTAGCCGGGGTCAAGGGGTGTTAGGTGTATAGTAATACATACATTCCACTACTGTTTCTCACTATTGGGTTTTCTCCCCTCCCTCCCTAAGAGAAGCTCCCCATCTCTTAGCCTAACCAACCTCACAGGTTGTTGTGAGGATGAAATGGGGAGGAGTGGAACCATGCACACCATGTACACCAACTTGAGATCCTTGGAAGATAAAGGTGGTATATAAATGTAAACAACAACAACAACAACAACAAATATTATGTCATTGTTTCCAGGCATGTGACAGAAGCATAATAAATGTGCCAAACCATTCTTGAGATATTCTGTATTCTCCCAAAGATCCGCCTCCCCCACCCCTCCAAAAAAATATTGCAAAATATTGCCTGGCAGGGGGGAATTACTTAGGTGTTCCGCAACAACTTGAGCATCTGTCATGTTGGGTGGTGATTTCAGACAAAGAATGAAAGCTCAAAGAGATGGTTTGCTTCACTCTCATGAGGCACCACATCTGTTACCGATAGGGCTAATGCCATCTGAATCCAATAAGTTAAACGCAGTCATTTAATTCTATTATGTTTGTGTCTGGTTTTGTCAATGTTGTATAATCCTTAAGCACTTTTGCAGCTCAGTCACCATGACAGTGTGACCTCAGCAATGGACATCTGCTTGAAGGAAAAGACCTTGTGTCATCAAAGCTCAAGCACAGAGTTTGAGAAAGGCCAGTTCAGTACTGCCACAGTCAGTGAGTGGCTACTGCTGCATTTTCTCCTTAGTCTTCCCCTCTGAAAAGAGTTCTGTAACTTGCATCAGGTCTTCCTACCACAGTTTGCCCATTTTCCAGCTGACAGGTGGAGGCTGGCACCTAGAGGTTCCTATTCCACCATTATGGTGAAATTAGCATGCTAGCCTATAGCTCCAAAAGCTTCACGCAAAGTTGGAGGCTTCTTTTTGGCTGCTTGTAAAAAGCATTGCATTGGGAAATTGACTAGCTAGTCCCATCCAGGTGATTTGGGCTTCCAATCCTACACACAGTTAGACTGCTTCAATCTCACTGAAGTCAGTGGGATTAAAATAGCCTCTGTAGAGACCTGCCAATTTATTTAAAAAAGGAAGGCAACTTCTTGCAAGAAAGAGTTGTAGTTATCTGGGGAAAGGTAATTATAATGTGACAATTTCCTGTAGCCATTAAGATATGGAAACATTGTAGCCTGAAAAAAACACAAGTGCATTTCATGAAATTTATAGTTTCCTAAATATTCTGATATACAGCTATGTATAGAATATTCACACAGGGTATGTTTTGAATAATATAGCTGACTTCCACTTAATTATATTCTGATTAACTGTATAATCCACTTAGGTGTATGGACAGTAGTGGAGTCTTGGCTTGATGAGAAAAGGTTTAATAACTGCGAGCTAAGATTAAATCTTGACATTATCGTTATTTCAGATAAGTGAGTGGCAATTTCTGAACTGGGCCTTTTCACCTACTAAAGGTTAATTTCCTGCTGGTGCGATAGCTTGTTTTAGTAATACATGGCTTCAGGAAGCTAATTAGGATAATAGGGGTGACTCTTAATACAATTGTCATGTACTGAAGAAACATTTATTAGGGTGTTGCATGTTATGGGAGCACTGAATATGGTCACTGGTATTGGTGATTGACTTGTTCAAGATATTAATGATAAGTCAGTCAAGAGCTCTTCTTATATTTCACCGCTTAGAGAAAATGAAAGGTCCTGATATGATTAATAGGAAAAGGAGAAAAGGAAAGCTGGGGAAGTGGCCAAAAAGGGGAGCAACATGAGATTTGTGTAATGACATGAGGTTTGCTCCTTTGTAGTGGCAGCCTCCCTGTGGAACGCCCTCCCACCAGATGTCAGAGAGAACAACAACTACCAGACTTTTAGAAGACATCTGAAGGCAGCCCTGTTTAGGGAAGCTTTTAATGTTTGAAGGACTATTGTATTTTAATATTCTTTTGGAAGCCGCCCAGAGTGGCTGGGGAAACCCAGCCAGATGGGCGGGGTATAAATAATAAATTATTATTATTATTATTATTATTATTATTATTATTATTATTATTATTATTATTTATTATTTGCCTTTTCTTCTCCTGAAGATATATCGCAAGACAGAGAAGTTTTAGAATAAGAGTTATACTTGTCCTAGATGGGCTACCTTCCCAGGTTGACAAGCTCCATCTGCCCCTCACTTCCCCCTACAACACATGCAGAGGCTGCCTTTTCGGCCATTGGACCCACTATTGGTCTTGTCCGCCCAATGCATCAGAGCCTGTCGTCGCATGCAGGGCAAATTCATAGAAATGCATACATTGATTTAAAATCAAAAGCAAGCTACATGTGTGAAATTGAGATGTATGAAATTGGCACATGTCAGAAATAGACTTATGTGTCCATCCCTAATTTTCAGTGCTTATATTATAAAGTGCTTATATTATAAAGTAGAAGAGAAGAATAAATTACTATTTGTATTAGTATTGTGTGTGAAAACCCAGGGCACGATGAGGGCTGTGGGTTTCTTTATCTTCTTGCATGTATATAAGCTACAAAAGAATTGTTTAATAATAAAAATAAAAATAAAAATAAATTTTATTTATACCCTGCCCTCCCCAGCCAAGACCGGGCTCAGGGCGGCTAACACCAGGTATAAAACAATTTATTAAAATACAACTTAAAAACAAGATTAAAATACAACATTAAAATGCAGCCTCATTTCAGTAGAAACTCAAATCAAAAACTTTTGGGGGATGAAAACGTCAAATCTTCACCAAGGCCAACATATAAATGTTCCAACAGACAGAACTAATGCATAGGTGGGCTTTCAAAAAAATAACAAATAGAAATTATTTCTGTTTCAGATGACAAAGGTAAATTTTACTTTGTGGGCACAGGTATCTAATAGCATGTAGCATTCAGAAAGTGGCAGCCAGAACAATCAGCAGACTCTAACTCCTCGGTGCAAAGGTGTGGATCTGCACAGCTTTTATTCATGGCAGCTGTCTACCTTTGTTTGTATATACACATCTGCATTGCTCTTGATGACTATAATGGTGGTATTCATACCGGTAAAAGCATATGTTGTCGATGCCATCCTTACAAGTTAGGGGAATTGTAGTGAGTAATGCAAGTAACTATAGCTAGTGTGAAATTCAGGTCATACCTGACATCAGAAAAGATAAAGGAGGCAACTCATGGGAAACAGCATATCCCTACAGCAAAGAGAGAGAGAGGCTAGAACAAGTTTCAGCAAGGAGTTATGTTGTCACAGTTTCATGGTAGACATTCTTCCAGTTATAAACAAAGGAAGAGCCATGTCATGTTCTGTGGTTGTCAAACCAAAGGCTGTCTGCAAAGAAGAAAAGGTGACAGTGAATGTGACTGCAGTTACAGGGTTTGTGCATGGGGGATCAGTCTTCTATGGTCACATCTGCAGCATCCTAAGGAAGCACCTGGAAAGCTGATGAGATCTGAAAGTTTGCTTTGTTAGAGTAAGTCCTCAGAGTCCAGATACAATGACCCTGTATTGTTGCTCTTCCCACTCAATAGCACCAGGAAATACTAAGAGCAATCCCTCAGTGTGCTGGTGACATACTGTACATCCAGATGAATTTGCTTTGGAACCCAAAGGCACAGAGTAATCTCAGCAGTAGAATTTTAACTGGTTTTTTTAAGGGATGTGTTCCTCTCCCTTCAATATTAACAATTCCAAGATGGCTTGCATGAGATCGAACTCAAATCAATTGAGAAACAATTAAAGCAGGTCAAAATTATGTAACAATAGAACAGCAGAGCATAAACAAATTTGCATTTGAATAACTAAGATCTTATTGTTTAGTTATTATTGGAGCAACACGCTTATTGGCAAAAGCTCAACATTCTGATCTTTTCAATGTTTTGTTTAATGTGTTGTTTTGACTTCAGAGAGTTATATGTGATCAAGCAAACCTACTCTGTGCCACACCCAGTGCTTTTTTCCTGGGGGGACGCAGGGGGGGTGCATACCCCTAAACATTTTGTGAATCTAAGTTTGGCCTCATTGAGGGGCAATATTTCAAAGTGAGTAGGAAAATGAGAGTACTCCTAAACTTTTTTTTTTTTTGAAAAAAAGCACTGGCCACACCTGTATTCTTTAATTGTCCTGGTAGAATCTGGTATGCTTTCCCCATATCAAAATATGTTTGTGTGTGTGTGTTTGACCCCAAATCATATAACCACATGTGCAGAGTCCTTCTCAATTGCAGTAGCACACTCTAAAGTATCTCATCACTGAAAAACTATTAGAGGTAACATTTCAGAAGCATATGGGTGTTATATTTTATAAGACTCTGTCTTCAGTTAACAGTTGTATTTAGAATGAAAGAAGACTGGTGAATGCTGTCTACATCAGGGGTAGGTAACCTGTGGTCCTCCATACGTTGCTAGATTCGAGCTCTGAGCTATCCCAGCCAGTATGGGCCATGGACAGGGGTAATTTAGCCCAACAATATCTGAAGAGCAACAGGTTCCCCATTTGTATTAAATTGAATCAGGAATTTAGTCATTATATCTATCTAGAGAGACCCAACTGCAGGCAGTTGTTGTTTGTGTGTTGTGTGCACACAACATTTTATTCTAGAATCAATGGAGGCTGAGTATATGTTTTCCCCCCACATGCTCCACAGTGCCTAAGAAAAGAAAGGAGAGGACAGAAAGAAGACTCTAAAGCTCAGTTTAACGTACTAATTTGTGTAGTTCTCTTGATGAAGGGCCAGCTGTATATATTGGTGATTTGTTCTATTCAACACAGGATGGAAAAAAGAAAGAATAAAATAACTGTATAAATTATTGACAATGTTTTTTCGTGGATGTATCATACCAGTAGATACTCTTATTATAACACCCTTATTGTATTAATAACATGGCGTCTCAAAGCTAATTTTTAACACATGGTGACACAAGGCCTTAAAATATTGATGTGCAATAGCTGAGTTAGTTATTGCAAGAGTAAAATGGGCTCATTTCACTGACCATGTGGTATGGTCCCATCTGTGACAACTGCTCCTTCCCAATCCTCTTGTAGCCATTTCGATGCCTGTGGAGCAGCTGGGGCATTAGTTTTCTATGGAGAAATCACAATTGCTTACCACAGGCCAAGGCCCCGTGCTGTTCTGTGTTTCCCAACTGTGTCTTTTAACCAGCAAACAAAATAGTGATGTGTTGCAGCTCTAGTTTCATTTTTTTAAAAAAAATGCAATTTGGAGACCACTGCCTTATTAAATAAAAATGGGACAATATAATATATATGAGTATGTGGACATTTCTCATATTGTACAACTTCCCATTTAATCAAAAGCTTTAGTATAAAGTTTTCCTAAGCTTCACATAAAGATTAGAGGGAAAGAATTGTTTACTCCCAAGCTCTCTGAGGACACAAAACTGACATGAAGACTACTAGTCAAAGAGATGATATTTTTGTTTTGTTATTTCAGTTGAAAACATACAGTAAAGTTCAATGATTGCAGATTTAGATGTGTGCTATGGTTTTGAGTTATGCTTGCATACATAAACAAATGAATGAATGAATGAAGGTAGCATAGATTCTATACTGAGATACTTACTTACTTACATTTTCTGTTCCACCTTTCTTCCATTATGGAACTCAAGATCAAATACATGTGCTTCCCAGGCAATCATCCTATCCAGACACTGACCAGATTCATATATCAATACTATAAAACATAAAAGGTTTATACATGGGCATAGCCAAGGGGAGGCATGGGGGCCAGCTGCCCCTTAAATCAATAAAAAAGCAATACAAATCTGAGGTTCGGCCCCCCTAACAAAAGCCTGCCCTCCACAAAAATCCTGGCTTCCCCCACGAGTATATATAGAGTACTTTTGCCTTATGGGTCATACTGAGTGTGAGTAGGATGGTATAACACAATGACAAAGATCTCAGGAAGCATAGCCCAAATTTCACCTCAGCCATATTCACTATTAGACTATTATCTCAACCTCCCATCTGCAAAATGATTATAATTATACTTTCCTGCTTGTAAAGACTATGGGGATCATGCAGTCTTTCGTGTTCAGCTGGAGTGTCCTCTTCTCAACTTCACCAACCTGTTTACAGGATACAAAGTCAGGAGGCCATTTGGGCAATTTTGTAGATGGAGTGCAAATAAGGGTGAAGCATGGGACAAACAGGACAGCAGCTATAATTGCTCCCTAAGCAGAGCCAGCCCAGCCATTATTCAAGATGAGCCTCTTATTTCATATGCTGGTTTAGAAGAGGCAATGAATCAGTGCCCACACCAGATGATGATGATTACTATTCTTATTATTGCTATTATTTCTTGAACTGACCCTGTCTCTAAGTTGCTGACAGTCACTGTTTTTGTGCCAACCAGGAGCAGGGTGGGGACAGGAACCATAGCCAGAACTACAAGGTGAGACCGGAAAGTTTGGTGAATGGTCACAGAAATCGGACAGCGAGAAATATTCAAATATACATGCTTTACAAGCAGCGGTGGAGCATATGCCCACCCTTCCCAGGGTGGGCGCGCTCCAGAGGGGGATGTGGTGAGGAGGGTGCCCCCCCAGGCATGGGATAGCCACTCGGGTGCCTGGAGTGGTGCGCGCACCCTGCAGCCAGGGGCAGAGCGAGTCGCCCACGGGGGCGGAGCAAGCCACCCATGGCAGACATTTGGTGCGCCACCTGCCCATGATTCCCAAGCCTCCCCCAAGCTGTCAAAACAAAGGGGGGAATGCCACCGGCAAAGCAGCGCAGCTCCCCCCTTACCACAATGGCTCAGGGTAGGCTTGGGAGTCAGGGATGGGCAGCGCGCTGAATGTCACCCCCCTCAGTGAGGGCACCCAGGGTGGTCTGCCCCCACTGCCCCCCTTCCTACGCCCCTGCTTACAGGCCTTCAAAGTAGGCCCCCTCCAATATGCACCACTGACAATGTTTGTAGAACTGTTGGAAACTTCTGGAGAAGACCTCTTTTTGTACTGCTTTCGGTTCCCTCGTCACAGCAGCTTGGACGTATGAAATGTTGGAAAAGCTGTGCCCTTTCAGTGCAGATTTCAGTTTTGGAAAAAGAAAGAAATCTGGTAGGGCCAGATGGGGAGAATACGAAGGGTGGGACAACTCAGTAACGATTTCACGCAGAATATCCAATTCTTCCGCCATCCTTCGAACAGACAAATGCCGATCCCGCATCAATAACTCATAACTCTGCTGACTTTGCCGCCGTTCTGCTCGTTGACGGTCTGCCAGACGGAGGGTCATCTTCAATGGTTTGTCGCCCTTCAAAGAAATGCTTAAACCACTCATACACTGTCCTTCAAGGTACAGCTTCATCTCTGTACACAATTGTGAGCATTTCATGGCTTTGTGATGCCAATTGTATGTTCGAATATTTCTCGCTGTCTGGTTTCTGTGACCATTCACTGAACTTTCCAGTCACACCTTATAGTTTGCTTCATGACACCCAGTGATGACGCTGTGCCTTAATGAAGCCACATCAGATTGCGGGCAATGCTTTCTGCTGATACTATGTGGCTCTTTGTGGATGGGTGGACAATATCCAACAGCAACAGGGAGCATGACTGCTGCTGCATCTTGTACCACAAAACAAGTGTTTGGAACAGACAAGACTCCCATTCTCCAGAGCCCCACATTTGAGAAAAGCATTCTGTGAAGATTGAGTGCTGCTTTAACCCTCTAAATGGCCCATTATTATCATCATTTTTCCACCAGACCACCTTTTAGGAATTATGGGTTGTTTCTGCAATACAGTGGTACCTCGGGTTACATATGCTTCAGGTTACAGACGCTTCAGGTTACAGACTCCGCTAACCCAGAAATAGTACCTCGGGTTAAGAACTTTGCTTCAGGATGAGAACAGAAATCGTGCTCCAGTGGCGCAGCAGCAGCAGGAGGCCCCATTAATTAAAGTGGTGCTTCAGGTTAAAAACAGGGTAAGAACGGACCTCCGGAATGAATTAAGAACTTAACCCAAGGTACCACTGTATAATAAAATAGCTTGCCTCTCCTTTCATTGCCTGTTCATACTATATTTTATTATATAAGAGAGGGGGAGTTTCTGTTTCTCCATTTTTAGTTCCCTTCTTGTTAATTGGTGGGTGTGGGGTGAATAAGGGATAGGGAGAAAGTGTAAAGTAGATGTGTGTGCTTATTTCTTTTCTGTGGCTCAACAGTCAGAGGGCATGTGATCTCATTTTGATTTTTTTTATATTTTCCACAGCTGAGGGATAATTGCAGTTTGAGCCAAAATATTATTAAATAATAATGAGGCCATTCCCAATAGCTGGAAGACTTACAGGAGGTACTAATGTACTAAGACACTGCCTGCCAGAGTCATAGACTCTAGGGAACAACATGGCAAATGGGTTTTAAGCTTTGCCGGTTTCACAAATCTCACAGATCACTGCTAAAATCCAATCTCACCAGTTCCCTCTACCATACAGGCAGAGGCCGTTCACGGAATAAACCAAGGCTTGATTTATGCAGGACACTGATCAGGCACACACCAAATATGTGTGACATTCCACATGCCTGGCATCTTATTAAAACCACTATAACATGGAGTGCTATCCCGGGATGTTTTAGGTGTCATATTTAAAATTTATTGGGTATATGGGGGCTTAGTTGATTTTATGTACTTTATTTATCACATTTGTACTCCAACCTTCCTCCGAAAGTCTCAGTTTATCCTCAAGACTATGCTACAAGCTAGGTTAGCTAGAGAGACAGTGACAGGCTATGGCATTGACCTTAGTATCTTGGCTGAGTACAGATTCAAAGAGAGGTCTCTTTAGCTGAAGTCCAATACTAGCCAGGTTCGCCACTAATGCTAAATTATGGTTTGTCTAAGTAATGGCTTGTTTAATAAATGACCAGCTCACCGTGAGTTGACTGACGGATGATCAAACAAACCTTAGCCTACTTAGTTTACTGCAATATGCTCTACGTGGGGCTACCTTTGAAGATGACCCGGAAACTACAACTAATCCAGAATGCAGCAACTAGACTGGTGACTGGGAGTGGCCACCAAGACCACATAACAGCGGTCCTGAAAGACCTACACTGGCTCCCAGTATGTTTCTGAGCACAATTCAAAGTGTTGGTGCTGCCCTTTAAAGCCATAAACAGCCTTGCCCCAGTATACCTGAAGGAGAGTCTCCACCCACATCGTTCAGCACAGACACAGAGGTCCAGCTCCGAGGGCCTTATGGTGGTTCTCTCACTGCCAGAAGTGAGGTTACAGGGAATCAGGCAGAGGGCCTTCTCGGTAGTGGCACCTGCCCTGTGGAACGCCCTCTCATCAGATGTCATGGAAATAAACATCTATCTGACTTTTAGAAGACATCTGAAGGCAGCCCTGTTTAGGGAAGTTTTTAATGTTTCATGTTTTATTCTGTTTAATATTCTGTTGGGAGCTGTGAGTAGTGGCTGGGGAAAACCTAGCCAGATGGGTGGGGTATAAATAAATTTGTTGTTGTTGGCCTATTTCGTGAAAGTTTGGCTGGCTTTCCAGATCATCTTGGTGGGGTGGTCAAATGAGCCACGGTAATAGAGCTGGTAGTGGGTTCACGCATAATGCCAAGCTATAATTGAAGCAAACCAAGCTTTCTGCATCTCTCCTTAGTTAAGTCTGTGAATCTTTTATAACTCGGACATCACTGACCACCCATTCATCTGTGTGTGCAAACAAAGTCAATTTAGAAACAAATCACTTATTTTTGACAACTAATTGTGTAGCAAATATGGTTTCAATACTTCCTCTGGAACATCTGCAAATATGAACAATATCCAATAAACTTCCAACTATTTGAGCTGAGGCCCAGTTGGAGGACAATTCTCTCCTGCTTTAAGTTATGCATTTTGCATGGCTCTGCATTGAAATTGCCTCCTGGGCAACATCCATGCATAACTTTCATTGCCTAATTCATGGGGAAAGTGGTGAAATAAACTTTTCTATTTCCTGGTAAAAAAAATAAAAATCAATTACTAAAATGTTCAGCCTTGTTTTGGATATTATCCACTGTAGATTTCAAGTGTAAATTGATTCTATACTTTGTTTGTAATATTGATTGCCTTAGGGCAGATAGCTTGTCTTTTCATTTGTATGCTTCTCTTAAATAAGGGTATAAACATTTTTTCTGGTGAGAGTTGCATTCCTTGGGGAAATCTTTTGGGAAATACATGCTGTCTGTAGGCAGGACCAGAGTCAAATTTGGGTAGCTTGCAGCATTACACGACAGCACATCTTACTTTCTCTTTATCCCTACCACCTGAGCTATGTATGTGTTTCCCCATCCTTTCTCCACCTCTGCATACTGCCCTCCCCACCTTCCTTTGTTCAGTCTATTTCTGTTCACTCCACCTGGGCTCACTTCACCCTATGGATCATTCCCCGGCTTCTCTGTCTCTCTCACACACAAAATGTGGAAGAGGTTATGATTCTTAGAGTGGTGGTCTAGAGATGCAGTCATTGTGTAGCCCAGAGTGGAGAATTTGTGCTGCTGCACCACAATCCTGGGGAGGGGAGCAAAAGAGAGGGCAGGTTGCACAACAGCAGTGACCATAGCATGGGAGCAAGAATGGAAAGACACTGAGAAGGGGAAAGTCGTAGTTTGAAACAAAACAGGAGTAAAACAAGAATGGGATGAACTGAAAGGGAAATGGTGTTTTTAACCAATGGCAGAGGTTAAAGTGAAGTCTTATGGAGTATTTGAGAGCTCTGTATCCTTTAACTTTCTCACATGAGGCAGTTGAGGTATGGAAGTTTAAAACAGCATACCCCCCCCCCCTTTCAGTGTCTTTCATTTCTTGCTGTACTTAGTACTGACAGAAGTTTGAGTAAAGTAGTGGTGGAGAGACAATGGGGAGCTTTTCTCATTCATATATATATATAACACAGATCAGTTTTAACAAGGAGAAATAGCAGTATGGTTATCACACCGATTCCCCCAATGTATTTCACCCCTGGTACCATTAGAAAAACTGAAAAATAAAACAACTCTCAATAATTAATTGAGTGTAAAATATACAAAATAGCAGTTCAATAATACAGCAGCAATTATTACTGTGAAGTCTGAACATCTAACCAACTCCCTCCTCCAAATCCTGGGGTGAAGAGATGTGTATTTAAATGAAGATGAAAAGCAAATAGTGTTGGCACCAGTGGTATCTCAGGAGCGCAGAAATTCCAGAGCTGAGGCTCCATCATGGAAAGTGCCCATGGAAATTAAAAAGACACATCTTGATAGTTTAAAGAAGAATGCCACATACTTCAAGAGGAAACAAAGCGCATAAAAGGCTATCACCAGAAACACTTATGAAAACAAGGACCCCAGGAAGACTGATGATGGCAGATGGGGAAGCAAAGGTAGAATTATGTACAGACAGCATTATAAAAGGGAGAAACCCCTCTGTGTTCTTAAGTACTGTTTTCCATCTATAATCATTATTCAGAATTAAAGGGAAGTCAATGTTCATGTTCATGTTTCCCATGAATTTGCATTTCAGAAAGCTTGTAGGAACATAGACACAATTTTATTTTATATTCTATTTAAAATGTTCTGTTATCTACAAGTAATATTAATGACTAGTAAACCAGTGTTACAACCTTTGTGATCTTTCTGTGGACCAATGGCTAGCTGTAACTTCTACGATGCGTAAGAGGGTTCTGGATTTCCCCCTCTTATTTTAAATCAGTGTATATGTTAATTCCATTACTGCTAATGACAGTAGACTTTGCCCTCCTAGTTCCATGTGGCTGCATTATTTTTACTTTGCTTAGAATATGATTAGGTATAATGAAAATTTGGGATTCAATGAAGACACAGTCACTTAAATGTGAAGATTTAGTGCAGTTTTATAATTTGATTATGCTAAAAAACGTTTCAACTTATAGCGTTTTCAAGCAAGCATAATAGACCTTATTCAATAAGTACACTTAATCAAATGTTGCATGAGAAGATGTATGACACTTCCTTTTAAGGTGAAAAAAGAATATATATTTTACATGGTACTTTTCTTTTGAAATCTGATAAAGTTTTGGAATCCTTTTCATAGAATTCCATGCGTATTGGCCTTCATTGGAACAAAATGTATTAATCCCTGTGTAGCTCATAGCTAAAAGGGACACAGGTGGCACTGTGGGTTAAACCACAGAGTCTAGGACTTGCCGATCAGAAGGTCGGCAGTTCGAATCCCCGTGACGGGGTGAGCTCCTGTTGCTCGGTCCCAGCTTCTGCCAACCTAGCAGTTCAAAAGCACGTCAAAGTGCAAGTAGATAAATAGGTACCGCTCTGGTGGGAAGGTAAACGGTGTTTCCGTGCGCTGCTCTGGTTCGCCAGAAGTGACTTAGTCATGCTGGCCACATGACCCAGAAGCTGTCTGCGGACAAACGCCGGCTCCCTCGGCCAATAAAGCGAGATGAGCGCCGCAACCCCAGAGTCAGTCATGACTGGACCTAATGGTCAGGGGTCCCTTTACCTTTACTAGCTCATAGCTATCAAACCCCAAAGATCTGTACATCTCAAAGAGATATACTAGTCTTGCTAGAATGTTTGTTTTGGAAGGTGGATCTACCATCAAAAAAGAAATCATCATTATCACCACAAGTGGGAAGTGAGCTATGGCTTCCCATCAGCAACTGGCTGGCTCCTGTAAGAACAGAATGTCAGACTAAATAAGATTTTGGTCTCATTCTGAACCACCAAGGCTCTTCTTAAATTCTTATGCAGAAGACATGAGCTATTTATTGCTGACATTCTGCTACAAATGGAGAGAAAAAATAATTTTCCAAATTTATTTTCCAGAAGGTTTAAGTCACTCGCTGGACTGGCTCCAGATTTTCAAACTTACTTTAGTCATAGATTGTGAATTAAACAAAAAAACAAAAAAACACTGATGCATTAGAGAATGTAAGCAGCAGTAGGGAGATCAGGAAATTGAAATGTCATCAGGGAGATTCTCTAAACAAAGCAGCCGGTTATTTAAACTTGGAGTGGGAAGGAAGCGACAAATTATAACAAACAGAATCTTTTTTTACAGGCACCCAACTTTCCCTAGCATGCTAGAAAACATAAATTTCCAACAGCAGGACCATCAGATAATTTCACTTGCATGTGTTGGAAAATTGGTGCTCAGGTTGGGGTGCAACATATTTTCATACGGATGTGTCATGTTACTAAAACAAGCCAAAGCAGGGAGAAAATATCTCTGACTATTTAAACAACCATGTAAATCACCAATGTTGAGGTGAACAAAGTATAAATAACGGCTATACTATATTTTTAACCTATAAACCTGATGGTCCTAATGCCAATGAATGTCTTTTTATTGCAAATGATAAATGGGAAAAAGATGAACGTTAAAAGTAAAAGATATATATATATATATATATATATATATATATATATATATATATATTGCTTTTACTCACACACACACATACACACACACACACACACATCCTAAAATACAAATTTTAAACAATTTATGACTAGGTTCAACTTTTCTCTATCTGGCCCTCAAGACTTTCTCCAAACCTCATCCCCACTTCACACCATCCTCACTCCCAGCCCTGTTTTGCACTCTCATTCAGTGTTTTTTGTTTACCTTCCTGAAGCATGTATTTGAACTTGCCAGGGCAATGAACCTGAACTGAATATTGCCTTTTACTTGCCTGGGTGGAGTATATAGAAGTGTGTGGATATCTGTAGTAGCTCTGCTACAGTACGAAGGAGAGGAAGTGGGAGTAAGTCAGAGTCAGCTCAGCCTTTAGACAGATTGAGCTGGCAGGAGCCCCCACAGTGGCAGCCTGTGGGGGCCCACCTGCTCTGCCGCCTCTGCCACCAGTGCAGAAGTGACACCAGTACTGGCGCTGATTTGGACTGAAATCACATCTGAAATCGCACAAGATCTTGCAGAACATGCAAGATCTCATGCAGTTTTGGGGAGACCTTGCCCAAATTGGGCAAAATCTCACCCTAAATTAGCACCAATACCACTGCTGCCTTGCTGCCAGTGGTGGAGGCAGCAGGGCAGGCAGAGAAACAGTGCCAGCGGCAGCAGGTATGGCAGCAATGGCCATGGCAGGGCAGGGCAAGGCGGCAGCTCCTGTTTTGCCTGAAGCGTTGAAATGGGATGCGCCATTGTTGAGCTTTTTTTGCGGAGGAATGCACAGAGTTGTTGAGCTTTGGGGGGAGGGATTTCCAAGGGTTGTAGAGCTTTTTCTAGGGAGGAATGTTCACCCACATGCATCGCTAAATCTGACCCCCGTATGTCCCCTCGCCGCCAGAAGCAGCAAATTGCCCACCCAATTGCTGCAGTATCGGCCAATCAACACCACCCATTGATGCAGCAACCAATGACATGCACAATAGCCCCTGACAGCACGGCAGCAACCAATATAAATGCACTACCCATGTATAAGACGACCCCAACATTTTAGCATGATTTCTAAGGGGGGGGAATAGTCTTATACATGTAAAAGTATGGTAAATTTTGTTATTAGGTTGTATTTTAATATGCTGCCTGAGCTTTGCATTTGTATATAACCCTTTGTGAGCCACTTTGGGATCTTTGGCCAAAAGGAAGCATAGAAATAAATTGTAACATGACATTTTTCCTGGGTGCTATGGAGGAAAAGCTATACTAACACTCACTCTCTCTCTCTCTCTCTCTCTCTCTATATATATATATATATATATTGTGTGTGCAATCTCTTTTTTTGCTGGAATGCCTTCTCTCCCCCCTCCCTATCCCAACAACAGAGAGGATTTATGGGTGCTAAATGTCATTGAAAAACATTGCAAAAAACAAACCCAAGCTGCTCTGCAGCTTAGCATACATGGCTACAGCAAACCCCATCCTAGCGAGTTGGAAGCGTATCACTCTGAGCATCTGCACCACTCCTCCTTGGAGAGCGCATACTAATCATCTCTCTTCATGGTCAGTAACCACATAAGGACAGCACCAGACGATGCCAGTGGTTTTGGTCCTGTAGCATTTATGTGCTTCCCTGAAAAAGAGAGGCATGCCAGAGAATATTCGTCAGCCTTGTCTGTTGGTCTCCTCTCTTGATTGAGGCAGATGTTTATTTTCCATCTGCACTATATGTCAGTGCAACTGCAGCCTTCATCTGGCAAAGGGGGCCTCTAATAATATGAGGCCATTGCATGAAACTGCCGGAGAGATGGCTCTGGTGAATAAAAATCAGGTTAGAGCGGGAAACGTTTATTCTTCATTTTGAGAAGCCCTTTTAACAAATGAAAATTTGCCTCCTTCTCCTTTTGCCAAGCATAGGACCATGTTTATTTCCAGCTATATGGGTCACGGAGGATTCCCAGCTGTTAGATAGAGTCAGTTGTGCATTGCTGCACTCAACAACATCTGTTTCACAAAAACAGTATCCAGCTTTTAGCGCTCAAATGGAGGTTATACCATATGCCAGCAGACCACTTAGTTTTTACCTTGGGAACCAACTTTACACTAGTCAAGGTAACAGACGAAGTACTGAGTATTTAAATGGTAGCGGCCTTTGGTTGCATCTTCATTCGCTCCAACTATATATAGTAAAATTAGTTCCAAGCATACACCACAAGCTGTTCCTCTCTTCAATTATTCATTGGGAGAAAGTTTGTTTGCAAAAGCGTTCAAATGTTCATCGAGATCGACTCTGATATTGAAAGTGGCACCGTAAGATGCTTTGGCAAACACAGAATCATGTTAAAATGTCAACTGATATCAGCAATCAACAAAGACAGATCGGGCTGAAAAGCCTTTTGCAAGCAAACAGCGTTTTAAAAGTTACAACAATGTGGATGCCTTTGGAGCCTTAAAGAACATTTTCCGTGTCTTTCTTGCATTTTCTCCTATGTCTATTTGTTGTTTTCCGTAATGATCCGCATTTTACTTAGAGATGGATTAGCTCCTTCATTGGATGTTAATCAAAGAGAGGGAACCCACCAAATAATTTAACGGGAATATCTATTTCATTTTCATCACCCTGATTGCTCTACTTGAGAACAATGCAAGCCATATCTTACAACAATACAAGATATTATTCAGCAATAAACCACCCACCCACACCTCTGTACAGGAGTCTATTATGGCACCAGTGAAATACCTACAGCATGGTCAGTGTAGAAAAGGTTCTGCAATGGGTGCCCCTTGACTCTAACGAAAGGGCTTATAAGCAAATCTCTCTACTACTTGCATTGTCATTTTGTGCCATAGATGTGACTGCTAAATTCTACTTCTGGGCTGGCAGAAGGAGAATATCTGCTGTCACTGCCTCTGCTCTTCAGTCCCAAGCAGAAGCTTCAGCCACCCCCAAATAAGGTAGATGGGGGAGAAGTACAGGTGATCTATGGAGAGTCTCTGTGCTGAAGGATGGAATAATGGGAGGGAAACCCCCCCCCCACTGCTTTAAAGCCATGTGGAGTGAAAAGCCCACCTGCATCATACACCCTAGACCTTCTACCTTCACTGCAGAACACAGTACAAGGAGAGGTTGAAGTGACCCTAAATTGGCCAAGTTTGTTTCCCCATGATTGGTCACCTCTCCTCAAGAGATCTTCTCATCCCCTCTCCTTTTGGAGAGTCCCCTTTAGGTAAGGGTGATCATGTTGGAGCAAATGCATCCATACTAAGGGTGAAACCACCATTCCCAAGAGAGGATTCATGGTTGGGCAGGGCATGCTTGCCAGCATTTCACAGGTAGAAATAGGGCTGCACTTGTAATGTATATTTGGTCATACCAATTCTCAGAGCAGTAACAAGCCCAACTGCACAATGCTCATGACGCATCCCATATCAGAAAGAAGAACCACCCCTATCTTAATAATGATCAAGTTTGGGAACCCACTTGCATGATGAGGCAACCAGGTTTGACTCCATAAACATGGTGTCCTCCAGATGTTATTAGACTACAACTCCCATCCTCCCTGAATATTAGTAACATTGGCTGGGGCTGGTGGGCTGATGGGCGTTGTAGTCCAGCAACATCTGGTGGGCACCACATTGGCCAACCCCTGCTATGAACTGGTTCAACATTTTCCATGTCAATGCCTTTCAGCTGCCTTCTGGACAGCTTGACTTCTGCTTTGCTCTTGGCCAGCCCCCTGACTTTCTGACACTGCTGGGCAACATCTACCTGTCAGTTATTCACAAAACCTTTCTGGACTTGACCACTTCCCTACCAGAAGACCAAAAAAGGAGCAGCATAAGCCTAGGTCTTCCTAGTTCATATCCTTATGAGCATTATAGCCACCATGGATCTCAAATCTCCGCAGTAATCAAGCAACTGCAGACATCCTTGTTCAAACTTTTCAATTACTAATAGCCAGGGAATAGACTTCACGCTTTTTGCACTATTCTTGAATTTATGCACTAAATAATGGTAACTGGCCTCAGTCATTTTATTTTTATAATGATTTTTTGATGCCATTCTTCTTTTTTTTAAAAAAAATTCCACTGCAATCTTGTATACACACAAACACACACATCTCCAAGCTGCCTTTCCAGGTGGGTTTTCCCAAGCTCTCACAGCTCTCATTTGAATCAGGTTTTTACAGTTACATCTGTGCAAACACGGAAAACGAATGCAACATAATGGCACTGAGATGGAGGAAGTTAAGCATACCTCTCCACCTGCCAAAACCCAGATGTGGGGAATAATATGGCACAGAATCCTCAAATACAAAGCATGCAACAGTAAGTTTTCTCCAGAAAGCTTCCAAAAGAGGCTCTTTGCAGTTCTGTTCAAGTTCCTGGGCATTTGTTTGTGCTTTTATGTTGTTGCTGCAAGCAGTTGGTAGAAACACATCCATGAAATGTTTTTGTCATTTGCTTAAGTTTTTCATTCTGTATAAGTAAATTCTAATGCTATCCATTAAACCAAACTACAGACTATTTAACATTATCCATTTCATGCAAAATTAGAAAAAAAACTATTATTGGGAACTTACATTAGTGCTAGTTTATTTGTATTTGCAAAGCTCTTGTTAAGTTTATTTTTTAAACAAGCAATGTAGGGTTATTATCGTCATTCCATCCTTCTTGCAAGTCTGGTATGATGTAACTCCACCAGCTTATGCTTCTCCCAACCCCCTGAGACAGGTTAGGCAGAGCTGGGGAGAGGGAGAGAGAGACTGGTCCAAAGTCACCCAATAAATGTCCTGGCCAACAGTGGCGTAGCGTGGGTTCTCAGCACCCGGGGCAAGGCAAGTAATTTGCGCCCCCTAACCCGTGGATTTTAGCACTCAAGTCTCTTCCGCGCCCCCCCCAGATGTTGCGCCAAGTGCGGCAGGCCCCCCTGCACCCCCCACGCTACGCCACTGCTCCCACCACAAGTCTTCAGGACAGCCATCCGAAGCCTGGCGGCAGGAGGAGGTCTCTCCGCCCCACCGCCAGGCTTCGGAGCAGCCTTCCGAAGCCTGGCGGCGGGAGGAGGTCTTTCCGCCCCACCGCCAGCCTTCGGAGGAGGTCCGAGGACAGTGGGGTTCCTGCTTCCTCGAGGAGGGCCGGCCAAACGCGCACCCCCAAATGTTGCGCCCGGTGTGGCCGGCACCCCTGGCACCCCCCACGCTACACCACTGCTGGCCAAGTAGGCATTTGAATTGGGTCTTCCTTGGTCATGGCACTTCCAGACTGTCACTATTTTAGGTGGGATTCAACAACATGCTAGCAGGCTGCACAATTAAAGCTGATTTGGAGTGCTTGCAAAACAAACCCACTTCACAAAAAGATCAGGCTTTTGCAAAAAGGAAAGCTAATACATTGTTACAACAGTTGACACACATCCTGTGCTCTCCTTTTGAAGACAGCTTTCATGTGGGTGATGCCCCAAGCCTTGGAACTGGGCAAACAGAAAGGGCACTTTTTTGTAGACATTGGGCATGCAAGGAATGTTCACACCAGTGCTGTTACCTCTGCATCTTATAGATGGAGGCCGAGTTGAAAGGAGTGGCTTGTTGTCATATGTATCCCCTTGTACTTTCCTGGAAGGGGATGGCTTTACACTGACATGGGAAGGCATGCAAGTCATCTCCACTGGCAGTAACATAGCACTCAGGTTCTGAATGACACGGAAGTGGACTGTTCCTCTGACAACCTGCTTGGAACTTCCCTGGATCCAGATCTCCACCTCCTAATCCATTGGGAACCTCCCTAGGATCAGACTTCCTGGTGTCCAGAATTCCCATACCCTAACCTGCTAGGACCTTCCCCCAGGCTGGACTCCTCCAATTCCCTGATCTACAGCTCATCCTCATCATCTGACTGCCCTCTCCACAATGTCTCCATGGGGCTCATGACATGTGCATGTCAGCTCCAGAAGATGTCAGGCTAAGCGGATTAAAAATGCAGATCTTTTTTAAACATTAATGTGAAATCTGTATCTTCAATGTTTTAATTGCTTTGACTCTCTGAAGATTATGTAACTATGGTCTCCATCTAAGTAATATATTAGGCATATATTTTTAAACAGTCAACAACGGAAGTAACTATCACCATAGTGTTCAACTATAATTCTTGATTCTCTCTGCAGTGTCTCTGCTGTCGGCCATAGTCCTTCTAGATAATTTGCTTCAAAGGTCTTGTTACCTAAGATTTGCAGGTCCTCTTAGTTAAGGGTAACATCCCACCTACAAAGCTTTGGGGAAAGGAAAGATAAAGTAATAGTATTTGGAGTTTATCAGTACCAGTCACAATGTTGTGTCAACTTTGGCAATAGCAGCATAAGCAAATAATATCACGTCATAATAGTAATAGTAGTAGCAATAGTAGCAGTACAATTAAAAACAAGTTGTAAGGCACCAGTGCTCTCCAGCTAGGAACTCTAGCAGTAGGGCCCAAGACTTTCTATGCCACCAGAGCAACTTGCTTAAGAAAGGATCCACTAGATCATTGTTCTTCAAGCTTGTGTCCTCCAATGTTTTTGGACTAGAACTCCCATCATTCCTAGCTAGCTTAGCCAATGGTCAGGGATGATCCAACTCAAGGCAAAGGAACACTGCACTAGATTGCTCTCTGCTGTTCAGCAGTGCCACTGCTGCATAATTCCAGAGGGTGGTAGGGAAGCTCCCAACTGAGGAAGGGGCAGGTAACACAATGAATCAACAGGGTTCCATTGTGTCCTGTACAGGGGCTGACTTTGGACTGGCCCCTCCATCTGAGTAACCTGTTACTGAGAAACAGACTAAGCTGCTTACTTATTTAACTTTTTCATTCCAGAGCACCAGGCCTAGCACAACTTAAGTGTACTAAAAACATAAGTGTGTTCATACAGTGGTGCCTCGCAAGACGAAATTAATTCGTTCTGCGAGTTTTTTTGTCTTGCGAATTTTTCGTCTTGCGAAGCACCTCTTCAAGCAATGCACCCTGGATATTAACGGTTTTAAGAAAAAGGAAACAAACTTGCAAGACGTTTTCGTCTTGCGAAGCAAGCCCATAGGGAAATTCATCTTGCGAAGCAACTCAAAAAACGAAAAACTCTTTCGTCTTGCGAGTTTTTCGTCTTGCGAGGCATTTGTCTTGCGAGGTACCACTGTAAATACTTCCCAAGGCTTCTTCAGAAAGTGCAAGCTCAGTTCCTTGACCAGTTCAAAAGGTAGCTTGACATTTTGAAGGCAGGCCCACATTTTCCTGTTGGTCAAACAACTAGTAACAGCCAGAGAAAAAGACAACAATGGCGAAGAAGCAGGAGTGGCTCAAGACATTTTGTTGCCTTAGGCGAAGGGTAAGATGGTGCCTTCCTAATATTTCATTTATAGAATACTAAGTGGGTTGGCAGCTGAATCTTATTCCAGTACTGACAAAGGGATTATTTCATTCACAGCATCTAAGAGCAATAGGTTAGGTATAGGAGTAGTTCAGTACAAGGTAGACCGCATGGTACACAGAGCTCTGTCCTTCCACAAAAAGGATATGGTCAGAGAGCTCAGGAGGAACAACTGTGGAGCTCTTAGTGCTGAACCTCAGCATCTACCACCTGAGGCAGTTGCCTTACTATGCCTCAAGGTAGGGCCAGCCCAGAAGAGGAGGACAATATGATGTTGTTGATGACACTTGGGATTTGTTTTCCATTTCAAGAGACTTCTTATTGACAGATCTCCCTTGGTGTTGCAGCATATCATAAATCCACATCCACAGACTTTGAAAAAGGCAGAAACAGCCACATGCCTTTCCACGAGCTTTGAAGATGTGTGGCTTAATTCCTCTTTGAGTGCTGGAGCAATGAGTGAGCTGCATGCCCTCGAGGCAGAGAGCCATGAGCATGTGCTCAGTTGGCACTTTGGAGAGTTCTAGGAGACAGCAGCTTTGCTATAGGCTACAAGCACATCCCATGCTATAGCCCACAGTGTTTTTAACACTTTTGCACACTCTGTGAACTGTGATTAATTAAAAGTTAGCTTTGGCTCCTTCAAAGGAAAACCCTTTCTTGCAAGTTGATCTTGTTTGTAAGACCTTCATATACATACACAAGCATATCCATTTCCATTTAAATGAATAATCAGCACCGTGCCAAAGACAAGGTTTGGTGATGGATTTTTTAAAAAAACACACCTTTAAAACCTATTAAAATGGATGAAGAGTAGTAGTAGTAGTAGTAGTTTGGATTTGATATCCCACTTTATCACTACCCTAAGGAGTCTCAAAGCAGCTAACAACCTCCTTCCCCTTTCTCCCCCACAACAAATCCTCTCTGAGGTGAGTGAGGCTGAGAGACTTCAGAGAAGTGTGACTAGCCCAAGGTCACCCAGCAGCTGCATGTGGAGGAGCGGAGATGCAAACCCGGTTCACCAGATTATGAGTCCACCGCTCTTAACCACTACACCACACATCTCTTGGTCAACTTACCCTAGGCTTCCAAAAACTGATGTAAGCAGTTAGGCCTTACAAAGGGTGGTATCCAACTAATGTGTTCCATCAGTACTAATATTTCTAGTTGTGCAGTGGAACTCCCCACTCCTCTCTCTCTGTGTGCTCCCCAAATCTGCTTTGGAATGCTGGGAGGAGATACTTGAACAGATTTAGGGGGTGCATGGGGTTCAGCAGTGCTACTATTGCATAATTCAAGAGGGTGGTACTGCCAGCGGTGTAGCTAGCCACTTGGGTGCCTGGTGCGGGGGCATGTCCTGCAGCTGGGGACAGGGCAATCTGCCCGTAGGGGCAGGATGAGCTGCCCATGAGGGCGGGGCAATCCACCCATGGGGGGGGAGCCTCTACGACACTTGGAGCCTCTCCGCCGCCTCCCCCTCAGCTGTAGGGCGGTTGAGGGAGAAGCAGTAGGCAGACGCAAGTCCCACACTGCCATTTCAGGCAGCGCGGAACCTGCAGGTGCCTAAGCCACCACATCCTAAAAAGTTTCATGAGCCCAATTTTTTATTTTTTTAAAAAAAACTCATTTTGTCACCCCCCTCAGTGATGACACCTGGGGCGGACTGCACGCCCAGCACCCCCTTCCTCCATCACTGGGTACTGCAGCTACCAACTGAGCAGGGGGGAGGTGACGCAATGAGTCAACTGCACATTTATAGTCCCACTCCATTGTTTCAAGGCTTGTGCTGGCTTTCCCGTGTTCTAGTGTACCTTCTGCTGTGGGAAGCCTTTTCTACTTGTGGAGCTTCCCTGCACCATGAAGAACCCTGGAAGATCATGTGGGGAGCCTCCATGAATAGAAAAAAACTGAAAAACTCACACTAGAACATGAAGAAGCCAACACAAGCTACATGATTATGAGAGCTCAAGACATGGCCCCATCTCTTGCGAGGACACAATTAGTGCCAGCACCTTCTGTCAAGAGTATGGGTGTAATTTTTGATGCCTCCCTTTCTATGGAGGTGCATGTTACAGCTACAACAAAGGCGGCATTTTTCAATCTCCACAGTGTTAAACAGTTGGTCCCTTACCTCTCTTGCCATGATCTTGCCACTGTGACCCATGCAACGGTCACCTCCAGGCTTCATTATTGTAATTCACTCTATGTGGGGCTGCCCTTAAAGCTGTATTTTAATTGATTGCTTGATTTTATATTTATATGTTATATATCTGATGTTAGCTGCTCTGAGCCCGGTTTTGGCCAGGGAGGGTGGGGTATAAATAATAATAATAATAATAATAATAATAATAATAATAATAATAATAATTATTATTATTATTATTATTATTTTCCTACACATGTAGCCCCTCCATGGCTGTGATGCCTGAAGAAGCCTAGAAAGATTGAAGGATGTGGGCAGAATGACACCTGTGTGTCCTCAATAAATAAATAATATGATAGATATTTGATAACCCTTCCTCAGCCTGGCCTTCTGCAGATGTTGAACTACATCTCCCATCATCCCTGACCATAGACCATTCTAACTTGGGCTGATGATAGTTGGAATCCAACACCATCTGAAGAGCACCAAGTTGAGGAGAGCTGCCTTTTATCCTTATCATGAGCTGAATTATCTGAGAGCCGCCCCATAAATACCCACAAGACTGTGTAGTCACATCATCCAGGTCTCATTGTCAACGGTATCAAAGGTTAAAAAGCAATCTAACAGGGCTGGTATGCTGCAATTGCTTCTATATACCTTTAATTTGCTCTAAAACTCTTATCAACCAAGGCTATAACTTCAGCCAGACCCAGGTGAAAAGTCACAGTGGCAGGAGTTCAGCAGGCTATTTTCCTGGTGTGCTTGGAGCCAAGTGGTAAACAACTGCTCAGCAACCCTTACCCCACAAATGAAAGGCTGGAGACAAACTGGCAAAGACAATGTAACAAGTAACAGGAAAATCTGTACCCAAATCTTTTTTGTTTTGTTTTGTTAAAATAAATCAAACAGGCACCGCTTTGAAGCCAAGCAGTCTCCAATCTCCCTGAACTGAATGTTAAATGCCAAGGGTTACAAAGGCCCCAGCATTACTTGACTGACTTCTGCTAGACAGACCCAGGCTGGGCCCAGCTCAAACAGAGTGATTCTCATGTCTCAAACACATCCTCCATATTGGCAGGAGAGATCAAATAAAACAAAACAATAAATGAGGCAAGACTGAGCTTCTGAAACATGAGTGGCTCTTCTAGATGTTGCTGAACTACAGCTTCCATAATTTTTGACCAGTCGGTTGGGGCTGGTGACTCCGACAACATCTGGTAGAACACAAATTTCCGAGCCCTGCTCTAAAACCTAATATTCTTGCCATCTCCATACCAAGCTGACCCTGGGCCTGGGTGACTGGTGTGTCCCAAACTTTGGACTCTCACACACTCAGCCAAGTCCTTGGAATTCTTGTAAGAAGAGCAACTGAGGGTGTTCCTAAGACTAAGGGGGAAACTTTGAAATTCCCTTGTCATGTTTGTTCTTGGATGCTGCATGTTGCTTAAGTAATCTTGTTATATTTGTAATATTGATTTTTTTTATGTTATTGTAATTTTCTTTGCTATGTTATTATGCTACGTTACTATGCTATTGATTTGCTTTCTTATTATGAAATTGTTATTGTAGTATTTGTTTGACATACATCTTTGTTTCTTTGTTGTAAGTCACTTTAAGCACATATATTTTTGGTGGAAAAAAGGCATTATAAATAAAATGAATGAATGATTGAGGTAGCTATCAACATACCTACTCATGGTTCTACCTACCCACTTCAAACCAGGTCCAGCAAAGGAAGGTTGTCTACAGTCTTGTCTACAAATAGGTAGCAGACTTAGTGCCACAGACATAACAGAGTTGAATTGAAGGCTGAGACACTTAGAATGTATTGGGATGTTCATACACACCTGAAGAGGTGATGTGCATTTGATAGCAAGAGGTATTGACACTGTTACTATTACAGAGAGACAGGTGTTGTAAATAAAAATATGCCTTTTCCCTTATGGGGTATCCAAGAGCCCATATAGAGTCCTTACATAGGTTCCCTATTGGTAGGAGAAAATAACAGAGGCCAACCAGAGAATATTGAGAAGCAAAGCAGCTAGTAAGCCTGATCTTTATCGATCTGTTGCAACAGGGTGCTCCCCTCACATGCAGGACAGGAAGAGGACCCCCCAAAATTGCTGTGCAAGGGCATAAAGACTTTTGAAATTCCCATCCTCTAGCTCAAGACCACCCCCAGAAACATTATGCATACATCACAGAAATTTAAATGTTGTTTTTCTCCTGTCACAGTTTATCTCCTGTCTGGCAAGTTACTTGATTGGATTGCCTGGGGAGCCTGGCCATTCTTTTGTAGTGGTAAAATACTTATTTCCTGGGCCAGGTCACAGGCTCACACCTTATTCAAACAGACATATCCTTGAGACAGGATTTGTGAGGAAAGAGACAATGGGGAGGCTTTTCCTATCACACAGGCAGCACTACCACACCGGTGAACAACAGGTTATGTGTCAGTGAAGAATGCATGTGAGAGCAATCTGTGAATTCAGAATGACTATGGAGAAGATAAAATAAACAAAAATCTATAAAATGGTAAGGTCTCCAATTGTGCACACATATAGGCTTTCTATCCAGGCTTCTTACTTTCCACTTAGAATTGTCATTAACCTATTTAATACCAGCGAAGGGGAAGCTCTAGAATAAGCAGTGCTATTTCTCTAGAAAAAGAGGTGCCAGAACTCACGATGAATACCTGCGTCATTCTATAAGAAAGGCAATGGCACCCACCTGAGAGGTGCTGGAACTGAGTTCCTGTGAATTCCCCCTGAAAAAAGCACTGAGAATAAGCATGTGATATTCTAGCTCAATACACACAGGTGGTGACAATAATATTAGAATTATAGTGGGAGGGGTAAACTGGAAACCTGCAGCTAACTGAACAGTAGTTATTGGATTACTGAAAAGGCAAGGCATTATGAAAGGTGCTGTTTCCTGTCTACCTTATACACGGTTCATTCTTTGTAGATCTCAAGTTTGCTTAAAATGAAATAGGTTTCCTAATCTGCAATTGCCCACAAAGTGGCTTCCTCGGAGCATCCTGCCCCCTGTTGTTTTCCAACTCAGTGTTTGGCTGGTTAGAACTTTCTTTCTCTTCCCCCTCAAGGCAAAAAGCTATTGCTGATGAAGTGATTTCATTTAGCTCAAAATGATCCCTGTTAGTTACATGAAAGATGGAACACTTATTCTCTTACGCTGGTATGCAGAGTCTCCTAAGTACAAAATACACATCAAGGGCCAATTACACATGAAAAACCGCTGATGGTATGAGAGCTGGTTAATATTTCTGAATTATTAAGTCTGACAGCATAATCATGCCTTTTTGTTGTTTAGGCTGTTGATACCAGATGTTGAATGCACAGCAGAATGTAACAGCATAATAGAAGACATTTTAAGGTAGCACCGTTCTGCAGAATGGAACAGAAACTGCTTTGGGTAACTCCAAATGTAGAAAAGCAGATGCTGGATTCTAATAAAGGGGCAGCTTTGTGTAGCAAAATGCTTGTGGTCTTTCCGGATACGTATGGCTGCATTGATATTTCGGCACGGATACATCCAGGCCACCAATTTATTCCTACTGAGTGGTGGCTTCTGTACTTGCTGAATTCTGGGGTGCAAGATTAAAGAAGGCTCTTAGAAAAGATTCACCATAGGATTAGCTTCAGTTTTAGCAGGTTTTCAGGAAATTAGAGTTCACAACTTAGCTTAAGTTTGGTGATAATTCATGTGATTAATCTCTGGTCAGCCCACTACTCCTATAGTTTGATGTTAAATTAGATATGCCATAAATTGTGTGAATGAAATTAATGTGCATGTTTTCATATTGATTAATTTGCATATAGTCTGTCATTCACAAATTTATCAACTGGCAATTTTATCAACTGAGGAACTATTATGCAAATTTCATCCACTTTTGGCCAAAGGAAGAAAGGTGATAGCTGCTTTCTGAATTTCTCAATGTGTGTGGCAACCCAAGAAGGCTTGGATGAACCCTGAGTCAAATCAGGAAGCCTGTGGACTGTTTTAAAAAACCACTGAATTGCAGTGTGTACTGAATTCTGTGACCAGTGCACACCCCTAATGCAAACATATGTACTCACGAAATCTGGTTGCTTGCATAGTTTCATTCTATTTGTATAAGCAGCTCCTTTGGATCATGTTTCACATGTATGCTGCAAAGGTACATCTGGTAGAAATTCCTGCAGACTAATAAAAATCTGCCAATATGATTTAATATTTGTTCGTTAAATGTGTTTATTGTTTTATGAAAGGAGAACATCAAGGGGAGAAATGAATATCAAGAGCCATTTGCATGTGAAATATTACTGATGATTATGAGAGCTGATTAATATTTCTGAATTATTAAGTCTGACAATATAATCATGCAGTTTCCCTTGTTTCTTCTGTTGGCACCAGATGTTTAATGCAGGGTAAAATGAGACTGTAATATACTCTGTAATTAATGGCTGGAAAGCACAAAAGTATATACTCCAAATTTATATGACTATGAAGATGTTTTTGTTCCATTAGTATGAATAAACAGATGTTCTTTTGAAGAATGTTCACTTGACATGTCTCAAAATCCCCCTGGGAAGTGTGGATTTTAGGGGATTTTCCATGACAAAAGAGCTAAGTTTGTTTTTTACGGAAAATAAGCCGTGGCTTTGTGGTTAGTCAGCAGTCTTCCTTTAGCACTGGAAAAAGACACGAAAGAGTAACAGCAAGTTTAATATGAATATGGGTGGATGTGGAAGTGTGTAAAATTCTCAGATTCCATTGATTTGGAGCAGAGTAATAATTTCAATATAGAATGCAGTGTATTTAAACACAGACACAGACACACACTTAAATTTAAATTCTTAAAATATGTTTAGTCTCTCTGCTTAAAAGCAGTTAGTACAGACAACCACTTTGCATATGATAGCTCCCAATTCAGTTGTATTAATTTCATTGTGATATGGGACTGAATACAGAAGCCCCCTAGCCTGGTGTCTCTTGATGGTGCAAAATGGTGTAGGGGTAGCCTTGTCCTACCACTGCTCCATAGGGTTCCTCTACATGAGGGGAAAATCCTAATTGGGTCAGGATTTGTCCTATGTACATACATGAGTACATCATGTTGATCCCTTTGACATGGCTTGCAAATGTGCAGCCATGAGTATTGCTGATCCATGCCATTATCGGGATGGGACAGGGCTAGCTATGCATGCATGCTTGCAGCACATGAGTGGGTTCATGTGAATGCCCCTCATTTGCCTGCCACAGATAGAATATAAGCCTCATGTCAAGATTGCACAACACCTTTCACAGCAGTTATTGTGGTGAAGTGAAATTGACATATTTCACCCCAATCATCTTGAGGCACAACATGTTGAATAAACAGTGAACGTAAGAGTCTGTCTGCCACTTCCTTCCTTTAACAACACTGACTCACTAACTCCTTCTACATTTAAATAGCTTCCCCTATCCTTTATTGCACAATCTGCTAATTTGGGGAGGGGGGAGAACAGCTGTTTGGTAGACAGCTGTTTCGTTTAACAAACAACTGAGAAAACTGCTCTCTTGGATGCAGTAAACAAACAGGAAAATTTTTGATTTAAAATTGTTGGGACTCGTGCAATTGCACTGCTGTGTGGGCTGTGATGAGGCATGGGAGCACATGAATGCGCACTCCACTCCTGTTGTGTCTTAAAAGCATCTTTCTCAGCAATACATTTCACCCCCTTTTTTGGCAAGCACTTTAACTCACTGAGTTTATAAATTAATCCTGGGGTTTGAGTGGCTTCTAATGGGGAATACAGGGTTTCTTCTATCCATCGCAAACCTGTACAAAAACTCTCATGCTCATGAAACAGAAAAACCCTGGCTTAGCAGTCCACTTAAGGTAAAACACTAATTGTTAGCAATCACTTGCATCACTGAGATGGAGAAGTGAGCCTATTCTTGTGAAGCAGGGTAAAATTACTTGGTGAAACCATTCATCCCAAAATTCTGCAGCCTGCTTTTTTCAGGATTAGATGGGTAGCACATGTCCAAGATGTGAGCAATTCAGCAGTCCTGGTTCTACTATTTTGGGGACAACATGGAGACAAGAGATCCAATGAAGGCAGCACATAGCAGCCACTATTAATCAAACTCTTCTTGGCCAGGAGCACCCTTAGCTAGATCACTGTGTAGTAAAGAAGATCTAGGCTGTCATGGATTAGAGGATGGTGGCTGCAGATCAAGAATGAAACTCCTCTTGAGACATTTGAATGCTATTGCCAGTCAGATAATAGATAATATTGAGTTAAATGGGCCAGTGGTCTGACTCGTATAGCAGGTCTTTCTATCTTATATTGTAAAAAACCAGAGCTCTCCATGTTTCTTTGTGCTATAGCAATTTGGAAGCCATTTTCTTCTGCAATTTATGGACCAGGGGCAATCTGGTTTGGTTTTTCAGTCTGATTTGTAGAAAATCTCCCCCTTCCAGTTCTTATCAATTTTCATGGCTGTTGAGCTATCCAATCTTTAATAACAAATCAGAAAGATGTCTGAAATATCATTAGACTATGCCACCATATGGCTGAGATTAAAAATGAATACAACTACAGCACATCTGTCAAAAGCAACTTACTATTTAATGAGAAATCAGAACTCAGAGATAAAAAGTCTTTGTTTCCCTAGTTGCAATACAGATTTATTTCTCTTGGCCATCTGGTCAACTGGGGTATTGTTTTGATTCAGACATGTGACTGCAGGGGTGTCACAGCAATTATGCTGGGATGCAATGAATATCCTAAGTTTTGCAGGTTACAGTATATACTGACTACATATGTGTACGTTTCAGGGTAGGTTTGGTTGCTACTGTTCAGGTGATGAATTATACAGAACTGGAAATAAAGATTCCTGAAGAGATAGTATCTTTGTTATTTCTTAGGTTTTGCATTGTACATTTAATAGTGCTCACTTTGTGGCGATCAGAGCATGTATTCAAGAAACTCTTGCCAATCTGTAAGCTGCTTAATGCAGTTTAAAGGTAAAGGTAAAGGTACCCCATCCCGTACGGGCCAGTCGTGTCCGACTCTGGGGTTGCGCGCCCATCTCGCTTAAGAGGCCGGGGGCCAGCGCTGTCCGGAGACACTTCCGGGTCACGTGGCCAGCGTGACAAAGCTGCTCTGGCGAGCCAGCACCAGAGCAGCACACGGAAATGCCGTTTACCTTCCCGCTATAAAGCGGTCCCTATTTATCTACTTGCACCCGAGGGTGCTTTCGAACTGCTAGGTGGGCAGGAGCTGGGACCGAACGACGGGAGCTCAACCCGCCGTGGGGATTCGAACCGCCGACCATACAATCGGCAAGTCCTAGGCACTGAGGTTTTACCCACAGCGCCACCCATGGCTTGACAGTGTATATACTGCAGGTGTACATCAGCTCTGTGTGGCAAATTGAGGGGATTTGGTGGTCTTCCCTACCTTTCTGAATCAAAGAGAGATGTCAATTCCCCCCTCAAGTGAGAGCAGCATCCTCTGGAGGGGGTTGTTGTGCCTCTAAATTTATGGTGCTTTTTAGATTGCCTGTTACTGTGAATGGGGAACATAGAGATTCACATTTCAAAGGATACCTGTGCTTCGCTTTGTGCATTGTTTGGTTAGATGCAAATTAGGTGAATTCATATTAAAATGTTAACCAATGGGAAATTGCCCCCCATTCCTAGCCAGGATCCACACCAGCCATTTGAGAGGACTGATTTGTCCATCAGTTTAAAAGCAAATGTGCCCACTTAAGTGGTTTGTGATCACAGCCCATATGCTCTAAAATAATGCAACTGCTTTGCCTTTGGAGGGCTATAAATACATAAAAAGCTGTCTTCAGAACTTCCCCTAACCTCAGTTGTACTTTTCAAGGATGCATTGTGTGATCTAACTGATAACAAGCCAGTTTTTGTTTACCTGCCCCCCCCAAAGATAAGCTGCTCTAGGGTTTGTGTCAAGATAACTTACCTTGCTTAACTAGCTATGCCCTGAGATACTGAAAGAACCAAAAGGTTTAGTAAGAGATGCAGTTTTTTAAAGTCTGCTTAAAGTCAGGCATTTGCGTCTGTTCCATTGTGAGCACACCCTTTGTGACAGGTTTTGCTTACCTCCATAAGCTTTAGGTCAATATGGCTGACCTTGCCAACGAGACGAGTGCAGAAGCAGATTCTGATTTCAATTACATCCAAACCAATTCAACTTGAGCCAAAGTAGGGTCCAAGAGCCTCTTCCATCATCGTTTAGCCAATCAGCAGAAGGCACCTACGATGGAAGAACAGGTTGGTATACCATCTGCAAATGGGGTTTTATTTTCTGAGGGAATATTCACTCTGACTGCTAGGTAAATCTACTCAATTTAGCTTGTGTTGGTTTTTTGTTTCGGTTTGTTTGTTTTTGCCTACTACAACACCTAAGATTGATCTCCCATTTTGTTAATATAAAAATGCTGTTCACAAAGCAGCAACTAATCATCACAATCAAAGTGAAAGTCATTAAGAAAATAGCAGCCAAAAATCAACTGAGTACCGTTTAAGTTCTTAACACATTCTCCACACACACACCCGACTCATAATCCTTCACTCTTTTCAGCTCATTAAAATACACATACACATAATTCCCTGTGGCAGCAGCTTCCTTCTGAAGGTTCTTAGCTCTGGAGGGTGGGACAAGGCAGGTGGAAAAAGCCATTACCTGCTGGCCAGGACAGAGTCTTTCTCTCTTCACAGTTCTTCCTCTCTTTGGAATGATTCTTATGGTGGCATCTGTGTGGGAAATTTCTTGACTCAGCTGATTAATTGTGTGGGTTTTTCTGACATGCAGGAGTCAGGTAGAATCTAATATCCAGACATGATCCCCCAAACCTAAGTGATAATAGAGCAAAGCATAGCCATAACTGTGCCTTGTTTGGAGTATGCGCTAAGCAGTTTTGAAACATACATGGGAGCAGTTATGTCCTGCTGTGGTTGGAGCCATCCAGATGATGGAGGATTGGTGGGCTTAGGCACCAGTGGCAATAACAGCAGTTAAAGCAGTTGTTCTATGGGTTAGTCACAAATCTTCATGAAAGGAAAGTATCCTACTACCTGCAGTACAGATGGGGAACCTGTGGCCTAATTTCATGCATCTGAACACTGGGCCCATTCTTGTTCTTTGGAACACTACTCTGGGAACCAATTCCGCTTCCATGCTTGCTCTGTCTATCTGTCTATCTGTCTGTCTCTCGCTCTGGGGCCACATGAAAGCAATTGACTTTTCATGTGGGTCAGTGGACCTTCATAGAAAATGTCCTCCCCCACTCCTACCCTTCCTTATAGTTCATGTGGGAGACATTTCCATTTGAGTTGGAGAAGGAGGATACATGTCTATGTGGAGAGAAAAACTTTCTGAGAAAGGTGAGGAGGAAGAGGGAGGAAGCAGCAGAGAAAAAAAGGTGAATGATGGAAAAGGGGATGTGGAAAACCAATTTGAAGAAGCAAATTCACACTATCCCTTTTCTGACTATTGGCACATGAACCTATCAACACAACTCAAAAAAATCTTTGAAAAGGAAGCCAAACTGCAAGATGATGAGATTCAATCTAGGCACATGCTGTAGTGTTGACAGAACCAGCTCACCTCACTTTCATGCGCTGAAAAAGCCACTACATACTAATTTCACCATGTACAAAGATGACCATATGGATTGGCTCTAAGTTACCCATTTTGAAAACTGGAGAAATTTATACTGAAGAAACAAACTAAGGTGAGAGAGCATGCATCACATGCAAATAAGAAAGAACAGAATGTTGCATTGAGTATGAGTTATATATGCATATGGCTAGCAAGGGCATCTGGTGTCTTTTCCTTTTCTATCATATTGAGAAGAGGAACACAAGGTGGAATTTACCCAGGCATAAACAAATCTTTTAGCTGTAGGGGGAACAGAAGAGTGCAGTTTTGATGAGATACTGGAAGAAGAACCCACATTGGCTTTGCTGCAGATGCAATGAAAGTTACAGGAGTCAGCAAGCACATGCAGCCTCAAGAGGACATGTGCTAGAGATGACCTTAACACTAAAAGAAAAAATTCCCAAAGAAAGACAATAGGCCTGATTTTCCCTGTTCCATGCAAGTATATGAGATAGCAGTTGGGGACTGAGTGAAAGAGCCAGAAGGATAGCCTAGGATAAAGCAAGATGAAAGCCACAGTGTGGTTGCAGAGGTAATTAATTATTAATTATTATTATTATTATTATTATTATTATTATTATTATTATTATTATTATTATACTGGACTCTGTATTTTTCTCTCCCCCCCCCACACAGAGAGAGGGAGAGAGAGAGAGAACTGGTGCTGCCACCTCTTACAGCAACAATATTCTGCTTTTCAGTAGCATGTATAGAAGTCCTCATGTGCAGCATTATATGTGTACCCAGTGCTTTTTTCTGGGGGGACACAGGAGTATGCATACCCCTAAACATTTTGTGAATCTAAGTCTGGCCTCATTGAGGGACAGTGTTTCAATATGAGTATGAAAATGAAAGTACCCCTAAACATTTTTATAAGAAAAAAAAGCACTGTGTGTACCCCATAGCTGATGGGGGTGCCTTTATTTCCACTTTCAAAATAGGAAAGATAGAGACTGAAAGTATCCATCTTCCAGCATGTAAACTGGTAAATTACTCTTATGCTGCAGTGCTGAGGTGATTGCCACAATCACCTGAGGATAAATCCCACTGCACTCAATGAGACTTATTTCTGAGTGACTATGTCTTGTATTGCACTGTTTAAAAGCTCAAACTACTGAATCTTTGCAAAGGCAAGTGTTAACAATAGAGGACATAAAAAATGTAGCTGCGATGTGACTTTCATATCACTTTGGCTCTTGTTCTTTCTCATTTGCCATAGCGCCTGTGAGAATAAGGGAATGGGGCAAATTCAAAGGTTGATGATAAGCAGAGAGGCCAGTCCTTGAGGTTCTTCATTAGCAAAGAATGCATCACATTTCCAGACAGTGCTTTTGCTGAACATGCTATGCCATCTGCTCTGGAGGCTTTTGGTTTCATTTCAGACACAACTGGCTCCAGCCCATTTTCAGCAGTTGATGAAAAAAAAAAAAAAGTTTCTCAAAATGAATGAGCATCCCAAAACACAAATCACTTTTTTTTAAATTTTTTTGCAGATTTTATGGTAAAGTTTCAAAACAGTGCAGAGGGAGAGACCGTATGTGTGTAGCCCTAAAGGGCTTACAGATTCCTATTGTAACTCATTGATTCCTGCAGTGCATAGTTTCATCTGAAAGTTTCAAAACAGCATTGATCATTTTATAGTGTGCACTACCTTTCTTTTTTTTAAAAAAAAGTGTTGAATGCTACAACAACTGCTGGCCTAAAAGCACTTCGGCTGACAGAATCCTACTGATACTTATGAGGTTCCAGCAGAACAAGTAGCTCTAGGAGAATAGCCAAAAGGCACATGGTGGGGTTTTTTTTTGGGGGGGGGGGAGAGAATGTAATTCAAAATCTCAGACAATTTATGTGCTACCATTAAAAATAGGCATGAAACTTCAGCAACTGGCGAGGCTGAAATGAAGGCTGGCAGAAGCTCATAATGCATATAGATCTGCTTACACTTGGCCAAGCACAGCACTCATAAGAGCCAAAGTTGCTGTGCTGGGGGCATCCATATTTGTTTAATTGCATGTAACGTATAGGATGGGAATGAGGAGTGGGGCTTTAACATCAAGAGAAGTGAACAGGTGAGGGGACGGTGACCTTAAAGTCAACCTTATGTTCCTATACTCCTTTGTCTTGAGAACTTTTCAAATCTGTCCTCCTTCCTAGTGCTAGAACTGGTCTCGAAGCAAAGTGCACAAATAAAAGTGTGTGTGAGAGAGAGTGTGTGTGTGTGTGTTCAGACTGGTTTCATAATTAAAAGGTCAATATAAATTTAAATGCAAAAGTGGAACAAAAGTAGCAGAATGAAAATGTTACACAAAAATGCCAGGCGTGGGACTGGGACTTAAATTAAAAACAAATAAACAGATGAAGTGTAACTTTGTACAAACAGATAAAGTGTAGCAACTGCTCACTGAAGGATGAGTTATGTTTTCATTGATAATTGCAGTTTGGATTTGTTTGACTGTTATTTTTATTCTAAAATAAAATAGCAGAAAAATGTAATGCGAGCAGGCCACACAATGTGCTGCAATGCTTGGGGAGGGGAGGGGAAAGTCTCCTTCATCTGGCACTGGAATGACCACACAATTGGTGCCAGGGAAGACTCCATTTGGTGAAAATTCCTCACCCACATCGTATATTCAAAGCCCCCTTATGCCACTCTAAGGTTGTGGCTTCCCCAAAAGCATGCTGGGAACTGTAGTTCTTAATAAACTATAATTCCCAGGATAATATGAAGTCATGGCTTTTAACTTCTTCCCTATATTCCAGCCTTCCTCTCAGTGGATCCCAGGACAGCAATTATCCTTAAAAAAACATTATAGAAACAGTTTAATGTTTAATCATCTCAGTCAATGAATTCAGTGTTGCTGGAACAAAATCTTTCAGCCATCAAATGCCTTGTTAAACAGGAATGTTTTTTAAATTCTTCCTGAAAGTCAAGAATGAGGGAGACAGAAATACCTCACCAGGGAAGCAGGCCATTGCAGGAGGAGAGAATCATCCCTGTCACCTCAGGAGCCAACTCCTAGGGGCCAAGAGGGCTGCCCCCCCCCCCAAGGTTGATGGACATTGCCATTCAAATGGTGCATGTGCAGCATGTCATGTGAACGATTATGTGGGATGGGACTTACCTCCCCCACAATATTTCATTCAAGTTAACACCTCTGCCTGTCACAGGTCAACACCAAACAGGGAGCCCCTAGCAGTGGCACCAGTCACAAGGCCTCATCTGCTGATTGCAGGGTCTGAAAGCACAGACACACAAGAGATGTGGCTTCCCTAGTCATGTTCTAGCCTCACCATGAATTTGTATGAACGTTGCTTTAAAAATTCCATGATGTACAAGGTAATCTGGAGGGCAGATTTCCCCTCTGATACTATAGAAAAGGCACCTGTTTTAGTTCCTGGATGCTAGCTTTGCAGGGGAAATATTTCTGTTTTTTTCTCCCTCTTGAAGACCAGTACTGTATTATGGCAGGTTTATTATAATACCATTTACCTTGCTTTGTGATCAGCTCCTGTTAATTTGTGGTACCGTATTTTTCGTCCCATAGGACGCTCCATCCCATAGGACGCACCTAGTTTTTTTGGGGGGAAATAAAGAAAATTTCCCCCCTTTTATTTCCCCCCCAAAACCAGGTCGGGGAAACCGAACCATGTCAAGGAACAGCGGGATGGCGGCGCTGCGCCTCCTTGCTGTCCCCCGAGCTTGTGGGGCTGGCCGATGTCTGTCCGGCGCGCGGGGCGCTCTGCTTCAGGGTGCCCTGCGCGCTGGGCGGCAGGCTGCTATCCGCAGCATAGGGAGCCCTGCGGGACCTCCTGCAGGGCTGCCTAGGCTACGGGTGTGTTCCTGAAGCCTGGAGAGCGAGAGGGGTTGGTGCGCACCGACCCCTCTTGCTCTCCAAGCTTCAGTGAAAGCCTGCATTCACCCCATAGGATGCACCCAGATTTCCCCTTCATTTTTGGAGGGGGAAAAGTGCGTCCTATGGGGCGAAAAATGCGGTAAGTTCTTAACTGAGGTACCACTTTACTTCTGGGTTAGCAGAGTCTGTAACCCGAAGTGTTTGTAACCCAAGGCACCACTGTAAAGCAGGATGTGGAGTGTTTCAGTGTTTAATGCTTCCCTTTGGAGATCTGCCAAAGTCTAAGTGAAAACTTTTCCATAGGTGATTCATTATTTCTTCATCTGTTGCAAACATTGTGTGACAATTACAGGGCAAACCTTAGTTGTATTTTAAAAATATCTTTTCTGTTGTCTTCCTTTTCTTCTGCCTAGTATGGAAATATCATTAGCTATTTTGCAGAATGGGTCACGTAAGTTTAAATCAGTTATACATCGCCAGTGACTTGGCTCAATGCAGACTATGTTACACAATTCAACTGAAAAAGTCAACTGGAACAGGAAGGGCAAAAGCCACACTTGAATGCAGACTAGCCCCCCCCCCAATATAAAAAATTCTCCTTACATCCTTGAAACTCTTGCTTGTTATTTGCAGCTGACATTCTGCATTTGACACAAAGTTAACATTTCATTCAGGTTTGCATTGAGTGTGAGGTGTTAAAACCTCCATTTCCCTTTGCTCTCTCTCTCTTGCATTCCCCAGGGGGATGTTGGCAGCCTGCTAAAATATTCAATGAACCAAAAACATTCCAAAGAGCTGCAGGTCCCAACCTCACCTCCCACCCACCTCCACATGTTCAGCCCTAGCAGCCACTTCTGCTGCCATTACATGAATGGAGCTGCCAAAAATATATTCATCAAGAAGGGGAGAAGTAGGATGAACTGGGTTTTCCTTAACCCAGAAGCACAGAAATCACTGTCAGTGTGAGAGCCAGTGTGGTGTAGTGGTTAAGAGCGGTAGATTTGTAATCTGGTGAACCGGGTTCGATTCCCCGCTCCTCCACATGCAGCTGCTGGGTGACCTTGGGCCAGTCACACTTCTCTGAAGTCTCTCAGCCCCACTCACCTCACAGAGTGTTTGTTGTGGGGGAGGAAGGGAAAGGAGAATGTTAGCCGCTTTGAGACTCCTTTGGGTAGTGATAAAGCGGGATATCAAATCCAAACTCTTCTACTCTTCTTCTTCATACTTTGGGTTCACCTGCTCAGTGGTTTGATCTATGGGACAGATAGCGAAGCTGTAGCCCTACAGATAGTACTGAAATCTCTGGCTGCAGCTGATGGGAGTTGGGCCTGACCCACACTACAGCCCTTTAACAGTCATCGTTTTACCCAAATAAATCTGGGAAGTGTCATTCGTTGAAGGTGTGGGGATATGTTGGGAGACTCCTATCCCCCTCACAGTACTACAATTCTCCAAGTTCCCTGGGATTTGAAAAGGGCCGGATTTAGGTTTGATAAGGCCCTAAGCTACTGAAGGTAATGGGGCCCTTTATACGTCCAGCTGTCCTTTGTCAACAACAAGCTGTTGCTGTTTTTTGTGTTTAATATATGCTAGATGGTAATTTATGGACCTAATAGGTCCATACACAACACAAAACACTGTTGCTGTATGTAGGTTTGATTTTATTTGTTTTTTATCTTATATTTTGGAAATGTACATCCAGGTGTTTTTTTTTCCTTTAATTTTTTTGGGGGCCCCCAAGAGAGTGGGGCCCTAAGCTATGGCTTGTTTAGCTTATATGTAAATCTGGCACTGGATTCAAATGTTAAACATCTCAAAGTGTGATGGGATGGGTCAGCCTTGGAAGGTGCAGGAAGGTCCCAGGTGAGGTGTGAAATAACTTTGAATAATTGTGGTTGTACTCATAAAGGCAATAATTTCCAGAACTGTTCATTTACAAAATGTTGAAATAAAATTTCATTTTGATTACTCCCAACTATCATTTGGAGGAAGTGCTATAGCAAACAAGCTGTTTGCTTAATGCAGGCTTCCTCAACCTCGGCCCTCCAGATGTTTTGAGACTACAATTCCCATCATCCCTGACCACTGGTCCTGCTAGCTAGGGATCATGGGAGCTGTAGGCCAAAAACATGTGGAGGGCCAAGGCTGAGGAAGCCTGGCTTAATGCTTGTAACAGGTTCCATGTACCAGTAATTTTTTTTTTAAAAAATTAAGCATCCTCAGAATATAATTTTGGACTTCAGGGCAAGAGTCTAGCTTAGAATATAACATTAGTTTTAGCAAGAGGATATTTCAAATAATACAAAGGAACAAAGTAATTCTCTTCTCATTTAGGTTTTAATAGTTTGACAAACTTTCAATAGTGTGGATGTTCTTTTAGGAGGATGTTGTCACAGTGGCTGAGGTTGCTTCCAAATGAGAACAATTTAGCAGCAGCTTTAAGATGGACAGGTGTCAACACTGTTGGCATTTCATGGAACGCTCTTTCCAGTTTTCTATATATTTATACATATAATTTCTATATACATTTATATTTTCAATCATACATTTTAAATACAGTATATGTGTGTAAGATATAATAACAATGTATAGTATGATATACTGTATTATACAGTATAAATGTTAAACTGTGACAATAATGTTACTTATTATACTTAAATATGTTCCCTCTGTATCCAGATAATCTAGAATAACAAAACCTGAAAATCTACCTAAAAGCATATAAATATATTATTCAGATTCATGTTTAAAATCATCCAGTTGTGCATGTAAATATGGTTTTGTTTTCTGTTGCTTGATTCCCCAAACCAGTCCTTTTGCACACTGCCACTGAACAATTCAGCATCTTAACCTAACTTCAAGCATGTTATATCCACACAAAAAGAATACTGCCAAAGTAAGATCAGCTTACAAAAGGAAGAAATTAGGGGCCAGATTAAGAAAACTGCCCCCACAAAGACAATTGGATGAAAGGGACATCCCAACCTCTTTGCTTTTATGCAGGAAGCACAGGTGGTCATCTAATGTGAGAGACAAGACAGGAAAGACAGCTAGAGAGTTTCTTTCGCCTGCCATCTCACTTCAAGTTATTTCAAATTTTACCTTTGAAACTGAAGTTGCAGCATATAGATTAGGGATGGGGAACTTCTGGCTCTCCAGATGTTGTTGGACTCCCTTAAGCCCCAGCAAGAAGGAGCAATGCATAGGAATTCTGGGAGTTGTAGTCCAACAATATCTAGAGAACTACAGATTCACTGTCTCTGATATAGATGGTTCCCAGTGTTTAAATTGTATCAACAAGAGCCATATCCTAATTCAAGTCTAATTAAAGCAAAACTATCAATTTACACAGAGCCTGTATTTGGCTCTTTCAAAGAGGATTGCAGCCAAAAAGAACCATAGCAATATCCAATGTTGCACATATTTATGCATAGGGGTCTGCAGCTGGTAGCCCACAGGCCAAATCTAGCCCACTGAGGAATGCTGTCTGGGCCCCAGTTGCCCTCTTTCCTCAGCAAGATGATGAAAGGCAGGCAAACACAGAAGAGCAGTTGAAGGAGAAATATTTCTACATTCCTCACCCAAAGGCAAATTATTAACTCTGATTTTAGGAGATGGAAATATTTGCAGAGGTGATCAGTTTTCCTATGCTAAACATAAACTGGAAATGCTACACAATTGGGGGGGGGGGTCAGTATTCTGGCTAGTTATGCAAGACAGGTTACATTTTAAGCTACAAAACAAGAAAAATGCATTAGGCCTGACCTCTAAAGAGTGACATCTTAAACTCATAACAGAGCAAATTATTTCTACACAGATATGTGAAGGTTATCTGCTAGATCTAGATCATTTCATAAGAAGAAAATCTGATTGCTGTTCCTTACCCTTTAACTCAATCTCTTCAATGCACCTGAAAATGTGGTCCCTGAGGGGAATCCTTCCCTGGTGCACTCAGCCCCCTCTCACCCCAAAATTAGGCTTGAAAAAAACCTTCTGTAGCCAATAGAAGGCTTCTTTAGTTTGTAAATATGCTTGCAGAACCTGAAAGGCTGGTAAACCCTGATGTGCATGCAAACCTGTGTATCATATAGGTATGCTCCCTACAGAATTAGGAGCAGCTGCAACTCCTACTGAGTGTACTGGCTGTCAATGTGAATAGTGAATAGTCCTGGAGATAAAAAGCAATGAGGAATCAAACCTGGTACTTGGCCAGAGAGACGAATCAAGCATGCTGCTGGTCTACCAAGTACACTGTTGCCCAGTGGCATCCCTAACCAAGCTGGCAGAGAGAGTGTCTGGGTTGCAGGACCCCAAAAAGATAGTCCTGCATGACTTCAATATCCACATGATGGCTGTGGGGGCAGCTTGAGACTTCATGGCCTCCATAACAACTATGGGTCTCTCTTAGATGGTCACACCAGGCAAGACACACACTCAATGTGATCTTTGCTCTAAGTGGTATGAGGGATGGGGGAGAGCAATGTCATCCATATTGAATCTAATGATAACTGTAACAGTTTGTCAGGGATGGGCAGGAGTCCGAGGAGTGGGCGGATGTGCAGGCAGAGGTGGCAAGGGAGCAGGAGCAGGATCCAGGAAAGGGGCCAACAATTTGTGGGGTTCTGTGCCACCTGTAAGGGTGGTGGAAAAGGGGAGTCAAGTTGAAGAGACATGGCAGCCAGAGAAGGGAGTGTGGGAGGCAGGAGAAGGGTTGCAGTGAGTCTCAGAGGTGGAAGAGGCAGTGAAGGTCCCAGACAGAATAGTCCCTTTGGAATATCCCGTCCTCCCTTCTGCTGTCTCCATGCACAAGTAGGTGTTTAAAGTGATGGAGCAGCTGGAGCTGCTGGTCAGGAGGAGTCATAAGGTGCTTGCACGCACTATGTCAGAAAATGGGGAGGGGGCATTAAGTAAGCTGACCGTGCTGTTGCTCCAACACATCCAGATCAGAGCACAGAACTAGATAGCTAGTTAGCAGGTGCAGAACTGATGTAACTGTGGGAAATATTCGGCCTCATATAACCAACATGCAAAACTCTAATTAATGCACGAAAGGGTTAAGACCATAGAGTAAGCTGTCCTGCCAGGCTTAGCTAGGTCACACCCCCTCACAGTTGGAGAAAGGGCTACCAAACTCTTTGTTCTCTCACTTTCCACGTCACTTTCCTTCTACAATGTGATCCCTTTCACTGAGGATGTCCAAGCTAGATGCTCTAAGCTTAGCCCACATGGCTTTCGAAAGCCATCTCTGTGTTTCTACACAAATAATATAGCATTTTTGGAAACTAAGTTGTACTGCCTGTCTTTCCTTGCTGCTATATGGAAAAGCACGTGAATCTGACCTTTGAAGAGATTGTAAGTAAACCTTTTTCAACTTACCAAAAGTATGGACTCTTTCTATGCTAAGGGAAAATAGGAGTGCCATGGTGTTTGGGATACAGTGTATACTTCTGGTCACTTCAACTCTAAAACGACATTGTAGAGCTGGAAAGGGTTCAGAAAGGGGCAACCAAAATGATCAAATAGTTGAAGTGAATCCTCCATGAGGAAAGGTTGCAGCTTTTGGAACTTTTTTTAGTTTAGAGAAAAAATGAGTATAAGATTATGCAAGGCATTGAGAAAGTGGCCAGAGAAATGATTTTATCCCTCTTTCTGCACACGAGGTTGAGAAGTTTACTGAACTCTCTGCTATGACCCCCAGGTCTCGCTCCTGGTCAGTCCCTGCCAGTTCAGACTCCACTGAACTCATGTTAAGTGATATATCAAATTGTACCTTGTTAAAAGCTTTTTGAAAGTCCAAGTATGCTATGTCGGCCAGATCACCTCTTATATACATGCTTGTTGACAGCGCAGTCTTTAGCATATGCGCTGTTGGGGTGCGAAGATCTGCCCAGTGCCCCCAAATTTAATTTAGTCCCCCAATTAACTTTTATTATGCATATGTCAGATACCACGCTTACGCCTTATCTCTTGTTTACAAAAGAAGGGAGGAAAAAGAAACAAACTTTTTTATTTGCTCATTCATTTACAATACACTTATGTAGTGGACGCTCAGGTTGTGAACGTGATCCATACGGGAGGCACATTTGCAACCCGCAGCATCCGCAACCTGCAGTGCCACATCTGCGCACGTGCAGGTTGAGATTTGGCACTTCTGCGGATGCGCAAAGCGCGATTTAGCGCTTCTGTGCATGCGTGAGCACCGAAACCCAGAAGTACAGTGGTACCTCGGGTTAAGTACTTAATTTGTTCCGGAGGTCCGTTCTTAACCTGAAACTGTTCTTAACCTGAAGCACCACTTTAGCTAATAGGGCCTCCTGCTGCTGCCGTGCCGCCGGAGCATGATTTCTTAACCTGAAGCACTATTTCTGGGTTAGCGGAGTCTGTAACCTGAAGCGTATGTAACCTGAAGCATATGTAACCTGAGGTACCACTGTAACCTGTTCCGGTACTTCCAGGTTTTGGCGCGCCCGTAACCCGAAAACCCGCAACCTGAAGCATCTATAACCTGAAGTATGACAGTACTTAAGTATGCAACACCACCACACAAACTTATAAGTATTGTTTAGGCACCTACTTAGGAGGAACATCAGTCGTGTCAAAGGTGCCGCTGACCCCGCTGCCGTATTGCAGCTCAGTACAATATGTAACATAATATTTTGATGTAAGTTAATTTTGCATGCACGGTGCCATTGTGAATGACACGCGCTGTCATTGATTCAAGCACCACCATTGTGAATGACAAGTGCCGCTGCTGGCACTGTGCATCTTTGGTAAATGGGTGCACAAAGTCGAAAGTCCTTTAGTGAAACAGTAGGTATACATTTCGGTAATACCTAGGTATATGTGTATTTTGTTTTTCTAGCTTGATCAAAATTATTTATTATTTCATAACAGGTAGATAGTTAAGAGCTTAGGCGGCTTCAGCGGTGGGTGCCTGACACACCCCAGAATTTCGGTGCCTGGGTGCCCTACACCCTTTGCACCTCCCGAAAGACGGCCCTGCTTGTTAACACTCTCAACGAACTCTTTAAGAAGTTTGTGAGACACGACTTGCCCTTGCAGAAGCAGTCCTGGTTCTGCTTCAGAAAGACTTCTTTTATATGCTTGGTTATTTTATATGTACCCCTACTTTCCACCAGTTTTCTGGGACAGACATTAAGCTGAGCAGCCTGTAATATAAAGATTCCTTTTTAAAAGAGGGGTGTTACATTAGTTACTTTCCAGTGCTCAGGTCTGGAGCCTTATCTGATGTCCTTTTGGTGTGTGGGGTGGTGGTGGTGGTGAACAGTAAGACTAAAATCCAACTTCAGCTACACTGAACGGAACTTATTTTACTTTCAAATAGTGATGCATTGTGTTATATTGACGCAGAATACCAGCCTTCTCTCTTCCCTTTCCCTTGCGCTGAAAACAATCGCAGGTCTGGATTAGGAGCTCTGTCAGGATCTGTTAGTAGTCTGGTAAATAAATTACTAGATCAGCAGATGCGCTGCGGAGCCTGAATACAACAGGCGAGATTCAACAAAATCCCGTAAAAAACACACACCCAGAAACTGATTCTTTCTCAGGCCGCCGCTTTCCCCAGACATCAGGGCGACGATCTGCCTTCTTTGCTTTCTGGAGCAGCTTCTGTGGAATAATAATCATCCTCCTTCGCTCCTCGCGGCCAGCTCTCCCCCAGCTTCCTCCCTTCTCTCCTCCAATGGGAAGCCGGACCCTGAGATCCAACTTCCCTGGGGAAGGGAGCGCGCGGGGAGCGGGCGAGGCGGGCGCGCGGGGTCTTTGCCCGTCTCTTCCGCGCTTCCCAAGCGGCTCTTCCAGTCGCTCTCCTTCGACGGTGGGGCGGGGCTGGGATTTTCCCTGGGGCCGCCCCACTGCGCTCGCCTTCCAATCGGAACGCCGTTGTTGCTCGGTTTTTTTCTTTTCCCCGTCGCTGTCCAAACTTCCTGTAACGCTGCGGGAGGGAACCGGGAGCGGGAGTTCCCTGGCGGGAGATGCCTGAAGTTTGCTGGCAGAGAGGGAGGTCTCTGCTGCGGGAAGAGCGACAGAAGCACGTCGAAGGAGCCGAGCTCCCCCAAAATGGGCCTCCTCGAGCTGCTGTCCCCTCGCACCTACGGCCTGGCGCTCGCTACTGCTCTGGCGCTCTGGGCGCTCTGTGTTTTCTGCAGGCGGAAAAGGTAAGAAAGGAGGAGAGAGATCGCCTGGCTGCAGTGCCGTCGCTCTGCTGGCTGCAGGAGATCGCAGCAGGGTTGTTGAGATCCTGCAGGACTGGAAGACCCGGCAGAGTCAAGGGGAACTTGGATCCCGTTTCAAAGTTGGCTCTGATGCACCAAGGTTAACTTTGCAGAAAACGAAGGGGGAAAGAGAGCGATTGTGTCCCGTAACGATTAGCAGATTTATAGATCCACTTAACGCTGTTATCTTGTTAAACTGGCACCACACATGCATACTCTCTCTTATTTTGAGTTTGCTGCAACGACCGGGGGCGATCTCTCTGGGACGTTTCCTACACGAGAGGCGTCAGGTTTTACCAGGGAGTGTTGTAGGTTCTGGGGACTTGGCAACATGATTTGGGTGGCCCCTCGAGCATTCACCTTTCCACAAATCCCCAGAGCCACACCGCCGTGGGAGAGTGAATGAGAGCCATTCCAGACGGTTGCTCAATGGGCAAAGGGGGCATTGCAAACAGGTTTTCTTTCACATATCTGATTTCCCCATGAAAGGGCAAAACTGGATGAAGTGCGGGTGAATGCAACCTGGCATTTTGATGCCAGCAATGTTGCTGCCACAAAGTTGGTGGATGCATGAGAAGCAACTACCCCAAAATAAGCACCCATCCCCAAGTGAAGCTGTAGTGGGCCTCTTGCTTGTGTGCCCCTCCTCTGGTCTTTTTATTTCAATTCCTTTCCTGATGACTCCTAGCATGGAATTTGCCTTCTTCACATCTGCTGCACACTGGATTGGCCTCTTCATCAGTCTATCTGCTGTGACCCCATGATCTTGTTCCTGGTCAGTCACTACCAGTTCAGATACCACGTGCATTTGTTTACATTGAATTGCATTTGCCATTTTCATGTCCATTCACCTGGGTTGAAGAGATCCTTTTGGAGCACATTGCAATTCAATTTTTCTTTTAATTTTTTCTTTTAATCATCCTGAACAATTTCACCAACAAACTTGGCTGCCTCACTGCTCACCCTGTTCACCTTGAAATCTACATAATTTATGGACAAGGTATAAAACACAGGTCCTAATACCAATCATTGGATGCCCATGGGAATCCCACAAACAGGGCATCAGTGTTACAGTGCTCTCCCTACTTGTGATTCTCAGCAACTGCCATTCAAATGCATACTGTCTCTGAGGTAGAACATAGCTATTGTGGCCACAGATGGCCTTATCATTCATATCCCGGTACTTGTCTACCAATACTTGTGGGACTCCACTTTCTACACCTCTTCATTGGGAGAACTGTCTATATGGTTCTATTCTGTGCTTCCTGTTTCTTAACTACTTCCTGATCTACAATAGGACCTCTCCTCATATTCCATGACTGCCAAGGTTACTCAGGATCTTTGATGAGACATTTTGTCAAAAGCTTTTCAGAAGTTCTAATACACTGTGTCAACTGAGTCACACTTAGCTATATGCCTGTTGACATTATTAAAGCATTCTACAAGATAGTAAGGCAGGACTTGCAGAAGCCATCTTGGCTGTGCTTTGGTAGGCTTGCTATACATTACGAAAATTCTTGACGTGTCCTTGCTTTCGGGTGTAAAAAAGGTGTCATTTTGCTGAACTGGCAAAATGTCATGGAAAACCTGGATATATGGCAACACAATGGAAAAAGCAGTTCAAAAAGCTTAGGTTTCCCCCCAAAAAAGCTGAACAATTTCATGGGTGTCAGGAATTTTACTTTTTGAAAGTAAAATTGGCAAAGCTTGTTTTCTGTGTTCTTGGTTATTTTATCTTTAACAATTCATCTATGAGGCCTAGAACATCATTCCTTGTCACCACTTTTTTTTTGCAGTTCCTCAGACTCCCTCTCTGCAAAAGTTAGTTCAGGCACAGCAACCTGACAAATGCTTCTCTGCATTCTCCTTATCCTCCTCTATCACACCTTTGACTCTTGTCATCCAAAGGCCCAGCTCCCTTCCTAGCTGATAATCTATTGCTGATGTATTTAAAGCATATTTTTTTTTGCTTGGGCTTTTATGATTTTAGCAATGTGCTCTTCATATTCCTAATTAGCATTCATTATTGTTTGTGTCAGGATTCTTCTTCCCTATAACACCTCACCCCCCTGAGAAGCCTTGGGTACCCGGAATGGTTCCTTAGTCCAGGTTCTGCCTGTGTGGTCACAGGATCCCTTTTATTATAAGCAGCACTTATAACTTTGCTCTACTTCCTCGGCTTGCCTCTCACAGGCGTTGCCCTTGTTTTTCTCGTCTCTCCCTGGGGCAAAGGTTCTCCTTCTCCTAGCTACTTGTCTCTCCTTTCTTTCGCCTCACCTGCCTCCTTGTGTTTTTGCTCCTGCTGCTATCACACGCCCCCATGCCCACCTGCCAGCCTTTTATCATGCTACTGTGAGTGTGTGAGGGCATTCCCCATGCTATCTTCACAACATGCCACTCCCTGTCCCTGGAAGCCTGCCTGCATTTCTTTTGCCAGTGTTAGCTTCTTTTCGTTCCCATTCCATTTTCTAAAGGAAGTTTTGCTTCTGGTAGCGTACTTGACTCTGCTTGTTACCTTCTGTTGTGGGGCTGCAGAGGGGAAAGGATTGGAGCCAGAGTTGTCCCTGCATTCATCCCAGAGTGGGCAAATGAGAATAGGCCATGTCCACATCTCCATGCTACAGAGGTGGCTCTGCTTCTTCCTCTGTGCTCTTGCCCAGAGGATGAGAAAAGATGAGAGGTTTGCTCCTTGTATGAGCAGCTGCTTCTGTCTCCCTCTGGTCAGAGTAGCGGTGGGGATTTGGCCCTGTGGGAGCAACCTTCTTTGCTGCACCATCCAGAGAGAGGCAGGGCAGGCAAATGTGGTGGATTGTGGTCTCCAGCAGCACCACAGACTGAGCCTGCCACAGCCACGGCTCACAGAAAGCATGTGAGTGAGAGAAGGCAATGGCTATTCCTGCAGTCCCAACAACTGTTGCTCGCTCTCTTTCTCTACGTGGCCCAGAGAGAGAGAGAACAAGAAGTGGTGGGACTGCAGGAATAGCTATTGCCTTCTCTCGCTCACATACTTTCTGGGTGGTTGTTGTGGCAGGCTCAATCTTTACCTCCGCACCTCTGAGAGCAAGAAGGGAGGTAGCAGAGGTTGTTTCTTGTAGCTTCCACTCGCCTTGTGCCACTTGCCCTCTCAGCCTGAGCAGGAAGAGCAGAAGAAGGAGGTGTTACTCTTACATGGCAAAGTCTTATTTAATGGCGTGAGTCTGCATCTGCTGTGTCTGTAGATACATAGCCTTTTGATTAAAATGCAATATGTAAACTGAAGTAAAGATGTGCATCTTTGCCCAGGCCTTTGAGGGAGTGGGATGGTGCATTGAGGACTCACAGGTTTTGGCCTTTCAGTTTTTTATTATTATTTTGAATCATACCTTTAGGCAGTTTTATGTTTATGCTTTCTTTATGGAAGGTTGGCAGAAATCAGAAATTATCAGTTGGTGTTATACGGGATCACAGAGTGGGCCTCTTGGATCTCCTTAGGGTGGGGACCTTCCAAGATACAATGCCACACCTCACAAAACTCAGTGTTTAGTTGGAAACAGTGGTGGCACCAGAGTAATTGAAAGTGGGCATGGTGAGAGGTGAAACTTTGCTAAAACCTATAAACTAGCCCATTCTTTGGAGAAGTCTTCTTGTTCCCTCATTATGTGGCTGTTGTACAACACACACACACAAATCTGCACTGAAATAAATAAGAGTATGTGCATATTTTCATGTTCACTTGCTTTGGTGTTTTTACCATGCAGTTTTGAAGTGCTTGTATAAATGCTCCTGTTTATAGGGAATCCTAGCACACAGGCTAGAGATTAAATGTACCAGTAATGTTTGCCATATGAAGAACAATGTTGTGTAAGTTTGCTTCCAGATAATAATTACCTAACATTATTCTACAGGAAACCATTTCCCTGAACTAAGCTATATTTCTAAAACAAAGGCAGGGATTCTGTGGTCCTTCAGATGTCATTGGACTGTAGCTCCTCTCATCCCTGCTATTAGCTATGATCTCTGGAGCTGGTGACATCCAACCGCAAGAGTTTCCCCATTCCTGCCCTAGAACACCATTTCCTTCTTCGTGACAAATTATAGGTCTACTAACATCTCTTTTAAACCAAATGAGCCAAAAGTCGAACTCCACTTATGTAAAACATCTGTGTCTGTATCCATATATGATAGTTCTTCTGCTTTGATCCAGTCTCAGAAAGCATGGAAAGATGTAGCCTTCTGTCTTTTCATTTTTATGCCTTCATTTTTATTGCCAGAATAGCAAATGTAAATATATGGTTTGTGGCCATTGATAGCCTCTCTGAATTTGTCTACTCCTCTTTGTGTGAAGAAGTACTTTTTGACATCACTGATGGTGGCTCTTGAAGAACATCAGAATCCTACCATAGGTAGGAATACTGCAACCCCTCCAACTTTATTCATAGATCTCATTGCCTCAATAGCTTTGGCTATAAAGCTTGGAACCAAAAACATAACACTGTATTTTTGAGATTGTAGAGTTGTGTACCAGCTCAGTGAAAACACCGTTCTGTGTTCTCAACTATGAGCATTTATCCAACAAATATGTTGCGGATGTTCTGTTTATGGTCTTATTCTTAAAGGGAGATTGCCATGTTTTCTGCTTAGTTTTTTCTGTTTTGCACATGCCAGGGACTCTAATTTTTTTTAAAAAAATCCATCTATGAATATATAATTGTTTCAGGATGTATTAGAGTGAGTTAGATAAACTATTGCCTCATTCTGGTTTAGTGCACACATTTGGAAATCCTGTTTGTATATTTTTGCAGTCTTTGGAGAGCGTCTGGGCTATTGGTATTACTTTTGAGCCAAGAACGCTTCTGCCATTTTTACCTTTCAAATTGTGTCTTTTAATATCTTCAGAGGCTCAAATGGCCCATTTAGAGGAAGGATGTGAATGGCAAATGACTAATTCTATACCTAAAAGGATGTTAGATGTTTTTAATTGAAAGGAAAATAGCAAGAAGGTTTTACTAGGTTATAAAATGTTAACGGCAGAAGAGAGTGTAGCATTGAAAACACTCTATTTTCGTTGCCATGCCATAGTAATGTACACTACTTATTGCCTTTTTCATGATCATTCTCATTCAGTAGCTTATTGCTTTTCATGCTAGGTCGTTTATGCTCGAGAGATTAGATTTTGGTAGGAACATCCACCTAGAGAAGGGGCCTCCAACATTTTTCAGCCAAAGGGCACAGCTGGAATTTTGAGAGAGGGCACCACCACCTCTGGTTCTTCCCTCCCCACCCAGACAGTGTATATGCATATGTGCACACAAAAATGATTTAAGTATTTTATGAAGCATGGGGAGAAGTGAGATCCAGGAGAAATAAAATGGATCCTCTTGAATTTGCATGATTTTACACAGAGCCATCCCCTACCCAAAAGAATACCATCAAATTAAACTATACATTGGTAGATTGCACAGTAAAAATCGCAGAACTTGCCAGCACCACTAAAAGACTAAGAAAAGGCATACATTCATGATTTTTACACACGATGGCAAGAAAACCATACACAAAAAGCCACAGAACACATTTGTGGGTCAAGAGGTGACCTGATGATCCATAAGAACCCATATTTTTGCTGCATGGCAACACTAAAGAGTACCAAATCAGTAATTTTTAAATGTTTGCTCAATGTTAGTTGGGCTATGTATGTGTGTGCTTGTGTGTGAAAACTACACAACTTCAAGATAATTCATTTAACTGAATCCAGTTTGTGTGCGTACATACACATGCAAATCTCTCTCACTTTCTTCCCTTTGCCACTCCCAGACTCTCATTACTCCCTCCCATCAGATGTCAAGGAAATAAACAACTATCTGACTTTTAGAAGACATCTGAAGGCAGCCCTGTTTAGTGAAGTTTTTAATGTTTGATGTTTTGTTGTATTTTTAATATTTTGTTGGAAGCCACCCAGAGTGGTGTGAGAAACCCAGCCAGATGGGCGGGGTATAAATTATTATTATTATTATTATTATTATTATTATTATTATTATTATTTCTCCAAGATCACTCTCTTTTCCTTCCTACTCCACCCTGCCCCCTTTTCCTGGTCACTCTTCCCTCTGTTCAACTGGTCTGACCCTTAAAACAATTAGACTGAAAAAGGAAGTGGGATTGAGTAGCATTCTTTCAACTTTCTCCTTCAGCTTTACACGCTTTCCAAGGAAGAAAAAAGGAGGCAGTGAGGGGAATGCTCAGAGACTTTGCTGGCAGTAAGGAAGTCCTCAAAGCCATCATAGTGTCCATGGATGTGGTGCTGGCGACCCTTAGAGGCACACTGTTAGAGGCATTGCTAGGGACCAATGAGAATTGGAGTCCAACAAATGGAAAGCAACACATTGACTATCCACATAGGTCCAGCCAACCATCATTTCCCCCCCTGCTAAGAATATAAGAAGAGCCACGTCAGATCAGGCCCAAGACCCATCTAATCTAGCATCCACTTCTCACAGTGCCCAACCAGATTCCTGTAGGAAGCCCACAAATTCTTAATCTGCTTTGATAGACGATGGGTTGCCAACCTGTTTGGACTAGCTCATTTTAAATGTCAGAAGAAGGTTGGGGTAGCCAGTAAAGGAAAATGGGTGCCATGAAGGGGGAAGAACCATGGGGAGTATAAAAAAGGTGAAGGGACCCCTGACCATTAGGTCCAGTTGTGGCTGACTCTGGGGTTGCGGCGCTCATCTCACTTTATTGGCCGAGGGAGCCGGCGTACAGCTTCCGGGTCATGTGGCCAGCATGACTAAGCCGCTTCTGGCGAACCACAGCAGCACACGGAAATGCTGTTTACCTTCCCGCCGGAGTGGTACCTATTTATCTATTTGCACTTTGACGGGCTTTCGTCCTAGGCTCTGTGGTTTAACCCACAGCGCCACCCTCATCCCTATGGGGAGCATAGCATAACACAAAATGAGAGAAATAAACAGCCCTGACAGCCTTATTCACAAGAAGTTACCTATGCCCTGCTGGTCTTGATTATGGAGATCACACCTACCTCCCCACACCACCCACTGATGCTGTTGCTGCCTAATAGCAAAGAACATTCCTCAGTACCAGGGGGAAAATAGCCACACCTCTCTCACTTCACAGAAATCACATAGAAGGTGCCTGCATCCTTTGCCCCATAATATTTGTTCTGGGAGACTTAACCCCCCCCCCCAAAAAAACCCCACAAAAACAAATGGAAGCTCAGAGTTTGGGGCATTTCTCCAAGGAAGCCTTCATAGGCATCATGGCACCTGCAGATACTTGGTTGGTGGCCCCTGGTTTAGAGTTCTACTAATAGAGGCAGATACTGTTTCAGACATGCTGATTTACTGTTGATGGTCCCTTAATATTTAATGTTTTGCTTTCCTTTGTTAAGTTTTGTGTATTGTAACCTGCTTTGATTATTGTCTTCATAGAAAAGTGAGGTATAAATATTCAGTAAATTTAAATAAGGATCCTGAGTGCTCTGGGCTGTAATAGAATGTGGCTAATGTAGGCAGACATATTCAGTGACACTTGGATGTAAAGGTAAAAGGACCCCTGACCATTAGGTCCAGTCGTGACCGACTTTGGGGCTGCGGCGCTCATCTCGCTTTATTGGCCGAGGGAGCTGGTGTACAGCTTCTGGGTCATGTGGCCAGCGTGACTAAGCAGCTTCTGGCAAACCAGAGCAGCACACGGAAACGCCGTTTACCTTCCCACCGGAGGTACCTATTTATCTACTTGCACTTTGACGTGCTTTCAAACTGCTAGGTTGGCAGGAGCAGGGACTGAGCAACAGGAGCTCGCCCCGTCACGGGGATGCGAACTGCTGACCTTCTAATCAGCAAGTCCTAGGCTCTGTGGTTTAACCCACAGTGGACTGCAGGGTAATTGTGTACTAGAAGTTTGAGGGACGACTTGAAAAGTGTTATTCACACAGAATCTCTGCCTCAAACCTCTTTAACAAAACAGTTCTCTCTCCATCTCTCCCCCCCCACTTTAATCAGGGGGCTAAATGACATCTTCATAGTTTCTCCTATACAGCCAGTCAAGTTCTCCTCCAGCTCTCTTCTGAATGAACCTGCCTTTTCATTCAACTGACAAAATGAGTTCTGACCCATGAAATGTTACGTTAAAGTATATTTCATAGTCTGTTACACTGCTACAAGATTAGCATGTATGGAATTAGCCCTGCTTATATAAACAGTGGAGAACCCGAAGCCCCCCAAATAGTGTTGTACCACAACTCCCATCACTCCCAGCCAGCATGGCCAATGGTCTGGGATGATGGAAGTTGTAGTTCAGCAGCTTCTGGATGGCCACAGGCTCCCATCCCTGATGCACCCACTTGGAATTTCTGGGGGACAAAACGGCGTCCCCAAATAACCCATTATTTGGGAAAAGGGATATTTTTGGTAGGATTATTAGAACATCTCCAAGGGCTTGTAAACATCTTGAGACATGTTTCTCAAATCTGATCACATATATTACCATGATTTAATTAAAGTATGTATTTAAGAAATATTTCTATTGTGGCTTGCTTTAATGTCTACTGACAACTACAAGGTAGGTGATTTATATCTAGAAATCGATGCCAGTTGTAATTTCTTCCTTCTCTAATAACATATTGTCCACACCTTTTATAATCTTAATGCTAAGTAGGTTAATTATGTTGCAATATATATAATTATAAACACCACATATAGAGTAGCAAACAATCATGCTGTTGGGCAATGTTCTTTGAAGTGCCATATCCATGTCCATAGCTGACTTCATTGTTTTTCTTCTGCTGAGTTTCAGGGAATCTCCCATTCAACCTGTTCTCTGGCTCTTTCTCTCTCTGGACTTTTTTTGTATTTTTTTTTAAGGAATCTTTCAAGGTACCCTATTTTTATGGCAGGAAAACAAATGTCTCTTGCCATTTTGCTTTTAATAGTAGCTATAAAAATAATTCACATTTAAATAAACTACTTGGCTGACATCTAGGATTCTATGCTTTTGTGCTTGCACAAATCAAAACTGAGAAGAGTGCTGTTTCTTTCTTCCTCTTCTTTTTTTAATTTTTTTTTTATATCCTGCCCTCCCCAGCCAAGACTGGGCTCAGGGCAGCTAACACCCGATATAAAAACAAATTCATTGAAATACAACTTAAAAACAAGATTAAAACATTAAAATACAGCCTCATTTCAATGGAAACTCAAATCCACAGGAGGAGAAAGGAAAAAAGAAGAGGGGGAGGGAATCAAATTGATTCCAAGCTGAAGGCCAGGTGGAACAACAAGAAATCAGATCCTGCAGGGCCCTGGTCTCATGAGACAGAGCGTTCCACCAGGCCAGAGCCAGTGTTGAAAAGGCCCTGGCTCTGGTTGAGGCTAATCTGTCTTCCTTAGGGCCCGGGACCTCTAGGGTGTTGCTATTTATGGACCTTAAGGTCCTCTGTGGGACGTACCAGGAGAGGCGGTCCCGTAGGTACGAGGGTCCTAGGCCATGAAGGGCTTTAAAGGTCAAAACCAGCACCTTAAATCTAACCCTGTACTCCACCGGGAGTCAGTGCAGCTGGAGAATCACTGGGTGAATATGCTCCCATGGCGAGACCACGTGAAGAGTCTCGCTGCAGCATTCTGCACCCGCTGGAGTTTCTGGGTCAGCTTCAAGGGCAGCCCCGCGTAGAGCGAATTACAGTAGTCAAGCCTGGAGGTGACTGCCGCATGGAGCACTGTGGCCAGGTCGGGGTGGGAAAGGTAAGGGACCAACTGCTTAATGCGGCGAAGGTGGGAAATGTTGATTTGCAGTACTAACTTGTACTTATGAATTCAAATCCAGGAATTCAATTTTCTGTGGGATTGTTTGTAATAGATCCTTTTTTAATTATGAATTGTAGGTTCAGGTTTTGACCTGTAAAATGCTTCTGGAAAGCGAGTTGATAGGATGATCACTTTTTATAACAATGCACTATTAATCCATGAAAGGGTAAATTCCAAAGGCTTTGAGTCCTGGTTTAAACCCTGGCGGTCTTGGTCTTCCTAAAGAGGTCTTTTGCCCTCTATAGGCATGATGTCACCACACATAAACCATGTGGTCAGTGTCAAATTTAAGCATCACTGGTGTGGTGTAGTGGTTAAGAGCGGTAGTCTTGTAATCTGAGGGACCGGGTTTGTGTCTCCGCTCCTCCACATGCAGCTGCTGGGTGACCTTGGGCCAGTCACACTTCTTTGAAGTCTCTCAGCCCCACTCACCTCACAGAGTGTTTGTTGTGGGGGAGGAAGGGAAAGGAGAATGTTAGCCGCTTTGAGACTCCTTAAAGGGAGTGAAAGGCGGGATATCAAATCCAAAATCTTCTTTTTCTTCATACTCTTGCCATCTTGATATGACAGCAGTCTGCGTCCCCTGGTATGCTGGCATACTAGAGTCTATGATAAGCACCTTTTAAAACATGCTGACCATGTTTTGGAACCACGTTTTTGAGATGCTCACCATTTAGACCATCTATTGGAAACAAAATATACATTTAAAATTCCTCTGTGCTAACATCAAGTTAGCCTGCATTTTTGTGCATGTGGCTTTTCTAGATTCTCTGAATTTATCTTATTCTTACAAGGCAGGGAGTAAGATGGTTAATGCGTTCTCTACTGTCTTGAAGACTGAAATATCCATCCCCTGCCTTGTGGGCAAGATATGTTGGCTCTAAGCACCAAATCTATCCCTTGTGGCTCACAATATTTAGCAAGGCAAAACGCTAAAATGTTATATTTTATGCTATACATTATGTGTTATTTTCACTGGATTGAAGGGTAGTGTACAAATGTTTTAACTAACAAATAATACAAGGTAATATTTAACCCAGCTTTTCCAGTCACAAAATATAACCTGAGATAGTGGTTGACAGAAACTAAATCTTGGGTCACTGCTTTTTAGAACCCCAAGCTGAAACCTCCATTGCTTTTTCTTTTCCTCCTAAGGAACATGTACCAATCCATACATAACTATGGTGATAGGAGAAAGAAGCTTTAAATAGTGATTAAAATGACTGTTATATTTAGTGGTGACACCTCGTAAGGTGCCACAGATTTGCATTGCTTTTGTTTTATTTTGGAATAACCCAACATTCTCCCTGCAAGAAGAGCTTTGGGGCCTATGAATGTGTAGCTTTATTTGCGCCTGTATAGGTATAACATTTATTTTTATTTCCCTGTATATTTAAATCAAGTTCTTTACTCGTTAGTGTGCCATGCCATATGGTACAGAGCTGTATGCCAGTTGATAAAAATATTCTGGGAACACAGGAAACTAGCAGTCGGTTCAAGAAGGGTGATGATTCTTGACCAAATGCTTGTGGGCTTTTTGCATTATTTTTAGCACTTGTGTGCATTTTGGAGCAGCAAAGGTTTGTCCAAGAGGACATCCTGTGTCTCATGATTTCCTTAAACACATTTCTTCCTCCCTAAAAATGCAAAGTAAATGCATTTACAAGCCGTATTATAATGAAATTTCTTTGCAAAGGAAAATAATAATCTCTGTCTTGATGTATCCTGTGTGCTCTACTAGTCTTGTCACTCTTCCGTAATTACTCATTTTTGTCAGTGGTGCATTTTTATTCCAAAACAAGGTACAAGTTGTGACAAAGAAATTAGCCTGTTCTTCCCAGTCTCAGGTCCCAGGGGAGAGAGGGGAAACCCACAAAGTGTCAATCAGTGAGGTGCCCCAAAATTTCCTTCTTGTCTCAGATGCATTAGGCCCAGACCCACAAACTACAGGGATGGTTTATGATCTGATGAAGTTACAGAGCCTGACACTGAGTCTACTAGGCTTCCTATATATTTTTGTGGCTAATCAGGAGAAGGCATGCTTGCATGAGATGTTGCCAAATTGTCCATGGCCACTTCTCATGCTTCACAAAGTTGTTTGGGAGAAGGGCCCTTGTTATTTCCTGCAGCTAGCATGATAGGTAGGCTGTATGTTCTTACTTTCCTGTGAAATTAAAACAAGGCAGTGAGGTATAGTGGTTAGTCAAAATAGGACCAGGGAAATCTAGCTTTCAATCCCCAGTCAACCACGAAGTTCACTGGTTGGCTTAGTCTGAGAGCCGGCATTTGGCCCAAATGTACATCATGGGGCACTTCGGCTTCTCTCTGAGCTTCTTGTAGGGTAAGGTTTGGTATAAATAATTTTATTCTTATTTTAAGACTTTCATTTGTATTTTTATATTTATTTAGATATGGAAGCACGTAGAAATACTCAAGTTCAGGTTGCCCTCTATGTTGAAAGTCTGACATGAGTTATATAAAAACCTATTGATGCTAGTACAGTCTTCTGAACACTGCTGATACTGGTGGTGGCAGAAATATATATAATAATAATTTTGACTCTGCTCTCTGGAAGGTGTGTGCCCTGTTCATTCTCTTCAGTATTTAATGGCCTCCATAATATTTTCATTCAACCCATGAACCCATCAGCAATTTGTTTTTACAGGTTAATATACTTACAAATGATTTTCTAATAGAATATCCTCATCAGAGGGCAGATTTATTAACACTCCTCCTCCTCTTTTGATTGTCTTTTTTAATCCCAGCTCCATGTATAATTTACTTCTTCCTTGGTGAGTGCTTAGTCTGAAGAAGGCTGTCTTGCTGAAATACTTGAGCTTAGACAAATTTGTCTTATTCTCCTGGGCAAGATATGTTGGCTCTAAGCACCAATTCTTTCTGAGGTGAACATTAATTTTAATTGAAATCTTAGTGAGGTTAAAACAGAAGTGAATGGGTTAAGAGCAAGAGCCAGGTTCAATACGAGTTTCAACAAGAAATTGTCTTCGGTGAATTCCCTCAGACTGAGGTCCATCTCCGAGGGTCTTCTGGCGGTTCCCTCACTGAGAGAAGCAAAGCTACAGGGAACCAGGCAGAGGGCCTTCTCGGTAGTGGCACCCACCCTATGGAACGGCCTCCCATCAGATGTCAAAGAGATAAACAACTACCTGACATTCAGAAGACATCTGAAAGCAGCCCTGTTCAGGGAAGTTTTTAATGTGTGACATTTTAATGTATTTTTAAACTTTGTTGGAAGCTGCCCAGAGTGGCTGGGGAAACTCAGCCAGATGGGCAGGGTGCAAATAAATTATCATCATCATCATCATCAGTGCCTATGCAGGATAATATTCTCTTTGAACGGGTTTAACACTAGTTGCAGTCATACTGTCAGTGGATATTCTTCCTTGGGACCAGATCTGTGAGTGTGTGGAACCAATCTTTTTCTCTATGCTTCAAGTCAGAGCTTTCCAAACTGTGTGTCATGACATATTCAGTGTGTCGGCTGCAGTGTGTAAGTGTGTTGCGCAAATGCTCCTTATGCTCCTCCTGGGACTGGAAAGGGGTAAGTTTAACCTCTGGTTTGTGGGTGAAACTGAATTACTGCATTGCGAAATGATACATGTCTAACAAGTGTGTCACCAACATGAAAAGTTTGGAAAGCTCTGCTTTAAGTGCTCAATATTGTGTTTGTTCTCTGAGCTGCCTTGAGCAGGAGAAATATATTTTAAGGCAGTGCAGTGGTACCTCGGGTTACATATGCTTCAGGTTAAAGACTCCGCTAACCCAGAAATAGTACCTCAGGGTTAAGAACTTTGCTTGAGGATGAGAACAGAAATTGTGCTCCAGCAGCGTGGCAGCAGCGGGAGGCCCCTTTAGCTAAAGTGGTGCTTCAGGTTAAGAACAGTTTCAGGTTAAGAACGGACCTCCGGAATGAATTAAATACTTAACCCGAGGTACCACTGTATATAAATAAATGCCACTAACAACAATAATAAGACTGATCCTGTAACTCTGTCCCTAAACAAACCTTTCTAGCTCATTCATGGTGATGTTTTAGAGGAGCTGGGAACATGGCTGTAGCTCAGTGTCAGAATATCTGCTTGGCATGCAGAAGATGACTGCTGCCAGTCAGTGGAGACAATACTAAGCTAACTAGACCAATGGCCTGGCTCAGTATAAAGCAATTCCCTGTGTTCACTTTCTGTCATTCCCAAAGAGAATTAGAAAAGACGCTCAGTCTGAAATACTGGAAAACCACTGCCAATCCATGTAGAGATTACTGAGCTAGAGAGACCAATGGTCTGGATTAGCAGAAGACAATTTCCTATTTCAAATTAGACAGTAATTGCTTGGACAAGACCTGTGAAACTGGTTCTGTCATGATGGTGCCAGGCTTTCAAACATTACTACAACACTGAGGTAATGAATGAACAGGCTCCAACAGGAGAAGGAAGAAGATTCCCTGTTACTGCTCTCTAGTGAATTTTCCTTTATGTGCACTCTGGATAATTTATCCATATGTATTACAATTTAATTTGTATAGAAATGCTGCACATTTTCTGGTTTACAAAAAACAGTTATTGCAAAGGAAGCATCCAGTGAGCATGGCTGTCTGGTTCTGCTTAAAGTACAAAATGAAAATAATGAAAACAATGAAAACAATAAACCTTTTCTTCTCCTGTTCCTTCTGCTGATATACCTTTTTGTACTTCACTCCTTGTCACTTTGTTGGATAAGGTGGGGGAAATGTATGCTTGCTGCTCCAAACTACTTCTGATACGCTTTCAGGCTTTTCAGAACCTTCTCCTTTTACTTTTGGTTTAAGTCATGCTTCCAGCACAAAAAGCAAATGCCAAGCCACTTGGCATACTCTGTAGGAGAGGTTTGCAAGGGAGTCAGATGCATTGCCCATATAATATTTTGGTGGATTCTTTGCACAAAGATGCAATTGTACTAGGCCTCCTCTGAGGCATGCAGAAACAAGGCTCAAAGTGCACGTGGTTGGATTATGCTGTGCACTCAGCACAGCCAAGAAGTCATTGTGAAAGGTTTTCCCCCTTTATTTCTGTCCTTGGATCCCCACACATTTATAAGATCTGATCTTGCAGTTAATTATATCTTGGATTTGTGGGACTTTAAAAGAGCATAATGATGAACCAGCTTCTGCCTCTGGGGAACATGTTTCCATATATCTGAAGTTTTACTGTAATTACTTTTGATATTCCAGCTCATGACAATAGCAAAGGTGCCTTCTCCTTTATGTCCTCTTCTTGATCCAATAAGATATTTAATTTTAGTAGATCATTTGGGTTCTCAGCATTGGCATTAGATAGCCATGGACATCAGCCCAACACATTTCTCTTGGGGTTGCTATTTAAAGCTGTTATCTAGAAAATATATCTCTCTGAAGGCTGGAAAGGGCAATTTATCCCACATGGTAGATTCAAATATTTGCCATTATCTGCATCTTACTTGCTACTCCTTCCCAGATTATTTACAATTCTGTGGCATAACACTGGTTATTAAATGCATGGTGATAATTTTAGAAAAGAAGCTACATGAATTTAAATCTGATTTCCACATTGAAGTAAATCTGTTCAAATTATGTTCATTTGGGGGCTTTAAGAAATTGAATTTAAAAGTGTTTTCTGGCTTCAGATGTCTTTCATTTATTCCTCATAACAAAAATGGAAGGCTAGTTTATAGTGTGTTACATGTACATACATAAACACACATAGAGACCCAGTTCAGATGTAATTTTATGATTTGCTCAAGCAAATCTCTCTTCTCATGCCCAGGATTGCAAACCAGGTTTGCAGGGAGCAGACGAACTACAGTTGGCTGGTCTAGATGCCATGGGAAGTTATGGTTTAACAAACCATGAAGTCTCCCTTGGGTGTATGAAGGAAGGAAGAGAACAGGGAACAAGAATGAACAGTTTTATTTAAATGTAATTGATGAAACATTTGCATTTTGGAGGCTAAATAAATCAGCTAAAGTGTTTAATTATTTAATAGTCCTAGTGTGAATTCAAGGACATTTCTAGCAGATCCGTCCTCAGAATCAGGAGGCTGATGGAAAACCCAACATGGGCCATCTAACCAAGTATGGAGTTGGACTTGGGACTTATGATGGAGCCTGGACATGGCAGTTAGAGAAAGCTATTGAAAGTCCAAGGCTGGAACTGAAGGAAAAGAGCAGTCTTCAAAGTTGAAAAGGCAAGAGCCTTTGAAGGTCAAGAGATTTGAGATGAGAACAGGGTATTCATTCAAGATCAATTATAAGCCTCAAGCAGACAGTTCAGAAGAAGAAAACGGAACTTGAATTAGAAAAAGCATTGGTTGTGAGGCAGACAGAGGTAAGTCTCTCTGTCTCTTTCCCTCATAGTGTTTTGACGATCAGCAGAAATGTCAAGAAAGATTAGCCAATCCAAGACAAGAGTAGGAGCAACATCTATGGTTGTTCTTGGAAGCAAAGCCAAAAATGGTAGAGGCCCATGCTGGTTTGGCTGCTATGCAACCAAGGAAAGGGGAAGGGGAATCAGTGGGTGCTTAGATTGGCCCTGTACTGCTTTGGTGCCTGGCAAAATGCAGGAACCTCATAACCTCAACCTTCCTTCCAACCTTGAAGCTGGGGAGGGAAAACAGGAAGCTGCCTTATACAGAATTAGACCATTGGTCCATCATGCCCAGTATTGTCTACACTGGCTGGTAGTGACTCTTCAGGATTTCAAACATGGAGCTGTCAGAGATTAAATCTGGGACTGTCTGCATGCAATGCGGATGCCCTGTTGAGCTATGGCCCTTTTCCTAAAAGGCTGGGGATTATATAAGAACTGTCAGGCTGACACATGTCACACTTGCAGCTCCAGGCTTGGGAGGAATGCAATGGGTTATCATTACATTAGAGGATGGTGGCACATGGTCCTGACAAATAAAAAAGTGAAAGGTTGCACAGGAGCAATATAGAGTGCCAGGAACTCTATGTAACTTGCTGTCTTAGGTCAAGCGAGGTTAAGGATTTCTATATTGGAGTGTTTAAAGTAGCAATAAGCAGCATGGTGCCTGGGAGTTCTGAGCAGCAAGTAGAGCAATCAGATGATCTTGGTACTTGCGACAGTAAAAAATAAGTTGGGGGGGGAGTCTGGAAAACACGATTATAGAAATAGTTATTCTCTTGTGCACAAATTGTTCCATTCACTTAAATTGTGTTTCTGGTTGGTATCCAAGGTTGAATTTCCAGGACAGTAAAAGTCCTCTTTGTATCATATGGCAGAAGAGGCTCCAAGCCCATGGAATCTTTTTTGGTAGAATGTAAGAATGGGTCAGGAGAACAATGTAACCATCTAGGAAACACCATTGCCACTGTATTTCTATGTAGCAGGTTTCTTGCACTTATGTGAGATGTGTAAAAGTTTCAGCTGAAAGGATGGAAACTGTTTCAGGCAATCTTGTTTTCTCATGCAAGTTTGCAAAAACAAAACAAACCCCCCTGAAAAACACACTCACAAACAAATCTCTAACACAGCTATTTTTGTGGATTCCCCTAAGGATAAAAAGTCACACAGTGAATATCTTGCAAACATAATTGCTTTTTGATTTGTAACAGCCGCTGCAAACAAAAGGATATTTTACATTACAAATTCTGGGCAGGCAGTCAGATTTTGAACTTTGGAACAACACAGTCTCTCTAACCACTTTCCCCAGAGGACTGTTATAGCAACAGTTGCTTTTAAAGCATATAGCAACTTGCGCAAGTGAGGAATTTTGAGAGGTTTCATCCAACTACTTGGAGAAATTGTATTGGCCAGGAGTTTAAATCTTCTCCAAGAAATTGACCCCCATGCCACCTGCAAATCCAAACCTACACTACATGGCATGGAGACCTCCTGAAGAAGACATGGAAACAATAGAATGATGGTGAGTCTCAAATTGACTTTTGCTGGAAGAGAGCATTGCATCGCAGCTGGCTATATGTGCTGCAGCAATTAATGGTGAACAGTACAGAGAATCTTGATAGTTCATTTATAGCATGTCTCTTATCTAGACCTCCCACAAACACCATGGTCTTGGTGAAAATCAGACAAATGCTATATGCTTTTAAACTGTCTACAAAAAATGCTTTAGTTTATTAAGACCACACCATCCCCTTCAAGTGGCCACCTGTGATTTCCAATTGGCAGGATAATTCATAAAACTTTCAGAATGTTTTTTTGTTTTGTTTAAAGATGTGCTCCCTGATACTCTGTTTGAATCTGACACATTTAGTTATTGCTTGGAAACCTTTCAATAGCCCAGTGTTTCCCAAACTTTTTTGGGCAACGGCACACCTGTTTACTGAAAAAAAATCTCGCGGCACACCACCATTAAAGCCCCGCCCCGTGACGTCAGCGTGCAGCGTCACGCCGGGAGGGACGCACAAAAGTGAAAGTTTTTTCGCTTCCCCTTGCCGGGGAACCTCCAAGCCTTGGGGGTGGGAGGAGGCAGCAGAGCGAGGGACTGAGGGACAGCGGCAACTGAGGCGGCGGCGGCTGTTGTGGTGGTGGCGGCGATAGCGGGCGGAGGAGGGGGCGGCGGCGGGGCTTGAGGAGCCGTAGCCGGGAGTTGCTGCTGCTGTTGTTGCTGCTGCTGCCCGGACATGCCGGCCTCCTCCTCCTCCGCTGTCTCGCGCTCCTCCCTTTTGCACGCACTGCCCCGCCGCTTGGCACCACCACCGCGGAGCCGCCCCCGGCTCGACGCGGATCCTCGCCGCCGCCGCCTCTCACCGCCCGACTCGCCCGCCTCCCTCCCACGGCACACCAGCCAATGTCTCACGGCACAGTAGTGTGCCGCGGAACACCGGTTGGGAAACACTGCAATAGCCTTTCTCCAATCGTGGATAGAACTAGTGTGATCATGGGTGCAGGAACTGCTGGACCAGTCTGCAGCTGCCCAATGTGATGGATCACTGAATTGCAGCTGGCAACTTGATTGGTGAAGAACTTACTGGGTTCACTCCCCCCCAGCCACCCAGGCTGGCCAATTGATTTTTCTGGGCAGGACAGAGTATATATGGGGCTTCTTGTTCTACCTGAGCTTTGCTTAAGCAACACATTGAGCTCTCATATGTTCCTGCATCCTTGCTTATTCCTTAGTCAGATTTTTGATGCTGGATCCTGCTTTGTGGTTTGTCCTTGACTTTCATTGACTCGACAGTGATTTTTCCCTTGTGTTACCTGGGACTGCTCCCCATAGCCCAGCACAAATAGCAGCATTGCAGTTGAAAACAGTAGTGCCATTCCCACATGCTTCTTATCTCCTAATAATGTTTAGCAATAGTAGTGTGTGATATGATGTCATCACACTGTCTGTTTCCCTGCCTCCTTCCCTCTATACAGTAGCCAGTGATGTGGAGCAAAAACCCGGATGTTGCACATTTCCCTTACTAAGCTAGATTGGAGTTGGACAGAGACAGGGGAAACAATCTGCAGCTACCATTTCCTGCAACACCCCCACAGTGGTGTTGTGTTCAATTGCACCCTGTGTTTCCTACCTTGTCTTCTTTTATAGCCTTGGCGCAAGTAAAAGATTTTGTACCTCTTCCTCTGTTTTCCTCCCTGGTGCAATACTGGAATAACTTCCTTGTGTCTGTTTGCACCGCTGTGTCTTGGGTCACCTCCAGGTTGTTTGTATTTTGCAGGAGGGATTCAAGCAGATATCAGAAACTTAAGTTTCTGAAATTAAAGTGAATTGAAGCACTCAGTTACTTTAATCTAACAAATCTACTTAAAACCAACCAACAAACAAGACCTTTTGTGGTTAGGAGAGTGCTGGCAAATGCACTGGAAAGTGCATAATGGGAAGACATATAAGCACTGCACAAGCAAATCGGGATGGATGCTTCTTGTTGTTGTTTGTTTTGTTACCCTTCATGCCACCCTTCATTTGAAAATCTTGAGGCTGTTCACAGCATAAAAATACAAGATAAAATATATAATAAAACAAAACCAAAGAGAAACAATTTCTCCTCTCCCACAAATACATTTAAAAGGATAGAGGATGTTAATCAGCCAAAGGTCTGGTTGAAGAGGAATATTTTTTCCTGCTGCCTAAAGGTGTATAATGAAGGCACTAGGCGACCCTCCCTGGGGAGAGCATTCCTCAAGTGGGAAAAGACCTGCTCTCGTGTTGCCACACTCCAGACCACTTGGGAAGGAGGCACACAAAGAAGGGCCTCAGAAGATGATAGCAGGGTCTGGGTTGGTTCCTATGGGGAGAGGCAGTCGAGGTATTGTGGTTCTGAGCTGCTTAAGTCAGTATAGGTCAAAACCAGCACCTTGAATTGGGCCTGGAAACGAATTGGCAGCCAGTGCACCTCACCTTCCCAAGATATCCCTTGTTCTTTGTTGTCAGTAGCTAACCTCTCTTCCCATTCCTTCCTTGTTCACCCACTGCAGTGATATGGCCCTCCAGATGTTGTTGTACTCCCATTCCCATTAATCCCAGCCACCATGGCCAATGTTGAAGGATGCTGGGTACTGTAGTTCATTTTCTGGAGAGCCACAAACTCTCTATCCCTGACCACGCCACTTCTTTGTCCTATACAGTGTACCTAGCGCATTCTTAAAGGTAAAGGTAAAGGGACCCCTGACCATTAGGCCCAGTCGTGACCGACTCTGGGGTTGCAGTGCTCATCTCGCTTTATTGGCTGAGGGAGCCGGCGTACAGCTTCCGGGTCATGTGGCCAGCATGACTAAGCAGCTTCTGGCGAACCAGTGCAGCGCACGGAAACGCCGTTTACCTTCCCGCCTATTTATCTATTTGCACTTTGACGTGCTTTCGAACTGCTAGGTTGGCAGGAGCAGGGACTGATCAATGGGGGCTCACCCCATCACGGGGATTCAAACTGCTGACCTTCTGCTCAGCAAGTCCTAGGCTCTGTGGTTTAACCCACAGCGCCACCCACGTCCCTAGCATTCTTAGCACCAAATAAATGGTGAGTAGAGCAGTGGCAGCTGTTTCTTGAATGAACGGCAGAGGGCAGATCATACAGAAATCCTCCTCCTTGGAATTGCCCTGTCTCCACCAGGCTTGAGGACTTGAGGTCTATTTTGTCATATTACAGTCTTCTAAATCAGCAGCTATAATTTAAAAGGACATTGTCAACCCCTTTGAGGAGCTTAATGTCCATTTTGGAGCAATTGGAGGATATGAGTTATGACTATGGGAATTTAATTTCTGTGTTTAGATTGTAAAACCCACAGCATAAAAGAAAAACCCACCCTGAACTGCAGCTATCGAGTAGCGTAAAAATTATTATCTCTCTGCTGAATTTTGTAACGTGCCATCATTCTTCCTGCTCTGAACTCCTATATCACTAATGGGTTGGAGTTGTATTCTGGAAAGTCATGATTGTTTGTTTAAATCTTAGGCACAATAGGAGAAACTGTTTATGACCACTTGATCACCAGCCTGCCTATACATCCTTGCTTGCATAGACGCATGTAAATTCACGGGTCTATTTTGAACTGAAGGAAGTCACTGTCTTTTTAATACGTACCTGCCTCCTGTAGTAATTGAAACAGTGTTTGTATTTCAGCTGGACAGAATATTTAACAGGTTCTGAATACAGGCTCAAATCATTGTCACATGTGATTAACTCAACGGGGGGGGGGAATGGTGGAGGTTTAAAGGAGTATTCTTCTTAATTCCTCTACTTTCTCTCTTCCTGAGAAATCAAAAGGAGACTGCTTTTTTAAAGACTCTCATCTTACCCATGCCAACAGATCTAAAGAACCTTGTTTTTCTAAAGAAAAGTTATTTGTGATTTTGGGCCTGGCTTTCTGCTGGTAAGCAGTACTCAGTAATTAAATAAAAAAATTAAAATACTTATATATGTGTTTGTGGCAGGGGGTGGGGTAAGGGGGTTTATTGGTTTGTGGTGGTGGTTTTTTCCTTGTTCTTATTATGTATTTTGAGTTTTTATCTTGCATGTTTATGTTGTGAACTGCCCTGAGATCTACGGATAAAGGGAGGTATACCAATCTAATCAATCAATCAATAAAAATAAGGAATCACAACTTTTATGAAATTAATATTCATACGTCTGTGTCTCCCAAGGTTCTATAATGGATATTACCAATTATTGGGGAATTTTTTTTTTAAAGAAGCTGGATTTTTAGATGGTAAAATTTACCTGTTAATTTTCGATGGTTAAGGAAAAGCAGTACTTTTCAGAAATAGGGTAACATATAAGCACATCAAATTTTATAAGGAATGGAAATTTGACACAGATTATTACCAGTGGTAATACTGGTAATTATTACAAATTATTACCAGTGGCAGCTTCTCTGTGAATATTCAGTGAATACTTCTGCACAGGGTTAGCCCCCTATGGCATAGAAGGTTTTGGTGTATGAGTTGGTGCTAGAGGGTCACATGGATGAGTTATTGAAAGGACAGGGTTTGGGGGTACTGAAAAGGCATGAGATTGGTAGGCAAGGCTTCAGACTCTTATCTGGGAAGGGATGATTTCTAATTGGGACTGCAGCACAAGGGAATATTTAACCTTATCTTCCAAGCTGCAGTTTCTGCAAAGGAAAAAAAACCTCCCTGTGCTGCAATAAGTGATGGGGGTGGGGAGGCTCCCATTGGCACCAATGGGAGCTCCCTGCCCCATTGCTAACTGCAATGCAGATATGTCCTTTTGGGGGTCAGAAATCATAGGTGAGGAGAGAAGGGTAAAACCTTCCCTCATGCTGCAGTCCCAATTCAAAATCACCCACAAAGGCACACACACTTATTAAGTAAAGCAGAATGTCCTTTGATCAGTCATTCTTTTTTTGACCTGAAGAGGGGATTTACGTGGCTGTTCTGTGAGGGGCAACTTGGCCTTTGCTATAGCTCAACTCTACTCCCTTGTTAGGGGTGGAGCCACCTGTCTTGGCTGTGACTGCTGTTGCTTTGACTTCACAGCAACAGGAGGTGGCAGTGTCCCCCGAGAGAATCTGGAACCAGAGGTGGAGAAGGCAGTCCTATGGGAGCGGGTAACAAAGGTGGAAAATCTTGGGTGTTCCATGCCTGGAGAAGCACAGGATCACCAGAAACCAACAGACGAACTATCATCAGTCTTTTTAGGGAAACGAAGAAAGGGATTCAAGATTGTCAGGAGTTGCAGAATGAGGATGAAGAAAACTGCTGGCTGCATGACATCTTACCAGCAAGCCTTGAAGCCCTCTTTTTCAGAAAAGGGAACATATGGCTGCTGATGACCGAGAGCTTCCCCCAATCCCTGGAAAGATGATGTAGGCTTGTTCAGCTGTTACAATGAACACAGTTGTATCTGTGCATGTACAAGGGTTTATGTGAAAAAGGACACAAATATTAGGGTTGCCATACATCCGGAATTTCCCAGATATTTCTGGAATACTGCAGCCGCAAGCAGTGTCCAGGCGGAAATCGGCTAAATGTCTGGGAAAATCCAAACATATGGAAGCCCATGTCATGTCGGCAGTGTTGTTTTTGCCGATTTCCCTTAGAAATAGCTCGAAAACCTTTCGGTCTGGATTATGAAATATGGCAAACCCTCACACATACTGATTTCTACAGCTCACCTATTGTGCACACAAATTGTACACTTGTTGAATGCGAACACCCCACACCTTTACTCCTGCAGAACTTTGTGGGTTCAATTAAAGCATGATGTATTATTTCCTTAAGAAAATATGCACATATGCACAGGGAATGCACATTTGCAATGAAGGTAAATGGCATGTCTTGTTATATTCTTTTTTTAAAAAATGAAATGGCAGGGTTTTCTTTTCCTAAACACAAGCTGGCTGAAATCAATGAATGTTTTCCTCCAAGTATTTTACTTCCCAATAAATTTTCTAAGAATTTGAGCACACTTAAAAGGAAGTGGCTCATCTGATTTCATTGAAGCTACTTCCTCATAAGTGTAGTTTAACTTTGTATGCGCCTTATTAGTTGTACTTATTAGTCACTCCCCCTCCCCCCCAGAAGAAACTAAAACTACAAAAATGCACATTTAAAGCCAAGTATAAAACAATCTAAAATACCTAAGTAAAAAATATTTTTAAAAGATATAACCCCACACACTAAAAGATATACATTATTAGGAAGTTAGGTCCTTGGAACGAAGGCTCCCTGATTTCAGTAGAACTAAGTTGGTTAGAAAAGAATTACCATTTATTTTAATATGATTCTGTTTTATGTGCTTTTTTAGCCTTAATAGGATAATGCATATCAGAAAGTGTAAGAAATTTTGCAATAAAAGGCAAGTATATTTTCCATCGATGTGCACAGTCTGTGTTGAACCCCCCCTGCCACCCATCCAGACTGGGAGTAGGAGCTGGTATGGGTGAAAGACCTTCCCTGTTGGTATTTTAAGGAGCACCATTTCAGATCCCCCTAAATGAGAACAATGTCTGTCTCTTATTCTGTCTGGCTGCTGTGTGTGCAAGTATATTGGAGAAAGAGGTCTGAGGTGCAGAAAGCAGCAAGGGATCCAAACAGCTTTCCTCTTTCTACCCCCAAACTACTTCTAAACGGGGCAGCTGCATGCAGTCTTTCTCATCCTGACAGATCCTGTTCTCTCCTGGCAGCAGAGGGCAGTGTGGAAATAACTCTGGGCTAGCAATACTCATGTTTCAAGAGCTCATGGGATATGGGACCAATGTTTGCAGTGCCTTCTTGCTTGTTGGTTCTCGTGTCGGCAGGTGTTTGTTTGGGTGCTAGCTACTTCATCCTTTGCTAGTGAAGTGGAACTATTCCTTTGCTGTTGAATGAACTGAGAAAAGAGAGGACATTGGACTGACAAAGGTGGGCGTCCTCTGAGTTCACTTCCCCTCTCAGTAGATACTGGACGGGCAGCCCCCATCACAGCAGAAAGAATTCTGTAGAGCAGCAGTGGGAAGAATCTTGCTTGGAGGACATGTTTCTATTTAGCCAACTTGTGTAACAGTCGAGTCAGTTAAATGCAAATCTATAAAAGATGATAAGTGGACTCAGCTTCCTTTTAATGGGCAACACACAAGCAGGGCAGTTGAAGCCAAGACAAATTTTTCCTTGTCAGCGTCACTATTTTGCAGTTGAACATTGTGGTTGTATGTTTTAGGCAGGACGCCTTTGTGTGCAGTGTGCTCACAACACTACCTCGGCTCCTCAAGGCATTATCATTAAGATGCTAAAAAGGGTCATTGGTTGATGCTAAAAATGCATTTAAAAATTCTGATCGCATACAGTGGCTTCTTTTTTTAAAAAAAACAACAGGTTGCGTTATAACAAAATTCTTTATTCAGTGTATAAAGGGTTTTGTTACAACATGACCTTTCTTTAAAAAAAACCTTAAAAAACCCCCCACTCTGTGATGTCACTGTGTATGAGCAGAATTTTAACATGCATTTTTTTATTTTTTGCATCAAAAATGCTCTTTTTCTCAGCTTTGTGATACAATGTCTTGAATAGTTGACTCTGGGGTTTTCACTAAACTGCCCATGAATGCTGAAACCATCTGTTTTTCTGGACGTTTGTCAGGGTGAGTGTGGCAGAGGCAGCTGTCTGAAAAGGGACGCTTTGGATGATGAACCAGACCATTGTTTTGGAGCAATTCTCTTGCATTCAGAGGCTCTACCCAAGCGTGCTATGGAGCAATCAAAATCAAACTATTGTTTGTACCGATCATACCGAACTGAAAAGAAGGTGGTGGGATGACCCCATTGTCGATGCAAAGTCTTGTTCAGAGCATCTGTATCCTGGCCAAGATGTAACCGCAGTAGGAAACACACTTGGAAGCTAGAGGGCTCATGCACCCTACTGGGGGCGGGGGGGGGGGGAGAGAGAGAAAAGATCATGCCAGACTAAGCTCTAGCTCGAAGCAAAAAATCTGAAGATGCAGGTCTGCTGGCATTGCCAGCAGCTTCCCTTTGCAAAAATTGTTGACATTAGCACTTATTAATCAATTAAAGCGGATTGGTTTTGCTAAATGCAAACTGGAATTGCAATAAGCAGGATAATTACTAAATATATTTGCTTGGACTTCCAAATGTCAGCGAAGTGGAGGGTGGTGGGGTTTCTTTTGGTTTTTTTGCAGCATCGGAAAATGACATTTTTTTTATTGCTCATTAAGAAGCATTCACTCCAGTTTCATGCACAATTTAAAGATTTCATAATTTATTTATGATAGAAACAGCGACTGAATCAAAACATATTGTCATGTTCGTTGCTCTATTAAATATGGCTTTTATAAATAAATAAAAATCCATGAAAGATCATCTTCAGCTTATTCATTGAAGGTTATAGATTTTAGTTTAGAATATAGCTGCACTTCATCCATTAACATCTAAGCTTTTTCAGTTGGCCTTGTCACTTCATTGCTTGCATACTAATATCTCCTCATATAAAATTTAATCTGTCGAACTAAATGAAGACATTAGTGGCTGAAAGACATCTTTCATTAAGCAATTAACAAATCTTTCTAACAAATCTACAAAAGCATATGTGTTTATATTTAATAAGTATTTGTATGATCAGGCAATTACTATACATGAGGACATCTTGTTTTTATTTAGTTCTGAATATTTCATATTTTAAGCTCCAATTAAAATGGCAGTAGTGACTTGGTAACTATAACTATACCATAAAAATCAACAAATTTCATTGGAATGGATTAAGTTACCAAACCAAAAATCAAAATAATCATGCAATTCTCACCCCAAGTTGTAACTTAGTTGTTTTCTCACAGATTTCCACTACCAGACTTTATTTGTTGTTGAATGAAAATCCAAAGGCAGAAATGAGTGCAACAAACCTGACTCCAGTTGTAGTTAGGTAATGTACCCCAACAATTTACAATGTGGTATGCATGAGATTAAATTAACCAATAATCTTATAGTAACCAAATTGTAGCGGACTGTTCGCCACACTGTACCCAGTTCTGCTAAGTTAGGGAAAAGCACATGGCAAATTCTTATTTGAATGGTAGCATCTCAGAATGCAGATAATGGATGGTATGTTCAAGTGACCATCAGGAAGCATGCGTCACATGGCCTAGATCGGCTGTATCTTGCCAGCAATAAAGAACTGAAAGCTAAACAATAAAAGTGCAGCAGTAAAAAATTAAAGTACTAACAACTTTGTGTTGGTAACACTAAATAAGGAAGGTGGGATGTACTAAAATGATGACCATCTGCACTGACTAACATGGCATTAAAATAGCTTTGCTAATGCTTTCTGCCTTGTCTAGTCTGTTTATATCAGTTTCTGTAGGGAGAGTGTCATGATTTGCAGATTTGTTTGGGTTATCCTTTTATCTGTTGCCATTGGTTGTACTTCGTTTTCCCACCAGCATCGTCTGTTACCAGTGGGGCTCCCAGCTGATGAGATACTTGATAATGTCACTGATAATCTTGTAGTTCTTCATATGAGATATAGGAACATATAAAACTGCCTTGTATCCAGTCAGCCCGTTGGTACATTAAGCTCATCATAGTCTACACTTAGGACACGGGTGGCGCTGTGGGTTAAACCACAGAGCCTAGGACTTGCCGATCAGAAGGTCGGCGGTTCGAATCCCCGCAACGGGGTGAGCTCCCATTGCTCGGTCCCTGCTCCTGCCAACCTAGCAGTTCCAAAGGATGTCAAAGTGCAAGTAGGTAAATAGGTACCACTCTGGCGGGAAGGTAAACGGCGTTTCCGTGCGCAGCTCTGGTTCGCCAGAAGCGGCTTAGTCATGCTGGCCACATGACCTGGAAGCTGTACGCCGGCTCCCTCAGCCAATAAAGCAAGATGAGCGCCACAACCCCAGAGTCGGTCACGACTGGACCTAATGGTCAGGGGTCCCTTTACCTTTACCTTTAGTCTACACTTGCCCCCAATGGCACTTCAAGGTTTCACATGGGGGGGGGTATTCCCACTGCTATCTCGAGATGCCAGGGGTTCAACCTCTGACTTGGACCTAGAGAAAAAGTTGGTATATAAGTACAGCCAATCAATCAAATAATTGGAGCATTCCTAGCTGAGATGTTCCATTCTCCCACCTCTTGCATGTCCAGGGGCAGAGCAAGGTGGGTGTGGTCTGCCCTGGGTGTCACCTCCAAGGGTGTGTGTGACAAACCGCTGTGCAGCACTCAATGTCTGTGAGAGACATCATGGCTTTCGGTCCGCCCGCCAGCTCCCCCTCAGATATAGGGCAGCAGGCAGACTCCTCATCGCAGAAAAAAAAAACCTCAACAACTTTGGCTTCCCCCAGAGTCATACCATTTTTGCTGGCAAAAAATAATAATAATTCAATGTGTGTGAGGGGGGTGACAATAAATTTTCTGCACTGGGTACCACCTGACCTTGCTACGCCACTGTGTATATCCCCCACCTTTCCTGCCAATTTTAACATCATTAGTGCATTACCTAGGGAATTTTCTTGTCCACTGTCAAAAGAGTCCCTTCATTTTTTTTTTTTATAATAATTTTTATTACATTTTTCCAAATTACAAATAAGAAAAGACAGAATAAAAGAAAAGAAAAGAAAAAAGAACAGAAAATAACATCCATTTCAATAACTTATTTCAAATTTCCATTGGACTTCCCCACGTCTCCCGCATAGTGCATTCTTGATAATAAAGTCATCAGCAAATTATACCCTTATTTCGTGTTTTTCTTTATATTTTCAATTGCAATTTAAGTTTAAATCTCTTGTTCTCCGTTTACTCTAAAAATATAGCCTGATATCATTTAACCCATTTAAACTTTGGTTCTTTCCCGAATGTTAACAATTTCCTAAATAATTAAACTTCATTGCTGGGGCTAACGTTCTAAATCATACGACATCTTATGTTTCATACAACTTATAATACTTTTGCAAATAGTCTTTGAATTTTTTCCAATCCTCCTCCATTGCCTCTTCTCCCAGGTCCCGGATTCTTGCAGTCATCTCAGCCAGTTCCATGTAGTTCATCAGTTGCGTCTGCCACTCCTCCAGTGTGGGCAAATCTTGGGTCTTCCAATACTTGGCGATAAGAATTCTTGCTGCAGTTGTAGCATACATAAAGAAAGTTCTATCCTTTTTTAACACCTTCTGGCCGACAATGCCCAGAAGGAAGGCCTCTGGTTTCTTGGGAAAGGTGTACTTAAACACCTTCTTTAACTCATTATAGATCATTTCCCAAAAAGCCTTCAGTCTTGGGCACGTCCACCAGAGGTGAAAGAATGTCCCTTCAGCCTCCTTACATTTCCAACATTTATTATCAGACAAATGGTATATCTTAGCGAGTTTGACTGGGGTCATGTACCACCTGTATACCATTTTCATAATGTTTTCTTTCAAGGCATTACATGCCGTAAACTTCATACCGGTGGTCCATAACTTTTCCCAGTCTTCTGACATGATATTGTAACCAATGTCTTGAGCCCATTTTATCATGGCTGTTTTAACTATTTCATCCTGAGTGTTCCATTTAAGCAGCAAGTTATACATTCTCGAAATTACCTTGGTCTTTGGTTCTAACAACTCTGTCTCAAGTTTCGATTTTTCCACCTGGAATCCTATTTTTTTGTCTTGCTTAAAAACCTCATTAATTTGGGCATAATGTAACCAATTTTGCACCTTATCCTTTAATTTTTCAAAGCTCTGCAACCTCCAATTACCTCCAATGTTTTCTATTATTTCCCAATATTTCGGCCAATATGCCTCCATATTGGATGTTTTCCGAGCTTTGGCCTCTATTGGTGAAATCCACCTCGGAGTTTTACTTTCCAATAAGTCTTTGTATTTTTTCCAGACCATAAATATTGCTTTTCTGACAATATGGTTTTTAAACATTCCATGTGTTTTCCCCTTGTCATACCACAAATACGCATGCCAACCTAACGAATTGTTAAAGCCTTCCAGATCTAGGACATCAGTATTTTCCAATAAAATCCAATCTTTCATCCAGCAGAAGGCCGCAGCTTCATAATATAACCTTAAGTCCGGCAGGGCAAACCCCCCTCTCTCCTTTGCATCAGTTAATATTTTAAACTTTATTCGGGGCTTTTTGCCCTGCCAGACAAATTTAGAAATATCCTTCTGCCACTTTCCAAAACAATCCACTCTGTCCACGATCTGCAAAGCCTGAAACAAAAACAACATTTTTGGCAAAACGTTCATTTTTATAGCTGCAATTCGGCCTAACAAGGATAGTTTCAATCTTGACCAGATTTCTAGATCTTTTTTAACTTCTGACCAACATTTTTCATAATTGTCTTTAAATAAATTCAAGTTCTTGGAGGACAGATTGACCCCCAGGTATTTCACTTTTTTAACAATGTTTAGTTCTGTTTCCCTCTGAAACCCCTCTGTTTCAGTAACCGTCAAGTTTTTCCCTAACACCTTAGTCTTTTGTTTATTCAACTTAAAACCCGCCACCCGACCAAATTTCTGAATCAATTCCAAAACTCTTTTTGTGCTAGATTCTGGCTCCTGTAGTGTTAAAACTAAGTCATCTGCAAATGCTTTCAGTTTATATTGTTTCGCTCCGACCCGTATTCCTTGTACCTGCCGATCCTCCCTTATCATTTTCAGCAAAACCTCCAGGACTGAAATAAACAACAGAGGGGATAGGGGGCACCCCTGGCGTGTTCCTTTTTCAATATGAAGTTCTTCAGTCACCACATTGTTCACTATCAACTTAGCTTTTTGTTCAGAATAGATTGCCTCTATTCCATTCTCAAACCCCCTTCCCACTCCCATCCCTTCCAAGTTTTTCTTCATAAATTTCCAAGAAATGTTGTCAAAGGCCTTCTCCGCGTCAATAAAAATTAACACCGCTTTGGTGTTAATATTTGTTTGTAAGAGTTCCAAAATATCGATAATGTTCCTGGTATTATCATACAAATGTCTACCTGGGAGAAAGCCTGCTTGGTCCTTATGGATTACTGCATTTAATACCTTTTTAAATCTGTTAGCCAAGACATCCGCAAATATTTTGTAATCCACATTTAGGAGTGAGATGGGGCGATAGTTCTTAAGTTGAGTCTTTTCAGTTTCCACTTTAGGTATCAATGTGATGGATGCTTCTTTCCACGTATCTGGTGCCCTCCCTCCCCCCATAATCTGGTTGCAAACCTCCATTAATGGTTGCATCAAATAGTCTTTTAAAGTCCTGTAGTATTTGGAGGTAAGTCCATCGGGGCCCGGAGATTTGCCTAATTGCATATTCTGAATGGCATCCTCGATTTCCTGTTGTGTTATTTTACAATTCAAGATTGATCTCTTCTCTTGAGATAATTTTGGTAGGCCATTATCTTTCAAAAATTGTTCTATCTCGGTTGCCTCCTCGGGTTCTTGTGTGTACAATTTTTTAAAATATTTCTGGAAACACTTTCTAATTTCTCCCGGTTTCTGAAAATTTTTCCCTTCAACTTCTAAGTTGGTAACGTAGTTTAATTTTTGTCTCTTTTTCAACTGCCAAGCGAGCAGTTTCCCACATTTGTTCGCAGATTCAAAAGATCTTTGTTTCATTTGTTTGATTTTCCATTCCACTTCTTGGTTAATCAATTTCGCATATTGTGACTGGTGAAATTTGATTTCTCTTAAAGTCTCTTTTGATTTTGGATTCACTCTTAATTTTTTCTCTCCATCACTTATCTTCTCCAATATCTTATCTTTTTTACTATTCCAAAGTTTTTTCTTGATTGTATTCTGTTGTATCAGAAACCCTCTCATAACAGCTTTACTTGCGTCCCAGATAATTCTTTTTTCCACCGAGGTATTCAAGTTGATTTCAAAATAGTCCTTTAGAGTTTTTTGGGCCTTCTTTACGATCTCTTGATCTCTTAACAGGTTGTCATTCATTTTCCATCTGAAGGAGTCGGCAGTAGTAAATCTCATTTCCATTTTCAAAGCGTTATGGTCGGAGCAAGTCTTTGGGCAGATTTCTATTTTTGTAGTCTTAGGTGCCAGCCCTCTAGTTGCCCAAATTTGGTCGATTCTTGTCCATGACAGGTGGGCCTCAGAAAAAAAGGTTCCTTCTTTACCTAGGGGGTTTCTCGTCCTCCATAAATCAATTAGGTCCATATTGTCAGTTAGTTCAAAGAAAGTTTTTGGTAGTCTTCCGTCTTTAGTCAAATTCTGATTCTGTGACTTATCCATCAAAGTAGAGACGACCCCATTCATATCTCCCATCATAATGATGTTGGAGTAGTCCAGATAGTCCAGTAATGTCTCATGCAGCTTCTTATAAAATTCTGATTTCCCCTCGTTTGGTGCATAAATTCCTAATATCAAAACTTTTTCTCCTTGGGTCAGAATTTCAATAGCCAGGATTCTTCCTTGTTCATCTTTAAACAAAAATTTTGGTGATAGATTCTCTTTGGCGTAAATCACCACGCCTCTCTTCTTAACTCTATCTGATGAAATAAATTCTTGGCCTAATCTTTTATTTGTTAACACCTTCCTGTGTAGCCTGGTCACATGAGTTTCTTGCAAGCAAATTATGTCCAAATTCTCTTTCTTTAATATATGGAAAATCCTTTTGCGTTTTTCTGGGGAATTCGCGCCATTAATGTTCCAACTATAGAGCTGCAGAGACATCCTGTATCAATCTGTTGTTACTCTTGTTGGGTGTCTTCTTTTTTGTCCAAATCCGAGGGTGGTGGCTCTTTTCCTAGCTCTGGTGGTGGCCAAATAGCTACCGCTCCTTTCTGCAAATCTTCTCCGTGGTCGTGTAGGAACTTCTGGCTATCCTCTTTCGTTTTGATTTTTATCTTCTTTCCTTTGTATTTGAACGAAAGGCCTTGTGGAAACTCCCACCTGTAAGGTATTCCGTTGCCTCTCAAAAGTCCAGTTAGGTCAGTGTAGTTAGATCTTAGATCCAGTAATTGTTTAGGTATGTCCTTGTAAATTTGTGCTCTTCTGTCCTGGATCTCAAGTGCTTTATTGAAATGTAGGTCAAGTAGCTTGTCTCTCTCCTGCTTAGTCCTTAAGATAATCAAACAATCTCTAGGTCTGTCCTTCCCAGCAGCCCTTCCCAATCTAAATGCAGTTGTTATTTTAAAGTCTGTATCTTCGTTTATACCCCAGAATTTAGAGAATTCTTCTGTCAAAAAGCCAGTCAAGTCCTCTTTCTCAATCTCTGGGATAGAGCGTAATCTCAAATTATTTTCCCTGTTTCGCAGTTCCACCAAAGACAGATAGGCCTGCTGGTCAGTAATATGTTTATGGAGTGGCCTTACCTCTCCTTTCAGTTCCTCCACTTCTTTAGTTACTGCTTCTACTTTCTCATTCGCAGCCTCGGCCAATTTTCGATTTTCAGATACAACGTCCTTTAGGTTTCCAATATCTTGTGAATGCTTAGCCACCTGTTCAGAAAGTTTGTTGATTGAAGATGTGGCTAAGTCAATTTTTGCAGTTTGATCATCCACTTTTTTGTTCAAAATTGCAAATTGTTGTAGCATTTCCTCTAGAAGAATGTTGGATCCCCCAGCTGCCATATCTTCACTTGTTAATTGTTCTGGTTCTTCAGCTGGGGTTGTTGGTAATGGTACAGCCTGTAATACCGCAGGGACTGAAGATCTACGGCCCTGGGAAACCAAAGTTGTTTGTACCAATTTGCCTTTCCCTGCTTTCGACGCAGCTCTTGTTTTTGGTTTACCACTCATTCCACACTCATTCCACACCTGTCTTTGGATTCAAGGTCAAGCTGTCCAAAGTTCCATGGGAAAGACAGGCCTCAGAGTGAGTCACCAGACCACAGAGAGACAAAACAAAGTCAGTTCTCAGGAAATTGTAAATCCCAAACTCCACTAGAGGGAGTATTGTTCAGTTCATGAAAGAAGAAACAAAGTTTCCGTCGCCATTAAAGTTCCTACAGTTAGTTAGATTAATAAATGTCTTTAGAGAAGAACTTTTCCTTCTTGCAGAGCCCTCTCAATTTTGCCACAATAGTTTCCTAAAAGGTGCAAAATACAGTTGCTTAATTGTATCCACCGGTAGTGCCTCTAAATATCTGTTTCAACTTTGTAAGTGTATCCACAACACAACTTTTTGCCCGCTGCAAAGTCCGGGACTAGGGATTTTCAAGTCTTTAAAGTTTTGAAAGTTTTAGCGGAGAAGAAACCCCAAGTAAAATAGACACAGTCACAGAGAAATAAAGATAACTTGCCTTTCCCTTCAATTTCCGAATTTCTCCAGACGTATGCTGTCTCTCATTTAAAAGCCCTTTTGTACTGCTTCCAGCTTGTCAGTTTCTTTGCCTTTGATCATTAAGCACCTCCGGGAGACGGACTTCCTTTTTCTCGTCTCCCGCTTTCAGCCGAATTCACAAATTTGTAATCCAATCTCAAATAAATCCTACTCACGAGTTGTTACTTTGTAATCCAATGTAAAGGAAGAAAGGTCGGCGCTCATCGGTAGCAGCTGCGCGGCTTCACTCCCGCAGAAAGAGCGATGAATCCACAGCACCGCTTCCCCTCCGCGCTTCCGGAGCCCCTTACGGGGTCCCTTCTTCGTTTTGGGGGTCGCTCTCGGTGCCCGCCGGATCCCACGGCCACGAGCTCGCTCTGCTCGTGGTTTAACTTAATGGGTCGTCGCTTCGCCGTAGCGAACAACCCTTTTCTGCGGAGCCCCTCTTTGCTGCGCAAAGAGGACCGCCATTACACGTTTCGCGCCGCCTCCGGAAGTCCCAAAAGAGTCCCTTCAGCAACCCCTTCCCCCATCCCAACTCTTGCTTAGTGTTCCCTGCCCTGACCTTCTCCTGCCCCCAGTGCATTCTGGAAGAGCTAATATCCCAAAAGAAAAAGGAAACTTGGAGAATAATGGCTCTGTACTTAAAAGTAAGAAAAATATCTGGTTACAACTTTAACCAAAAGTGGATGAACACCTGCAGTATTCTTGCTTTGTTTTAATGCATTTTATTGTACATTATATCTTGTAAGTTGTAGTTTCTGTAATTTGCTTTGGGATTCTTTCTGGCAGTGGTGCATGAATTGAATGCACTGAAATTGAATTGTAAATTGAAATTAAATTGAAATTATGGTAGGAAAATATGCACCAGAAGTCTAGTGAAACCAGCCACCGTATTTCTAGGAGATCTCCAGTTTTGGCTTTAGAAAAGCAAATGAAGCAAACAGCCTGATGCAGAGAGAAAAGCCCAGAACCAGCCAAGTTGGAGAGGGTGCCAGTCCTCTATCCCTTTATCTGTATATTACTCTGGTAACCACACTGTCCCATCTGTCTGCAGTCACTGGTTGGAAGAAGCAGACAGCAGCTTCAGAAAGTCAGGTGAAGCAGTACAGTACTTATGCACACCATGGCTTAGAAAACAGGCGGATGCAAGTCAAGAACCATGCCCTTTCTCACTCACACTCAGGGGTGAGGGACTTTTTTTTACCCCAGGGGCTGTATCTCCTGCTGGTCAACCTTCTGAGGGTTGTATACCAGCAGGTACAGCAACAGATGTGACAAAAGTTAGAGGTTTTTAGATAGAGATACATGCATACATCCATTCTTCATCCAAACAAGCAAGAGGCAGTATTTCAGTTCAGGAACACATTCCAACCAAGCAAAAACTCTTGAGGAGAGCATAGAGTAGAACCAGTGAGAGGTGTGACCTACACTATAGGTGTGGCCTGAGAAGAGTCCCACAGGCTACATAGAGAGGCCCAGAAGTCCACATTTGGCCCCAGCTGCTGAGGTTTCCCCAGGCCTGCTTTATCTAGAGAGTCTTCTCTTGCAGCCTAAATCATGGCTGCATGTTGCACATGCATGAACACATATCCTGGCATCTTCATAAATTGGATGTTGAAGCCATTGTTTGAAGGGGGCTTGCAAATAATGTTTTTGAGAGTGCCTTATTTCCGTTTGCTTGCTTGTTTTTATTAATATTTTTATTGAAAGAATTACAATTATAAAGAAATAAAGTAAGGGTGGAAAAGAACAAAGATGCACACACACACACACACACACACACACACACACACACACGTAATATACTCCCATACATTCTTACATAAACTGATATAGTGTTATTATCCTAATACATATATAGATGTTAATAGTCTACTATATTCTGTATAAACTCATTCCAGATGTATAAACACATCTCTTGCTCATACCCTGACATCGCTCAGATTTCCTGGAATGCTCCCTAGCCAGTGGGATATGATTTAGACTCATGAAGAAGCACTGCTTTTCGAAGAACAAATCCAGGCATAGTGAAATAACATCTAGGGACTTGATGATATCGGCATACATAAGCAGGTAAACACATTTCATAGAATCATAGAGTTGGAATAGACCACAAGGGCCATCGGGTCCAACCCCCTGCCAAGCAGGAAACACCATCAGAGCACTCCTGACATATGGTTGTCAAGCCTCTGCTTAAAGACCTCCAAAGAAGGAGACTCCACCACACTCCTTGGCAGCAAATTCCACTGTCCATCAGCTCTTACTGTCAGGAAGTTCTTCCTAATGTTTAGGTGGAATCTTCTTTCTTCTAGTTTGGATCCATTGCTCCGTGTCCGCTTCTCTGGAGCAGCAGAAAACAACCTTTCTCCCTCCTCTATATGACATCCTTTTATATATTTGAACATGGCTATCATATCACCCCTTAACCTCCTCTTCTCCAGGCTAAACATGCCCAGCTCCCTTAGCCGTTCCTCATAAGGCATCGTTTCCAGGCCTTTGACCATTTTGGTTGCCCTCCTCTGGACACGTTCCAGTTTGTCAGTGTCCTTCTTGAACTGTGGTGCCCAGAACTGGACACAGTACTCCAGGTGAGGTCTGACCAGAGCAGAATACAGTGGCACTATTACTTCCCTTGATCTAGATGCTATATTCCTATTGATGCAGCCCAGAATTGCATTGGCTTTTTTAGCTGGCACATCACACTGTTGGCTCATGTCAAGTTTGTGGTCAACCAAGACTCCTAGATCCTTTTCACATGTACTGCTCTCAAGCCAGGTGTCACCCATCTTGTATTTGTGCCTCTCATTTTTTTTGCCCAAGTGCAGTACTTTACATTTCTCCCTGTTAAAGTTCATCTTGTTTGTTTTGGCCCAGTTCTCTAATCTGTCAAGGTCATTTTGAAGTGTGATCCTGTCCTCTGGGGTGTTAGCCACCCCTCCCAGTTTGGTGTCATCTGCAAATTTGATCAGGATGCCCTTGAGTCCAACATCCAAGTCATTGATAAAGATGTTGAATAAGACCGGGCCCAAGACAGAACCCTGTGGCACCCCACTAGTCACTCTTCTCCAGGATGAAGAGGAACCATTGATGAGCACCCTTTGGGTTCGGTCAGTCAGCCAGTTACAAATCCACTGAGTGGTATTAACTAACATTTGATATTAACTAACATTTCAGGTATACTGAGTGGTATTAACTAACATTTGATATTAACTAACATGCAGTTCATTTTACATAGACCAAACACATTTACAATGTTATATCTGCACAGATTTTCAGTGTTTCTGAACTGAGAAATTAACTCTTAACAAAGTTTTAAGAATATTTTAAGAATATTTCTGATATGAAGAAAAAAGCTGTTACGTGAAGAGCATCCCAACACATTTTAAGGTACAATGGATGTCCTGTCAGAAATTTATGATACACAATGGAAAGTACAAATGGAAAGTGGGGGTGGCCAACAGATAGGACCTGATATGAAATGAAGCTTCCCGAAATAAGCATTAGTGTGTTGATTGTCTGGAAAGTGGAATAGCTCAAAATTAAACTGTATCTCCAAGTGCTCTAGTCAGATTGTATACTAAGAAGGAAATGCCTGTAGCCACCAAGCTACTAATCAGGAATGAGGTCTTCCCCAAAGCTTGGATGTGTCTAGCAGAGGTAGGCAAGTGACTCATGGGGGGACAGACCTACAGCTATGGAGTTATTTAAATTTAGCCACCAAGGATTTCTCTCCACTTACAGAACATTTGTTGTTTATGCATCCAATATGCAAGTGAAGATTCTAATATTCTCAACCACACTGCTAAACTGGCCGACACAATAGTAGCTTTGCCTCATGGCATTCTTACTCAGCCTAAATAAGAGTAACAATAGTAGGCAAATGATCTTAGTAAAGAAGATAACGCAGTAGGACAGAAGGGTCCCAGTAGTACTGGAACAAGAGCACAGCGCATTTTCTGGGGTTAGCACCTACGTCCCTCTATCGGAGACAGCAACATAATATCCACAAATCTACTCGGCCCCTGCATACAAGAGATAGCTCAGTAAGCATAGAACTGGGGAGTGAGTAGCACTTCCCATTTCACCTCTAGTGGTGAAATGTGATGCGCGGTCCCTGAAACAAGTTGTGGTGAAGCAGAAATGAGAAGCGTATGGCCCCACAGATGTTTTGGGACTCCAAACTCCATCAGCCCTAGCCAGCATGGATAATAATGGTCAGGAATGATGGGAATTGTAATCCAATAACACCTGGAGGCCCATCTGGAGGGTCCTTGGGTTCTAGGACTACTTCCTTTGTAGAATGTCTCTTACATGCCATGTGTTGTCTCAAATATTGCTACAACTGGACACACTCCTTGCTGTCTCAAATAGCATAACAACAACAGTATGAATGTAACAAGATATAAAATCAACTAAGGGAGCTTAGTTTTAGAATGTCGCTACTATACACAATTGCATTATTTATTTTACATGAGTGAACAGGCAGAAGGAAGTAAAAATAATTTTAATGACATAAAAACGTAAGACAAGCCTTCCTGATCAGGCCAGTAGCCCATCTAGTCCAACATCCTGTTCTCACACAGGCCAACTAGATGCCTGTGAGGAACCTGCAAGCAGGACACAGCATAAGCAAAGTCCCCTCTGCCTCTGACCTTGGAGCAGAGCCTAGCCATCATGGCTAGTGTCTCCTGATATCCTTATCATCCATGAATTTCTCTTTTAAAGCCATCTAAGTTGGTGGTCCTCACTGCTTTTCTTTTCTCCCACCTCTCCTTTTAGTCACCAGGTTTGGGAGCTGCAACAGTGGCATTCTTCCATATCAATCAGAGGGTACCAAAAGCAGATGTGCAGTGCCTTTCAAGGGCTGAATGTTTCCCAAAGCAACTCTGATTGTGAGTCAGAAATAACCATAACCAAAACATTATCTGCTGTTTCAAAGGGGAGACGCTGATATGCAGCAAATGATTGAGAACTGACTCGTTGAGCAATTAAATTAGAAAAGTTCTTCAATCAATGTGGCAGTGTATTTAACTGCATTTGTATTTTCCCTCCTGTCTGCAGTGATCTAGTCAATCCAAGTGACAAGCAAAACTGACCAGCTCTAGCCTGGCTGCCTCCACAGAATGAACTGCATCTGTCATTGAAAAAATAGGTTAACTTTAGGATTTCCTGCTGCAATCACAGCAAAAATAGTTTCCTAAGAGGTCTCTGAACTTGTTACACTTGTTACTGTCATCATTGAGGGTAGGCTAACATTTTGTGCCCCAATACTAGACAAACTGGCAATGGCTAAATTGTTTATTTTTGTATTTACAGCATTACGATCCTGTCAAGGGCAAAACAATTTTATTTCTGCAAGCATAAAAAACAACAACCACGTTTCTGATAAAATCAACAGTCCAACAGGCATGTATTATGAAGTTAATAGTCTGTCAAGACATTAACAATGTTGATTCCTGAAGAGAAGTCGAGAATTTTTAAAAGACAAAACGGTGTTTATCAGATGGGACAGATTGCTGCTTGTCTGACCGACTTAGTTTGTGTGACAGAGCTATGAGCTGCCTTTGGGTTCACAAGTCCTTCAAAACCAAAGATTCATGCTAATAGAAAGCTTTTCAGTGGAAAGCTCCCAACAATCTGAATTAAAGTTTTATTTATTGGCTTTGACCATCTACTTCTGTTATCAACCATAAGGGCCCGCACACTTCATCAACTCTCAACAATAGCCGCAAGCTTGGACAATCTGTCTTGTGTCTTCATTGGGGTAAAACTTCAATGGAGCAGCATCGATTAAAGAGCAACCCACGCATAAAATGGAAACTCATTAAAATGGACTTTTTCAAAAGGGGGGAAAACCTCCGTTCCAATTGAATTGAACTGTTTTTATTTAGGAGATGAAAGGTCCATTACCCAGCTATACATTCATGTGGTCTTGGCTTAAGTGCTTTCTATTTGACTTCAAACTTTGGTTCCTTCCCATGTCTTTTTGAGGCTTTCAGAGCACAATGAGAATTCAATCCTTACTGCAGACAGTGTAAACCTTATAACAACAACTCAGGGACCTTTTATGTTTATCATTTTGGCGACATCTCTTTTATCTGGGTGACTGGGGAAAGAACAACGGGCTGCTTTCACATGTATTTGTACAGATTTTTAAACATTCTTCCAAATTAGATGGATGCCCTCTAAATAGTAGAGGAAGCTAAACATAACCCAGGTGTAGTCATTTGCATTATAGATGGAAGACTGCATAAGCGGTAGACGTCAAGATAGCTTTTCTGAAGTGTTTATATGCAAACTGACTTGCAGCTTACTGCCTGAAAACCTCACCTTGAACTTATTATGAGGGCAATAATAATATAAAAACCACACTTGGTAACCTGCGCTACATGGAAACTTTTATTTAACACACAGCATGCCTGTAAGTGTGCAATCTACAAAGCATGATCAAAGCTAAGTAATAATATTCCAATTGCCTTCGAAGGAGATGATTGAACACTAAATGAAATGAACTATATTCTCAGTTACATACATATACTGAATGTCAAGGGAAATTTGTTTAACACTGTGCAGCTACAAAGAAATATTCACTGAGTCTGCTACTAAAGAGCCTGACAGTGGAGGAAAATGAATCCAAAAACATTATTTAAAAATCATTACATCATGTCCTTATGTGTTCAGATGCCTTTCAATATACAGACTCTTAAGTCCACTTCTAGTAGATTGTAAGCAATTACAATCTTTTTCAAAGTCTTGCTTTCAAAACTCATTATATAAAAATATATACTCAGCCCAAACACACTATTAGGCAACAGGTTCAGTTCACTGCAATGCTATAAAATGACTTCATCAAGAATTCAGAACCAAACTGGTTTGCTAACCAGCCGGCTGTGTAACATTGCCATTGACTTTGAAGACACAAAACTGCTAAAATATAATACAGCAAATTCAACTTTTTGACAACTTCCAAGGCCAAAATAAAATACTGTACTCTGTACAACACACATTTTCAAAAGTAAATAGATCTGGAAGGTTAATAGGATATTCCAATTCTATTTTAATATAAATCTATATATTATTTCCTAAAAAGGAACAAGAGTCAATAAAAAAGTAAACACTCCAGGAACTGCTTACCACTCCCCTGTGTGGTGGCAAAAAGTGTCACTACTGCTTCTCAGGAAAAAAAAATATATATTCCAAACTGACTCCACCCAGACTTGTCATTGGCTCCTTCTGGGCAGGAAGGTGTAGAAGATGCCTTCCTGACTCAATGGAACTTTGCTTAAGCATCAATGTCTTCTAGCATGTCTTGTGTTTCTGACCTTGCTCTTCAGTCCTGACTCCTGACTTGTTATACTCGTCCGGCTTTCTGGTTTGCCATCTGACTCTGAATATGATTCTGACTTCTGGCTTAGTATTACTGATCCTACCTTCTGGTTTTCCCTTGGATTCTGATTGCCCTCGGATCCTGACTCCAAGTTCCAGGCTCTTGATTCTTTCCAAACTATTACCCAGTGGAATGATTCCTTCTCACGATCTGGACACTAAGCTTCCGTTACTGCAGTCCAAGATTGCATTTTCTTCTTCAACAGCTATGTTTTTCAAGCCCAGTTTGTGGTCAGCTAAATTGTGATTGTATGATTATCAAGCTTTTGGCTGCTTCTCAGTTTCTCTTACCTGTATTAAAACAACTGTAAACCTGCCAGCAGTCTAGCATTGTACAGTCTCAGCCATAAAATGGTACTCTAGAGTGTAGAGGTAGAAGTAGGAGACAGAAAAAGCCCTGGTTTAGATATTTCTAACTTTATCAAAGAGGGTGGGGGTACTCAGGATTTCATGTATGTGGAGGAAAGAGTTTCATCATAGCCCATAGCCAGCGTGGGAGCAAGCATGTAACAGATAATCTTCCGTCAACAGTTAGAAGAAAATGGTTCAGATATGCAAAAACAAAACAGGATTGCACATCACTTGCCCATGGGACCTATTACTATGACGAATGTAACTCAGTTTGTCCGGGGCATCACAGAGGGCCAGGGAAAATTTCATGATTACAAAAGCACATCACAACCAGGGGACTTGCCTCTAGGTCTCTGGACAGCCCAGACTGTATATTGTGTTCCGTTCATGAATGTAGCCCAGCAGCAAAGTTTGGGTGTTAACATGAGATATTTTGGAAATGTATAAAAGAGGGAGGTCCCAATAGACTCCTTTAATTGGATTACTACTCATTTAAGGCACTCTGTTTCATGAGTACCTTTCAGATACTTAGTACAGGTAGAATGAACAGGGAAAAGGTGGCAAGATTAGTATCCCCAGTAAACTGGGGATGGAGCAAAAAATAATTCAGGCACTGAGGTCAAGGAAGATAGTTATAGATTTGGGATTCAGTCTGGATGATATCCATGGATCCCTTCGAAACCTGTGATCCTTTGTAGGTGAGGGTAGAATATATAAGAGGAAATAATCCAAAGCAGTTCCTTTGTTAAATACTGCCATTTATGTTGTCCTTACTGAGTTGATAGTGACATTACCTTGTGAAGTAATAGTCAAATTGTTAGCTAATACTGGGAACTAGAGACACAGGGCATGTCTTACTCTGTTCTGGACCTAAAGCCGAGTTTGCGACTTTCCTAAAAACCACATAGGGAGGCAAGATCTGCTGGAATGTTAATGCAGTGAGCCCCCTAATCCTATGCTCTGTCTACATTGCTCTTCATTCCAGAGGAACCAAACCCTGAATAAATACTAGAATCGAAAACGTTTTTATTGCTCAGAGACTGGTGAGTGGGTGTAACACTGTTGTTGTTGTTGTTGCTGCTGCTAATAATAATAATAATACTATCTTTTTCCCTAATGGGACTTAAGGTGGTTTACAGATCAAAATGGAAGGCACCATGTTGGGTATCCCTCTCCTAGTGGATAATCATTATTTCTATTAATACTTTCTACAGAAGGAAACTTTAACAACTCTTGTTTCCAAAACCAAACCAATCAGAAGTGTCACTTAATTCTGAATTCCTAGGTGCGTTCCAGGTACTGATCCTCACTTGATGACAGCTTCCAACAAGTATGTGTGAGAAATAATCTATCTTTATCAAATTCTGCTTTGGAAAAATAAGTTTTTCCATTGTGAAGCAATCACTTCATTGTGCAAATTTTACCCAGCCACACTTATTCATTGGCAGCAGTGGTAACAAAAAAAGTGTTTCTAGAGACTATTTACAGTATAGCAAAAACATTTAGTACCAGTAGCTTAATCAAATGTAAGAACATCAGACAGATAGGGTGTTTTTTTAATTGTCTCATTTAGTTTTGAAACATAAGGCCCTGTTCACTTCATTTAAGTCTCACAATGAAGGGAAGCCTGATCAATCTGTCTTGTGTCTTCTTAGGGCGAGACTGCAATTGAGTGGAAGCAACAGATGAACAAAGCCCACATTCAAATCTGTAGCTCATTAAAATATGTTAAAAACGGGGTTAAATCTCAATTGTAAGTGAACAGTGGTTGGCTCCTTTCAGCTACATACATTTGATTAATAAACCATACATTCATTAGCTCTGAACCAGTAGTCTTCCAAGTTGAATTTGAATAAATAGCTCTACTGTTTAGACCTTTAACTAGCCTTGAAAAATGTTTAAGCAGGGAAAGTTTTCTCCTTCGGTTGTTTTGGAGAGTCCCCCCCCCCTACATACTAATGACAAGGAACTCATGGGAAAAAATATATCAAAATGTCAATTCCTTTTTGTGACTCTTTCTGTGGACATACAACAGAGTTTAGATGATAGATGATAGATGATAGATAGATAGATAGATAGATAGATGATAAATAGATAGATGATATAGATAATGATAGATGATGATAGATAGATAGATGATAGATGATAGATAGATAGATAGATAGATAGATAGATAGATAGATAGATAATGATATATAGACAGTGTTTTTAAAATGCATTCAGTATCAACTATTCCACAAAAACACTGTCTGTGAGGAGTGACTGTAGCCTGCTTGTAAGTGAGGGCCTAATCACATGTAGGAGATTAAGGTGAAACAGAAAAGCATGTTGCTTGGAGAGCTGTCTATAAGCCAAGGAGGAAAAGACATAGAACAGGGGTAGTCAATGTGGTACTCTCCAGATGTTAATGGACTATAGTTCCTATCCCTGCCCATTGGTCATGCTGGCTGGGGCTGGGTGCTCATGGAAAGCACCATGTTGGCCATCCTTGAAGTAGTAGAGGAAGGTTCTCCTGTGCTTTTCTTTGAACCCAAAGAAGCATGGAGACAAGGATGAGTTTGTCAGAAGTGGTATATGTGCAACTTCCGGACCAACCTGAAGGGCAGCCCCATATGTAATGCTTTACATTGCTGAAGCTTCTAATGCATTGCTCGCTGCAGCCAGGCTCCCCCTGCCCACAAATAGATCTAGCCATAGCTGGGAAATGGTGCTGCCAGTGACGATGTTGGGCAAAGGATCTCTCTCCCTACCCCAAGTATGCACCTGCTCCTCCATGGAGAGTGCATCCCTATCTAGAAAGGGCAAATTAAAATACAGTGGTACCTCGGGTTACAGACGCTTCAGGTTACAGACGCTTCAGGTTACAGACTCTGCTAACCCAGAAATAGTACCTCGGGTTAAGAACTTTGCTTTAGGATGAGAACAGAAACCGTGCTCCGGTGGCGCAGCGGTAGCAGGAGGCCCCATTAGCTAAAGTGGTGCTTCAGGTTAAGTACAGTTTCAGGCTAAGAACGGACCTCCGGAATGAATTAAGTACTTAACCCGAGGTACCACTGTACAGCTCAATTTCCTGGACCCAGGAAATGCATCCACAAGGACTTTGTCTCCTCAGAACACAACCTCAGCGGAATTGTGTATAATTACATAAAATGCCAATGAACACTCATTATTTGAGAACCCCAAAGAGACCTGGCGCAAAAAAAAGCCTTTAAGCTCTCTGCCCTCCTTAGGACCTAACTTGTACAATTCAACCAGCCTGCTTTCAGCGGTGTAGTGTTGAAACTGCGCAAGTCAAATGTGCATAATATGAGGGATATTTTGTGCTTGCAAATGAAAGGAAATAATCTGAGTTTTTCGCCTCTTTTATAAACACAAAAGACACCATTTTGCTTTTTCTGAAAATAATAATCATTTTGTTTAGAAAATCCTTTCAGGAGCCACGGCATTCTTCTGATCACTCTGAAAAGACAAAAAGTTATATGTTGGTGTGTTCAGACTGTGATAGCCCACCCCACCCCTGTGTACTATATTGCTTTTCTCTTACTTGACTCTTATTGATGCCAAATGTGGGTCAAAAAGGTAAGACTAGTCCTCCTTTGTACCCAAGCAATGGAATAACAGGGACATCTGTTTTCATATGGTTCTTGACACAGACCACCAGAAATTTGGTGTCGTGCTGTCCAACCTTGTACATCACTGCAGAACAGCATCAGATTTTCTGATTGATTCTGACAAGTCACTGACAGTTTTTGAGGTGAAATGCATACATGACAAAGGGCAAGCAGAGGCTGCATATGTCAGCCGCAACTCAGCCTGGTTGCAAAACTGCATATTGCCTGTCTATACTTACCCCTACTTGCCTGTTTCGCCTTTTCCCTATGATCTCCAACCATACACTCTCTTATGCCCCCGGAATTTCCATGATAGGATTTGCGTGATAATTATTTGGGGAGAAACTCAGTGCTGCAGAATTAATTCTTTGTATGAATTCATTATTATGCCCATGAGGAATACTTGATATACTTGAGTCATGGAATTGTCGGGAAACATTTGGCTGTGTTTTCATATAATTCGAGGCTACAGAACTGCGGAGTTTTGTTGTTATCCCCATTTTAACTATGCAGCGCCAACTGGTTCCAATTTTCCTAGCAGAAAGTATAAGATCCCAACTGCTGATGTAAAGGGGTTAACTTGGGGTATGTTTCAGTAAAATATAGACATAGATACATTGGCTGACTTCACATGGGTTTACCAGCCTCAAAACAACAGTTCATAGGGTTAGATATGTATTTTGTTCTCTTCCATAAAGCAGGTGCTATTTTGCAATTCAGTAACCTGTCATTTATGGTAAAGCTTATAAGCCTTTAGAGGCAAAATAGGCCCACTGGAGCCTGCCATCCACTAATACCAATAGCCTTGCCTTCTTTGGCTAAGCAGTAAGACCTAAATGGTAAGAACTGCTCTGCGGTGGACCAGACTGCCTTGAAACATCTTGAGTTTTCCTTTGCTGGAGCTATTTAAGCAGAGGATAGGCAGTCATCTGTCAAGGATACTGGGGTTCCAGGATTCCTGCAGTGATCAGGGGCCAGACTAGAGGATCTCAAAGGAACCCTCCCAAAGGTCTATCATTCTAGGTTTTATCACAGGTAAACAGGGACTTGTGGCCACTGGGGTATTTTAGAAAAGCAGGGAGAAATAGAGGTCTGTTCCTAAAGTAGCAAGGCAATCCTAGGCATGTTTTCTCACAAGTCAAATGTTCTTAGTCCCAAGCTGTCTGCCTAATTGTACATTTTGCTTGATTATTTCAACCCCTTGTAGCCATGCACATCTCCCGCTGCTGTTCTTTGCTTTTGTAAGTAATATCCCCAGTGCTTGTTTCCTCTTTTTCTTTGCCTTTGTAAATAATACTCCCAGTGCATAATTTGTAGAAAAATAAATACCAGGATTCAAGTCTGTGCGGAAACACAATCCTTCCTGTAAATTTTTAACTTTTGAGGCTATTTTAGTTGCCTAGTAATAAGTGGAATGCACTCTGCATCAGCTCTGAGATATGCTCATTTCTTCCTTCGTTCGTGTATTTATATGTTCCCAGAGTTGACACATATTGAGACCTGAATATGCCATCACAACCTTTGCTATTATCTCTTTCCTTTATGCATGACACACTTTTGTGGCACTCCACATTGTAACAGTACAAATTACAACAACAACAACTAATAATAATAATATTTTTTTTTATAAAAAAAAACACCAGTTTTGCAGCCTAATTAATCTGGAGTGCATGCTCAGAAGGAAATTCCATTGAGTTTATTGGGGATTAAAAGGTAAAGGGACCCCTGACCATTAGGTCCAGTCGTGGCCAACTCTGGGGTTGCAGCATTCATCTTGCTTTATTGGCCGAGGGAGCCGGCGTACAGCTTCCGGGTTATGTGGCCAACATGACTAAGCTGCTTCTGGCGAACCAGAGCAGCGCACAGAAACACCGTTTACCTTCCTGCTGGAGCGGTACCTACCATATTTATCTACTTGCACTTTGACGTGCTTTCAAACTGCTAGGTTGGCAGGAGCAGGGACTGAGCAACGGGAGCTCACCCCATCACAGGGATTCAAACCGCCAACCTTCTGATCGGCAAGCCCTAGGCTCTGTGGTTTAACCCACAGCACCACCTGCGTCCCATTGGGGATTAGTCCCTAGTTAATAGTGATAGGATTACAACCTAAATGGGTTTTAATCATTTTAATCATTAATCACTCAACTGTCATGCATTCTTCTTTTTGATCATTTTGGGAGCATATAATCCTTTGTGGTAAAATAGGTAAAATTTACCTCTGGGTGAAATAGTAGCTTCTCCCATTGTTGTTTTAAATTCCTTATGTGCAGCTTTGCCAACGTTCCAACCAAAATCAATGAAATAAAAATAAGAGAGCAAGGAGCACTGCAACTCCTTAACCCTTCATAAAATGTAACTGTTGCAGAACCAGTCACTGACATGACCATGATTTACCAGCCTAAGAATGAGCTAGATATTTGCACATTCCCTGCATATCTCTTCCCTTACACGCCCAGCTTTGGTGCTCTTCTAACCTGAATTGTAAAACTACAGTTGAATGAGGTGCATACTGTGAAGCATGCAAGGACCTGTTTCGGATGCAACAATCTTGACTGATAAAACCGCCATTAATCTCAAGATTTGTCATCATCAATTTACACCACATGTATTTTTATTCAGATAAATAAAGGGACCTGGGTGACGGAAACTACCATTCACAACATTTGTATACTTCTCCTATCTTCTAACTTACTATGTAGCAGTTTTACCTGTAGCTACTTTTTCCTCACTTTGTATAACTTTTTGTTTATGTTTTCAAGGGATTCTTTTACAACTTTTGTTTCGTTCATTTGGTACTTTTGTCTGCTTACATTTACTTTCTTTATCCCTTTGTGTATTTCTGCAGTCTTTTGAGGAGTGCTCCAAGCTGCTCTGCCCCAGGCCTTAAAAGTAATGCAAAATGCTTTTTGCTTTCCCTCCTGAAACTGAATCTATCAGTTGGGGTGGGGGAGGAAGCATAATTTCTAAGGCAGAGTTTGTTTTCCTTTGCTCTCAATTTGGAGAGCAAAACTGCACCACACTTTTGAGGTTTATTTTACAAGCTAAATGAGAAGCAGCAACACAAGGAGAAATCACATATTCATCTCCCAGGAATAAACAAGAGCATTAATATCCTCTTAGCCGTGACCTCTTCAAAGCAGCGTTTCAGTTCAGGGAGTGACAGTTGGAGTGATTAGAGTCAGGCAGGCAACCTTTTTTTGGCACCACCTCACTTGATTTCGATTCATTTGGAAGAGACGTTATTGGCACGGCAAGTGGAAACAAGTGTTGCTAGACAGGTGACAGACTCCTGACTAATCTGTTTGGGCCAGCGTTTGAGGTGCAGGGTTACACTTCCATCATACTGTCTTAGCACCCAGGTTCCCTTAATCAGGGATGGGGAGTGTGTGGGGCCCTCCAGATGTTGCTTGATTACAGCTTCCAAATCCCTGACCCTTGGCTATGCTGGCTGGGACTGATGGGAGTTGAGAATCCAACAATAACATGGAAGGTCTCAGATTTCACACCATGGTACTAAACTCATTTGCAGCCCATATTTGGCAATTTCCTTTATCAGCAGTGCTCTTCTCTCCCTTTCCTGGTGGCAGTGTTGTCTATCCCAAAAAAGCCATGTCATATCCTCCAACATTCCTCAGGTGAAAATAGGGATGTTTTTCACTCCCCTCCAACTGACCCTCCTTGACCCCCACCCCATTTTTATCTTCCTATCCCTTGCACAGAGTATTTCCTACCAGAAGAAGAGTGAGTGGCTTCAGCACTAGGTAAAGGTAAAGGACCCCTGGATGGTTGAGTCCAGTCAAAGGCGACTGCGGCACTTATCTTGCTTCAAGGCGAGGGAGCCAGACAGCTTTCTGGGTCATGTGACCAGCCTGACTAAACTGCTTCTGGTGCAACATAACACCATGACGGAAACCAGAGCTCATGGAAATGCTGTTTACCTTCCGCCGCAGCCGTACCTATTTATCTGCTTGCACTGGCGTGCTTTCAAGCTGCTAGGTTGGCAGGAGCTGGGTCAGAGCAACGGGAGCTCACCCCGTCACGGGGGTTCGAACCGCCAAGCCCAAGAGGCTCAGTGGTTCAGACCACAGTGCCACCCGCATCCACTGCACTAACAGGAAACAGTACACATGCTCTCCGCCGTCCTGAGAACACTCCTTAATTCCAATTTTATTTTATGCTTTGGTAGAGTTACAAAAAGAACACAGACCAATAAATAAATCTGAAATCTAGGACTGAGAAACTGGGACACTTGGAGGGTATGTCATGTGTCAATGTAAGATAAAAAATGCTTCCATACATGCATTTTAACAAGTGAAGATGTATGCACTTGCTTTCCAATTGTTCCCACCACTTTCATTGCACAGAATAGCAGACTCTAAGCCATGCCCACCTGTCTGCATAGGGCATCAGATGTGTGGTTTCCAGGCACTGCCAGTCAGGTGATCACCAAACCCCTGGAAAACGCTGTGCCTTTGCCTATGTGTTTTGATTTCAAGCTGCACTGGGCCAATGCAGCGAGGTTTGCTGGCACTGCCAACCAGCTGATCACCAGTCCTTGCAAAACCCTGTGCCTTTTCCCCACATGGTTTGATTTCAAACTGCATGGTCAAAGGAAAACTGGGTTGCCGAGTGAACAGCATTTGGTGGCTGAAGGATCTGACCTGTCCACTGCAAAATTCTTCATTTTGGATTAGTAAACTGCAGTACTATGTTTGGTGGCCAAAGGATCTGACCTGTCCACTGCAAAATTCTTCATTTTGGATTAGTAAACTGCAGTACTATGTTTGTAGAGTTTGTCCCATTTTTCACATGGCAAAAGCTCAACAATCAGGTGACTGTCAGGAGTGGCGTCATCTGGTGAGTCTTGATCAAGACATTTGTCATTCTCCTCGTTGATTTGAGTTTATTTAATTTTTCTCTGAATAAAGCACATAATGTCCATGTCACTACTCCCTCACAATAAGACTAACCTTTAGGATACTTTTGATATTAGGCAAGAGTAAGCTTAAGAGGAACTGTAAATGAATTGCATCTAAACCCCAGTTTATTTCTAAACACTTTACCCAACTTCAAATAATGGCCTTCTAGCCAGAGGCAAACTGCAATCTGGCAGGCACACAAGGCCCTGAAGACTCTACCCAAACAGAAAAGGGCTCGATAGCTCATTTGAAAGCTTCAGAGTGGCTTGAAATCCTCACTCCTCTGAGAATATGTTTGCTTGAAAGGTTTGCCTCTCAATACAATGAGGGGGCAAAAAGGATTAGACAGGCATTTTACACTTTGATGCCTAATTTATTAATTTTGTTGTCATTGAAAAAGTTTGGGATCTTCTATCTGTATATCTCCAAAACCTATGAATGAAACTTCATTTTAGTATTTTCTTCAGAATGTCTTCTTATTTGTTTTGGCTCACCTACCTTTTTTGGGGTGTGTGTGTTTTATTTCTTTGTTTTTGTTTTAAAGAAAGTTTGTCTAGCCATTGTAACCAAGAAATGAATTATCTAGTGTTGCTAGCCTGCTTCAAGTGTAATAATCTCCCAAATGAGTAACATTATGTGGAGAAAAGTGGGGCTAGACACATGCCCTCTGCAAGCTGGAGGGTAAACATTTGAAGCAGGGATTCTGCTGTACTTATGGAGGGTCCCTGTACAAATTAGAATCCCAAAGTATCAGGGTTGTAAATCACATAGAAGGCTACAAGGATTATGGTAGGAGGGTGAGACTGAGCACCTTTATTCCCAGTTCCCCCACATGATGCTATTTGTTCAGCACATTGAATTACCCGAAGAGGGCTAAAGCCAAGTTTGAATCTGTATCTGCAGCTATCGTCTCTACTGGTTTTGCACAAAGAAGACAACTAAATTGTTGTAGAACGTGCTAAGAGTTGTTGTTGTTTTACGTATATTTAATTTATATACAGTCATACCTTGGAAGCCGGATGCCTTGTGAGTTGAATACTATGGTTCCTGAACGCCGCAAACCCGGAAATGAGTGTTCCAGTTTGTGACCGTTCCTTGGAAGCTGAACATCCAACGTGGCTCCCACGGCTTCTGATTGCTTGCAGGAAGCTCGTGCAGCCAATCAGAAGCCACAGCTTGGTTGTGAAATATTTTTGGATGTTGAATGAACTTCCAGAATGGATTCCATTCGACAACCTGGGTACAACTGTACAGCCCTTTATCCAAAGATTTCAGGGTGGTTCACAAGTTTCTCAGTCATGCTTGTGCTAAATATGACATAAACCAGATGTTTCCTTTTTGTGGATGGAGCACTTCTGAATTGCATTTGATGTTCGAACCACATTAACCCCAAGTAATCTGGTATCAAAATCACCAAGGACAAGAGAGTTATGCTAAAGGTATTGGAGGACTATGCACATTTTTAGAACTGGTAGTATAGTGACTATAGACAAGACCTGCAGTTGGGAGACCTAGAACTAAATCAGGATGGGAAACCAGTGGCCTTCACAGCCTTCTTCTGAAACCATCATAATTGTGACAATACATCACATTGATTTTGTTGGGCTTTGTTGCCTTTAGCTCTGTGTTGGACTATGGGCAAAATATTCCAATGGTATGATAGGGCCTTCTCAGTAGTGGTGCCCTAGATGTGGAATCAGAGGTACAGCTGGCAACAAAGTGGCTTAGCTCTCAGCACCAGCTGAAAACATCTCTCTTCCTCAAGGCCTTTCGTGGAGGTGAGAATTGATATATTCAGCGTTGTTGTTTTTTGTTTATAAAGGAGCAAATTGAGTGTTAAAGTGTTCTGTTCATGTGGTTTTAATTGTTATAATATTGTTTATATTGCATTATTATTTTTTGACTCACACTGAGGTCGCTTGCAATGATTTAAATTCCAGAAATAATGAAAATAAATAAATAGGAATGATCTGCCTGTGATAATGCTAAAGGTTAAGTCAATGTTAACGATGTAGAGGCTTCAGATTCTGCAAGTAATTTAATTTGAGTAGATGAAAAATGGGGTTTATTCTAAACATAGGAAAACTGCTATATGGCTGTAGATTACCTTCTGTTGTGAAGTATTGTTTGGGGTGTGGTGGAGGAGTCAAGAGCTCAAATTATTTGCATACTCATGCATTTTTTTCTTATGTTCGACAAAATGCAGTTGTTTGGCATCTCCCTTCTAGCTTGCAGCTACTCTGCAGAATGCCCTTGACCTCAAATATGAAGTTTATAGCCAGCACAAGCATATTCTTGGCTTGAGTATGATTTGCCCTAGTCCACTCCCAAAGCATGTTGTAAGATGGCAGGATGTCCATGGGTTTAAGAAGAACAATGTGAAATAAAAGGATTTGTTTTCTATGTAAAAAATAAATAGATAGAGCTTGTCACAAAAAATACAACCTATGCATCAAATTGGATAAAGTAAAAGCATTAATTCTTTAAGCATATTTTATGCTTTTGCTCTAGTACTCTGATTAATTCACACCTATATAAGTTCGATACAAGGCCACGTCAGTGTGGTTTGTGACCATTGGGATACTTAGGATACATCAGAATCCATGGTTTGCTTTATTTTTTCTTTTACAACTGTGAAGAAACATAATCCGCCATTTTATGTTCTGTACTTCATTGTAAAGTGGTTCCTTTCCGTTTCAGAAGTTGTTACAACCAGGAGGTTAAAATGAGCATAGGAGGGTCAAAGTTTCTGCCCAGGATTTTGACCCTGAAGGGGGAAATGAATCCTAAAGACTAAAAGGAAGGGGTAGGAAGAACCTCTCCCCCCCCCCCCCGGAAGAAAGAAACTCAGACCAAACTCTTTTGTCGTTCTGATTGGCCAAGATGTTGAAAGAGCAGTGGATGAGAGAGAGAGAGAGAGAGAGAGAGAGAGAGAGAGAGAGAGAGGTAAAGCTGGCAAATAGGGCATAGAGATGGAGTATGAATACTGCTGGAGAAAGAACAGCTGAAATCAGAAACCAGAGGACTGTACAGTAGATCCAGACTCCAGGAATGGAAAGCGAGGTCTGCTAAGTGTTGGCTTGGGTAGTAGATAAACTATCTTAGACTATTTTTTAGCAGAATACCTTTTCTTCCGTTGTTTCAATCTTCTTTCTTGGTTAACTATTCAAGCTGTTTTATAATTAGGTTCTCTCGCCCCACCCACCAAATCTTCACTGGCCATTTGGTTGCTAGGCAAGCAATGTTTAGCAAGGTGTATGTTTCTTAATGCAGCTCTTTTCATTTTAATCTGATTTTGATGAGAGTTTTTCCGTTCTGATTCTGTATGCTTCATATTTGTTGCCCACCCAGGTTTCCAAGATGGGCTTTAAATTGAAATTGTCAACTATTGTGCTAGTTCTGCATGCACAGTATTAAGCTGGGGAAGTACCCAAACTTACTTATCTAATATGAGAAGGCTGGTCCTTGCATTACTACTATTACAGAGTCTCACCTTGTGACTGAGCTTCATTGAGAGAGCAGCAGGACTTATGATGCAGCAAGTAATATGGATGTCAGTGGAGTTAGAAAGAAATGCTGCAGCCAGAAAATACTGCAACTCCCTCTTGCATTTTGAATAAGCAATTTTCCAGTCTGTTGTCTTCTGTCAAACGTGATGTTCTGAAGCATTTAAGCAAAGTTAATATTGCCATTGAGCTATAAATTGGGGTGGTGAAAGCTTCATAATGAAACTTCCACCCAAGCAGAATCAACCAATGTTGAAGCTTCAGTATAAACTAAAATCTGGTCCAGCTCTTGAGCCTGCCAGTGGCACTGAGCTGATATCCAGATCTGGTAATTTATTTGAATTTAGACACAGAGCAGGAATGGGGAACCTGTTCGACTCCAACTCCCATCATCCCTGACCATTGTTTATGCTGGCTGGGGCTGATGGGAGTCAGATTCCAACAACGTTTGGAAGGACACCGCTTCCCTATTCATGATCTAGAGCATGCTTTTTTCTGTTCAAAGCCAAAAACTAATGTGGTGGTTTGTGTGTGTGTGTTTGTGTGTGTGTGTGGAAACCAAAACACAATTTTTGTGTACAGATGGAAACTATGGTCTGTAGTCTAAGAGCTAATTCGCTAAACAAGTTAAGGTGATATATATTTTATCATATCAAATGATTCACATGGTAAGAACTAAAAAGTACTTATTTCTACAGTCATGCTTTGTATATCAAGGACTCCAGTGGTGCTGTGATCTAAACCACTGAGCCTCTTGGGCTTGCCGATCAGAAGGTCGGCGGTTCGAATTCCTGCAACGGGGTGAGCTCCCATTGCTCTGTCCCAGCTTCTGCCAAGCTAGCAGCTCAAAAGCACGCCAGTGCAAGTATTTAAAAAGTTACCGCTGTGGCAGGAAGTTCAATGGCGTTTCCGTGCACTGTGCTTTCCATCACGGTGTTCCGTTGTGCCAGAAGCAGTTTAGTCATGCTGGCCACATGACCTGGAAAGCTGTCTGTGGATAAACGCCGTCTCCCTCAGCCTGAAAGTGAAATGAGCGCCGCAACCCCATAGTCACCTTTGACTGGACTTAACCGTTCAGAGGTCCTTTACCTTTGTATATGGTTATTGCTGTTTCCACATGATCATTTAGGTGAATGAGCTCTGTGCACTTTGGCAACAATTCCCATTGATAGAAAAACACAGCTGCACAAATTGACGGCGTCTTCAGGGCATTCTGGGTCAGTCAATGTTGGCAGCACATGTCATGGTAGTTCCACCACCCTCAGACGTTTAGGATGCTGATGGCCAGGAAGAAAAGGCATTTTCTGTGTCCCTCCACACAGAGATTTATCCACATCTGCAGCTTTTAGCAAACATTGAAGACACATTTCTTTACCCTGGCCTTCAACACATGAGATGTATGTTTTGGGGACCCACCCTATTCCTGTGACTGTAATTTGTTTTAAATGTTTTCAATTCTGAATTTTAAATAGTTGTAACCCACCCTGGGACCTGCTGGTGTTGTGCGGGTAATAAATATAATCATCATTATCATCATAATGGCATTATGCAGATGCAAATAGCACTCCCCTAAATCTGTTTGGCAGTGCAGTAGCTCATAGCTTAGCTTAGCCTCAGATTTGGGTGGTAGGTTTTACATTGAAGCCCCATGAGTCTTGCCACTGATGGAATCAGACTTGGGAGGTTACACGTGTTACCTTCTGCAGCATTTCAGATGCCTCTTTTTCATCCCACAGCATATGTAAAGATCTAAGCACTGGCATTATATCTCCATATATTTGTCTGCTGTAGGCTCCTTGATCCCCACAGGTCAAACATTTATCATATAGACTCCAAATAAGAGCTTTCAAATGGTGTCATTTATGTGTTCTAAAATGTAATTCTGAAGTCACCAGAAAGCTGTAGTATACTACATGGTTTGGTATTGGTGATAACCATTTTGTTTCTAAAAAGTCTTTTTCTATAGCACTTTCTAAACAACGAAATAGGGAGAAAAAGGTAGGACATTGCTGTTCCAAAGTGTTTGTCCATCTATCCCAATATTGTCTACTGGCCACAACTCTCCACGGTCTCAGCCACATGGTATTTTTCATCACCTGCTGCCTGAACCTTTCAACGTGGGATGTCAGTCATTGGACCTGGGGTCCCCTGTCTGAAAGAAATGTTCTCCACCACTGAACCATTCATTGTTCCTTCCTCAGGTAACTGTGGAAATCTTAAAAGGTAACTTTGCTTTTAAAGTGTCTTGGCTGTAAAAAAAAAAAAAAAGGAAATTTGCTTGATGGCAGTAACAGAGCAGCTGTCACTCTTTCATAATGAATTTGTCACACTTAAATAAAGGGGTGCACCTAATTTCTAAGCCCACTTTTAAAAACCAAAACAGCATTTCTTCTGGTCAGGGTACAATAGTGGGAGAGGGAGCTGAAATTTCCTGAAAGACTGAATTGTATTCTAAAGATCTGAGAGAGAATTTCTCACGCATGATATGTAAAGCCCATCTCCAGACGTTGTGACACTCACTGCTGTAGACAGTGTTTGCCATCCATAAATTTACAGCTTATTCTGCCCTATTCATAACTTGACTGGTTTTTTTTTAAAGCAAAAATAAATAAATAAAACAATATATGTATAGATAGATAAAAGATATAGGTGTATAAAATATATCCGGTTACAGGTTGTGTTCTATTTAGTCCTTGATTGAAACGTATTGCTCCTCAGTATCTTTTAGCTATGAAAATTATAATATGGAACAGAGATTAGAATGAAATTATCATGGCTTGAAGCCATTTGCTCAGTGGTGGCAGCCACATAAACCTGGGCCCTGAGAATGATGATAATACATTAGGTTCTGCATGCCTGATATTATTGCTGTACATTATGTATGTTTCATTTATACTATTTCGCATACACCAGCAATGCTGACAGATAGGTAATTACTCTCTGCGCCAATGAACACTTATCAGCACCGCCGCTGTTTATTGCTGGAATGAAGTGCGCTTGTCAGTCAAGGTCACTTGTTTGTGTGTCCTCTTTAATAGTTCTTTCACAGTTGTTGAACTTTGCATACAGTTCTTATGGCAGGGTTTCCTTTACTCCATAATGTGTTGCTTGTGTTATCAAAGTCACTTATATTTATCACTTTAATTGATAAACAACTGGGTTGCAGGAAGCATAACTAAAGATGTGGAAAAGCATATTTTGCTAGTCAGCTGATCCCAGCAGGCACCTAGTAATGAATGACTTGAAGGTGGAGGTGTTCAGGATAGACCTTCCTTCGTAGATGGTGATATATGCTGCAAGCCTAAGTGGAATTCTTTGCAAGAAAGCAACGGCTTCATTTCATAGCAGTGGGCTCCAGTCCAGTTTTTCAAACAAGCCATAGAGTTAATATTGTTTGCTTTGGGGAAAGATAGTCACTAAATCTGAACAGGATGGCTATTGTTTTCATCCTAGGGCATTTCTGTAATAGGAACCATCCATTTTAAAATAAGGTTTACACATCTCAAATTAATATTGTAGGAAGCCATTATTAATGCATTAATGATAGTATTTTATTTCTCACGGATAATCATTCGGTGCCAGATCAGTGACTCTTCTCCTTTAAACATGTCAAGGTTTTCCCCTCTCTTTCTTTTGACGTCAAAGCAATCACAAAGGCATTATGTCAAGCTTGTAATTTCATGGTTGCAAAAGAGAGTGAAATTCTTAAGCATTTTCCCTCCCTCCCTTTTGCTTCACTGCCCGCCTAGCCCCCGTCCACAAACTGAAGCTTTATTAGAAAATCTGGAACAACCTTTAGGATATAATTTATCCAGTAAAGATAGCTGTAGCTATTTCCTTAAGCCTGTAATCAGCCTGAGTTTGTATTTCGTGAGATTTATACTGCAGTTGCTGGTGACCAAGAGGAAAGGGGAAGCTTAAGATAATTTATGAAGATCATATTTTGTGTGTGTGTGTGTGTGTTGGGGTGTGTGTGCGTATTTACTTTACTTTTCTACCATGATGGCATTTAAGTGTGTTGTGTGTGCATGTGTACCATGCAAGACAGATTTTCTTCAGGCATTAAGGAAAAAATGCACTAAATTGTTAAAATAAACACTGCTTTTGTCTAGAATAACGCACAGCTCAACACTATAGCTCCTCATGTCTCTTATAAATAGCTGTGGGGATCTGGCTCTGCAAAAGTATATAATTTAATTATTGAAGGATTTTGACAATTGACAAGGTGCATGGTGTCCATGAATGTTTCACTTAATTTGATTACAGCCATAGAGAAAGAATTTAACTTGTGCTGAAAGCAGTAGATCTTGTATCTTAATATTGTGATTTGAGTACCTTTGAATTTTAGCCATGGATTTGAAAGCAATGAATGTGGATGTCGACAAGCAACCTGTCCATTTTCAGTGGGGCTTGAATGGGCGGCCCCATGGAAATGAATACCTGCACAGCAACGGTACATGACTGTTTGCGCCCCCTATGGATAGTTTCTGATGTCTGAGTCAAGAGTGTTGTTTTTAACATGCTGGCTCTTGTGAATCTCTCCTACCTATCGTACCTTCCCTATTTTCAAATCTATGCCTTGCCTTGGTTCTTAGTTACTAGAACGTTACAAAGGAAGGGTTTTGATCTCATGTAGATAGCGTAGCATTAATTACCCTGACACTAATTAAACTGCATCAAACAAATACCACCGTGTTCCTCAGGGGGACAACAGAAGGCAGTTTAAAATAATTACTGGAGCTTCATGCATGTGTGAAGTTTTCATTACTCTTAGGACACAAGCAAAAGAGATTTCATATCATTAAAAATCCCCCCTCCCTCCGTTCCTTTAGTGTTTTGGAAAAAATAAGGCTTAAAATTTCCTTGGAGCATATTGATGTCTAAATAGTAGCAGTTTCAGTTCCTGCATACAGTAACTTTCTCTAAGAAACGCAAGTCTGGGAAGTGGGAACAGGTGTTCTTGTCCGCATTCTGGTATGCTTATGTATTAGCTTATGTTTGTCAGACCATTTCATTAACCACCCACTGCTATCACATATACATATACTTTGTTCTTTCTGAACCATGAAATGAAATGCATATATCTTCACTAATGCTTGCTATCAATGTAAATGAGAAAAGGAGGCTTATTACCAATCTCTGCTGCTGTGAAGCACATACCTCTGTACAGTTACAGGTAATAAACATCTTTTCATAAGTAGGAAGCAAGATATATTGAGCTCTGCATACAGTAAAACGGTGGTCCTTCCGAGCATGCTCAAGGATCAACAGACAGCAATGCTTGCACATGTTACACATTCAACAGGGCACCCAAAAAGCATTTTTTAAAACAGCAACAACAGCTTGGAACCATATATTTCACACTGTATTGAATCCAATGAAACTTTTCCGGCTAATGGGTCCCATATTTCAGATGGCAATTAGGAAACATGCGTGCCATTGGCTCTCTGCAGACTTCCTATTCCCCAAGAGGTCTCTCAAGTCTTCTGGCTTCCACGTTCCTCCCACCTCCTTCTTCCCCTCCTCTTTCATCCTCCCCCCCTCACTCATGTTCTCCTTCTCCTCTCCCCAACTTAAATCCCCTCCCTCTCTTTTGCAATGATATGTAGAGTGAAAGGCTCCTGCTTTAAATCTGAGTTTGAAACCATGATTAGAAGTAGGTTTCCATTTCTATTTTAAAACCTGTGTTTGAAAGTCACTTTTCCAACCATAGGTTCAAACTCTTCTCTGAAACAGACTATGGTTAGTTGGCCTCTGACACAAGGCTGGCCTAATGATAACCTTCATTCTCTCTGAAAGGGGAATTAAAAGGAAGGAGGGGGAAGAGCATGTAAGAAGACAAAGGAGGATCAAAAACAGCTGGAGAACCAGGCCACGTACATGCAAACAGCTGTGCAAGTAGCTATTTAAGGTTTAGAGAATTATTCTTTGGGGCAAGGGATTTTCTTCAGTGCTTCTTGGGAAGCGTTCTCCTACAGCTCACCTAGAGGAAATCATTTGATAAAGAGACTGATTTCTTGAAAACAGGCATTTTGTGTTGGGTTTTTAGTTTTTTTAAAGAGAATGCAAGCCGTTTCCCCATTCTTAGCTGTGGTTAAGTCTACACTGTCCCATAGGCACTATAATAGTCTTGGTTCTGCAATTTTCTTTCTTATTTTATTTAATGAAATTTATACGATGTTTGATTTTAAAAAACAAACCCAAAAGTGATTTACAAAGTGGTTTATTTTCTGTATTGTTAGAAGCAAGCAGAGTTCTGTGAACCCATGATTAGAAACATGTCCCAAGCTCTTCTGGATCCCAAAGGTTATTTGGGATATATATATATATATATATATATATATATATATATATATATAACCCTTAAGAGATAGTTAAACTGCTTATTGCGGGATGGGATACAAAAGTGGTCTTTTGCTTTCACACTAGGGCTATTCAAAACCTCTCCACCCATTTATTTGCCACCCTCATTTGTTCCTGAAGCTCACAAGGCTTTCCAGATCAGCACAAAATAAATAAAAAATAAAAAAATTCCTTCCAGTAGCACCTTAGAGACCAACTAAGTTAGTTCTTGGTATGAGCTTTCGTGTGCATGCACACTTCTTCAGATAACATGCACACAAAAGCTCATACCAATAACTAACTTAGTTGGTCTCTAAGGTGCTACTGGAAGGAATTTTTAAAAAATTATTTTATTTTGTTTCGACTACGGCAGACTGACACGGCTATCTACCTGTAACCCGATCAGCACAGCTACCTGGAGATGCAAATCAACATATTATGAATGGGCATGTTGAGATGTTGGCAGGGAACTCTTTAAATCACAGCCTGCATTCATCAGAGAAGACCCAGCTACAAAATAAAAGGCTTCAAATTTTGATAACAAATCTTAGGGCCAGGGCTGGATTTAGGTTTGATGAGGCCCTAAGCTACTGAAGGTAATGGGGCCCTTTATATGTCCAGCTGTCCTTGTTAACAACAAATTGTCGCTGTTTTTGTGTTGAATATGGTAATTTATGGACCTAAAGCCATTTGTACATGTTGCCATGCAACCAATCCATGCAGAATGTAGGCACCCTATATATAGAAATGAGCAAACCAGTGATATTTTAGGGAGCAGGCTAGCAGGCAGGGCCCATTACTTACATCATGGGAGCCTACACAACACAAAACACTGTTGCTGTACGCAGGTTTTCTTTTATTTGTTTATTATCTTATATTTTGGAAAGGTACATCCAGGGGTTTTTTCATTTAAATTTTTTGGGGGACCCAAGAGAGTGGGGCCCTAAGCTATAGCTTGTTTAGCTTATACGTAAATCCGGTACTCCTTAGGGCTGAACAAAAATTATCTAGCTTTTCTCATGCCCATTGGTAACTAGTAAAATTGGGGAGGGGTGATATTTCTGCTATTTTTCAGGAAGAGAGGAAAAAAATGTAGGAGAAACCAGGAGTTTCACATGGGGTAGTGTTAATATAGGCTATCCTAATGGCCACACACACTACTGAATTCTTTGGGAATGATGCGGTGTCATCATTGAGCATTGTTCCAAGGGAAATTGTGGAGAAGTAGGCAACCAGAAAGAACTTTTCCTGTCACTGATGCTTCTGCAGAACTAGGAGCGGTATTTAAGGGGTGTGTGTGTGAGTGAGAATAATTTTACTCCCCCTTTTTCAACCCTTTACCATTTTGAGGCAAAGGTTCTCATCCACGTATGTGTGATATGAATTCTGGATTAAAAGGAAAAGAGGATTCCTTAAATCAGGGATAGGAAACCTTGTAGTTCTCAGGATGTTGCTGGACTCCAAGGTGTCATCATCCTTGATCATTGGCTATGTTGGCTGGAGCTTGAGGTTATCCAAGTCCTCCAACATTTGGAGGCCCAAAGGTTTTAGATTAACTCAAAGGAACAGCTACTCCCACATGTGTCATCTTCAGAAGCCCCTTTCTTCATTGAGGCAGCTGATGACGGGAGAGAGGGCTTTCCCACCGACCTGTGGAACTCTTTCTCCAGAAGCACTTGCTTGGCACATAATCTTACGTCTGTTTGCCATCAAGCCAAAACCTCATTGTTCTTTCAGGCTTTATGATGTTTTCATCAGCTCTCAGTTTGATTAATGCTGTAGCCTATTTTCTGTGTTAAGCTACTATATTGCTGTTGCTTTATTTTATGATTGTGAGTTAATTGCAAGTTCTAATTGAACTGAATTTTAACGGGATATTAAATATGAAGGACTGCACATTTTAAGAGAGCGCTCTCTAAAGAAACAAATGGAACGCCCTGCTCCTGCCCAGTCTCTGAAGTTAAATGGTCCTGTGCCATGCTAACACATAGTTGAGAGCTCTTTAGGAAACTTTGTTTTAAACAAATAAACAGGACCAAAAATAATTTGGGAATGCTACAATTTAAAGAAAAATATCTGTAATGTGTCCTGCTAATATCAAAAGATTGCTCAGTTAGTTTCCTTAAATAGAGCACTGGGGAAATTGACACATTGAGAGCAAACCTGTAGCAGGGATTCTGAGAATCCAGCTAACACACAGGCTAGAGAGTTTCTGTTTCGTTATAGACAGATGGTTTGTCCTATTTTAAACTGATAGATACTTCATACATTTCTTTTGGATGTCACTGATTTAACTGCCAGACAGTATCTACTTGTAAAATTTTTGTTATTCCTAGATTATATCAAATGTATTTTTGGCACATATGGGATATCATACTGTATGTGAAGTTAATTTTTTCCTTACACTTAGCTCAGACTTGAAAAAGTGTTTATATAATATTTTTTAAAACTGTCTAAAATGAACAGTTCATTTCCCCCCCTTCTTCTTTTGACATGATGTTGACAGAAGTCGCTTTGATGTAGTTTAGAGTCATGAATTTTCTATCTGTTCTGTTTTTCCTGGGGCTCCATCTATTCAGACATCCTGATCTGTCATTTTGCAACACTTTGTGAAATGCTTGACAGAGAGTAGTTTTGACAAGTGCTGGACATCAGCAGCAATTCAGAATAAGCAGTGTATATTTCTCCAGGTAAAGTGACAAAACGTCTAAAAGCGTAAGAAGAGCTGCACAGTCTTCCATCACATTTAATGTTACAAAGCAAAACCTTTCCTGTTTTCTATATTTGTTCAAGCAATTTGTAGCAGTTAGTTCTTGGAGAGAATGTCAGAACCTGAGTTCAGAAAGGTCAAAATTAAATGTAAAAAATAATTTTGAATGCACTGAAAACTAGCAGAAACCTTTTTGAAATAGAATGAAGATCTAAAATATGTGAGGCAACCCAAAAACTTTTATTGGCAGGCAAAATTTCTTATTTAATGCACTTCATCAGGACCTGCTGAAGGTTGAGCTTAGGTTTTATATATCATTCAACAATCATAAGAGTATGATTTTGTTTTAATGTTGACTATTGGTAGATACCCACTTACTAATTATAGTGATTTGCAATTATGTAGTGTCTGTTGCTTTACATGGTTTTCAATATTGAAAATGTAAAACATTTTTGTATAATTAATTTGCATCTGTATTCACTCAAGAAACAGCTGTTGAAAGTTGAGGGGGATGTAAAATGGCACAGCCTCGAGATGTCCGTGTTCATTCAGCTAACTCCTTTTTGATGTGATACCTACTGGCAGAGTTGTGTGGTGAATTCAACTTCTTTGACAGCCATCAGCCCCACTGACCAGTAGTTTCAGGTTTTGTAGTTAGGAAAGAGAAAAAGGGGGAAAATATTTCCATAATTTAGGTTTAGTTTTTCCCCCCCTTTCATCTGCCAGATCGAAAGGCCCTGCCAACAGCTATCTAAATCAACACCATGCCAACATATTCTGTAGTCCGAAGGTCACTCAAACATCTGGCCCCGCAATCTTGTTCTTTAAGGTTTGTCACTGGGCAGCATCTGTTTATAGATGCTTTCTCAATCTCTCTTTGATCACTTTGACAGCAAAAAGAAGCTTCTATCATTCTTGATGTGTTAAGGAAAAATATTTGGAGCATGGACCGTTTAAAAACAGCCACGATTTCTGAGAAGCAGTGTTATCTGTGTTGTAAATTATAAATCTTTCAGTGCTGCCTATTGCTGCAGATTAATTTAGATATTACCAGTATTGTAGCATGGGTGTGAGGTTGTTTAGGAAAGCAATTGCTTTTTTTAGAAAAGAGTGCAGATGGCCCTTTTGCTATGGCTTTCTGATGTATAGTCAGAATGAAAGAGATATCTAAATGAAAGAAACCTTGCTCAGCTAAGGACGGTCATAGCTGTTGTTGTTTTTTTAAAGAGAATTTGCAAACTAGACTGTTCATGCTGGCATAGGTCACATTATCCCCTTCTTAAATATGGAAACCTGCTTCTGAAAGGACAGTTGATACTGAAAATGTGCCAGTGGGGTGCTTAATCACTTGCCCCTGAGTGGAGTTAGTGGGCCAAGGATGTTAGCCAACCATCTCAGAGGGGACAGTATAGGTCTACAAGCAATCTGGAAAGTGCAATAGGACTCAAGATAACAAGCTCTCTTCCTTTGGAGTGATGCTGGCCTTGTTGAATATGGTCAAATGAAGAAAGCTTGAGCTAACCAGGAGGCAAGATTTTTGTGAAAGAATTAGGGGCTCAGTTGAGTTCTGGAACCCAAAATGAATTCCAGAATGTACTCAGCTGCCCACCCCACCCCCATTCTTAACTTCTAACAGTATGTCTTTGGCACCTGGGTCTAGTAGGTGTATCGAACGAGATCCAACAACCCTGGCCACGAGACCACAGGGTGATTCATATCCTTACCTGATACAAGTCAGCTCCCTTGGTTGATTTTTGGTTTGGTAGAGTTTGGGATATAGCCCTCTCTGAGCAACTCACATATCAAATAAAAGCAGGGATGATCTAAATCATTATTAAGTTTGTGAAGAGGATATATTTTAGAATGACATAACTATAGGCCACTTTGATCATGAATGGAGACAAGTCAATACATCAATAGCATTATTTTAGTTCTCTAGTTTGCATTGTTTCTGGCAAGCCAGTTGTGGCTCTATCCATAAGCTGACTAACTAGTAATTCCAGCTGGAATTATTAAATTATCCCCATTTTCTTTTTGTTCCTTTCTTTTTAAAATATTTTATTAATTTTCTAAAAACAACAAAAAATAAAAAATACATATTCAAACATAGAAAAAAATAGAGTTGACTTCCCCCTGTTTCCTTCCCTGGTTCCATTGTTTATCATCATACCGCATGTCCATTTTAAATTACAAAATCATTAAAATTACTTATTGTCCAGTCATAATGTCTTTACAAGTATGTTTAGGGAAGCTTTTAATGTGTGACATTTTAATGTATTTTTAATATTTGTTGGAAACCACCCAGAGTGGCTGGGGAAACCCAGCCAAATGGGCGGGGTACAAATAATAAATTATTGTTATTGTTATTATTTTTATTTTATTTTATTTTAAAATCTGCTAATGTATTAACCTGTGTACATTGCTTCTGTATATATGCAATAAATTCCTTCCAATCTTCTTTAAATTCATGGTCAAAATTATCCCCATTTTCATGCATTTGAAGGAAGCATGCAGCCTGTGGAACAGATGTTCTTCATCCTTGCAGTTGATTGGAAAAATTGAGATGATGGTGCAAGAACTGATTATTTAGCACCTGCGTCAGGCTCAAGGCTAGCTTAGCATGCCATCATGTATCTATAAAACTATTACATAAAGTCATAATGTGCATTTTCTGGCTCCTCACATATTTTGTCCAAAGTGGTTCATGTCGTAGGTTTCTTTTCACCTTTCATCTCGACTCTTTGACTGTTAATTGAGCATGCATCCACCATCAATGAAGATAGTACCTCTTGTTGGTAATTTAGGGAGGATTCCTATGCTCCCGGAAAGAGGTTGTTGAATCCTGCAGACTCCTCCTTTCTACAGATTGAGTAGGAAATCTGTGGGCAGAGGAGGAGGCCTGATTCTAGAGGCCTCCTCACCACAGCAGCAGAAAGTTCAGCCACCATCAGCGCTCTGAAAAATGGTGTTGGGTGGATCAGGGGAGGCCTCAAATCCTGAGGATCTATTGCCTTCCCATTTGCCAAGAAAGGAGACAAACTGCACCAGCCCTGGAAATCGGTCTTTGGCCTCCCATTGAAACCTATGGGAAGGGAATGAGCCGTGTAGACACCCATAGCAGAGACCTTGTCATCCATTTGGAAAAGCCTGTTAGAAGAGAAATGTCTTCAATTGTTTCTGGGAAATGCAGATAATGGGGCCTGTCAAATCTCAGCAAGAATGCTGTTCCAAAGAACAGAGGCAGCTATGCTAAAACCCCTGCTCCAAGTTACTGTGGAACAGGCTTCTGAGATCTTTGGAGCTTAAGAAGGTCTCTGGCAGACCACCAGTGACCTACTGGATATATAAAGTATAAGGCGGTCTCTCAAGTAACCTGGTTTTCCTGAGCAGCATAGGGCCTATGTATATATGTATGTAACCTGAAGCATATGTAACCCGAGGTACCACTGTATCTGTATATCCATATTTTCTGAACACACTTAAAATGTTTATCTTTTCCTATGGGAGTAATTACAAATCATACAAGAGTGCAGACTAAAAATAAAGTGGCCGTGGGTGGAAATCAAAAAATGAGTACAGAACTTTTAAAAGTGGCACCAGAGGGCAATTGGGAAAGTAAAGGTTCAGGAAGCGAATAGTGAGAAAACTGAAAAAAGCATCCTTGGAAATGCATCTTGTTGCACACATTGAGTTAGACTCTCAAACATATATTGCTCTTCTTCATAAGCAAAATAAATGTTCCTAGATTAGAAAAACAGGAGCTAGATGAATGAAGGCGCTGCTGTGTTTCACAGACTATAATAAAGGGGTGGTTTCAGATCTGAGGGGGACCCTCAAAATGTGCCCTTGGACAAGCTCCTTTCTAAGTTAGTAGGCCCCTGCCCCTCAAACTTATTTGAACAATGGGAAGTGAGCATTTTAATTTCCAGTTATGATATGGAACAACACTCCATCCAGAGGCATAGTTGGAAATTTAAAAGGCTGTCATTGCTGCCCTCTGGAAAATTGTATGAATTAAATAATCATACAGTGGTGCCCCACAAGACGAAATCAATTCGTTCCGCAATTTTTGTCATCTAGCAAATTTTTCGTCTTGCGAAGCACGAAATCCCATAGGAATGCATTGAAAATCAATTAATGCGTTCCTATGGTCAAAAAAAGTCCAAACAAAGCCAAATTTGGTACAACAACAGTTTATTAACTGCTCTTTAAAGTCACACATACTGTAAAGAGCAGTTCAAAAATTTAAGGGAAAATAAATTAACTTTATAAACAAACCATGTCTTTGTTTTTAGTCAAAGAAAAAAAGTCGCGAGACGTTTTCGTCTTGCGAAGCAAGCCCATAGGGAAATTCGTCTTGCGAGGCAAATCGCGAATGGAAAAAACTTTCGTCTAGCGAGTTTTTTATATTGCGAGGCATTCGTCTTGCGGGGCACCACTGTATGTTCTATCAACCACAACCCAGGCAGGTATTAACATGCATAGATGCAACATTGCTGATTGGGCATTCACTTTTATTGGGACTATTTTCTGACTGAAGTATTTTGCGATAATAAATTGCTGACTTTTTTAAACTAATGAACTGATAAATCAACAAAATTTAAATATCTTTTCATATTATTGGCATATTGGCAGCCATTGATGAGATCACGCCTAAGCGCCCTCTGCGACCCCGTCGAAACTGGGCCCCTTGGTTTACTGAGGAGCTCCGGAAAATGAAGCGGGATCTCAGACGGCTAGAGCGAGTATGGCGATGGACTCATGACAGAGCCTCAAGAACATCTTATAGGACACTTATGAAAGCCTATGAGATGGCTATGAAAGCTGCTAAGAAATCTTACTTTGCAGCTTCCATTGCATCTGCTAGCTCTCGCCCGGCACAACTTTTTAGAATAATTTGGTCAATAACGTCCTTAGGAGGACAAGCAAATTTAAGCACAAATTCGACCCACAGCTGTGAGGCATTCGCGAGCTTTTTTGCGGAGAAAGTCCTGTTGCTCCGCCGTGACCTCCCTGCCAATTTAGATACAGTGACTGAACTGGAGGCCCCTCGACTGACTTCAGGTCCAGTGTTGGACCATTTCGATCGGATACTCCCTACTGATGTGGATAGATTCCTCCAAGTTGGTAGGCCCACCACCTGCCTCCTTGATCCATGCCTGTCTTGGCTGATTAGGGGGTGTCCAGATGTTGCGCGGACCCCCCTGGTTGAAATTATCAATTTGTCTCTTGACACGGGGACATTCCCAGGGGAATTGAAGGAAGCAGTGGTGTGTCCACTCTTAAAGGAAACTTCATTAGATCCCTTAGACCTATCCAATTACCACTCAGTTTCAAATCTTCCATACCTGGGTAAGGTAATTGAGAGGGCAGTTGATGAACAGCTTGGTAGGCTTCTGGAGGAAACATCGGCATTAGATCCATTTCAGTCCGGTTTCCGTCCTGGTTTTGGGACAGAGACGGCTCTGGTTGCCCTAACAGATGATATCCGTAGACAACTGGATCGAGGCGGGTCAGGACTGCTGATCCTTTTAGATTTGTCAGCAGCCTTTGACATGATCGATCATGATCTTCTGGACCACTGCCTCGCAGACGTGGGGATACAGGGCATAGCCCGTAACTGGTTGTGCTCTTTTATCTCTGGTCGGGGACAGAGGGTGGCACTAGGGAGGGAAATGTCATTGCGCCACTCCTTGGTGTGTGGCGTGCCGCAGGGCGCAATTCTCTCCCCAATGCTTTTTAACATCTTTATGCGCCCCCTTGCCCAGATTATCCGGAGCTTTGGGCTGGGCTGTCACCAATATGCTGATGACACTCAGCTCTATTTGCTGATGGATGGCCACACCGACTCGGGCCCGAACACACTGACCAGATGCTTGGAAGCTGTGGCTGGATGGTTTCGTGGGAGCTGATTGAAACTAAATCCTTCGAAGACAGAGGTCCTATGGCTAGGTCAGGATGGCATGGGGATGAGGGACCAACTCCCTTCTCTTGCGGGGGCCCAATTAGTGCCATTGCCTTCCGTTAAGAGTTTGGGTGTAATCCTTGACGCCTCCCTTTCCATGGAGGCGCAAGTTACAGCAACAGCCAAGGCGACATTTTTCCACCTTCACCGCATCAAGCAGTTGGTCCCTTACCTTTCCCGCCCCGACCTGGCCACAGTGATCCATGTGATGGTCATCTCCAGGCTTGACTACTGTAATTGGCTCTACGCGGGGCTACCCTTGAAGCTGTCCCAGAAACTCCAGCAGGTACAGAATGCTGCAGTGAGGCTCCTCACGGGGTCTTTGCCATGGGAGCATATTCACCCAGTGCTTTTCAAGCTGCACTGGCTCCCGGTGGAGTACAGGGTCAGATTTAAGGTGCTGCTTTTGACCTTTAAAGCCCTTCACAGCCTAGGACCCTCATACCTAAGGGACCGCCTCTCCCGGTATGCCCCACGGAGAGCCTCAAGGTCCATAAATAACAACACCCTAGTGGTCCCAGGCCCTAAGGAAGTTAGATTGGCTTCAACCAGAGCCAGGGCCTTTTCAACTCTGGCTCCGGCCTGGTGGAACTCTCTGCCTCATGAGACCAGGGCCCTGCAAGATCTGATTTCTTTCCACAAGGCCTGTAAGACAGAGTTGTTCCACCTGGCCTTTGGCTTGGAACCAATTTGATTCCCTCCCTCTCTTTCTTTTTTCTTTTCCTTCTCCTCCTGCAATGAGGCTACATTTTAATATTTTAATGTTCAATTATTTTAAGGTTGTATTTTATTTTTGTTTTTAAGTTGTAATCATTCATATTGTTTTTATTATTGCTTGTAAGCCGCTCTGAGCCCGGCCTTGGCTGGGGAGGGCGGGGTATTAAAAAAAAATATATTATTATTATTATTATTATATTACCAAAAGCTTATGCTCATTGTTAGTGCAATAGGAAATGATAAATGATTAAAAATGGCCTAACACACCAAAACAAAAATGGGCTAGAATAAAATAAACAAGTGTGTCCTTAATTCTCAGGTTAAACCAGTTGAAATTACAGTCCTATTTCTTTTCTTTCTTTCTTTCTTTCTTTCTTTCTTTCTTTCTTTCTTTCTTTCTTTCTTCTAATACCTTAACTGTAAGATGCTGAGGTAAGGGCTGGAATATGAATCTAAATAATAAATAATTACAGATGCAAATATTCATATTTATTTAGGACATCGTTTCCCACCCTTTCTTCCATCATGGAACTAAAGGTGGTTAATGCATGGGGTCTCCCATGCAGGTACAGAGCATGCCATACTTAACTGCAGCAAACTGCCTGCTTGTTTATCCTCAGACCATGTCTTGAGACACGGCAAGAAAATGAAATCCCCTGTTCCTAATATAGCACAAACTTTCACACATGCCACTTTCTGCTATATTAGTTGGAGGTGCTGTGCTTGCGCTATTCAGTAGGATTTTGGGTGCGCAACTTGTTGCATTGTTTGTAGCTTTTATAGCCATCTGTGTGATGCTGCTGGCCCTTGATGCATATATATAGATAATTATCAGTTGCTAATTATTAAGTTAATCACACTTATCCCCACTGAAATCAATTAGCCATGATTTCACACTGAAGTGTGACTAATTTAGGTTAACTCCAACTCAATGAATGCAACTTACACTCCCCCCCCATTGCTCTTTGTTATTATTATTGGATTGCCCATTTCTCTTAGCCTCATGTTTGTCTCGAGATTCCCCCTTCCCCCTCCTCCCCAACTCGTTTCTTCTAATACAACTAGACAAGACACATGCTAAAATTAACCAATAGATGGGAGATTATCACTTCTGAGGTACAAATGATCAAGCAAGCTGCTTTCCAGGGTCTTGTCAAAATATCAGGTGTTAACCAGTGTGTCTTCCTCCCCCCTTTTTAAAAAACACATTTATTCATTAAAACATTTATATTGCATTCTACTTGAATTTCAGGGAGATGCACAACAAAAAATATCTCTCATAATATCAAATGATTAAAAATATTGTTTTCTACTGATCCAAAGGACAAGACCTGAACCAATGGTTTCAAATTACAAGAACGGAGATTCTGAATAAAGATTAAGAAGAACTTTCTGATGCTGAGAGCATGGGCGTAGCCATGATTTTTGTTGAGGAGGGGGGCAAGACTTTGATGGTGGGGCAGGACTTTTGTGTGTGGGGAGAACAAATGTGATTGGTCAGTTAGTCAAGTATTTCTGTTGTTCTACAGTGGTACCTTGGTTCTCAAACTTAATCGTTCCAGAAGTCTGTTCCAAAATCAAGGCGCACTTTCCCATAGAAAGTAATGCAAAATGGATCCATCCATTCCAGACTTTCAAAAACAACCCCTAAAACAGCTGTTTAACATGAATTTTACTATCTAACGAGACCATTGATCCATAAAATGAAAGGCAATAATCAAATGTACTGTACTATAAAATAAATAAGACAGTATTGTAGGTGATAATATTTTTTTAAAAAAAATATCTTACCTACACTGATGACAGTCATTGTTTGGATGGGGGGGGCGCTTTTATCCATTTCCACAGTCACTCACTCAATCAATCAATCAATCAATCAATCAGTAGCTGAACTGGGTTTCACACAGCCACAAAAACAAATTACATTGGTACCTCTGGTTGCGGACACAATCCGTTCTGGGGTGCCCTTCACACCCCGAAATGTCCGCAACCAGAGTGGGGCTTCTGCGCATGCGTGAACCGTGCAGAACGGTTCTGCACGTGCACGTGCGGCGAAACTTGGAAGTAAACACTTCCGGGTTTGTCGTGTTCTTAACCTGAAAAAATGCAACATGAAGCGGTCACAAAAAGAGGTATGACTCTAACGGAAAAAGCCTCAAAAACAAAAACGCAAAATAAATAGCAAAAACAAAAGCACCAAACTGAATCCATTCCGGAAGTCCATTTGACTTCTGAAATGTTCAAAAACCAAGGCACAACTTCTGATTGGTGCAGGTGTCCAGGAAATAATAGGCGACAACCGCATCGGACGTTTGGCTTCCGAAAAGCGTTTGAAAACTGGAACGCTTACTTCTGGGTTTTCAGCATTTGAAAAGAAAGGCGTTTGAGTACCAAGGCGTTTGAGAACCAAGGTACCACTGTACTTGATCGGGGGGGGAACTGCCCCCCGCCCGCCCCCTTGGCTACACCCATGGCTGAGAGCTGTTTGGAACAGACTACTTTGGGCCCTCCTTCACCGGAAGTTTTTAAACAGAGGCTGAATGGCCATCTGTCAGGGATTCTTCAGCTGTGATTTCTGCGTTGCAGGGGGTTGGATTCATGGGGTCTCTTCCAACACTACAGTTCTATGATTCTGTGATACACACTAGCAGATAGGATAGGAAAAATAACATAAATAATATTATGTCCTTTTTGACTACTGCATAACAGATACATTTCAGAAAATACAAAGCATTGTCCAAATCATTGTCCATTCTCTTCAGTGTCCATGCTTCCAAAATATCATATTAAAAAATGAAAGGCTCTGCACCATGTTTCTATAGCGTACCTTTCTGGGGCATAAAGCCTCTGGGTTCATTGTACACATTACAGTCCCAAGTGTTCAATAATGTTAGAAGCCCTCGGGACTCTTTCTGCATGTCATGTTGAAGCTGTTTAAATATTATGATCGTGAGTGAAGATATGCAAACTGTTCTGACATGTTCGCATTAGCTTTTGCTATACATCTGTACCAGTGCACTGCCCCCACCCCAAACACACCCCTTTTAAAAGAGAGGAAAAAATACTCTAGATTGCTAGATTTATGTTTGCATCATTTTTTGATGAGGAGAGGAAATGCCTTGCCTGCCTCCTGAACTGGAATTCTACACAAGAGTGCTCTTTTCCACCAGCTCTTTTCAACCTGTGTGATGCCAGTGCCAATTTGTAAAATGAAAAAGATATTCTCCAGGGAAATGCCTTCTTACTGACTCTTTTTCAGGCCCTTTGCATTCTTGTTTTTCCTCCTGAAAACTATTCAGAGATATCACTGGTCCCCGTCAGGGTGGCATCTCCATGGCGGGCTGTTTCAATTATTTTTCATACCGCAAATGTTATGTTAAGAGCAGATGTCAATCATCACTCACCACGAGTGGATTTGCTAGATTTAGGACAGGCAGGAGAATGGAGGGTTAAGAACAGGCCACAATGGAGATTATCATAAGTAATGAACTTGTGTGTGTGTGTGTGTGTGTGTGTGTGTGAGAGAGAGAGAGAGAGAGAGAGAGAGAGAGAGAGAGAATGTGTGTATATGTATTGTAGACAATTTGCAGACAGATCTGGATTAATGTTTATCCCAAACAAGAGATTACTATATGTCTGTTTCTGGTTGTAAACAGACATTATTAAACAGAAGGTTTATGTTCATGAATGGCAACTACAGGTGTTGTGCATTTATGATGTATTATATTCCATGAGAAGAATTCACCTGTTCAATTCCTGCTCTGAGAATTACCGTATTTTTCGCTCTGTAAGATGCACCAGAACACAAGACGCACCTAGTTTTTGGAGGAGGAAAACAAGAAAAAAAATCTTCTGAACCCCAGAAGCCAGAACAGCAAGAGGGATCGCTGCGCAGTGAAAGCAGCAATCCCTCTTGCTGTTCTGGCTTCTGGGATAGCTGCGCAGCCTGCATTCGCTCCATAAGACACACCCACATTTCCCCTTACTTTTTAAGAGGGAACAAGTGAGTCTTATAGAGCAAAAAATACGGTATATTGGAAGTGAATTACAAACACCTTTTCCTCTGTGATGAAACCTAAGTAGGAAAGATAGCAGAGTCTTTCCTATTTGGAGATACCAGAGATTGAACCTGAGACCTTCTGCATGCAAACAGATTCTTTCCTGCCAAGCTATGGCCCATGTACACAGATCAAATCAATAGTTTCCATAAAGCTCTAAAATCTTTGATGAAACCATTTGCCCGGGCAGCCCTGAGGTATAAATACTGCAGCATCTTAGACATGCATCAAAGCAACCGGAAAACTGGCTAGTTGCCTGCGTTGGAGGGAGTTGCACTCTCTCTAAATTTGCAGGTTGGACTAAATGACCCTCAGGGTCCCTTCCAACTCTACAGTTCTATGATCCTAGGTACATAGCTGCTAGATGCATAGTTGTCGTCAGAGCCCCAAGTGAGCTGTGTTGTTAGGAGTGTCTTTTACCAGCTGATATGGCAGATACGGACATATCTGGATCAGGATATCTTAAAGACTTCCTGAGCTTTTCTATCCCATCTTGATCACTGAGATCATTTGGAAGAGGGCTGTTAGTTGTCTCCTGTGTTACAGAGACCTGGCTGGCCTCAAGCAGAAGTCCAGCATTTAGTGTCACCAGTCCCAAGCCATGGAACACTTTCCCAGCAAATAATCACCAGGCATCTTCACTTTTGACTTTCAGGTGTTTCTTAAAGTCTTCTATATGCCAACAGGCCTAGGCAGCTGTTTACAGCCTTTGACTCACGAGCCAGACATTTTAATGGTTTTCATATTTTATTTTATTTTATTTTATTTTATTTTATTTTATTTTATTTTATTTTATTTTATTTATTTTATTCATACTGTAACACACTGCCCTGCTGTTTTATGAGAGGTCAGTACAGTGGTACCTCGGGTTAAGAACTTAATTCGTTCCGGAGGTTCGTTCTTAACCTGAAACTGTTCTTAACCTGAGGTACCACTTTAGTTAATGGGGCCTCCTGCTGCCGATACCCCACCGCCGTGCGATTTCTGTTCTCATCCTGAAGCAAAGTTCTTAACCCGAGGTACTATTTCTGGGTTAGCAGAGTCTGTAACCTGAAGCATCTGTAACCCGAGGTACCACTGTATATAAATACTTCTGTAAATAAATAAATGTAGCATATCAATTCTGAGAAGGTAATACATGCATGTTTATATTGCACTAAATATTGTAAGCCCTGCCTCTATCTCTGTTACAGCCTTCCCCTCCAGTCTGGTGACCTTTCGATTTTGCTAGACTACAATTGCCATCATCCCTGGCTATTGGCCATGCTGGCTGGGGCTGATGGGCAATGGAGTTTGAAGCATCTGGAGGATTACTGTATTGAGTAGTGACTTCTGTACTTGCATCATGATAAAAAACCCCAACCTACTCTGTAATAGATCAATAAAATATAGTTCTGCAGAGGAATTTCCCAAATTGCTTTATGGTGCAAGTATGTACCTAACCTGCTGATCCACTCTGGCCAGCGACTGAAATAGATCAATTCATCCTGCTTATTAACCTTTATAAAGTGCTGTGGTGGGAGGTTATTGTTCTGGAATTTTTTGTTCTTGTTTTTATTATGTATTTTGTGTTTTTATCTTGTATTTTTATTCTGTGAACTGCTCTGAGATATTTGGCTGAAGAGTGGTATACAAATTTTATAAATTTAATACCTGGGAGTAATTCCCACACAATACAGTAAGACTTACATCTGAGTAGAAGCAAGCATTGCATTGGAAGGCTGCAACTCTGAACACATTTACTAGGGGAAAATCCCCATTAAATACTGTGGCACTTATTTGAGAGTAAATATGCATAGGCTAGCATTGCCTGTTTTAGAAATGTTCTAGTCAGTGCTCCCTGGGAATAAATTATTGCACCTGGTACATGTTGCGGCTGTTTCTTCAGAGTGTTTTCCCATTATAGAACCAACACCTTCACAACATTAACAAAAACATAGGCCAGCAGATGTTGTCAGCCAAGCTCTTAAATTCTAAATTAAATGCATGGATTTTGTGTTATACTTTAAAAGAAGTATAAGAATAAGAGGAGGCCATAAGAAACTCAGTCCAGATGTGTTTTATAAGTTTTGTACAGTGAAACATCTAATTCTAGTGCGCACACTTGAAGGCTAATATATTAATATATTATTGATATAGTAGCATGCCATCTCGGCTCAGTTGGCAGGGAGCCATGAGTCATCAAAATGACCTCTATCCTCCTAAGCAAAGACAGAAATGAAGATGCATTTCTGTTATCAGTCTATTATGGGTCATAAGCGGTACCAGTATTGTACTTTCCTCTTGAAATATGCAAAGCCTTGTCATAGTATTGCTCCACCTAATAGTGAATCTTGGTCGGTGAGTGCTGCCAGGATTGTAGCAAAAAATGGAGCTACAGTGGTACCTCGGGTTACATACGCTTCAGGTTACATACGCTTCAGGTTACAGACTCCGCTAACCCAGAAATAGTGCTTCAGGTTAAGAACTTTGCTTCAGGATGAGAACAGAAATCGTGCTCTGGTGGTGCGGCAGCAGCAGGAGGCCCCATTAGCTAAAGTGGTGCTTCAGGTTAAGAACAGTTTCAGGTTAAGTACGGACCTCCGGAATGAATTAAGTACTTAACCTGAGGTACCACTGTACTAGAAATAAGAGAGGGATATCAGGATGCACAAGAGAACCCCAAAGATTTTAGAGGAGGAAACTATTGAGGAAAGGAAGACCCATGAGGACCTAGTCTGGACAATGGCCACAGAGTGCTGTGTGTCTGTGGTGGTAGTGGGATACAGAAACAGGGAAGGGAAGTGGGGGAGAATGGAGTGTCCTGGGAGAGGGTATGACTTACTGGATGTGAGCACTGAAAGTGAGTCCAACACACTACCATATTTTGTTGCAGGCCCTCCTTGTTTTACAGTATTAAGCTTATCGCTGCTGAGCTAAACTTGTCTGAAGCAAACGATGACCCTCACGTCTTTGCAATGGCAAGATGTCTCCCCGATGTGATCTTCCAGACTTGGAGCATTAAGTTAATTTCCTCCTGGATTTCTGAGCTGTGTCTTTTCTACCCGGTGGAAAGCCCGTGAAGAATACAGCTTTTGACCGGATGACAGAGCAGGGAGGTTGAAACGAGGTGCATTAAATTAGAATATGACAAACCGCCAATCTAAATGGATTTGTCACAATGTTACTTGAGCAATGTATTGTCCGAAAGCGAATGTTGGCCACTGGCGCGCCCCCCAAAAGGAATAACAGGTATACCATCTGAATAGGTTAGTAGCTGTGAGACACTAATTGTAGGTCGGATGTGGGCTGCCATAACACGGCAGAGATGATTCCATCTATTCTCTGCTTTTTCTCTCGATTTTGTCATTTCACGGAGAATTAACCATTAGCAAGTTTTCTGTGTCCAGGGCAATATTTGTGCCAAATCAACAGACAGTAACTGCTAGAGATTTTCTAGTATACTAGCTCTATAAACTCAGAGTGTCAAAAGCAACAAAACAGCTTGTTTTTCCCCTGCATCTGCTAGTCAGCAGTCAGCTTTAAAGCACAGCCACCCAAATGAAAAATATTCTGAGGTACTCCCTAAATGTTTGGTGAGCCAAACTTGGCAGTTAGTTTACCAGTTCTTTTGTTCTCCCTCCACACCCCTTTGAATCCTTATTCTTAATATTTAGTCTTCATCTGTAATGGACAAGACCTAGGTCTGTGTAACAGAATTTGCTCACTTTTATCTCAATAGCTGTGTCTCTCCCACTTCTGTTCTCCTGTTCCATCTTTCCAATCTCTCAAGACTATATATTGTAACCTTACTGGGGCAGAGCTGTTCTCTGTTTCATTGTGAAAATCCAGTATACTGACAGTTATATATTAATAAAATATTTAGGGCGGCAATGTTTAAATCAATAGCTTGATTTGAGCTATTGATTCATTTAGCCATTTTGCTCAGCTAGAAAGCTGCCCCAAATTAATTGGGTAACAGATTTTGCTTAAATTCTATTTTTACAAGTACTGACTGAAACTCTAATTGTGAAATGCCATCTTAAAAGAGGATTGTGTGAACAAGAAATAATGCGTCTTCTATAATTATTTGTATCTACAAAGTACAGTTTCCTTAGAACTATTGTGCTTTTCATATGCAAATTTATGCAGAATTAAATCATTTTTGTTTTAGTTAAGTGATCACCAAAGTTTTTAAAATAGAAATAATATTGGGTTTCATCTTTCACCTATATTGTTCAATCACCAGGGTTTTTTAAACTAAATAATAGTAATAGTAAGTAAAAAGTTTCTTTTTTCTTTTTAAAAAATCTTTCATTTTAAGAGAGGCTATGATAGGGTTAATCCAGCCACATAAATTTTCATGCCATGTATGGTAGTAGTAATGCTTGTGATCCCTTGATCTTTGATTAGATTCAAGCTAGTAAATATCTTGCGATTAATCAAATTGAGTTGCTCTGTATGTAGTGTAAGTCACTTTTCCAGATGGGACTATGGCATCAGAGGCTTTTTAATGCATTATATATATGTTTTAATCCTTTCTATAAAAGACTTGGCATCTTTGTAAAAAAACAGGTTCAGGAAGCTAAGCAGGGCTACTCAGGAGACAAATGTTGCTTTCATTGTGAACTTGTTAATGACTTGGGATGGTTAGCTATTGTGTTATTTAGCTATTACATTTCTATTTTAATTGTATTCAAGTTGGATATTTGTTTTAATCCCATTGAAATTTATATGTTCAGATATTTTAAAAATCTAATGTATGGTTTGTATGTCTATGCAGATAAAAATTATCAAGAAACCTGATTGTCTACATTTGCATATTTTACTTTAACTTGAAAAGTTTTCTTAGATTTTTAAAAGGAGCTGTGGGATAATTGCAGTTATATTTCCCACAAACCCCCTTGAATTGGTCCCCTAGAGAATCAAGCTCTCTCTTCTTCCAATGTTTACTTCACACTGAAGTTAATCGACCCAATCCATGGATTTATGACACTCTTAGAAGCTTTGATGCATATGCAACTCCCACAAGCACATAGGAATTCCTCTGTGGGGCTGCCCCATACAGGCTTCTTCCTTGCATAGGACTTCTCCTATGCACACCTGGAAACACAAAGAGCTTTGGACTAGATCCTCCACACCCAACTCAGAAAATTGTGAAATGTTCATCTCCTTAGGCAAAGGAATTAACAATGCTTTCTGTGTATCTATTTATTTTACAGGAGACCAGGAGAGGCGCCCTTAATAAATGGTTGGATTCCTTTCCTGGGAGAAGCCCTGAATTTTAGAAACGACCCTACCAAGTTTTTGCTATCTTTGCAACAGAAATACGGAGATGTTTTTACCGTCCACCTTGCTGGTGAGAAAGACATTTAGTTCTTTAAGAGTGTGTGAAGATATGCTTAAGTATGTGAGAACCTTGGGAGTAATCACCTTAGTCTCCTCAGTGAGGAGTATCTTTCCTCAATGCTCTTTCAAGGGGCAGGGGCAGATGTGCTTCTTCCACTAGGCTAGGGGTGTCCAAACTTTTTTCAAAGAGGGCCAGATTTGATGAAGTGAACATGCATGAGGGCTGACTAAAGCTGTTGACCTTTTTTTAGGATTGAAGTTGCTGGGATTTTTCTCCAAAGTTGAAAGTTTCTGAGCTTTTTTAAGGGACCAGATTAAACCAAATGGTGGGCCAGATTAGGCCAGCCTTTGGACATACCTGCACTAGACCTTTGAAGATGAGGAGGTATGATTTGCTGAGGTCAGTTTGAATAGAGCCCTTGGCTGCTTTATGCTCTTTGCCATGAGTTACCTTTACACTGAGTCTATTTTGTCTTGTACTCTTTAACGAACATCAGTGCAGAGCACAATAGGATATGCAAAACTAACTGCATAGTTGGGTATTTGCACGTATACACCACATATGCATAAAATGTATAGATACACAATATATTTTGTATACTTGGTCTACCAAATATGAATTATCTGTATTTTCTTTACATTCTGCTCTCTGCTAAAGTGATAAATTACATCATCTACAGCAGAAATTGCTAGGTCATATTTAGACAATGGCTTTTTTTAAAAAAAAAGCAAAATGTCTTTCTGTCTAATTTATTACAGTGGAGTTGACAGAAGCACAGAAAAGTGACTGACACATTAATTCATTGTTTCATTAGAATGAGAACAGCGAAACTACTTCTCCAATGACCCATAGCTCTGAACACACATCTTCATAAATGCAGAATAACAGGAGCTGTTCCTATCTCTGTAGTCTTTACTTTGTACACAATTCTGTAGTTACATACCATCATGCATCAAAGTTACACAGGTTTTACTGTCTAAGCGAGGGTGCACCTAGGTTTGCAAACTGGGACTTTGCTTTTTTATTATTTCTAAAGATCAGAGCTGCAATCCAAAAAAAAAAACTGCTTAAATTTACTGACAACGATGGAATTTAAGCATCCTAACATTGCACAGGGTTGCAGCTGAAGTGCTTATCACACAGGGAACACAGAACTTTGTATACAGCATGCATCATAAAATAAGCAGTCTACTAATCCAGTGCTTTGATTTGGTGGGCACAAAATGATGGTGGTGGGGAATTTAGTGATTTAGAGGAAGCAGGCTTTGTGGATAGAAGGGGGAGGCAGCAATGGTCCCTTGGGTGCTCCACATCTGTTTTCCTGTGAAGAGATTGTGGGGAGGAAAAGGGGGCAGATAATGTTGTGGGCAAAAGCAATGAAAAAATCTGCAAAATATAAGCCGAAGTTCAGCTTGTCAGACTTTCATCAGGCTGCTAAATAAACACTCCAGCAATGTATTTAATATAAGAACTGACATCCGGACAAAACAAAAAGATTTTGTACTTCTGAACATGTTTTTCATAAACTATTTTAAATTAATTTTAATTGCAAATTATGAAATGTTGGTCAGTAAATTTGTTTTAGAAACTCAATTCCACCTCGCCAAATCCCCAAGAGTAGCATTTCCTTTTTAATATAGGCAAGTGAGAGAAAGAAATGATGTAAACACACTATAGGTGTGACAGCATCCTCCTCCTTTTTTTGTATAGTTACAATTTCAAACATAATTATTTAATATCTCATTGTTAAGCCAAGTCACTTTTTAAAGTATTGCATTATGATACCATGAGATAGTAAGCAGAATAGACTGAATTATAGATAGTATTGTTTCTCAGGAACATCAGAGTTTTTATTACTTCATGACACTTCCTGGTTTTTGTTAATACTGAATATCTGCAGCTCATAAAGGAGAAAGAGAAGCAAATCTACTGCTGTAATAAGCACTGTGCATCGTGACCCCCAATACCAATATACGCAGCATCTCGTGATGTCTTTTTGAATTGGCAAAATTGACATATACAGAACGATCAAATAATCTACAGCAGTTCTGATGTGTATGCTCTATCATTACTTTCTCTGCTTGGTGTGTAGCTAAAGGTCCTGTCAAAAATTACTGCCAATATATATTGTTCTAATTATTGGTTCCCAGAGTAGTTCATTTGGAAAATGTGGAACGATGCTTGGAGTTTCTGGCATTGCCCTGGACTGGTAACATGATTTCACTGATTGTACTTTCCCGTGTGATGAGCAAATGATTGTCATCCCGAAAAGTCTCAAGGGACATGGATGTCATCTTAATAAAGAAATTAAAAAGCACATCTTTCCACAAGAAACAATGTAAATTCCTGACCTGTCGCAGAAAATAGTTCTCTAATTGGTTTTGTGTGGTGGTGCAGCAGAATCGTTTTCCCCAAACGTCATTCCAACGAATCGCTACTGTACATCATTGTCAGCAGTTCAGCAAAATCTTCCTAATAAGACCACTATTACATAAATGTGATCATCTTCCCTATCTCCCCTCCAAAAAAACCCTGTCATTTCTATACAATGGTACTTGAAGACTCAACCTGTACTTCTTGATCCTCCAGGTAGATGACAGCGCTGCAAATCTTAAAAGTTTGCTCTGTTTGTCATAAAGCCATGTCTGCCTCTATCGAAATGCTGCGAAGAACCGCAGAGGGGAAGACACGTTAATCTGTCATAAGAAAAGCAACCAAGATTCCCATAGGTGCCAAATCCCTGGGGCTCTAGGTGCCTGAGCACCCACAAAATTCCCCTTGAAGGGGCCGGGCACCCACAAATTTTGGTGCCAGGGCCATCCATGTTGCATGACACCCACAGCACCGGGCACCCACAGTCGCGGGGCCAAGCTGGCATTCCTGAAGAGTTCTGTGGTTTGTTAAAAGAGTAACAAATATATGTTGGCACAAGCATTCATGAACTGGAGCCTCTTTTCTCAGATGCAGTATTTGTGATGAACCTATTGCATATTTTGCATAAATCAAACCTTTCATTACAGCCTTGAAAAAAGTGTGCTTTGTCCGCTGATATTTTTAAAATACCTTTGCTGTTGTATCTGCCTGAAGCAGGGTTGGCCCAGTCATGAGGTGTGTGTGTGTGTGTGAGTGCCTCAGGTGGCAGGATCCACAGGGTCAGCAGCTCCCAACACAGATATTTATTCCCTGCTTGTTCCTGATGTAGATCTTCACCCAACCCTTGTTTGCTGGGGGGATGCCATTTTGAGGAGGATGCCATTTTGTAGTTCATCCTCTGAGTGTTTGTCCTTCTTCCCTTGAAGTGTAACTCTTTCTGCAACCATAGAGACTTTACTTCCAAGTTAGCTTGCTTTGTGCCAGGGAACAGGTCCTATCAAGTTGTTCAGGAATAGGCCAGCTTGAATTTGAACACACCGACATAATTTGCTTGTGGGTCAGTCTATTTAAAACAGTCATTGCTAAAACATTTAAAACAGTAAAAACCCCATCAATGTATATAATATTACTTGATCATGCTGTAGCCCATGCCAAACATTCCATTATATCTAGACCCTGTTGTTGGGAAAGATTGAGGGCACAAGGAGAAGGGGACGACAGAGAACAAGATGGTTGGATAGTGTTCTCGAAGCTACTAACATGGGTTTGACCAAACTGCGGGAGGCAGTGGAAAACAGGAGTGCCTGGCGTGCTCTGCTCTATGGGGTCACGAAGAGTTGGACACAACTAAAGAACAACAACATCTATAATCTATATCTATCTATCTATCATCTATCTATCTATCTATCTATCTATCTATCTAGTTAGTTACAGGTAGGAAGCCGTGTTGGTCTGCTGTAGTCAAAACAAAATAAAAAAATTCCTTCCAGTAGCACCTTAGAGACCAACTAAGTTTGTTATTGGTATGAGCTTTCGTGTGCATGCGCACTTCTTCAGATACACTGAAACAGAAGTCACCATACCCTTATATATAGTAAGAGGGTGGGGAGGGGTATAACTCAGAAGGGTGGTGGGAATGGGTGATTGGCTGATAGGTGTGGTAAACCTGTTGACGACTGCTGAAGACTGCAATTGGTCTTACAGGAAAAAGCAAGGGGTGAGATGGCTAAAAATAGCTTTATCATGTATAATGAGATAAGAATCCAATGTCTCTATTCAGAGCAGGTCTCTCCATGGTTTTAAGTTTGGTAATAAGTTACAATTCAGCAACTTCTCTTTCCAGTCTATTTCTGAAATTCTTTTGTAATAAGACAGCTACTCGAGATCTTGTATAGAATGTCCTGGGAGATTGAAGTGTTCTCCTACTGGTTTCTCTGTCTTGTGATTCCTGATGTCAGTTTTATATCTACTTATCTTTTGGCGCAGGGTTTGGCCTGTTTGTCCAATATGGAGAGCTGAAGGGCACTGTTGGCATTTGATGGCAAACACAATGTTAGAAGATGAGCAATTAAATAGTCCTGAGGTGGTACGTTTGATGTTGTTGGGGCCAGTAATGGTGTTGTCCGGGTGTATGTGGCAGCAAAGTTGGCATCTGGGTTTATTGCAGGCTCTGATACCAGTGTCTGTCTATCATCTATCTATCTATCTATCATCTATCTATCTATCTATCTATCTATCATCTATCTATCATCTATCATCTATCTATCATCTACCATCTACAATCTACAGCTATATGCTATATGTGGTGTTATTCTTAGCAGTATTAAAATACTCAGTGTTGCGGCACTACTTCCAAAATGACAGGATTCTCCAGTGACTTTGTTCCTCCTATCTTGCATGCTATGCTTTTTTTGCTACAAAGATACAATACAAACTAGCGGTTGTGAAGTCTTTGTAATAGAAACTGTAGCAGAAGTCAGAGGTTTGGGAGCAAATGAGCAGCGTCAATAACCAGAAACAAACAAACAAACAAAAACACCACAAAACCCCTTAAGAACCTTTTACTCTCCAGGATTAGAAGTGGCTTTTCTTTCTTTTTTTCTTACTTCTTTTCATGCAATTAAATAGAAGAGCTGACTCTGCTTATTAGGCAGTAAGGAGTTTCTACATGGCTGTTCCATACAGACATGTCTCTTCATATTCCACTGGGGAGAAGAGATTTTAGCATCAGCAGACATTGCCAGACTCGTAAGGGGAACTTCATTAAACTGTCACTGTGGACCTAGTATAAATGGATCTAATACAGAAAGCAGGCTGCTTTTAGGAAGACTTGTGCTCTGATCCCTTGAACTCCTTGGCAGATGTGGGAACCTGCTCCCACAACCAGTCAGACGGGTACTCTGGCTTGTGAGCTTGCGGTGATGGATTTTGGAGTTTTAAAGCACAAAACAGAGCTCCTCTGAGGTATTTGTGGCTGAGACTGGACTGGCCAAGTGTCAGGATGAGTTTGAAAGGAATGGGCTTATTTTCAAGTAAATGTAGAAAGAGAATCTATCTTCATCTATGTATGTTTACTGGTGGGGAGTGGAACAAAGTCTTTGCAGCCAACAGAAATAAGCACAGCTAAGTTATGTTTGTGTGAGCTTTTTATTGCCTGGGCTCATTTTTATGTTACTTCTTTTTATGTGAATCACCATGAGCTATGGAAAATGCATGTATAAATGTATTATAATGCTTTAAAAATTGTTAAAATTAATTAAATTATTTTTAATTAAATTATTTGGGGTGGAATAAATTCAGTATCTAGTGTCTGCTGTGACAGGTTTTTATGTGTAAATAAAAGCAATCATGAGATTATTGTGATGCCCACTCAATTCTGTAATGCAAAGCAGAATGGTCAGGTTGACATGAAGGACTGTTTTAAACAGGCTGATTTGCCCAGTCCAGAATGTGTTGGCTTCAATCCTGAGAGCCAGGCAGGAATCACAGAGTTCAGTGGGCATTATTATTCACATGTTCAGTCCAGCAGGCCTTGTGCCTAACATGTCTTGTGCTTTCAAATTTAGGGCTGGGGTAACGTGAAGTTTGCTTCTTTGTGGCAGGTAGTGTCAAAACAAATACAATTATAAACCATATGGGTATGATTCTGATCAATGCCTTTAAATGAATTGACCATGCAGCAATATCCTGGACATATTTGCACAGGAGTATGTAGGATTGTAGCCTTCCCCTTTTCATGTAATTGGTTTATAATAAAGGATTTGATCTGTGGAACTTTGTGCAGAGGGGTTGTCCCCAAATGCTATGCTTGTGGGTTGTATTCTTCTTTCCCCCATTCTTCCTTTAAAGTAATGATTTGGAAATGGTTTTTAGTGGGTGCTTTGTTATTGTAAATTAACTAAATTTGATTCAGCATGCAATTACTTTTCCATATTAAATTAATAAGCAAACTACATGTTTCAATTTATTTCTTCCATTTCAGTCACTGTGTTGACTTCAGCAGTGACTTTGCAAAACTGGGGGTTCACTTTTTGGCATGTGATAACCAAAAACGCAGCAGAGTAATTGAGGTGTTGATGTCCTGACACTTTATTTGTCAGGATTGTATTGCATGCTTTTGAATGTACTTGCAATGAACAAGTGTTTATAAAGATACTGTAAGCTCTGTCCTAAACAAATTTACTTGGAACCTGTTTCAGATATTTCCTAGGGGAGTACAGTTTAGGGGCTCATATTAATATCATATAGGACCTTATTCCAATCTAGTGCATTCAAAACAGGGGTGATACTAGAATAGTCGCCCATCCTGGAAAGATTATTCACTTGAAATTATGTTGATATTTAAATATATAAGAATTGGGAATTGTTTTGCAAAATGTTGGAGTGAAGATCACAAAAAAGCAGCTCATATTTTTTTTTTCATCTGAAAATAGCAGATGGTGGACAGATGGTTTAAATTAATATTAATTAATTTTTAAAGAAATCTTAAATTGTTTACCCTCAAAGTTGGGAAGCTAGCTGACATCTTCAGGTTAATAGCATTCAAAATCAGCTTGTTAAATACCAGAGCAGAATGTAGTATTTTCAGTCTCTTGGTCACAACTTTAATGCCTATAATAAAAAGCGACTCCAGGATGAATTCATTGTAAAAGATTGGGTTGGAGCCAGGAAAAAAATAATGCTCAAGTCTCTCAAGAGTTTTGGGCAAAACTCTGAAGACGTTTCTTCTTTATTTTTTTCTGAATACAAACTGTTCAGAGTATTTATTTATTTTTATTGTTCAGATGCACTGAGATGGTATTTGAAAGGTTGCTTGTACCAGTTTGAGTCATTTTACACAACAGAATTAGTGGGCAGGATCCCAGGGTTGCATAGAAGAGGGGTAGGGAATAGTCTGAATACCTTGCACTTCAGGAGGAAAAGGGATAAATTGTAGAATACAGGGGTTCTCTTTTTGCACCTCTCATCCTATGTCTGGAAACTGTAATGGTGTCCCAATATCCTGTGCTAAATCTTACACCTACCCCAACCAGAACCTTTATTATTATTATTATTATTATTATTATTATTATTATTATTATTGAACCTTTATTATTTTAAGATAGAAATAATTACATGGTTTAGAGAAAATTAGGAGGAAAACAAGGTATGGAGGGGGAGGCAATAAATTGTGTTGCTGGGGACTACCTGCTTGAAGGCACACAGTACTTGCTGAGGGCTATTTATTTGGAAATAAGAATTTACTACTTACTTACTGGCAGAACAGTCTAAACCTTTTTTATGCCATGTAGCACTCTCTCTGGGTATATTTTGGCGAATTACCTTTTTATTTGAGATTTTGTAAATAAATAAAAAAAAGCTAAACAACTTTTTTGTCCTGATTTTCACTTTTTGAAATATTCCAAACCTAATGTACACCACCACAAAGATGAGGTAGACAGATGACCTGTATGTTCAGCAGTAGCATTTAGAGATCTCTCTTTGAACTTTGAAATCGTTTTAAAAATAAAGGCTTCAGGGGCTTAGATTGTTGAATGCTTGTTTTCATTTGTGATTTGTTTGGGGTTTTTTTAATTCCCCATATGTGGAAAGCTATTGTGTCCACAGAATAAGTCTATCTTTCTATGAAGATGAATGGTCAGGCATGCAATTTCCCCTTTCCTCAGCCTGAAGGTATTAATTGACTCCAAGTGTGTGTGTATGAGTAGAATCAATAACTAGCATCAACCAGCTACAATGATCATGAGATTCCTAGAATCTTGAGCCTGATTGATTATTATTTAGGCTCTAATCTCATGCAATCCATTGAACATCCTCCTGAATAACCAATGTTGATGACCTGGTTAGTGGGGTAGAAGTGGAAGGATCATTAGGCGCGAGTGATCATGCTCTTCTGAAGTTTACTATACAGCGGAAAGGAGCAGCCAAGCATACTAGGACTCAATTTCTTGACTTTAAGAAAGCCGACTTCATAAAACGTAGGGAAGTGCTGGGTGAGATCCCATGGACAACAATACTAAAAGGAAAGGGAGTTCATGATGGCTGGGAGTTTGTTAAGAGGGAGATACTAAAAGCACAACGTCATGCAATACCAATGAGACGGAAACATGGAAGGTGCCTAAAGAAGCCAGGGTGGCTATCTAAAGAACTTTTAACTGAATTAAGATTAAAAAAGGATGTGTACAAAAAATGGAAAAGGGGGGAAACCACCAAAGAGGAATTCAAACAAAAAGCCAGCACATGTAGACACAAAGTCAGAAAAGCTAAAGCACAGAATGAACTCAGGCTTGCTAGAGAGGTTAAAAGCAACAAAAAAGGCTTTTATGGGTATGTTCGTAGCAAAAGGAAGAACAAAGAAACTGTGGGGTCACTCAGAGGAGAAGATGGTGAAATGCAAACAGGGGACACAGAAAGGGCTGAACTACTCAATGCCTTCTTTGCCTCAGTCTTCTCCGATAAAGAAAACAATGCCCGACCTGAAGAATTTGGAGCAAATGATTCAGCAAAGGAAACACAGCCCAGAATAACTAAGGAGATAGTACAAGAATATTTGGCTAGTTTAGATGTATTCAAGTCTCCAGGGCCAGATGAACTGCATCCAAGAGTATTAAAAGAACTGGCAGATGTGATCTCAGAACCACTGGCAGTCATCTTTGAGAATTCCTGGAGAACAGGCGAAGTCCCGGCAGACTGGAGGAGGGCAAATGTTGTCCCTATTTTCAAAAAGGGGAAAAGAGAGGACCCAAATAATTACCGCCCAGTCAGTCTGACATCAATAGCAGGGAAGATTCTGGAGCAGATCATTAGGCAAACAGTCTGTGAGCACCTAGAAAGGAATGCTGTGATCACCAATAGTCAGCATGGATTTCTGAAAAATAAGTCATGTCAGACTAACCTGATCTCGTTTTTTGACAGAATTACAAGCCTGGTAGATGAAGGGAACGCAGTGGATGTAGCCTACCTTGATTTCAGCAAGGCATTTGACAAGGTGCCCCATGATATTCTTGTAAAGAAGCTGGTAAAATGCGGTCTTGACTATGCTACCACTCAGTGGATTTGTAACTGGCTGACTGACCGAACCCAAAGGGTGCTCATCAATGGTTCTTCTTCATCCTGGAGAAGAGTGACTAGTGGGGTGCCACAGGGTTCTGTCTTGGGCCCGGTCTTATTCAACATCTTTATCAACGACTTGGATGATGGACTCAAGGGCATCCTGATCAAATTTGCAGATGACACCAAACTGGGAGGGGTGGCTAACACCCCAGAGGACAGGATCACACTTCAAAACGACCTTGACAGATTAGAGAACTGGGCAAAAATAAACAAGATGAATTTTAACAGGGAGAAATGTAAAGTATTGCACTTGGGCAAAAAAAATGAGAGGCACAAATACAAGATGGGTGACACCTGGCTTGAGAGCAGTACATGTGAAAAGGATCTAGGAGTCTTGGTTGACCACAAACTTGACATGAGCCAACAGTGTGACGCGGCAGCTAAAAAAGCCAATGCAATTCTGGGCTGCATCAATAGGAGTATAGCATCTAGATCAAGGGAAGTAATAGTGCCACTGTATTCTGCTCTGGTCAGACCACACCTGGAGTACTGTGTCCAGTTCTGGGCACCACAATTCAAGAAGGACACTGACAAACTGGAACGTGTCCAGAGGAGGGCAACCAAAATGGTCAAAGGCCTGGAAACGATGCCTTATGAGGAACGGCTAAGGGAGCTGGGCATGTTTAGCCTGGAGAAGAGGAGGTTAAGGGGTGATATGATAGCCATGTTCAAATATATAAAAGGATGTCACATAGAGGAGGGAGAAAGGTTGTTTTCTGCTGCTCCGGAGAAGCGGACACGGAGCAATGGATCCAAACTACAAGAAAGAAGATTCCACCTAAACATTAGGAAGAACTTCCTGACAGTAAGAGCTGTTCGACAGTGGAATTTGCTGCCAAGGAGTGTGGTGGAGTCTCCTACTTTGGAGGTCTTTAAGCAGAGGCTTGACAACCATATGTCAGGAGTGCTCTGATGGTGTTTCCTGCTTGGCAGGGGGTTGGACTCGATGGCCCTTGTGGTCTCTTCCAACTCTGTGATTCTATGATTCTATGATTCTATGAATACATAGAACTGCCCTCCAGGTGTTGTTGGACTAGAACTCCCATAATCCTTGACCAACGGCCATGTTGTCTGGATTGATGGAAGCCCAGGTTCCCCATCTTTGCTCAAACCAACCTTACTAGGTAATAAACCTTATTGGTGTAAATAGGGTTTAGGATTGGCATGTCTAGTCAATAAATCATAGATGTGTTTGAATTCTCCATACAGGTTATATTGTTTAATAAAAATAAAGAATTGTATAAAAAGAACCTGGAACAACCATTCATAGCTTGTCAGCAGGCGCAACATGCAAGTAATGAAGTCATGTTTTGAGGCCTATAGCTGACATGTGAAAACAGAACTTTGGAAGATTTTCTAAAAGTACATGTGACTGAGTACAACCATTATAATAATGCTTTCCTTAATACTAGTATGACTATTATTTGTGCATAGACTTTTCACTGACATGAGTGGTTAACCTACCATATCATCCAGGCTAATTAGCTAAATGGCAAGATTTACCGTGGCAATATGGTGAATTTTTATTTATTTATTTATTTATTACTGCTGAGGAATACTTAAATGCTTAATATGCATTTGTTTTCAGGAACGGTTTATAGTTTGTCGCATTAGTTTGTTGATTAGGCATCCATTTGTATATACTGTTTTATTTATTAGTG